>NC_060145.1:334347844-335703678 GCF_021461385.2 Schistocerca piceifrons
CATGAGTCCTCCTCATCCCATCATGTCCCACACTTGCACAATTGGAGACAAGTCTAGAGGTTGCACTGGCCAGGAAAGTTGGTGCACGTCTTGCAAAGCACGTTGAGTTTCACAGACAGTGTGTAGGCCAGTATTATTCTGCTGGAACAATGCATCACCTGCCTGCTGCACAAACAACAAAAGAATGGGTCTAAAAACATTCTGTGAGTATTAAGTCCTGGTTTATGTCACCTCTAGAAGTATCAAACGTGAACGAGAGATGCAGCTCATTTCACCTCACACCATAATGCCTGGAGTAGGGCCAGTGTGACTTTCTCCAATGCACTCTACAGTCGGCGAGGACCAGGTCTACATCATCACTTGCATACGGGCAGAATCTGCCTTCTATGCTGAAGACCACAATGCTCCATTCCATCTTCCAAGTCATCCTCTGACTGCAGCAGTCGTAACTGTGCACATTGATGCTGTGACCTGAGTGAACAACGGGCTAGAAGTGTGCATACCTACATTCTCACTGCTGATAACTGGTTTGCAACAGTTTGTGTTGACATGTCTGGTCTCACATGCCCTCTTACCTGTGCTGTGGTAGCTGTACCATCTGCCATTGCTACCCTTAACAATACGATGATTCTGGCAGCGTCTGTGCTACCTGGACATCCAGTACCCCATCTACGTGTGTGAGAATGTTCATGTGACCACTGATACCAGCATTGTTGCACAACCGATACGGCATATCCAGTTTGTGCAGCAGTTCTCTGAAAAGACCATCCCACCACTCGGATGGCCACAATTTGACCCCTTTCAAACTCACTCAGTTGGTTGTAGGAAACATGAGTGCATCTCCGTGGCATGGCTGCCTACAGCCTTCTGCCAGTGAGCATTCTCTCTGAAATGGTAGACATGGCCCTCTAGTTGCTATGCCATTACGCTATCCATTGGCGGACATAGTTGAAACCATTATCAGTCCATCTATTATGCCCATGTGGCACAAGCCATCATCGGATCAAAATCGACTTCGTCTTTCCAGGTGTACTAATTTTTTCCGGCAGTGTATAACCTCAGGCACTAAGTGAAATGCCTTTTTCTTGTCAAGACACACTGCATCTGTCTTAACTGCCTTGGCCCATGGCTTTTGGGATGTCATACGAGAAGAGTGCAACTTGGGTTCCACATGATTGAAGTTTTCGGAATCAAGGGTGGTTGGCCTGCAGGATATCATTCTGTTTGAGATACATAATTACATTTGAGCTCAGAATGTTTCCAAGATTTTACAACAAACAGATGTCAAGGATACTGAACGATAGTTCTGTGGCTCACTTCTGCTGAACGTTTTGTAGATGGTTGTGACTTGTGCCATCTTCCAAACACCAGCCACAGTTTCTTATTCGAGGGATCTTTGGTGTATTGCAATTAAAAGAGGTGATAAATCAGCTCTAAATTCAGTACTGAATCTGTTAGAGTTTCTGTCACACCCTGGAGCTTTGTTCAGTTTTAACGATCTCAGATGTTCCTGAATGTCACTAACTCTAATATCTGTTTCACTTATCTTTGCAGTGATATAAGAATTAAACTGAGGCATAACTGCTGGGTTTATCTTTGCAAAAGAACATCTGAAAACGGGGTTAAGAATTTCTTCTTTTGCTTTGCTGTACTCAGTTTCAATTCCTGTCTCATTCACAAGCAACTGGACACTAACTTTGGCACTGCTAACAGCCTTTTCATATGAGCAGAATTTCTTTGGGTCTTATAAAAGATTTTTCTATAACATTCTCCTATAGTAGTCATTTAAGGCTTCATGCATTGCTCACTTGACAGCCAAATGCTTTTAATTTAGCATCTCTCTATCTATAGTTGTGTGCTTTGTCTTACACCTATTATGCAGCAGTCTTTGTCTCTTTAGAAGTTTCTTTACAGTGAGTGTATACCATGAAAGGTCTCTCCCATCATACAGTGGTCTTCTAGATATGTATTATAACATAATAGAAAAATAATAAATGTTAGATATATGGAAATAATGAGATTAATTTTTCAGCGTGTCGGACAAGCACAATAAGCTGAGCTCTGCTTGTAAATGCCTAAAGAATCTTTTATATTAGTTCCACATAAACGAAATAGTATTTCTCTAGTTGTAGAATTATACTTAGCAATTAATAATACTATGTCAGATCACCGTATCCACCTACGAAATCTTGACTGTGTCCATCATGCCTTTTGTAATCGGATCTTCATAATAACTCTGAAGTACACAGTTGGGCTTCTTGGGTTTTTGTATGTTACAATACTACTTGGAATAGTAACTCAATTTTTCACTGGTGAAATACTATTATATTCTTTCTTCTATGCACATCAAAAATACAGACTTTTTACTTATTCTCACAACCAAAATGGCTAACGCCGATTTCGCTCTAAAATAACGTTTGTCTAGCTTCATTCATTAACAGAGAGTGAGTCTTACCTCTTATCGAGGAACAGGAAAAACACCTTGTGTTTTTTAACGCTTGATAGTCAAAAATATGTGACGTAGGCGCAGGTTCTACGTTAGGCTACCGCTTCACATTTTCTCTTAGTCTGTGAAGAAAACGAAAACACAAAAGCAAGAAATGCAAAAGGTACAGCACAGTATCTATCCAGTGCATGGTCAACTGTTCTTCTAAAGTTGAACCATCGTTCCTCTACGTGCTCCCATTTTTTCACACAATCGACTTATCATTTAGCATCTCACCCTCCTCCCTCCTTTTCTCTCACACTTTCACCTGGGTCAGTTTTCACCAATAATTGTGATACACACTGTATACAAATCCTGCACTTGGGGCCCCAGTGCCCCTCTCAACTTGGTTCTCAAATCACCGCTATTAATTGTGATTCATCTTGTATATAAATCTTAAAGTTGAGGAGCCTCTGGAGCCCCTCTCAGCTTGGCACCCAAGCAGCAGCTTATGTTGTTTGGGTCTCAGCTGGCATTCATGCTCCTGTCTTTATTTAAAGGTTTCATGTTTCTCTTTAATATCTGACATTATTGCCTCTTTTATCTAGTTTATTTACTGTACATGGTGGAGAAAAATTGTGTCGCGAAATTTGAGCCCTAAATAGCTGATCCCAGTAGGAACCAAAATTACTAATGTTGTGTAGGTCGACAACGCACAATTTTTAAACTATGGATACTTGGAGCCACGCACTCTGGTTGCCCACGGGATTGCCCTGTTGCCGGATGCTCTGGACAATGCATGACCGCAAATGCTTTGCCTGCCAGAGATCGCGATGTATCCAAGGCGTCCCGTACACTTGATGGTAGTGCGCCAGCCTTCCATTCTTAGAGCCTGGGGGCGAATCCGCTGGGGTCCCGACACATCCATTGTAGTTTCATGATAGGATTTACCGGGAACAAACCCGTCAACAGCTGTTAGTTCGCACACAGAAAGTCTTTTACAAATTGTGTTCGCCCTGAAAAAGGCCTTTTTCGTAACTAGGACATTGTTTGCTTAAAGCAGATGCGCGAACTGGTGACCCTCTGACGCGGCACAAGCTTGGTAATGTCGAATGGTGTTTTGACAAACTCTTTCAAAGATTGCTGGCATTGCCCTGATGTGATTGGCGGCATGTTGAATGCGATCCATTAATTCCTCTTCATTTCTAGGCGGTTCGAGTCTGGGTGGGTGAACTAGAACCTTGTAGAATCCCCACCGGAAAAAGTTCAGTGACATGAGGTCTGGTGATCGCAGGGGCCATGTCCTACAAGCACCTCTGCCAATTACGCGAACGTCGAAGAGTTCGTTTAAATATCTCCGCACAACATGACTTATGTGTGGGTGCCCCATTGTGCTGCAACCACATGTGTAGCTGTATGTCCAGAGGCACATCTTCCAGCAAGCTGGGTAGAGTTTCTAAGTGAAGGAAGGTAATTTGCCCCATTAAGTCGAGGAGGTAGATGGACCGGCCCAGTCACATGGTCACTCACAATGCCTGCCCAAATGTTGAGCAAAAATCGTTCCTGGTGTCTGCGAACGTACGTGACGTGAGGATTTCCCCTTGCCAAGTAATGAACGTTTTGAATGTTGTAAAGGCCATCCTGATGGAAGATGCACTCGTCGGCAAACAACACAATGGTGGGGAAGTCGGTATCTTGAGCAACAAGTCGCAGAAACCACTGGAAAAACCCTAGCCTGTGATCATAGACCGCCATAGGATTTAAGTCTTGGATAGGGTGTAAACTAAATGGATGCTGGCCATCATCCCTCAAATCCTCCCAGACTAACCGATGAATGACCCCCATGTCGTGTCCAACCAGCCAAGTACTTGTTGTAGGTGCTACGTCGCAGCACTCGAGAACAGTCTCTTCAAATGCAGCATCTCGTCGTGTTGGTGGTCTTCCAGCATCACCATGATATCCCGCTAACAAGCCTGTTTCGCCAAGTCACCAGTGAATTGCTATAAACGTTTGTGGGTGTGGGTGGCGTCTTGTTGTGTACCGTTCAGCATACAACCGTCGAGCTTCATGTGAGTTTTCGTTGACTAGCCAATAAACAAAATCTATATCTCGTTGTTCTTCAAGCAGATACTGTACCGCCATGCTTACTGTATGACTAAATCGCAGCTGATGTGTGTGTGCTCCGAAGCGAAGCGTAAGTGTGAATGCCTCTGATATGATGTGGAGACAAACAGCAAGACCTATTCAACACATGTGCGTATCACATTGTGGCAGCGACGGGGCGAGGGACGTCCGTATGTGTGAACTGACAACCATAGTGTTACCCGTGAACCAACGAACAACAGGGCAATCCCATGGCCAATCGGAGGGCATGTCGCCAAGTTTCTGTAGTTTAAAAATGGTGGGATGTCGACCTACACAACATTAGTAATTTTGGTTCCTACTGGCATCAGTTATCCAGGGTTAAAATTTCGTGACATAGTTTTATTCCACCCTGTCTAAATATTTTTATTTGTTTTAGTTGCATTTTGTACCTTCATAGTCATTGTTGCTTCAACTACTTCAGGGTCACTGTTCAGCGTGCTGTGTGGACATCCTCTTGAGATCAGGTCTATTTGTCGCCATTAGAACCCATATATTTCCATCAATAGTTGAAATCCAAACAGTGTGTTCCTGGAAGTTTTCAACAGAAGGCATTTAGTAATGTTTCACATCATGTCTTGTCTTATACATCACTGACAAAACTGTAATTATTGCAACTGATTGTTGGATGATGAAAGTCTCATCTGATGATTACAGAATGAATGGGGAACTTATGCACCAGCGATCTGAGATTCACCTGGGTGAGTCTCTTGGTCGATAGAAGGATCCAA
The DNA here is from genome assembly GCF_021461385.2 of Schistocerca piceifrons. Taxonomy (NCBI): domain Eukaryota; kingdom Metazoa; phylum Arthropoda; class Insecta; order Orthoptera; family Acrididae; genus Schistocerca; species Schistocerca piceifrons. Next base: position 334,353,143 of record NC_060145.1, read on the forward strand.
TGACAATTCATTGCCCTCCCCTAATAACGAGCCTTGCCCAAATAATCTCAAATACATTTATATTTCTATATCAGTGGATAAGAGTTGCTTGTCTACTTTGATAAATACACCGCTTCCCTTACCCATTAGCCTATCCACTGGATACATGCTTAAAGTTTTCCCAAAAATCTCACGATTTCGGCTCCTTACCAGGTTCCTGTACCTAGCACTGTAAAATGTGAGCTACATTGCTTTTTGTGAATGTTTCAAAATCTGTCACTTTGTTGCAAATGCTTCGGAAGTTAATTATTATTACTAAGATAGTGTCAGAAGATCGCTGTCAATTTGCAACACTGTCGCCAACTTTCAACTGAAAAGCGCTAACGGCTGCAGGCGAAACGAGTAGCCGTCTATGGCTCTGTGACAACATTGAGGCGCTACCATATATGTTTACAAAATCACGTTATAATATTGAATTAGGTATCACTGTAAAGCTGCTGCGTTCAGCCTGCAACAGCTGTCAGGAATGAACTTACTCCAACTCAACCACGGTATCGTATTTTAATACTGTCACATGTGAGGACAGTTCATTGGATTTTACACTGATATTCTAGGTCTCCTACAGCTATTGTTACATAACATAAATACCCTTTTCTGCTTCAGATCATGTTCATATTTCGTCGAATGTAGCTGAACAGTTCCTAATGGTTCAACCCTGTATACCAGAGGAAAAATTGTGGTCACACTACACTCCAAAGAGGTGAGATCTCATATCACATTCACTGTGGCTGTAGTATCGCAATGTCCTTAGAGAAGGGTTGAATCGTCTGGGAGGGGGAGCGTGGTGTGTCAGCACTGTGAAAGGTTGTCACAAACGTCGTCCTGTTGCACATCGCACTTCAAACTATTGTTTTCGACTGTGAAGTAAATGAAAATCATCGCTCCAAAGGAAGGGGGATTGTTTCATTCACTTCTCCTACCCTTTATGACACCACCTGAGGCCCTTTTGTTTCAGTGCTTAGCAGTGGTGCGTCCAAAATATTTTATCCGCCACCCATAAGAAAACCACGTGATTTCAGCACAGAGTCACGGTGCTGACCTCCGTTGCAGAGGTGTCAGGGCAAGGGGCATGATGTTGCTAAGTGGAGGTGTGGCAGCCTCCCCATATTGCGACATCCACTCTGCTGTATGGCCACGGTTGTGGTGTAATTTGATGCCAGTGTGACTTCATTAACCCAACTTACACCTCATTTGAGTTGTGGGGCCGGATATTTTTGGGGACATCAACAGTTTTTTCAGATCTCCAGTACTGTCACCTTACAACATTGCCATATTTCTCCCCCACCCCCACTCCCAACACTACGACATTAATCTAGGCTAATTTCCCTATGTATAAATTGTCCTAAGCGTAAAATCAAAATTGGCGGACCTTAGAACAGCTTCTAATATGTTGGACTTCAATGCGGTAAACCTAACCCACTTCTCCTAAGTATAAAATCCGAGATGGCTTACCACAAGACTGCCTTTATGATGTCATAATTAACTATGGTGGACCTGAAAATACTGGGACAACCTGCATGGTTGTCAGATTTCCTGGGTTTTACCCCAACCTATGATGTTAGAATCCATGTATCAGACCTGGAGATACTGGGGCAACCTGCATGGTTGCCATGTCACTTAAACCTTTGATGTTAGAATCCATGTGTCAGACATGGAGATACTGAACCTGCATGGTTGCCATGTCACTTATGCTAAGTACAGAATCCTGTCTTAAGTTTAAAATGGTGGGAAATTATAGGTTTTCCCCACTCCTATGATGTTACAGTTTACTTGTGCTAAGAGTCCACTTGCCATGTAACTCACTTTTGCTGTATAACAATTTCCACTTCCACAGGGATAATATAGAAATGTTTATGTCTTTATTTAACCAAAAGAGTCTGTTCCTGCATCAACAGTCATATTCAAGGCGAATTTTAGGTGTATAGTACAATTAGTACCACAAATGAAGGGACTGATGTAGCATTTCTTCACAGCAATCAAAGTACACGTTTCAAGAGTATCAAAATGTTCCCGTATGGAATGTTTCCCACTATTAATGAAGTATCAGAGATTTTCATGAGTACAGTATACCGTAGACAGCCCACTGTCTCCTTTCTGCCAATACCAGATTCTTTTGCCAAGGACTCTGCACTCAGCTGACTCACACATAAATCATGACCAACATCATTGCAGGCAGGCCAAGTGAGGGCAAACTCTCACCATTTCCCTGAAAGACACTCAGTGATCTTCTATGACACTCCTGCAGCACTTGCACATGCACTTTGAAATGTGGGCTCTTAATGGCTATCCCATAATGGGGGCACCTAATAGCTATCCCATGTCCTAGCTATTAATAGGTGTAGTGTCAGAGTTTACAAGAATGTCAGTTGCACAGTCAATATGCTAGTCACCACTGCTGCAAGGTGACAGTTTGTATGCTTTGCCCATACATACCTTAATTCCTGAGCAGTTACATTCTTGCAATGAGTGGGGCCAGTTTTGTTTGCCTACATCAGAGACTGCTTTGACTTGTGATAGTTCAAAGTGTTAATGTGTCCTACCCTAAATTGAATGAAAGCTTTGATTTCCAGTTATTATTGGAGAACTTGGACGATTTTGTTACTGACAGTGGTAGCATAAATCACACTGAAAATGGCATGTTACTTAGAATTAAGAAAATTTAAATATTCATATGTCCACTACAGAATTATTTTGTGAAGATATTATGGTAGTTGAAATCTATGATCAAGTGAATAGTCATACAAAATTAGAGAGAGGATTGTCTTTCAAGTTAAAAAAAATAACATGCATATGGTGCATTTAATAGCTATGTATGTGGTAAATTCTCCACGTTCATGTCTGTGAGAGATGGTGTCAAGGCATAATTACCACTCCTCCTACATGGGAATGACAATGTTATAGCTTGAGGTATTGTGTAAAATTGGCAAGGTACCATCTAAAACCCTGTGACCATATCATATAAAGTGGGAATGGCTGCTGGGTGTCATGATGGGACATTGGCCTAAAATATTGCACTAGCTCTGCTTCTTCAATGCACAGGTTCAACTGCAGGTCAGAAGGACTGCAACCTTATATTACCCCTTTCCAGTCTGAGTGTTTCCCCCTTGACTTACATTATTATGGTTCCCTAGAGGTTCTTCTACATATTGTTTACTACCAATCTTTCCCTGTAGCTTCTGCTTCTTTTTCATAGAATTTTAACTGTCTATTTGCTACTTTGTCAGATATTCTACCTTCATAACAGCGATGCCTTCACCACAGCAGTAATGTGATAGGGAGATGCCTGATGATGGACAACTGTTGGAAGAAGCTGCGTCATGAAATCTATCTCTGAGACCCTCCGTTTCATTATCATACATGAAACAAAATGGTTTTGGGTATTATTTATCAAAATAGTTAAAGATTTGTTCTATAACATTACAAGACACACGTGGCACTACTACTGATTGAAAGTTACCAAAAGATTTATGGCATCACTCACTGTACACAAAATGTTATGAAAATTTATGTTAAATCAAACAATGGAAAATAAAGGAGAGACTGTAACAGCCAGATCTGGCTTTAGCTGCCAGAGACTGTGGCCATGTGTGTGTGTGTGTGTGTGTGTGTGTGTGTGAGCTGCATTTGTGTGTATGTATGTATGTATGTGTGTGTGTGTGTGTGTGGGTGTGTGTGTGTGTGTGTGTTTTGTCTATGTTTGTCAAAGGCCTTGTTGGCCAAAAGCTAATTGTGTGACAGTTTTTTTATTGTGCCTATCTGTGACTCAGCATCTCCACTATATGGTGAGTAGCAACTATCTTTTTCATAATATTGAAAATTTATGTTAAAATCACCAGACAATATGATATTCTTACCTTTGGATTTGTAAAAATGTGGGACACTTTCAAGTCTGTTCAGAAACTGGGATATGTTGCCCTCAGGGGAATGGTAAATACAAACTATTATTACATTGGGCTGCTTGATTTGTATGGTGCAATGTTCAAAATGTTTCTGAGTATTTAAATGGTCATTTTTCCCCTGACTGAATACTGTGTCCTCCTTAGCAAATATCACAGAGGCCCCCAACCCCCTTCCCACCCCCTTCCCCTGCTATTTACAGAAACTGGTACCAACTGTATAATATGGAACATCAAAGAATGACATATTTTGATTTTTGAGTCGGTGACTTACTTTCCACAAAACTCAAAGAAATTCTGGTCATATGTAAAAACAGTTAGTACCACTACAGCTAGTGTACAGTCACTTACAGATGAAACAGGAACTGAAATTAAGGGTAGCAAATCAAAAAGCAGAAACACTAAACATCATTTTCAAATGAACATTCACAAAGGAAAACACAGGAATATTGCCACAATCTAATTCTTGTACCACTAAAAAGATGAGTGAAATAGATATGAATGTCAGTGGTATTCAGAAACCGATGAACTTATTAAAGTCGAACAAAGCTTCGGGGCTCAATGGAATTCCTATTGGATTCTATACTCAATTTTTGGCTAAGTTGGCCACTCTTTTAACTTTAACATACTGTAGATGCCTCAAATATGTAACTGTGCACAGTACTCTGAAGAAAGCAAACATACTGTAGATTCCTCAAACATCTAACTGTGCCCAGTACGTAGAAGAAAGCACAGGTCACACTCAATTACAAGAAGGGCGACAGAAGTGATCCATAAAACTGCTGCTGAGTATCTTTGTCATCTATCTGTAGTAAAATCTCAGGACATATCTGAGCACAAATGAAGTGGGTTACCACAAACAGAATGACCTCCTCCATGCCAACTAGCATGGATTTGAAAGAAATTGATCAAGTGAAAATCAACACACACTTTTCTCACACAACATACTGACAGCTATGGATCAAGGCATTTGATTCAGTGTTACAAGTATACTTCTTATGAAAAGTATGACCATATGGAGGATCAAGTGAAATTTGTGACTGTATTAAAATTTTTTTGACAGGGAAGTTGCAGCAGGTTATTCTAGATGGAGAGTCATTTACAGATATGCAAGTAACTTCAGGTCGAACCCAGGGAAGTGTGTTAGGGTCTTTGTTATTCATGTTGAATTTTAATGACAGTAAAGACAACTTCAGTAGCAGCCTCAGATTTTTTACAAATGATGCAGTTATGTATAATGATGTACTGCCTGAGAAACTATACAAATATTCAGTCAGATCTTGAAAAAAATTCAAAGTGGTGCAAACATTGGCAACTTGCTTTAAAAGTTCAGAAGTGCAAACTGTGCACTTCACAAAAATAAAAACTGTTATATTCTATGACCTCCATACCAATGGATCAGTCACCTCATGCAAATACCTGGATGTAAAAATTTGTAGATATATGAACGCAGTCTAAATCATAGGTAAAGCAGGTGATAGACTGTGCTCCATTGGTAGAACACTAGGGAAATGCAATCAGTCTACAAAGGAGCCTGCATACAAAACTCTTGTATGGTCCTTCCTGGAATATTGCTCATGTGTGTGGGCATTGTACCAAATAGGACTAACAAGGAACACTCAATGGATGCAAAGAATGGCAGCATGTATGATTACAGGTTTGTTTGATCCACAGCAGAGTACCATGAAGAGAGTGAAAGAGCTGATCTGGCAGATGCTTGAAGATAGATGCAAACTATCCTACAAAAACTTACGTAGAAAATTTCTAGAACCAACTTTAAGTGATGAATTGAAGAATGTACTCATATTACAGCCCCCTACACATTGGTCCTATAGAGATCACAAAAACATGATAGATGAATTACTATGTGTATGGGGGCATTTAAGCAATTATTCTTCCTACACTCCATGTGTATGGAACAAGGAAACTAATAACTTGTACAATGGAGTGTAACCTCTGCCATGCACTTCACAGTGGTTTGCAGAGTGTGGGTATAGATAGAGTGGTCTTATTATGGCTGTACCTTTGTCCAAGTAATATTGCAGGTCTAGGTCAATAAATTCCAAAAGATAGAGCTGTTGGGGAACAGACTTTCAGATAACTTTCACTCATTCTGTTCATGTTTTTATAAATCCACTCATGAAGGAGAGCTTTCAGGGATATCATATACGTAAAGTTATGTATTCTCTGGAAGAAGCAGCAATTGAAGGCCATGTTTTTTTAACTAAGTAGCAACAAATTGTGACTAGTACAATTTACTTGCACTGATAATTATAGCACAATCTAAGATAAAAAAGATTATGCACCATGAAGGAGTTATCCAATGCGATGGAAATTGGTAGATGTGATATACATGCATAATCTACTAAGAACTTATTTTGCTATGAGCCAGTGTTTTAGTTGTGAATTTCACAGTTAATCCTAAATGTATGGATAGAGGTTTTTCTTGGCAACTGGAGTAAATCAATAACTGGTGCCTTTTACAGATCCCCTGACTCAGATGACACAGTTGATGAACAGTTCAAGGAAAATTTGAGTCTCATTTCAAATAGATACCCCATTCATACAAATACAGTTGGTGGTGACTTCGATCTACTCTCGATATGTTGTCAAAACTGCATGTTTAAATCAGCAGTGTGCATGAAACATTGTGCAAAATTTAAAAGAACACAAAACCCCCAAGACTGGCAAAGTCTTACAAAAGCTCGAAATATAATGCAAACTCCAATGCAAGATGCCTTTAATAGTTTCCACAATGGAACTCTGTCTTAAAATCTGGTAGAAAATCCATAGAGATTCTGGTCATTTGTAAAGTACACCAGTGACAAGACAACCAATATATTCAATGCACAATAAAATTGTGATGTTGCTGATATAGTGCCATGAAAGCAGAGTTACCAAGCATAGTTTTCTGAAATTCCTTCATCAAAGAAGACAAGGTATTCCAGAATTCAAATAAAAAACAACAGCATAAGTAACTTAGAAGTAGATATCTTCAGCGTAGCAAAGCAACTTAATGCACTGAATAAACACAAGGCTTCTGGTCCAGATAGTATTTCAATCAGTTTGTTTTCGTAGTATGTTGATATAATTGTACGTGAAGGAACTTATCCCCCTTCTTGCAGTGGTGTACCGTAGGTCTCTATAAGAGCGTAGCGTTCCAAAGGATTGGCAAAGGGCACAGGTCATCCCCTTTTTCAAGAAGGGGCGTCGAACAGATGTGCAGAACTATAGACCTATATCTCTAATGTCGATCAGTTGTAGAATTTTGGAACACGTATTATGTTCGAGTATAAAGACTTTTCTGGAGACTAGAAAGCTACTCTGTAGGAATCAGCATGGGTCTCGAAAAAGACGATCATGTGAAACCCAGCTCGTGCTATTCGTCCATGAGACTCAGAGGGCCATAGACACGGGTTCCCAGGTAGATGCCATGTTTCTTGACTTCCGCAAGGCATTCGATACAGTTCCCCACAGTCGTTTAATGAACAAAGTAAGAGCATATGGACTATCAGACCAATTGTGTGATTGGATTGAAAAGTTCCTAGACAACAGAACGCAGCATGTCATTCTCAATGGAGAGAAGTCTTCCGAAGTAAGAGTGATTTCAGGTGTGCCGCAGGGGAGTGTCGTAGGACCGTTGCTATTCACAATATACATAAATGACCTTGTGGATGACATCGGAAGTTCACTGAGGCTTTTTGCAGATGATGCTGTGGTATATCGAGAGGTTGTAACAATGGAAAATTGTACTGAAATGCAGGAGGATCTGCAGTGAATTGACGCATGGTGCAGGGAATGGCAATTGAATCTCAATGTAGACAAGTGTAATGTGCTGCTAATACATAGAAAGAAAGATCCCTTATCATTTAGCTACAATATAGCAGGTCAGCAACTGGAAGCAGTTAATTCCATAAATTATCTGGGAGTACACATTAGGAGGGATTTAAAATGGAATGATCATATAAAGTTGATCGTCGGTAAGACGGATGCCAGTCTGAGATTCATTGGAAGAGTCCTAAGGAAATGCAATCCAAAAACAAAGGAAGTAGGTTACAGTACGCTTGTTCACCCACTGCTTGAATGCTGCTCAGCAGTGTGGTATCCGTACCAGATAGGGTTGATAGAAGAGATAGAGAAGATCCAAAGGAGAGCAGCGTGCTTCGTTACAGGATCATTTCGTAATCGCGAAAGCGTTACGGAGATGATAGATAAACTCCAGTGGAAGACTCTGCAGGAGAGACGCTCAGTAACTCGGTATGGGCTTTTGTTGAAGTTTCGAGAACATACCTTCACCGAGGAGTCAAGCAGTATATTGTTCCCTCCTGCGTATATCTCGCAAAGAGACCATGAGGGTAAAATCAGAGAGATTAGAGCCCACCCAGAGGCATACCGACAATCCTTCTTTCCATGAACGATACGAGACTGGAATAGAAGGAAGAACCAATAGAGGTACTCGAGGTACCCTCCACCACACACCGTCATGTGGCTTGCAGAGTATGGATGTAGATGTAGATGTAGGTTGTTCCATACCTAGCAATCATGTACATCCGCTCATTCATCAAAAGATCTGCACCTAAGGACTGGAAAGTTGCACAAGTCACATCAATACCCAAGAAAGGAAATAGGAGTAATCCACTTAATTACAAACCCATATCACTCATGTCAATAAGATTTTGGAACATATATTGTGTTTGAACATTAAGAGTCACCTCAAAGAAAATTATTTATTAACAAGCAGCCCACAAGGATTCAGAAAATATTGTTCTTGTGAAAAACAGCTTGTTCTTAATTCTCAGGATGTAATGAGTGTTACTGATAGTGAATGTGAAACTGATTTCATATTTTTAGATTTCTAGGAGGCGTTTTATACTGTTCTCCACAAGGGATCTCTAATCAAATTTTAAGCCTATGGAGTATTGTCGCAGTTGTGCAGCTGGATTCGTGATTTCCTGTCAGGAAGGTCACCGTTCATAGTAATGATGGAAAGTCATAGAGTAAAACAAAAATGATGCCTGCATTTGCCTAGGAAATGTTATAGGCTCTCTGCTTTCCCTGATCTACAGAAATGATTTAGGAGACAGACAGCGCAGTCCTCTTAGATTCTCTGCAGATGATGCCATCATTTATCATCTGGTACAGTCATCAGATTATCAAAGCAAATTAAAAAATACAAAAAGTGGCAGTTGACAGTAAATAACAAAATTTGTGAAGTCATCCACTTGAGTCTAAATGAAATCTACTAAATTTGGTTACATGGTAAATCATGCAAATATGAAGGCTGAATCAAATAGCAGAAACTCCAGGCTGGAATATCAACAATGTAAGTAAAAGATAGATTGTAGTTAACATAAATGTAACATATTAAATTGCAGACAGGCAGAATTAAAATACACTTACACATCAGCTTTCAGCCACAATCTTTGTGAGAAAAAGAAACACACACACATTCATTCAAACAAGCAAGCACACCTGACACATACATAGTCACCATATCTGACTGCTTGGACCAGAACGCAACTGTCATGCTGAATGGAAGTAGCAATCTGGAGGGGCAGGAAGGGGAGGGGGTAGCAGTATATGGGTGGAAGGAAAGAGGAATACTCTCTGGCAGAGTTTGCAGGGAATATACTGCTAACAGGTGCAGCATTAGGAGCCTGTGGGGTAGGGAGGGAGAAATAGACCAAAAAAGGAGAGCAGCAGGGAAAGATAGACTGTTGGTGGCACACAAAATTGGGTGGGGGAGAAGAATAGGGATGAAGTGATAGAACAGAAGGAGTAGGAACTGTTGGGTCGAGGGTATGGGGACAGTGTGGTACCACAGGTTAAGACCGGGGTAAATACAGGAGCAGAGAATGTATTGTAAGGATACCTCCCATCAGTGCAGTACAGGAAAGTTGTTGGTGGAGGGAAGGATCCAGATTGCTCATGTAGTGAAGCAGCCACAGAAATCAAGCGTGTTATGTTGTGCAACAGGGTGGTCTACTTTGCTCTTGGCCACAGTTTGGCAGTGGCCATTCTTCCTGGAGTGCTGGTTGGTAGTCATACCAATATAAAAAGATGTGCAATGATTGCAGCAGAGCTGGTATATGACAGCTGCTTTCACACATGGTCCAGCCTCTGATAGGGTTGGATAGGAAGTACTGGGGGAAGGTGGAGGGGATGGATTGGGCAGGTCTTGCATGTGGATCTACCCCAGGGATATGAACCTTGTTGCAAGGGGTTGGGATTGGGAGTGGCATAGTGGTCGACTAGGATGTTGTGGAATGGAACACCACTTTTTGAGGGGTGGAAGGATCTTGGGTAGGATGTCCCTCATTTCAGGACATAATGATAAGTAATCGAAGCACAGGCAAAGGATGTGGTTCAGTTGTTCCAGTGTGGAGTGGTACTGTGTGACAAAGGATGTACGTCTCTGTGTGTTTGATCCTTGGGGGTGGTGGGAAGATTGGGGGTGTGTGGCACAGGAGATCTAGTTTCAGACTAGTTCTGGGGAATAGTGCCTGTCTGTGAAGGCCTTGGTGAGACCCTCAGCATACTGGGCTTGGGAGTTCTTGTCACTGAGGATACTCAATCCCCAGGTGGCCAGGCTGTATGTGACAGATTTTTTGGTGTGAAAGGGATGACAGCTGTCAAAATACAGGTACTGTTGGTGGGTGGCTGGTTTAATATAGACAGAGGTGGAGACAGAATGATGAGAGAGGAGGAGTTCAACATCCAGGAAGGTGGTACACTGGGTTGAGGATGACCAGTTGAAGTGGATGGGAGAAGAGTCTTTGAGGTTGTGAAGGAATAGAGATAGTGTGTCTTGGATCTGAATCCAGATCATGAAGATATCATCAATGAACCCAAAGCAGACAGGAGGTCTGGCATTTTAGACCTATAAATAGGTTAACATAGGAGGGTGCCATGCAGGTGCCCATGGCTGTACTGTGGGTTTGTTTGTATACCTTAGCATCAAAGGAAAAGTGGTTGTGGGTTAGGATAAAGTTAGTAATGTGAGTGGTGGGTTTTGAGTCTGAAGGACATTGGGAAAGTGTTCAATAGTGGTAAGACAATGGGCATAAGGGATATTGGTGTATAGGGAGTTGGCATCAACAGTGACGAGTAGGGATCCAGGAGGTAAAGGGGGGGGGGGGATGGTGGAGAATCAGTGAAGGAAATAGTTGGTATCTTTGATGTGAGAGGCTAGATTATCGGCAATTCATTGGAGGTGCTGGTCAATGGGGTTCGAAATTGTTTCAGTTGGGGCCCAATAACCAGCCACAATTGGGCTTTCAGGATTTATGGGTTTGTGAATTTTGGGGAGCATGTCGAAGGTGGGTGCATGGGTGTCATAGGGGTGAGGAGGGAAATGTGTTCACGGCGAGGTTCTGGGAGGGGCTTGTGGTTTTAAGCAGGGACTGGAGGCTGTGTTGGACTTCTGGGATGGGATCACTCTGGCAGAATTTATAGATAGAGTTACATATAACAGGGAGAGGCTTTCTGTCACATTGTCACTGCTGTTCATAACAACAGTGGTGGAACCTTTGTGTGCAGGTGGGATCATTAAGTCAGGATTTGTTTTGAGGTTGAGTACGGCTGTTCTTTCTTCTACTGATAGGTTAGTGTTCTGAGAAAGGGGTGTGGGAAGGACAGTGGGGCTAAGTTGGAGTTAAGAAATTCCTTGAAGGTGACCAGTAAGTGATTAGGTGGGAGGGGAGGAGGATCACAGTTGGATGGTGGTATGAACCGGAAGAGGCAGGGTTCAATGCTGGAATTAGTGTGGTTTTGGTTGGAGGGGTGGGTAGCAAAGAAGTATTACCATTGCAGGTATCGGGAGATGGAGAGTAAGTCTTTGACAAGTAGTGCATGGCTAAATTTTGATGTAGGGCAAAAGTTGAGGCCTTTGAATAAGACTAAAATTTTTGTGGGGCTGAAAGAATAACCATACACAACCTCAAAATAAATCCTGACCTAATAATCCCACCCACAGACAAAGGTTTCACCACTGTTGTTATGAATGGCATTGGCAGTGTAATGGAAAACCTCTGTCAATTATATGTACCTCTACCATAAACTCTGCCAGAGTGATCCCATTCAAGAAGTCCAACATAACCTCCAATCCCTGTCTAAAACCATAGTCCCCTCCCAGAACCTCTCCCCTGAATACATTTCCCTCCTCACCCCTATGACACGCCACACACCCACCTTCTACATGCTCCCCAAAATCCACAAGTCCAACAATCCTGGATGCCTGATATTGGCTGGTTATTGGTCCCTGCTGAAATTATTTCGGTCCCCATTGACCAACACCTCCAACCAACTTGCCGATAATCTAGCCTCCCTTATCAAAGATACCAACCATTTCCTTCACTGACTCTCCACCATCCCCACCCCTTCACCCTCTGGATCCCTACTTGTCACTGTTGATGCCAATTCCCTACACACCAACACCCCATGGTCTTACCGCTATTGAACACTACCTTACCCAGTGTCCTTCAGACTCCAAACTCACCACCTCATTCCTCATACACCTTACTAACTTTATCCTAACCTGCAACTACTTCTCCTTTAAAGGAAAGGTATACAAACAAATCCACGGTACAGCCATGGGCACCCACATGGCATCTCCTATGCCAAATTGTTTAAGGGTCATCTCGAGGAGAAATTCCTAACCTCCCAAAATGCCAGTCCCCCAGTCTGGTTCAGGTTCATTGATAATATCTTCATGAATTTGATGTAGGTCCAAGACACATTATCTTGATTCCTTCACAATCTCAACACCTTCTCTCCATCTGCTTCACCTGGCCACCCTCAATTCAGTGTGCCACGTTCCTGCACATTGCCCTCCTCCTCTCTGATCGCTCTATCTACACCTCTGTCCACATTAAACCCACCAACCACCAACAGTATATGCATTTAGATAGCTTCATTGCACAGCTTTTTATATTGGTATGACTACTAACCAGCTGTCCACCAGTGCAAAGTAGACTACCCTGTAGCACAACATGCAGCTGAACATAACATGCTTGATTTCAATGGCTACTTCACTGCCCAACCTGTCTGGTTCCTTCTCTCCACCATTTTCTGAATGGCACGCATCGGAGTTACCCTTACAACTCATTCTCAGATTCTGGCCTCAACATACAGTACCAGAACCTTGACCCAACAGTTCTCACCCATACTGCCCTACACCTCCTCTCTATTCTTGTCTCACACCCAAATTTGTGTGCTGCTCTCTGCCAACACATCAGGCCACCTTTCCCTGGTCCTCCCCTTTTTAGCTCATACCCCACCTCCGTGTCCCTCTATCTCCTGACGTTGCACCAGTTGGCAGCTAAGTCCCTAGCCACTTCACTGGACAGTGCTCCTCCCCCCCCCCCCCCCCCTCCTCACCCATCCACTCCCATCCTCTTCCTGCCCTCTTCAGATTGCTGATTCCACTCCATGACAGTTGCATTGTGGTTTGAGCTGCTGGATATGGTGGTTGTGTGTGTGAGGTGTGTTTGCTAGTATGAATGAATGTATGTATGTTTCTTTTTCTAATGAAGATGTAGCCAAAAGGTAATGTATAAGTGTCTGCAACTTAACATGTCACCTTTACAGTAAGTAGCTAACTTAAAGTGAAATGATCACATAGATAACATTGTGGAGAAAGGAAACCAAAGACTGTGATGTATTGTCAGGACATTTAGGAAATGCAACAGGTCTGCTTACACTATGCTTGTCCAACTTCTTCTGGAGTATTGCTGTGCAATGTTGCAGTGTAGGATCTGAATTAGATATGACTGATGGAGGACATCAAAAAAGCTCATTTCCTATTATTGTGAAACAGGGGAAGAGTACCATGGATGTGATATGGGAACTAGGGTGGCAATCATTAGAACAAATGTGTCTTGTGTTGTGGCATGATCTTCTCATGAAATTTCAATCACCATTTTTCTCCTCAGATTGTAAAAATATTTTGTTGGACCCCAGGAAGAAATGATCATCGTAATAAAATAAGAGAAATTAGAGCTCACATGGAAAGATTTAAGTGTTCATTTTTCCCAGATGCTGTCAAGTATGGAATGGCAGAGAAATAACTTGAAGGTGTATCAATGAACCCTATGCCTGGCACTTAATTGTGAATTGCAGAGTAATCAAGTAGATGTAGATTATGCCTTAGGACAGTATTGATTGAAAGTGTGTATGTATGCTTGCATTCATCTCTGCAGGTCAACAGAATGAGAGAGATTTCTGAGTGCAAAGCACACAGAACTGAGCTTTTTGATTAACTTATCCAAGTACAAGTGTTATCTCAAGTTATTATCCATCTTAAGTCATTGTATGATCAAGACACTGACACTGATCTGCAAATCACTATCCAATTTGAGTTTTGCATAAGTGAAATTCACAATCAGTACTATTAGGTGGCGGCAGTGACATGGGGGACTATGCAGCACTTGAACTGGACACGCGTCTGCGAAGACTGTATCCAACACGGCTGCCCATCATGACACGCTGCCCAGCAGGAGAAGTGATTGTTCGTGTTGCCTATGCTGGCATCTGCCACACTGATCTTGCCATTCTGCAGGTTAGTGTAAGAATATACAATCTAGACTTATACACACATCGAAAAAAGTTTTGCATCACCTCGATTCTGGGAATTCCGGAACCTGTACAGAAAATTGGAATAGAGATCAACATAAATATCATTTCCACCCTTTTTATTGCTCATGAAAACCACACATTGCGTGAGACCTTCAGAGGTAGTGGTGCGGACTGCTGTACACGTCGGTACCCAGTAGCATATCCTCTTGCACTGATGCATGTCTGTATTCGTCGTGGCATACTATCCACAAGTTCATCAAGGCACTGTTGGTCCAGATTGTTCCACTCCTTAATGGCAATTCGGTGTAGATCCCTCAGAGTGATTGGTGGGTCATGTCATCCATAAACAGCCCTTTTCAATCTATCCCAGGCATGTTCGATAGGGTTCATGTCTGGAGAACATGTTGGCCACTCTAGTCAAGCGATGTTGTTATCCTGAAGGAAGTCATTCACAAGATGTGCATGATGGGGGCACGAATTATCATCCATGAAGACGAATGCCTTGCCAACATGCTGCCGATATGGTTGCACTATCGGTCGGAGGATGGCATTCATGTATAGTACAGCCATTATGGTGTCTTCCATGACAACCAGCACCATATGTTGGCCCTCCTTAATGCCACCCAAAAACAGCAGGGAGCCTCCACCTTGCTGCACTCGCTGGAAAGTGTGTCTAAGGTGTTCAGCCTGACTGGGTTGCCTCCACACACATCTCCAATGATTGTCTGGTTGAAGGCATATGATACACTCACTGGTGAAGAGAACATGATGCCATCCCCGAGCAGTCCATTTGGAATGTCGTTGGGCCCATCTGTACCGCACTGCATGGTGTTGTGGTTGCAAAGATGGACCTCGCGATGGACATCAGGAGTGCAGTTGCACATCATGCAGCCTATCGAGCACAGTTTGAGTTGTAACATGACGTCCTGTGGCTGCACAAAAAGTATTATTCACATGGTGGCATTGCTGTCAGGGTTCCTCCAAGCCATAATTTGTGGGTAGTGGACATCCACTGCAGTAGTAGCCCTTAGACGGCCTGAGCGAGGTATGTCATTGACAGTTCCTCTCTCTCTGTATCTCCTCCACGTCCGAACAACATCCCTTTGGTTCACTCGGAGACACATGGACACTTTCCTTCTTGAGAGCCCTTCCTGGCACAAAGTAACAATGTGGACACTATCAAACCACAGTATTGACCATCTAAGGATGGTTGAACTACAGACAAGGTGAGCCATGTACCTCCTCCCTGGTGGAATGACTGGAACTGATCAGCTGTCGGTCCCCCGCCGTCTAATAGGCGCTGCTCATGCATGGTTGTTTGCATCTTTGGGTGGCTTTAGTGACATCTCTGAACAGTCAAAGGGACTGTGTCTGTGATACAATACCCATAGTCAACGTCTATGTTCAGGAGATCTGCGAACCGGGGTGATGCAAAACTTGTTTTTATGTGTGTAGTTATTGAATAACAAACACATGTAGCTGGGATAGAGGGGGGAGTGATGGAGGTAGGGGCAGAAGAAAGAAGAGAGATTTTATATTGAAAAATTCCTTTGTGGAGAAGGAAAAATTGGCAAACAAAAAGAATTTCAGCATATTTTCTAAATTGTATTTATGGCCTATTTTCCTTTTACTGTGATTACTGTGGATGTAACTGAATTCTAAAGGCTGTAAAATCTTGCTTTGTTAAAAGAGTAAGGCTATGTTTGAATTGTGGAGGAGATTTTTATTCCTAGTGTAATGCTCATGGATGCTAATACAGGTATTGTAATTTCTGGGGCTCTTCTGATGTTATTGACAGGAGAGGGTATTTTTATTGTCTAATATTACTGTTGTTTCCCAGATATCACTGCCTGTTAATGACAGACTTCATAATTAAGCAACTACATTGCAGAGTTATTATTAGCATTCTTAGTTGCTTACATGATCATTATGTTATTTGTGGTCTATGTTTCTCTATGTAGATATTTTGTTTCTTAAATGTACAATTTCTCCAGAGTATTAGTCTATGTATCTTTAAAAAATTGGAACACAAAAGCCAGCTTATTTCTGAAATTTTAATTCCCAAAATCAGCTCTATTTGATTATTTCAGAAGATTCGTAGTGTGTTGTTTCCGGTTCAAGTACTTTTCACTAAGCATATTCAGAAATTTTTTTCACTGTTGGCTCTCCCTTATCTTCTAGTGCAACTGATGAAGTCACAGTGTGTATTGTGTATAAGTATTGTACTGTGCTTTTCTTTGTTTTGGACATAATTAACTTACAGAAATCTTTTTAGCAAGAAGCCATTCAATATGCTATTGATTAGCACCCATCCACGCTGCATGAAAGATATTTTATAAGAATCTGAAACTTTGTGCCACTTAGTTTATGGGAAAATGGTGACCATTTATTTAAGAATAACCCCTGCACATAATTAGTGTTTATAATCAGAGCAAATAATTAAATCTATCACTTACCTTCCTTCAAAATTCTCTGGTAAATGTCCTGTTGATACATTTGTAACTGTAATATTTATACCAGTCTTTGGCCACAATAATATTTTTTTTTTAATTTTAATTAACATTGGGCTTTAAATAAAAAACTCTTCCTAGCAAAGACTGGTGTAAATACTACAATATCAGGCATCCATATCACAGTATCTTCATCATGGCAATGTCACACATCCTGTTCCTTGCTGTCTACTGAAAATGTAATGTTCATTTTTATCTCAATAACATGTAGATAATACAGATTAAATTATTGACTTTTATTGCATTTTACTATCCTTAGTCACTTTCTCAGATCTGTTTATGGACATGAATCCTCATCATCTATTACAAACAAATGACTCATTCTTTGGCAAGTGTTGTATTAATGAAAGTACAATTATCCCTGTAGTATCTTTAGAGAATAGTAATACACCTGCTTTTTGTTTAGTGTCCACCACTTACTTTTTTTCCCATAAATATGCTTATGTTTTCTCTTCTCCTTATATGTGTGTGTCTTTATCCAGCATAGAAACTTTTACACACCCAGTTTTACATTTTGCTGCATTAATTCCTTGCTAGTCTTTAAATGTTATTCTTGATATATTATCTAGATTATTGCTTTAAGTACAATATGTTTTTAAAATTTTGACTTTGTGAGATATCTTTCTTGACATGCATACTTCAATGCATGTACTTTTTAAGCTCATAAATATTAGAAAAATAAAAGATAATTATTCCTAGAGTTTCTTGAAGGATTTTCAATTTTCAGATATCTTAAATAATTTGGTGATTTCACTGTCAGATATCCTTGAATGTAATATGGCATGGCCAAGCTTGTAACTGTACAAGGGCTGTTCAGAAAGTAAGGGATAGTTGGTCATAAAATGGAAACAACAGTAAAAATAAAAACTGTTTTATTTGCTACAGTTAACTACACCTTCCAGACACTTAATTGCTGCTCTGATTTAGATGTATGTCATAATATTGTACCAACTTTCCAATACTCTTGTCATAGAAGGCAGTCTCCTGTGCTTTCTGACAATTTTCTATGCTGGACTGCAGCTCATTATCTGTGCCAAAATATTGTCTTCATAGTCAGTGGTTCCTTTCAGTAGTGATGAAAAGGCCATGTGGTGGATGATCAAACACTATCCATCAAAAACACTCAGGGGTATCCTCACTGCCCCTGCAGTGTGTGGCTAAGAACTGTCAGGAAGAAGGAAATGCATGACAGTTACATTATGTGGGGTTGCATGAAATGAGGCATAATCTCTTGACAGGCACCCATGCTTGTCAGGAAACGTTATTTTCTAGACATCTTTGTGCACTCACTGTGCACGCAGAATTCAGATGAGCTACATGACACTATCTACAGGCATACTATAGATGGTGCCCAACACATCTGTGCAAAGCTTTTGCACTATGGGTTTCATGTCATGACCAATCATTCCTTACTCTCTGAATAGAGACCTACCAAATGTGCAAAATTCAAGAATATTATTTCTTCTTTGCCCCTCTGAAAATTAATATTGTGGTACTGTTTTATAACACATAGCTTTATCTTTCAGCTGTTATCTGTGGTTTATATTATTTGTGTGCAAAGTAGATAGAAGTCAGAACAGGTTCCTCAAACCTAAACCATGAATTTCAAATTCAAATTCTTTATTCATCCAGTAGGAGTGGTACCAGTTTTTGCGTATACTTGCTTCAAGTCTTGTGTACTTCACATGATTTAAAAATTGTGCCACCAAATAGAGGTATTGAGCTAATAAGAATGCCTTTAGGATGCACAAAACAGTAAAAATGAGGAAATAACTTTTATTTTATGTAGCAGTCCATTGTACATTTGTACAGCATTTTTTGTAGCGGAAGTAGTAAAGTTTGATATCTGTACTGACTGAACTTGAAGTTTATCTTTTTGCCTGGAATCACATTCATGTATACTGAAGTTATTATTTAAACAATGGAAAATACAACATGGACTATAAAAATATAATGAAAAGGATAGTTGCTACTCACCATATAGTGGAGATGTTGAGTCTCAGAAAGGCACACCAAATGACTGTCAGAAAGTTAGCTTTCAGCCAACAAGACCTTCATCAAAAATAGACAACACACACACAAATACAAATCACACACACCTGACTGCAGTCTCTAACAGCTGCAGCCAGACTGCGAGCAGCGGCCCATTATGGGAGAGGCAATTGTGCGGGGGCAAGGAGGAGGCTGGGGGTAGGGGACAGTAAAGTGCTACTGGGAGTATGCAGGTATGAGGTGGAGAGCAGGGCACCTAGGTGCAGTTGGGAGGTTAGATAGAGAGCAGGGGAGAGACGGGGGATAGCGGAAAATGGGAAGAGTAAAAAGAATGAAGAATATCATGCTGGGTGACATGCTCAGCAACAGGGTGGTCCAGTTATTCTTCACAAATGAGAAATGACCTACCCACTATCCTTCCCACCCCTCCCACAGTGGTATTCCATCACCCACCAAACACCAAACCTACAGTTGTTCTTCACAAATAAAAAACAAAACAACCAACAAGTTGTCTGTCTGCATGAATGGCCACTGACAAACTGCGGCTGAGAAACAAGTGGACTACCCTGTTGCTGAGCACACTGCCCAACTCAGTGTTCTTCATTTCAGTGACTGCTTCACAGCCTGTGCCATCAGGATCCTTCCCAACAACAACAGCTTTTCTGAATTGCGTAGGTGGGAACTCTCCCTGCAATATATCATACATTCCCATAACCCTCCTGCTTCAACCTTCATTATCCATTGTCCTTACCCATCTAGCCCCTTCCCTTCTCCCATGCCAGCACTGCACAGCTCTCTATTCCACCGATGCACCCTGTCTTTTTACTTCCTCCTTTTCCGCTACCCACCTCTCTCCCCTGTCCTGCGTCTAATCTCCCAACTGCATGTAGCTGCCCTACCCTCTACCTCATCCCTGCATGCTCCCAGCAGCACTTTACTCCCGCCCCCTCCCCCCCCCCCCCCCCGCCCCCACCTTTCCTGCCATCCTTCCCCCTCCCCACCCCAGATTCCACCTTACCCCCATCCGATTGCTTCTCCCATAGTTAGCTGCTGCTCGCAGTTGGGCTCCAGCTGCCAGGGATTGTGTTCGTGTGAATGTGAGTGGTGTGTGTGTGTGTGTGTGTGTGTGTGTGTGTGTGTGTGTGTGTGTGTTTTTTGTCTATTTTTGACAAAAGCCTTGTTGGTTGAAAGCTAACTTTCTGACAGTCTTTCTGTTGTGGCTTTCTGTGACTCAGCATCTTTGCTATATGATGAGTAGCATCTATTCTTTTCATTATAAAGTTTTTATTTATGTCTTTTAAACTCTTTCTCACATACTTATGAATAAAAATGCACTGGAGTGGAAGGAGCCTCCAGCAATCTGTTGTGCATGGTGCATTGCTCTTATAGCTCTTTTTTTGGTCAAGAAGTTGAGCATGTAGGTTGTAGCGTACTTTCATCTGCGTCACATATTTTTTTTTTATAATAGAAGGAAACATTCCACGTGGGAAAAATTATATATAAAAACAAAGATGAGGTGACTTACCGAACGAAAGCGCTGGCAGGTCGATAGACACACAAACAAACACAAACATACACACAAAATTCAAGCTTTCGCAACAAACTGTTGCCTCATCAGGAAAGAGGGAAGGAGAGGGGAAGACGAAAGGAAGTGGGTTTTAAGGGAGAGGGTAAGGAGTCATTCCAATCCCAGGAGCGGAAAGACTTACCTTAGGGGGAAAAAAGGACAGGTATACACTCGCACACACGCACATATCCATCCACACATACAGACACAAGCAGACATATTTAAAGACAAAGAGTTTGGGCAGACTGACATCTCTGCCCAAACTCTTTGTCTTTAAATATGTCTGCTTGTGTCTGTATGTGTGGATGGATATGTGCGTGTGTGGAGTGTATACCTGTCCTTTTTTCCCCCTAAGGTAAGTCTTTCCGCTCCCGGGATTGGAATGACTCCTTACCCTCTCCCTTAAAACCCACTTCCTTTCGTCTTCCCCTCTCCTTCCCTCTTTCCTGATGAGGCAACAGTTTGTTGCGAAAGCTTGAATTTTGTGTGTATGTTTGTGTTTGTTTGTGTGTCTATCGACCTGCCAGTGCTTTCGTTCTGTAAGTCACCTCATCTTTGTTTTTATATATAACATATTTTTTTTTTATTTACGTGTGTGTGTGCTATTTAAAATCATATTAGCTATAAGCTTAAAAATTTTGTTTCCAGTATGAGTACAATTTCACCAGAGTTTGCCACAGAAGTGTTGGAGGCTTCCCCCTTTAAACAAAAGTTTAGAAAAGTTGTTTTGAATGTATTTATTATAAGGTTATTTTCTTGAAACTGGTCATTTAGTTGGTCTGTAAATTCATTTATGTTTGCCTATAGTTGTCGTGCGGTTTTCTCTGAAAGAAGGATGCCAGTCTCACCTGCAAGCAAGATATTTGTTTGTCATTCAATGCTTAGACCTAGGCCATTTATGTACAGATGGAAAAGAATAGGCTCAAGAATGGATCCTTGAGGACTATACTTTTTATTAATCCTGCATCTGAAAAATATGTTCCAACGCTAGCATTTAGTTCAGGCATGGCAACCTTTGTTGAACTGCAGGCCTGTTCACATACTTACTTAAGCTTGTTGGCTACCTCATGTCATGATGTGATAACAATGCTTCTAGCACATAAAGTCAAAACTGCGGTCTCCGTGAAGTTAATGTTTATAGGGTAATGCACCGTTATGAATGACACTCTTTTCCCAGCAAACCACAGCAACAAATTATGCCTCAAAACTTGCATTTTCTATGTTTCCATTTATTAATGCTTGCTAAACATTGTTTTCTTACTTATGATGGTTTACAACAACTGTCTTAAAAACTTCTGATTCAAAATTCAGCAACGCCATTAGTAATGAAATAATGTATGGCACATAAACAGATAGAAGCATCTGAAGATGGGTTTCCAGATATCTTGAAATGTCATCATGGAAAACAGATGCCAAGGCCTATAAAAGCAACTAGTTGCAGCTAATTCATTATAAATAATCTTAAATTTTAAGAGCTACAGTGTTCTACCAGAGGCATTCAATAAGATGCAACACATTTTTTTCTGAAAGCAAGTTGGTTTTATTCAGGATTCCTGTACACTATATTATTCCCCATTCTTTTGGTTACAAAATCTTATTTTTCTACATAATCTCTGTTCAGTGCAATGGCCTTGTTGTGGCCTTATGCCACCTTACTGGGAGGGCCTGAATGCCTGCATGGTACCACTGTACTGGTTGATGCTGAAGCCAACATCTTGCTGCATCAATAACCTGCCCATCATCCATGTACTTCTTCCCGTGGTGTGTATCCTCATTGAGTCAAGCAGATAGGAGTCGGAAGGTTCATGATCCAGGTAGTAGGGTGGATGAGGAAGAACAGTCCAATAAAGTTTTGTGAGTCCTCTCTGGTGGGCAGGGTTGTGTGAGTCTTTGCATTGTCATGGAGAAGGAGAAGTTTGTTTCCATTTTTGTGATGACAAACACATGTAAGCCAAACATTGCAGAGTCACAGCTGTGTGTGGCCAGCCAGCAGATAGGGGATTGGACAGGTTTGCATGACCTTCTTGCGATGATGACAGATGCCTCGCCTAACAACGCACCATACTTTTGTTCACTGCCAGGTCTCTGTAGACATTCTGCAAGTGCCTATAAATATCTGTGATACTTATGATGCTCATGTTTTCCACCAGAAAAAACTCTCTCTGCTTGGAACACACCTCCAATACAGACACCATTTTGAAGGCTATGTATAGCACCACCAACTGTTGGAACTTTGTGAAGCTGTAGGGTTTGAAGAGGGAATATCCCACAACAAATTCCACATTTTTTTCAACTGAAATAGGCTGAGAAAAATGGTGTTGCATTACTTATTGAATGCCCCTCATAATGTGTCCACAATCAACAAAAAATATTTACTAGTGTTAATACATGAAAGAATAGATAAAAAGAAGTGTCAATAATGTAGGAAATTCCAGTTGACACCCTATTAGGAGTAAGTTCATGATTTTCAGGCACAGGCAGCTCATTTGAGTGTGTGAAATTTAGATTGTTAATATCCTCAAACACTATTAGCAAGGAGTTTTTAAATATTCGCCCAAAATACTATTGATGACTCATGGCATAGGCCTGTGTTGTTTCTATAACACTAAATAAATTGAGATATTTCTTTGTTCATTTTCAAAAGATTAAAAGTCAAAATTGCTTGAGCATAATATATTTCATCTGTGTTATACATAAGCCAAACTGGAAAAATCCAAATAACTCAATGGTGAATTGTCAAACAGATCATATTCACCCTCACATGCTCAGTACATATTGGCAATACTGAGAATATTTTGGTTGGCATCAGTACTGTTCATCAATATACCAAGTCTTGACAATAGACT
This sequence comes from Schistocerca piceifrons, assembly GCF_021461385.2. Taxonomy (NCBI): domain Eukaryota; kingdom Metazoa; phylum Arthropoda; class Insecta; order Orthoptera; family Acrididae; genus Schistocerca; species Schistocerca piceifrons. The sequence continues at coordinate 334,376,568 of NC_060145.1, forward strand.
CTCAGATGGTTATTATATTTATGTATTGGATGTGTGTGGGACCTTCCCTCACTCTCCCTCCCAGAACTTCTTCCACCAGCCAGACTGAAACCAACTGTGGGCTGACTCCAGTCCACGGCCTGATGATTGCCTACATGTTATATAGTTTATGTGTTGTTACTACTTTCTGTTTGTGGTTAGTGAAGTATGAGGAGACTCATTTTAATGCAGAGCCTCTAATGCTATACTTTTGGGTCTTTTCCAACAGGCTTTTGTTGTGCAAGATGACAAAAGCTTTACTTAGATATAAGAAAATACCAGCAGCACTTTGTTTTTTGTCCATTGCTTCTAGAGAATTTTGTAAACAATTATTGATAGCACTAGTCATAGATTTATTTTTCCAGAAACTGTGTAGGGCATCAGTGAGGATTTGTACTTTTCCAGTAATTTAATTAATCCGTAATACACAAGTCTTTCAGTGATTTTTGCAAAACCTGATAATAAGGAGATTGGTCTATAGTTTTCTAAATCTGCTTTATCACCCTTTTTATGAATAGGGATCACTGTGGCAATTTTAAGACAGTCAGGAAAGGTTCCTTTTGAAAAGGATGTGATGATTTTATCTGCAACTGGTGTTTGCATTGTTTATGATAGTTCCTTTATGATAAACTCTGGAATACCATCAATTTCTAAGGACACTCTTTTTTAGGTTTTTGCTATGTGAATGATTTCATTTCAGGTTGTTTCATAGAGATAGATTGTGTGAAGACAAATGTAGATGATAATAATGATGTGCTAGATTTTCTTGAGGTTCATAAAATAATTTGTAAACTAAAAAAGATATGTCAAACAATTAGTTAGAAAGCATATTTTAATGTGAAATGTTATTGTTATGAGTGAGTACATTCACAGAGGTAACCAGTGATTCAAATGAAAAAAGAAATATAAAAGGCAGAACAGTCATGCCTATTCTTGATTATTTCACAGGGTGATTTTCAAATAGACTGTGATCGGCTTGTTCTTGGACATGAAATAAGTGGAATTGTCTCAGGTGTTGGCAAAGAAGTTAATTGGTTGAGAATTGGTGACAAGGTCGCTGTGAATCCAAACAGGTGAGTTGAATGTATGGAGAAAAGCAAGGATTTACCAAAAATACAATTTTTTATATGAAATTATATGTATATGTGGAATTTCCACATTTTGTGGCAATAATAATCGACCGAAAGAATAAATCATAATATTAAGATTGCAAATCAGTTGTGAAATTTTGATTATGTGCTAAAGTGCAGAACAAGAAGTATCTTTGATCAGCTATTACATTGTGGCGACGATAGGTTGTATTGACCATGATTAACACCATCTTTGGACTCTTATTGCTCTGCTGAGCCTCCATGTTAGTTTTTAGTTCTGTCCTGTATCTGAAGCTGTGTACACATTTATGACTAACTACGAAATATATCTCGATGTGGAATTTAATGGGGATAGTTATTGCATTCGACCAATAACCATATCTCATTCCCATATTGGTGACCCCAAAGTTTCTACATCTTCTGTGGCTTCTGCGCCAGGTGTTGTAAATCAACAGGTTATGTGCACAACACCATGGCTACCTCACCCAACGCTTTGCTCAGAGACTTGGACGCCCAACTAAGACAACCAGGCCACTCCAATCCTTCGCCAACAGCTGGCTCTCCACTAATCGACAGTGATTTGTGGTGTCCAACCAAGTTAATGATTCGTGGTGTCCAACCAAGTTAACCTCAAACTTTGATGTTCTACAGTGGTCGAGTGCTACACCGTTAACTCAAACAATGGACTCTGGTTTTGTGTCACTGGACTGTAATCATCAACATGTGAAATGTGAAGTGGCTAATTTTCAGAACTGTGTGACTACCAATCGATCATGTAATGTTCAAAGTGATCTAAATTCGCACACGTACTTTGACCCTCAACGAATTCGCACACGTACTTTGACTTTCAACGGGTTGCAACATCAGTTACAGTCATGCCGTGTGCAACGCTGCCATTTGTGCAAAACGCACACGCTATCAACCTATTCCGGTTTTGCCTCACTCACAAACTAATGATGGACATTTTCATGCACCAAATTCCCCTTGCTCACCCACCAGACCTGTTGCTCAGTTTTTCGACCATGTGGGCTCGAGCACATCTTATGGTGCATTTTACTGCAACAATGCGATTTTCAGCAAGTTTCACTGGTAATTTATAGTCCGACCATACGGGATGTGTTCCTGACGTGCACAGAAAACTCACACTGTTGTTGCACGAAGTACCAGCACAAGCCCCCCGCCCCCCCCTCCCCCTTTACCCCCCCCCCCCCCCACCAGACGCATTGGAGGGACCCTGATTCTGACCATTCAGCCGCTCACCTCTTCCACAGTTCTACCTGTGTCTGCCATGCCGGGCTTCTGCATCATTTCTGAGGTGGAGAATTTCAAATCTGTACCTCTAACCTCTGGTCCAGTTTATGGGACCACCACACATGTTGCACAACCACTCATTCCCATGGTACTGACCGTGCCAGCCGCGTCGTGTTTTTGTGACATGTCAAGGACAATGCAACCCGCCATTGCTTTGGACGTCCTTGCCAATAACACACCTACACTTATGGTGCCAGGCTGCAGTATGGCCCCTCCTACCACAGACCAGCAGGCCTTCCAAGACACACCGAAGCTGATTTTGTCCCCCCCCCCCCCTCCCCCCCCCTGGCCGTCTGTGGAAGCTGCCCCCTTTATACGAGGACAACCCCATATCATGGTTTGTGCTTGTGGAGCATCTGTTCGAGTTACATCATGTGTCCAATAACAACTCTAAATTCCTGTGTCTCGTCACGCACCTCCATGATCACTCAGACTTAATTTGTGATCTACTCCTCTCGCCACCACCTCCACCGAAGTACAAGTTCACAAAGAAAACAATATTGGACCGACTCGCCTGCTCACCACAAGAATTAATCATCAAGATCTTGTACGAGGAGCAACTGGGGCACCAAACTCCATCACAACTCTGGCACCGCCTTCAATTACTTGTGAGTGAACATACAATGCCGGATGTTACTCTGTGGGTGGTATGGTACGCCAAGTTAACTATCGATCTACAGATTCACCTGCTACTGCACTCCTTCAAGTCAATCAGCTTTTGTCTTTGCATTGCAGACCAGCTGTATGCACTGCTACGACAACACCAACTAGCACACCACTCACCACTGGTTGGCACAACTGCTCCTGTTCACTGGCTGTCTGCAGGCACAGGCAAAGCTCTCTCCACCTCCACGCCATCTACACCACCTGGCAGTATCGGCTCGGCTCACTCTCTCCTCCATCCGAGTACTGTAGAATCACCCACCCACCATAAGTGCCATTATACATCCTAGAACAAATAAATGAGGACAAGCATCCTCCGCTGCCACAGTCGCCGCCACCAGCACATCCGGCTCATCCGTATTGTTGGTACCACAAGATTTTCGGCAATGATGCCAAGAAGTGTCAATTACCTTGCCAGCACCCAAATGCTGACCGCAGGATTTAGAAGATGCTGAATCCTGCGGGAACTTCACAGGGGTCCTCACACATTGCACTCCGTCCACTCATCCACCCGACCGAGCAGTCATTTATACGTGACCGACATTTCGTCACAGCTCGTCTTCCTAGTCGACACAGGTGCTGACGTGTCTATCATACGCACATTGTTGGTTCCTTCCACCTTTTCACCGATGAGGTCACTTCTACAAGCTGTCAACGCATCAATGTTACAAACCTCAGGCTCCGTCAAAGTTACAGTGCACCTATCTCCTTCTCTGTGTTTTCCATGGACTTTCTACTTTGCCGACATCGATGAACCAATTCTCGGTATGGATTTTTTGTCACATTACAAACTTTCTCCAAATGTGGTTCAGGGTTCAGTGCTTCATCATCCCACTAACACTCAGATACTGTACTCCTGCACTTATGTTCCAAGTTCTGTTTCTCTTGTGACATGTGAGTTAGTACACGAGTGCTATGGCCTCACAGGTGACATTATGACCTGCGTCACTAACCTACTGTCAGAATATGATGCTGCGGCACAACTCCACGGGGAAAATGACGAGCTGAAACAACGAATAGCACACACTTACAACAAGCTTGTCGCGGCTCGTACCTCGCTGGTGAAACTGCAGTCCACAGTGCCACCACCTAATTGTGTTTCTCCAGCAGACACCAGCTCGGTCACTCAGCAGGTTAGTCCAAAAACAATGTGTGTGACGATTCGCATCCAGTAGACACCGCACCCCCAACGCGCTCGCCAGATTCATTGCCATGTGTTTCAAACAGTGCTTTTAATGACAGTTGCACGTGCAATATGACCACGCCCACCACGCAGGCAGGTGCCACATGTGTTGATAAATATTTCCCCTCTCTCACGTGCCAGCCACATGACTCGGTGGCCATCGCTGTTCCCCGTCCGACGCCAATGCCTCTCTTGCCCACACCAGTCACCCAAGGCAAGGCTGACAAGAGACAGTTGCTGCACATCCCGACCTGCTCCGCACTGTGCACGCAGCCAACCTCTCCAACCAGGTGCAAGCCATGCTAGAAAATAGGCATGTGACTTTCATGCTGCCTTTTTCCACTCGCACTAACGGTTATGCCTTGTTACGCCCCACTCTTCCAAAAGCTTCACATCAGGATGTTGCTCAGTCTCATGTGCAGTTCTCAGTTTCTTCTGTCACTGATGGAATGACACACAAGATAGTTACCACTGCCAGCCCTCCTATTAGGCACAAGGTTAGATGCCTCAATCCCATTAAGTTGCGCACTGCCTGGCAGCAACTTAATGAACTTTTGGAGGCAGCTATCCTGCAACCATCGGACAGCAACTGGTCTTCATGATTCACCTCATCACCAGACATGATGGTTCTTTCTGAATATGCGGCGACTACAGACACTTAAACGCTTGTACCGTCATGGACAATTACCCAGTGCCGAACATAAACGATTTCACTCATATGTTATTGGGCGCAAAAATCTTCAGTGTTATTGACTATAAACGTGCCTATCACCAGATTCCTGTAGCACTGGGAGACATTCCAAAGACAGCTATTATTACACCGCTCGGTTTGTTCCAATACAACTTCATGCCGTTTGTCCTGAAAAACACAGCACAAACATGGCAATGTTTCATCAACTCAATCTTATGACAGTTCGAGTTTTGCATTGCATATGTGGATGACATACTCATTTTCAGCAACTCAGCTGAGGAATGTGAAAATCATTTATCCAAGGTCCTCCAGACCTGGCATTCCAATGGTGTCGAGGTCAACAAGGACAAATTCCAATTGCGCCAGTCCTCTGTCACATTTTTGGATTACACCGTCTCCACAGACGGAATACAGCCTCCCAAATCCTGCATGTAGGCCATCACAACACTGCCGCCTCCGGCTACTTACAAAGAACTCTGACGTTTCTTGGGTATAATAAATTACTGCCGTCGGCATCTGCCTTCTGCCGCTGCCGTGCAGGCCCAACTGACAGAATCGCTGTCAGGCAAACAGACTTCAGACCTTAAACCAGTTCGCTGGACTGAACCTATGCTGGAGGCCTTAAAGGCTCTAAAAACTTCCTTAGCTCACACCATGAGACTCGCCCATCCCAACCTGTCGGCCGAGTTGTTCATCACTACGGATGCCAGTGACATCACAGAAGGAGCAGTACTACAGCAATGCATAGGCGACATGGTTTCTCCCCTTCATTTCTTCTCTAAAATACTGTCTACAGCTCAGAAGAAATATTCCACTTTTGATAGGGAACTTCTGGTGGTCTATGAAGCCGTCAAACACTTTCGTCCCGACATCGAGGGCCGTTCTTTCTTCATCCTTACTGATCACAAACCACTAGCGGACACTTTCTGCAACCCTCTCGAGAACCCACCCCCTCAGCATTTCCGCCACTTTGATTTAATCTCTTAATTCACAACAGACATTCGCTACATCAAAGGTACAGAAAACATCCCCACTGATTTTTTCTTGCCTATCAATATGGTCTCATGCATCTTCGACTTATCCAACCTGGCCCCTCTCCAGACCTCTGATGAGGAATCTCAAGCTCTCCTCACAGATCCTCAAACATATCTTGTATTTGCCAAGTTCCCCAGCGTTTTGGATGAGGTGTGGTGTGATTCTTCTGCCGGCACCCTGCGGCCATTGCTCCCGCCCACATTTCGCTGGAAAAGCCTGCGACGCCTTGCATAACCACACTCACCCTGGCATCTGCACCACTGCACAGCTCATATCCTAGCATTTTGTTAGGAAAAATGTTAAACGAGACTGTCAGACCTGGGCACACAGCTGCATCTCCTGTCAATGCAACAAAATTGACTGCCACACCTCCCCTCTGCTATGCAAGTTGGACATTCCGAAAGGAAGATTTCGTCATGTACATATCGACCTTATCGGGCCACTACCACCATTAAAGGGCCACAGATATATTCTCTCCACAATCGACCATATGTCTCGCTGGGTGGAATCTGTTCCTTTACCCAACATCACCGCTGAAATCATGGCCAAGGGTTTCATCTCCTCATGGATTGCCAGGTTCGGTTGCCCGACTACCATCACCACTGACCAAGGTCAGCAGTTTGAGTCTGCCCTGTTCACCAATTTATGTAACATCTGCAGCATTAAAAAAATTCATACAACAGTCTACCACCTGCAAAGCAATGGGTTAGTTGAACGGTGGCACTGCACCCTCAAAACTGCCCTCAGGTGCCATGACTGCCTCTGGTCTGAGGTTTTTTCATGGGTGTTACTTGGTCTCCGTTTGACCTTTAAACCAGACTTACAGGAAACCATCTCTGAATTCATTTTCAGGGAGTACCCCGTCCTACCAGGGGAACTTATCCTGCCTCAAGCACCCGAGGATTTTCCCCCCCCCTCCCCAAATTTCATTATTCGCATGCACACTCACTTCAAACATGCACAGCTACTCCCACCTATCAGCCATTCCCTGCCGGACCCTTACATGCCAACCGCACTCAACACTTGCTCTCACGTTATGCTCAGGCATGATTCTGTTAAACAACCCCTGCAATCACCCTACCTCGGCCCCTTTAAAGTACTGCAGCGGGGCGAGACAATGTTCGACATTATGGTTAAAGATCATCCTCAAACTGTTTCATTCCTGCTTTCATGGACTCCGACACTCCTTTGCCATCTCAGTCGGACCCTCCTGACAACTTTTCCACTGTGGAGCCTGAAAATACTTTGTCTCATCCCACAGCGCTGTTTTCTCCAACCCATGATTCGTCATCACCATTGCAGGTTTTACAGCCACATAGTGATCCACTCCATGTGCGGGTTTTGTCTCCCACATTCAGCCTGTGCTGCAATGTGCCACCACACCGCGTGGATGACGTGTCGATCATCACTTTCAATGACTGTGTGCTTGTGCTCCTAATAGACACCGCGGCCTCTCCCACCAACGGGCAGTTAAATGTCAGTGTAGTGCACAGCCTGTCCCTCCCCCACGAGTGCGAGCCATCAGAAATTCACGCATTCGCCTCCTCGGGTGGCTCAATCTGCATTCGAGGTGGGCACGCCTGCACCATGCTGCAGGCCATTCCACACGCCTGCTCGCGGGTCGGCTGACACATTGTCCATCCCCGCTGGTTGACTTACTACGAGATGGACCTGCTGCCAATCAATCTGCCTCCACACTCTGCCTCATCTCAGATGGAAATCCCGGTCGTATGCCTGCCGCCTCACATAACTACTACCGACGTGGATGCCATGTCACCTCCACCCAAGCCTCACTGGTGGTACTCCGTACTGCGGGAGGGGTGCATGGGAGTGGGCGGTGGGGGGTGGGGGTGGGGGGAGGGGGTTGTGTGGCATTGATATGTCGTATCAACCATGATTAACACCATCTTTGGACTCTTCTTGCTCTGCTGAGCCTCCATGTTAGTTTTTAGTTCTGTTATGTATCTCAAGCTGTGTACACTTTTATGACTAACTATGAAATATATCTCGACATGGAATTTAATGGGGATAGTTATTGCATTCTACCGATAACCATATCTCGTTCCCATAACATTTTTAACTGAAGTAGCTGATGCGAAGCATGTCTAAGCTCTCATCCACAAACTTCTCCAGAAAGTCAAAGTAGTGGTTCAGCAGACTGACTTATGAGAACATAGTTTTTCATGGTGAAATTCTTGGATAAATGCTTCACATGTTTCATGAAGCTTTCAATGACTTTGTCTGCCATAATTGTCAGGGATTATCTGTAGGCTGTGGTTTATCTGGAATGTTGATTTGTAACTTAGAGATGAAAAAATCATGGAACTTCAGGAATCTGCCAGAGATTATGATGGAGAAACATTGAAAAGGAATTAAGCTTTAAATCTCCATGAGAAACCAAGTTGAAAATTTCAGCATTAGTAGTGTAAGTAGCGTTGTCTCACTTTCTGCTTACTTTTGTTTTTGTTACTTGAATTGTTGATTTTGTCCAGCAAGTACTGGTGCATTGTTTTCTATTGCTTTGTTTAGAATTTTACTCTAGGTTCTGAAGAACTTCAGTTACATAGGGTTATTTGAAAATTTGAAATCATTGTGTAACTCCAATTTTCCTTAACAGGATATTTTAATGTCAACAATAAGCCATGGTTTCTCAACCAGTTCTTTGGAGTCAACTCTGTACATTATTTTTTGAATATGTGTTCAAAAAGTGGTCCAATTTCATTACTAAATATGTTAAATTTAATATTGCCTTAGGCTCCAGATAAATAGGTCCCAATTAATTTTCTGAAGACAGTGTTTAAACTTCTAAACTGTACCATTATTTATGGTCTACTTGTTCTTCAGCAGCATTCTGTCATGCTCTGAGATGCACTGTGCATAGAAACAGTCTCCATCAAGCCATCATGGTCAGATAGTCTATTTATAAGTTGCATGACTGCAGTGTTGTTAATTTCATCATTTTCTACAAATATGTTAATGACTAATGTACTGGAGCGACCAATGACTCTGATCAAGAAGTTAACCACTGGTGCTAGATTAAAGGAAAACATAAGGTCTTTATGACAAGAGTCTGTTTGCATTGAGATCACAAGTTAGTTTTTATTCTTTGTGTTTACTGTTAGTTGCTGTCTGATAAACTGCTTAAAATTGCCAGAAGGATCTGTGCAGGTGGATACAGTTATTAGACAGTAAGTAAGTTAGTTTGTTACATGTTCCATAGATCATCTGAATGATTATTTTATCAAAGTAATGTGGAATACGTCTATTTACAGAATAGTTATATATGTTTAATGTTAACATTAACGAACACATTATTATTTCTGGTCCTATTCAAGCAACATGGGCAGGTGTCTTCAGTTTAAATGTCATTCACCTCAAAGTATTCCTGAATGTTAAGTGCTTTAAAAAGGCACTTGGTTTTTACAAAAATTCTTGTTCTTCCTCCACCATATTATTTCTACAGAACAAAGTTGGTAAGGTATAGTTATCAATCTGGAGAGAGCTGGTGGTGGTAGTCATATGATGGCCTGAGAAGCACTTGCGTCTTATATACCTTGTTAATCCTCTAAGAAAATTGGAATTTCATTAATTGTACTTAAAAGTTTTGGTGGAAACTTGTTACTGCCTTGTCATTTGATGTATGTGAGCACTTAATTGCCTAAAACAACCTGAGAGGAATGAATCAAAATACTCAGTATTATCTGTTTTTCTTGGGTAACTTTGCACATCCAGATTACCTTTCAAGGGGAATGGGATTTGAGTATAGGTTTTTTTCCCACAATTGCTGCAGTTACAAGAGCACCTAATGCATTTTTACCTGCTTCATTAGATGCAGGCCTAAGTTAGTAAACAACTTTCTAGAGCATGCAAATATTTGTCATTTGATAGTTCTTTTGAGCAAAAGCCTCCTTCACCCAGGACTGTGGGATGAAGTCTGGTCTTTCTTGGATAATTTCAAACAAATGCCTTGAAGTATTGAAGTGTCAAAATTTTATCTGGACCATTTGTATATCATAGTAACTTTCCTTGCAGGCTATGTTGCCAGTGCCCCGTATCAGGAAATCGTAACCATTTGTAATCTTACCCTCCCACACATCACTATTAAATTTTTCTTTGTGTCTTCATTAGTTTCAAAAGCTTCAAGAGGCATAAGATAGACAAAGGAAAAACTTTTTACTTATCTTCATTATCTCTTGTTGTTGACTCCAAGCCTTGCATCTAGGGGTACACTCTTGCGGCTGAAATTTTGACTTTTTGGGTTCCTGAGGACTACATAACTGATCAAGTGCTATCTGTTGCTATGATTTTCTTTTTATTTTATCTCACTCTTCTGTATCACACTGACTTTGCAATTTTCAGATACATTGTTGTTGACAAGATCAGCAAAATACATGCATTTCCATCAGAGGCATGCCAACTACTACTTACATTCTGCAGTACTCACTATATGCCAAAGAGTTTACAGAGTGAAAGAGTTTACATACTTTCTTGACAAAAGAAGAATTATCACCAAGTTATAACATTGTTATATAAATGAACCCAGAAATAAATTTAATAATTAATGTTAGATTTTTCAATTAATAATATGAATTTTAAGTATGCCAGAAATTTCATAATTTAAAATAATTTTAAAGAAGAGCAATTTTTACAGGTTACCCAATAAGTATTCAGCAGGTACTGATGAAATACCAGATATTATGATCAAAGCAAGTGTAACATCTATTGTAGAACCATTAACAGATATTTTCAATTCATCATTCGTGAGTGGTATATTCCCGAAAAATCTTAAAATGGCAAAAGTGACACCACAGTACAAGAAAGGGGACAAACATGAAGCTGAAAACTATAGACCTGTATCAGTATTGTCAGGCTTTGGTAAAATTCTTAAAAAACTATTTCTTAGAAGGCTGACAGCCTTTCTAAATAAAGAAAACATAATAAGTGATGCGCAACACAGATTCAGAACTGGCAGATCAACACAGTCAGCTATTTATACCTTCTTAAATGAAATTCTAACTGCAGTAGATAATAAGCAACATGTGTCTGGCATATTTCTTGACCTTAGTAAAGCCTTCGATGTAATTGATCATAATACTCTGTTGCAGAAGCTAGGTAATTATGGAATACGAGGCCTGCCAAACAAGTGGATACATTTCTACCTTCATGACCGTCAACAGATCATATGGAGTTCCTCCAGGGTCAGTCCTTGGGCCAATTCTTTTCATTCTTTATGTTAATGATTTGTCAGAAAAAAATAACTAGAGGGACAACAGTACTTTTTGCAGATGACACAAATATCCTAATCAAATCACGTGATGAGGAAAGCCTACAAAAAACAGTTAGAGGTATAATACAAAATTTGACACAATGGTTCAGAACAAACAAGATAATAATAAATAATGAAACAACAGTGACAGTCAATTTCCATAATTCACAGAAACTACATCCTGCAAGACCAATTTTTAAAATTGATGGAAAAACTGTCTCATCTGTGAGTTACACAAAATTTTTAGGTATGCATATTCAGCAAAACCTAAAATGGGAGACACATCTTAACCATGTAAATAAAAAGCTAAACACACTTACTTACGTAGTAAGAATCCTCGCACAAAATACAAGCCGTGCGTCTGTGATCACAATGTACCATGGCAGTATTCAGTCACTGCTGATCTACGGCATTATATTTTGGGGGAACTCTGCAGGTACAAACAAAACATTTAGGCTACAGAAAAAGATTGTTAGAATAATAAGCCATGCTAAGTACTGAGACTCCTGTAGACCAATATTTAAAAATCTCAGTATACTGCCTCTTCCTTGCTTATATATATATATGAAATATTAAATTTCACAAAAGGAAGTATTTTAAAAGATGGCAATATCTTCAAGCATAACTGTGATTACCACCTTCATGATACTAGGCAGAAGCATTATTTGCATGTCAATACAGTAAGTAAAAACGTTTGTAAGAGAGGAGAGTATCATACTGGCATAATGCTGTACAATCACATGCCATCCTATTTGAAACAGATGCAAAATTTACAAAAGTTTAAAGTGAAACTTAAAGAATACTTGCTTGACCACTGCTTCTATTCTGTTTCCGAGTTTTTAGAGTACCAGAAAAGTGTAGTCTAATTGCTCCAATATTCTTAATAAGTCTATCATTTTATTTTATTATATTAAATTTGTCATCAATATTCAACATGTATTGAATAATTTTTAATTATTTAGCCTTTCAAAATAACACTGTGTATGATGTTGTATATACTGTATCAACCTGACTAGTCCTGCATCGTTTGTGCAAAATATGTACCTAAACACGATTTACAGGACCAATAAAGAAATACAAATACAAAAATACAAATACATACATAGTGCTATCAAATTAATTCCTTTTTACGCATTTTAGCCTGAGATATAATACATTGTATACAAAATCATATAAAGTCTTTTAGAGATAATCTTCACCTATACAAGAACTGATAGTATAAATGGTATCAGTTATTTCTATAAAAATGGTAATGTTAGAAAAGGGTTCCCCATTACAATATCCTCCTCATAAAATTTGAAAACAGTGTTTACAATATTTTGTGTCAGACTACAAGGTTTTGCCAAATGGTGTACAAAATGATGCTCAGGATAGCAGATGGATGTATAGGAGTATCTGATACATAACATATTACAGAAAACATGAAAAAATATCTACTATACAATTCATAATCTATACAAATATCAGGATATGGAACTCAGATTTTCAGATCTGTGGAAAATACTGTCACAGGACAAATAATACAAAGTCAAAACTACAACATTGGACCACTAATCTATAGAAATAATTGCAGAGACAATGTAAATTACTAGAATCATAAATTGTACGTTAACATGCATACAATCTTCAAAAGAGAAGAGAAAAATTTCAGAGCCTAAGTGAACGACGAGTGAGCTGATTCGAAAAACTCACAACGACAGGTACAGATGAGCAAAAATATTCTCAACCATGAGTAAGCATATAGTACAAAATCAATCAGCCACATAAACCAGAGTAGTTGAGGATATGTTGACTCATGAAAGGATGAAATAATGGAAAAATATTAGGGCCTAAGTTTATGACGTGGGGATTGACCCATGAATCCAAACCACAGCGGGTACAAATCAGCAAAAAGTTACGACACAACAAAATGAATAAAGTTCATAATCATATCAATAAGTCCAATTAATACATTCTCCTTGAGTACACACAGTCGCAGGGGTACCCAAAACAGAGCTAAGCGTGAGTCTGTCCATAACTCAAGAACCAATCAGATACAATATCGCAATACTCAGTATACATTCAAGTAACAGTCTGTCAACATATCATAAATATTGTTCAAGGCAATCATCAGATCCATGAACTAAATCTTACAGCAACCTTTCTTCTAATCTCCTTTTTAGTGCACCAATCAATGTCATTTTGTCAAATGGTTTGTCAAGATATGTTAATTTCTTAAGTTGATTGTTACAAAACTCTTTCAGTGTACTGTCCCTATTCCTATAATTTGGACCATTCAGAAATTCACTTTTAATTCTCCCTTGTTCAACTTCTGGCCAAAATTTATTTAAAAAACTTTTTTTGAAACTTTGGTGATTCCCACAGGTTTAAATTTAGAGTTCCCAAGCCAGAGCTTCACTTTCAAGACATCTTTTAACAAACTTAATTTTTTGATCATCACTCATGTCCGACACAAAACTATATTTACAGTGGTGTAGAAAATCCACTGGATGTAAATTGTCTGATGGAAAACTTTTTATTGGAATGTTGGACCATGCAGTATCATTATTTGAATACAGATTGTTGTGAATGCAGTTTTCTTGAACAACTGATTTTTTTTATCTAAAACATTTACATTAGTTAGCATAATGTTTTCAACATTTAAAATTTTTTGCCCTAAACTATTAAAGTTCTGTTCCATTTTTTCCTCTATGGCCTTCTGTTGAACTCTGACATCATCAACATTCTTTGTTTGTTGTGCAGGTTGGGCCATGAACTCATTTTCCAAAACAATAAATTTATTTTATAATGCATCGACTTTTTCATTCACACTTTTTAATCCATCTGACAACCCATTTTTTTTAATCTCTGAAACCTGATTACTAAGTTGGTCTGTTTGGTGTTGTTTCCATTAACTGATCAGTAACTGCACTGAATTTTGCCAAAATCAAATGAATAACTTCAGTTTTAACTATTTCTTTGCTGACTATACTTTCACCTAAAGTTTTCACTTCATCAGCACTACCTTCATCTCTGTTCATCTTCCCAGCAATCACACAAGTCCACCAAAAACATTAATTTCACACATAGTCTGTACTTACCTTTTTTCTTATTGATGCCCCTCATCATAGTTGAAAAGTCCTCTTTCAATTCATCCAGTCCGTCGCTATCGATATTACCTTGTCACTGTTGGTCCAACTTTGTTGGGCAGTTCTTGGGTCTTCTTTCATTGAGTGATTGAAGTTCATTTACATAAAAAAATGCAAATACACAAATCTAAAATCCATTGTTCTGCTGCAACAGACAAAATTTCGTTATCAGTCAACAGATTCCGGCTGATGACCACACTTATAATCTTACCCACCCACACATCACTATTAAACTTTTCTTAGTGTTTTCATTAGTTTCAAAAGCTTCAAGAGGCATAAGATATACAAAAGAAGAACTTTTTACTTATCTTCATGATCTCTTGTTGTTGGCTCCAAGTCTTGCATCTAGGAGTACATTCTTGCAGCTGAAATTTTGACTTTTTGTGTTCCCGAGGACTAAATAACTGATGAAGTACTGTCTCCTGGTATGATTTTCTTTTTATTTCATCCCATTCTTCTATACTACACTGATCCACAGTTTTCATTTTCATAAAACCATCAATTACATTGTTGTTGACAAGATTAGCAAAATACATGCGTTTCCATCAGAGGCATGCCCTCTACTACTTACATTCTGCGGTACTCACTATATTCCAAAGTGTTTACAGAGTGAAAGAGTATACATAATTTCTTGACAGAATAAGAATCATCACCAAGTTATAACATTATTTATAAATGAATCCAGAAATAAATTTAATAATTAGTGTTAATTGTGCAATTAATAACATGAATTTTAAGTATGCCAAAAATTTCGTACTTTAAAAGAAGGGTAATTTTAACTGTACATACATAGTACTACCAAATTAATTTCTTTTTATACATTTTAGCCTGAAATCATATGAATTCTTTTAGTTAAACAGCTGAGATAATGCTCAGCTATACAAGAATCGATAGTATAAATGGTATCAGTTATTTCTATATAAAAGAAATGGTAATGTTAGAAAAGGGTGTCCCATTACAAATTCTTTACATTTTCAGGATCACAATTTAGTACTACATTATGAAATTTTGGGTCAGTTTACACCGTTTCACTAACCTCAACAGCACCTCATATTTCTTTTTACGATTTTAGCCATACCTCTCCAATGACTGTTAGCAAAAAATTATTCACATCTTTTGGCTGTTTTGTTTACAGTAGAATGGTTTAGGCTTTGACACATAACACTAATCTCTCTTTTGACAACTTCCACTTTGTATCATTGAAACATAGGCTGTGGACAAATTAATTTTTTTGTAATTTTCACTTTTAGTACTGGAACAGTAGGTTTAGCCACATTAATACCTGAATTAACTTTTGAGTACGATAATTCATGCTCCATTTACTGTAAATAGTATTCTTGTGTCAACAGCTTTACCTTTATTCCTTAGTTTTTTCTATTCTGGAAATTTGTTGACTCTATTTTACAACAGTTCACACGCATTTTGAGTCAAGTAAATTTTATAATTTCTTTATTTGTCCAACAAAAATAAGTTTTTTTTCTTTTTTATTATTAATCTAAGAGTATGATCTTTTGTTTCTCCATTCCTCATAGATTTCACTGCAATAGAGAAAACTACATGTTATGTAAGTGTAGACATATAAAATTAGGAACACGAAATATGGCTATAGTACCATTCAGTCTTCTATGATTTGAAAATGTGACCACCAAATTGAGAAATGTATGCTATCTGACAAATGTATCCAGACATCTATTAGTGGACATTAAGTTTCATCTACATCTATACTCTGCAAACCAAAGTGATGTGGACAACAGAGGGTACATACCATTGTACCAGTTATTAAGGTTTCTTCCAGTTCCATTCACCTAAGGAGCATAGGAAGAATGATTCCTTGAATGTCTCTGTGCATGCAGTAATTATTATTCTAAACTTATCCTCACAATCCCTGTTAGGGCGATATATAGGGGATTGTAGTATATTCCCAGAGTCATCATTTCAAGCCAGTTCTTGAAACTTTGTTAATAGACTTTCTGAGGATAATTTACGTCTGTTGTCAAGAATCTTCCATTCCAGTTCCTTCAGTATCACTGTAAAACTCACCTATGGATCAAATAAACCTCTGACCATTCATGCTGCCCTTCTCTTTATATGTTCAATATCCTCTGTTAGTTCTATTGGTATGGGTTCCAAACACTTGAGCAGTGTTCTAGAACTGGCTGCACAAGTGGTTTGTAAGCAATTTCCTTTGTAGACTATTTCCTTTCCTCAGTATTATACCAACAAACCAATGTCTTACATCTGCTTTGCCCACAACTGAGCCTATGTGATCATTCCATTTCATTTCCCTACAAGGTGTTGTACCCCGGTATTTGTATGAGCTGTCTGATTCCATCAGTGACTCATTGATACTATAATCTTTGGATACTACATTTTTTTGTTTTGTGAAGTGCACAGCTTAACATTTCTGAAAATTTCAAACAAGTTGGTAATTTTGCACCACTTTTAAATCTTATCAAAATCTGACTGAATATTTATGCAACTTTTTTCAGTCAGTACTTTTTTCAGTCAGTACTTCATCATATTAATATTTTCTGCAAGGTCACTGACCTACAACATAAACAGCAAGGGCCCCAATACTTTTCCCTGAGGCAAAACTAAAGTTACCCCTGCATCTGATGATGACTCTCCATCCAAGATAACATGCTGTGTCCTCTCTACCAAATAGCCCTTAAACCAGTCACAAATTTCACTTGATATCCCATATGATCATGCTCTTGATGGTAAGCATACATATGGTACTGAGTCAAATGCTTTTCAGAAATCAAGTAATATTGCATCTACCTGACTGCCTTGATCCAACGATTTCAGTATGTCATGTGAGAAAAGTGAGAGTTGGGTATCACATGACCGATGTTTTTAGAATTCATGCTAGTTGTCATCAAGGAGGTCATTCTGTTCAAGATACGTCATTATGTTTGAGCTCAGAATATGTTCTAAGATTTTATGATAAATCAATGTCAAGGATATTGGATGGTAGTTTTGTGGATCACTTTTACTACACTTCTTGTAAGTGGGTGTGGCTTGTACTTTTTCCCAAGAACTGGGCCCGTTTTTTTGAGGGATTTGCAATAGATTATAGTCAGAAGAGGGGCTAACTCAGCATCAAATTCCGTATAGAATCTGACAGGGATATCATTGTGCACTGGGATTTTGTTGAATTTCAAAGATTTCCACTGTTTCTCAACACCATTGACACTAATCTTTTGAGAGGTATGAGGAGTAAATTGGGGCAATTTTTCTGGGTTTTCCTTTGTAATGGAACATTTGAAAACAAGGGTTAAGCATTTCAGCTTTTGCTTTGTTACCCTCAATTTCAGTTCCTGTCTCATTCACTAGGGACTGGACACTAACTCTGGGGCAACTAACAGCCTTCACATGAGACAAGAATTTCTTTGGACTTTGTGAAATATCATTTGACAGTATTCACCTGTGGTAGTCATACCTTGACAGTGAAATGCATTTCATTCAGTATCTCTCTATCTATAGCCCTATGCTTTGTTTTACATCTATTATGCAGTAATCTCTGTTTTTTTAGAAGTTTCTTTACAGTGACTGTGTACCATATAGGTTTCCTCTCATTATGAACTCTTCCACTGGGTAGATATCTATCTAGTGCATGGTCAACCAATGAGCCATAGTTCCTCTACATGCTCTTCCCCATTGCTCAATGTTTAAAGTTCCTGATTTTTATCTAGTTTACTGAACATATATATCTACCTGCTTGTTTTAGTTGCCCTTTGTGCTTTGGTAATCACTGATGCCACAACCACATCATGATCACTGATACTAGTGTTGACATGGATATCCTCAAAGAGGTCAGGTCTGTTGTTGTTCCCATTAGATCCAATATATTTTCATCACAAGTGTGGTTCCTAACTATTTGTTCTAGTTAGTTTTCAGAGAAGACATTTAATAATGTTTCACGGGATGTCTTATCTGTGCTGCACTAAAAGAACTCTAATTTTCACACTTAATTGTTGGATGATTAAAGTCCCCACCAATGATTACCATATGATTGGGGAACATACATGCAAATGAACTGAGGTTTTCTCTAAAGTTTTTGGTTACATCAGGAGGTGAGTCTGGTGGGCAGCAGAAGGAGGCAATTGTCATTTTATGCCCACCCCAGGTTTTGAGTCTTGCCCAAACAATCTCACATGCAGCATGAATTTCTATCTTGGCAGATTTGAGTTTCTTGTCTACTGTGACAAATACACCACCTCCATTGCCCATTAGCCTGTCCTTTCAATATACACTCAAATTTCCCCCAAAAATTTCACTGCTGTCAATTTCAGGTTTCAACCACGTGTCGCGGGGGTGGGGTGGGGTGGGGGGGGGGGGGTGGGGGGGGGGAGGGGGGAGGAAGAAGAAGAAGAAGAAGAAAAGAAAAGACTCCTCCCAAACAGGCCATGAAGGCCCATGAAGGCCCAACAGTACTGACCAGTCGCCGTGTCATCCTCAGCCCACAGGCATCACTGGATGTGGATATGGAGGGACATGTGGTCAGCACACCGCTCTCCTTGCTGTATATCAGTTTCTAAGACTGGAGCCGCTACGCCTCAATCAAGTAGCTCCTCAGTTTGCCTCACAAGTACTGAGTGTACCCCACTTCCTAACAGTGTTTGGCATTTATGTTCACCCATCCAAGTGCTAGCCCAGTCTGACAGCACTTAACTTCAGTGATCTGATGGGAACCAGTGTTACCACTGCAACAATGGCATTGGCCAACCAGTTGTCTGGACTTAGCATCATGTGAGCCTCGCTGCTTCTCATGAGAGCTTCAGGCTCTGGCACTTTGTTGCAAATTCTTCGGCAGTTAACCATTAGAATTTTAATATTCTCACCTGTGGGAGGCATTTCTTTCGATCTTACACTGATACTTCTGTGTTTCCGACAGCTATCATTATCTGTATTGGATGAAGAGTAATATAAACTAAAAAGCTCTTGTGTGCATCCCGCACACAATCAACTGTCCAAGTAGCAGCCTCTGATGTGTAGTGCGCACCTGATCCATTTAGGGGGACCCCAAAGTTCTCAACCCTATGGCGCAAGTCACAGAACCTTCAAAGTCACTGCTTCACTCCTTCAAGTTGACTCAGAACTAAAGGGACACAATCAATTCTGGGGACAATGGTGCAAATTGTGAGCTTGTTTGAAACTCCATACATAAGGCTGGTCTTCTCAACCTTCTTGCCAGCCACTGGAATGATCCAATTATGACCTAAGAGCCCATACGACAGGCATCATTTGTTCCACTGTGTGCCACAGTCTACAGTTGGTTGCAAGCTGTTCCCTCTGTGTCTGGTGGATAGCCTCTTCAAAATGTTGAATATAAAGTGAGTTGACCCTTCACTTTTATGACAGCTTGAACACAGCTGGTGATATTTTCAATGAGGTGCCTGAATGACTGTAAAGAATTGGTAGCCCATTCTTCTTCAAGAGTCAAAACCAGATAACATAAGTGATATTTAAAGGGAGGGGGGGGGGGGGGGGGGGTCTGGAGTGATGTTGACATTCTAACTCATCTTAAAAGCACTCCACTGGGTTAAGAGTGCAACTTTAGGACAGGGTGAGCTCTCATGCTGATACAAATAATTATTGTCACCAAATTGTTTCTCTACTGTATTTATTACTCAATGCTGTAAAATGTGTTCATATCCTTTCGCATTTAGCATTTTCTTAAGCTCAATAAGGCAACCACATCCTGACCAGGAAAAAAACACCTCCCTAACATAACACCAGCTCCACTGTACTTCACTCTCGGCACTACACGTGATGGTAGGTAACATTATCCAGGTATTTGCTAAACACAAACCCTTCCGCCAGATTGCCGCAGGATATAACATGATTCATCACTCTCAATCGCTCAGTTCCAGTCATTCACTCTCCAGTGACATCACTCTCTACACCACCTGGAGCATCATTTAGTATTGGCTACAGAAATGTGTGGCTTATGAGGTGTGGCTTGATCATTGTACCCCATTCTCTTTAACTCCCTATGCAAAGTCATTATGCTAGCTGGAATGCTGGTAGTACTTTGTAACTCACAAGTAATTCACTCCAGTGATTTCACATAATATTTTACATGCTCGAGTGTCCTTGTCCACGATTACGTGAGACCTGCCTGCTCTAGGTTTTACAGTGGTTGTTCCTTCACATTTTCACATCACAGTTACACTACCAACAGTCAATTTGGTAGCTTTAGTATGGTTTTAATGTCTATGATGGATCTGTTCCTCAGGTGACATCCAATAACTACTCCATCTTCAAAGTCACTGAGGTCTCCTGACTGCTCATTCTGCTGTTCCTGCTTCTCTACTGAAAATGTACTGCCTCCTTCCTCTTTATGTACTGGCAAGTCCACCTCTCATGACATCTAGTGGTTATTTTTGCAATATGTAAGGGTATCTGGATACTTCGATCAAACAGACTAAGAATTCTTTTGTCATTTTATATTAGTATGCAAATTTTCTGTGGAATTTAACCTCTGCTGTTCTAAAGACAAATGCCTAAGCAGATTATAATATAGATTACTCACGTGGATCATACCCTTATGGAAGACCCAGCTGCAAGACCTGTTCTATGCACACACACAGTACATCCTACCTAGTCTTATTAGAGACATATCCTATCCCGTCAAAGGCAGTGCCACCTGTGAAAGCAGTCATATCATATAGCACTTCTGCACGAATGGCTACTACCAAATTGTGGTCAAGAGCAAAGTTGCCCATCTAGTGACAGAACATTCTGTTCAGCACAACATGCTCAATTTCAATGGCTGTCTCACAAATTGTGCCATCTCTATCAATCCCACACATCACCAATACTGTAACTGTAATTGTCCTTATAAGACATTCTTCAATCCTACAAACCTCCTGCTGGCCTCAAATGCTACTAGCTCCTGCTCTGCCCCCTCCTCCACCAGAGCAACCTCATTGGTGCCACATTTCTCAGCTGTGTACTTGTTGCCTCTCCTTCTCAGCCATCAATCAGCCTTCCATTCAACCTCCCCTCCTGCTCTCCACCTTGTCCCTTACTGCACCAAATATATCTGGGTGAAATCTTGGCAACATTTTCAGTCTTGTTTATATGCTCATCCAGTACTCATTCTCTATTATACAGTGAGTTATTATGCCTACTCCTTCCGTTATTTATATACCATCCAGGAGTTTCCATTATCAGAGTACTAGCTTTCAAGAAATGAAAATCTGATCATAGGTTTTTGCTGAAATGAACAACCAGAAATCATTATCACTACTTAGTGGGAATTAGTGAAGTTCGGTGGCAGGAGGAACAAGACTTTTGGTCAGGTGAATACAGGGGTATGAATACAAAATCAAATAGGGGTAATGCAAGAGTAGGTTTAATAATGAATAAAAAAATAGGAGTGCGGGTAAGCTACTACCAACAGCATAGTGAACGCATTATTGTGGCCAAGATAGACACAAAACCCATGCCTACTACAGTAGTAGAAGTTTATATGCCAACTAGCTCTGCAGATGATGAAGAAATTGATGAAATGTATGATGAGATAAAAGACATTATTCAGGTAGTGAAGGTGGACGAAAATTTAATAGTCATGGGTGACTGGAATTCGAGAGTAGGAAAAGGGAGAGAAGGAAACATAGTGGGTGAATATGGATTGGGGGAGAGAAATGAAAGAGGAAGCTGTCTGGTGGAATTTTGCACAGAGCATAACTTAATCATAGCTAACACTTGGTTCAAGAATCATAAAAGAAGGTTGTATACATGGAAGAACCCTGGAGATACTAGAAGATATCAGATAGATTATATAATGGTAAGACGGAGATTTAGGAACCAGGTATAAAATTGTAAGACATTTCCAGGGGCAGATGTGGACTCTGACCACAATCTATTGGTTATGAACTGTAGATTAAAACTGAAGAAACTGCAAAAAGGTGGGAATTTAAGGAGATGGGACCTGGATAAACTGACTAAAGCAGAGGTTGTACAGAGTTTCAGGGAGAGCATAAGGGAACAATTGACAGGAATGGGGGAAAGAAATATAGTAGAAGAGGAATGGGTAGCTCTGAGGGATGAAGTAACGAAGGCATCAGAGGATCAAGTAGGTAAAAAGATGAGGGCTAGTAGAAATCCTTGGGTAACAGAAGAAATATTGAGTTTAATTGATGAAAGGAGAAAATACAAAAACGCAGTAAATGAAGCAGGCAAAAAGGAATACAAACATCTCAAAAATGAGATCGACAGGAAGTGCAAAATGGCTAAGCAGGAATGGCTAGAGGACAAATGTAAGGATGTAGAGGCTTATCTCACTAGGGGTAAGATAGATACTGCCTACAGGAACATTAAAGAGACCTTTGGAGAAAAGAGAGCCACTTGTATGAATATCAAGAGCGTTGATGGAAACCACGTTCTAAGCAAAGAAGGGAAAGCAGAAAGGTGGAAGGAGTGTGTAGGGGTCTATACAAGGGCGATGTACTTGAGGACAATATTATGGAAATGGAAGAGGATGTAGATGAAGATGAAATAAGAGATATGATACTGCATGAAGAGTTTGACAGAGCACTGAAAGACCTGAGTCAAAACAAGGCCCCGGGAGTAGACAACATTCCATTAGAACTACTGGTGGCCTTGGGAGAGCCAGTCCTGACAAAACTCTACCATCTGGTGAGCGAGATGTACGAGACAGGCTAAATACCTTCAGACTTCAAGAAGAATATAATAATCCCAATCCCAAAGAAAGCAGGTGTTGACAGATGTGAAAATTACCGAACTATCAGTTTAATAAGTCACAGCTGCAAAATACTAACGCGAATTCTTTACAGACAAATGGAAAAACTGGTAGAAGCCGACCTCAGCGAAGATCAGTTTGGATTCCGTAGAAATATTGGAACACGTGAGGCAGTACTGACCCTACGACTTATCTTAGAAAATAGATTAAGGAAAGGCAAACCTACATTTCTAGCATTTGTAGACTTAGAGAAAGCTTTTGACAATTTTGACTGGAATACTCTCTTTCAAATTCTAAAGGTGGCAGGGGTAAAATACAGGGACTGAAAGGGTATTTACAATTTGTACAGAAACCAGATGGCAGTTATAAGAGTCGAGGGGCATGAAAGAGAAGCAGTGGTTGGGAAGGGAGTGAGACAGGGTTGTAGCCTCTCCCCGATGTTATTCAGTCTGTATATTGAGCAAGCAGTAAAGGAAACAAAAGAAAAATTCGGAGTTGGTATTAAAGTCCATGGAGAAGAAATAAAAGCGTTGAGGTTTGCCGATGACATTGTAATTCTGTCAGAGACAGCAAAGGACTTGGAAGAGCAGTTGAATGGAATGGACAGTGTCTTGAAAGGAGGATATAAGATGAACATCAACAGAAGCAAAACGAGGATAATGGGATGTAGTCGAATTAAGTCGGGTGATGCTGAGGGAATTGGATTAGGAAATGAGACACTTAAAGTGGTAAAGGAGTTTTGCTATTTGGGGAGCAAAATAACTGATGATGATCGAAGTAGAGAAGATATAAAATGTAGACTGGCAATGGCAAGGAAAGTGTTTCTGAAGAAGAGAAATTTGTTAACATTGAGTATTGATTTAAGTGTTAGGAAGTCGTTTCTGAAAGTATTTGTATGGAGTGTAGCCATGTATGGAAGTGAAACGTGGACAATAAATAGTTTAGACAAGAAGAGAATAGAAGCTTTCGAATTGTGGTGCCACAGAAGAATGCTGAAGATTAGATGGGTAGATCACATAACTAATGAGGAAGTATTGAATAGAATTGGGGAGAAGAGGAGTTTGTGGCACAACTTGACAAGAAGAAGGGACCGGTTGGTAGGACATGTTCTGAGGCATCAAGGGATCACAAATTTAGCATTGGAAGGCAGAGTGGAGGGTAAAAATCGTAGAGGAAGACCAAGAGATGAATACACTAAGCAGATTCAGAAGGATGTAGGTTGCAGTAAGTACTGGGAGATGAAGAAGCTTGCACAGGATAGAGTAGCATGGAGAGCTGCATCAAACCAGTCTCAGGACTGAAGACAACAACAACAACAACAACTTAGTCAATATACATGAATCCTTGGAAGAAGTCAGTACAGAACTTTAATATCCTTTTATAAAATATTCTCATAAACATATTCAGGGAAAATCATGGTTAGAAACAATTTTCTAATAGTTGTTATAAGTTGACTTCATTGGTTACTACAGCATGAGAAATATGCACTACATAGTTTATTTTGTGAAGTGCATACTGTGGCTATGCAACAGTTTAGTGGTTACACAGCATTATTCTTTGATGGTTGCCTAACTATATCCTCTAAGATCTCAGTTCTCTTTTACTTGGGTTATTTAAATAACCAAAGTATTTATTGTAAATGAAAGAACACATTGAAATTCCTCCAAATCTTGCTTTGTTCATAAAACTAATTTTGCTATCTGCTGTTTTATTTCAATCCCAATTTTGTGAAAATGACTGGAATGCATTTTTCATGGTAGTAGATTTTCCATGAGATGTTTAAATTACTTGCGTGTAATTGTATGTGTAAGAAGAGACAAATTTAATTTGAACAAACAACCAAATTTACACATTTACATTGTTGATGCCAAGGAAGGCATCTGTCATTATTGATATTTCGTGTACAGTTGAATCACAATACATGACAATCTCAGGTGAGACATACATATAGATTCTTTAGCCTCTAAGTATCTAAAAACTTATCTAAACTCTCATCTCATAAAAAATAGACTATAGTAGCAGGCAATGTGAGCATTGACTCCATAACTAATGGTATAAATTATCTTAGATATATTGATATGTTACAGCCCTATAATTACACCCATGTGAATTCAACATCAACAAAAGTAGCATGTGACTCTCGGACATGTATTGGCCCCATTATTACAAACGTAAGCAAGGAAGACTTTGTCTTTAGAACCATTGAGAACCACATTTCAGATCATAGTGCATTAGTCCTATAGCTTCATACAGGCAGAATAATATCTCTTTTACCAGTAAAAGAAAGCTAGACTATCATACGTTAAAGGAAATGTGGCACATATAAACTGGAATCAGATAGGCCTCTATGAAACAAAAGGTATTAATGAAAAGTGAGACAAATTTTATACAACATTAACCCATTGTCTTAATCAAGCCCAGTGGTCAAAAAACTGAGGAAAACATACAGTTCCAAGACTCTTAAACTCGAAGGAAGATATGAAGGATGTATATATTCTTTTTAGAGACACCAAACTGCAATGCTAAACCTTGTGGAAAATGTACAGGGCAGCACTTAAGACATTAAAAGCACAGATACATGCAGAACAGATGAGGCAATCCAGCAATGTTAGCAAAACAGAATGAAGTATAGTAAACAAGGAAATCAGGGCAAGTGACAATGCAGTGTGCAACAACATAATAATAGGCAGTGGAAAACTGCTGAGTGGCCCAAAGCAAGTATGAGGGATTTATAGACCAATTTAGCAAGATGAGTAGGGAGAATGTGATTGACCCACCACAGGTGCTAAATCCCAGTAATGTCAATAATTCATTCTTCTTGAGGTGTGTTACAGAATTGTAAATCCTGAAAAATGTATTCAACTTTAAAACAAATACAGCCAGTGGCTGGAATGACATCTCAGTCAAATTCCTGGGAGAAGGAGTAGTGAATTAATGAAGCCACTACGACATTTAATAAATAGCTCTTTCAGTCAGGAGCCATTTCCTGACATGTTAAATGTCACTGAAACAAGAATGGTGCATGAAAAGGGAATAACAACCGATGTGCAAAATTATAGGCCTATTTCATTGACATCAGTGCTTAGTAAATTGTCAGAAAGGCTACTTCTTGATCAACTCAAGTCATTTTTCTTCAAGTACAATTTACTAAAAAGCTCTCAGCACAGTTTGAGGAAGGGAAGATCTAAAGTAACAGCTGTAGCCACATTTTTTCAAGTGCTATTGGATAAACATGATGACGGAAACAATGTTATTGGCACCTTTTTAGACCTATCTATGGCCTTTCACTCTGTAAATCATTCCATTCTCGTATATAAATTAGAAACTTATGGCGTCAGAGGAGTGACATTAAATTTGTTAAGATCCAATCTTGCCAACAGGAGACAATGTCTTAAGCTGTATCATACAATTGGGCTACATACACAAATAGTAAAACCATCTTATTAAATTCATAACAGTGGAGTCCCTCAGGGAAGCATTATCGAGCCTTTTTTGTTTATTGTGTTCACCAGTGATATAATAATTCCACAAAATTCAAACCTAATAAAGTATGCCAACAATACCTCCTCCATAAGCTGTGGCTCTACAGAACAGTTAGCAGTGAAAAATAAAACAGAGAACATGAACCTCGTCACAGAATATCTGACCAAAAACAAATTGATGGAGTTTCTACCAAATCTTAAATCAAGACACGTGGATACTGAGCCAGAGTTATCCATTGAAACAATTGATAAGCATAAATTCCAGGGTATTGTAAGCATAAATTCCAGGGTATTGTAGTAGATGAAAATCTTACATGGAAGGAGCACATCAGCTGTATGTGTTAAAAAGTCTTCTGTAACATCAACCTGCTAAAACATCCTTCTAGCACAATAGTGCCACCTGTCTTAAGGTAAATCTATTTTGGAATCCTAGGTATAACATACTAGCAGTGTATTAATTGTATGTTCTCAGGACTATACTGTTTGTAAAAGAAAATATGGAACATAGTATAATCAATAGTGAAATCCATAATTATACTGCAAAAAAGAGAGGATTACCTCATAAAATTTAGTAATAAAGGAGCAGCAGATCATAGTACATTTTCTGCTGGAGATATTTTTATAACAGACTGCCAAATAATATAAAACTGTTAAAAGGAAACATATTTTAGACAAAACTAAAGCAATTGTTAATTGCTAAATGTTTGTACTCCATCAAGGACTTTTAATGTTGTTGTTTATAATTTATCGTTATTTCTACACTCTTGTTGGTGTTCATATGTTTATAAACACAGTGTCCATAACTGTAAAAGTTATTATGGACAAATAAATCATTTATTTATTATTTATTTATTATTTTCCATAAATGTGGTTAGCAAACATTGTAAAGATAAGTATGAATTAAAACTGCACATCATCCATTGCTCTCATAAAATTTGAAGTATGCAATAGAAATATGGGGTACAGAGCAAGAAAACCTAAACACAATTATAACACTGCAAAAATGGGTGTGCTTACAATTATAAGTGTACATATTTTGAACATAATATTGCTTGCAAAAATTGTGAAAGCAAAATTAAAGTGTAACTGCAACAGCGTAACACTAGGGTAAATATAAAACGCCACATAAATAGCCTCAGGTGAGCACTATATGAAAAAAGTGCTCTTCATATTGGGCTGAAGCCAATCAACCCAACTACTATGAATATATTATTTAAAAATTAAAAATAAAACAGAAAAAAATAAAAAAATACCTTAAATAAATTCTAACAGAAGATTCATTTTATTTTTCAGAATATTTCTTTGTCTTCATGAAAATAAATAGGAATATTCTTTTTTTGTTGGTATTCTAGGTACAGTGTTAATTCATAGGTAATTCACAAGAAATCACTATCAACTGTAAGATAGTCCTTCTACTCTTCAAATCTGTATTATAACTACGAATCTATTCATAAAAAGTAGGCCTAGTCATGCCTTTGTATATTCACAAATTTATTGTTGAAATCAAAACTATACCATTACACTTGCATTTTTGTTTTGACAAACTGTAGTTTGTAAAATCATCATCATCATATGCAGTTTTAGTTTAGGCATTCTTGTCTGTCCCAGTTTCAGGCATACTGCAGCAGATTGTTCCATATCTTCTTAGGACACTCAGCATCTGACATCCACTGAAAGTGTTCAAACTTTGTAAAGTCTAAATTTCAATATTCTTACCTGATATGTTCACAAGAATAATCTGTGTAATGTTCTCACATTGTATTATTTATCGATTTTACTGATTATCTGATACTGAATAAGTGACATTATTATTATTATTGTTATTGTTATTATTATTACTAATTTCTTCACTAGTGTTGCTGTGATTCATTTCACATTTCTAAAACTTCCTCTTTATGTGCATGTTCAGGTTTAGAGAAGGAGTAAATGAATAGAACCCAGAAACATTTCACTTTTTGTACCATGCACAATTTAAATATAGTGTTCTATGGACATAATGAGCTTGTGGAAAAAATTGTACAATTGAGGTTGTCTCCATTGTTAGCTGTGTTATAGTGTTATAGAATATCTATGCAGTATGGTCTGCTGTACATAATTGTTTACTAGATCTGTGTCATTATACTTAAGGTTTCTGAATTTACATATGTGGTACAGTAAAGAGAGAGAAAAACATATGTGTTATTTACGCATTCCTTGAACGTACACATAAGAGAACATTTCCAAGTGTAAATAAATGATCTTGATGAAATTTTGTGAGTGTGTGGAGGGGCAAAATAACAAAATACATACATCTTTTTGTGAATGTGTAATTTCACTTTTAAGGGTAAAATATTCTCCTAAAGTTAATTTTGCAGCTAATATTTGGAGAAAATATCTTTGAAATAATGACATATAAAATTTTTTTTTGTGTATAATAGTTGATATGTAACCATCGTTCTTGAAAACTGCATAATTGACTTTTGTAATAATTTGAAATTTTACAAAATACCCCACCACCATAATTAATTTTGAAAAATGAAAACTTTTGTTACAACCTAAATTAAAGAAGCTTTCAAGCCTCATACATCTATGTGTAATAAAGCTGGTTTCTTTTTGAAAATAAGCTGTACACAATGTGCCTTAGAGAGTTTTCAACATATCTAATGAAAATATCTAAACATTCATTATTATCCTAATTACTTATTTACTTATATTTGTTTTATGTTTTAACTTGTTATTGTATGTTTTACATCCTTTTTTTACATACTTGTATTTTATTAATTGAAAATAATAAGTAACTCATTATTATGATTCAGCATCATTCCATTAATGACAATCTGTAAAGACATGCTTGAAATGTAACATTTTTTACAATATTTTGTATTTATTTCGTTATTTATTTATTTATTGGTCCAGTGATCCATGATGTGACAATATCACAGGATACGGAACATGTCAGACATACATGGTAGCACATAAAAACAAAACAAAATGATTTCATATTACAGTAAACAGTAACTTACGTTCTACTATAGAAAATCAATTTTGAGAGATAAATAAATATTACAAAATAATAAGTGCTACAGAAACTAAAGATTGCAAAATTTGAGTTTACAATAAAGAATAGTCAGGATTACAAATATAGATTTTGGCATACATTTGCAGTTAACAATACAAGAAATGCTAAACATTGTAGTTCAGGAACTCTTCTATCATATAAAATGATCCTTGTAATAGGAACTGCCTTAAAGATTTTTTTAAACAAGACTCATCTTGTACCAAACACTTAATTCTTGAAGGGAGAGTGTTAAAGATCTTGCAGCCAGTGAAATGGACTCCTTTCTGTACCATATTTAGATTTGCCTGTTCATTGTGGATATCATGTTTTCTTTTCATCTCATGACTATGATACTCACTATTCAGTTTAAGAATGGATTTTTCTTTCCTTATGAAGCACATCAAAGAGAATATATATTGTGCAGGGGATGTAAGGAGTCCAAGTTTCTTTAAAAAAAAAAAAAATATTAACATGTTCCACATCCACGAGGATCTCCTCAGCACGGATCTATGGAATGAAAAACTGATCTAATCTAATCTAATCTAAAAATATTCCTGCATATGGCTGTAGAATGGACTCCACATATGATTCTTATGGCTCTTTCTTGTGCACACAGTACTTTTTTTTAACCAGTAACTGATTACCCCAAAATTTAATTCCATTTGCCATAATGGCATGAAAATAACCATAACAGGCTGACTTCATGGTTTCCATACTTCTATAAGAAGAAACAATGCATAATGCATACGTTGCTGAACTCAATCTTTTGCATAGAACTAGGATGTGGTTTGACCAGTTCGGTTTGCTGTCAGTATGCAAGCATAGATATTTTGAGGTATCCATCACTATCACCTGCTCACCTATTTTTACTACTATTTCTTCATCTTTGAATGT
Source organism: Schistocerca piceifrons (assembly GCF_021461385.2). Classification (NCBI taxonomy): domain Eukaryota; kingdom Metazoa; phylum Arthropoda; class Insecta; order Orthoptera; family Acrididae; genus Schistocerca; species Schistocerca piceifrons. The sequence continues at coordinate 334,407,080 of NC_060145.1, forward strand.
TTCATGGAACTGAATGTAGATTGTTTTAGTGTAATTTAAAGAAAGGCCATTAATGTTAAACCAGTTCACTGTTTCTGCTTAAAACCTTATTTGCTGTTTCCTCAAGTTTATCTACAGAATTATCAATAAGTAGTGTAGTGTCATCAGCAAGAATGGTGAATCTACAATATTCCATACAGAGAGCCAGATCATTTATAAAGATAATAAAAAGTAGGAGGCCCTGAACTGTGCCTTGGGGCACTCCAAATGTGATGACACCCTATTCTGAAGATAATGGGACTCCATTTTGACTATCCACTACAACTTTCTGTTTCCTTATTGACAGGCACAAGTCAAGCCATTTCCTTGGTGAACCACATATACTGACATATGCAGATTTTTGTAAAAGTATCTGGTGACTGACACAGTCAAACACTTTTGTTAGGCCACGAAAAATTGCAACCAGTTTTTGTTGATAGATTCCAAGACTTTGCCAGCAAATGCAAATATTGCATCTTCTGTTGACAAACCTTTCTGAAATCCAAACTGACTTTTGCTGAGGATATTTTGATCCCTGAGATGCTTAACTATCCTGGAATTCATTAGTTTCTGTAAAATCTTTGAGAAACTTATCGGCAGTGATATTGGGTGATAGCGGAATCTGTCTTATTCCCCTTCTCATACAGCAGTTTTACAACTGCATACTTAAGCCTGACAGGAATTCCAAATAGTTTTTACTTTATTGCTTGAGTAATCAATTTCTGCCTTCAAGCAAATATTCTTTGCTGCTTGTATGGTCTTATACAGAACTTTATTGTAGAGTTTTTAGTGCACACACCTATTGGGATCTGCTGCATGTAGTTCTCTTCTTGTTTTACAAGAAATTTTTATGCCTTTAGTAATCCAAGGCTTGTTTCCAGATTTTAACAGGTTTTCTCTCACTGACTTTTTCGGAAAGTTTTTTTCAGAAAGACTTGTAATTTCATTAACAAATATATTAAATTTTTTAGTTAACATCAATTGCAGCATACACAGGAGACCAGTCCACTAGCTGTAATTGCTGATTAAAGCTTTCAATGGTGTGTTTGTTTATAATCCTAAAGTTTTTCCAAATGACATTTTATTTCCTTTGGGCATTTATTTGGTTTAGAGTGAGGTATTGCCCTTCATGACCAGAGAGGCCATTTATAATAATTTTCACAGTTAAATTACTATAAATATCCTTATCTACAAAAACATTATCTATTAAAGTGCTAGAACCAGCTGTTACTCTAGTGTCCACCACTGGTATGAAGTTGTAGCAGTACATCAGGTGTTCAAAGTCCATTCTATTTCCTGTTAAAAAGTCCACACTGAAGTCACCCATAACAATGGTTAATTTAGTTTTCCTACATAGGTGAGACAGAAGTGATTCTATCTGTCTCAGAAATACATTCAGATTTCCAGTAGATGCCCTGTAAATACCCAGTGCAATAACTGTTACACTGTCTGCTGTTAATTCGATGCCACACACCTCAAATAGCTATTCATCACACTATTGCACATAAATTGAATGAAATTTCTTCACATAATATGCATGATGAAGAACAAATTATAAAAGAAAATTCGGATGAATTTGAAATTGTTGCAGGTGATCATTTAAATATCGTGGTGTGTATCAGGCGTATTTCAGTACATTAATAAGCCTTGGCAAAGAGAACTGTTTATGTATTACTGAATGCAACTTGATTATATTGTTTCTCAAGTGGAGACTGACATCATAATTGTTCAACAGAACTAAATCTGAAGAACTTGTCACAATGTTTTTACAACATTGAAAGCCTTATACCTATCAAGAATCTAACAATAATACAAATTTTTCTCCCTCACTGGGAAAAAGAATCATCTTTCAAATATCTTTTCACCTTCTGAGCTGTTTGTGTACTAGATTTTGATGCTGTCACAAGGATATTTGGAGCTTCAAAATGAGCCATTATGTGAAGCAATTCGAATCATTTTATGTGTGTGGTATAAAAATGTTATGTTTTAAGCACTATTTACAAATTATCAATGTTGTAATGATTTTGTACCACAATAATAAGTTACTTATTATGTTCATATTGTGTGAAGTGGTATACTAAAAAAAAGAAACAAAAAAAATGAGTGTAAAATGTAAAATAATGATGTAAAACATTAAACAAATATAAGTAAAAGAATAATTAGGATAATAATGAATGTTTAGGTATTTCACTAGATTTGTTGAAAATACTGAAACAGCACATTGTGTACAGCTTATTTCCCAAAAATTTAATTACATATTAACCTTAATACGAAAAACAATTTTTATTTGTGATTATTTTGAAAATATTCTCTCCAAACCTAAAATTCCCAATGACCTTTCTGGATGTGTTTTACATCTTAAAAGTGAAACTGGGCACAAACAAAGAAATATGTATTGTTTTATTTTGCCCCCCCCCCCCCCCCCCTCGCACTGCCCTACCCCACCAAGCAAGTTTCATCAAGATCATTCATTTACACTTGGGAAGGGTCCCCTTGCCAGCACAGTGGCTGATGGGGTCACTTGAATCAATACAAATTGTGCTATTAGACAGTCACCCTGCAGATAGCACAGAGATCAGTGCATTTGTCTCCTTTTGTAAACATGGCAGGAAGAGCTGATGACATATAAACAAAACTTGGCACAGTGAAGACAACACAGAAAACCAGCACACAGCAATGTACACTGGACTATGGTTGGTGGTTTTAACATCTCCTTCTCATTAAAATCTGTAAGAAAATCAACATCCTGCCATTGAGTCAAACTACAAGTGCATTAATTTGGATAATAACCAATACCAGAGCACCTCTTGCAGTCAATGTACAAAAGAAGTTAAAAATTCATAGGTCAAAGTCATAATTGGTTACTTATCATTTTCATATGATTTAGAGGACCAGGGTTTTACATCTGATTAACAAGCCATTCATTTGATGCATCTCAGTTTATTTTACAAGGGCTCAGGACTCAAACATGACCATCAAAGTAACATAGTGATCAACTTTGAGAAAACGGAACAAAGGGGCAATACACTCTGTTGTGGTTTTATTTATATTTTTAATGGTTAACAGAATTCATTGCTTTATTATGAGATTAATTTCAATTAGTTTTAATCTACAGTAACAATTTTACAATTTCTATTACATCATAATTATTCAGTGCTTTATTGCCGCCTTGTCAGTGACATTATGATCTTTTGTATTATGCTCATTTTTATTTATGAGTGAATTTTACATTTGACTTGTTTTACATTTCTCATAAAAATTTCACTACTTCAACAGGGCTGCAAAAGTTACATATATTCAGCAGTTATTTTTAATTGCATAACTGTGGACATTCTCTTTTTTTCTATATAACACTTTTATATAGGAAAATTTGGTTTTATAGAACTATTTGTTTCTTCCCCAGAAAATTTTTTAAAACTTTTATTAATGATGCTGAGGAAAAACACATACAAAAATAACAGGAATTTTCATTTTTTCAGTACCTTACCCAGATTTTACAGAAAAAAATTTTGAGTCTACTTTTGATGCGTTAACTGCAGTTGCTGTGTCAACTGAATCACATGTCAGGGTGAACAGGACCTCTCAGTTAAATAAATGAATTACATGACCTTTAAATATATAAATTTATTGCAACAACATTCATAACAATGCTAAACATCCATTTATGAATATATTAATGAAAAAATCTTCGAAATAATAAAACTTCTCCACATTGATTTTAGCAACAACAATATGGATCCAAAACACATTTCCATAGTGAGTCCTAGTGCCATTTATTGGATTGGGACATTTGGCAATTATTTTACTTGGAGCAATAAAGGTATCATCTTCTATTGTAGCTTCGAATTTTGTAGTAGAAACACTTCATAGTAAGCATCACACATTTTAGTGCCTTGAGCAAATAAGTGTGACTGCTCATGGCACTTTTCCCTTGTACTTTAATTACAATGAAGTCCCTTTCTTCACTGTTTGAATGTTTACATCACCACTTGTGTAAAAGCCCGTGTCAGAAGAATCAATGTACTGGACATGATCAGCATTTTCAGAGCTGCTGCTTCTCTCTTCCAATATTTGACTGAAGGTTTTACTTCATTTAATTTATACTTCATTGGCAACTGCTTGGATCTCTTTGCTGCTGCCTCTAACTGTGGTTTAACTGGTGTTACTATTAAGGACAGCTGATTTTCCTTTCTTTCTGCCTCTTGTTGTTTTCCTTCCATCAGTCATAAGTTAAGGATGTTTGCACACTTATGTATAATTGAAAGATGAAGTATTCTGACCTGTATATTACTACCTAACTTCGAAATTTTAAAAAAAGCAAAAAAACTCTCATTTGTATTCAAATATATCATCTCACTACTCATCAATATACTGAATTGGCAAACTCAGGAGAAGACAAGCCTTTTATTATGAAATATGTATGCATCATATAGTTCACTATGTTGTGGGATCAGATACTATATCTAATCTTAGTTCTGACTGTTACATTTTACGGGGACCAAAAACAAGTGAAGACAGCCCACTGTCATACACTGTATTGCAACTTTTCTTGATTCTACTACTTCCATCAGTCACCTCACAGAATGACTTCTTAAAGGTCTGATTAATATTGTACATACAAGAAACAAGTTTTTGGGACCTGTTGAAGAAAGTTAATGATGATTGTAGTAGAATAACAGATATCAAATTCCTGACAGAATTTTTCCTCGTATCTCTTCACTAACATTATTATTGGATTAAGACAATGCATTGAATTTAGAGAACAATACTTTATGACTTTTCAGCAAATGCGAGCGATGTGCAGTTTGTCTTCATGAGGAAATGGGTGCACCTGCGGAAGCAAGTGTAGGTGTGGAAAGAGATGGAGGCTGGGCAGAATTCTGCCTAGTGCCACAGTCGCAGTTACACTTGCTGCCATCAGATGTCCCTCTCAAACAAGGTCTGTTTATCAGCATCTTCTGAGTTTGTGTACTACTGATGAGCATTCTGAATTAAATTAAGTGTGGCTAGTAAGGAGTCTAAGAGCTTCCTACTTCAATCTCTCTCATAAACAGGACCTAGGTGATGGACACTTGGATGAAGTATGCTAACTGTTGTCATAATTGTTTCTTCATCTCTTTTATCAGTTATGTGTAATGTTTCTACATCTCCTCAGGAATATGATGTTGTACTGAACAACCACACATCTGTAATTGGCTTAATTTGTTAATCTTAATGTATGTATGAACATTGAATACTTGAAATGGAATTGTGTACTGACATATAATTTTTCATGAACTTTGTTTTCATACCACAGAATCCTTTCATGTATTGAGGTGCTTATAAATTACAGCTAAGTCATATTTACCTTGAGCCCAGGCTTAGCACTTTGTCTTAAACTAAAGCCATTATTCTCATTTAATCTGCACTCAGTATTTTGAAACTCTGAGTAGTCCAGTTAACATCCCTAATGCCCATGGCCTTACTGCTATTGAACACTACCTTTCCCATCATCCAATGGATTCCAGACCAACATCCTCCTTCCTAGTCACCATAACCAACTAAATCCTCACCCACAATTACTTCTCTTTTGAAGGCATTACCTACAAACAAATCTGGGATACAGCTATGGTCACCCACATGGCACCATCCTATGGCAACCTATTCATGACCCGTCTAGAGGAATCTTTCCTAAACACCCAGAATCCTAAAACCCTCATCTGGTTCATAATCATTGACAACATCTTTGTAGTCTAGATCGAGGGTGAGGGCACCCTATCCACATTCCTGCAGAGCCTCAACAGCTTCTCCCTCATTTGCTTCACCTGGTCCCACTCAACCCAATGAGCCACCTTCCTAGATGTTGACTTCCACATCAAAGATGGCTACTACATCAGTACCTCTGTCCATATCAAAACTACTAACCACCAGCAATACCTCCACTTCGACAGCTGCCACCTGTTCCCTACAAAGTAGTCTTCTTATGGTTGTTGCATCTGCAGTGATAAGTAGTCCCTCTCAAAATATGAGGCCTGTTTTTTAAGTAAGTACCTCTTTGAAATTAAAAAAAGACGTGCTAAGATATCTCAATAATTTTATTTTTACATGAAAGCCTGTACCTTAATCTACTTTTCTACATAATTTCCGTCAATATTATGGCACTTGTCGTAATGTTGTACCACTTTTTGATACCCTCCTCATAGAAGTCTGCCGCCTGACTTGTTAACCACTGCATCACCACTGTTTTCACTTCGTCATCATCTTGAAGATGCTGACAGCCCAGGTGTTTCTTCAAGTGCAGGAACAGATGGTAGTCATTGGGCGCAAGATCGTGGCTGTATGGAGGATGATCTAGAGTTTTCCATCGAAAAGATGTGATGAGATCTTTGGTCTGATATGCCACATGTGGACGTGCATTGTCTTGCAGCAAAACGATGCCCTTGCTCAACTTGCATGGGCTGTTGCTTTATTCTGGTGTGACATATGCCACTCATGACTCATTGCCTGTAACAATTTGGTTTAAGAAATCATCACTGTTGTTGTGGTACCGCTCAAGGAAAGTCAATGCACTGTCTAAACGTTTGGTTTTGTGCACATCCGTCAACATTTTAGGTGCCCAACTTGAGCACAATTTTCGGTAGTTCAAGTGCTCGGTCACAATGCCATACAAAACACTATGAGAAACATTAGGAAGTCATCCTGCAAGGAGCAAATTGTAAATTGTTTCTTTTCTCTAACCTTATTGTCCACTTCCTGCACCAAATTTTCATTAACGACCAAAGGACACCTACTCCGTTGCTCATCATGCACATTTGTGCGACCATCTTTAAATGCTCTCATCCACTTTCTTACCATTCCATCACTTATAATGTTTTCCCCGTAAACTACACAGATCTCATGATGAATATCGATCGCTTTTAGGCATCGGAGACATATTAAACACTCAGTACACAACGTAAACAAGGAAGAATCAGACTGTAATGGCATCAGTGTATAGATGAAGGTACAGGTTTTCATCTAAAAATAAAATTATTGAGATATCTTAGCACGTCTTTTTTTAATTTCAAAATGGTACTTACTTAAAAAACACACATCATATACTGAGAGTCTCACTGAAGCCTTCACAGACTGTAATTATCTTCCCGACCTTGTTCAAACACAAATCTCCCATGCTTTATCTTTCCAGTCTCCCACCACCTTCCAAAGCCTCACTGTCCAGCCACAGAGGAGTATGCCCCTCATAACTCAGTACCACCCGGGACTGGAGCAACTGAATTACATTTTATGCCAGAGTTTTGACTACCGTATCTACTTGAATCTAAGCCGCACTCGAATCTAAGCCACACCTGAAAAATGAGACTTGAAATCAAGGAAAAAAATATTTTCCCGAATCTAAATCGCACCTGAAATTTGAGACTCAAAATTCAAGGGGAGAGAAAAGTTTTAGGCATCACCTCCAAATCGAAACAAAGTTGGTCTATTGTAATATGAGACACAATTTAGGTCAAATGAATGACAATACAGCTACAGTAGTTTGGTTCGAGTCATAAGCTTAGCAGTTAAGCTTTACCAGGTAGCCATTGCTATGCGTCAGGCGCTCCGTCCATATTTATACGGATACCCTTCCTTTTTCACGTGCTTCATCTGGTTCAAATCGGTTGCTTATTTTTCTTTGATCTGATAAGGGCCATTATCTTTGTTATAGGTGTTTACGTCACTCTAAGCTAAAAATGCATTACTGTACTGTGTCATGCATTGTTTGTTGCATTCTGATAATGAGTGTTTACGACCTGTCGCCGCTCACGGCATGGCTTGCTTTTGTGCGCACTGCCGCCGCTTACAATAAAAAAAAAAGAGAGGAATTGTCTCGTTAGCAAAACAATGCAAAGGGACTGCTATTTGTTGTTACTTACACTGCTGCTTTCTTTGATAATGATCAACAAGAACCAAATAATAGACTGTGTATGAAAATCTTTGCAGACGCCTCTTTTGTGCATTACATTCTGCACAGAAATTAGAGTCATCTTACATTTAAAAATCTAGTCAATTGCCGTGCTTCATTTCTGATTGTATCACTATTAGGCAGAAGAATAATATGAATATAAACATGTCATGATATGTATATTCTTCCACATTTGCTGTTGCCTCACACTAGTTTCGTAGGTTATTAGGCAGACAGGATTTAAATGAGATAGCAGCAAACACGAAAGAATAAATGGCAAAATGTTTGTATTCGTATTATTCCTATGGTGAAGAGAATACGGCTTGTGATTCACAATTCATAAAAGTTCCTATTAGCAACCATCTCTTCTCACTGGTAGGAAAAAATTCAGAATGTTGAGTTGGCCATATTGACAAACATCCCAAACAGTCTTGCCAGTTGGATTTTCGTAGAACATTGAAATGCTGCTACATTCGAAGATGAACAATACGGAATTTGTATTTACTTCATTGGATAATGTATGAAAATGCAGTGGTCGAAACTCGGGGCTGAGAAAAAATGCTCGTCTTCCACCCTTTTTTTTAAAATTTATTTACTGACGCAGAGGTTTTGGCATCAGTATTTATCTTTGTGCCTGCAAAGCATGCCTGTGTAGCGCTACATAAATTCGACGGCAGAAGTTAGTTGTGGCGGCACCTACCAACATTTTTCAGAACTTCCACTTACTTTGCACTCGATTCTAAGCCGCAGGCGGTTTTTTGGATTACAAAAACCGGAAAAAAAGTGCGGCTTAGATTTGAGTAAATACGGTACCTCTCGCCGTGCCCTTAAATGAGAAATGTCTTGCCCACTATCCTTCCCACCCCTCCCACAATGGTATTCCACTGTCCACCAAACCTACACAATATACTCATCCATCCCTGCACAACCCCTGCTCCCAACCCCTTTCCTCATGGCTCATATCCCTATAATAGACCTAGATGCAAGACCTGTCCCATACATCCTCCCACCACCACCTGCTCCAGCCATCACAACCACCTGCCCCATCAAAGGCAGAGCTACCTGAGAAATGAGCCATGTGATCTACAAGCTCGGCTGCAAACACTGTGCTGCATTCTATGTGGGCTTGACAACCAACAAGCTGTTCGTTTGTCTGAATGGCCATCGACAAGCTGTGGCCAAGAATCTTGTGGACCACCCTGTAGCTGAGTGCAGTGCCCAACATGGCATCCTTGATTTCAGTTTATTGCTTCACAGCCTGTGCCATATGGATCCTTCCCACTAACACCAGCTTTTCTGAATTGCACACATGGGTTCTTTCCCTGCAATATATCCTACATTCCCATAACCCTCCTGGCCTCAACCTTCGTTAGTTATTGTCCTCACCCATCCAGCCCCTTCCCTGTTCCCATTCCAGCACTACACAGACCTCATTCCACCATTGCACCCAGTCTTTCTACTTCTCTCCTTTTCTGCTATCCCGCCCCCCCTCCCCCTCCACCTCTCAACTGCCCTCTGTTTAACCTACCGACAGCTCACAGCAGCACTACCCTCTCTCCACCTTGTCCCTGATTGCTCCCCAGCTACACTTCACTGTCCCCCATCCCATCCCCACTATCCCTCCCCCTCCCCACCCCAGCCTCCTCCTTACCCCCACCCAGTTACCACTCCCATAGTGCACTGTTGCTGCTGCTCGCAGTGCGACTTCAGTTGCCAGGGACTGCAGTCGTGTGTATGTGAGTAGCATTTATGTGAGTGTGGCCAAAAGTTAATTTATGACAGTCTTTTTGTAGTGTCAATCTGCGACTCAGCATCTCGACTATATGGTGAGCAGCAACTTTCCTTTTCATAATATTGTTACAAATCATTAGTGTCCCTGTTTGTGCATTCAGTGTGTGAAATCATGACTGCACTAGAAGTTTCTTGAGGTGTTTGATCATACTTTACTCAGAACTCACCTGCACTGCATCAAGGAGATGTCATCTTTCGTAGACCTGTTCTTAGAACGTACTTACCATCGTTCATCAGACCCAAAGTGCATTGGCAAAATTGTGTAAAAGATTCCAAATGTAATAAAAAAGTATAAAATTTCGGTTTATTTGGTACATTAATTACTACAAGGACCTGTACTAAATGCTATGCACCTGTAGCACAGTAGTCAGCAAAGTTGACAACCCTGTGAAGGATCCATGATTGATTCCGAGTACTGCCAGGAATTTTTCCTTGGTGGTAGGGCTTGAACAGGGGTCCACTCAGCCTCTAGCCTCTTGATACCGTCTAAGGAGCTACTTCAGTGATTAGTATTGGCTTCAGGTCACGAAAGCTGACAATGTCTACGAGAGTGGTGTGCTGACACCACACCCCACCATTCCACATCCAGGGAGGCCATTGACAGTGGACAATACAGTGGACCAACCAGGGCCTATGGATGGAGTTTACAAGAAATATACTCTTCTTTTAAAATTTTCGCATATAAGAAAATAAATAAGCCTAGAATACGTTTTTCACCTTTTCACAACTCATACCCACATTCTTTCGGCTGCCAGTTTACACTTTCTTCAGTCTTTTTTTTACAATAGTTATGTTTCTGTGTTTCTGTTTCCTGCCTTCAGACCACTTTGGGTCAGTTTTATTTTCCTTCCTGCCTTTGAACCTTTCCAGTTTTAAAACTTTATCCCTAAAAATTTCCCTTTCCAATGCTTCTTGCTCTCTTATGTTATTTCTTTCCAAATCTTTCCTAACCTCTTGAATCCAGGTTGTTGTTGATTTTTCTTCTGCAAGGTATTTGAAGATCTGTTTGGTGAATCTGGTGTCATCCAGTGTGTAAATGTATTCAAAAAACAGTAATCTGCTTTTATTTATTATTTACAACATGTTTTGTACGTTCTGATAAATTTCTTTGTCACTTCTTAATTTCCAAAATGCTGCATCTTTCTGGGGCCTTTATATTTTTTGTAGAGTTCTTTTTTCTTTCTCGTATTTCTTATTTATCAAGCTTATTATTTAATACTAGACATACACTAGCATACAGGTGTTCTGGATTCACTGCTGTGTTGTACTGCTTTATTTTAATTTTTTTTAGATAAATACATTTTGCTGTAGGTACGGTTAGTTGTACCATACACTTTTTCCACCTTGTGTATCCATTCTGCTGGAGCAGATTTTTCTAAACAATGTTTTTGAATAGTCTCCCTCAAATATCTGAATTCTTTTCACTTTTCTATTTGCGCAGTAACTCTTATTAAATGTTTTTGAGTACTTTTTATATTTGTCATAAATTTTGTTTTCTCTGCAGAGATTCATAAACCCATCATGTTAGCTGTCTCTTCAGGAAGATTAAAAATTGACTTGCATTGTTGCATTTGCCACGCTTTCAGAAAGTATGATAAAATAATCCACAAATGTTAGGGAATTTATTACAATGCCTTTTGTTTTTTATCGCTAGCACAAGTGATGATATATTGGATTCTTTCAGTTTTCCATTCTAAATTGCCACAACTTTCTCTGTGACACAGTTAAAAAGAAAAGGAGATAAGTCATAAGTTTACCTGATTCCTGAAGAGCTGAGTTCCTACTGCTGTTGAGTACACAAGGAACTTTACATAACCCCAGAGCTTATGTCGAGTCGAGAGGGGTGAGGTCAGGGGAGCACACAGGCCAAGGGACTGGGCATCCCTTCCCAAATACTCCCTGCCTAAAACTGTTCATTAAATATGCCCTGACCATCACAGCTAATTGGACTACTGTCATGCTGAAACCACAAACTAGTGTGCAAATGCAAGAGAAGGCCCTCCAGGAGGCCAAGCAAAGCATTCTCCTGAAAGTTTAAGCACTATGTACCATTCAAACAATTTGGTAAGATGTGTGGCCCAATAAGGTGATCTCCAACAATTCCAGCCGAAACGTTTACTGAGAATCTCACCTGATAACTTCTCATACAGGCACTGTGTGGACTCTGAACAGCCCATTGGTGGCTATTGCGGGGATTAAAAATACCCTCTTTGTATAAGTTGACTTGTCAGTAAACAGTACAAAGCCTAAATATTGCGAACAAAGGAGATCCTATGAGAATTGTTGTTATGGTTCAAAATCAGGCTGTCCCATGCTTTGAACTGATTGATCAAGGAATGGATGTTGGTGGTACCGTACAAAATCTGCCGGACACTCACACGTTCTTCATGTATTGCAAGGCCAATTACACATGTGCTTGTTCTTGCTTCCTTCATACAACTGATGAGCAGTATGTGGCATTCCTGTGAGCTTCACCATAACACAGATGCATATAATATCACCAAATTGTCGAAATGTGTAATTACCCTGCAGTACGTAATGCACAATAAGCAGACAACTTTACACTGATGCATATTGACTAGCTGTGTGTTTATAGCATAGCACCAGTGGATGTAAGGGGGTGAACTTAAGGATGACAAGCAAAAAGTACACTACTCTCTGTACACAGGCTCGAGTAGACCAGTGTAGTTGTGTGTTTAGTCTTCCATCCACAGCAATAACATAACATCAGTGGATAAAAGGATAGTTACCAAAGTGATAGGAGGTCAAACACCTTCTACTGCCATAGACACTTTGTTTCACATGTACAGCAACAGGTTCTTCATATCAAAATATTCTGTATTTTATTCTGTACAGTCTCCAAAATTTTTAAAACATCATGCAACACATACATACATATTTTAAGTTAGCAATTACGCTGAGTTAGACTTGAATTTATAATCCACATTATTAGTTTTAAAAAACTGACTCCATTAGTGAATGTGGTTTTCATGAGAACTGTTATTAATTAAAAGATTTGACTAATTGAAAATAATCCTACAGTTCATTATATCATAAATCTTGTGCACTGGGTGACAATTTGGATAAAGTGATACTTTGCAGTACCATAATGTAATTTTCATAGAACTAAATCAAAGAATGGAAAATCCAGGATGGAATGTAGAACTAATTCACTTATGAGATATCTAACATTGGAAGTGCAGACTACCACAATTTTCAGTTACCGACTCCGTTCCTGTGCTTGTTAGATTCCAAAATTTGACACAGAACTGTTGTTGCTGCAGTTTTTATGGAGCAGATAATATATTTCAGTGACTTCTTAAACTACTAATCAAAATGTTGCGTAATGTGTCATAATGAAAAACAAATTTGAATATGGCTGCCATACTGATTCCGAGTGTGGATTCATAAAATGGTTTTGTGAACATTCTAAATTACTAACCCATAACATATTTCATAAAACACATTACTACCTTAGCATATAGCCCATTTTGAGTGGCAAAATCTGACCTGACCATTTTCAAAACATTGTGTAGTTACCAAAAACAACAAATATCTTGACGCTCACATTTAGAAGACTGATCCTATCCCAAAATCACCAGTCTGGGCTCGGAGATATCAGTGGTAACATCTGTGTATACCAGGAGTGCTAGGAAATGTATAATATATCTGAGCAGTTGTTGCAAGTAAAGTTCATTTTTATAAAGCAAACATAAAACAACTAAATGTAATTATTACATAAAACTTACACACTGTATGTTTTAATCATGCCATTAACTTTTTATGGAACAAGAAAGTGAGCACTGTCTTGCTTATAAGATATTGGCACTGTGTCAAGTCTTCACTGTGTTCATTGATTATTGTGTCACATCACTGAGACACTGTTGTGTGGTTTATGTTTGGATGTAGAAGTGTGGTGGTACCTACCTGTCTATAAAGAGCAAATTGAAAACTAGACCTGGCCATTGCATAATTTACAGTGCTAATAAATGTGGGACGTACCACTTAATTGTATCAATTGTGTGGTTTTTGTGATTTGCACAATCCTGGCACACACTAATGAGCTATTTTACTGAGACCTCAGGCTACGAGACACCGAGGATTTTGAGACTCCAAGAACAAAATAGATAGGAGCTGAAACTTCCTGGCAAATTAAAACTGTATGCCAGATCAAGACTAGAACTCAGGACCTTTGCCTACTGATTCAGCTACCCAAGAATGACTCACCACCCATCCTCACAGCCTTACTTCCACCAGTATCTCATCTCTCACATTCTTCTATAAAACTTGCAAGTCTAGCACACCTGGAAGAAAGGATATTGCAGAAACATGGGTTAGCCACATCCGGGGGATGTATCCGGAATGAAATTTTTACTCTGCAGCAGAATGTGCGCTGATATGAAACTTACTGGTAGATTAAAACTCTGTTTTGGACTGACACTTGAACTCAGGACCTTTACAGCTCACAGAGATGCACAGTGGTGCCTCACACAGAGAGCATTCCAGGGTGCCCTTGAGAGCTACAATACCAAGAATTGCTTCTCGGCTTTGGGCAAGTTCAGTGTGTAGGTTTTTTTTGTTTTTGTTTTTTTTTTTTTTTAAAGAAAAAAAGTCACAACTCTGAATACAGGTTGTGAGTCCTGCTTGGGTAGCTCGATTGGTAGAACACTTGCCTGTGAATGGTAAAGTTCCTGAGTTCAAATCTCAGTGCAGCGCACAATTTTAATCTGCCAGGAAATTTCATATCAGTGCACATTTTGCTGCAGACCGAAAATTTTTTATTCAAAATAGGAGCTGTCAGAGATTATGGGAATGAAAGATGTGTTGCAAGGATAACTCTCATGTATGTAGTTCAGAGAAGCTGGTGCTGTGCGGAAGGATCCAGATGGTACAAGTTATGGAGTGGCCATTGAATTCAAGCACGTTATGCTCAGCAGAGTATTTCACTCTAAGCCTTAGTTTGGCAGTGGCTGTTCATTCTGTTGAACTGTGCTGGCCAGTGGTCATGACCACTTGTGGTCAGCTATTTTTTGCCAGGTGTTGAGATCAGAGAAAACAGAAAACTGATAGGAACAACAGTAGATATGTCAGTTAAGGTATTACCATATAGCAAGATTAAAGAAATGAAATCTAAATGTTTATCATTAATACACATGTTATTGATGTTATGACAAAAGAGAGAAAGAGTTATTAAATATTTGAAGAACTAATATGCATATTAGACATTTCGACACTAAGCTGATAAAGAACCTCACTCCCTGGAAATGCTTTAGCACTGCAATTTGTAGGTGGCATGACACATGGGGATGAGTGATCCATAGCATGTCCGTAGGCATCAGTGATATGCATTATCAATAAATATATTAATTGTTCAAGCAAAGTTTACAAAGGTACAGTTTCTTCAGAGTTGCAGGTGGCAGCCAGGCATGGGTAGAGATGCTGTGAAAGAATGGTGATGCCTTGTCAGCACATTGTGACATTGCTGCCACAAGTCAGTGGCTCAGCTGCATGTGATGCTCACAGTGATAGCAGATGAGACATATGTAGCCCAACATATATACTGCAGTGGCCGAGACTGGCTACCTTCTCAGCACTCAAAGACAGCTCATCACACACTCAGGTGAAGTCTACCGGCTTTGGTCCAAGATGCTGGTTATCATGTCTAGAGGTCCTGTCCATTCACCATGGATTGGTGAAGACTGCAGCAGATGCTCACAAGCCAGCCAGGAGGTTGTGTGGACACACCTCACCTGGTTGGTGTGAAGACAGCAGTTCATAGATCAACAGCAATGACCCAGTTGAGGAGGAGAGCGGGCTGCTCAACAGTCTTTTCATCAGTGATGAGGCAGTGGGTAGCAATGGCAGACCACGTCTGTAGTATGCATCATGTATGGCTGCAAGCAGGTAGCTCTGGCCATCATCAAAAAGCTCATCACGGGTTCACTCAAACTCATTAGACAATCTTTCAGTCTGGTCCTTCAACACAGACAGAACAGCATGATGACAGAGTGTGTTCTTGTGGCCAGAAGGCTGCTTTATTTTTTATAGGTGCCAAGCCTTCTCACCTATAATGAGGTGCCTCTGAGTGCTTCAGTTATTTTTCCCAGTTTACCAGATCCATCAGCACCCTTGCCTTGCAGTTGTAGTTTCAATAATAATTCTAGGCCATTGAACTTGGTCTTTCTGTCAATGTTTGACTCTGTAACAACATTCAGATATGGAATTACATAGTTACCTCACAGTGCATTGTTAAGTAGTACAGTGGTGCTTGCATTTCTGTTTGCCCAGTTCCAAAGTCTGTTGCATTGGTTGCATGCCATGTTGACATATGACAGGCAAATTAGTTCAGCTCACACCTACTCCATTCCAAGCTCGCCTTATGAAACTTTAACAAAAATTTAAGCCTGCACAATAAAGTTATTCTGCTGTGGAACAATGCCTGTATCAATGCAAGTAATTTATATATCCAGAAGTGCCATAAGAACTTCAAGTTATAAGTTTTTTTAATTGTATTGTAAGTGCAGTGGATATTAATTTAGGTCTGGAACTGTAGTAAATGTGGTGCTGCATTGATTTATATTTATTGGCTTACTTTATTAGTCGGATAAGGAATTAGTCCTCAATATAACTGTAATCATTGAAGTCAGTGTTAACACGGAATGGTTTAACTTTTAGTTGGACACATATGCATCATTAGTTTCTTCTCATATGTTGGACATGCATCATTATAAATTTTGTTCAAGAAAGTCTAACACTTTTTGTTCTTTAGAAAAGTGCATGCACATATTATGAAAGCTATGTTTACATTTTGTATCATACTGTCAATTTTGATAGTGGAATTTTGGTTTATTCACTCATGATGTACATTTGCAATCCATTTGCTTTGGGTGCAGGAGACATGTCAAAAATCTACAATGAGTTATAATGATTTTTTACCAAATAAATAATAATATAACACTAATATGATATTTATTTGGATATGTAACACATGCATTCAGCTCAGATTTCCAGTTCATCGTGCATGAATTCATCCACTGAGTAACAACATTTTATTGTCAATGCCTCATCTAACTTTCTTTTAAGTGGACCTAAATTTATCTGCATTAACTTGTTCCCTTTTAATTTATTATAAATTTTCATTCCCATATATTGTGGTCCCTAGGCGTACATGGGATTTGAGACGACAGATGGGAAGCATAAAATTTTCTTTGTTTCTTGTATAATGTGAGTGAGCCGGACCGGCTAGCCATGCAGTCTAACGCACTGCTTCCCAAGTGGGAAGGTGTGCTGGTCCCTGGCATGAATCCCTCCAGTGGACTAGTGTCAAGGGCCAGTGTGCCGGCCTGCCTGTGGATCGTTTTTAAGGCGGTCTCTGCATACACGTACACCATGATTACTCTACCACACAAACATTTGGGGTTACACTCGTCTGGTATGAGACATTCCCGGGGGAGAGGGGGGAGGGGGGGGGAGGCTATCCACCAGGGAGCCAAACCACATAATAACCCTGGGTTCAGTGTGGCGCGGCGATGGAGTGGGTGGACTGCTGTGGCCTGTTGTTGGGTTGCGAACCACTGAGGGCTACAGCAGGATGAAGCCTCTCTGTCATTTCTGGGTCTCCGGTTCAATACACAATAAAATACTCATGTGAGTGAACAAAATGGTTACCCTCAAATAATTCATACCTGGTGTACAAAAAGATAATACTCTCATATATAGGGCAATACTTATTAATGTTTAAAAACCCCTGAAGTGACGTAAATTTGCCAAAAGTGGATGACAAATGTTGAACATGTAAGATCACCAGAACACATACCTCATCACATGTGCAGCAGTGGAGCCTATTGGTCTGTTGTACCTGATCATCCCTGCTCAAGTCACATATTCACATCAGTGTGGCTCCAGGCCTACATGCACAACTAAAGCATGTGGGGCTCAGAGTTTGAGTCTTCCATCTGGCAGGCAGTATTTTTTACATTGTGTTAGACAGTTACATATTTACATTGAGGTACTATTCATAATTTTATTTACCAATCTCACAGTCTGTGCTGATTAATTGCAAAGTACAGTACAATAAACACCTGCCACATTGCATCACAAACAAATAAGTATAAATGTCAAAACTATATCGCTATGAGTAAATGACCTCTGCATTCTTTACTTAATAAAGTGTGTAAACAAAAAAAGAAGGGACAAAAGGAGAGAAATGCAAAATAAAAACAGCTATTGCGTGATTACAGTGAGTACAATAATTTCAAAAATTCTGCATTTACAAGAGAATGCATTTACAAAAGATGTTTTAAAACAGATTAGTTTAGCAGATTGATGTGTAGCACTGCTGCCTACTGGTAAGTGTAGGATTGACAAGCCCGAGCACTGCATGTGTGGCAAGGTACGTCATCTGGTAATGGAGAGTGTTGGTTTGCTTCCTCTTACAGTCAAAATGATTTTTAAAGTGGAATTTTACATTTCCATTTGATAGAGTGGTCCCAGTAGTGTGGTATTTGTTTTATCAGTATGGTTAACAGAGACAGTAAAACATGAAGAATAATCAGTACTTTAGCAGCAACACCACTGCCCTGGCCCATGTTGACTGTTACTGCCAAGCTTGCAGTGCTACTGAGTTACTGTTCAATTGCTGTTCTTTATGTTTTACTGTCCCTGTTAATATGTAATTATAAAACAGATATCAGACTCGACTAATTTGGGAGTGCTATATCAAATGGGCACATGAAATTTCAATTTAAAAATAATTTTGTTTGTAATGGGAAACTAAAATATGCTTTCTTTTGACACTGGGTATCGCATGAAAGAAGTGACATGCAATAATTGTTTGGGCTGTCACTTCCTAAGCAATGCAAAAACAAAATGGCAAATATCTGGCAGAACACTAGAGAATGGGGGACTGATGACCTTCGCTGTTTAGTCCCCCTTAAACATCCCAACAACAACCACCACTAGAGAAAATGAACCTAATCACTCTTAGGAGAGACACCCAGTATAGGGATGGCACAATTAGCATTTTAAGTTTTCTAAATAGCGGTTCTTTAATATTTACAATGCATACATTTTGAATGATCTTTTTTCTATATTTTTAGTATCCACACTGTGTTTGTCAAGCTACCCCAAAAAACAATATGATAACCAATAATTGATTTAAAGTAGCTTGTATACATTGCTTTTCTTGTGTCCATGTCAGTTGCAGTAGATAATGTTTGTATTGCAAATGCAAAGTTGCCCAATTTGCTCATTGAGTACTCAATGTGTGCCTGCCAACTCAAATTTTTATCCAGCTTTAATCCTAAGAATTTGATTGAATTAACTACTTCTGTATCTTGGTTTTTGTGAAAATTTTAATCTGCTCAAATTTGGCTGTTTGGTTTCAAACTACATCATGTAAGTCTTAGCCATGTTTAGATTTAACCTGTTTGGTTGAAGCCAAGTTTCTAGGGCACTGAGGGTACTGATCAAGGATTTGGGACAGGACATGGCCTAGAATGGAACCATGTGGAACACCGTGATATCTATTTTTATTTTTTTCCCAGTCAGAATAATAATTTGCCTCATTTCAAGAAATGATAACTCTTTGCTTTCTGTTCGGTAAGCAAGATTCAAGCCATTGTAGGACACTGGCCTTAACGTGCTATACTTTTCAAGTTTGCAACTAGGCAATGCATGGTTTACAGCATCAAAGTTGCAGGAGGTCCCTGCCATCTTATTGGTCTTATCTAAGGCTGTACTTATTTTCTCAATGACACTATCTGTATATATGGTGTTTTTTCCGTGTTGAAAACCAGACTGATCATTTAGGATAATAGAGTGTTTTCCGATGAAGTTTTAGATTTGGCCTACAGTAACTTTTTCAAGAACTGAGATAGGATGATAATTTCCCACAACCTCTCTTGATCTCTTTTTGAAAAGTAGCTTAACTTTGGCATATTTCAGTACCTTCCATTTTGTTTTTTGGTATATATTTTTGCTGATTCCCACGAAAGTCATTCAGGGATACTATACTGCTCTTCAAAACTTAAGGGCGAGCCAGATGGATTAACATAACATACTAATTACTCAGTAGAAATGAATGAAAGTGTGGTAGCGTGTTGCCAGAGGTCTTCCATTTGTACACAAAAAAAAGTTGGACAATGTATGGCATTAGGTCAGCATGAGTATACTGCCAAATGAGGCTGGCCCAACAAAATGAGGTACTTGAATGAACAGGAAAAGAGTGTATGTCAATCAATGAACAGTTCCAGTGCAATGTAGTGGTGCATGATAACATGGCCAGGAGAAAACATCTGGATGGCTGCAGTGGGAAAGTATTATTGGGAAACTGGAAGGAGGAAAGTGTGAAGAGTGTAGCACAGGAGTTTGATATTTGTCACAGCATTGTTTCACATGCATGGGGAGTGTTCTGAAACACAGGCACTGCTGCCTGAAGGAGACGTCATGGTCAACTACAGTAGCAGATGACTGCTACAGAGTGCAACAGGCAAATAGGGACCCAAGTCAAACAGAGGGTGAAATTCCATCGACATTTAACAGGACTACAAAGCGTGCAATCTCATTTTTCGCTGTGACACAGTGATTGCATGGGAGTGGTCTCTTTAGCAAATGGCCAAAATGTTGAATTCTGTTGACACCGACACATTGGCGGCATTGTTTTGCAGTGGTGGGAAGAGCACAGGACCAACAAGGAGTGCATGCAGTCTTCTCAGATGGAAGCAGATTCAGACAGAGTAGTGATTCTGGATGTACCACCATATGGCTAGAATGGGAAGATGTAATGCAATCAGAAACATTGTTGAACATGATTTCTTTGGGGGTCCAGGTGTTATGGGGTTGTGAGGCATAATGTTGCAAGATCATACAGACCCACAAATCTTTGAACATGGTACAGTCACTGGTTACCATTTTTGCATGACTGTATTCCTTCCTCAAGGGTGCATTCTGCCCTGAGTTCATTTTTATGGGTAGTGATGGCACAACCACATCAAACAGCACAGGCAGAGGAAATCTTGGAATGATAGGATATTCAGCAAATGGATTAGGCTGCCTATTCACACAACTTAAATTCCTTTGAACACATGTGAATACATTGATGAGACATACTGCAGCATATCCACAAGCACCAATAGCCAACTGGCAGTTGTCAACCACATTGGTAGAGGAATGCAACACTCTACCACAAAACTCCTCACCAACCTTGTGGCCAGCATAGGCGCACATTGAAGATCATGCGCTACTGTATGGCATGACGACACACCCTGTTAGGAAACTGTTTCATCTTTTGTAATGTTGAGTGGCCCATCATAAATCACAGTGACTTCAGTGTAATTATTGTCCTAGACTCAAAATGTCATTTCTGTTTGGCTTATTGTGCATTTCTTTCAGTTCCATTCTGCATTATACTGTAGCAGTCCTTTCCACATTTTATCCAATTTTCTTTGACCTATGCTACTTTGCAACAGCACATCATGCAAAAGTTACTTTTTTCCTTAAGCTTTGCACACCATTGTATTATAAGAGAGAGCAGACAAAGTTGTGGAAGAAGTCAAAAAATATATTAGTGTATGTATGCAGTAATGACAAACTGCTTAGATTGAAAACAACTTGAGTATCAGTAAAGAAAGGCAGCACAATTCTGACTATATATATAGATCCATTAGAGAGAGGAAAAAAGGTTGCAGGATGTGGAAATGGTACTATTTGATGAAAGGTTTCATGAAGGATGAACTGATAATTTCAGCAAGATATCATTTATAATTAACCTTATTGTATAAACATAACTGTTCACTGCCATCGAAAAGTAGTACAATAAGGAACACTTACTTCACACAGTGAACACACATGCCCCAATAACAGAACACAGTAGTATATGTAAATTACAGTGTAATTGCTGCCCTGCATCTTACATAGGCAAAACAGGAAGAACTCTCTATACAAGTTACAAAGAACATACAGATACTTTTAGACAACCACTTTGACAAATCCACAATAGCTAACCGCATGTACCTCAATACACCGAGACTAAGTGACATGCAACATGGGTTTAGAAAACATTGTTCCTGTGAAACACAACTAGCTCTTTATTCACATGAAGTGTTGAGTGCTATTGACAAGGGATTTCAGATCGATTCCGTATTTTTGGATTTCCAGAAGGCTTTTGACACTGTACCACACAAGCGGCTTGTAGTGAAATTGCGTGCTTATAGAATATCGTCTCAGTTATGTGACTGGATTTGTGATTCCCTGTTAGAGAGGCCACAGTTCATAGTAACTGATGGAAAGTCATCGAGTAAAACAGAAGTGATTTCTGGCGTTCTCCAAGGTCCTTTGCTGTTCCTTATCTATATAAATGATTTGGGAGACAATTTGAGCAGCCATCTTAGGTTGTTTGCAGATGACGCTGTTGTTTATCAACTAATAAAGTCATCAGAAGATCAAAACAAATTACAAAATGATTTAGAAAAGATATCTGAATGGTGTGAAAATTGGCAATTGACCCTAAATAATGAAAAGTGTGAGGTCATCCACATGAGTGCTAAAAGGAATTCATTAAACTTCGGTTACACAATAAATCAGTCTAATCTAAAGGCTGTAAATTCAACTAAATACCTAGGTATTACAATTGTGAACAACTTAAATTAGAAGGAACACAAAGAAAACATTTTGGGAAAGGC
Organism: Schistocerca piceifrons; assembly: GCF_021461385.2. Classification (NCBI taxonomy): domain Eukaryota; kingdom Metazoa; phylum Arthropoda; class Insecta; order Orthoptera; family Acrididae; genus Schistocerca; species Schistocerca piceifrons. The sequence continues at coordinate 334,429,490 of NC_060145.1, forward strand.
TAACCAAAGACTGCATTTTATTGGCAGGACTTGGAAAATGTAACAAATCTACTAAGTAGACTGCATACACTATGTTTGTCTGTCCGGTTTTAGAATACTGCTGCATGATGTGGGATCCTTGGCAGAGAGGACTGATGGAGTACATCGAAAATGTTCAAAGAAGGGCAGCACGTTTTGCATTATCAGGAAATATGGGAGAGAGTGTCACAGAAATGATGCAGGCTTTGGGCTGGACATCATTAAAAGAAAAGCATTTTTTGTTGCGACAGAATCTTCTCACGAAATTCCAATCACCAACTTTCTCCTCCAAATGCGAAAATATTTAGTTGACATTGACCTACATAGGGAGAAACAATCACCATGATAAAATAAGGGAAATCAGAGCTCATACAGAAAGATATAGGTGTTCGTCCTTTCCGTGCACTATACTAGATTGGAATAATAGAGAATTGTGAAGGTGGTTTGATGAACCCTCTGCCAGGCACTTAAATGTGATTTGCAGAGTATCTATGTAGATGTAGATGTAGATGTAGAGTGTAGATGCAGAGTGCAATATATGGGCACCAGAATCAGTGAGTTCACATGGTACACAGTGTCAATGACATGATGGCATGGATTGGAAGGGGGTGCAGGACAGTTGAAGGGAAACTGTTGGGTGCAGTGTCTTAGCAGAGATTGAGGCTGGGAGAATCACAGGAGCAAAGGATGTGTTGCAAGAATAATCCCCATCTGTGTAGTTCAGAGAAGTTAATGTTGGAGGGAAGGATCCAGATTATATGGGTTGTGAAGCAGCCATTTATCTCAAGCATGCTGTACTCAGCAGCATGTTCCACCACTGGGCAGTCAACACTGCTCATGGTCACAGTTTGGTGGTGGTCATTCATTGTGGTGGATGGACGGATAGTGATCATGCTCACATAAAATGCTGTGGAGAAATTGCAAATTGCAGCAGAGTTGGTATATGATATGGCTGCTTTCACAGGTAGCACTGCCACTGATGGGGTAGGATAAGCCTGTGACGGGACTAGTGTAGGATGCATCGGATGGGTTAATTGGACACATCTTGCACCTGGGTCTTCCACCAGGATATGACTTTGTGTGGCAAAGGGTTGGGAATGGTAGTGACTTAGGGATGCACCAGGATGTTGTGTACAATGGAAAGGCAGCAGACAGCCTCTTTAGGAGGTGTGGAAAGGATTGTAGGTAGGATGGCCCTCATTTCTGGGCATTCTTCCCCTACCTCAGCACCTTCTTCCCCATCAGCTTCACCTTGTCCTCCTCAGCCCAATGTGCCAAGTTTATGGATGTTGACCTCCTCCTCTCAAGCCCACTAACAACCAAAAATGCCTGCATTTTGGAAGATGACCCCCTTCCTCACTAAAAAATTGCTTCCATTTAGCATGGCCACCTGTAGATGGCATATATGTGGTGACAAGAAGTTCCTTGCTCAGTAGTTGAAGGTGTCAGAAAGGCTTTCACAGACAGGCATTACCACCTCAAACCTAGCGTGCAAATAGATTTCCTGCAGCATATCCTCACACACCCCTAATTCTCCTACCACTCTCAAGGAGTGTACCCTTTGTCATGGCCACCACCAAACAGTGGCCAAGTACAGAGTTGACTAATGAGTGGTGGAACACACTGCTGAGCACAATGTGCTCAACTTCAATGACTGCTTCACAGCCCATGATGTCTGGATCCTACCCTCAAGCACTACCTTTTCTGAAATACACAGATGGGAGTTATCCTTGCAACACATCCTTTGCTCCTGTAATCCCCCTGGCCTCAATCTCCACCACTCCCACATCCCCTTCTCAATTGGCTCTTCTTCCCCGGTCCTGTCACTCCTTCTCAGCTCAAACTTTCATGTCATCATAATTGTCCGAGAGAGCTTAAACACCTCTGTGATCATTGTAATTAGTATACTCCCATCCTTACAGTCACAGTGATACATAGGAAGTTGTAGTATATTACTAGATTTAACACTTCATGTTGGTGCTTGAAACTTAGTAGATTTTCAGAGGATAGTTTACGTCTGTCTTCAAACATTTTCCTGTTTAGTTCTTTAAGTATTTTCATGTTGCTCTCTCAGAGGTCAAACAAGCCTGTGACCACTAAATAAAAGTAAAACAGTATCTTATGAGTCTCTCATTCGATAACTCACCACATTATTTAGACTCAGATGTATATATTACAGTTGACACTGTTGTTGTTGTTGTTGTGGTCTTCAGTCCTGAGACTGGTTTGATGCAGCTCTCCATGCTACTCTATCCTGTGCAAGCTTCTTCATCTCCCAGTACCTACTGCAGCCTACATACATCCTTCTGAATCTGCTTAGTGTATTCATCTCTTGGTCTCCCTCTACAATTTTTACCCTCCACGCTGCCCTCCAATACTAAATTGGTGATCCCTCGATGTCTCAGAACATGTCCTACCAACCGATCCCTTTTTCTAGTCAAGTTGTGCCACAAACTCCTCTTCTGCCCAATTCTATTCAATACCTCCTCATTAGTTATGTGATCTACCCATCTAATCTTCAGCATTCTTCTGTAGCACCACACTAATGTTAATAAAAACAGGTTATAACTTTTCCTGTGTGTAGATAGTTGATGGAATTCTATGAAACCAATGAAGTTAGATAAATTCCTAGTATGAGGTAGCAGATCTAAACAGCAGCTGGTCAGCAAAAAGGAGTAAGAGTAGCATTTCTTGAAGTAACTGTTTTTGTCCAATATAGAAGTAATATCATAATTATTAATATGTTTAATTTAGTGCTGGTCAGCATTTGTTGCTAGTACATTTTACAGAAGCAGGCTGTAGTTACTGCATGGTGTGCAGCATGTACAACAACTGTGTGCTTAAGATTTTGGTTGTCAGTAAATTGCATTCATGCAATTAGACAGTTAGTTAGTTTTCATTCCCAAACACAATGCTGCACAGTAACTGCAGCATATCTGGTGTATAATATGGCTGCTTCTGTATGTGGCCCTGCCTTTTATAGGATAAGAAATGTCTATAACAGGACTGTGGAAAGGTGCGTAGACACAAGATTTTGTTACAGATGTGTGGTGCAGTGATTAACTATCACCGTCTCTGTTTTTAGACTTGGCATTTTGTTGTGAAGGCACCTCAGTTTAGGACAGAGAGTATTTTATTTCAAATAAACTCTAGTAATCAATATACCCTGGAATCAGTAATTTTTTAGTCACTTTTCTCTTCTGCTGAGATAACCTCAGGATTTTCCTATGAGCCATATCAAAGTTTCCTACTCTCGATGTGCTGAATCCCTCATTAAGAAACCTCTGGCAAAACACAAGCATGGAGTGCAACAAAACATGAAAAAACGAGTCAGTTAGTAGTTTTGTAATCTTCTTTGTGGATTTGTTGAATTCTTTTCATGAACTTTCACAATGGATCTCAGCCTGTCATATGCTTTCCCAACAGATACATTTATGTGGTTGTTCTATCTTTTAAGTCACTTTGGACACAGTAATCTCTAAATGCTCAACAGACTGAGCTATCTTGACATATTCTCACAGCTTTTCTCCCACCAGTACCTCTCTCCAATGTTCCAAATATCACAAAAGTTCTCTTGGTTACCTTGCAGGGCTAGTGTTCCTGCTAGTCCTGCAAGGTATGCAGGAGAACATTTCTGACATTTGGAACATCAGAGAGAGGCACTGGTGGGAGTAAAGTTATGAGCACATGTCAAAAGTTAAGACTGGATAGCTCAGACAGTTGAGCATCTATCCATGAAGGACAAATGTTCTGAGTCCTGGTCTGGCAATAGTTTCAATCTGCCAGGGAGGTTCAAATCAGTAGACACGTGGACACTCCACTGCAGACTGAAAATTTATTCTGTAATAATTGACTTCTGTAATTGATTTTAATGATTTTTTGTTGACAACATAATCGAGTCATGCAGCATCTTCTTAGCTGTTCATGAATCTTACATTATAGTTTATTGACAATATAATCTAAATGGATGGATAAAAAAGTCTACCCACCAATCAGCAGGAGTAGAACACACACATAAAAAGGTTAAACTTTTACAAGCTTTCAGAGCTAGTGGCTCCTTCTTCTGGCAGAAGAGGTGAAGGAGATGGATGAGGTGTGAAGGAAAAGGACCGGAGAGGTTTGGGAGAAGGGGTACAGTTCAGAAAAGTCACCCAGAACCTAGGTCAGGGGAGACTTATCGGATGGGATGAGAAGGAAAGACCAATTCTGGGGTAATGCACAAGATGAGATTTGAAAACCTGAAAGTTTAACAGTGGAAGACAGGGTACTGTGAAAGACAGAGATTACTACTAAAACATCATGAGTGAAAAGCCAAGCGTGTTGCAAGTAACAGAGGTGGTAGGGGGAATGGCAAAAAATAGACACATCAGGAAATGACAGATGTAGAAAACTGAAATGGAGTGAAGAAAGGAGGAGTTACTGTGAATAAATGCTGAGACAGAAAGAGTTAATGTAAGTTTGTAAGTTAAGGCCAGGTGGGTGGGTAGAACAAAAGACATGTTATAATGCTAGTTCCCACCTATGGAGTCCTGAGAAACTGGTGTCTGGAGGAAGAATCCCGATGGTATGTGTGGTGAAACAGGCACTGAGGCCATGACTGTCATGTGGTAGAGCATGCTGTGCAACAGGATATTGTGTGTTGCTGGTATACACTCTCTGCCTATGCTCATTCATCCTGACTGATACCTGGGTGGTAGTCATGCTGGTGTAAAAGGCCAAATATTGTTTATGTAACAGCTGGTATATGAAAAGCTCCATTTCACAGGTTGCTCTCCCTTCGACAATATATGTTTTGCCCCTTACAGGGCTGGAATAGGTGGTGGTACGAAGGTGCATAGGGCAAGTCTTGCATCAGGGATGGTCACTGGGGTAGGAGCCGTAGGGTCTGACAAGGATGTTGCGAAGATTGGAAGGGCAATGAAAAGCTGTTCTAGGTGTGGTGGGAAAAATCTCAAACAGAATGGATCTCATTTCAGGGCATGATTTTAGGAAGTCATGGCCTTGTCGAAGTAGATGATTAATACATTGAAGAAGAGGATAATACTGAGTAACAAGTGGTGTGCTCTGAAGTTGTTTTTTGGAGGGATAATTAGTACCAGGATTGGGTGTGATGGCCAGGAAATCTGCTTTTGGACTAGGCTGTTGGGGGTAATTATGTCCAGTGAATGCTGAGATGAGAATGGTTGGTATTGCTGTCTGCCTCTAACTAAACACATTTGCCTCAAATGCCAAGGCTGCACGGGAGGGAATGTTCGACATTGAAAGGACAGCAACTGTCAAACTAAGTACTTGTTAGTAAGTCTGATGTGGATGGAAGTGTGTAGCTGGCCTTCAGTGAGGATGAGATCAGCATCAAGGAAAGTGGTGTGGGGTTCGGAATATGACCATGTGAAATTTAATTGGCAGAAGGTATTTAGAGATTCCAGAAATTTTAACAGGTCAGCCTCACCATGAGTCCATACAGCAAAGATGTCATCAATGTATCTAAAACAAACCAGGGGCTGAAGGCTTGTGGGTCCCTGGACAGTTCCCTCCAAGTGACCTGTGAAAAGGTTGGGTAGGGAGGAGCCATCCTGGTTCTGATGGCTGTACCCCTGATCTGTTTGTATGTCTGCTCCTGAAAGGTGAAGCAATTGTTGGTAAGTATACAGTTAATTAAGATGAGCAAGAAGGATGTCATAGGTTTGGAATCAGGTGAGTGTTGACTGAGGAAATTTTAGTAGCAGACAGGCCATGATTGTGGGGGTTTTGTTATAGAGGGAGATGGCACCAATGGTGACAAGCAAGGTGTGTTGTGGGAGTGGGATGGGTGCGATTTTCAAAAGACCTAGGATCTTGATTGGAACTGTTCAAGACAGAGTTCTGTGTCAGGTTTTCTGTTGAAAAGATTTTGGAACTGGGTTGCAAAGTGATATTTCCAGAAGACATTAAGTGTAAAGGAAAATAGGTCCTTCACTAAAGCAGCAAGATTAAATACAGGTTTAGGGCTGAAAGTGATACCCTTGAATAATACAAATAATTCTACTCTAGCAGACTTATCTCCTACAAAATCCTGCAGTTATGTGTCCCTCATGTTTTCTTGGATGGTATCATCTGCTAAATCAACCTCAGATTGCAACAACATGCTGCACTTAATCTCAAATGCTATCCCTCCTTACCCTAAACTACCTAAACATTGATCTTTCCCTTCCTGTGTAGAGTGTTGTATCATAAGGAAGCATGGGAGAGGATGTTGTTATTGGTGGCTCGTATCCTCTTCTTACAACACAACTGCACATGTGGATTAATATGATTCTTTATTTACGTGATGTTGCTACTTAACTTGAATAGAGTCCATGTTCATGATACAAGCTCATCAGTAATAATCCTCTTGCAGACACTATCAGTAATCTTGTTGTTACAAACTTTAGTCTTGCTATAGTCACAAATCTGGTCGCTATGCACTGTCATAGTCTTAGTGAGTTAGTGAGGCATCCCGGTCAGCAGCGGCAGCCTAAATATGTGTTGTCAAGAGGGTATAGGTGGCATGTTGCTTTTCAGTGTGTCTCTGGCCTCTTCCATGATCCTGCACCTACTGTTGATCTCTGCACTACATCTTTGCTGACTGGTATACTGGTGACAGCATATGTCAGCTCCCTCCTCCCCCCCCCCCCCCTCCCCCGGAATGCAGCTGGATTGTTGTCATGTATGGAGGATGTGAATGACAATTGAATGAGGGGGGGGGGGGGAGGCAGGACACTGGACATAGAGATGAGCCAGTAGCCATAACTGTGAAGGACGGCGTACTCCCGACTGTACCCCACTATCTGGGTTGCGAGGCAACAGGAACATCCTTCAGAAAACTGCTGCCAGGGCACATGTCTAGGCAGGGCACATGTCTAGGCTTGAGGGTGTGTCCTAGGGTGATGACGATGATGGTGGGTCCGCGTCCATCAGGTCGGCCAGTGGGGACAGCAGGGGCGGATGCATCATCCATCCGCTCCTCCTGGGGTGCCCTGGTAGCACCAGCGGGTGGCTGCAAAGGCCGTGTGGTCCCATGAGACTGCAAATCTGGGGGAAGAAAAGCAGCAGAATCACACGGCAAATGACATGCATGAATTTGGTTCTGGTGGCAGCACTGCAGTCCATCAGGACCTGCAACCAAGTACATAAAAGAGCCAATGCGTTCCTAGGTCACACCTCTTTCCCAGTGTACACAGTTGCCATAAATCCTGTAAAGGATAAGATCGCATGGCACAAAGTGATACTTGCAGACCATTGGCAATGCCAGATGCTGCAGTGGGTGTAGCAAGTGTAGCAGCATCCGATGGCAGCGGCCATGCAGAAGTTCTGTCTTGTGGGTGGGGGGCAATAGCAGGTGAGAAAGAGTTGCAGCACCTGTTCCTGTGTGTGGGTGGTGCAAAGCATGGCCATCTGTTGTTTAAATGTGTGTACAAAGCGTTCTGCTTCTCTGTTGGACTGGGGGTGAAATGGAGCACTTATTTGAAGACAAATGCCATTTCGTTCACAAAACTGTTCAAAATCACATGAAAAGAACTGTGGTCTGTTGTCTTATACAAGTACTTCTGGCAAGCCCTCTATGCAAAACATGGAGGACAACACTTGAATGGTGCTACATGATGTAGAAGCCATAGGCACCATGAATGGAAACTTGCTAACAGAGTCTACCACTATGAGCCAATGAGTGTTCCAAAATGGCCCTGCTAAGTAATGTGCACCTGCTGCTGTGGGGATTGAGTCTTAGGCCAAGCTGAGATTGTCTGTGGTGGAGCGGACTGGTTTTCCACGCATGTGTGACACTGTGATGTGATCTGTGGAATGCTTGTGTCCATGCCCTGCCTACCAAATACAGTGCCATAGCACTACCTGTTTAGCATGAACAATTCCCAATGTCCTTAGTGGAGCAATCACAACACATCCTTTTGCAACACTTTGGGAATAAGCACATGCAATTGTCTTCTGTCATTTTGAACTAGAATCACACCCTGTTGAATGGAAATGTTATCTGATGTGCAAAACACTGGCGCACTAATGAGCTCTGAATACTGTTCAATGAACGAGGCCAAGACATGCAAGTGTAATGCTACACAATCTTCAGATCAGGGTCACTTCCGTGGCCTGTGCAAATTTTTGATAGTGCAAGGGTAAAGATAGCAGCAATTAAGAGTCCTGCACATGGATTTGGCAACAAGATATAGCAGATGCATCAAAATCAGAGTCTGGGGCAATCAGAAAGCAAGATAGCGTGTCTGCATTGCCATGCTTTGCCTTAAGTCTGTACACAATTTCATACTGATACTGCAAACACAACAAAGCCTGATGTTGCAATTTTTGAGGAGTGCATGTAGGAACTGGCTTTGTCAGATGAAACAAGGACCGCAAAGGCTTGTGATCTGTCACTAAAAAGAACTTGCGACCACATAAATGGTGATGGAATTTGGTCACACCATACACAATAGTGAGAGCTTGTTTGTCAATTTAAAAATAATTTCACTGAGTTTGAGTTAACAACTAATAAAAGCAATAGGTCTGTCTTGTGCACCAATTCTGTATGGAAACACAGTGCCAATTTCATAAGAAAAAGTGTCAACTTGCAAAACTACTAGCTTGGCAGGGTCAAAATACACTAAACATCTGTCACTGAGCAAGACATTTTTGTGTTTCTGAAATGCATCATGACACTTTTTGGTCCACACAAAAGGCACAGTTTTCTAATTGCAAGCAATGCAATGGAGCCACCATCTGAACAGCATTCGGTATGAACCAAATGTAGTACGTCATCTTGCCTAGTACTGACTGCAGTTCAGAGTACACTGTGAGGATCAGGTAGGTCACAGACTGCAAGCAAATGAGATTGTAGGGGGTGCACAACCTGGCTGTTTATCACATGACCTAAGTACTTTAGTTCAGTTTGAAAAAAGTCACACTTTTCGAGATGACACTTGAGTCCTGCTTCTGACAACACTCAAAAAAGAGTATGCAAATTAGCAATGTGTTCCTCTGGTGTACAACCTGAGATGACAATATTGTCAAGGCAGTGTGAACAAAATGGCACTTTTGCAGTCAGCTTAATGTTGAAAAATGGCAGGTGCAGAAGCACTGCCAAAGGGCAAATGCAAAAACTTGAACAGTCATAAGTGTAGTTCATTAAATTTTTGGCATGCAAATGCTAAAAAATATTTCTTCCACTGATATTTCCTCAGAGTAAGTCTATGCTGCAAAAAGTTGAAAATTCACATAAAGTCCTAAGTGTGTATTTACAACAAACACTTTCTGTGATTCTTCATTTGATGGACTTTGCAAGTAGGTGTCATGCAAATCTATCTTAGAAAAGTAACATCCTACACCAAGCCTGTCCATGAGTTTCCTCAGGGTGAGGCAAGTGTTGTCCACTGTCTGTGGGTTGACTGTAGGCTTGAAGTCAACGCAAATGTGAATGTGATTGGAAGGCTTAATCAACAAGACAAGAGGACCTGCCCATTGACTTGCTCAGCTGGGAGCAATTAACCATTAACTTGCAATTCTTTCAATTCACTGGCAGTTTTTTCTCTTAAAGCAATTGGGACAGGGCAGGCCCAGAAAAATTTAGGCTGTTCATTGTCTTTCAATGTAACATGCACTACAAAGTTATTAGCTTTTACCATTCCTTCTGAAAATAGTTCAAGAAATTCCTTAAGCAGATACTGAAAGTACATTGTCTTGGATGCTAAGTCCAAAAGAAATACAAGGCATCTAAACTGAATATGTTCTCACTGTCTCTTGATTTCAATGCAGTAAAATTCACTGTCCTAATGTGAGATTTGTAAGTGGCAGGCAAATTGCACTGTCCAAGCACTGGAATTTCCTGTCCATTGTAAGCAGTGAGGTGCTTGCTAGATTTAGAAAGGCGTGGATGAGCCTAACTATTCATAAGTGACACAATTATGCAAAGTTACTGTGGCACCAGTGTCTAACTGAAAGTTCATGCAGCAGCCAGCACTTTGTAATGAGACAAATAGTTTGTTAGAATGTCATTGCACAGCACTAGTGCAAGCAGGAGGCACAACCTTAATCTTACTTTTGTCAGAATCTGTTGATGGTTTTGAAAACACAGCATTCACTGCATACGCATGAGCCTGTTTTATTTTCGAGTGGGCAAAATTGGTGTTTTTGTGCTGTTGCAAGCAAACTGGTTGGACATGCCCATTTTTCTACACATGTAACATGTTGCGTTACATGAGGGGCAGTCCTGTCTTTTATGGCTAGCAGAATATCTGCGTCAAGACTTCACTAAATTCACAGTCCTGTTGACACATCTAAGTGGCTGTCTGTGTGACTGTGTATCTGCTCATTGTTGTGGCTGCTTGGGACGTTCACGAACGAGGGGTGATTTGACCTGACAAAATGGGGCCTGGTCAAACTTATTGGCCGCTATGGCACCTGAATCATATTGCTCTGAGATTTACAATACTGGGGATGTGATGGATCAGAGTACTTTAAGATCTGTTCCCATATTCTACTAACTGAGACATTGAATGTTATTGTGTCGTGGATCATTAAATCACTGTAAAAATTGCCACAACTACACTTAAATTTACACTTCCTAGTCATTCCTGTTAATTCTCTGCACCACTGGTGGTGTCTGTTCCAGCTTTTTCTGCAAGCAAAAGAACTGATATCTAGCTGCAGCTACTTGGACTTGCTGGTAATAGTATTTAGTTAATGCAGTGTTTACTTGGTTGTAGATGGGTTCATTGGGATACGCAGTTTGGAATAGTTTTTGTATTAACCTGAACACTGAGTACCCCACAACTGAAAGAAAGCATTAAAACTTTACATTACCTTGAACACAATGAACTTGACAATGTGCTTGGAACTAAGTCAGGTATTTAATCCATTCCTCTTCTGTTTTGTTGAATTGCTGGAACAATGGGCTATTGGTTGACGGCACTTGTTGGGCTGGTTGGTTGGTTAATTTTGGTTGTGCGGCTGATCCTACTTGTGCAGCCAGGAGTTGTACTGTCGTCAGTAAGGTTGCGATTTGTTGGTTCTGAAATGAAAAATTTGTGTTAGCTCCATCACATTGGTCATCTGCAGCTGATGTGCAGGGGGCAGGGGGTGGAGGGGGCGGGGTAGCCGTGATTTACACAAATACACTATATAAAAAAGCAAGCAAAGTCTCTGAAAAGAGAAATTTCATTAGTTCTGTGGCTCCCATCCTGGCATACATGCAAGAACACAACAACAAATTAGCAATTAGAACTGCTCGAACGCAATCACCCCTGCAAGCTAAAACACAAGAGAAGCAAGCAAAATCTTTGGTGTAATCAATTAACTTTGATCACTACTGAATTATCCTCATCGGCACTGTAGTATTCTCATTGCCACTGCAGTGTCATGTACCGTAAGGAAGCAAGAGAGGGGATGTTGCTATTGTTTCTTGCTACAACACAAAAGCACACATAGGTTAATGCAGTTCTTTATTTACATGAAGCTGCAGCTTAACTTGAATAGAGTCCATGTTCATCATACAAGCTCATCAGTAATAGTCCTTTTGCAGAAAATATTGGTACTCTTGCTATTACAAACTGTAGTCCCACTATAGTCACAAATCTGGCAGCTACGCACTGTTGTAGCCTGAGTGAGGCCCTCAGGTCAGCAGCAGCGGCCTAAATACATGCTGCCAAGAGGGTGTTGGCAGCATGTTGCTTATTGCTGTGTCTCTGGCCTCTCCCATGATAGGTGTGCTTGATCCAGTGCCTACTATTGATCTTCACACTACATCTTTGCCGACTGGTGTGCTGGCGAGAGCTTACGCCAGCACATCCTGTCCCTCTGCAGCTCCACACACAGCCACACTATCAACTACCATTCCTCTCCTACGAACTGAGCTTGTCCAACCTCCTCAATATCCCACAGCCTTCACTGCAGCATCCCAGACCAATAATAACTCATAATTACAAGTACCAGTCACAACAGTACAGGGTTCTTAAACTTTCGTATAAAGCACTCTCCCCTCCTGAATTATCTGTATTACATAAGGATCCCACTTTCAGCCCTAAACCTGCATTTAATCATGTTGCTTTGATGAAGAACCTAATTTCCTTTACATGTAATCTCAACTGGAGATATTGTTTTGCAACCCAATCCCAAAACCTTTGCAACCATGATCCCAACTTGATCCACCACCACTTCCTTAAAATTGTCTCTTACAAGCCATCCAAGAATTCCTCACATCCAGCATTGCTTCACAACCCTTCCTCAGGTCCTTGCAACATGACCCTAACCTGTCCTCTGCAGAACTCCAGGCACTACATTCCCTAAAAGCTGATGACTTTGTCATAATCTTCCCTGTAGATAAGGGAACTACCACTGTGGTACTTGACTGGCAGAAATATGTTCAGGGTTGCCACAAGTTTCCCCAAATGAAATTCCCTGATATTTCCCTGATTTCCAGACAAGTTTTAGTATTTTTTCCTGACAAATTTTGAGTTCTCAAGGGTGAGTAAAGACATAAGTTGCCAAAAAAAGTAAGGACTTCTGTATTTTCTAATCTTGTGAGCAAAAATCTTAAGTACTAAAATCCACGTTTTGTAATGAACTGTTTTTAGATGAAGAAAGCAAGCCAGGTGGTCTATGTGTTTCATTAAGATCACTGATGCTGTTTTTTTTAAATAAAAGAAAACACATTTGATGACAAAAATACACATTTCGTTGGAGTCGCAAGACAGATTTAAAATACCTTGACTGATTTAAGAAACAATCTCAGAAAAATATAGGCCTCTTGAAAGAAGTGTATAAGGCAGGGAAGAGTTGTGTAAATGAACACTATAGGTAACCACCAATAAAATGTTGGTTCTACTATGTTTGTTATTGTCGGATATTATTCATTTTACATGTATTGTGTGATTTTTCTTTCAAGAAATATGTGAGTACATAGTGTACAGACTGCCTGTTACTGTCACAATTTTCTTCTTCTTATTGCCAATACTTTCTAATAAATAAACTACTTTCAAAGTGCCAAAATGTACTAGAATAAATAAAATGCGTACAAAATGCCACACTGTACAATGTACTTGCAGTGATGTAGTCGCAATTCTTGAAATCCATCACCCATGACCTCTGGCCTGCCAAGGAGCACCAGAGTCCTGGGTCCATGGATAAACCACAAAAATCTGCCGTATTATGCCATACACAAACAGACCTGGTCTGCAGACACATCTGTGAAACTAGATACAATGGGCAGGGCCTGTACATTAGTGGGAAACAGTGGGCTTCAGATTGGGAGGCCCGATCCGTTAGAGATACCCACAGAAATGGCCTGCAGTTTTGGCCTGTCATGGAAATCTATTCACATGACTGGTTAAGGGGGGAGAAGAGAAAAAAGAGGTGGGAAGGGATAGCAGGTTTAGAAGAAGTAGGAATAGGACTTTCTCAGACAGTGTTGTTGTGAATGTGGAAAACAAGTTTGATCTTTTGTCACAGTTGGAAACTGATGAGCCACAAGCAGATGTAGAAGTAGACAGGGCACAAAAAACTTTCAGTAAGTGTTTGAAAAGCAAGAAGTCAGAAAAAGTTGTAAAGAAGAAGAAATTTTTGTTGTTAGGTAGTTCACGTGGTAGAGGTGTTGACCAATTGTTGCAGGATGAACTAGTGTCAGGTTACCACAAGTTTTTTTTAAACCTAGTACAAGTCTGGGTCAGGTGATAGAGGATGTAAGTTCACTTTGCAAAGACTTCACAAAGGAAGAGACCATGGTAATAGTGGGTGGGGCAGACAACATAAACAGGAACCCTAATTATTCAATTTAGAGTCACCTGGTAAAGATAGCTTCAGCAATGAGACTTACTGTTGGGCTTGTGTCTGTCATGAGGTATCACGATCAGCCACATTTAAACTCTTCTGTTAGGGGAGTTAATTTAGAGGTGGAAAGGCTGTTTGGATCAGGTATGGGGTGTCATATCGGTGTGGTTCCTGTTGGCTCTATCAGTAGGTGGGACTATACTAGGCATGGCCTTCACCTCAACAGGAAAGGGAAGGGAAAACTGTCTTGGCTAATAGCAAATAACTTAGTGGGGGCACTATCACAGGTGGTAAAGTACCAGTTGCTACAAGTGACAGAACAGCAGTTTTTTGGGGTAGGGAGGGCAGAAACAAAAAATGTTCAGAGACAGGCTGAAAATGACATTCACACCGATAAAAAAGACAGTCAGAAAGCAAATTTTAATGTACACAATTCATGCAGACAACCTCTGATTGAAACTAGAGATACTCAAAAATTGACAGGACAATTATGTTCATCCAGTTTTAATTCAGCCAGTATACAAAATGTGTTATCCTTATTGCATCAGAATATCTGAGGACTAAGGGGTAAGCTTAATGAGTCGCTTATTTGTGTTGAAGAATTAGAGTTGAGCATACCAACTGATATAATCTGCCTCTCTGAACATCATGTGACCACTGCCATAGATATGTTAAATGTTACAGGATTCACGTTAGCTTCTTACTTCTGTAGAGAAAATATGGAGAAAGGAGGGGTTGCCACATTTGTCAGAAACTGTTTTCATTTCAAGAATATTGAAATTAATAAATTTTGCTCACAGCAGCATTTGGAAGCTAGTGCAACAGAAGTAGTATTTCATAATAAGTCCTTTGTAATAGTAAGTATATACAGGTCACCTGCAGAAAATTTTAACCTCTTCACGAAAAATCTGGAAGCTCTTTCATCCCATCTCACAGTAAAAAACAAGGAAATCATGGTTGCTGGTGAATTTAATGTGAATTTATTGAAAAGCTCTGTCAGTGAAAAATTATTGGAATCAGGAAGACTTTCATTCAGTTTAGTTCCTACTGTGAACTTTGCAACCAGAATATGTAAATGCTCTGATATTGCTGTTGATTATATATTTGTAGACAAATCTAGGGGGAAAAGTCATATCACAAAACCAATAGTAAATGTGCTACATGAGAATGACATGCAGCATCTTGTGTTAAATGTTGGAACATGTCAGGATAAAAAAATCTATTAAATCTGAGTACAGGAGGACAATAAATCAGTCAAAAATTGTGAAATTCAGGAAATTTCTCAAATTAACTTCAAAGATGTTTACAAAACTTTTGACTCAATTGGAAAATACAAAGCATTCATTAATAATGTTACTTCTACTTTTGAAAACTGTTTTCCCCTAAAGGTAACTCAAATCACACAGAAGTCAAAAAGTAAACCATGGACTACACAAGTTATAAGGATATCATGTGGGACAAAAAGGAGACTGTATCTGCTATCTAGGAACAGCTCTGATGTTAGCATTGTAACGCATTACAAAGAATACTGCAAAATATTGAAGCAAGTATCCCAGAAAACAAAGCAGCTTTATTATGAGAAAAAGATAATCACACCAGGCAAAAAATAAAAAAAACTGTATGGCATATAGTGAAGACAGAGATAGGTAGGGCCAAAAGGGAAGAGGGACAGATAGCTCTAAAAATAAATGAGACATTGGTAACAAGTGCATGTAGTGTTGCAAACCTCTTAAACAAGTACTTTATTTCTGCTACTGACAGCTTGGGATTATCAGGTTCAGTGAACAGTGCAATGGAGTATCTGAGACCAGTCTTCAGAAAGAACTTCAGCAAAGTGAAAACAACACTCATGTCTCCCAAACAAGTAGCATCCATCACAAAATTCTTAAAATCTAGATATTCTAATGAGTATTATGACATATCAACAAAGTTAATCAAATAGTGTTCATCTGAGCTGTTTATCTTAAGTTACTTGTGTAATCAATCTCTTATCAGCAGAACATTTCCAGCCTGCCTAAAACATGCTGAAGTTAAGCCTCTCTACAAGAAGGGGGATAAAAAAATACCATCAAACTATTGACCAATTTCACTTTTGCTGGCTTTTTCAAAATTATTTGGAAAGGTTGTGTTCAAGCATCTCCTTAAGCATCTAACTGCAAATAATATATTTCCCAAGTCGCAGTTTCGGTTTATTAAGGATTCTGATATAGAGAAAGCTATGTACACTTACATTGACAATGTACATAATTCATTAGATAATAAGTTAGAGGCTATTGACATTTTCTGTGACCTGTCAAAAGCCTTTGACTGTGTGAACCCCAGCATTCTCTTAAGTTAATCAGAAGATTATGGTGTCACTGGCAGTGCTGCGAAATGGTTCGAGTCTTATCTAACTAACAGGAAACAAAGGGTGTCATTGTGAAATACCTGTGCAGTAAGCAGTCAGTCTTCATCTGACTGGGAATTCATTACATGTGGTGTTCCTCAAAGTTCCATCTTGGGTCTGTTGCTTTTTCTTGTGTACAATGATAACCTCTTGTCTGTCACATTGCCAGATGTTAATTTTGTTTTGTTCACAGATGATACAAACATTGAAATAAGTAGCAAGACAAGTACAGATTTAGAAATAGCTCCTAATAAAATTTTCACTGACATTAATAAATGGTTTAAAGTTGATTCACTGTCATTAAACTCTGAAAAGACCGACAATACACAGTTCAGAACTGCTAAGACATTTCCTTCCAGCATCTGTATAACATATGAAGACATGCAGATCGAAGAGGTTGACAGTGTTAAATTTCTGGGATTACAGCTCGATAATAAATTCAGTTGGTAAGGGCATACCACAGAATTGCGGAAGCACCTAAAAAGTCTGCATTTGCTCTGAGAATGATGTCAAATACAGGATATATAAATACGAAAAAAACTTGCATACTTTGCTTACTTTCATTTTATTATGTCATACAGGATCATATTCTGGGGTAACTAGTCAAACTGAGCAAAAGTTTTTAGCTTGCAAAAGTATGTAACAAAAATCATTTGTGGTGTAAATTCAAGACATCATGACTTACACATCAATTCATAGAACTTATTACACCACCCAAACCAAGCACCAACACCTTTCACCTTCTTTCTAAGATCCACCAACCCAATCATCCTAGCTATCCTATAGTTGCTGGCTTCAAAGTACCCCAAAACATATATATCTGCCTTAGTTGATCAACTCCTGTAACCCATAGTACAAAGACTTCCCTCTTATATTAAAGATATCAACCATTTCCTAGATCATCTGAAATCTGTGCTCATCCCACTCCCACCACAGACCTTGTTTGTCACCATTGATGGCATCTCCCTCTATACCAACATCCCCCACTTACATGGTCTGCCTGATGTTGAACATTTCCTCAGTCAACACCCACCTGATTCCAAACCTATGAAATCCTTCTTGCTCACCTTAATCAACTTCATACCTACCAAAAATTACTTCACCTTTTAGGAACAGACATACAAGCAGATCAGGGGTACGGCCATGGGAAACAGGATGGATTCATCCTGTCCCAATTTTTTCATGGGTTGCTTGGAGGGAGCTTTCCTGGGTCCATAAGCCATCAGACCCTGGTTTGTTTTAGATACACTAATGACATCTTTGCTGTATGGACTCATGGTGAGGCTGACCTGTTAAAAGTCTTGGAATCTCTAAATACCTTCTCCCAATTAAAGTTCACATGGTTGTATTCTGAACCCCAAGCCACTTCCCTTGATGCTGATATCAACCTCACTGAAGGCCAGCTGCACATTTCTGTCCACATCAGATCTAGTAACAAACAAAAGTACTTACATTTTGACAGTTGCCATCATTTCAATGTCAAACATTCCCTCCCATACAGCCTTGGCATTCAAGACAAATGTATTTGGTCAGATGCAGACTCTTTACAGCAATACTCCACCATTCTCACTTCACCCTTCACTGGATGTAATTATTCCAACACCCTGGTTCAAAAGCAGATTTCTTGGCCATCACATCCAATCCTGGTACTACTGATCCCTCCACAAACAACTTCAGAGCACACCTCTTGTCACCCGGTATTATCCAGGTCGTCAGTGTGTAAATCAACTTCTTTGACAAGGCCATGACTTCCTAAAATTATGCCCTGAAATGAGATTCATTCTGTTTGAGATTTTGTCCACCACTTTTTGTTGCCCTTCCAATCTCTGCAATATCCTTGTCAGACCCTCTGCCTCCTACCCTTGTGATCAACAAATGGAAGATTATTCTAGATCTGCCCAAATAACCATGCACATTAGCACACTGCTTCCAGGATTTGGTAAGGCCGTGGGTTATATCTGTCTGGTGAATTAACAATGAGGGCCACTCTGCAGACCAGCCTGGATGTTGTTTCTCGTTGGTCCCCCCACATCTGACTAGGTGAATGTTGGGCTGGTGGTCATGTCCTGCCTCAATTACATGATCCACAAACGTTTCAAAAATGTTCTCCAATTTCACATAAGTTAACATTAGATGCAGATACATTCCATCCAAAAACAGAGGGTGGGAGTGGGGCAGGGGGCCAACTGCGATGCATGAGAAAAGGCCAGGAAAAAGAAGAAGATGACAGAAGACTAGAAGACTAGGGCAAGCCATCAACAAGATGGTAATTTAAGGAAAAAAGCAATTAGCAACAGTACTTCTCCAGAAGCTGAATGATGGGTAGTGGCCCAAACATGAAAATCTTAATAAGCAGCCAACGTTAAGAAACCAGGGAAATTCCTTGAATCCTCAGCTGGGCAGTTATGTAAAATAAAACTTCCTGTTGCAATTCTGCAGAGGAAATCCACTTTATAGATAATTCACAAAAATTTTAGAAACCTTAGGAATTTGCCTCATGAATTAGGTTCCTTTTTTTTTTTTTTTTTTTTTTTTTTTTTTTTTTTTTTTTTTTTTTTTTTTTTTTTTTAGAAAAATAAGAGGTACTAGTCATATCTGAACATCAGTACCACAATACACTATCTTCATTTGTACTCTGAAAATCGTTGTGAAATGCTTGGCAAAGAGTGCATTCCATGTTACCAGTCATTAGGGCTTTTTCTGTTCTATTCACTTATGGAGCATGGGAAGAATTATTGACTGAATGCCTCTGAGAATTCTGTAATTAGCCTGATCTTGTCATTGTGATCCCTATGAGAGTGATATGTAGAAGGTTGTAATATATTCCTAGATTTATCACTTAAAGTTGGGTCTATAAATTTATCAAATAGGTTTTCACAGGATAGCTCTATCTTAATGCATCTGCCATTTCAGTTATTTCAGCATCTATATGAAACTATGTAGTATTTTTATGCATAAGTCCCTGTCCATCTCTGTTGCTTTAAGCAGAATAAAGAAAACAAGTGAACCAAGTGCTGGTGTTGTAATAGTAACTGTAAAATGAATAAATTGTAGTGTCATCAATGTTAGAAGCTGTAACATCTTTGGATTGCTGAAACATCAGCCGTAAAATGAATACAGAGAAATTTAGTGCCATTTAATCATAGATGTATGCAGTAAATGTTGATAACTTCCTAACCAAGCTTACAAATTTGCTAATTATATAGAGAGAGGAAATACTTTGTTAAAAGTGGCTGTGCAAGCATCATTACTGGGGATGTAAACATCAGTGTGCTAATTATGTCAATAGGCACACCATACATCTGCTACTAGATGAATTTTGTCTGATTCCTCTGATAAATGAATCAGTTGGGAAATAGATAACATATTGATAAGTATTGTTGACATAAAATCTATCATGATTACTTTTTAGGGTTCCATACCTCAATCGATAAAAAATGAACACTTATAAGATCACTTTATTATCTATCTGTCTGTCCATCTGTTATGACCTCTTTTGGTCAGGAAATGGATAGAGGTATCAACTTAAAGTTTATGTCACATGCTAAGATTTATGAACCAATGGTGATATGAAAAATGCAAGCTTTGAACTCAGTGCAGTCAAATGATACATCCATTTATGCTACATACGAGGGTGTGCTGAAAAGTAATGCCTCCAAATTTTTAATGTGGAAACTATTAAAGCTTTTTAAATAAAACAAATATTATTAATATTCTATATCTTAATTCTTCATGTCTACATATTTGCAGCCCTCTGCCACAAGAAGGCTTTGAATTGTATCATGTAACATAGTGGTATATAATGTAACTATGTCAATGTGTGAGAAATAGTGTGCTGTAATCAAGTTTAAAATTTGAAGAGTTTATCCACACATGGAGCACCCTTTCTTTCAGTGTGGCAATGCCAGACCACACTGAACACTGTGACATCTGCAACAATCGATGCCTTGGGTTCACGGTCACCGATCATCCCCCATACTGTCCCAACTTGGGCCCATCTGATTTTTATCTGTTTTGAAAACTGGAAGAACACTTTGATAGTCTTAAAGTGGTCTAAGCAGAGATGAGGTTGTAGTTCTGTCAACAAAGTCAAACATTCTACAAACATCAACAAACTAGGCTCTCATTGGGAGAAATGTGTTCGTTGCCAGGGTGACTATATTGAAAAATAAATATGTAGACATGAAGACTAAAGATGTAGAAAATGGAACACCTGCAGCTGTCTTTTCAATATTATTTATTACACTGCTACCAGTTTCAGTGCCACAGTACACTATCTTCAGCTCACAACTGACACTGAGGGGGTTAACTCCAATTGTATACAAGATTCCATCAGTGACCAACATATATGAACTGGTTTCCATACACTGTAACAATGGTGTTGTTTCTCCAATGAACAGCTAACCAACTGTATGCATGACTCCATCAGTGGCCAACATCTATGAACTGGTTTCCATAGATTGTGATGATAGTAGTTGATGGTTAGACACACAGCATCATTGTTACAGCTTATGGAAACCAGTTCATAGATGTTGACCTCTGATTGAATCATGTATACGATTGGAGTTAACCTCCTCAGTGTCAGTTAAGACCGGAAGATGGTCTACTGAAGTAACAAAACTGGTAGCGATGTAAAAAATAACATAAAAGGACGACTGTAGATGTTCCATTTTATCATGTAAGTGAACGGCACAGTCCCTCAAACCCTTAAAAAGGATGTAGCTTTAACTGTTTTGACATAAAAAGTTACACACACACCTTCACACAGGCACAACTAACACACATTTGACCACTGTCTCTGGCTGCTGAGGCCAGCTTCCTCCAAAAGCCTTAATCCCACAGAAGTATCAAGCCTTTCCAAAGGTCTTTCCTTTTGCCCCACTCCCAAATTCAATTATGTTAGTCCCTACAGTGGAAACACTTTTTTGCCACCAACTCTACCAATCAGACGCAACCCAAAGCCAATGTTGAACCCTCTCTGACTCAGTTCACTCCTCTGTCAAACAATGAAGCCCCCCACTGCCCCAAACCACCTTCTTTTAACATTCTCACCATAATTTTCCAAATGCCTCAACATGGAAACTAACCTTACATCCCCAGAAATAACCATAATCCACTGCCTAAAACCTGATTCCAACATTGTAAACCTACCTGTTGACAAAGGCTCCAGTTGTGTAGCTCTGAATTGCCAACTGTCAGACCCTGCCACTGTAGCCCTGTTCCAAAAATCCAACAGCATTTCTAGTCTGTCCTCAAATCCTTAGGCCCATCCCAGAATCTCTCCCCTGAGGCAATCTCTGTGCTCACCACCATCCCCTGCATTACTATCTTCTATATGCTTCTTACAGTCCATAAACCCAACCACCCAGGATACCCCATTGTGGCTGCTTTCTATGCACTCAAGAAAGAATCTCTGCTCTCATGAACCAACACCTTAAGCCTATTACCAATAACCTACCCTTCTATATAAAAGACACCAACCATTTCCTCCACTAAGTGTCTACAGTTCCTGTTTCTGTACCACACAGTGTCCTGCACATTACTATTGATGCCACCTTCTTCTACACAAACATCCCAACCACCCATGACCATGCCAGTACTGCACACTACCTTTCCCAATGCCTGACTGTCTAAAAACCTACAACCTACTTCCTGTTTATCATGACCAACTATATTCTCACCCACAATTACTTCACCTTTGAAGGCATCACCTACAAACAAATCTGTGGTACAGCAGTGGGCACCCGCATTGCACCATCCTTTGGCAACCAATTCATTGACCATCTCGAGGAAACCTTCCTAACCACCCAAAATTCCAAACTCCCTCCCCTGGTTCAGTTTAATTGATGACAGCTTCATGATCTGGAATGATGGTGAAAACACCATATCCACAATCCTACAGAACCTCCTCTCCATTTGCTTCACCTGGTCCTCCTCAAACCAACAAGCCACTTCACTGATGTTGACCTCCACCTCAAAGATGGCTACATCAGTAATTCTGTCCATAGCACACATACCAACTACCAGCAATACCTCCACCTCAATAGCTACCACCTATTCCATACCAAGATGTCCCTTCCACACAGCTTAGACACCCATGGCCGTCGCATCTGTAGTCATGAGCAGTCCCTCTTAAAATACACCGAGGGTCTCAATGAGGCCATCACATATCACAATTACCCTCTCAACTTAGTACAAAACAGATCTCTTGTGCCTTATCTCTCCAGTCACCACCACCTCCCAAAGTCTCACAGTCTGACTGCAGAGGATCATTCCCCTCATGTCTCAGTACCACCCAGAGCTGGAGCAGCTGCCAGGGGTTTTTGACTACCTCTCATCTTGCTCCAAAATGAGAAAAAGCCTACCCACTGTCCTTCCAACAAGCTGTTTGTCCACATGAACGTCCACTGACAAACTGTGACGAAGAGACAGTTGGACAATGCAGTTGCTGAAAATGCTGCTCAACACAATGTGCTTCCCTTCAGTGACTGCTTCACAGCCTGTGCCATCTGGGTCCTTCCTAGCAAAGTGAACTTTTCTGAATTCCACCAGTAGGAACTCTCCCCACAGTATACCCTACATTCCCATAACCCCTGTGGCCTCAGCCTTTGCTAGTCCCTGTCTTTCACCCACCTATCCTCTTCCCTGTTCCCACTGTAACACTACACAACCTTCTATTCCACTAATGCACACACTATTCTTTTTCCCCTCCTCACACTATTCTTTTTCCCCTCCTCTACCTCTCTCTCCTTCTGCTCAGTTTCTCCCTCCCCCCTCATGGCCACCCCCAGCATTTCACAGCTCTATCCTGCCCCACCACATTCCTGCATTCTCCCACAAGCAGCACTATGCCTTCCCTCACCTGTACTTTGCTATCCTTTCCCCTCCCCATCCAGTCTCCTCCTCATACCTAACATCTACTGACTGCTTCTCCCATCAGGTGCAGTTGGCTATATGCAGTCTGGCCTCAGTGACCAGAGACAGAGGTCACACAGCTTTCTGTTATGTGTCCTGTAGAAGGGATTTTTGCCAGTTACCCAGTTGTTCTCAGATTCCATACAGGAATTCACCTCTGTTGTACTAATATTCTCCATAATAGGAAAGGTGATCTACAGTAAATCCATACATATTCCTGACAGTTTTTGTAAACAAAAATTTTTCCTAAAAAAGCAAATCCACCAAAGTAGCAGCTGCTCAGATCCTTGAAGAAGTTGTAAGTGGTATGCATCTAATATTAAAGACTATTTTACATCTACATCTACAACTATACTCTGCAGACCAATGTGTGTTGCATGTCAGATGGTACATCTCACTGTGCCAATTATCAGAGTTTCTTCCCAGTCCATTCACATATGGAGAGCGAGAAGAATGATTGTTTGAATGCCTCTGTGCGTGCAGTAATTATTCTAACCTTATCCTCAGGATCCCTATGTGGGTGATACGTAAAGGATTGTAGTATACCCCATAGTCATCATTTCAAGCTAGTTATTGAAGCTGTGTAAATAGACTTCCTCAGGGTAGTTTGTGTGTATCTTCCAAGAGTATTCCAGTTCAATTCCTTCAGTATTTCTGTGACACTCTTCCATGAATCAAACAAGCTTGTGATCATTCATGCTGCCCTTCTCTGTACATGTTCAGTGTCCCCTGTTAGTCCTATTTGGTACAGGTCCCACACACTTGAGCAGTATTCTAGAACTGGTCACACAAGTGATTTGTAAGCAATCTTTTTTGTAGACTGACTACACTTCCCAGTACTCTACCAATATACGAAGTCTGACTCCTCCTTTATCCACAATTGAGCCTATGTGATCATTCCATTTTGTATCCCTACAAAATGTTACATCCAGGTATTTGTATGAGTTGGTCGATTCCAACAGTGACTCATTATCATCATAGTCTTAGGCTACTACTTTTTTTCATTTTTTGAAGTGCATATTTTTACATTTCTGAACATTTAAAGCAAGTTTCCAATCTTTACACCATTTTGAAATGTTGTCAAGATCTGACTGGATACTTATGCAGCTTCCTTCAGACCGCACTTCATTATAGATAGCTGCATCATCTGCAAAAAGTCTGACATTACTATTAATATTGTCTGCAAGGTCACTGATATATGACATGAACAGCAAGGGTCCCAACACACTTCTCTGGGGCACACCTGAAGTTACTTCTACATCTGATGATCACTCTCCATCCAAGATAACATGCTGTGTGTGTCCTACCAAAAACTCCTCAATCCAGTCACAAATTTACTTAATACCTCACATGATCATACTTTTGACAGTAAGTATAGGTCTGGTACTGAATCAAATGCTTTTCACAAATCAAGAAATAATGCATCCACCTAACTGCCTTAATCCAAAGTTTTCAGTGTGTCACGTGACAAAAGTGCGAGTTAGGTTTCACGTGATCGATGTTTTTGGAATACTTTGCTGACTGGCATTGAGGAGGCCACTCTGTTCGAGATACCTCATTATGTTCTAAGATTCTACAATAAATCAATGTCAAGAATATTGGACCATAGTTTTGTGGATCACTTCTACTACCCTTCTTGTGGAAAGGTGTGACCTGTGTTTTTTTCCAGGAACTGAGCTTGGATTTTTGTTCAAGAGATCTATGATAGATTATAGTTAGAAGAGGGGCTAACTCAGCTGCAAATTCCATTTAAAATGTGACGGGGATTCCATTGGATCCTGAGCTTTGTTCAGATTTAACAATTTCAACTGTTTCTCAACACCACTGACACTAATACTGACCAAGCGTGGTGGTGCAATGGATAGCACACTGGACTCACATTCAGGAGGATGATGATTTAATCCCAGGTCCAATCATTCTGATTTAAGTTTTCCATGATTTCCCTAAATAACTATAGGCAAATGCCGGGATGATTCCTTTGAAAGGGCACAGCCGACTTCCTCCCACATCCTTTCCTAATCCAGTGAGACTGATGACCCCGCCGTTGGTCTCTTCCACTTGATCAAACCAACCCAACTAATACTGACTTCATTCATCTTTTCATTGTTATGAAGATTAAATTGGAGCAATTATCCAGAGTTTTCCTTTGCAAAGGAACATATGAAAACAGCAGTTAAGCATTTCAGCTTTTGCTTTGCTACCCTCAATTTCAAATCCTGTCTCATTCACTGGGAACTGGACACTAACTTTTGTGCCACTAACAGCGTGTACATACAATCAAAATATCTTTGGTTTTGTGAAAGATCATTTGACAGTATTCTGCTACAGCAGTCATTGAAGACATCACACATTGTGTTCTTTGACTGCTGAATGCATTTTGTTCAACGTCTCTCTGCCTATAGCCCTACACTTTGTTTTACACTTGTTACACAGTAATCTCTGTTTCTTTATAGGTCACCTTACAGTGAATGTATACCATGGAAGGCCCATCCCATTATGAAATGTTCTACTGGTACATATCCATCCAATGCACGGTCAACTATTCTATTAAGCTGGAGCCATAGTTCCTCTATGTGCTCCTGCCCTGTGCTGAAAGTTTCTGGTTCCTCACTGAGATATGGCACTAATATTTTTTTATCTAGTTACTGATTATATATATAGTTGTCCTTTGTAGTTTGGTAACAATTGTTACTACAACCACATCATGATCACTGATACTAGTTTCATTGTGGACATCCTTCTACATGCAATCATGAATACTGTGATGATTTAGAGATCTGCTGCAACTGTTTCAAAAAAGAAACTGTATTATTTTGATTTTAGCCATCTCAATGTAATCACCAGCAAAATGTCAGTCATGAAACTTAACATAAAAAGATCACTGGCCCTGACACAATACAGCAGTACATTGAAGGCTGTTTTAGTAGTTACAATGGTACGACCCAATACCCAAAATTATTTTGTTGAAAAAAGGGTATAGTATGTTCCTAGCTTCTGAACTTACCATGCTAGCTGCCATGAAGCTTCGAGTGGACACAGCCCAACCTCACACTTGCTGTTGTGTGCTCACTGTTGGCCTCTAGCTCAATTATGTTTAGTACAGTATATATGTGGGTGTCATGCTTGTAATAGAATCACTGTCACTTGCACCATGTTGATGAAACATATGTTACAGATGAATATGGCCTGTAAATGCGATCTACAGTTTTATCAGTTCAGCCTACATTGAAGTTGTGGCTTCTGACAATTCTACTTGCTGTAGATTTCTTGCAATATTTTGCAGTAATTTATATTTCTTGACTGAGTTGATACTGGTGTGCAAGAAACTGGGTATAATATCTTGTTCAGTGGTCTGTAGTAGTCAACCAAGATTACCACAATCTTGTGGTGCAGTGTCAGGAAATACAAAAGTTCACTGCCTGATAGTTTTACAAGAAAAAGGTAACAGAAACAGAAAGGTGTGAAGTAGATTTTATAGTGATACTTGAAGATTTCTGGAAGACCTGAAGCTCTGAAACAAGTGGAAGAGGTAATCATACTATGTGGCACCTCTGGCCATCGTGTTACCCATAGATGCAAAGATTGAGATGCATCCTCAGTTCTGCTGGCCTACTCAATAATTGTATATTATATATGTGATCATTTCCTTTCTTTTTGTTTATAGTATACCTACTGTTTACTACTATTACTTGTTTCTAATTCTCATTGCGTGATAACTAAACTATAGCAGTCGGTGTCCTAACACCGTAGTGAGTTCATATGTTTCACTGAGACACCACATATCTGCAGGCCTACCATATTTTCTTTCCTTTCTTCAAAATAATGGCCTACAAGGGACTTCTATTAAATAAGCATGGAGTAAAATAACTTTGTTTTCTGAATTTCTAAATTTTTTTTGTTAGTGTAAACTGGCCTAGTGATGGAACATCCATCAACCTGCATACAGTAGTCAAAGTGTTATTGTAATCATATCAAACTTGAAGTGCCTGCCAGTTCAGGTTCCCATCATTCCCATAGCATTCTCCTGTGCGTCAAACAAGTGTATGAACATTCATACTGCCATTTGTTGTATATATTCAGTATCCCATTTATTCCTATAGATTGCATACTTTGACTTGGCCCCTCTCTGGTTGGTGAAAGTTGGATGACTTCATGCCACTCCAGAATGTTTATGCTCATTGCCAACATTAGCTACATAACACATTGCCAACATTAGCTACCAAACAGTAATGTGTGCAGTAGCAATAAGTAGCCATTGTGAATCCAGTGTTGATTTGTAAGAGGCAAGTTTTTTAAAGTAAGGTCTGTTTGAACATAAGTACACAACGAAAGGTTATTTCAAAAAAGTAAATGTATTTTCAGAAAGTACATACTTCACTCTATTTTTGACATAGTTGCCAAGTTTGTTGAAACACATATCATACCTCTCAACCAATTTTAAAATACCCTCTTCATAAAAACTTGCCCCCTGCTCCGATAACCAAGAGTTCACTGCTGTTTTCACGTCATCGTCATCATTGTAACGGTTGCCACTGAGCTGTTGTTTGAGGTGGAGGAACAGATGGTAAGCACTCGGCGCAAGATCAGGACTGTAGGGTGGGTGGTCTAAAACTTCCCAGCTCAAACTGTCCAATAAATTGCGGATCTGACCTGCAGTGTGAAGTCTTGCATTGTCATGGAGAAGGACAATTCCCTTTGTCAGCATGCTGCATCTTTTGTTTCGAATCACTCTGCATAGCTTTCTCAGGGTTTGGCAGTATGCTTCTGCATTGATAGTGGTTGCATGAAGATGACCAACAAAACACCATGCCTTTCCCAAAACAATGACGCCATGATTTTGTGCTGGGAAAGAGTCTGTTTGGCCTTCACCTTTACAGGTGAGTGTGTGTGTCTCCATTCCATGCTCTGTTGCTTTGATTCGGGTGTGATATGCGAAACCCATGTTTCATCTCCAGTTACAATCTGACTCAAGAAGCCATCACCCTCTTTGTGATAATGAGTCAAACCTTTGGTTTTTGTGGTCCTCTGTTAGGAGTTTCGGGACCCAACAGGAGCACAGTTTCCTAAACTTTAGGTGTTCAGAAACAATGTTAGCACTGATCTCGACATGTCAGGAAATTTGTTTGAGAGACCTGTTATTGTGAAGCGCCTGTTCTCACAAATTCTTGCTTCAACTGATTCCACCAAATCGTCTGCAATCAAAGAAGGGCAACCGGAGCAGTCCTCATCATGGACATTGTCATGGCCATCTTTGAATTCTCGTACCCACTTACTCACTTTGCTTTCACTCATAACAGTATCACTGTACACTTTGCAAATCTGTCAATGAATTTCTGCAGCAGACAGGTTCCTTGCTGACAAAAACCGTATCACTGAGTGAATCTCACACGCGGCGGGTGAGTTGATAGTCTTAAACATTTTGAAAGCACAGAACAGAACCGTTCAGGTTAGCTATAGAGCTGAAATTGAGCACAGTCGTTCCCGAGGCATGCTGGTACACAACGCACATGCTTGTTGCCATATGCGCACAAACTACTAGTGTCTACAACAAAATGGACCTTACTTAAAAAACACACCTTGTAGTTTCATAACTCTTTACTTCTACCTCTTCACTATTTAAAGTTTTCATAAGTAATACTTATTTTGTAGCCATAAGATTCCATTTTTAATTACTCAAAAATTATTTTCATGTCATTTCTGTAAAGCATTAAGCCATTACGCTTCTGTTTCTTTTACAAGCTCTAAGATTGCTGCCCTGGGAGAATCATATGGAGCTTGTCCAAACAGCCAATGTGCCATGAGCCAATAGCAAGCCTCCATTCCCAACATCCTTTGACCGGGAGCCAAGTTAAAGTGTGTATCTGTGTTTGGTGTGCAATTCATACTCAACAGCAGTAGTCTTGGATGGGTCACACTAGAAGTTTGCAAGCAGTCTGCTTTGTGGACTGTGTGCATGTTCCCAGTGTACCGTGGCACCTCCTTTAGAAGAAACTTGCAACTATGTGATCATTCCATTTTTGTATCCCTACAGATTGTTGCACATATTATGAAAAGGGTAGTTACTACTCACCACATACTAGAGATGCTGAGTCGCAGTAAGGCACAACAGAAAGAGTTTCAAAAAGCTTCCAGTCAAACAGGCCTTCATCAGAATAGACAGACAGACAGATACACACACACACACACACACACACACACACACACACACACACACACACACACACAAATCAAATCACATACACATAAACACAGTCTCTGGCTGCCAATGCCATGTTGATGCCAGGAAGATTACAGGGACATAAGATGTATTGCAGGGATAGTTCCCACTTCTGCAGTTCAAAAAATCTGGTGTTAGTGAGAAGGATCCAGATGACAGAAGCCGTGAAGCAGCCACTGAAATGAAAAACATCATGTTGGGTAACGTGCTCAGCAACTGGTTGGCCCAGCTGTTTCTTTGTCACATTTGTTGGTGGCCATTCATGTAGACAAACAGCTTGTTGATTGTCATGCCCACGTAGGATGCAACACAGTGTTGCAGCTTAGCTTGTGAATCAGATGACTGGTTTCACAGGTAGTCCTTCCTTTGATGGGATGGGTGACACTAGCGACCAAAGGGGTGGGGATGGTGGTGGCAGGATGTATGGGACAGGTCTTCCATCTAGGTCTATAACAGGGATACGTGTCCTAAGGGAAGGGGTTGGGGGCAGGGTTTGTGTAGGGATGGACGAGGCTATTGTGTAGGTTCGGTGGGTGGTGGAATACCATTGTGGGAGGGGTGGGAAGGATAGTGGGTAGCACAATCTTTAGTGCAACCCAACCTAGACTACTGCTGTTGTGTATGAAATGCATACCAAATACAGATACACACTTTAACTTAGCTCCTGGTCAGAGGATGAGAGAGTGGAGGCTCGTGATCAGCTCATAACACGTTGGATGTTGGGGGCAAGCTCCACATTGTTCCCCCAGGGCAGTAGTCCTACAGCTTATAAAATAAACAAAAGTGTAATTCCTCTAGATGGCCCATGAATAGTTTGGCATAAGATTCATTGACATCTTTGTGATCTGGATTGAGGATGAGGACACCCTACCCACTTCCTCCAGAACCTCAGCACCTTCTCCCCCATTTATTTCACTTGGACCTGCTCAACCGCTGCATGTTGACCTCCACCTTGAGGATGGCTACATCAATACCACCATCCATATCAAACCTACCAATGCCACCATCCATATCAAACCTACCAATGCCACCAATAGCTACACTTCGACAGCTACTACCCATTTCATACCGAGAAGTCCTTCCATACATCCTAGCCACCCATGGCCATCATCTCTGTATTGAAATGCTGTCCCTTTTACAATATACTAACGGTCTCACCAAGGCCTTCACAGACCATAATAACCCTCCCAACTTTGTACAAAAATAGATCTCCCATGTCTTATTTCTCAAGTCACTCACAATCTTCCATAGTCCCACTATCCAGCCACTCAGGAGCACTCCCCTTGTGACTGAATACCACCAAGGACTGGAGCAAATGAATCAAATTCGCCACCAGGATTTAAACTACCTCTTTTTTTTTTGGTCATAAGTCTACTGACTGGTTTGATGCGGCCCACCACACACAGGATACACTTGTTTATTTTCAGCTCCCATATTTTACTTTCTTCAAGGTAGATGCTGCAGTCCCTTCTCCAGAAAGGGGGAAGCCCAAACGAATTTTCACACTTCAGAGGAGCTGAACAAATGACTCCTTTGTGAGTGGCTTTCCCACATTCCCTGGAAGTTGTTTCTTCCTTATATGCTAGATTAATGTACCCAAAGTGCTTGCATTTAAAGCAGCGCATTGGATTGGAGATTTTTTTTTTTTTTGGTCATCAGTCTACTGACTGGTTGGATGCGGCCCGCCACGAATTCCTTTCCTGTGCTAACCTCTTCATCTCAGAGTAGCACTTGCAACCTACGTCCTCAATTATTTGCTTGACGTATTCCAATCTCTGTCTTCCTCTACAGTTTTTGCCCTCTACAGCTCCCTCTAGTACCATGGAAGTCATTCCCTCATGTCTTAGCAGATGTCCTATCATCCTGTCCCTTCTCCTTATCAGTGTTTTCCACATATTCCTTTCCTCTCCGATTCTGCGTAGAACCCCCTCATTCCTTACCTTATCAGTCCACCTAATTTTCAACATTCGTCTATAGCACCACATCTCAAATGCTTCGATTCTCTTCTGTTCCAGTTTTCCCACAGTCCATGTTTCACTACCATACAATGATGTACTCCAGACGTACATCCTCAGAAATTTCTTCCTCAAATTAAGTCCGGTATTTGATATTAGTAGACTTCTCTTGGCCAGAAATGCCTTTTTTGCCATAGCGAGTCTGCTTTTGATGTCCTCCTTGCTCCGTCCGTCATTGGTTATTTTACTGCCTAGGTAGCAGAATTCCTTAACTTCATTGACTTCGTGACCATCAATCCTGATGTTAAGTTTCTAGCTGTTCTCATTTCTACTACTTCTCATTACCTTCGTCTTTCTCCGATTTACTCTCAAACCATACTGTGTACTCATTAGACTGTTCATTCCGTTCAGCAGATCATTTAATTCTTCTTCACTTTCACTCAGGTTAGCAATGTCATCAGCGAATCGTATCATTGATATCCTTTCACCTTGTATTTTAATTCCACTCCTGAACCTTTCTTTCATTTCCATCATTGCTTCCTCGATGTACAGATTGAAGAGTAGGGGCGAAAGGCTACAGCATTGTCTTACACCGTTCTTAATACGAGCACTTCGTTCTTGATCGTCCACTCTTATTATTCCCTCTTGGTTGTTGTACATATTGTATATGACCCGTCTCTCCCTATAGCTTACCCCTACTTTTTTCAGAATCTCGAACAGCTTGCACCATTTTATATTGTCGAACGCTTTTTCCAGGTTGACAAATCCTATTTTTCTTTAGCCTTGCTTCCATTATTAGCCGTAACATCAGAATTGCCTCTCTCGTCCCTTTACTTTTCCTAAAGCCAAACTGATCGTCACCTAGCGCATTCTCAATTTTCTTTTCAGTTCTTCTGTATATTATTCTTGTAAGCAGCTTTGATGCATGAGCTGTTAAGCTGATTGTGTGATAATTCTCGCACTTGTCAGCTCTTACCATCTCCGGAATTGTGTGGATGATGCTTTTCCGAAAGTCAGATGGTATATCGCCAGACTCATATATTCTACACATCAATGTGAATAGTCGTTTTGTTGCCACTTCCCCCAATGATTTTAGAAATTCTGATGGAATGTTATCTATCCCTTCTGCCTTATTTGACCGTAAGTCCTCCAAAGCTCTTTTAAATTCCGATTCTAATACTGGATCCCCTATCTCTTCAAAATCGACTCCTGTTTCTTCTTCTATCACATCAGACAAATCTTCACCCTCATAGAGGCTTTCACCATATTCTTTCCACCTATCTGCTCTCTCCTCTGCATTTAGCAGTGGAATTTCCATCGCACTCCCCTTTCATCAATCAACTGAAGTATTTCTTCTGTTACCCATGGTTTCTTCACAGCTACCTTCTTTGTACCTATGTTTTCCTTCCCAACTTCTGTGATGGCCCTTTTTAGAGATATCCATTCCTCTTCAACTGTACTGCCTACTGCGCTATTCCTTATTGCTGTATCTATAGCGTTAGAGAACTTCAAACATATCTCGTCATTCCTTAGTACTTCTGTATCCCACTTCTTTGCGTATTGATTCTTCCTGACTAATGTCTTGAACTTCAGCCTACTCTTCATCACTACTATATTGTGATCTGAGTCTACATCTGCTCCTGGGTACGCCTTACACTCCAGTATCTGATTTCGGAATCTCTGTCTGACCATGATGTAATCTAATTGAAATCTTCCCGTATCTCCCAGCCTTTTCCAAGTATACCTCCTCCTCTTGTGATTCTTGAACAGGGTATTCGTTGTTACTAGCTGAAACTTGTTACAGAACTCAATTAGTCTTTCTCCTCTTTCATTCCTTGTCCCAAGCCCATATTCTCCTGTAACCTTTTCTTCTACTCCTTCCCCTACAACTGCATTTCAGTCGCCCATGACTATTAGATTTTCGTCCCCCTTTACATACTGCATTACCCTTTCAATATCCTCATACACTTTCTCTATCTGTTCATCTTCAGCTTGCGACGTCAGCATGTATACCTGAACTATCGTTGTCGGTGTTGGTCTGCTGTCGATTCTGATTAGAACAACCCGGTCACTGAACTGTTCACAGTAACACACCCTCTGCCCTACCTTCCTATTCATAACAAATCCTACACCTGTTATACCATTTTCTGCTGCTGTTGATATTACCCGATACTCATCTGACCAGAAATCCTTGTCTTCCTTCCACTTCACTTCACTGACCCCTACTATATCTAGATTGAGCCTTTGCATTTCCCTTTTCAGATTTTCTAGTTTCCCTACCACGTTCAAGCTTCTGACATCCCACGCCCCAACTCGTAGAATGTTATCCTTCCGTTGATTATTCAATCTTTTTCTCATGGTAACCTCCCCCTTGGCAGTCCCCTCCCGGAGATCCGAATGGGGGACTATTCCGGAATCTTTTGCCAACGGAGAGATCATCATGACACTTCTTCAAATACAGGCCACATGTCCTGTGGATACACGTAACGTGTCTTTAATGCAGTGGTTTCCATTGCCTTCTGCATCCTCATGTCGTTGATCATTGCTGATTCTTCCGCCTTTAGGGGCAATTTCCCACCCCTAGGACAAGAGAGTGCCCTGAACCTCTATCCGCTCCTCCGCCCTCTTTGACAAGGCCATTGGCAGAATGAGGCTGACTTCTTATGCCGGAAGTCCTCGGCCGCCAGTGCTGATTATTTATCAAAATTTAGGCAGTGGCGGGGATCGAACCCGGGACCGAAGGTGTTTTGATTATGAATCAAAGACGCTACCCCTAGGTCACAGCTTATATCCTAGTAATAGACCTAGATGGAAGACCTACCCCATACATCCTTCCACCACCACCACCTACTCCACTTCGGTCACTAGCATCAGTTATCCAATCAAAGGCAGGGCTACCTGTGAGACCAGTCATTTGATGTACAAGCTAAGCTGCAACCGCTGTGCTGCATTCTACATGGGTATGACAATGAACAAGCCGTCTGTCCACATGAACAAACTGTGGCCAAGAAACAGCTGAACCTCCCAGTTGCTGAGCACCCCAGGCAATACATTGTTTTTTATTTCAGTAACTGCTTCACAGCCTGTGCCATCTGGATCCTTCCCACCAACACCAGCTTTTCTGAACTGCAGAAGTGAGTACTCTCCCTGCAAGGACCGATGACCAAGCAGTTTGGGCCCTTTCCACTCCCCCCCCCCCCTTTTTAAACCAACCATTTCTCCATGCAATGCATCCTATGTTCCTGTAACCCTGCTCACTTCAACCTTTATTAGGCATTGTTCTTACTCACCTAGGCCCTTTCCTTCTCCCATTCCAGCACTACACAGCCCTCTGTTCCACCAACACATCCACAGTCTGTTTGTTTATCTTCATTTCCACTCCCCCCCCCCCCCCTCCCCCCACGGCTCTCCATCTAATCTCCCGACTGCACCTAGCTGCCCTACCCTCTCTCCACCTCATCCCTGTATGCTCCCATATGCAGCACTTTACTCCCAACCACTCTTACCCTACTATCCCAACCTCTGCCACCCCAGCAGTTGCTTCTCCTATCATGTTCTGTGCCTCAGCAACCAGAGACTGTGGTGATGTTTGTGAGAGTTGCATTTGCATGAGTGTGAGTGTTGCAGCGGTTCACATGCTTTATTTTCATCATTTGTTGTCCTCAGTGACAATGTACTGTGCTGCTACTCTGGCTGAAAAAGGGGTTTGTAATTTGGACACTATCTACGGTAAATAATGTAGCTGACAGGCGCACAGTTGCATTTCACAGATGTTTACTTTCACTTTTCACAACCCCACATATACACATATAATATGGCCAGTGCACTATTGTTTAACTTTCCATAAGCCTCTTTAATAGTTTGCAGGCGAACATCCACATACTCCTATAATAGTTTACTGTTGTACATCTACGAGCAGTAAAATCCCTAACCATGTAGTTCACAGTCTTTCAAATAAATTGATCAGTCACTGTCATTGCTGTAACACACAGCTTATTGGTGTAACACTTATTTCACTGTTATATTGATGCATTGTTGCCGTTCTAACCAACACAGTTTCCCTGTCTGAAACTCGGCCGTGGACTGACTGTCTCGTGATCAAAATTCGGGCCTTTATATATCATCACAATAATAGGTGCTGAAACTACACATTGTTCAAAGTTTAATTTACAGAAATTACAATTAAAACTTAAGTCATTAAATTAACTGAATTCATCAAAAAATTGTGTCTTTTTAACAATTTTTTTTTCTACTGCAAGGGTTAAGCCGAATTATTTGTTTAAGTGATGAAATTAACATATATGGTTATGTAAACAATACTTTTGACAAAACTGTTAATTACTTTGGAATTAATGAAGGGATAGTTTTGCTAACATTTTTCCTACTAGAACTAAATAGATACTTTAAGAATACTAGCATTTCATCTTCCAAATGCTTACATTATTACAGAATTTCTATCTGTTTATATGTCAACACTAGAATTTAAGTTACAAAACAATTACTGATTTCACCCTATAACAAAAGATACTAACTAGGAGTAGTCAAAATAAATTTGAAAATCAATTACATACCTAAAACTAAGCACAAAATTAAATCTGGTGTTAAATTCTTTGAAACTGAGGGCCAACCTTTCTCTCATATGAAAATGCAGATTATATTCAAGCATATTAATGTTAATTAGTTAAAAATTGAAAAAACAAATTTAAGGAAGCAGATGGCAAAACAAGAGGGGAAGAAAAAATATCCCAGCTTGCTTCGTCACATTGTGTGTGCGTGTTGTGTAATCTGATGAAGGCCTCGTTGGCTGAAAGCTTACTTCCTGACAGTGTTTATGTTGTCCCTGTCTCTGACTCAGCTTCTCTGCTATATGATGAGTAGCAACTATTGTTTTCATAATACTGAAGAGAAATTATGTATTAATAGCTATAGGACAGCACTGTGTGTGGAGTATTCAGTCATTGCAGGATGCAGCAATCAGAGTAGCTAATGCACTGCCTAGTGTTTCCATTCTCTCTGAACCATTATGATGAAACACTTACATCCCTGAGGAGTACTATTATCTCTGAGCTTAAATAATAGCAGTAAAGAAGTTGTATTGATGATTATTGAGTAAGACATTTCTCTCTCTTTCTGTAATCAGAAAAAATGTACGTCTAAAACTGTGATATTTCCTGCTTCTATACACATAAATAATAATAATAATAATAATTATTATTATTATTATTATTATTATTATTATTATTATTATTATTATTATTATTATTTCTCACAACATTTTTGGATACAGTAATGTTATTTCAAGGTTGCAAGTCTGAAGAATGATTTCTGCATTGGTAAACGTGGGCAACATATCCAGAAACTGAATCTGTCAAACTTATTGTTATTTACTGCTCTGTAGTGCTTGTCATTTACTGCAGTACATTCTTTCAAGTTACAAAATGGCAGTAAGTGTCATTAATGACAATAATTTGTGTCTTGCACAGGTGTGCTATGTGAGAGTCTCTCATGCGTGGCTCATGCATGGGAACATGTGACACCACTTCCACACAGTGCACGTGTTGCTGTGCTTGGCACTGACCTGGTGGGCTGTCTTACTGCCAGCCTGCTGCACGTACAGGGCTACCGCCATGTCACATTGTGTGAAAATGCTGAGGCTGCCCGCCAGAGAGCCCACAGTCTCGGTGAGCAACATGAATGTGCACCTGAAGCTAAAATGGAGCTCTTCATCAGCTCTAAATCTGTAGATATACACAAATGCATTTACATCTGATTTATGTTGCTGTTCTGTTCAGTATAAGTAAAATCTGCAAGTTAACACTCATCATTTGACAGTGCGGTTCACCCACACAGGTGAGGCATGATCTTCATCTAACAAACAGTTCCCATAATCTTCATTTAACAAACAGTTCTCATCAAACCTTAACAATGGTGATTTAGCCATGCAGTCAGCTGTGCATCCTTCTGCACTACAGTTGCTGCTGTTGTTGCCGTCGTTATTTGTGTTGTTGTTGTTGTTGGTGGTGGTGGTGGTGGTGTTTATGGTTGAGGAGGATCACAATGGCTGATTCAACCTCGCCAGAATGTATTGTGTTTGTTCTTGTTGTATGTTTAGTTGTTGACCACATGCATATCCTGTACCATATTACAGGCTTTGTTCTTTTGTACAGAAAAATTGCTTTTGATTTAGAACTTTCCTTTATTGAAACAGACGTCATCTGGTACTTTATTTGCCTGCAAGTAATTGCTAGTCTTTGCTCTTGTGACATATCACTCCTAGTCAGTTGTGAGTTTTTCCCTTCTTATAGAAGGAGTTCTCAGGCTTGATATCTGGTCAGTCCTAGGATTTTTATCAGTCACTTATTGGCTGTCACCTCTGGCAATGCTTGCTGATGTGAAAAATGCTGTGCTGTATCATGTCTCAGAATCAAATTGAGCTGTCTGTCCCCTGTAAGTGGTTGGGTACGTCATTTCAAATGTCGGAGGAAGGTAAGGTCATACCAGCTCCAGTTGGCCTATCCCTAGTAAAATATTCTGATGTTCAAATCAACTGTGTGGTTGTGACAGCTTTGACTTTGTTTTAATGTTTGTTACGCTAGCAAAAAGGAGCTATTTTGAGAAGATAATCCGCTATTCACCGTCTCACTCCGTTTTTATCTCACACTTGAAGCACACCATTTAAGTAACTGTACAGACTATCAGCTATATACAGGTATATACTGGCAAAGTTGAGACCTGTTGAATATAAAGGTTAAATGTGTAATGAACAGTTTCCATCTGGATTTCTTCTGATAACTTGTTATAGGTTTTTGCTCCTGAACATAAAGTTCCATTTTGGACCCAACATAGGAACGCATAGTCTATATAGAGATTAGTTTTATTTCTAGATTGTGGTTGAGAATTGCACTGTTTATCATAAATTATTCTGACAGAAGTGGCTGGAGGTAGCAGTCTCATGTGTGTGAGGTGTGCTTACTTGTATGAATGCATTTGCATTACTTTTTTTTGAAGAAAGGTTTGGCTCAAAGCTAGTATGTAACAACAGTCTTTTCATCATGCCTGTCTGCAACACAATGCGTCATCTTATCAATTAATAGCAATTGGTCCTTTTCATAAGATTGTTCGTTCATATTCCTACTGGCTACTAAGTTACAGAGGGCACTACAAAGACAGTACAAAATTTCAGTACTTGAGATAAAATACCATCACAGCCAGAAAAGTTCCTGCTTTTCAGTGATCTAGTGATCTGTTATTGCTTTAGTAGATAATTTGGTGTAACTGATGTCCAGTGGTGGAGGAAATCTAAAGGATCTGTTTTCAATGGATTAGTTTTGTCCCTGTATTTTCAGCTACTGTTAGGAACAAGTAATTGAATTTAGTGGCCAGTGATTTGCATTTTACATCATTTGCCTTGTTGCCACTGTAATCAGGGAGTTTGTTTCATGCCCAGTAATGTTATAAGTTGTCCATGTCTTGTTCTTGAAATTTTTAATTTATTGTGAATAGTGTGTGATTTTTGCCTTCTTGATGTTACACTGAAGAAGTTTGCAATACTACACATAGTACATTCTAAGCCCTTATTTAGGCTAATTGGGCTAGTTCCCTAAATGGAAAAAAATCTCTCTCCATAGCATAAGATACTTTTATCCCTGATGTCAGCCACTTTTCTCTCGGTTTCCAGTGAAATTGTCCCTGACACATTGGAAAGGAAAGGAAGTCTGGATTCATAGTGTTGTCTAAAAGCTGTCAAGAAAGAATAAAACTCTCATCTACAATGTGTCCTTGGTAAACTTCTTCCTACACGTAAATATCCTGTGTTTATACTCATTGTAATGTTAAAGTTCATATTTATGTAGAACAGTTCTCCACTTGAAAATATTTCTGACTGATGATGCGAGGTTTATTAACTACACCTTTTAGAAGAGAGGTATGCTCTTTAATAGGAGAAATAATGATGATTTATGTTAAGCCCACAGTCAATACAGAAGCCAATAGTGGTCATAGCTTTGAAAACCTAGAAAAAATTAAAACCTTATTGCATAACAACTGTCTAATGTAGACTCTTCAGATAAGCCAGTTTCTTAGGCACATCAGTCGTAGAGGCCTCCATCTTAAAACTCTGAACTGATGAAAAAAATGTTACAGAACTTAAAATTACTTTCTCTTCTCACTCTGCGTGCAGATAGTCAACAAAAACAGAGACTTGAAATATAAAAGATGCCTCTAATTATAAGCCATTATAACTACTGTGTCTGATGATATTAGCCATGTTATTTGTATGATAGTTTTCAAGTTTTACTTAAGCATACATTGGAGTACATCCAAATATTCTTTTATTAACTGTCTACATTATTTCCTACAGGCCTTGGGTATGACATGATAGATCATAATGAACTCTGTAACAAGACTTTTGATTTGGCAATTGACTGTACAGGAGATGCCATGATCCAGCAAGAAGCAGCCCATGCATTAGGTTTTGGAGGACACCTTCTCATTTTCAGATCAAACTCTGTGAAGGACAGACTATGGTAAACACTACTGATATTTAATTTATAACATTATGGAGCAATATAATAACAATGCTTGTTGTTAAAAATGGTACATTTTACATGTAAGACATAGTATTTTTTTACCATGGCTTGAAGCTGGTATGTATTCATATGTTCTAACTGGGTACCTTGTTTGGAATCATGTAAGTGATTATTGTCATTGGATCTTTGTTTTCAGGATGAACATACAATTATGACCCAATACATTTATGACCACTGCCCAATGCAAGATTTAATGCCACTTGATGGCAATGTGTTCATGTGACACCATAAGGATAATATATAAATGGAACAGAGATGAATGGGGAATCCATCTAGTGACAATACTGATCGCAGTTGGGGAAAATTGGTGTCATAAGTGACTTTGAAAAAGGACAGATTATCATGGCCCTATGCTTGGGAACGATCATTTTGGAAATGACTGGCTGTTCACGTGCTTCTGTAATGAGCATCTATGATCATTATTGCAGACCACCTGCATCCCTTCACTCTTGATGTCTTCCTTGCCAGTGATGGTAACTTCCAGGAGGATAACCATCGACCTAACAGCCAGAATCATGCCAAAGACGTTTGAGGAACATGATAGTAAACTCACATTAATATCTGGCTACCAAATTCTCCTGATAGAAGCCTCATGGAACAAATATTGGATGTTATCAGGTGTTAGCTTCATAACCAAACTCACTGGCCCATAATTTATGGGACTTGCACAACTTTTACATATACACTTAGTACAATACATCTTCATAAATCTGCCAAGGACTTGTTGAATCCATGCCATGCAGAATCACTGCTGTGTTGTGCTCCAAAAGTGTACCAACTTGCTATCAACTAGGTGGTCATAATATTTTGATTCATTTGCATTTTGTTCATACACTTTAACCAAAAAGTTTCATTTTAGACTATTTTTCTTTATACAGATGTGCACTTCATCTTTAATTTCTGGAATGACTCCACCTCTAATTTATTCATCTTCTGATTTTTCGCATACATTTCATCAGACCAACTGAAATTTTCTGGCCGTGAATGTGTGTTTGGCTCTCTGCTGCGCTGATCCTAGTTCCTTTCTACCTTCTTTTATAAATTTCAGTTTTTTATATTGAATCTTGTTTAATATTGGGTTGGGGAAGACTAATTGGAATTACACGATTTTTCGCTTTTCAGCTTTTGTGGCTGCTGCTTGAAAGCATGAAAACCAGACATCAATTGCCTGTTAGTACTGTCACAACATCAACTTCTTTCTGGTATTAATGATTATTTTGAATTATAATCAACATGGTGGTATTATTGTCTTTTCATAATAACAACAGGGCTAATAGTTTTCCATCAACTTATTGTGAAATTCATATATATATATATATATATATGTGACTTACCAAACGAAAGTGCTGGCAGGTCGATAGACACACAAACAAACACAAACATACACACAAAATTCAAGCTTTCGCAACCCACGGTTGCTTCATCAGGAAAGAGGGAAGGAGAGGGAAAGACGAAGGGATGTGGGTTTTAAGGGAGAGGGTAAGGAGTCATTCCTATCCTGGGAGCGGAAAGACTTACCTTAGGGGGAAAAAAGGACAGGTATACACTCGCACACACACACACACATATCCATCCACACATACACAGACACAAGCAGACATTGGTAAAGGCAAAGAGTTTGGGCAGAGATGTCAGTCGAGGCGGAAGTACAGAGGCAAAGATGTTGTTGAAAGACAGGTGAGGTATGAGCGGCAGCAAATTGAAATTAGAAATTAGCGGAGATTGAGGCCTGGTGGATAACGAGAAGAGAGGATATACTGAAGGGCAAATTCCCATCTCCGGAGTTCTGACAGGTTGGTGTTAGTGGGAAGTATCCAGATAACCCGGACGGTGTAACACTGTGCCAAGATGTGCTGGCCGTGCACCAAGGCATGTTTAGCCACAGGGTGATCCTCATTACCAACAAACACTGTCTGCCTGTGTCCATTCATGCGAATGGACAGTTTGTTGCTGGTCATTCCCACATAGAAAGCTTCACAGTGTAGGCAGGTCAGTTGGTAAATCACGTGGGTGCTTTCACACGTGGCTCTGCCTTTGATCGTGTACATCTTCCGGGTTACAGGACTGGAGTAGGTGGTGGTGGGAGGGTGCATGGGACAGGTTTTACACCGGGGGCGGTTGCAAGGGTAGGAGCCAGAGGGTAGGGAAGGTGGTTTGGGTACTTCATAGGGATGAACTAAGAGGTTACGAAGGTTAGGTGGACAGCGGAAAGACACTCTTGGTGGAGTGGGGAGGATTTCATGAAGGATGGATCTC
Organism: Schistocerca piceifrons; assembly: GCF_021461385.2. Taxonomy (NCBI): domain Eukaryota; kingdom Metazoa; phylum Arthropoda; class Insecta; order Orthoptera; family Acrididae; genus Schistocerca; species Schistocerca piceifrons. The sequence continues at coordinate 334,471,607 of NC_060145.1, forward strand.
ATTACAGGGCAGGATTTGAGGAAGTCATATCCCTGCTGGAGAGCCACATTCAGAGTCTGATCCAGTCCCGGAAAGTATCCTGTCACAAGTGGGGCACTTTTGGGATTCTTCTGTGGGAGGTTCTGGGTTTGAGGAGATGAGGAAGTGGCTCTGGTTATTTGCTTCTGTACCAGGTCGGGAAGGTAGTTGCGGGATGCGAAAGCTGTTGTCAGGTTGTTGGTGTAATGGTTCGGGGATTCCGGACTGGAGCAGATTCATTTGCCATGAAGACCTAGGCTGTAGGGAAGGGTCCGCTTGATGTGGAATGGGTGGCAGCTGTCATAATGGAGGTACTGTTGCTTGTTGGTGGGTTTGATGTGAACGGACGTGTGAGGCTGGCCATTAGACAGGTGGAGGTCAACGTCAAGGAAAGTGGCATGGGATTTGGAGTAGGATTCCAAACTGAACAATCCATTGCCCTCACCCACCTAATCCTTCACCTACACATCAACTCAGCCAATGAAGACACCCGTCAACTCCTATCCTTAATAAAAGTCCTCAGTCTTTCCTCTCCCACATCCACACCGGCTGTTCAGAGCATCCTCCTACAGGCCAACTGCAAATTAGAACAGCATGCCACCCTCCACCTCAAAAAACTATCCAATCTCCTGGTTTCCCACCTCCGGAAAGGCAACTCACTCAATACTTCAGGATAGTTGACAGTAGATTATGTGCTATGACCAGCAACCATTTCCACCCCACTGGATGACAGTTCCTCTTACACAACAGTCTATTTACTATTTGAAATTCTCCTTTGGTCAGTTCCTCCTCCTTGGAGGCCTCTGTGGTTTTCAGTGGTGCTGAATCTTCTCTTTGTCCAACAGCAATGCCATTTAACATGATGATAACTGAGATTTCAACACTCCTGTGTTCTGCTAAGTGATTCTCTTCTACCCTTCTCTGTGTAGGTAGGACAAAGTTTGTGACAATTCACACTGGTGATGATGTAGAGATTGGTGAAATGAAACAGGTGGTTCTGGAGGTAAAGTTCAAAGCCTATCTATGTCATTTTAAGCATATACAATAACCCAAAGTGCAATCCAAATCACAAACACAAGTCAGGCAAGATGAAAACTCTGCTATTCAGTGGCCCATAATGAAAGGCTTTAATGACTAGTTAGAGACTGGCAATTTATAGACAGGCTGTGGTATTCAGCGGTGAACACTCATCACAGGGTGATGCCACTTCACATACTTTGGGCAGTGGCCACCCCATGCATGCACAAGCCACAGCTGTCACCTGGAGCCCAAGTATCTCTAACATGCTGTCCCTATAAATACTTGGGCTAGATGGGGAATCAGAATCACCACTGGATACTAAACCTCTCCCCCTTTAATCAGTATGTGCAGCTGAGAGTGGTTTATCATGTGGTAACTTCGCCAAGTAAGATGGGAGAGAGCTGCAGGAATTTCCTCCAAAGACTTCTGCTGATCACAAGAGTCTAGAATTCACCTTGGACTAGTCTGTAGGCAAGTGGGCACTGATGTAGCAGAGAAGGGACCAACAGGTTGGTCTCCGTGGGCACCAAAGGCCAGTAATGATCATCATCCATCTATGGTGAATTGAAGGGCTCACCAGTGGCAGGGGTGGGAGCCAGAAGCAGCATGGGAGCATTTTGACCTCCATTGACTCCCATCAGTGGTCATTATCAACTTACTATTGATGCCTAACATAAGGGCGGATGTTGTTGTGGTAAAAGGCACGCTGTTGGACTGGCTTGTCCCTGGAGAGGTGGTGGATGGGACGCCCTGTCAGCAGTGAAGGAGAAATGGGGTTGGGTGGTACATTACATTGTGGATGGATCTGATTCCAGTGCCAGACCAGCTGCTCCTGGCCAGCTTCAATCTCAAGCATTTGCCTCCACCTGTTACTGATGACAACACACTGGGCCCAATGGAGTTTCTGGCTGAAAGTATGAGCCCAGATATGGCTGTGTGTGTAAGTGATGGGCCTGCTGAGTCAGGTGCAGCAGGTCAATCAGGGTGTACGATCTGTGCCAAAGTAAAATTTTGGCTGGGCTACATCCATTCACAGAGGTGGACCAGTAGGTGGTGAAGAAACTGTGAGTGTTTCCCCAGAGCTGGCTGTCACCAACAGTTTTTGCATCTGTGTCTTGAATTTTCCAATCATCCATTCAGCTTCTCAGACAGGATGGAACAGGGTAGAGATCAGGTGCTCAGTGCCATTGTGCCAAGAAAAATTCTGAAACTCTGATGCAGTGAACTGAAGAAATCAGGATGGAAGGGACCCAATGTATTGTGAATATCATGGACAGGGTACGGATAGTAGCTGCTGTAGTAGTTTTAGCCATTTGTGCAATATATGGAAAGATAAAGAGGGCATTGACAACTAGTAACCACATTGCTCCTTAGAATGGCATGGCGATATCAGTTTGCACTCTTGGCCAGAATTGGTCATGGCATGACCAAGGGATGAAACACTGTTTTGGCTGAGTGGTTGTGGATACAGGCATGGCAGTTCCAGATGGTGTGTTCGATGGTAACATCAATGCCCGGCCAATACAGTACACCACATTATTGTCTTCATTCTGCACATTCCCCAATGTGTAGTGTGGAGGAGACTGCAGCTTTCAATTTTCTGTCAGCTTACTCAGATGTCTTCATACCTCCCTATGATATCTTTGCCACACAGTGATGGGGTGAACAAGAATCATTACAAATAAAATATTTATATGTGTAGGCCATTTAAAGAACCTACACAACTCACTCACTCACCTCCTCCCTCCAGTGTATACTGGCATGATCCATCTCACTGGAAGTCAATATACATTAATGGTCACCTTTTTTGTACTTTAAACTCCTTGGCCTGTCAGGGTAACGAGACTTTTATTCATGGCCAACTTTATCTCATTTACTCCTGGAACTTGTCATTACATAACATATACATCTGATATTGAAACTTCCTGGCAGATTAAAACTGTGTGCCCGACCGAGACTCGAACTCGGGACCTTTGCCTTTCGCGGGCAAGTGCTCTACCATCTGAGCTACCGAAGCACGACTCACTCCCGGTACTCACAGCTTTACTTCTGCCAGTACCTCGTCTCCTACCTTCCTAACGTTACAGAAGCTCTCCTGCGAACCTTGCAGAACTAGCACTCCTGAATGAAAGGATATTGCGGAGACATGGCTTAGCCACAGCCTGGGGGATGTTTCCAGAATGAGATTTTCACTCTGCAGCGGAGTGTGCGCTGATATGAAACTTCCTGGCAGATTAAAACTGTGTGCCCGACCGAGACTCGAACTTGGGACCTTTGCCTTTCGCGGACAAGTGCTCTACCATCTGAGCTACCGAAGCACGACTCATATCAGCGCACACTCCGCTGCAGAATGAAAATCTCATTCTGGAAACATCCCCCAGGCTGTGGCTAAGCCATGTCTCCGCAATATCCTTTCTTTCAGGAGTGCTAGTTCTGCAAGGTTCGCAGGAGAGCTTCTGTAAAGTTTGGAAGGTAGGAGACGAGGTACTGGCAGAAGTAAAGCTGTGAGTACCGGGTGTGAGTCATGCTTCAGTAGCTCAGATGGTAGAGCACTTGCCCGCGAAAGGCAAAGGTTCCGAGTTCGAGTCTCGGTCGGGCACACAGTTTTAATCTGCCAGGAAGTTTCATATCAGCACACACTCCGCTGCAGAGTGAAAATCTCATTCTGGATACATCTGATATTGTTCAATGCACACTTTAGAAATTATTACTACAACTATTTAAAAAAGGTTTTAAGGGTTGCATCAACAGGCACATTTGAATTCAGAGTCTGTAGTTTGATTATTGGAATCTAACTGCTGCTATTGTGGCAGTGTCCAGTGTGTGTGCCTCACCTAATGTATGCTGTGTGCGAACTTGAGTTTGTTAATGCTGTAATTAAGCTGAGTTGTCCATGAGTGTGCTACAATTTCATTTATTTATCCAACGTCAATAAAAGTGTTTGTCTCATTGCTGCAACGTGGTGTGCTGAGGTGGAACAATTGATGCTGTGGTGAGGAGGTTCATCATTTACAGCCCATGCATTTGTTATTGTCGTAATCCACATGTTTCAGTGGTTGAACCAGGCTCACACTGTCAACATCCTGAAGACTCTTGAATGGGTTTGAGGTAAGTCTCCAATGCCTTTATTCGTTTCCATACCCTCTCTGTGGAAGGATGTCTTGTCAATACCCGAGTCCACCGAGGATATACCCGTATTTACTCGAATCTAAGCCGCACTTTTTTTCCGATTTTTGTAATCCAAAATACCGCCTGCGGCTTAGAATCGAGTGCAAAGCAAGCGAAGTTCAGGAAAATGTTGGTAGGTGCCGCTACAACTATAACTTCTGTCGAATATATGTAGCGCTACACAGGTATGCTGTGTAGGCACAAAGATAAATACTTTCGCCAAAACCTCTGCGTCAGTAAATAAATTAAAAAAAAAAAGAAAAAAAAAGAAAGGTGAAAGACGAGCTTTTTTTTTTTCTCCGCCCCGAGTTTTGACCACTGCATTTTCATACATTATCCAACGAAGTAAATACAAATTCCGTATTGTTCATCTTCGAATGTAGCAGAATTTCAATGTACTACGAAAATCCGACTGGCAAGACTGTTTAGGATGTTTGTCAATATGACCAACTCTACGTACTGAATTTTTTCCTACCAGTGAGAAGAGATGGTTGCTAATAGGAACCTGATGAAATGTGAATCACATGCAGTATTCTCTTCACTATAAGAATAATACGAATATAAACATTTTGCCATGTATTCTTTCGTGTTTGCTGCTATCTCATTTAAATCCTGTCTGCCTAATAAACTACGAAACTAGAGTGAGACAACAGCAAACGCGGAAGAATATACGTATCGTGTCATGTTTATATTCGTATTATTCTTATGCCTAATGTGATACAGTCAGAAATGAAGCACGGCAACTGACTAGATTTTTAAATCTAAGATGACTCTAATTTCTGTTCAGAATTTGATGTAATAAAGAAGCGACCGCAAAGATTTTCAAACAGTGAAAAATTTTCGCCGAACTCTCGTTCAGAACATGTTCTGTCATACGCAGTCTATTATTTGGTTCTTGTTGATCATTATCAAAGAAAGCAGCAGTGTGAGTAACAACAAATAGCAGTCTCTTGCCATTGTTTCGCTAATGAGACGATTCCTCTCTTTTTAAGCGGCGGTAGCGCGCACAAAAGCAAGCCGTGCCGCGAGCGGCGACAGGCCGTAAACACGCACCATCAGAATGCGACAAACAATGCAAGACACAGTACAGTAATGCATTTTCAGCTTAGGATGACGTGAACACCTATAACAAAGAAAACGGCACGAACCAGATCAAAGCAAAATAAGCAATCGATTCAAACCAGACAGAGCACGTGAAAAAGGAAGGGTACTCGTATAAATACGGACGGAGCGCCTGACGCATAGCAATGGCTACCTGGTAAAGCTTAACTGCTAAGCTTACGACTCGAACCAAACTACTGTCGCTGTATCGTCATTCATTCGACGTAAATTGTGTCTCATATTACAATGGGCCAACTTTGTTTCGATTTGGAGGTGCGGCCTAAAACTTTTCTCTCCCCTTGAATTTCGAGTCGCAAATTTCAGGTGCGGCTTAGATTCGGGAAATTTTTTTTTTCCTTTATTTCGAGTCTCATTTTTTAGGTGCGGGTTAGATTCGAGTAAATACGGTAAATGTTCATTACTGCCCAGCTCTGGCACACATTTTTTATGGGAACACATGGAATTATGGGTTTCAAACCTTCACAAAATGTTTGTAGCACATTAACAGTTATTAGTTCACATATGCAGTCTTGGATATCATATTCAGCTTTACATTGCATCATAGCGTATACATTTCATCATTGTTATGATAACCTAAGTACTTGCATTTAAAAACATACTGACACACTGGGTTTGTGTATTTTTTACTTTGTACATATGCATTTTCATATGGCATTTGCGTTTCTTTACATAAATATTGTACAAAAATTTACATAAATAGTGTACAGAAATTATACATACAAGACAGTTAATATTACACACATTTCTTCTGATTTTATGTTATGTAACTTTTTTTTATCACATTTTGCTCTCAGGCAAAATTTCATTTGTAAACAATCTGCAATCATAGTCTCATCTTGCTTTAACGTTACACAGATTGTCGTTTTTTCAATCTCATTTTCCAGCACTGACAAAGTATTTGCATCCAGCATTACTACTGGATGTGCATGAGCTTTGTGTTCATACATCGCACCTGACACAAGTATCCATCATTACAGATGCTTAGGAAAGACAGACTCATAACATGAAATTGTGATAAGCCTACAAAACTACATTTCGCCAGAACTCTGACATGTTTACTAGGATCTGTCTATTGGTCTATAGGAAGTGTTACGGACAGGAACAAGCATTCATTTTTACTCTACCACTGCAATTCCTTGTTCATCACAAGAATTATTGAGTACATCATTTCATGGCTATCTGCTCGTGTTAATCCACTTACTTCATGTTTACTATCAACTGATACATTCCAACAGTACAATATTGTGTTATGCAAGTGTCATCATCAACTGTAAACAGTATACTTCAGTGTTGGTGATTTATACTTTCTTTTGCTACATGATATCACTCTTGTATATTCAGTTGTGCATGAACATGTCTCTAGGAGAATTGTGCCAATGAACACGTGTAAAACAATGTTGAGACAGCTTGTGTTCATGTGCAAATGATCTGTACTAACTGTTGCTTGGCACCCTTCTCAGTCACATGGACTTGTAAAGCTTGGTCTGAACCCTTTTGATTTGGTAGCACAAGACCTAAGGTCAACCTATTCATACATCTGGCATACTACAGCTTTTTCATACAGACATTCACACCATCACTTTCAAATATATTTTTATACATATAATTATTTATTTTCAGTGCAACCCTTATGCTTTGGTGCCAAACACCTAACTATTGTGTTACCTATTTTACCCAGGACGTGACTCCACATCATTCACTAGAAGGACACTTAAAACTAAGTGCATAGTTGCCCACTGGCTAGTAATGCATCACACCTTCAAGATTCATATTTTCAATTTCTGTCAGTACGCAGTTCATTCTTTATCAAATTTTTTACGAGTTGTAAGAGCGCACGTCTGTACTGTGGTTGTCGTTTTGACATATTGTTTTGCACCTGGAAAGAAAAGTGTTGTCATAGGTGGTGTTTTATATATCCCCTTTCGTACAGCATGTAAATAGCAACTTCTATAAATGTAAATAGCTTGTACAACGTATCATAGAGTGTAGCTAGTTTTCTGTAGATAATGCTTACCTCCACCCATATATTTATTCCTAAGCTTAGTTCTTCGTAACTTCTTGATCTTAGTTTAGTTCTGTAGTGTAGAGCCGGCCGCGGTGGTCTCGCAGTTAAGGCGCTCAGTCCGGAACTGCGTGACTGCTACGGTCGCAGGTTCGAATCCTGCCTCGGGCATGGATGTGTGTGATGTCCTTAGGTTAGTTAGGTTTAAGTAGTTCCAAGTTCTAGAGGACTGATGACCACAGATGTTAAGTCCCATGGTGCTCAGAGCCATTTGAACCATTTGTAGTGTAGACATTTTATTTCCTTAGTAGTCAACTCATATCATAAAGTTTTCTCTAAGTGTAGATTGTCTGGTGCTTCATTGCTAAGCTATGATCATCATCTGATGGCGGTCCACTGGCCTAAGCTATTCTGTGCACATGCACGAAGTAGTCAACCTTAAAGCTAGCTACTGCGTGTGTGCGTTTCTGTCTTCACTCCACTTTGCCACTTTCATGCAGTGCATCTCAATTGCATGAGGATGGCACAAATAAGAATCATTACAAATATTTATTTATATGTGTAGGACATTTAAAAACCTACACATGGGCCTCACCTCCATAGATGGCTGCCTCTCTTACCTTTCCCCAATTCAGCAGCTAGGCAAGCAGTTGGTGCTCTGTACTGCAACATGCTATGGCTACTTTGTGTCAAGGAGTGATGTCATCCAGGGAACCACATGTGCTTCATCCCACAGGTTGACTATAATCGTCTGCCAGGCGACTGGCACAAATAGAACTGTAGTGATGAATAACGTCTGGTGACATAGCAGTAATTGAAAACTCACTTTCTTTCTCTGCTCTAGTAGACAACACATCTAGGGCATCTAGAGTAGAAACACACCGGCATGTTGTCTTCTGACATCCAAATGTCTGTTCTTTTGTGGCGCTTCATACTCTGAGGAGGAGTTGGTTGTATGTGAGTTGGTTCAGTGCGAGTTGGTCAGATGGTGTGTTGTCATCTAAGACTGCAGCGTAAGTTTGAGTTGTTCGAGACCATTCATCACAGTGTATTCTATTGATGCTGGTGACACAGATTTACAAACCACTTCTTCCACATTCTTGTTTACCTCCTGATGCATGGGGTCAACAGTCATGGCTGTTATACCTTGCGTGCTCAGACACACCATTCGAGGGTCACTCATATTTCTTTCATTTGACTCTTTTATGCTGCATTTTCTTGATGCACTAGCTTCGCTTAATCAGTTTGTCTGTTGATGTGACATCCTTTAGCAGAAGAGACCAGTACACATCTTCTGTGGCTCCGTTAATCAAGTGTAAGATTTTTTCAGCTTCTGCCGTATTTAGGTTCAAAATGTGGCATAGGGCTAAAACATTATGTACGTAGGACTTTGTCATTTCCCCATGATGCTGGGCCTTTATCTTCAATTGCTCCTCTGCTAAGTGGACTTGCTACTAATTGTCACCAAATGTTTTCCTCAGTTTAGCCTGGAATTTATTATAGCTATCCACAGTCCCTGATCCCACTTAATGCCCCACAGTAGATGATAGCAGAGATCCCCCTTCAGTTTACATATAAACACCTTTTATGTTTCCCAACTGAAGCACCCAGCATCTCCACCTAACTACATCATGTCATAATCAGAAACAAGTCTGAATCTAAAAGCAGTGTCATCAAAGAAATACAGCACTAATCACTGAGAGCATGCCTAACGCTTTGGATGACAAAGTGGTGAAGTATGTGTATAAACTCCCACTTCTTTAATGATACGACTTGCTTGAGATTGTCAACCAACTTTCCTTGTTGGTTAGCTTGCTGCTACATCATACTTTTCTCTTCTTTTCCAAAGTATATTTGCTAGGACCAGGAATTTCTCAAGACTCTTTCTACTTACAAAATAAGCAGACGTACGCAGATACTTTTCTTCACTTAACGACATATATTTGAACATCAAACTTTTACAAATCTCAGTCTCCACATAAACAAATACTGTCAAGTAAGTCTCTTCACCTCTCCAAAGCGTAGAAACAAAGTACATTTGCATATAAGATAAGGTTGGCTTAATAACCATGTACTTTTTCAATATCAATCTGAATACACGTCTTGTCCTTTCCAAGTCCAAAGCGAGCATTAATTAAAAGTCTCTTTCCAACTCCATTGTTCTTTTGTCACTACAATCATCAAACTTACAGAACAGCACTGAATAAATAAACATTCCTTGTTCTTTCACTACGACTTCCATGGCGCGACTGGCAAACACTTGTCGGTGCCGTTCAACCATCGCGTGTACAGTTGCCTCGTGATAAAACTTCAAACCCACACACACACAGACATGTGATGCGCAGTAAGTAAGCTCTGTCCCACTTATATTTAAAATATCATGTGTTCAAGACGGTAGAAGGCCGAAAGGTTCTAGAATTTATGCGGAAATTCTCAAAGAAATACACATGTTTATTATGAGCACCAATGTACTGCCAAAACAGAACTTACTTCCAGAATGCTGGTATTTAAACATAATTTGAATATTCAACATTATGCAAATATAAAATGTTTCAAAAACCTACGAGAACGGATAAATACTACATAACAAATAGTCGCAGATGGTTGGGTTTGAACTGATGACCTGTAGCACACCAACCAGAGATGGTAACCACTACATCACACCGTGTGCACTGCAGCTAGATGTAATAGTATTCTCTGATGTCGCATCACAGCAACAGTAGCAAGGAATTAATGTGGCTACTAAGCACATTAAAAATGTCAGAGAAATAAACTCATCGGAAAAATAAAATCCCTCTTTTCTGTGCAGTGTATCTAAACACATCAGCTTCCTCTTATCCCTTTTTGAGCACCAGGCCCAGATCTATAGGAGGGGTGGAGGATGGGGGTGGGGAGCAAATCGGGGTATCTGCTGTGGGTGGCAATTTCAGGAGGTTGCCAAAATCACGTGTGGAGTGCACATGTGGGTTTTTTAGGTTAGAGAATTTCCTCCCTAGGCCCGACGCCTCCTGAGACGCAGCAAGGTAGGAGTAGGCAAAATACATCAGGGAATAACAATATTAATGTGCTAGTAGTAAACTGCAGGAGCGTCTATAGAAAGGTCCCAGAACTGCTCTCATTAATAAACGGTCACAACGCCCATATAGTACTAGGGACAGAAAGTTGGCTGAAACCAGATGTAAACAGTAATGAAATCCTAAACTCAGATTGGAATGTATACCGCAGAGACAGGCTGAACAGTGAAGGGGGAGGCGTGTTTATAGCAATAAGAAGTGCAATAGTATTGAAGGAAATTGACGGAGATCCGAAATGTGAAATAATTTGGGTGAAGGTCACGGTTAAAGCAGGCCCAGACATGGTAATTGGATGTCTCTATAGGCCCCCTGGCTCAGCAGCTGTTGTGGCTGAGCACCTGAAGGATAATTTGGATAATATTTCAAGTAGATTTCCCCACCATGTTATAGTTCTGGGTGGAGATTTTAATTTGCCGGATATAGACTGGGAGACTCAAACGTTCATAACGGGTGGCAGGGACAAAGAATCCAGTGAAATTTTTTTAAGTGCTTTATCTGAAAACTACCTTGAGCAGTTAAACAGAAAACCGACTCGTGGCGATAACATATTAGACCTTCTGGTGACAAACAGACCCGAACTATTTGAAACAGTTAACGCAGAACAGGGAATCAGCGATCATAAAGCGGTTACTGCATCGATGATTTCAGCCATAAATAGAAATATTAAAAAAGGTACGAAGATTTTTCTGTTTAGCAAAAGTGACAAAAGGCAGATTGCAGAGTACCTGACGGCTCAACACAAAAGTTTTGTCTCAAGTACAGATAGTGTTGAGGATCAGTGGACAAAGTTCAAAACCATCGTACAATATGTGTTAGATAAGTATGTGCCAAGCAAGATCGTAAGAGATGGAAAAGAGGCACTGTGGTACAACAACCAAGTTAGGAAACTGCTGCGGAAGCAAAGGGAACTTCACAGCAAACACAAACATAGCCAAAGCCTTGCAGACAAACAAAAATTACGCGAAGCGAAATGTAGTGTGAGGAGGGCTATGCGAGAGGTGTTCAATGAATTCGAAAGTAAAGTTCTATGTACTGACTTGGCAGAAAATCCTAAGAAATTTTGGTCTTATGTCAAAGCAGTAGGTGGCTCAAAACAAAATGTCCAGACACTCTGTGACCAAAATGGTACTGATGCAGAGGATGACAGACTAAAGGCCGAAATACTAAATGTCTTTTTCCAAAGCTGTTTCACAGAGGAAGACTGGACTGTAGTTCCTTCTCTAGATTGTTGCACAGATGACAAAATGGTAGATATCGAAATAGACGACAGAGGGATAGAAAAACAATTAAAATCTATCAAAAGAGGAAAGGCCGCTGGACCTGATGGGATACCAGTTCGATTTTACACAGAGTACGCGAAGGAACTTGCCCCTCTTCTTGCAGTGGTGTACCGTAGGTCTCTAGAAGAGCGTAGCGTTCCAAAGGATTGGAAAATGGCACAGGTCATCCCCGTTTTCAAGAAGGGACGTCGAACAGATGTGCAGAACTATAGACCTATATCTCTAACGTCGATCAGTTGTAGAATTTTGGAACACGTATTATGTTCGAGTATAATGGCTTTTCTGGAGACTAGAAATCTACTCTGTAGGAATCAGCATGGGTTTCGAAAAAGACGGTCTTGTGAAACCCAGCTCGCACTATTCATCCACGAGACTCAGAGAGCCATAGACGCGGGTTCACAGGTAGATGCCGTGTTTCTTGACTTCCGCAAGGTGTTCGATACAGTTCCCCACAGTCGTTTAATGAACAAAGTAAGAGCATATGGACTATCAGACCAATTGTGTGATTGGATTGAAGAGTTCCTAGATAACAGAACACAGCATGTCATTCTCAATGAAGAGAAGTCTTCCAAAGTAAGAGTGATTTCAGGTGTGCCGCAGGGGAGTGTCATAGGACTGTTGCTATTCACAGTATACATAAATGACTTTGTGGATGACATCGGAAGTTCACTGAGGCTTTTTGCAGATGATGCTGTGGTGTATCGAGAGGTTGTAACAATGGAAAATTGTACTGAAATGCAGGAGGATCTGCAGCGAATAGACGCATGGTGCAGCGAATGGCAATTGAATCTCAATGTAGACAAGTGTAATCTGCTGCGAATACATAGAAAGATAGTTCCCTTATCATTTAACTACAAAATAGCAGGTCAGCAACTGGAAGCAGTTAATTCCATAAATTATCTGGGAGTATGCATTAGGAGTGATTTACAATGGAATGATCATACAAAGTTGATCGTCGGTAAAGCAGATGCCAGACTGAGATTCATTGGAAGAATCCTAAGGAAATGCAATCCGAAAACAAAGGAAGTAGGTTACAGTACGCTTGTTCGCCCACTGCTTGAATACTGCTCAACAGTGTGGGATCCGTACCAGATAGGATTGATAGAAGAGAGAGAGAAGATCCAACGGAGAGCATTGCGCTTCGTTACAGGATCATTTAATAATCGCGAAAGCGTTACGGAGATGATAGATAAACTCCAGTGGAAGACTCTGCAGGAGAGACGCTCAGTAGCTGGGTATGGGCTTTTGTTGAAGTTTCGAGAACATACCTTCACCGAAGAGTCAAGCAATATATTGCTCCCTCCTACGTATATCTCGCGAAGAGACCATGAGGACAAAATCAGAGAGATTGGAGCCCACACAGAAGCATACCGACAATCCTTCTTTCCACGAACAATACGAGACTGGAATAGAAGGGAGAACCGATAGGGGTACTCAGGGTACCCTCCACCACACACCGTCAGGTGGCTTGCGGAGTGTGGATGTAGATGTAGATGTAGACATATGATTTTGAAATGCATCCCTCTTTGGTTTTTGACATTTCTGAACACATTCTAAATTGACTTCTGAACAAATCATAAGTTGATTTTTGAATGCATGCATAGTGTACGTGATGTCTCTGCCAGGTGGCGGTCACATCAAAAAATAAAAAAACTTTCCTGCAGGCAAAAGGGGATGGGATTATACAAAATTTTTGGCAGATCGCTACACTAGAAAAAGCCAGTTGTGCTTAATAGTGTGGAAAACACGTTGTACGAACACGTAATAATGCCTAACCAAAGAATAAATGCAGGATAACTGAACTGGTGATTTTGGCAGGGTTACCGAAGTTAACCGGAGAATAAGTTTTGACAATGACTGTTATAGTTACAGAATTGTTTGTTGAAATGAGGAAGGAGAAGAAATGAGGCATCACACATATTATATTGAAGAATATATCAATTCCAAATTTAAATAAAAATTTCGTACTACTGCTAGTTTTCGATCTCATGCCTGAGAAACTGGAGCATATGAATGGAATGTGAATCTGTTTCCTAATAAAACTTTTTGCTCGCAATAGGTCTATTAGGCATTTGATATTGGTACTTCATGAGTTATATTCTGTTGTGTTATTTATGTAAATGAGATAGATAAAAATGACCATTTGGGCCAAAACAGTCTCGCTTATTTGGCATGTGTTACAACTGCTGCAATATTAGAAAGGCCATTTCGTTTTATCTAGCAAACAATGACAAAATAGATGTAATCAAATTGAGAAGCCACACCAGTCTTGGGTACTGTTCATATTAACAGCTTTTTCAGTACTAGACAATGACATTTTGATTTTTCATGCAGCAAAACGTTTGATGAACTTCGATGAGGTACTAGATTCTTTTGTGTAAAGGAAATAAAATGCTAGGGCCTAAGGATTGAAGAAAAGTGTGCTATCTTGCTTGTTTCTTGTCTTTACTGGTTTTATGTTTCCTATATTTAATTTTAAATCACATAAAAGAGAAAGTTATTAGCTAACAGGCAATAGAGAGTGCAAATTTTCTGGAGAGTTCTTATTCTCTCGGCCACAAATAATCCCACCTAGTATTGTTAGTTTTTTAAAGAGGGATAAGATGTCAAACCGATCTACTGGGAGCAAGAGAGAGACCACAGTACATTTGAATTTCCACTATTCTCAATTTGGTTTGATGGTTTCCATTACAAAACATACATGTTTGAATTCCACAGAGCGAAATACGTTGAGGTACGGTAGAAGAATGCTGTGTGAAGGGGTGTGGTGCTGCACTTTGGCACATATATCATATATCAAATAATATGTGTCATATTTTCTCGAACATATATGCTTGATGCATAAAACTCTTCAGAAAGATGTGTGCTACAAAATGAACATATTTTTGAAAAATCAATTTTTTTTTTGGCATCCTATCTAAAACACCGGGGGGGGGGGGGGGGGGCTGGAGTCCACTGATCATGGTTCCAGCACTGTTGGCCAGGTGTAATCTATATTTCCTGTGATAGCTGAATATGTTACAGATCTCTTCTTATTTATTTCTGCATCACATTTATTGCCATACTATTTTATTCAAGAGCTTTTCGACTGTCGCCTAGATCTCTCCAAACCTAATAAGTTTGGTTTCAGGTTGTTTGATCAATCTTAGAGGTTGATACATGGTTATCCTTCCATATGGATCACTTAGTGGTACTGTCTTATCTTCGAGGAAATGGGCTCATGTCCTAAGCTCTCTGAGAGGCAATGGTCACTGAGGTGTCAGTGTCTTTCGTGCTACCATAGCATGGCAAATGCTTGGTGAACATCGCAAATGCTTCCATTCTCTTCAGTTTCAGGCCTCATTATTTGTTTTTGCCAAACAGTTGACTCAAAATGTTGGTGGATCGAGGCAACTGCATGTCAGGCTCCTTAGTGTTCTAGAAACTTCAGCTGCCATAGCAGCATCTTTTCACTCATTTATTTCACACAGATGTGAATATTTGTGAGTGCCATATTGCGAACTTTTGACTTGTAGCAGTCATGGTTTAAAGAAATCAGAATGATTTTAACAGGTAATTTAACCAAACAAGGTACACTTCTGCTAAAAATTTTAATTCTTCTGTGATCCTGTATTTGTGTTTGTCTGGATTCTTAACAGCAGCTCAGTTGAGGATGTGCTTTGGTTTACATCACTATATAATGATTTACTGATTATATTGAAATAATCAGCAACCAGTTGCATAAAAGAAATTTAATTTCTTAACCAGTTACACTCCGTTCTTCTTCACATTATTTGCTAGTGACAACAATAAAATGCATGCAGCATATTGCTGTGGTCATGTGGTTCATAGTGCAGGCACTATGCACCACATGACGACAGCTATGAACCACATGAGCACATGCGACAGTTATAACTTTCTGAAGATGGGGAGTAACTGCTTGAAACTGGTTAAGAAATTAAATTCCTTTTATGCAACTGGTTGCTGATTATTTTGATATATACAACTACAGTTGCTGAAGATGCACAAATACTAGATTTACTGATTGTAATCATGTTGAATGTAAATTAATAAAATCCAAAATATTTTCTGACTGTGATTAATTTTTGCAGCCTGTCACCATTTAATATTTTCACAAATGAGATAAAAGTCACTGGTTCCCTTATCAATCCTTATGCCTTTGGGAAGGCTCTTACTTGGGCTTCAGTGTTGGGGCACAGGTAAGAATAGTAAAATTTGTGTTAGTGATACTAGTCTGAAATGAAAGACTTTAGTCACTTGAAACCTAATCAGATAAGTCAACTGTAACCTAATCAGATACCCTGAACACAAAGAGAAAAACATTTGAAAATATCCCAGTTCCAAGGGAAACTGTAACAGTAACGTTCTTAAATTATCTGCATACTTGTTTTAAACTGAAATAAGGGTTTCTTATTGGTACAGTTCTCAAACATTGGGTAACCATATGTGACAAGCTTCCAATTTTGCCTTTGTTAAGAAAAATGCGAAATAACCAAACAAAGAGTTTTATCTGTTTTGTAAAAAGCATTATAATAAATAAATTTAAAATGTCAGTTGCACTTTCTGATCTCTTAATTCAAAGAAACTGTCTGCTTCCATATATTCACAGCACTGTAAAATGAACCCAATCACATTGTTAGTGTTGCTGCATCTTCATTTCAGTAACACCACTGAAAAGCAGACTTAATTTCACTTTGTTTACAAATAATGTAATTCTGATAACAGAACACAGCAATGTAGACTAGCCATTATCAGATGAACAGATACTGAGAACAGAAAAACAATTAAAATTGCGTACTTTTCTTATTAAGTAGAATATAGTCGACTTTCGAAACAATGGCCTTACCAACTGAGTCATCTGAAAATACCTCACACCTTTCTGAAAGCACTTTCCTACCAATTAGGCAATTTGAGTGTGTGTGACATTCGAATTCAGAGTTATATGGCAGGATGGTTTCTTCATCATGGCCATGGCCGACCACCTGTCCAATGCTCATAAAAGTGTACTTACATATCCTGTGTGTATGTTTATCTTGAGCTATTTATTTTCATTGTATTATGATGATAAAAACCATAACATTTAGAGATGACCTTTAGATGAATAAATAAATCAAGTTTCAAGGGAGGAACAAGATTTGGATGTAACGTATCGTCGGTGACATGACCATTAGAGATAGAACACAAGTTCCGTTAGGACAAGGATTATTTATTTATTTCTGTATTTATTCAGTTTATTGACTTATTTCCTACACAGACGAATGCTGAAGATTTGATTCATAGATCAAATAACTAATGAAGAGGTACTGAACTGAATTAGGGACATAAGAGTGTTATGGCACAACTCAACTAAAAGAAGGGATTGGTGATTCTGAGGCATTGAGGCATCAAATAATAGGAGGGGTAAGGGGGGAGGGAAGGGGGGAGGAGAGAGATAGAGAGGGGGGGGGGAGAAGGGAGGGAGTTAAAATTGTAGAGGGAGACCAAGACCTGACTATAGTAAGCAAGTTCAAATCAATGTGGGTTGCAGCAGTTATGCAGAGATAAAGAGGCTCACACAGGATAAACTGGCATGGAGATCTTTATCAACAATTTTTTGACTGGAGACAACAACTTTCTACACAGTGTGTTTGGAAACTTTCCATCATAAAAGTTATTTCATTGTGTCACTCAGTTTATAAGAACATTTAGCACAAAATGAACACACTATGAATAGAAAGCTAACCTATAGATACCTATCATCAGCCCACTGGTTGATGAGTGTCTTGGAAGACTCTTCAGGTTTACTTCCTGTACTACTCGCAGTGATTGCACCTATTGCTTGTACAAACCATGCCTACTGCCACCAGTATATTCCATCACACTGGTAGAATTCTTGCATGGTTTTTATAATATAATATGATTCTGCATATCACATGCTCTATTCTACTTGGATTTTCTAAGCAAATGAAACTGCAACAGCACTTTTAAATTACTACGTTGCAATTCATTGCTTAAAATTTATATGAACATTCGGGTCTAACTCTTATGCTGCGTCTAGTAGCTGAAAGCTCAGTGATCCTAGGAGTCGTCATGATGATGTGGATGATGCAAGTTAAGGTGACACACTACTTCAATTATTAGGCCATGCATTGCTGCTGCAAGTAGAGCACTTCATTAATTCAACCATTACTTGCATCACTCAGAGTTTCGCTTTCAGACACTTATATTGTGTTATAAATGATATGTCAAATGAAAGAATAACTCAAACAGTTTTACCAAGAATCTTATAAATGTTCAATGTGAGCACCGTTTGTCACGTGGCACACATCAAGTCTATAGCCGAGTTCTTCCCAAATGTTGATAAGTGTAACTTCAGTGATTGTAGCAACAGCTGCTTCAATCCAGTTTCTTAATTCAGGGTCTGCTGGTAGCAGAGGCACGTACACACGATCCTTGATGAAGCCCAAAAGGAAAAAATCACATGGCATTAGGTTGGGTGAACGTGGAGGCCATGCAAAGCAAGCCTTGTCATTGGGCCCCTTGCGGCCTATCCAGTGCTTGGGTACAGTGAAGTTCCACCAATTACGGATTGCAGCGGAAACATTGCACGCTGTGCATGTGCACTGGTGCCAAACACAACTATTTGAGTTGCTCTTTCATTTGACATATCATTTATAACAGTGAGTTTAATGTAATAAATATTATAAAGTGTTAAAACCCCAATGTTCATTTACAAACACCCTGTATTTCCCTTGTGCTTACAGAAGTTTTCACTGTACAACTGACAGGAGAGTTAATCTGGCAGGCTATTCACAACTTTCCACAATTCTGAGTCTTTAGCTATAAAATTTAATCAGTAACCTTGTTCTGTCTTCGGTCTGTGTGGCTTGTGCAATTGACACAGCAATAAAATATGCTATGGGAAACCAAAAATACTGAATTCACATGCTACTTCCTTCAGCATTGTGTTCCAGATATGTATTGAGGATAAGGGCTGTGCCCAGTCAGTAGATGAACCATGCCTCGATTATGTGAGACATGTTATAGTTTTATCCTTTCCTGGATATTTGGGAAATTTTGGTACACCTGTTGACCATTATGAGATGAGTCCTTGTCACTCTACCAGTTGCTAACACCTTAGCTGGATTTCATTATAAATTCCATTAGTGGTTAACTTCTGGACCTCCTTCAGCTTACCCAGCTATTATGTGGCAATGAGATACCTGGTGGTAATGTCTATTGGCTAAAATTGTAAGCAGTGACTCAAGTGGAGTAGTAAGAATTTCTCCATTACACTTATGACCACACCCATCTGTACACTTCACAAGCACTGCACAGTTGGTTTGACCATTTGACCATAAAGTTTCTGCGATGCTGGTGATGGCCACAAATATGACACCCTGAAAGGATAAAAATGGAGAAGAAAATTGCTATGTTCTTTTCAAAGAAACAATTTATGTTAATCAGTTACAGAAAGCCTAAGTGTGGATTGCCACTCCTCCCATGCCACAAATACTGCTACATCTCACTCGCTTAAAAGACGCAGTCACAAACAACATGTCTCCTGCATCATTACAATGTGCCTCTACTACAAGATGTAAGATTCAATTGGTACCAGATGTCAGAGTGGAATACAATACTCAGTATGTCAACAGTTTTCTGTAAAGCTACACGTGACCATGGTCACTGCTCAGGTTTCTAAGCTGTGGTCTCATTGATGCTACACGTTACCTAGTACTGTGAACTCGGGGAATGCTTCAAAAAGCACCACTGGTTATTATAGGAAGTATTGTGTTACTTGGAGATTCATCATGAGGATGGTGCAACAATCTATTTAAAAAGATTAATTTCAAGATGATTTGCACACCAATAGCGTAAACAGCTATTGAGGTGACGCAGTCGTTACTGGTTAACTACTGCAGTGCCATCAGCAGCATTCCACCATTATCCATGACCAGTTTGATTCTGAGCCTCAGGCCAAAATGCTCACATGCTGTTTTGTGATGTTTACAACTGATATTGTTCAATGTTAGCAACTTTTCCTTCATCTTCTTTTAAGAAAGTTTTTTAAATAATGTGTTTACAATACTTGCCATTGATTTTAAGTCTTTATGTTTTCCACAAGAAATTATTCATACCTTTTGGAAAAAAATGGGAGGATAGTTTCAGCTTCTGGAGACATTGGGAAGGCATACTGGAAAAGGGGCTCCTTTTTTTCTGCAAGTAGAGCATCCGTAAGTGGAAAGACTGCATGGGAAGTACTTTCTCACCTGGAATAGGCAGTAGCTGTTGAAGCGCAGGTATTTATGATGATTGGCAAGTTTGATGTGAACAGACGTACTCGTGAGGTCATTAGTGAGGCTCAGGTAAATATCCAATCAGGTAGCTTGCTGACGCAAGTAACATCACATGAACTGAATAGGGGGAGGCACTAACGTCCTGATGGGATGAGGGTATGTATAGGATATAAACATCAGTGAATCTGAAATGGGTGAGGCACAGGATTGTGCCACTCAGTGTCTATGCCAGAGCCATACCTGTAATGTGTGTGGAAATTGTTGTGGTTATTAGCAAGGAAGTTGTGAGTTTCAATAAGACAGGCACTGGAAAAGTAGTGGAATGACAGTGGGCACAGGAAATGTTGGCGAGGAGATTGTGGCATTGACAGTGGTTAGCAGAGCACTTAATGGCTAGTTTATGAAGCAAACAGAGAGGGCAGTAGATCTTAAAACAAAGATGGAAATATTCAAATTTCATAAACTGTCCATTTATCACTATTTCTCTTCAAAAGTAAAACACATTCACAGTATTATAACTGTCAGATTGTCAGTGCTTCCTCAAGCAATCATTGTTTTTTTTAAAAACATAAACCTACTGTTATGCAGCAATTCAAAAGAGTATGTTATAGTAATAAGCTATTACTGTTTCAATTACAGGTATCTTGATTTCAACAAATTGGGTGTTGTCTCATACCCATTAAAAGAGTACCAAGAAGCTCTTGAGACAGCAAAGAGTGATGATGCAGCAAAAGTAGTCTTTGAGTTTGATGTTTCTGATGTACCAACTCCATAAATGCCTAAAGTAAAGGTAAACAATCTCACAGTAATGACTCACATATCAACCATTTATACAGCTTTTGTTTATGCTAATGCTACATACTAAAGCTACAATACTTAGATGATTTTAATGGAGGATTATAGTTTTTATGAAAACCAAAAGTCCTATGTGGAATGTAATTTATGGAAGGTAACAATTTACTGATGTTTAAGGTCACACACACACACACACACACACACACACACACAGAGAGAGAGAGAGAGAGAGAGAGAGAGAGAGAGAGAGAGAGAGAGGAAATATACACTGCCTGACAAAAGAAGTGAAGGATCCAGAAGAGGAGAAGAGGACATGAAATGAAACTTCATGGGTTAAGAGGATATGTGATGTTATTACAAAGATTAGAAAAGCAAGTCATTTAAAATGAACTTGGCAGTATGAGCCCAGTATCAATATGAAGTTGCACCCCTTCTGTCCTGGATGCATGCACTGATCCAGGTGGGAGCGTTGTCAAAGCCATTGAATCCTTTCCTCAGGTCAGCTGGTCTAAAACAGTAGTACTTTGTTCTTGATGATGCTGACATCCAAGTTGCTCCTACATGTTCTAACTGGAACAGATCTGGGAATCTTGCTGTCCACAGGGGTACTTCACCATCACAGATACAGCTCATAGATACACACGCAGTGTGTAGATGAGCATTCTCTTGGTGACAAATAGTATAATGACACTGTTGCATGAGCAGTAAGACATGAGGACACAGGATGTTCTTGCTGTACCATTGTGCCATCACAGTTCCCTCACTCACTAACAGCTGTGTACTAATATCATACTCCAAGGCTTCCCACAGCAGGATCCCATGAGTAATACCATTGTGCCTCTGCAAAACATTGGCAGAATGGAACCTTTCCCCAGGTCTGTGCCATTCTCACCAAAGACGGTCATTTGGGACAGCACAGAACCATGATTCATTGCTTAACGCAATGTGATGTCATTCTTCAGCTTTTTATGCTTCCTGGTCACGACATCACTCCAAACGCAGCTATTCATTTTGTGGTGTTAAGGGGACCACACCCTGACTATCTAACCCATGTTAATTTAGGCAATTATTTGACCCATTTCTGAAAAAAACTATTTGATGCAGGACCTTAATATTTTTACTGTATGTTACATGATGCTAATAGAGTTAACTGTACTAAAATCTACTTTATCCATTGTATAGATTTTAAGAAACACTTTTTTAAATTCATTAACAAAAAATATTAAGTTTTTCTCTCTGAAAATTTCATTCATTTATCTATGATATTTTCTGATATAATGGCGCATATGTACTGAAAATTTTAGTTTGTGGGAAATTGGCTTTAAAGGAAAAACTTTTGAAATTTGTTACTTACAGTTAATTAAAACTGTCCTGATGCATATGATGGCCCTTCTCTGGCCTCTAGCAGGTTTTCCAGCTTCTTTTTCACCTTCCTGGATGTCTGTCTTTCTTTCTTGGCCATATTAGATGCAGACCTGTCTGCATCAGCTATCCTGATTTTATCGCAATGTTGCAGCCCAGTGAACATATTTTCACCAGGATTAATTCCCAGCTTTTTCAGTACCCAACACTTTCCAATAATACCACAACTAAATGTAATAACTGCATCATGAACTCCTAGTTTCATTGTATGCATGCCTACAAATACAGTTTTAGGAAGGCGGTTCCAAATTATGCTGTTGAAACATTCACTTGGGTTCTGTGTCTGCCCATGTGGACATTTCCTTAGAAGGTCAGGATGAGCCAAGTCTCTGAAAATAGGTTTAATTGCTGTAGTAACAGCAGCAGGAAGAGAATGCTGGTGAGAATAAGATTCCCCAGTTGCCTGAGCCCTATTGTATTTGCACCATGAATTTTCTCCTGATGGACACAATCCATGACATGGCTTATCATCAGTGCAGGACTTACGGAAGAATATGGCCCAAATATCTCTCTTCATTGCCTCCAGATTTTCTTTATTTCTCCTAACTGCCTGCCCATAGTATACCTGCAAGTTTTCTATAACAACTACTCGCAATCACACTTGAACAAAACTAACTGCATGTTTGAAAGTGTGTTGTTTACAAACAGCAGAAACAAAAGAATACTGACCATTGCATTCCAAGGATAGCCAATATACTCGGGAGTTAAAAAACAAACTCTAAAGTGCAATGTAGCGGATATAAAGATCTAAAATATATGCAGAAAAGTGGGTGACAGAAAAGTGGGCGTGGCACATAAACACACGTGGTAGGAAAATGCTCTTTAAATGCTTGAAAAAAAAATTTTTCAGCAAAATCCTTTTCAGAGTACTTAAATAAAACCTTAATCTATTGAAATATGATGAAAACCGAAAATAGACTTTTTTCGACCTGAACCATAGTGTGGTCCTCTGAACTCCTAACTTAGGCATGGGATGATAATTCCCTAGTGGCAGCTACTGGTCTCAAATCAATGGTGCAGGATGATACAGAATGTTGCATGGGATCAACTACTTGTTCATAGATGGCATGTGCAGATGTGAAGGATTTACGTCATACTTGGTGCACAACACATCTATCCTCCCTCATGGGAGGTCAGACATGGTTGACTGGAATAATGAAACAGTCTACCCTTACATTCTTGTGAAGTCCAACAGCTGGCTACCATCACATCCGAATGCCTCACAAAACTGGATATTGCAAGAGTTGACCAGTTGGCCAAATGGAGATCCAAATTGGGGTAACTTTCAAGCTCTGTTAGGTGTTGATAACACCTGTCCACATTGCTCCAGATGCTCAACACCATCTCCCCCATTCGCCTTACCTGGTTCTCCTCAAACTGACACGCCACCTTCCGCAATGTTGATCTCCACCTCGAAGGATGGTTACACCAGTAGCTCCATTCCTAAACCTACTGCCATCCATTCCATACAGAGAAGTCCATTCCATGCAGTCTAGTCACCCCTGGTTGTCACATCTGCAGTGACGAGCAGTCCTCTCCACATATACCAAGGGTCTGTCTCACTGAGGCCTTCACAGACTGAAATTGCCTACTCAACCTTGTACACAAACAGATATCTTATGCCTTGTTCCTTCAGTTACCAACCATCTCCTCATCTACCCACCATCCAGCCACAAAGGTGCACTCCCTTCGTGACTCAGTACCAACTAGGACTGGAGCAACTGAATCACATTCTCTACCAGGGTTTAGAATGTCTCTTGCCTTGCCCTGAAATGAGGAATATCATACCTACTATTCTTCCTGCCCCTCCCACAGAGGTATTATGCTGCCCACTGAACTTACACAATATCTATGTCCATCACTACTTCACCCCTGACCCAAATCTTTGCCTCATGGCTCATGCCCCTGCAACAGACCTACATGCAAGACCTGTCTTATACATTCTCCCACCATCACCTACTCCAGTCCAGTCAAAGGCATTTCCTATCCCATCAATGGCAGGACTATCTGTGAAAACAGTCACGTGATCTACAACCTAAGTGCAAACACTGTGCTGCTGTGCATGATAACTAACAAGCTGTTTGTTCACATGAATGGCCACTGACAAACTGTAACCAAGGGACAGCGGACCCATGCAATTTCTGAACATGCTGCCCAACACAATGTGCTTCTCTACAATGACTGCTTCACAGCATGCACCATCTGAATCCTTCCTATCAATGCCAGCTTTTCTGAACTGCACAGTTGGGAACTCCTCCCTCCCCACAATATATTCTTCGCTCCTGTAAACCCTGTCCTCAACCCTCACTAGTACCTGTCCTCAACTTACCTATCGCCTTCCCTGCTCCCACTCCAGCACAATGCAGGTTCCTTTCCACACCAACTCACCCATTAATCCTTTTCCAGTTCTCTACTTTTCTGCCCCCCCCCCCCCCCCCCAAACCTCCTGACTGTACCTAGCAGCCCTTATCTGTCCCCACTATGACTCTGCAACCCCCCCTCCCCCACCCCACCCACAAACACACACACACACATCCCTGCCCCACACCGCCTACTTATCCCTACCACCAGATTTCTACTCCAATCAGGCACAGTTATGACTCAGTTTGCCCACAGCGGCCAGAGCCAGTGGTCATGAGTTTTTCATTGTGCCTGTTAGTGACTTAATGTCTCCTTTATATGGTGAGTTCCAATCTATTCTTTTCATAATATTAAAATTAAGAAATGATGTCTTGCTGACATAGAGTTCGTTAGAGATGGAGCCCAAACTTGCATTGTATAAAGGAAGAGGAAGTAAATCAGCTCTGCACTCAAAAGAAACACCCAATCATTTGACTTAGGAATTTAGCGCAGCCACAAAAGCCTAAATCATGTATCCTATTCCTCCTGAATGTGAATCAATTGCTTTAATCACTACACCACCTCACTTGATTTTATAATCAAATATTGGACCATATGAATAAAGGAAACTGAAGGATGCCACCTTTTATGACACGAGAATGAAAGGTGTCATGTGCTTGTGTAAACTTTAGATGAAAATTCCACTTCTAATAATTACAGTTATGCAAATAATGTAGATGTATATAGGGTTTAAGGAATATGCTGGATGACAGCTATCACATGTCAAATGTTAATCTAATCTGAAGAAATACAGTAGCAATTTTATTTGAGATCAAAAATTTTAATAAAACTTTATACATATACAGTTCTAAATTTTTGGATGAGCAATACAAAGTTAACAGTTTACTATATTTTGTGGATGTTTCACACCCCAGTCTTCCAGACTGGCATTAGAGTTTGCTTTGTACATTTCTACATCAGGATTTATTTTGTACGAGAATGGCTTCATGTTTTCTGTGACAGAGAATAATCGTTTCAGTGCATCCAGTGCAGCCTGCTCAACTGCTGTATCTACTGATTCTCCAAATCCTGTAATGAAATGGAACTGGCATCAGGAAGTTACATGTGCTAAAATACATTTAGTTACACCAATATAACAAATGGAAAACTCCAACAAAATACCATTATTATGGCACTAAATCAACATTTGTCTCCCATATGGCTGACGAGTGGACCATCAGAACTGTTAATCACAGATTTTGAAGAGTCTTAGTTATGTTGTAAAAGGGCCTGTCCTGACTACCTGGATAGCAGCTTTTCAAGCAATAAACTTTAGTTTTTGAGAAAACTGATGTTGAAGTTTTGTGTGTACCTTCCATACCCATAACAGTAGACCGATTTCGACCTACTATCCCTTGCTGTGCTAGAGCAAACTTCCGGATGATATTTGTCACATGACCACCATTCACATTTAATGAAAGCTGCTGCCTTGCAGGCATATGTATTTTCTAGAAATGATGCCACAGACACAATTCAAAGAGATTGTTCTATCATTGATCAACTTTGATTTGAATCGTGCATGTTTCGTCATTCCTGTGAAAGTAGGTGCACTAAACTGATGCAGAATTAAAGAATGTATTTTTATGGAATCTTCTTTTTACGTGATTTTTCTATTGGTCTTCAGCAAACAGGGAACATTGTGATTTTTTTAAAGATTTAACCAGCCTGTAAAAATAAACATTGCAAAGCTGGCAAAGTGGAGTAAATTTGAGTGGGGTAATTTTTATGGTGCAAGTGGATGCATCTTTTTCTTCTACTAAGATTTGATCATAAAGTGACAAATCAGTCCACCCTCCGCAGGAATCAATAATGTAAAAAGAATTTTTCATGTATCACATACAGAATAACAACAGATTTTAAAAACCTGCTGTACAGCGTTTTCATGAACTCACCTGATTTTGTGCAAGTTACAATTACATTTTTTAAATTTACGAGTCAACTCTTTTTTTTTAACATTCAGACCAAATTTCCGGGATAGTTCTTGCTTACATTTAAAAAAAGTTAGGGGAATATCTTTCCTGATGCAGTTATAGTATACTGTACTGTGAAGGAATGACTAATCCTGTTCAGATCTTTTTTCTTGCACAGGGATGGTTTTTGCTCCGTATCCCACTAAGGATCTACCGTGCATTGATGGGTCTGGCAACCAGTTTGATCGGTATTAATTAAATAATTGAGGTCAAAGTTAGGGATGTTCTGTACACTGAAATTGGAAAAAAAAGCTTTTGCAAACAGGATTTGAACATCTGCTGCCAGTGTGGTAGCCGTGAACCTTAGCCGGTGCACTGCACACACTAGCTCGAAATAGGTCTAACGTTACGGGTATAGGAGGTATGCATAAAATTTTAACATCATTTTTCTTGGGAACTAGAGGCCATTGCCTGAATAGCTGCTAGCCAATACTCTGGACAAGACCCTCTCACAGCATAATCAAGACTCATCAATATCCATGGTTAACAGGTCTTGATGGTTCCCTTGTAAGAGTAATTGAGAAATGGATGCCCGCAACATGTTAATAGTTTACAGAACAACAGTGTTTTGACTGGAGGATGTAAGATGAATGTTAAAAAAAGCAAAACAAGTATAATGGAATTCAATCAAATTAAACCAGGTGATGCTGCGGGAATTAAACTAGCAAATGAGACATAAAAGTAATTGATAAGTTCTGCTATTTGGATAATTATCTCTTAAACATTTTATTTTGTTTTGTTAGACAGAACTCTTTGCATATCTTCATACTTACCACTCTGTCCCACCCTCAATTCCTTCCTACATGTGCAATGTAACCATTGCTTCATTGTAAGTTTTTGTTTCTCTCTTTTTCTTGTTGTAATTTTATTCTTTTAACCTTTCTTTCGACATTAATTTCTTTTGTTTTGACGTTTTTATACTGCTACCTGTCCTTGTCTTATCTGCAATTCCATTCCTAGTATCTTTCTCTCTTCTCTCTGAGTTGCTGAATTGTCAACTATTCCCTCTTCCTTCCGTCTTCATAAGTTTTTAAATCACCTCTGTATTTTATTGTTCGTTTTCCTCTCGGCCATTCATATTGTATGAACCTCGCCTTGTGTCATTTTCTCACTTAATCTATGACGAGTCCTATTTCCATCACTGATTTCTTCTCTCCTGTTGGATGAAGGAGTCATTTGCTCCAAAAGCGTCATTTTCATCTTTTTTTAAACTTTCAAGGGAATAATGCCTCTTCCTTTTCGGAGAAAATATCTTCACATTTTCTATTCTGAATATCTTAAGAAAATGCTCTGCAACATAAAATTCTGTCATTTTCTTGAAATATAATTTTGACAGTGTATCCACTTACAGTATTATAACACTGCTTTTACATTTCTAGAATTAATGTATTCCCACTGTTTACAACCTTTTTTTCACTTCTGTCAAATTTCCTGTGTTCTCAATGTAAATTTGTACCATTTTCAGCATTAACATATTTATAATTTTCCTGCAATTTATGCTTTATGAAACAACATTTCTGGAGAAAACTAATGCAACTGACATAAAATGATGTTGACTTGGAATTGGCCTTCTTCAAGCATTACGCAGTTAACTTTCTTGAGTCCTGAGCATTGTGCTCATTAGATCTGAACCAGAAAAAGTCCATACAATTCATGGCATTAAGCTTTGTCTCCTGCTTCTGCCAAACTCTACTTGGCTTGGTAGCTGACAGAAGCAATTGTTTCTGCAGAAATGAGAAGTATGACTCCAAATGAACATTCACTTCTTTCTTCAGATGAACATTCACTTCTTTCTTGTCTCTACCAACCTTAGGTTTCATTGATGTGTGCTATACAAAAAGTAGTATTCTGTTATAATTGTAGCCATATTGTTTTAGTGTTGTATTTGCCGTGTGATTATGATCATGTGCAGAGGACATCAACATTCAACTTTTAATTAACAGTATAGTTTTGTTTGTTGTTTGTATACACATTGGACACAGTGTCCTTTGCTAGCTGAGGTTGACTACATTACCTGCACCAACAAAGCTGTCACCAGAAACTGAGGTGAACTGATTTCAATCAACACAGCTTCTACTGTCAACCACCATACCAAAAGTTAATGTGTGGACTGTGTGGCATCTTCTGTAGCCTCGCATGTATGATCGAAATGTCTTCTTGTGAGCTGTTCAATTCAAGTAGAAGTTTAGTCTTTTTTGTCATTGTTTTAAAATGGAAAATATTGCAGAAAGAGATAGGAAAATACATTCAACGGAAGGGAATGTAGAAATTCCTGAAAAAGTTGTAGTTTATTGCTGAACATGTGTTGCATTAACAAAGAGTTTAAAGATACCTGTAATTTTGCTGAACAGCATCATAAAAACAGCGACTATGTTTTGGAAAGTGCAAGTGGACCAAATTTTAAAAAAAAGATTAAATATATGTTATTCTAAAGGAATTACGAAGAACTGCATTCAGACAACACAAACTTATAAGATTCCCTTGTCCATGTACAGACACTATGTGTGTAGAGCAGACATAGCTCTGTTGTACCAGCTTTGCTATGGTAAAGTGTGCACTTGTTCAGACAACGATGGTTTTATTGTACATTCTACATCCCATCTATAGTAGAGCACTAAACTGGTGATCTATGACACTATGTTCATGTTCATTCCAGGACACCTACAGTTATTGCACAGCTACAATGTACAAATGAACACAGGTGCTCCTGATACCTACATGGCATCAACTAGGAAGTCATGCACAAGTCCTAAGCTACATGCATAAATAACTTCCAGTATCTGCTTACTGCTGCAACCTACAACAGTTGTGATCACAGTTAATTTTTAGAAGTGTGAAATAGTCCTGGACCCAGCCATTCTCTAAGCTTACAGTGTGATGATTATTATTTTAAAGCACTGAACAGTGATGACTATTGTTTTAAGGCACTGAACAGTGAGTCATGAAATAAACAGAGACAAGTGTGGTGAAAATCTTTTAAGAAATAACAATAAATTTCAAAACACAGCTGTAACAATAAATGAGTATTTAAAATACAACATTCACATCAGGGGGCACAAGACTATCTCAACAAAGATAAAATACAAGCAGAGACACAATTAAAAAGCTACTTCAAAATAATGAGTGACAAAGTCACTATGGAACACATTAAAACCTCACACACAATATTTATGAAACAAATATTTATGAAACAAACATCAAATAAAACCTTAAATCACAAACCTCAATTGTCTCATTATCGGTTAAAGCAGGAGGCAGGTCCCATGGGAGACTAGGTCTGCCCTCATGTGCCACAAGAAAACACATTGTCTACGTGTGTGTGTGTGCGTGTGTGTGTGTGTGTGTGTGTGTATTGGCACATGTGCACATGCGTGTGTATTGTGTCTACATAGGAAATAATGCTGGATAGCATCTCTAGCAGGGTCAGGTTGTCGACAGTGAATTGATATCTCCTGAATCACATTCAGAACAGCTAAGAAGCTGCCTGATCAGATGATGATTTACCATTTGCTCCAGCTCATTAAGGCAACACACTGATAACTACTGAGACATGTTGGGTCTTTTCCTGGTTGACGTGAGGTATCAAAATTGTCTCCCTCCACCAGTTGGGAAATTGGCCACTCTGCCATACTGAATTAAAACATTATAAAAGAATTTCCTTTGACACCTTTTTCAAATTTGCAGCCAGCTGTGTTATATTTGGTTGTGACCATGCACAGTATGAAGAGACTAAGACAGTGCCAAATCCAGCTCCTGCATCTCCATCTGCACCTCTAGGACTCAGACTTGGTGGATCTGAAGTGCAGCTCATCCCGCTTCACAGTCGCAAGACAGTGGTGGAATGCTGAATCTTGGCTGGTGCTGATGTTGTCTGGTGATGTCTCTGAGCATTGTTTAGAGAGACTGCTGCTTCCTATTGGTAAATGACTGCATCTACCAGAAGTCCACCCGATGACTTCCCACAGTTTTTTAGAATATGTGGAGTGGTTGAAACAGTCTAGGAATGTGTGTGATTATATTTTCTTGCTTTCCTTGATTATGCATCAGGCTTTCACAACTCCACGGTTTTCTACAGTTCGGCAGCACTGAAACTGTCGCAGAGCCACATGCCTGGCCCAGATTTCTGAGCAGCATGCATTAGTCCACCAAGCTACAAGCTGCCTTCCAAGATGACCTGAGGTCTTTGGGTAAGGCAACCAATGGCACAAGATGACACAGATTGTTGCAGGGAGTCCTTTACTTGTTCTCGGATGGCAGATGCAGAAGTGAAGGAGGTATAACAAGGCTAGTGCCCAAGTTGGTGATCCTCCCTTGTAATGGTCAGATACTATCAAACAGAACCTTGACAATGAATATGTCTGTCCTCGCATTTTCATGCAGTGCAACATCAAACCACTGTCACATCTGAATGCACCACAAATGTCGATATTGCACGATTTGACCAGATGGCCAAATAGAGACCCGCAATGAAGCACCTTCCAAATTCTGTCAGATGTTGATAATGCTGTCTCACATGACTACGTGGTATCACAGTGATCCCTTAACAGCTGATGCTGTTCACACCCCTTGGATACAATACCAGGCTTGGTAAAAACATGGAACACAAACATACTAATGCAGTGGCCCTCAAACTGCGGCCCAAATCAAGTAATTGTGCGGACCCGAGTTCTCATCTGTACTTTTTAACAATACGTAGCCGCCACTAACAGCCCAATCCAAAAACATGAAGATCTTCTTAATAGTATATTTTTTCTTGCTCAGCAACAAACAAAACTACTTAGAGAGAGAGAGAGAGAGAGAGAGAGAGAGAGAGAGAGAGAGAGAGAGAGAGAGAGAGATTTTAAGATGTGCTTAATTTTAATTGATACTCATGAATTCAGTCATGAGCTATACCTCAGGGCACAGGCATAAGTAGTGACATCACTGCAGTATTAGAGGATGTGAGAGGGGAGGTGGTTTACTGGTGTCATTTAATACTGACAACTCATGGGCGTGCATGCATCTTACCAATTAGCTGACTTACATGACTTGACTTAATTACCTTGGCCCACTGGGGGGCATAGGGCATCAAAAGATCTTGCAATTCATCTCTGTCTTGGGCCATTTCCCTCAGTTCCAACCATTTCTTGTCAATTCTCCTTGCTTGCCCTTCCACCATCATTTTCCATGTAGCTCTGGGCCTGCCTCTGTTCCTTGTTCCCTGGAGATTCTGATTCAGTGCCTCCTTCTAGATTGCCCTGTCTGATCCTCTACACACATCTGGTTCGTTTTCCTGCACAGAGCTCCTTCTTACTTATTTGTTCTGGCCAGCAGATATCCATGCTACAGAACACCTAATTATGAAGCTCTATAACTGTGATGTTATCTTGTTGTCTAGTTTCCAACGTTCATGAACATATAAGACAGCCTTGACATTTGCATTAAAAATACAATTTTTTTTTCCATACTGGATACAATGAAGGCAGCATTTGTGTTCTTTATGAGGTTCTTCACATCCTCTCCAGCCCAACCACTCCCAGCAACACCACCAAAGTACAAAAATGATTTTACCTTCTTCACTTGCTGCACCTCTACAGAGGTTACTCCATTTACTTAGAATTTACTCTAATTTCGTTTGTTTTACGTATCTTTATTTAGAGACTAGCAATTCCTGCTTCTTTTTTAAAGGGTTTAATTTATCTATCACATCAATCAGCATTCATGGATTCCCCATTTCATTCCTCTTCTCCTGCCTGTGGTGACTCTTCTCATTAAATCTAGGGCAAGTAGAAAAAGTGATGGTTATAAAACAGGTCCCTGCCAGACTCTTGTGTTACCACTGTTGTGTCTGTGATATTTCCCTTGTGAGTATACAACTTCTGTAGCTGTTATGCAGCTTTCTGATGATATTTATAAAATTTTCTGTGCTACATCACAAATCCGCAATACCTGCCACTGCACTTGATGCTTCACTGAATTGAAGGCCTTTCTTAAAATCAGTGAATGCCACGTACATCATTGCTTGGAATTCTTTACTTTGTTCTAAGATGATCCTAAAGAATATTACTGAGATCAACACAACTGTGCTTTGCCTGATACTGGCCTGTTTTCTACACAATCAATTTTCAAGTGAATCTTTAATCCTATTTAAGATAATTCTGGTGAGGACCTTAATGGACACTGGCAGCAACATAATACCACACCAGTTGTTACAATCCAACAAATTTTCCTTATCCACCATGATTTTATTTTTGGGTCCTACACCTTAGACAGCTTTATCTTCTCCTTGCTTAGACAGCTTTGTCTTCCGTTGTTTAAAGAACACTATCCATCCTTTTGCAGCCAGCCTTCCACTTCTTTGAACCACACAAACTCCTTTGACCACACAGAAAGTGTTTCCTTCGGAATAACTACTGATCAACTGCTATGGTATAAATTACAAACAGAAGCAACATGGATTCTTGCATGCACATTATAGAAGTGGTCATCTTCAAATTTGGTACATATTTGCAGCAAGGACTACAGAATTAAATTACGACTCTTGTAGTACAACACGATGAGTAAAAGAAAAATTACATTAAATACATATTGAAAACTTTTGTGATCGTGTTTCATATCGCATAAAGCATTTAAACATAAGAACAATTACTTTATTAATCAATTAATTGTCTGCTCACACAGACAACACGACAACACTTCAATTGGGATCACTGAGGGTGGCAACAATCCGAAACAGAGAATAGTCAACACCAAGTGCTCCAAATGTGGCCAACTTTTAACAATCAGAATATGGGAGCTGTCAGCCAACATATCGTGCCCATACTACAGCTAATCTATTGGTGGCCCACAACATGTTAATTTATATAGCTTACCAATTAACTTTAACATTGGTACATATGCATCCAGAGGTGTCACCCCACAATGTCAGTACTGGCTGTCTTCTTGGGTGCTTCACTTTTTTTGTCTATCGGTGTAGTACTTTCCTTGGGGAGGAGATCAGGTCCGATTGTGGAAGGTTAAAAAGGGAAAGGCGCATCATTCAGACTTCAGGATGAGAGAGAGAGACTCACTTGTCCTACTGAAAGTATGCACTGGCTAGCAATTCTCTCTCATAAGTTTACAGTTCACTTGAGTGTATTTTTATTTTGCATCAATTGTTGCTCATGGCTAATATAATACTGTATCAAAAGAAATAAGTGCACTAACCAGCACCAAGGAATTGACGGTCACTATAAACAGCAACTCTGTATGCAGCCAGTATGGTATTTGGACCGGCCACTCCAATGAGTCGTGGCTCTGGTGCAGCTCTTCCTTGTTGTTTGAGAATGTTTTCTAGTGTTAGAAGCGGCTGTTCTGGAGACCATATGTCACTAACATCTCGGCCAGCAAGTTGAGCCACCACAAAATCACGTACAAACAAGCCTGTCTTCTCACTGCCTGAGCTCTTCAAAAGTGCTCCAACAACAGCACAGAACACTTGGACTAATGTTGATTCTTCCACAGGAAATTCCTTTGGGCAAATCAGAAAAAAATTCAAAATATAACTTGTTACCATTTCGAAAAAAATATTACTTTTACAAACAAAATATTCCTAAGTACACGTATTAGTTCTCAGTATGATACATAAAAAATATGTACTATTAACTTACTGAACTTCCATTTTCCACTCATGTAAATTTTAAACTCGTGCCACTGTTTTCTGAGAGAATGCAGAGTTCTTTTAGACAGATCTGCTCATTCAGTTAAAATGTAACATACAGATATATCATAAAGCGATAAATGACAAACACTACTGGGTTCTCTCACTGGTGTAGGAAGAAATATATCAAAAGAGAAACCTTAGGGAGAGGCAGTTGCAATTAACAGACTCTGTCATCTCAGTGTCAAGGATATGTAGCTACAATTCACCATCAGATGCCCTCATTCTTCTACTGAACAGGAGTGTACACAAAGTATCACCAGAACAGGGAAAATGTTGGCTGCACTACGACACAAATTTTGCTAACTTGACAACTCTCTTGAGTAGCCGGGCTCTGCCTGTCACAATGGCAAACAATGGACTATAACACAAAAAGCATTTGGTCCAACTTGCCTGACTGAGTGCAAGTGTAGCTTGTAATGACCTCTTGCTAGAGTTACAGTGAAGTTTATCACAGGTTATGTGGTGAATGGAACCAAGGAATTCAGTACTTTTTGGAGAGGAAACAGCAGCTCTCTCTCTGTTAGGACCGGCAGAGAAGCTTCATGCTGGTGGAAGGCAGCAATTCATCCAGTAGTCACAGTTGGTGGAAATTACATGGTAATTGTAATGCTGTGACTATATAGATCTCCCAGCATAATCGCTTGACAGTCTCCCAGGGTTTGCTGCTGATTATGGAATCAACATGACTCAATATTTCAGCGATCTGTCTATCTTTAAAAAACATGAAGCTGCTGAGTCCAAATGAAGACCAATGAAATCAACAGGACTCAATATTTCAGTGACCTGTCTGTCTTCAGGAGAGATACTGCTGCCGAGTCCCACTGAAAACTGATGCCAAAACTGGAATCATCATCCTATATAGGCCGCATACCATGCTGTGCCGCCCACTGCTGGTGCTGCCTCCAAGACAGGGCTTGTGGCACCACCCATAGTAGAATACTGATGCCAATGATGTACCATATCGAAGACTATCCCCAAACTCTCTGGCCAGTTACACCAGAGAAAATTGTGTTTTGATGTGGATAATACAATGTTCAACATTCTGCTACGACAAAAACCCTTTTCTCACTAATCAGTTGTTTGGCAAACTAATTTCAGTTTCCTGGCAACTATCAGCATCTCGTCATATTTCATTCCATGTCCCTCATGTAAACAATTTCCTGCTACCACTGATTTTTTGGGCTGTTGTAGCCTTGCACTTGTCTTGAATTGTGCGAACCAACCAGCTGAAGTGAGTCTTCCCACTTTGATACAGAATTTCATGTATCCCAGGCTTTATACGTTCCAAATCATTGTTGACAGACCTGAGTAGTAACCTTATCTTGGAAAGTAGATGGAGCACACTCTTAATATCATGTTTATTCTTAAAGTTCTTCTTATCTTAAAGGATATGCCCCCGGTGTAAGGAATAAAGGCCACAGATCTATGCTCCTCTTTGTGCACTTCAGGGGATGGTCCGGACTTTTTAAGGAAAAGGATACAAATAACTTTGGCTTTGCAACAAACATGCTTCTAAAGATACAATGATGACACCTTTTTAATCTCGTTCCATGGATGTGATTTTTGGACCTCTTCAACTGTCTTCATCAGTTTTAAATTTATGATTGAGGTTGAAAGTAATAGGTAACTTCCATTTCTGGACATAACTGTTTACAAAAGACTTGGTGGTACTCTGGGACATGGTCCTTAGAACTCTTGTACACAGATTATATGCTATTTCTGACACAAGAACTTCCAATGTTGGTCTCTGTGTTTAAGGGAAACAGATACTCCAAAAAGCAGATTCATTGGGCAATAGTGTTTGCACCATCCCTGGAGGTGAATGAAGAGGAGCACAGATCTGTGGCCTTTATTCCTTACACTGGGGCATACCTTTTAAGAGTGGGTGAATGTTAAGGAGACTATGCTGCATCCATCTGCCAAGATTAGAGCACTACTTGACTCTGTTACAATGATTTGGGACTTAGAAAGCCTAGAATATACAAAATTTTGTGTCAATATGGGAAAGCTTACATCAGCTGGTCGATCTGCACAGTTCGGGACATAAGTGTTTAACTTCACCATCACAAAACACAACAACCTGAAAACTCAATGGTAGTGGAAAATTTGTTTCAACAAGAGACAGGGGAAGAAATATGATGAACCCTCACAGTTGCCAGTACATCCAGTTTTGGTACAGTGTTTGTAAGGAAGCAACTGAAACTAGGGTGGCAGACAACTCTATTAATAGAGACAAGGGTTCTCCTCTCAGCAGGATGTACAACCCTGTGCTATCCCACATCAAAACCCAACATTCTTTGGTGTGGCTGGTCCAAGTATTTGAGGATAGTCTTTGAGTGTGACACTATGGGCAGTCTTGGAGGCAGAACATATAGTGTGTGGCCCATGCTCCATGTACAGAAGGGGTCTACAAATGATAAGGGTTTCAGCAGGGCTCAGCACAAGGAGTGTTTCTCTTGATGTTGATGTACAGATGGAGTTCCGAAATACTGACTCATGTTCATTTTAGGATCTGGCAGCAAATCCAAGAAATAACAAATTGTTTTGCTACCTGCCGGAATGGTCAGGATGACTTTAAGAACTGCAGTACTGTCATATGGAAGACATTGGGTAACTACCAAATTATCTTCACCTAGTTCTTGCAGTTGGAAGCTCAAAATCTTCCTCCTGGATAAATATATTGGAGGTAACATAGCATTTCATTCAGATTACTACATGGGACTTCTCTGAGGGAGTTATCAGACAAAAAAAAATAGCAATTAGGGTGGACATGTGGAATGTTAAAATGTGAAGGCAGTGTGGGGAACTAGAAAATCTATAGGTGGAAATCGAAAGGATGCGCACAGATATGTTATAAATCAATATGATGCAATGGCCAGAAGAGGATGATTTTTTGAGTGGAGATCTTAGGATTATTTGTACTGAATCAATTAGTGGTAGAGCATGATTACAAACAGCAATCGATAGGAAAATTGGCAGCAGAATGAAGGCTTGAAATTTCCTGGCAGATTAAAATTGTGTGCCAGACCAAGACTCAAACTCAGGATCTTGGCCTTTCACAGGCAAGTGCTTTACCATCCGAGCTACCCAAGCACAACTCACGGCCCCTCCTCACACCATCAATTCTGCCAGTACCTCGTCTCCTACCTTCCAAACTTCACAGCTCTCCTGTGGACTGGAATAGAAGCTGTGAGGACAGGTCATGAGTCATGCTTAGGTAGCTCAGATGGTAGAGCACTTGCCCGCAAAAAGCAAAGGTCCTGAGTTCGAGTCTCGATCCAGCAGACAGTTTTTATCTTCCAGGAAGTTTCATATCAGCACACACTCTGCTGCAGAGCAAAAATCTCATTCTAGAATGAAGGATTATATGCAGACTACAGAAAGAAGGTTGATGGAGAAACTTAACCGGTATCCAACAGATATAATCACACTCAGACATTGCTATTTTATGTTATGGGAAAAGAAGGAATAGCCACGGCTATTTTATTATGCTTTGTTCAGCACTTAATTGTATTTCTGAATCTCTGTTCTTATAAATTATGATTCAGCAGCATTGCGAAATGGCTTCCTAGCACACCAAGCTGAAAGTGTCCCTACAAACACTGAATTGGGAACTGTAACAGGAAGAAGATGAGCGTATTGGTCCGATAACAAGCCGCCACCACATTTAAGCCCTACCTGTAAAGTTTTAGGAGGAAATAATAAAAAAAAAAATGTGTGAAAATAAGCCACACACAAACCGAGATGAGAAAAATTACAAAAAATTTATTTGTACTTATATGTAAGATGTAGGTACGTACTGTAAACATTTCTTGTAACATATGGTACAGCACATTGGCATCTAAGATACCAGTACCACATGTTGTTTTATTCATTCTCATCACCATTAGTACCAGTATTCACTTCATCACACTCACTCTCACTCCCATCATACTCTTCATTCTTTTCCCATAGCACATCATCCTAGCTGCCAGCCAGAGCATTTGACGTGCAGCATTTCTTGAGCTCTTGATGGTAGCCTCCGATGATATGGAAGACCATGAAGCAAGAATCCACTCAAACAGAAGACAGAAGGGCGACTGATGGCTTTTTAATCTTACCAGACGGTCTAAGGACATGGTCTTCTTCCGAGAACCAATCTC
Source organism: Schistocerca piceifrons (assembly GCF_021461385.2). NCBI lineage: Eukaryota > Metazoa > Arthropoda > Insecta > Orthoptera > Acrididae > Schistocerca > Schistocerca piceifrons. The sequence goes on from NC_060145.1 coordinate 334,509,977, forward strand.
CATACATTTTTCGCAAGTTGTCCTTGAACAGCTTGTTTATGGCTACATCTAGCTTTTGAACTCATTTCACCAGGTATTATGACAAGGTCTATCTTTTGTGCAGAAAGTTTATCTTTTACTTCAGCAGTATGTCCCTTAAAACCATCCAAAACAAGCATGTCTCTCTCAACATTGAGTGCCCCAGGATTCCAAACAATAGACGGCCAGTCAACGATTGGTTGCATTGTCAATCATCCTGTTTCTTAACAGTGAATCACTACGTCCTTAGGAAACTTTTCTTTGGACATAGTCTTTCTCTTCAGAATGACATAGGGGGTAACTTTCCCCCACCACAATGAAAAGACTCTCTGCCATCTCCAGCAGCTCAGCCCAGAAGGCAACTGTCACATGGAATGGAAGCAGCAGTCTAGAGGGATGGGAGGGAAGGAATATTAGTGTATGGGTCAAGGGAGGGAGGAGCTTTGTCTGGCAGAGTGTGCAGGGACTAGACTACTAGACTGCCAACAGGCACAGTATTGGGCCATGTGGGTGCCCATGGCTGTGCCATGGATTTGTTTGTATGCCTTCCCTTCAAAGGAGAAGTAGCTGTAAGTTAGGATAAAGTCACTGTTGATGTCTCTTTCCTATTCACCAACATCCCTCATGCTCTTGCCACAATTGAACACAGCCTTTCCCCATGCCCTTCAGACTCCAAACCCACTAATTCCTCATACATCTTACTAACTTTATTCTAACCCATGACTACTTCTCCTTTGAAGGAAAGTTACACAAACAGCAACAGGCACCCTCCTATGCCTATGGGGGCCATCTAGAGGAGACCTTCCTAGCCTACCAAACTGCCAAACTCCTAGTCTGTTTCCGATTCACTGAAGATTTATTTATGATGTGGACTCTCCCAAGTCATTTTCCCTCACACCTCCAATCTTCCCATCACCCTCAAGAACCAGCTACAAAGGAGTGCCCCCTTTGTGACCCAATACCACCCTGGACTGGAACAAGTGAACCACATTCTTCGTCAGGGCTTTGATTACCTATCATCATGCTATGATCCTACCCAATATCCTTTGTACTCCTCCTAAAGTGGTGTTCCATCACCCACCTAATATCCACAACACCCTAGCCTATCCCTATGCCACTCTCAATCCCAACCCCTGGCCAAGGAGATCATATCCCTGTGGAAGGCCCAGATGTAAGACCTGCCCAGTCCATCCACCCACCACTTTCTATTCCAGTCCTGTCACAGTCTTATCCTACCCCATCAGAGGCCTGGCCAGCTGTGAAAGCAGCTCTGTCATATACCAGCTTTGCTTAAATCTTTGCACAGCTTTTTATATTGGTATGACTGCCAACCAGTAGTCCACTAGGATGAAAATCCACCGCCAAACTGTGGACAACGGCAAAGTAGACCACTCTGTGGCACAATATACAGCTAACATAACACGGTACAATATGCAGCTAACATAACACGCTTGATTTCAATAACTGTTTCACTATCCTAGCCATCTGGGTCCTCCCCTCCACTACCAGCCCTTTTGAACTGCGTAGATGGGAGTCATCCTTAAAACATATTCTCTGCTCTCGAAATTATCCCAGCCTCAACCTATGGTAACATACTGTCGTCCCCCCCACCCCCGGTGCCATCCCGTCATCATCACCTCCTCCCTATTCTTGTCTCCCACTCACTTTGTGTATTGCCCTCTGCCAATGCACCTGCCCATCTTTTCCTTCCCCATTCCTCTACTGTTTTGCTTTCCATTTTTCCCCCACCACCTCTCCATGTCCATGCCCCACGGCCTCGAAACGCTAAACCCATTGGCAGTCTAGACCCTGCATGCTCCACCAGACAGTTTTCTCTCTCTCTTCACCATACTCTTCTAACCCTTCCCCTTCCCTAGACTGCTGCTTCCATTCCACGTGACAGTTGCGTTCCGGTCTGAGTGGCTGGAGATGGTGGTTGTGTGTGTGAAGTGTGCTTGCTTGTGTGAATGAATGTATCTTTGTGTTTCCTTTTCTGCTGAAGGCTTTGGCTGACAACTAATGTGCAAGTGTCTTTTCATTGTGTCTGTCTGCAACTGAAAGTGGCATCTTTAAGATGAGCAGTAAACTATTTTTTCCATTATGATATTCCAACCTCACTCTAGAGTTCTCAGTGTTTCACGATTATTCCCCCCCTCCCCCCCACTTACCATGTTGCTCAGCACGTAAAAAAGAATAATGGCATTTCATCACCATTACCAATGTGATGAAAAGGTTATGAGTGACACTTTCATAATTGGATGACATACTGCTGGAAATTAACCAGTTTTTCATCAAAATCTTCTGGCATTCTCTGTGCTAGTGTAGTATTTCATCGGAGGGCCAGGCCATTTCTCCGCATAAACCAATGTCACCAATCAGCACACATACAGGATTCTCCTTGAGGAACATTTAAAACTCTTGCTTCCACAAGCTTGGATTATTTCTCATGAGATAGGCATCCCATCATTCCCCTTATCTTGCAAACAAGAAAGTACATTAGCTTGAAGTTCCAGATACCTGGCACATTTTGGACCCCTGAATGATTTTCTCGTTGAAACAGTTTTCATCCTTTTTCCTTTTGAAGCAGTCCAATGTCGCACATTATAATTGTCCAGTCCACACTTTCTTCCAGCCTCTCTTTTAGTAGGTTTTGACATAATGCACAATTGTAAATTTAAAGCTTGCATTGTAATTGCACCAAATTTCTTGGCTCAATGACGCTTTTTGCTTTAAATAGTCATTCATATTGACATAAATCAGGTTCTCTTACCAGTATACAACTGAAACTTAATTATGAGCTAAAGAAACAATAATGGTAGATGTACACCATGTTAAGAACAATAAAAAAGTTTATGTTGCTACATAATAAAATGCCTTGTCAACAGTTTTTGCTAGACACTAGTTGTATTGTTGCAAATGAGAATAATTTTTTTATAGCAAAGGTATGCAAAAAGACAAGATCTGCATAAGCAGAAATGTTTCAGGAAGAAGAGAAAGAAGAATGAGAAGTGGATATTAGATGCAAACTAACTTCTCGAAGGTGAAATTTGGTAAAAAAGTGTGCATTACTTTTGAGCCAATACAATAGCAATATATTGTACTGTGAAGTAAGGACAAAATTCTTCCATTTTTACTTTCAAGTGTGATATATTCAAACTTTGTCCTTTCTTAAGGAAATTAAAATAATAACCGCATGTATTCATTCACCGCATCATAGGTATTAATAATATCGTGAATATTTCAAAATAAGCACAGGGCTTTGGAAATCAGCATGATCTGGAGGTAATGACCCAGACTGCCACATGTAAATCTTATCTGCGGATGAAATTTTCTTAAATGTTTATACTTTTAACATAGTGACTGACAGCACCCCCCCCCCCCCCCACGCCAAAAAAACTTGTAAATATAAGACCACACAGTAACATAAACAAGCCCTATGATTTTATGTACTCATTACAACGTGTCTTGGTATTAATTGAACCATAAAGCACCTCTTATTAGTAGGACAGCTATAATTAGTGTGTTTGCGTTACTTACCTATGAGAACTAGTTTTTCCTCCTTCTAGGAGTTTCGATTTGCATCCATAATACCAGCAGTTACGCACCTTTGCTGTTACTAATACATAAGTGTGGTGAAATTGGGGAAATAATGTAAAAAACTTTAACAATAGTTTCATATCAATGTCACAAGACTGTTTCCGATTTTATTCTGATTATGATGCAAAGTACTTTTGGACAGGCACTGCGTCGACTACAGCCATTATGAAATACATTAAATGTATTCACATTTACGAATAATGACAACCATCAGCTCCAGAATGGAATGATGACAATGAAAATCTGTGCCGGACCGGTACTCAAATCCAGATTTCCTGCTTATCGCTAGCAGTCACTTTACCATTTAGTTATCTGTGCACAACTCCTGGCAAGACCCAAGCTTGCATGTGTCGCCAACCTTGCGTCTCTGACCAGGACTCACACATCCATTATGTATATTCCTGTACAGGTCAGATGTTATGCTTGAAAGTCACTTGCAAGGTATCAGCAAAGAAATATGATGTTGCAGTGCCTGTGTTATTCTCATTACGATGCAAAGTTCCTTTGGACATGCATGCATGTCCAAAGGAACAGGCACTGCAGTGACTACAGCTGTTATGAAGTACATTAAATTTATTCACAATTGCGAATAATTACAACCGTCAGCTGCAGAATGAAATGATGACAATGAAAATCTGTGGCGGACTGGGACTCGAACTCAGATTTCTCGCTTATGGGTCACCTTACCATTTGGTTATTCGTGCACAACTCACGACCAGACCCAAACTTACTTACGTCATCAACCATGCGTCTATGACCTGAACTTCTACATCCATTATGTATGACGTGCAACAATAAAGTAATGAGGCTGGTGTGAAAGAAAATGTTGCTTATCATTTTAGTCAAGTTTAGTGTTGTCTCCTTCAAAGTAGTTGCCTTCTGATTGCACACACTTTTTCCAGTGCTTCTGCCATTGATGATAACATTTGTGGAACTCATCTTCTGTAATATCCTCCAAGACCCTCACCACAGCTTTTTGGACATCTTTTGCTGTTTGAAAATGGTGTCCCTTGACGGCCGTTTTGACTCTTGGAAATAGAAAAATGTCACACGGGGCGATATCTGGTGAATAAGGTGACTGTGGTACTACTGAAATTTGTTTTGAGGTTAAAAATTGCTGTGCTGACAGCTGTATGGGATGGCACACTTTTCATACCAAGATTTTCAGTTATCATTAGACGAACCATTTCTCAATTGATCTTCAGTTCTTCTGCAATCATTTTCACGGATAATCTTCGGTCTGATCGTACGAGTTCACGCACCCTGGCCAAGCTGACATCCGTCCGTGAGGTTGATGGTCATCCACTGCGGTCTTCATCTTCAACATTTGTTCTGCCTTCACTAAACATTTTATGCCAACAAAAAACTTGAGCTCTTGATATAATCTTCTCTCCAAAAGCCTTCTGAAGCTTACCGTAAGTTGTCATCGCGTTTTCACCCAATTTAACACAAAAAGAAATGGCATACCATTGGGCTATATTATGCGTTTCCATTTCCGTGATGAGAGACACAAACACGTGTTAACTTATTACAGCACAACTCATGACTGAGCAGTTGCATTGATGTGCCACTTGGACTAGAAGCAGTTTATAGACCAAGGTCAAAGAAATTGTGCCTATGCAAGCCTGGAGGGTTGCCACATCTTGCAAAGAAAATCAGTCTCATTACTTTATTGTCACACCTCGTATATTCCCATACAGGTTAGATGTTATACTTGAAAGTCACTTGTCTGGTATCAACAGAGACATACGATATTGCAGTGCCTGTGCTATTCTGATTACGATGCACAGTGCCTTTGGACATGCATGCATGCATAACCTCTGCTGCCTTTTCTCTCAAGGCTACTCCTTCATCTTCTGTTGTGTTTCTTACTCTTGTTTCAGTCAATTGTTGCCTAATACTCCGTTTCAAATTCTAAACAACCACTCATTCTTTCAGCTTTTCCCGTCCCATCTCTTCAATTTACTCTCTTTCTTCAGTTTTAATCTGCAGTTCTGAACCACATTTTACGGTCAAAGTGCACATCTGCCACTGGAACCACTTTGCATTTTAAAATATGGTTTCTAAATCTCTGCCTCAGCATTAATAATCTATGAGTATTTGGGATCTTCTTGTTTCCAGGTCTGTTCTACGTATATAATCTCCTTGCATGACTATCAACCCACGGAATAGTGATGATTAAATTGTGTTCTGTGCAGAACTGTACCAGGTAGCTCCATCTTTCACCCCCCCCCCCCCCCACCCCCCCGGCCGTGTTCTCCGATTATTTTTCCTTCAGTTCTGACTGTCGTATTCCGGTCTTCCCAAAAAATAAGTTTTCATTTCCATTAATTATCTTAATAGTTTGTTTTACCTCATCATACATTCTTACAATATCTTCAACTGCGGAGCCAGCTGGCATATAAACTTGTACCATTGTGGTGAGTATGGCTTTGTGTTTACGTTGGCTATGATTATGCATTCACACCAGTGTTCATAGTAGCTTATCCATATTCCTCTTTCTTATTCATTGTTAGACCTACTCCTGCACGATCTCTCTTTGACTTTGTACACTCCTGGAAATGGAAAAAAGAACACATTGACACCGGTGTGTCAGACCCACCATACTTGCTCCGGACACTGCGAGAGGGCTGTACAAGCAATGATCACATGCACGGCACAGCGGACACACCAGGAACCGCGGTGTTGGCCGTCGAATGGCGCTTGCTGCGCAGCATTTGTGCACCGCCGCCGTCAGTGTCAGCCAGTTTGCCGTGGCATACGGAGCTCCATCGCAGTCTTTAACTAATACTGGTAGCATGCCGCGACAGCGTGGACGTGAACCGTATGTGCAGTTGACGGACTTTGAGCGAGGGCGTATAGTGGGCATGCGGGAGGCCGGGTGGACGTACCGCCGAATTGCTCAACACGTGGGGCGTGAGGTCTCCACAGTACATCGATGTTGTCGCCAGTGGTCGGCGGAAGGTGCATGTGCCCGTCGACCTGGGACCGGACCGCAGCGACGCACGGATGCACGCCAAGACCGTAGGATCCTACGCAGTGCCGTAGGGGACCGCACCGCCACTTCCCAGCAAATTAGGGACACTGTTGCTCCTGGGGTATCGGCGAGAACCGTTCGCAACCGTCTCCATGAAGCTGGGCTACGGTCCCGCACACCATTAGGCTGTCTTCCGCTCACGCCCCAACATCGTGCAGCCCGCCTCCAGTGGTGTCGCGACAGGCGTGAATGGAGGGACGAATGGAGACGTGTCGTCTTCAGCGACGAGAGTCGCTTCTGCCTTGGTGCCAATGATGGTCGTATGCGTGTTTGGCGCCGTGCAGGTGAGCGCCACAATCAGGACTGCATACGACCGAGGCACACAGGGCCAACACCCGGCATCATGGTGTGGGGAGCGATCTCCTACACTGGCCGTACACCACTGGTGATCGTCGAGGGGTCACTGAGTAGTGCACGGTACATCCAAACCGTCATCGAACCCATCGTTCTACCATTCCTAGACCGGCAAGGGAACTTGCTGTTCCAACAGGACAATGCACGTCCGCATGTATCCCGTGCCACCCAATGTGCTCTAGAAGGTGTAAGTCAACTACCCTGGCCAGCAAGATCTCCGGATCTGTCCCCCATTGAGCATGTTTGGGACTGGATGAAGCGTCGTCTCACGCGGTCTGCACGTCCAGCACGAACGCTGGTCCAACTGAGGCGCCAGGTGGAAATGGCATGGCAAGCCGTTCCACAGGACTACATCCAGCATCTCTACGATCGTCTCCATGGGAGAATAGCAGCCTGCATTGCTGCGAAAGGTGGATATACACTGTACTAGTGCCGACACTGTGCATGCTCTGTTGCCTGTGTCTATGTGCCTGTGGTTCTGTCAGTGTGATCATGTGATGTATCTGACCCCAGGAATGTGTCAATAAAGTTTCCCCTTCCTGGGACAATGAATTCACGGTGTTCTTATTTCAATTTCCAGGAGTGTATTTATAACCCCGTACTAACCTGACGAATAGCCCTGTTCTTTCTATCATCAGACTTCACTAAGTCCTACTACATTCAGCATCAACCTACCTATTTCAGTTTTTAAATTCTCTAACCTCCCCACCCAATTAATGGATATCAGATTCTTCACTCCAAACCGCAGAACACATTTTGTTTTTCCAGGGCAGTCCCTGTTCGGAGATGGCCGGGGGGGGGGGGGGGGGGGGTGGGGGGGGGGAGACTATTTTATTTCAAGAATACTTTATCCAAGAGGAAGCCATAACCATTTAATCACGCAGTAGAGCTGCATGCCCTTGAGAAATATAATGGCTGTGGTTTCTCACTGCTTTCAGCTGTTTTCAGTACCAGCACAGCAAGGCCATATTGGCTTTTGTTACAAGGTCAGATTAGTCACTTATCCAGACTGTTGTCCTGTAACTGCTGAAAAGCCTGCCACTCCTCTTCAGAAACCAATGGTTAGTCCGACCTCCCCACTTATAAACCTCTCTTGTGGTTTCACCTGCAGTACAACTATATGTATCCTTGAGGCATGCAGGCCACCCCACCTCAGCGAAGTCCTAGTTCATGGTGGATTTTAAAGATTAATGCTCAAAAACCTGAATCAAATATTAAAGCAGCAAATGAAGAATGCCAAATGAAAGAAATCTAGAGGGCACAATAAATTACAAACCAAAGAGAAAAAATAAAGATGTAGTGCACAAGTGCGGAAGAAAACTAGGCTCAAGAGAAGTTGTGGGAGGACAGAAGAAAATGTTGGCTCCATTGATGTTGGAAACCGCTAAGAAGAAGAAGAAGAAAATGATGATCATGATGGGAAAAACAGATATTAAGATAATGGTACCACCAGTAAGAAAAACTGTGAACCACATAGTCTAAATATGTACGTGAAATAAGAGAAAAAGAAAAATTACCAGCAGTGTCATATGAACATCTCATTTAGTTTTTACTTAAAAAAAAAACTGAACTGCAGGAATCCAACTAGATCTGCATAACTGCATGGTGAGAAGCACACTGGCATGAACTACTGGCTTTGAAAGACTGTAGTGGTGGTAAAAACGAAATTAAAAAATCTCTGTAGTGTTGGTAGAAAGGAAATTAAAAAAATCAATGCTGGGGCCGAATACAGCATGTACTGACAGCATACTTAGGTGGGCGGAATTTCAAAGATGATGATGTTCAAGAGGCTGTTTAGCGGAGACTGCATAACATTTATGTGACAGTTTCCCTGCTAGAAAAATGCTGTACATCCAGCAATCAGTATGTGGCAGGTACCCTAAACTCATCTCAAAAAGTAAGAAAACATGTTGCTGCAGAACTATTTTCTGTGCTTCGTATTTTCACATCCCCTATACAACTCATATTTTGCCACTATAACAGAATGAAAATATTTCAAAATTACTATTTAATTTACAAGTAAGTAACAAATATTGTAATAATAAGAACAGATATAAAGAAATTATTGATGTACTCACAGCAGAAAGAATAAGATCTTCCGTTCCAATAAGCTTTGAGATAGAAGCCAACGTGCTATCTGTCATCAGGAACTTGCAAATGGCTCTGTAATGACATCACACACATTTCAAAAGACCATACACAGAATGAATAGTAAAATGAAATCTCTGACTATTGCTTTAATACACTTACACAACACCTTCTTCTGGTAATTTAGGCAAAGATTCTCTCACATAAATCTCTATGTAGTTTTTCATGAACTTCATGCCTTCTTTTGCCAATTCTTGGTTGTCAGTAAGTGCTAGCTTGGGATCTTCAATACCTAGCTCCTCCTGCTTCATTTCCTCTTGAACAATGTAAGAGCGTGTTGTAAACGCTTGCTGCAGTAACGTCCTGTCAAAATCTTCCTGCAGGCGCTTGCCAAATGCAAAGATTTCAGCATGATAGTTCCTGTAATTTTATTATTGCTTTGAACATTGTAAAATTCTGGCAAATAAAATTAAAAGTCTGCACATTACAGGATAATATTTGTGCAACAAAAAGGCTTCCACAGTGTTGGGACTGAACCAAAGCCTGTATTTTATGATCTAAAGATGGAATGAGACCAGTCATCTTGTTAGAAAAATATATGACTTTGATGGGTGGTTAAATTATTCTAGTAATATCTATGAATTTATGGAGAAATAAGGAAAACAAACAGTATCATACATTATTTTGGATATGTCAAACAACTATGACAGATGGATGAAAATGAAATACTACAATTCTTTAGCAGGAGATGCATGGAAACAGAGTGTGCCCACCAAACAATACAAGATTTTCAAACTTTCTGGTAAATAAAAGTCAATAAAATACTGAGTAATAAATAACATACCTCCCTCACATCTAATGTATAATGTGTTGGATCCATCATCCACAAATAACTCCTGAGGCATACATGTATGCATCACACACACAAAATAAGAATTTCGAGCAGACAATACTCTATTGCCAGAGTACTCCATGTGAAATATTTTAATAGTAAAATTAATATCAGTGAACAGTTGCACTGATAGTTTTCTATATCAAGCTTCAAGAATATAGTGTACTCAACAACAACTAAACATCTCTGCATGGAAGTTTCCTCAGCACATATCACTGTCAGTTCACAAATTAATGATATAGTGGAATTAAGTAGAGTGATGCTGAGGGAATTAGATAAGGAAATGAGACACTTAAAGTAGTAATGAGTTTTGCTATTTGGGGAGCAAAATAACTGATGATGGTTGAAGAAGGGAGGATATAAAATGTAGATTGGGAATGGCAAGGAAAGTGTTTCTGAAGAAGAGAAATCTGTTAACATTGAGTAATAGATTTAAGTGTCATGAAGTCCTTTCTCAAAGTATTTGTATGGAGTGTAGCCATGTATGGACGTGAAATGTGGACAATAAATAGTTTAGACAAGGAGAGAATAGAAGCTTTCGAAATGTGGTGCTACATAAGAATGCTGAAGGTTAGATGGGTAGATCACATAACTAATGAGGAGGTACTGTATAGAATTGGGGAGAAGAGGAATTTGTGGCACAACTTGTCTAGAAAAAGGGATTGGTTGGTAGGACATGTTCTGAGGCATCAAGGGATCACCAATTTAGTATTGGAGGGCAGCGTGGAGGGTAAAAATCGTAGAGGGAGACCAAGGATGATTACACTAAGCAGATTCAGAAGAATGTAGGGTACAGAAGTTACTTGGAAATGATGAAGCTTGCACAGGATAGAGCAGCATGGAGAGCTGCATCAAACCAATCTCTGGACAAGACCACAACAACAACAAACAACATGGCAATACGGCCAAGAAAAATAGAAGATATTTTAAGAGTTGACGGAACAAACAATTACTGATCTGATGGCACAGATAGAACAACGTCTATTTGAAAACAACAAACAAAAATATAGATCAACGCTCCTATACGTTAGAGGAACATACTGCTGAGTCACATCAGTAAAAGGTTCAGATAAATCAACAAATAGCAGAATTAAAATACACTATACTAAATTTTAAAGGCAAGTTATATTCTGAGATAATTAAGCACTGTGATTTTGTTAGGGATGAGGTAAATGAACACACACACAGTCTGTGGCCCATACAGCTGTTCAAATGGGAAACGTCAGAGACTATTATTCCTGAGCTGCAGTGTAAGTCTTTTAATATTTGCAAATATGTTTGAGTGCTGGTTTTACAATTTGCTACAGAGTTTTACTGGTCCTACCAGTTAATTTCAGGAAAGGAACACAGTTCAAACCAAGACACAATGTTAGTACAGTCGTACAGTAAGAAGATAAATACTTTGAAAGATCAGCTACTGAATTAATAGAGCTTGATAACGATAAGAAATTAATCATTTTGTGTGTGCTTTGATCTCAGAGTGGTAGAGTGGACTCTTTTTTCAATAAAATAACAGAAAGATAAAATCTTATGTACAAAAGTCAACATAATTCCATGTGGACACAAACACAAGTATATAAATGAATCTAGTAGCACACTCATAAATATCCCTCAAGAGTTTTGGAATGTCGCTGTTGGTCAATAGTGCAACAAGGGTCACTACAATGACTGCATCAGTAATTGCCTATGTGGCCGTGTATGTGGACAGGAAAAAGTGTGCTGTAGGTATCAGAGATCTTGATTATCGGACCATTTCTGCCAAACAATAATGTTAAAATTGGGTATGGAAAAATTCCCTAAATTGCAAGTTTACAAATGAGATTTATCAGAAATCAAAGTACAAGATTTTCAAAAGAATTATTAAACTTAGTCTAGGACAAAGTGTATAGAGAAACCAACATAAATGTGAAATTCTCTAAATACTCGACATTATTTAAACTGAACTTAGAAAAAGCATTTCCAAAAATATGCACATCAGTATCAATATACAAAAAAAAACAAATCTATAACAGCTCTATTTATGTCCTCCCAAACCCTTCAGTATTTCAGTTCCATGAAAGAATCATAATGAGACAGGGTTCTTAAATTTCTGTCATAGGTACAAAAATATAGGTGTTGACTGCTGCAGAAAGTCATTTAATGAAAAATAATAAACAGTGCAGAGAATAAAAGCAAAGCAATCTGGGATATCATAAAAAAGGAAACAGGGAGAGAGACAAACAAAGGCATAACAACATACTGTTAAAGGAGTAGGATAAATGATCCACATTACCTAGCAAACTATGAGAATGAGCATTTTTTGACTATTGCAGAGAAATTACAACAAAAATTCCCAAAAACAAATATGACACCTATAAACAATTATGCACTAAGTACCATAAAATGATGCTGCTACCAACTAGAGAGCATGAAGTCTTTAAAATTGAACAAAAACTACAAAATAAAGTCAGTAGAAGTAGCGGTTATCAATGTGTGTAGTGAAACAATGCACAGAGAGTATACAAGCTTCCTTAACAAACACAATAAACAAATCGTTCATGTCAGGGAAACTTCTAGAATATTCAAACAAGTAGGGGTTGTACATCAGATAAAGAAAGGTAATGCATAAGACAGAGAAAACTACTGACCTATTTTCCTGCTGTCTCCATTTTCAAAAATAGTAGAATCAATTATGAAACAGAGATTAATGAGTTACATGGATAAATACAATCTTTTAAGAAAACACTTATCAGAGCTAAAATTTAGGACCAATGCTGTTACAATATACATCAATGACTTTCCAACAGTGTTCTGATGACAGCAATATTACAGCCACTGAGAAAACAAGAGAACTTCTTGCAGAGAAAACAAATGAAACTCACAAGTTTACAATTAGTCAATAAGCAATAAAATGCTGTGAAAATAAAGAAACAAATGCAATGAATTTCAGTTTGAAGAAGCAAAATGACACTGATAAATATAGAGGCATCTCTGTGGACAGTGTATGAAATGCAAAATTTCTAGGAATGAATACTGATTTTCAATTGAAGTGGTGTGAATACACAATTGATACTTGCAAACAGAGTGTCATCAACATGTTATGCCATTAGTGTCCTGTCATAAGTGTGTAACAGTCAGTGTCTTTTAGTTACACACAATTCATATGTACATTCAATTCTTTATTTATAGCTAGGGCATTCTTCTCTGGGGATCAAATGCAAAAAAAATTAACACAATTTTTAAACCACAGAAAAGAATAATAATCAAAACTAGTAGTCAACCTCATTGTAAAGATCAGTTAAAAACACTGTGGATTTTAGCTGTACCATTGTGAATATATTTACCAAAAAGTTACACACATCAAAAATAACAGTGGTAATCACAGCACAATGATCATGGAATGAGATCTACGAGGGCATGCTTGAAAGTACTGCCTCCAAAGTTTTTATTCTGTTCTCAATACCAACTGATACATTACATATCATGCATTTTACTCGGTTAACTTTCCCACTTCACTGATGCAAGCTGCAAACCCCTGTTGTTGGAGGACTCCTAGTTGTTGTGTGTAACATGTTGGCGTATAACATAACTGTGACGCTGCATGAGAAGCAGCGTCTGTAACAGCATTTCTGAAAGCACGAATTCGAAGAGTTCATCTACACATGGAGCAACCTCTCCTTCAGGATGACAATGTCAGACCATGCATGAGTACTGCATTTGCAACAATCCAATACTTTTGGTTTACTGCCATTGACCATCCTCTATACAGTCCCGGCTTTGCCCCATCTGATTTTCATGTTTCCAAAACTTAAATAACACCTTCTAGAACATCTCCCTGACAGTGATGAAGCAGTGCAAGCAGAGGTGACAGTGTGGCTCTGTCAACGAAGTGAAGGTATCAACAAACTGGTCTCTCGTTGGGAGAATACCAAAACACAATAAACATGAAGCTCAAAACAGCATTTGCTACCAAAGAATAAAACTGTGCAATAAATTACCAAAGGAGAGTAAAGAAATTGCTAAAACAAATTTATTTTAAAAAAGCAGTTAAAAAGTACTGTTAACTCAAACATTCTATACACTGAAGGATTAGGTACATAACACGAAACAGTGATTTGGTAAAAAATGTAAGACAAATAATAATAATGATAATAACGCATATAACATCCCACATAACACTTTTACATTATAGTTTTTCCTTTTCTGAAAAAACTTACTCCAAAATCTCTACAATGTATATACTGACACCTTATCCTCTTTTCTGAGTCAACATCTGACTTGTTATAGACAGACTGGTTGGATGCTTAAAGGGACCAAACTAGTGTGTCATCAGTCCCTTTGTCCTCGAACACATAGGTCTACATGACTGTAGATCAGAGAAAGCCTACCACGCAAAACCCAGGGAAAGAAAACCCCAAGGTCTACCGATGTCAGCAAAGCTGAGTTAAGGGACAAAAAGAAAAAAGGGACACAGAGGAAGAAAGGCAAGCAAGATGCTCCACCTAGAGATCAGCCGGAAGCTCCTGAATGCAAGTGCAATGAGGGGACATACATCCTCCTGTCCCTGTCCCTGCCACTTACCAGAGGAACTCTGCTTCTCGAGATTTCCTCGGAAGACGAACAAGTCTAACAGACCACACAGGGGGGGAGGTTGGGGGGAGGGGGGGGGGGGGAGCAGAAGAGGAGGTAGGGCCACCAAGCACAGACAGCTGCAGCCCAGTCTGGGCAGAGGAAGCAACTGAGTGTTCTGTCAATCCCTCAACAGGCTGATAAGGTTAAGTGGCCCTCCATTAAAGAGAGTGGTAAAAGCCTGCTTCATGAATAAAACGTAAAACTAAGTCAGCTGCTGGGGCAATGTCTCTTCACACCAGGGGTAGAGAGTCAGGAAGATTAAGAGTGTGCCACAGGATGAGTAGGTTGGGATGGTCCAGCAAAATGTGGACCACCATCAAACGGGTGCCACATCGGCTATGCAATGAGTCCTCACTATGGAGGAAATGACCATGAGACAGTAACGTATTGCCAATGCAGAGCAGGCAAAGGATGGTAGAGTCCTAGTGAGAGGTCTGCATGGAGGACCTCCACAGATTTGTAGTCTCCTTTATCACTTAATTCGTTTGGTGAAGTCAGTGTGAGCCATTCCATATTCCAGGCACATAAAACTTGACGGCATAATACCAATCGGAGGTCTGTTTATGGAATACTGATCTCAAACGTCAGCTTATGGTAGCCAGTTTGGCCAGGATCAGCAAGTTCATTCCTCACAGTCATGACATGGCCCGGGGTCTGGATGAAGAGCACTGAGCATTCACACTGTTCAAGGGCATACAGGGAATCCTGGATAGATGTGTCCAAGGGATGGCGAGAGTAGCACTCGTTGAGAGCTTGCAGACTACTCAAGAGATACTGCAGATGAAAAAGGACCCACCAGTGCAGGAACAGACATGCTCAGGAGCCTGAGAGACAGAAATCAACTCCGCAGCAAAAACACTACTTCCATATGGCAAGGAGAGCAGTTCAGTATGTCCGGCATGAGTGTAAGCAAAGTCTACACAACTAGCAACCATCGAGCCATCAGTTTAGATGATAGCTTCTGATCTGTGGGATACGCCAATGACGGAGAAAAATTTGTGGTGGAGGGCTTTGGAATGAACTGAGTCTTTTGGACCTTGTGATAGGTCAAGACGAAGCTGTGGCTGAGGGATGCACCATGGAGGTGGAAGAGGAAACAACTGAAGTTCAAAGAGGATAGACCTGATACAGATTGTAATCACTGACCAGGGCCACCATTGCAGGAACTGGATTACCTTGTTTGGAAAGAGGATACGGTAGTTCGGATGCTTACGGGAGCTGCAAACACGGGTAGCATAACTGACAAGCTGTTGTTGGCACCTGATCTGCAACGGAGGGACCCTAGCCTCCATGAGTAAGCTGCTCAAAGGACTGGTTTGAAAGGCTCCTGTTGCAAGTCGAACCTCACAGTGACGTATTGGATCCAGTATCCACAACACTGAGGGTGATGCTGAACCGTATGCCAAACTCCCATAATCGAGGCGGGATTGTACCAGGGCTTCATAAAGCTGTAGAAGGGTAGTGCGCTCTGCACCCCAGCTAATGTTACTCAGGCATTGCAGCGTATTAAGGTCCAGCCAACAATTTCACTTAAGCTGGTAAATACGGGGATAGAAGACCAGTCCAAAACAGTGATGTCTCCACCACACTGAGAAGTTGGTTGTCAAGGTAAAGTTCTGGTTGTGAAAGAACGGTATGACATCGACAGAAATGCGAATCTTGGTGGTGGAAAATGAAAAGCCATGAGTGGGGCCCATGTCTGTGCCTTTCGTATGATGCCTTGCAGTTAACATTCAGCAACACACACACTAAAGCAGGAATAGTAGAGGCAGAAGTTGTCAACATACAAGGAGGGTGATACCGAGGACCCCACAGCTGCTGCTAGATCATTGATGGCTACTAGAAAAAGGACACTCAGAACAGAGCCCTGCCAGGATCCCATTCTCTTGGATATAGAGTGTACTGTGGGAAACACTAACTCAAACCCAGCACACAGTACAGTGTGACAGGAAGTTCTGGATAAAAATTGGGTGCGGACCCAGAGACTCCACTCACATAAGATATCAAGGATGTGATGCCATATGCCTTTCCCAGGTTGAAAAATATAGCTGTAAGATGTTGCCATCGGGCAAAAGCTGTTCAGATGGCAGACGCTGTTCGGAGGGCAGACTCCAGGTAAACCAGATCATAAGTAGCAGAATGGCCTTGGTGAAAACCACACTGGGATAGAGCCAGAAGACCCTGAGACTCAAGGCACCAACACAGCCACCGGCTCACAATGCGTTCAAGCAACTTACAGAGAACACTGGTGAGAATTATTTGGCAATAACATCCATCTCAAGAAAGTGCTTCCCTGGTTTCAAAACTGGGGTAATGCTGCTTTCTTGCCATTGTGATGGGAACTTACCCTCACTCCAAATGTGGTTAAAGATGCCAAGGATATGATGCTGACAATCCACTGGTAGGTGCTTGATCATTTGGTTGTGGATGCGGTCTGGCCCTAGGGCTCTATCACGGCAGTGGGTGAGGACACTGACGAATTCCCACTCACTGAATGTAGCTCTAGGTGTCTTTTAGTAAAAGATAATTGCTTTCACACCAACTGTTGTTTTAGGACACAAAAGGCAGGTTGATAATTCTCAGACGCTGACAACTGAGATCAGTGATGGCATCTGGGTCAGTGTAGACAATGCCTTAGGTCTGATATTAGCACAAACCTGCGCAGGAGAGGCACATGGTCTGATGGTTGAAGCATACCATTCCCAGCATTCTTGCTTCTGTCTCTTCATTAAGTGGCAGACCGGGCACGAAGTCGCTTAAGGGCAAGGAGTTGCTCCATCGATGAGTGCCACTTACAACATTCAAGAGCTCACCTTCTGTTTTGAGTGGCCTCTGCAATGTCCAAGAACCACCAAGGTACTGTCTTCCATCAGGGCAGGCCCAAGGAACAGGGGATCCCTAAATCCGCTGCCAAAAGAACGGCTATAGTTGTATTCTGGACTGCCTCATTGATATCTCCATGCGGCAGGGAGCCAAGATTGACACCAGATGTGAAAGCACCCCAGTCAGCACTGTTGAGAGCCCACATGGGCAGGCATCCACAGGAGTGACACTGAGGGATGGATAGGAAGATCAAAAAGTGGTCACTACCACAGGTCATTGTGGACCCTCCAGTGAATGGATGGGAGAAGACAAAGGTTGCAAATGGAAAAGTCTATGGTCTTGTGTCACAATGAAGAGTGTGGGGATACCAGTACTCAAAAGTCAAAGATCAATTCGTGCCAGTAAATTTTTGAGGTTTTTACCATGGCCAGTGACCATGGGTCCACCACACAAAGGGTTATGGATATTAAAATCACCCAAGATTAGGAATGGTGGAGGGAGCTGAAAAACCGATGCAAACAGTATGTTCTGAAACATTTCACAGTTGGGAGGGAGGTAAACATTACAGATGATGGTAATATCCTCAAATGCCCTTACCCAAACAGCCACAGCCTCCAAAGGTGTATTAGGAAGCGCGAGTTCACTATATAGTGTGTCTAGAACATGTATGCAAACTCTGCCCTACACCCTGTCATAGGTAGCATGGTTCTTATAACATCCCCAGTACCCACAAAGGGCTGGGGTCTGCATTGCTGGAAACCAAGTCTCCTGAAGGTCAGTGCAGAAGGCAGGTGATGTGCTTAAAAGATGTCATAGCTCACCCAGGGTAGTGGAAAAAACCAATATAATTCCACTGGAGAATAGTGTTGTTGATGTACTATGAGGACATGAAGGGGCCAAGGGGGGAGGTTATGTTTTAGGGTCACCTTCTGTCACTAGTTGAGAGGTCACGGCACCAATATTCAAATGTTCTGGGTTCCATTGTGTGATGTTAACAGGCACCTCAGGGGCTAACTGAATCTCCACCTAGGTCACAGGAGTGGAACGGGTGGGATCTGGTGGTGTGGGGGCCACCAGAATGTCCTTCTTCTTGAAGGACCTTATCTGGTCTTTTCTCTTCTTAGAGGATTGCAATGATTGCAAGAGCTCCTCTCAATCAGTTTCAGGTAAAGATGACGATCACAAAGCCCTGCACAACTTGCAGCTTGCAGCTCCTTCAGCCACTGGCTGATGTCCAGTTGTCGACCGGCCTGGGGAGAAAAGCCAGAGGAAGGTGCTTTGTTTGCAGATGGGATGTGGTGGCCAGTGACCCTACTGTCCTTCAGCCCCCTGTGTACACGATGGACTAAGTGTACAACCCATCACTCCAAGTTGGCACGTAACTGATCATCTGATTCTAAGAGCAAGTCTCTGTGGAAAACGATGTCCTGAATTAAATTTAAACAGTTATCGGGAGTGATGGTCACCGGTATGTCAACCAGCTTGTTACAAGCGAGCAGTGCCTGCGACTGGGCAGGCGATGTCTTTTAGATCAGAACTGACCCACTTTCCTTTTAGAGATGACTGCCACTTCCCCAAACTTGTGTTCTAAGTTCTCCACAAAGAACAAGGGCTTTGTGTCCAAGAAGGAATCACCATCAGTCCTTGTACAAACCAAGTATTGTGGAGAGTACTGCTCTGCTTGCCACTTAGCTCTATGTTCCTCCCATGGCATAGCCAGGGAAGGGAACATTTTAGGGTCATATCTGTCTGCACACAGACTGCTGGATCCATATGGCCACCAATGGGAGATAACTTCATCTGCTTTTTTTTGCAGCTGATCTATCATGGTGCCACCCACTCTGAATGGGGGTTCTCCCCATGGGTGCTGTCCAGCCTCAGCAATGGCTACCTGGCCAGTAATCCATTGCTCAGAGTCCCCGTGCCCCAGTCATACATACTCCTTGGCGCGCATGGGGAGTTTTCAGCGCAGGAACCAACAGCGTGATCCCCGAGTGGTCAGGTGGTTACCATCATGCACGTACTTGACAACGCCCTCCACAACGGGATGGCTACTGTGTAGGGTTTTGGGTGTATTACTGTATTAGGGAAGGACACACAGATGGAAAGGCACTAAGGTGGAGCACACACTGCACTGGGTGACCTTCCCTGCACATTCCACACTTTTTGGAATTTTGGAGAATTTTGAAAATTGGTGACGGTCAAACCCAACAATGGGGACCATGTGTGTATTTAATGAAAAAGTGTAGAATACGCTGGACATAGCAACTCAAGGCCCAATAATAAACCAGGTCCAAGCAGGTTCGGCACCAAGAACACCTTCCGATGGAAAGGGAAAGGGGGAAAGGGAAGAATGCTGCAAAGGCTGGGGCCCTGTGAGAGCCAAGCACATACTCGCAAAAAATTTGTGAGCCTCCTTGAGGGACACTGTACAGGGACGCTGACCAGTTTTTCAGGTTGGAAAATGGGAAGTTGCTGTGCACAAAATGGTCCTGACATCAGCTGATGGTGTATGTAATGTTATGAAACAATGTGTGTATAGTGTGTACACTTACTTGGAATGAGAAATAAATGAACAAAGGAGCAGTAACCTTTTATCATTATTTAATAACTTATTTATAAAACAGTACTGTACACTAGAGGTAAGCCGAATGAGACAGCATTGTTTTAAATAGAATAGTCTTATATTTGGGAGAGTGGAGGTTCCAGTTTTCATCTGGCCATCCTGATTGCAGTTTTTGGTGATTTCTCGGAATTATTGCAGGCGTGCCTGGATGGTTCTACTTTAAGGCCATGGCCTGCCCCATCTTTGTCATTCTAAACCTACAAAGTCTGTAAATGTCTCTTAATTTGAATTACTTTATTTTTCTTGTTCTTAAATTGTAATACTGAGACATATCAAATCTCCTTGTAAAATAGGCCTGCGGATAAATAAACTGAACAACAACCACCACCACTAGTACTACTGCTACTACTACTTCTCTTGGCTATCTGTTTCCTGATGTCTTCACTTCACCTTCTCCAACTGCAGACATGGCACTTCAAACTTCTCTGAAACCTTTCTGATAGATTAGCTAGCCCTGCACGACCCTAAACTACTGTCCTATTTGAATTCATGTATTTCTCTCTACTGATTCACTGTAAGAGGAAACAAGTTCATGATAACGATAATGTACTGAACCTACAGTTGTACACCCTCAGACACCCAGCCTTCATGTCACAAAGAGTGTGTTATGTAGAATGTTTAGAGTCTTTTAACAATACAGTAAGTATATGCATAAAAAGGAGTATCAAATAACTTTCTTGCTGCTTCGGAGGGGTAAAAGACATTCTAAGAGTAATGAATAGGGTACAGATAAAACAGTTTTGTTAGACAACAGAAAGGATTTTGTATGAACATACTACCATATAGTAAAAATAATAGAGTAACAGTATGACAGCAGCAGTGGTAGGTTGTTTTTGCTTTACGTACAGATACAATAAAAGGCCTCTAAAAACAGGTATTGTAAACAGTTAAAATATAGTGCAAGAAGAAAGTGTTCACTTATGTATGAAGTAATAGGGACACTGAAAAACAATTTTTAGCTGCAAGAATGACAAATACATAACATATGCAAAAGCATAAACACAGACCAATTGAAAGGATGAAGTCCAGAATTGGCTGAAAAGAAATGCTTGTTGTGATACATGAAATGTATCTATTTTCTTAATTAAAGATTTACTTCCATGCATCTGACATGAATGAAAAATAAATAAAAATATTTTAAAAACCATCCCTTATTTAGTATATTGCCAATTTTGGGCTGCAGTTGTTTTTCTTGGTGTTTGTACCTTTGGTGTAAATTCTGATTATGAAACCATATAATAGGGACAATCTTTTACAACAACTAACATTTGATTTTAAGATGGCTAATGTAAATACTTTAAAGAATAAACTGAAGCTCTTATTAATACCAAAATGCTGTTAGTCAACAGAATATTTCAAACTGTAATGTCTCACTGTAAAACTGGCAGTTCATATAACCATAAGCTTGTTTTTGTAACAGAAAACTGACAATTTATGGTCTTCACTTTTCATACTAATACATACAGTTATCTGTTACTAGTAAGAGAAGTATAATTAGTACAACTTAGTATCTCAATATAACTAAAGCTATGACACTGCCTCAAAACTGGCAGCTATATGGACAGCAAATAAATAAATATGTATCTGTAGGCCTACTCATTGAGTGAAGCCCCATTTTTTTGCACATATAAGCACAGCTACTTTATTTCTTGCCCCCTCTCCACACGTGTGTGTGTGGGGTGGGGGGGGGTTTAGTGTGCATAAAACTGAAAACTTACCATTCCAAAAAGGAGGATCGCTTTTGTATTGGGTCTGGACCAAGTCTGTCTTTCCTCTTTTTCAATTCCCGCAAGGTTGGTGCCACCCAACGCTTCACTGATCTCTCTAGTGGAAAAAGGAAAACAAAAAAATCATATATGTAGGCATTCATTTGGTTTGTGAAATGCACTGCACCTAGAAAATTTGTTGACTAGAACATTAACTTCAGCTTTTCTTGCTTACTTTTCAAAACTATTTAGCACAAAAAAAAGAGTAACTGCAAAGGAAGAACAACATACCTTCAACAAAGCTGCGAACATACCCTTTACATTTCAGAGCATTGTGTTATTTAAACCAATCTTCAGTTTGTTCATTGCTTTGCTTCAATTCAACAATATAGACAAAAAAGGAAACATTATTCAAATATAAATACTGAGTGTTGGGAAATATACAGTTCTTTCCCAAACCCACTGATCAGGAAAATAGAAACACTTAGTTCCTTCTCTAAAAATGTGTGTGGTTTTTTTATATAATTTGTGCCAATTTGTGTTCTGTTTAGCCATAATTCTGACTCATTTAATGGACAAAATGAACATTCTACAGATAGGAGAACTACATAGAAACTATCACCATGTTGTAAAAAAGCTTTGACACTACTTACTAATGCCACCCTCAAGTCATGAAATATGAGGGTTGCCCAGTAAGTTGCCCTATTTTATTTCTCCACAAAATAAACTGTGCCTGTGACTCAAGAGGGCTGGCAAATTTGACTGGTACATGTTGAAATGCTCACACCAGCTTAGATGCAAGCCACACTGTCTTGCCGTATGCTGCTAGTTACCACTACAAGTATGTCCACTTGTGACCTGTGCTCTGTTATTCAATTTTTCACAGTGAAACAACTACCCACTGTCAATACCCATCACGAGTTAACCTCTGTGTATGGTGAAGGCTGTACAAAAATTCAAATGGTTCAGTGTTACTGTCTACAGTTTGTGGAAGGGCACAAAGATGTGCTTTATGAACAGTGCACAGGGAGGAAGATGGCAGATTATGGCAACATACATTGGTGCCATTACTGCAATTTTCAATGTTCTCGAGGAAGACTGTCGCATTGCTGCTGATAATGTCCAAATGTGGCTGCCTCCTGGGGCTGCAATTAAACACTCACACATCACAAAGATCCTGACAGACCATCTTCACAACCACAAAGTTTGTGCACGACAGGTGCAATGTTTGCTAACTGATGTCCATCAGCAGCAACAGGTGGATTCGGCCAGAATGTGTGTGTCAGGAAATGCATTAGGGACAGGGAGATCTGCTCTTCAAATGGCTTGTGACTGAGGATGAGACCTGTGTCCATCACTGACTTCTGTGAGAAAATATCACAGTGTGATGTGGAAAAAACCTGGGGGAAAGTGCCCCCAAAAAGACAGAGATCACAAATTTAGCAGGAAAAGTTATGGCAACTATCTTTTGGGACTGTTAGTGGGTTTTGATCATTTAGTACTTGCCTCGTAGCACCATAATGAATGAAAATAAGTACAGTGATGTTTTGAGGAATCTGCGAGCTGCTGTCAAAATAAAATGGCCTGGACTTACGTGTTGCAAAGTTCTCTTCCTTCATAACAAAGCTTGACTTCATACAGCACACATAACCCAGTCGGAGTTTGGAAAATTCAACTGGGTAGTTTTCCTGCATCTTCCATATTCACCAGATTTTGCCAAATGATTTTCTCATGTCCCCCCCAGCTCATGGGTCATCTTGGAGGCAAGCACTCCAACACCGATGATGAAGTCACAACAACAGAGAGAAGCTGTTCACGAGCACAGGACCTGACCTGGTGCAACACTGGCTTGGAAAAACTTTTTGTCACATTACCAAAAATGCTTGGGAAAACATGGTGATTATGTAGAAAAGTAACAGAGCCACTGCATAATGTCAACAAAATTTGTTCAACATGATAAATTGTGTGTAATATATATATATATATATATTTTTAATAGGGGAAACTTACTTGTTGGATGCTCCTCATATAATCCAGTAGACATCATGTGGTACAATTTGACTGTCTAGTGTTGCTACTACCTGCTGCTCAACCACTTTACAGGTGGTTCTGAGCAGACAGAAAAAAAGGCAAAAATGTCACGACTGCACAGTTGACCTGACAGATAAACCCAGGAATACCTGAACAACTTGGTATGAGTGGAAAAGAGCTTATTCTGACAGAGTGAAAGCAAAACGGGTGCCAATGAAATGTTAGCAGGCAACTGTCTCTTTTTAAATTAGCAGAAGAACTCTTCTCTTCATATGTACAATCAAGGAAAAATCCTACTCATACATTCACTGTGGCCACTGAAATATGTAAGGAACCAGTACAGAAGACCTGCCACATAAGAGGATGCAAAAGTTCAAACAAAATTTAAAAAAATTTGTGTGTGCAGTGCAGGAAATTTGTATGTGGTCCATGAGTTGGAAGTGCTCAGTATGTCTATGCACAGCATTTTGACAAAGATGGTGGCTTTAATTGAAAACATGTAACAGGAAAAAAATGTTATTTTCACATAACTGCCACAGTGATTTATGCTCAATTTTCTTTATATTTCCTAATAAATATATGTTTATGGCCTGTTTGGAGCTTTGATTGAGAACAAGTCATAGAGATAAAAACATTATTTTATTTGCATTTGGAAGTTTAGTTTCAGTTAATACTGTATTTACAATGTATTCTTTATATTGATCCTTCTTTCTTTAGTTTAATGTAGTTTCTACAGAAAAATTTAAGCTTATCACATTGGTAGTGCAAGCATAATACACAAGTGACATTTAAAGACTCAGCACTGAATTAACTTAACAAATAACACTAGAGAAGAGAGAAAGAAAGAAAGAGAGAGAGAGAGAGAGAGACGTCACCCGTCAAAATGACCGATAGTGGTCTTCCAAGTAGTTTGCTACTGTTGGTCCCCCCCCCCCCCCCCCCCCACTGTTAATTGTCCAACCTGATGTGCAATTGGCTATTAACACACCTTTTTCCCCAGAAATGGTAGTTATTAAGTCTATCTGGGGAAAATTATCCAGGGTTTTTTTTTTTTTAATGGCAAAATTACAACTGAACTAGTGGAAGATATATATGTGATGGGATTTTGCCAGAGTTTCATAATGATTGGGTAGATTTGAGTTTTGTGTTAACTTTTGGTGTCAGTTTAGATTACATGTATAGTACTGTCACAGTTAATTTACATTACTTGTCTAATATTGTTGTAAGATTAAGCATAAGGGTCATTCCATATCAAATCAACACAAAAAGATTTGACACTCATTGTCTCATATTTTGATTTGTTTGTTTTACGAATGTAATTAAGGAAGCAAAATATTTCCGCTCTACCTCAACCCATTTAGATTTTACAACCTCTTAAAGTTTTTGGAATTTAACAGATATTGGATGTCATGCAAAAGAAATACAGGGTGTTCAAATATATAAAATAATTTATTTCTTCCTTGTTTACCAATGAATACTGATAAAATTTTATTTTTGTGTGAATTATTATGCAAAGAGATCAGAAAAGTGCAAGTTAAAACAGCATGAGACTTGAAATGGGCACAAAAAAAATCTTTAATTGCAGTAGTCAATTTTTTTTTAAACCAAATATGGAGAACCACGATAAGAGCACTATCATTGAAAGTGAAAAGGATAATCAAGTAGCACTTTTTTATTCTTGTTCTAAAAGATACACTCTATCAAATGAGACAATAAAATTAAAGGATTTTTTACTCCTTTGGTGTTTCTTGCTTCAAAGACGAAAATTATTAACAAAATTCAGATGCTTACTTCTAAGTGTTTGCATTTCCTTTTATTTAACAATATCCACTTAGCTTTAAAAACCCGAAAAGTGAAAGCAATGTGTAATAAAAACAAGAATGAATATCATGTTTAGCGTGCATGCATGAAATCTATCTATGTAATATTTTGAACTTTCTGCATGAGTTTTGGAATCAATAATGTTGCAGCTTTGCAGAAGTGCATAGCATAATATCACTGTTTTATTATTTCTGCAAACTGCTGAGTAACAATCTTTTATACTGTGTACAGGTATGTATAGCTCAACTAGCAAGTAATTCTTCAGTTTTAGGCAGAAGGAAAATGATGTTAGCCAAATTTTCTCATCTAGATATTAAAACAATGTGAAAGTAGATGTCAAATACATATTCCAACTGACAACTGAGCTCAGTCTAACTAATACTGTGGACAACAGTTTTATTTTGTTGTGTAATAGAGAAATGCGTTGTCAGGGAAGTTACTGCGAGCCATTATTCTATTGCACTTAGATGTGTTACAGCCATTTAATATTTGTTCTTAACACATATTATTTTACAATGCATCTTAAATTTACACCATTAAAAATATTTTTAATAATCTGCAATTTTTCCATCCCCTGCAACATGGAAACCATCACTCCTCAAGAAAAAGAGAATTGAACCTTTTTGCAGGAAATTTACTGTAAATTAACTCTGTACTGGTAAACATTTTCACTAGATGCCAAATTTTTGAGAAATTCAAGAAAACATAAAAAAGCGACCTTCACATGGCTCCACCCCCACACTCACATCCCACAGGACAGGATTTTTCATTACATTCTTCATGATACTGCCCCTTACCACTGTAAAAAAATGCAAAACTATACCAGTTTTTTCTCAGGTGACATGAAGAAAAGGTGGGACGTGTATACAGAGGGACCATACAAGCGAAGTGAACTTTACAACAGTATTATAAAAAGGGAAGAGGACATAGATGAAGATAAGAGATATGAGACCCTGTGACTTATCTTACAAGATAGATTAAGAAACGGCAAAACTATGTTCATAGCTTTTGTAGATTTGGAGAAAACATTTGACAATGTCAACTGCAATACACCCTTCGAAATTCTGAAGGCAGCAGAGGTAAAATACAGGGAGTGAAAGATTGTATACGACTGGTTCAAAAAGCTTCGTAGTTTCACACCTTTACTTGGAACAAGAGGACAGTAACAACACGTCATGCCCACAAATGAGGGCATTATTGTTGATGCTGCAAAACATAGGCCACAAATCAGCAATTGGCACTTAGGTCATCAGCTGCAGGTCCCTTACAATACTGTGATACCTGTGTGGGTAAAAGCCACCTATAGCGGATTCACGAATTGGTTCCTCCAGATTTTCCTGTAAGACGTGTTTTGTCAATGGTTTATCCAACAATGTGGCATGAGGCTTGCTTTTACAGCAATGATGTTAGGGATGGGTGAGACAACATTCACTTGCGATGGCACCCAAACTTTCCATAATCAGCATGAGTGGACAGGCATATGTCAATCCACATGCAACGGTAGAAATTACCCATCAACAAAGGTTCACCATCAACATCTGGGCAGGAATTATCAAGGTCCACTTGACAGGACCGTCTATATTTCCACAACATCCGAATGGGCAGAGGTACAGATGGTTCTCATGCAGAAGGCTGCCTCCTGTATTGGAAGATCTTTCACTACAACTCCGGTAACAGATGCACTTCGTGCACAATGGTGCCTCTGTCCATTTTAGTGTTCTTATTCACCAACACTTGATTCATCATTATGCTAATTGCTGCATGGTTAGAGGTGGACCAATTGCTTGGCCCCCATACTCCCCTAACTTAGGGTGGTGAGCACGAAACTAGTATAACTTATTCTTGTAGTAACTCTTATTTCTTTAGTCTGGACTACTTTAGTAAATTATTTCTGTAGTAATATACCCTAAATAACTGTTGGAGAGCTCAATTTCTATTTACTTCTTTAGTTGTAACTAAAATAGTAACACCTTTTTACTAAAGTGGTAAGCCATTTCTGCACACCACAGGCTCCTGTTTTCATTTCTTCTTGCAAACTATTGATAGTTGGCAGACATTATTGCAACACCTGTTGAAAGTAATATTGTGTTGTAATTAATGTTAGAAAGGATTATTAAAATTAAAAAAAGCTGAATAATATTGTATTAATGATAATATTTGTGTATCATGAAAAAGGAACGTGCTATTAATGGATAAATCTATTGTTCAGTCCTTACCTTCCCTATCTACAGTCACCACTGTCCATTATTGGTGAGTGACACATGTTAATTTAAGCAGCAACTGATAAAATATTTTTACAATGTGATACATGAGATAACAGGAACATGGAAGGAAGCAAGGACAATTTAAGTGTTACGAAACATTAAAAAACATACCAGACAATTAAAAAAAGAGTGGTTTGCTGAAATAAGAAAAAGTCCATAACTACTACTAAATCTCAAGAACGATCTCAAATTTTTAAAAAGGAAAAAGGATGTCCATTTTTTTTTATTTTCAGCTCCTTGTACTGGCCATGTTTGCAGTTAAAATTTTGGGATGTGAGGTCAGCCAGTTACGCAAAACATTGTTTTTCTCAGTACCCAAACATGTTTTGGCACCACTGTGCCATCATCAGTGGGTTTTTGTTTTTATTTATTCTGCAATGTGAACATTTTGTTAAATGATTATAAAATTATGTGCATTTTTAGTTAAAACAACAGATCTTCACACACACACACACACACACACACACACACACAAAGATAAAATGCAAATAAAATTCAAATTTGGTGACGAACTCTCTGGTGAACAAATGAACACTGACTGGACTGGGACACATAACAAACCACAATCACATTGTGTTCTGGTGTAGAGAAAAGTGTTTTACTACATTATTTGTGGAAAATACTTGTTATAGTTACGTATGCATCACAACATCTCAGCATGATGCGAAGAATGGAAGTGTTTGCCACATGAAAACATAAGTAAATATGAAAATAGGCGCGAAAACATCGCAAAAGACTAAATTACATTCTAGAAGACAGGTTAACTCCCAGCAAAAAACTTTCTCACCAACGTCGTTTGGTTGCAGATGACAAGCTACCTGTAATAATTAACACAAAAGTGATCCAGAAAATTCATGCTCACCAAATGTAAAGGTATTTACAAAAAGAAACGATCTGTTGTTTGAACTAAAACTGCACATAATTTTATAATCATTTAACAAAAATATTCACATTGCAGAATAAATAAAAACAAAAACCCACTGATGATGGCACAGTGGTGCTGAAACATGTTTGGGTACTGAGAAAAACGGTGTTTTGCATAACTGGCAGACCTCACATTTGGAAAAGGGATGCTTGGGAAAAAAGAGCAACTTAAAGTAATTTGGAAGAACATGAAAGCAAAGCGACAAAAATGAAAGCTAAATTTTATCAAGAACAATTTCATACTGGCAATGGAGTATCTGAGGCTAAAATACATGATAGGAGCCAAATAGTTGCTGATATGTTCCCCAAGTTTTCGAAGGAATAACTGGAGTTAATGACGATGACACAACTGAAGACAATGTGGTCCTTTCAAGTAACATCAACGATGATAACTACTCTGAAGATGGCAACAAACCTGATGAAGATGAAACGTTATCCCACAGTCATGAACCCTTGCTTGCATTCAATAGTTAGAGCTTATCAGAAGATGCACCCATCTAAAAAGGCAGAGAACATGTGGTTGTAGGTAAGAACAGGGAGTTCTTGGAAAAAGCAGATGAGATTACTCATTTAAAATGTGTTTAATACAAGAGAAATACAATGCGAAAAGGTTGTTAATTGAAAGACAAAGGGAAATTATGGAAGAAGAGCTTAACCTTAAAACTGAAGTTATGAATGAGTTCAAGAAGGAAATGGAGCAAACTTCATGTTCTGGTTCTTTAGGCATTTTGCTAGAGAAATTTAGGTTTTTGTAAATTAATGTATATTTTATATGCATATTTTACTCGCTTTTTTTCAATTGTTAATATGTTATTGTTTTTCACATGACATAATATTTGTGTTTACTATTTCAGGATCAGTACATTTAATTTTTCTAATTACTACATTCTAATATTTATTTGTATTAGCAAAATTATAAAAGCAGACATCTAGTATTTCTTAAGAATAATGCAGACTTTTTTATTGTGTAACTTTGTACACTGAGGTAATAAGCAGAATGAAAATGTTAATCGACAAATTGAAAAAATGAAAGAAAGAGTGAAATTTAACTATAAAATCTCCATAAATAAAATGTGTCACATTTCACTTCAGTAGTGACAATTCAGTGCCTTATTTATTCATTTAAGAAGGAAAATTCTTTACACCAACTTGTTATTTTACTAGAAAAGTAGGTAAATTCTATTACAAAGTTGTGCAGGACTGCAGCAGCCACAATAACATTTCCACACTTGTTTCATTAATGTCACACTGTTATAGTGAGAAGTTGGAAACAGTTCTTCCACACACTGAATGTACACACTATTACACATCTGGTAGCAACATGGAGTCTGTTGTAGTGTGTTACGGCTCCTGTGTAGGGGTCAAAACACAGGAGTCATAAGATGGTTGGAGAGAGAATTTCCACTATCTCCAACAAGTAACCCATTATATTCTCAATTTTCAAATTCTGCGGCAGCTCTAGTATTGTCCCAAAGACATGCATCATGTGTGGAACCCAATCAATGGTTCACCATGTTCAAAATCTTTATACTGGCATCACAGATGTTTTATTTATTGATAGAAAAGAAAATCTTGCAATATCTATATGCATTGAAGTGCCAAAGAATCTGGTATAGGCATGCATATTCAAATAGAGACATGAAAACAGGCAGAATATGGTGCTGCGGTCGATAACGCCTATATAAGACAACAAGTGTCTGGTGCTAAATTGGCAGGTTATTAAGATTTAAGTAAGTCTGAATGTGGTGGTATAATGAGTGCATGAGTGATGAAACACAGCATCTCTGAGGCAGTGATGAAGTGGAGATTTTCCCATAGGCCTACAACAATTTCACAAGTTACTGTGAATATCAGGAATCTGATAAAACATCAAATCTACAACACTGCTGCAGCCGGAAAAAGACCGTGCAAGAACGGGACCAACAACAACTGAAGAAAATCGTTCAATGTGACAAAAGTCCAACTCTTCCAAAAATAGCTGCAGATTTCAATGCTGGGCAATCAAAAAGTGTCAGCGTGTGAAACATTCAATGAAACATCATCGATACAGGCTTTTGCAGCCGAATGCCCACTCATGTACTCTTGATGACTGCATGACACAAAGCTTTACAACTTGCCTGGGTCCGGCAACATCGACATTGGACTACCGATCACTCGAAACATGTTGACTGGTTGGACAAGTCTCATATCAAATTGTATCGAACAGATGGAAACAACCTCATGAATCCATGGACCCTGCATGTCAGCAGGGGACTGTTCAAGCTGGTGGAGGCTCTGTAATGGTGTGGGGGGTCTGCAGTTGGAGTGATATGGGACCCCTGATATGTCTAGATACAACTCTGACAGGTGACACGTATGTATGCATCCTGCCTGATCACTTGCATCTATTCACATCCACTTTGCAATCCGACGAACTTGGACAATCGCAGCAGGACAATGCGGCACCCCACATGTCTAGAATTGCCGCAGAATGGTTTTGGGAACACACTTCCGATTTTAAACACTTCTGCTGGTCAGCAAACTCCCCAGACATGAACATAATTGAACATATCTGGGATGCCCTGCAACATGCCGTTCAGAAGAGATCTCCACCCCCTCATACACTTAAAGATTTATGGACAGCCCTGTAGGATCCACGGTTTCAATTCCCTCCAGTACTACTGAAGACATTAGTCGAGTCCAAGCCGCGTTGTGTTGCGGCAGTTCTGCATCTTGCAGCGGCCCTATAGGATATTAGGCGGGTGTACCAGTTCCTTTGGCTCTTCAGTGTATTTCTGGTTGTGTCCCAGAAGGATGAAGTAAGGATATAAGTACACAATTTATGGCCCCTATGACTATGGGGAATCTCACAATTCCATAGAATTCCCTTTTGTTCCTTGATATATTATTTTGGTTCTGTGGCATGGACACAAAATAGCTTTA
Source organism: Schistocerca piceifrons (assembly GCF_021461385.2). Lineage (NCBI taxonomy): Eukaryota > Metazoa > Arthropoda > Insecta > Orthoptera > Acrididae > Schistocerca > Schistocerca piceifrons. Next base: position 334,541,691 of record NC_060145.1, read on the forward strand.
AGGCAATTAAATGGTTTATCACACTGTTAAAAGATCTTTCAGCAGTAGTACAATGGGTGTTAATCAGATCCCATGCTACAAATTTGATAAGTACCAGTGGGAATGATCCACAGTGCACAAAGAAGTTTCAGCCTTGGAAACAGAACACTTCCTGTCATTACTATGCTGCAGTAACAGCTCCAGCATACCAAACTGTAACTCAAAAGATGCCTTATGTAACGCAAACAGCTGTTTCAAACCACTGTCATTCTACATTACAAATGGGTCTCTTTTCTCCATTACAACCCTAATTCTTGGCATGTCAACCTCTTCCTCCATCTCCATATATTATTTGCTGTCTAGGTAATCCATAGAATTTTATATTCAACATGCAGAAATTGAAGAATGCACCTTATTCTCTAATTTTACTTCTGCTACTGCTTGGGGGTAAATTTTGGCCTTATTTTCTCAAGTTACTAATGTGGTAGCACAGTCTTTGATGGTGCTCATGTTTGTACCTTACTGTGATGACATGAAGACTGCATACTCGCAGACGGTGGGCATTTTGAACACATCTCATGTGGTAGTAAACTGGGTGCATCATTGTGAAAATCAACTGGTGTTTCTCACGAACTAGGTAACCGACTTCCATGTCTCCTACATGTGCTGAACCTCAATGTGAAATACTGCTGTGTATTATTAGAACACCTTGTACATGAGTGCATACAGAGTTACAACAGCACATAGGTTGGTAAGAAGCGATTATGTACAGAGGGGTACAATGAATATATCATACAAGGAAGCTCAGAAACCATGTATGGATTCAGAATACAACAGGAGTATATTACTTCAGAATATTTAGAGGAGAAGAAGAAGGTAGAGTTGTAGGTAGTATTAAACAGGACACTGTACCCTAATTTACATATATGTGTGGTGTGGTGAATAGGATAGTGGACCTACAGAAAAAGGATGACCTATGCCTAAATGGGAATAATGGAAAAATTGTGCATATAGGGACATCACTGCTGCAGAAAGTTAAATTGTTGTCTGGGAGCATTTTTCTCAAGAAAAGAGGAGCATTTTGACAGTAACTACAGAAGCCAGATACTGTTGGTTTCGAGGTATCCTCCAAAGTAGCGAAGTAAATGAACATATCAACTTTGATGATTTAGTCTGTATGCTAAGTCAATAACTGAATAACAAAGATACAAGCATCCGGGTGTTGTATGCTAGTCTTCATGCATGGAACAATAAGTAATTAATAATAGAATGACCAACAACAAAAGGTTGTTAACTGTTCAAAACACTTAACTCCTTCAGTTTGGTAGCTATCACATAAACAATAAATGCATTACTTACCTCCAAAAGCTCTAATGCATCTCACAAGTGTCTGACGAGGAAACTAGCCTAATAACAAGGGATATTTTGTTGCCTACACTGACTTAAGTAGGTTAATATGTAAATATAGCTTTGTATGTTTTGTATACTCTTCTTAGGAGCAGTAGTGATCTGGTTCTTAAAACTTTTGTACTAAGGGAACTTCTACACTTTTTGAGATAAGCAGCATGGTTGCATTTATAGGAATTTTTAAGGAAGGTTATTTCGATTAAGTGTATGTGGTAAAGCTCTGTACCACCAAAGGTGTAACATGCACCCAAGCAGCAACTGTGCTTTATTCAAAGTGCCTTAAAAGGATAATTAAGAGTTGATCCACACATGACATTATACTTATAATAACTAGAGTCCAGAACTTGTCCTAAACAAATAAAGAAGTGGTAACTATGTCATCGGTCTGCTCTATGGTTACAACATACATATCCGTACGAGACTGAAATGAGAAGAAACCCAAACATGGCGACATGAGCAGGTACATAATAATAATAATAATAATAATGATTACGTAGTAGTGCCACCTGACATTTTTATAGGTTATGTACAATACACATTTATAGCAACTTAGGTTCATGTCCCATGGATTACTTTGAACAATAAATCTAATAATGCTGAACCAGTCATTTTACATTACAAATTAATTTGTAAATGTGGCCACACGCTGAACATTTTTTCTTAATGTATACAGATGTAAGTTAGTAATTCCTATTCACCACTTTTTACACACTACAACAACAGAAATTCTTCTACTGAATATGACGAGTTGTCAAGGAAAAACTTTTTCAGTTTGTTTTCAGGCCTTACCTTTCTGTCTGCCAGAAATTTTATTTCACTGGGTCAGTAATCAAAATTTTTTGTTGCGTCATTGCGCCCCTTTTTGTGCTAAAGAGAGTTTTAATATGGAGTAGTGAATGTCATTTTTCCGGGTCAATTGAAGTGTCTGATTCCACTCCTGCTTTGACCTGTGACATGATGGTGGTGGTGTATGTGATGTCACTATGGCGCAGAGTTTTTAAATTTGTTGTGTTTGTAGATGTCATGTTGCTGTATTTTATCGGGCCCTCTAGTGATGGATTTGGACGTAGTTGTGCAGAAACAAGCCTAATTTTTTTACTGCTTTTTATTAGTTATGGATATGACAGTGAAGCTCACAAGTGTATCATTAGGTTCTAACATAGTTGACAATATGATGTCTGACATATAGTTTCTGCAGATGCTCGGTCTTATTGCTGAATATGTTGTCACATTTGTGGCAACAACATGAGGTTGACAAGAGTTCCAGTGTCTCAGACCAGGGACATGGGACATATTTTGAGTGTGTGTGTGTGTGTGTGTGTGTGTGTGTGTGTGTGTGTGTGTGTGTGTGTGTGTTGGGATGAGGGGAGCACAACCTAGGTGGTATTGCCAGAAGCTTTTGTTGGTAAGGAATTTTTGTTTTGGTTTTCTTCTATAGTAGTTGTGACGTTTTGTGTTGCATATTTATAATTGGTCAGCTGTGTTTTAATTGCTGTAGTGTACAGGTATTTGGATTTTTGAGTTGTTGAGGTTTTGGTTCCACTTTTCGGAGTTGTAGGAGCTGGTTTTTTTGGTATCCTTATATGCAGTTGAGTGATAGAGGTAAAGTTAAATGTCCAATTCCACTTTTTGGTGTTATAGATGTTGGTTTTTTTTTTTTTTTTTGGTTGAGCTGCATATCTCAAATCTCAAGGAAAATGTAGAATTCCTATAGTTTTGTTGGTGTAGCAGGAAGTTGTAATTTCCATTTTTTTTATAGTATTTGTTTTGGGATGGTGCAGTGTTGTTGTTGCTGTACACTCCCAATTTTCCATGGTTATAGAGTTAGTTTCATTTTATTTTTGGAGTGCAATGTTATTGTCTCATTTTTATTTTTGTCCACATTTGTTGGCATTTGTATGTAGTGATGTCATTATCATTGTGTGTACACTTGAAATAGCAGTTTTCCATCATATTGATGATGTCATTGGTCAAAGCAGAAAGGTGGAAACAGATGCTTCTGTAATGGTATTGTAATTACATACATAAAAATTCCTCTTGAGCTATAGTGGATTATGTACAACAGACTGCCTGATGTAAAATACATTATGCACCAAAATAATCATTGGTGATATGTTATTTGTCTAATAGATTTTTTTCTGAATTTATGCAAGTTTTAATTTTTATAACAAAAAGTGTATTAAATATGTGAAGCACATTAAATACTGTACATGAAAATGACATCATGCTAAGCTACAGATTAACAAGTTTCCAAAGCCATTATTTCAATTTCAGATTCACTGGGCTCCCCAACAGTAAACAAAGTTGTAGTCTTCTAACATAGCCTATGGTTTGGGCTAGACTACTGATTTGTCAGTCACCATAAACAAGATTTCAGAGCAGAGGGGGACTAACATCACATGGGACATGCAAAGTACACTTTGCATCTCTTTATTCTACATACTGATAATTCCAAATAAAACAACATTGAAATACAAAAAAAAAAATTAAGAAAATGACTTCTAGCACTGACTTTACAGATTATCCTAAAAAGCAGTGCATTACATACATTTCAGTACCTCTATGAGATATAGTAAATTCACATTTTCTGACAAGCACATTCCCTGACCATGTACAAATTACCAAAATGGCAAAACTTCACAAGACAGGTGCCAAATCAAATCTAGAAAACTACAGATACTCTCATTATCACGCTCTGGGAGTATCACAAAAAAATAATGTATTACAGGTTACCAAAATTTTTTGACAAAAACAACAGCCCTCTGATTACCTAAATTACCATCTAAGATCTACAAAATACCACACAAGTTGTAGCTACTTATGAAAGACTTTGGAAAGGAATATGAAATTGTGGACCACGAAATACTGTAGGAAAAGTATCAGTGGGTTTTTCAGTTTTCCTAGCTTGCTTAGGCAAATACTGAGATGTTCCTCCGGACAGGCAACGGCTGACCATCTGTGTTATCCCCATAAGATCTCTGTCCTATTCTCTTAAAGCATGTTATGTATGATTTGTGTAATTTTTTGCCCAAAGATAGACACCTTTTTACCTCGACAAATACTATATAGGCCTAACTGTGACATGATCATTGGATGAAGGAACAAAAATAAATAAATCAGAGGCACTGTATTAAAATGGTTCACCTCCTCTTCACAGCTGGAACGGAAAAATAAAACATGATCTACAGGAAAATACATGGGCATATATAACAATCGAAAAAATATAAAGAGCGTGGCTTCGCGATTAAAGGCATTTGCGTTCCATTTCTGGGGCCGGTATTCAAATTTGCGCATGGAGCTCTTCAGATCTATACTTCCCATACTTCTCCTACGTCCCTTCTGCCGAATGCATCGACTGTTCCTTTGAAAAGGCCACAGCTTATTTTTTCTCTTAGACTCACCCAATCTCAATATGTGGTTCGTATTTAATGACATCGACAAAGCTTTCTTGCTTGAAAGAGGGCGTATCATGTATTACGGTAAAGTCACAAAAAGTGTCTTTACTGTCCTGCACCGGAGGTTCTATCTTTTGTTTCTCTCTTATGTTTTATTGTTGACAGGTGACTTCTCTTTCTTTATTACTTATTCAACCCTACGGCAAGAAAACTGAAAATCGGCACAATCAAGACAAAAGTGGCCTGCTTTAGAACTTACGCTGGGTTATTGCTAGTAGGTCGCCGTTTCGGAGAATATGATGCACAGACAGCAGTTTTCTTATAGCTGCCATACTTTAGTAATCACAACACAGTATGGGCTTCGAAGAAATGTAAACAAACCGCTCTGAGAACATAAAAACACTGAACTTTCGCAAAGATAACAGAGTAACAAAGTCAAACAATTGTCGTGCAGCAAAGATGATACTAGACAAATGTAGTCATTTGCAAGAACAGCTGTAGTACGTACTGCCGCGAAACGTGAAATAGTAACAGTGTCGAATGTTGTTTATGTTTAAAATGGGAAAAGAACCGATATTAACAAATGGTACTTAAGAGTTTGTGCGATTTCTTCGAACTTAAATATAAAATTATTAATTTTGTCAGTAAATAATGTTAAAGAAATGAGCATAATACTAAAGATCGTACGGAATGAAAGGCTAAAATTGTAAAAATAACAAGTACCAAGTCAAACATGATGAAAAGTGATGAAAATGTGGATGAGCTTTTGAATACCATATTCTTGGGTGAGGTACGTATATACTCTTTTTTTTTTTTTTTTTTTTTTTTTTTGTCAGTGTAAACTCGTAATGCACTGGATATGCAATAAGTTTTCGCAATAAAATATGAGTAGGAATATAATGTTTATTTTTGTGTTCATTTGATTTTTCAAGACGTAACCAAGACAAAAATCCATAGAAACTCATTCGTCGAAATCCACATTGTCAGATTAATGCCTTGGTCAGTCAGTCACTCACTCAGTCACTTCTCAACCTGAGCTAAACCTTGGACTATCCGACCAGTCAGTCTGTGACCACAGTTTGCATTTCAAAAAATTATATAGATGCAATAGAAATAGTGTGTCAATTTCGCTACTGTATGTGCATTTATGGTGTCTCATGCCTCATTGTTATGTTACCAAGTGAATGTAACATCTGGTAATGTTAGGTTTAGGTTGACTCGAATGATTGCTTAAATGGTTCTGTCATTAGTTTCTGTCTTCACATTCCCTACACCGGAGTGGCATGTAGAGATCTGCTTGATTTCTCGCTTTAGGTGACACAGTCACGAAGGAACGTTCCATAGGAAATCAATATTAAGATGAACAAACTTCAGGTACAATTTCTGAAGAAACATCATCTGCAAATCAGATAAAGATTTGTTACTGTAATTTTTCGTTATGAGTAATATTTTTGTTGTTGTGAAAGACAATAAGTTATATTTCTTATAAATAACTTGTAAATTTGTTCTTGTTCTCCGCTGCGGTCGCAGGTTCGAATCCTGCCTAGAGCATGGATGTGTGTGATGTCCTTAGGTTAGTTAGGTTTAAGTAGTTCTAAGTTCTAGGGGACTGACAACCACAGATGTTAAGTTCTATAGTGATCAGAGCCATTTGAACCATTTTTTTTGTTCTTGTTCTCACTATAGGCCCCATTTTAATCAATCATTCTTTTATTAACAAGAGGCACTGAAAGTCTGATGCCATTATCAGTCTTTTTTTGAGAAAAGTGCCTCGGAAATTTAAAAAAAATGTATTTTTGAGGAAAAGTGAATTTGTTTTACATACAAGACACTAATGTCCATTACCATACAGATACACGGTTAAAACATTCCAGGACTGTATCTCTTCTCATTGCTTCAACATTATTTCGGTTATTCCTAATTAGGCTACCACACCATAATAATTCTGAATCTTGCCTGTTTCAACCTTTGTTAGGAGGTCATTGGAAGCGTCTGATTCCACATGTCTGCTTTTACCCGTGATGTAGTGGTGTGGTGTTTTTGAGTTGGTTGTATTGGTAGATGTCATGTTGTTTAGTTTGATGGCACTCTCCAGTGATAGATGTTGATGTGCTCAGTTTAATGTGTGGTAGTGTGTTCATTTGAGTCTTGGTCGTTGCTGTGGTAACTTGGGTTTATTTGAGTCTATAACATGTAATTGGAAGTGTTTTCATTGTTTTCAGTGAGTTATGGGCTTTTCTCTCCTGGGTGTTTGGCATGTTTGTTAGGTGTGATTAGTTTGGTGTTTGCCATTGTTTGTGTGTGTGTGTGTGTGTGGGGGGGGGGGGGGGCGCACGCACATTATTTCAGTTCTGTTTTAATTGATCTGGTGAGTATGGGGTTTTTGGGTTTTGTGAGTTGAATAGGTGTGTGAAGTTTGTGTTTTATTTATTTATTCATTCATTCAATTTATTTTTATGGTGTGCCAGTAGATATCGAGAGCTGCATTTGAGCTAGGCCTATATAGGTCAAGGTAGATGTCCAATTTCACTTTTCGGAGCTGTAGGTGTGGGTTTCTTGGTATTGAGGGTTTCATTTGAGCTGTATAAGTCAAGGGAAATGTTTGATTCTGCTTTTCAGAATTGCAGATATTGATTTTTTGGTATTGTATGCTTCATTTGAGCTTTGTAGGTAGAGTGAAGCGTACAATTGCTGTTGGCTTTGTGGCTGTAGCATTATGTTGTAAGTTGAGAATTCTTTTTTAAAATATTTGTTTTGGGATGGTGTGGTGTTTTGTATTTTCATATGTTTAGCTTCGTTCTCACCCTAAACTTCCTGTTTACCACGGTTGTCTCATTAGTTTCATTTTATTGTTGGAGTGAGACATTCTTGTATCTTTTCTTATTTTTATGTGTTTGTAGTTGTAACATTATTGCCATTTTGTATACACTGCAAGTGGATGTTTCCACCATACTGATGAGGTCTATGTACAGGATCCATGGTGACAGTCGATGCTATTGTGGCATTAATGACAGGAAAACCGTTGATCACGTTTGGTTCTCAGTATCTAAATAGAAACAGAGCAACTCATCATGCTCAAACATTGAGTCCGAGCGACTGGAAGGTGAGACAAGGCATTGGCACTGGCATGTTGTGCCTTCGGCTGCTAATTTATCTAATAGTGATAATGGGAGAGGAAGAGAGCCCATACTGTAAACGATGCACTGCCTTGTTGGATACAGAAGGTGAAGGGTTGAAAAGAGCAACCAAAGGCTTGTGATCCATAATTAAATGGAACTAAGAACCATACAAGAATAAATGAAATTTCTTGAGGGCGAACACAACCACTAAAGCCTGTTTTTCAATCTGAGAATATGGCTGCTGAGTAGATTTAAAGTCTTAGAAGCGTGAACAATGTGTCGTTCAGACCCGTCCACATATTTGTGAATCAACACCATGCCAAAAGCATGCTGCAAGACATCTGTAAGCGACAAGAGATGCTAATGTTTGGAAGTGGTCTGACACAGGGCAGATTGAAACTGAGAACCAAACGCGATCAACTGTTTTCCTGTCATTAATGCCACGATAGCATCGACTGTCACCATGGATCCTGTACATAGTCACTTCCTCTCTTTTGTGCAGTTCCAGTGGCTGGAAAAACCCCTGGGCCATTTGACGGCATTCCTTTGTTACCTATGGGGGATGCTGCTCCCCAGCTTGTGATTCCTGCTTCCTGTTCTGCGGCTTCTGCATGTTGGTCATTGGGGGACCTCTTGCACCAAAGCTTTGGCTCGCTGACATGTGTATCCACCGTGCATAGATGGAGACATTATGCGACTTATCGCTGCTTGCGCACACTGTGTTCAGCAACAGGTGGCACTGCGGGTTGCTTTTTGCCCCAGGCCGATGCCACAGTGCCCGTGGGAGTGTCTACGTGCCGATTTTGCTGGACCCTTCCTAAATCACTACTGGCGCATTGTAGTGGTTGACAATGCCATGGTGCATTGTCCGTCCACATCCGTGGTGGCCACTATTTCCGCTTTAAGAGTTTTGCAACTGAGGGACTTCGGTATACCATGGTTACCACTAAAGGCCCCCAGTTTGTTTCTTGAGAATTTACTTCTGTTTGTCAGGTTAATGGTATTCCACATCTCAAAGCTCCCTGTTTCGTCCTGATTCTAATAGTGAGGCCGAATGCGTGGTTCGGACATTTAAATCTCATATGGGGAAGTACATACCCAGTAGGTCCCCTGATGCTGCTGTAGACCATTTTTTGAGTTTGCACCATTTTGCTCCAGTGGGGGATAAGAGCCCAGTGGAGCTGCTACACGGATGCCAACCATGGACCCTCCTTCATCTGCTGCATCCAATACTGCATCCACCACTGTCACCAGCTCTATGACGGCCAGATACGCCTGTCTGGATTTGTGGTTTCAGCTGCTGGCTGAAATGGGCTCTTGCCATCGTTGTGTCACTGGGACTGGTGCCTGAGCATTGTCTGCACTCCTGATGTGTGGACTCACATCACTTCGACCATCTACAGCCACACACAGTGGGATCTTTTCTGGAGTGCCCCCCTCCCGCCAATGCCTGTCCCTGTGTCGCAGATGGTCCTGTCGTGTTGCAGCAGGAATCACTGCCTGGCAAATCATTGTCTGAGATTTCTGCCCCCACTCCCACTCCTCAACTGCCGTCGCTTGTGCAACTCCCGCTGCACCTGCTGCCGCAGCCGCCGTCATATCCATGGCTGGGTCCTGTGTGGCCATTGCCTATGACACTCCCACTGACACCTCTGGCACCAACCACTGCTATGGAGATGCTGTCCCCAGTCATGCCCTGCGGCCTCTGATGAGAGGGGGAATGGTGCACCAAACAGCCCCCTCATTACTTCCACCCCTACTCACCATTGCCTGCCTGCCACATTCTACAGCAGCCACATTCATCGTGTGATGAAATGGATGTCAGCACAGTCATTGGTGTTTTCCGAGGCACGTAATCTCAGTGCCTTGAAATCAGTGCCTTTTTTTTTACATGGGTACCATTGCTTTTTTTTCAGTACTATTGCATTTTTTAGTAACAGTATTTTTTTCGGTACCAGTGCTTTTTTTTTCAGTACCATGCATTTTTTCTGTACCATGCGTTTTTTCTGTACCGTGCATATTTTTCTGTGCATGTTGTTTTCATGTATGCCATTTCCCACCCTTGGAAGGGAGGAATGATGTACATTCCAAGGTGGCACGTCCATACAGTTCTCATGCCTTCTTATAGAGGCCACCTGGGTCCACCCCCTGGCACACTCTGGCGAGCCACTAAAGAAACAGTATTATTTAAAGTGACTGCAAATGAATACTCGGCGTTTTCTGTAATTGTATCACTATTGTCCATTCAGTGTGTTTAGTGCTACACACACTGTATTCTTCATAGTACTCTGTAAAGTACTATGTTCCATAAATCTACAATGGAAATTCCAGGTAGGAATATCAGCAATGTAGGAAAAGACAGATTGCTACTTACCGTACAGAAGACACATCAAAAGTTGCAGACAGGCATAATTAAAGGACACTCACATACAGGTTTTGGCCATAGCCTTCGCCAGTAAAACACACACACACACACACACACACACACACACACACACACACACTAAAGCAAGCAAGCATACCTCACACACTCACAACTCCAGCATGATTCCGGCCCAAGATGCCGGGGTTGGCGGCCATAGATGTGTGAGGTGTGCTTGCTTACTTGTGTGTGTGTGTGTGTGTGTGTGTGTGTGTGTGTGTGTGTGTGTGTGTGTTTTACTGATAGAGGCTGTAGCCAAAAGCTGTATGTGAGTGTCTTTTAATTGTGCCCATCTGCAACTTGATGTGTATTCTCTATGCTAAGTAGCAATCTGTGTGCCATAAGTCATGTTTGTTATTGCTATGATACATATATTCATTAATAGTGCCTCTGTGAAGAAACCTGCTGCTTCTGAATCAGCATTACAGATTTACCTGGACTGTAATATGGAGGACATGGATAAAATCTCTTCACCTTGTCTTCTTGGCGAAGGGCCGTAATCATTACTAAAAGTAAAAGAGCATATCTGGCCCAAAGTAGTACTTTAGTAACTTTTCTGATAGTCCCACTAACTGCACAGACAGAAAAGTCCATATCAAATCAAGCCGCTGCTTGAAGTTGCTCTAAGTCTTTCTTCGGGGCATCCAAGTTCTATATGCAAGCCAGCTGCCTTGCCTCTTTGGTCCTTGGGATGAGAGATTCCACATAGTCAGTCTGAGTAACATCCATTTGACATCAGCATGTGTGGAGAGCATTCCTGCCAATGACTTGTTTAAGCATCTGGGAGGACATTTTTCTGTAAATGGTAAGGCAGCTTTCATCCTTTGGGTGATGTTACAACATGAAGTTACCTCCAATACTAGTCTCAAGTGGAAACATTTTCCATGATCACAGATCACTCATGCTCCAAAATGGTGTCTTCTACAAGGACCTCTGCAATTTTTTGGGGTAACATTTTCGGAGGAACAGCAATCTTGTAAGCCATGTTAATGTACAGTTTCAGTGACTGGGGGTTACTGACTGTAACGGACATTTTCAACTTTAGCAGATGATGCTGTTCTGAAGATGGTCTAACACTAGGCTGAGACCGGTCATTTTAAATAAAGTAACCATTATGATCTAAACATTTTTTCAATAATTTTATAATGAATGATTTACCAAATAACTATGTCTGGAACTTATTTATGGCCAAACCAACTGCAAGGCTCTCTTTAATGGTTGTAGAGTGGGTCATCTCAGACTTTAAGAGTACTATGGAAGCCTAAGCTGTTACCTTTTCAACGCCTCCCTGAATTTGTACTAGAACTGACCCTATTCCAACACTGCTAGCATTGGCAATGGTGCTATGACTTGATAAGATATTAGTGCCTGCTTAAGGGCAAGGAAAGATCTTTCCTGCACTTTGTTCCATGAATATTTGGCATTTCCCTGCAGTAGTTCTAGTAAGGGATGTGCCTTGGTGCAGAAATCCTTTATGTATCACCTGTAGTACAACCAATTCAAAGAACGTTTCTCACACCACGAATATGTCGAGAAGTTGGAAAATCAGTTACTGCCCTTTATTTTCTCTGGATTGGGACAGACTCTTATTGCCATCCACTACACACCCAAGGATTTTTATTCCTTTGATGCCTACAGTCTGAACACACATCAACACAATTGTCAGACAGCCTAGATGTACTTAAAATGTCTTCAAGAAAATGATAGTGTCCCTCAAATAGCAATTACATGTCATTCACTTAAGATGTTGATGCTGGATGTCAATCATATGTTCAAAGGTGGCTGGAGCCTTACGCAGTTCAAATGGTGTGACCTTAAATTCATAGAGGCTGCGAGCAGCTGTGAAGCAATATTTTCCCAGCCAGTCTTGTCAACTTTGATTTGCCAGCAGCCTGAAATTTTTTGTTGCTTTCGAACAGTCTAGGGTGTCATCAATATGCGGCAATGGATAGATACCATTTTTCGTGATTTTGTTCAGTCATTGGTGCTCAATGTAGAAATGCCATGTGCCATCATTGTTTTTCACCAAGACCACAGAAGAGACCAAGAACTCTATGAAAGTTCAGTGATGTCATCTTGCAGCATCTTCTCCATTTCCTCCTGTATTATGCATTGTTCAGCTGGAAATGCCCTATAAGAACACTGGCTTTCTGGTGGTTCATCCCCATTGTTGATATGGTGTGGGCCAACTGGTCTGCCTTTTCTCCAGCCGTATTTGAAAGCACCTTAACACCTGACGGAGAATGACTAACCTAGCCAACATTATTCCTCGGTCAGGACAGATCCTGCTGGCAGGTCAGTCGTAGCTTCCCACCTCAAGAAGCTCAGCGTTCGTTTGCTGGGGCTGGCTTGGTGACCTGGGTTTCCTAAGCCAAGGACTGGCGAGCACAACCAGTCCTCTGTAACTGTAAGCTCTGGGCATGCAGTGTCCCAGGAAATGAGGCACTTGGCTTATTTGCCTGGATCACAAGGATGATAAAAACCTCTGCAAAAATACCCTCAATCTCAAACTGTGATGAGATGCACGACTGGCAACCTCTGAGGATCCTGCTGTACCTCAGTTGTATAAGGCTTACCCAGGCGAGGGTGGCTCTGTCTAGGTGGACTTTTATTTTGCTCCTCTTGGGACCAAGATGAAACACTTATACTTATTAAACTGATGAACTCCCTGATGGGTGTACCACTGATGGGTATCAACATCCAACTTTGCAAAAGGGCTTGTGTAGCAGTCCTCCTGACTCAGGAGTTACTCAGAGTACTTCCATTCACAGTAGCAGAATGCATGCTGCTGGTCAGAAAGTGTTTTCAATAGTTCAGAGGAAAAGCAGTAGCTTTGCAAAGTTTCGCCTATAGTCTGCTATAGATTGCTGTAGGATTGACACTTCGGCAGGAGCATATGGAGGTGTAGAACAAGGTTGCCACGACCTGCATGGAATGCACACACAATCTTACATTTCATTCAGCTTGTGCAAACAGGCAAACTATTTACTTTATAAATATGGAAATTGCATCCATGTGTTCTGGAAGAGTTACACTACAGTTTGATTTTAGTTTAATTTGTGGCAACAAATTATTAAGACAATACAATGACACTTTAAAAAAAGACTTTACTGAATTTTCTACATGTGGGAACTTTTTTGTTATTAAAGTTAAATGGATACATTATGTGAATGAAATCTTAAGAATACTTCATATTTTCAAAACCATAACTCTGTCAGAGATCCCTAATGTGATAAAATCTGAGTTAAAAGACAATGGTCCACTCACATGTCAATTACTAATCAGGCCCCCATACAGTTTCAACGTGAGAAACAGATGTCTATAATTTTGACTTAGTATTTGTGACCGAGGGCTTATTTGTTCCAAGATGTCTATAGATTTGTAATGAAACTGTTATTAATTTTTCTGATCCACCTGTTTAATTCTAACACAACAAAAAATAAGATTAACCGTGTTTATCATGGTGGGAAACCATATCTTAAATATACCAATTTCTATTGTTTAGAAAGAACAAAAGCAATACAAATAACAGGACCTCTGTATTACAGCAGTTATATCATAAACAGTAGTATTTATTTTGTGTTATAAAATTTCAAAGCTTAGAGTGATATAATTTTGTTATGTAGGTACTTAAAGATGTAAACAGCACCCGCCAAACATATAGCTGAATCCACCTGTTTTCCATTTGTACGGGAATATTGGAAAAACTTCACCAATGCCACTATTGTTACTGGGATGGATTCTGTCATTGTCATCATTTAATGAAATTATCATCTCTTCCATTGAATTTTCCAAAAGAGCTTCAAGGTCATGCTCTTTTCATGATGGTCTGCATATGTCTGACGGCACTCTTCCTGTCTTCAACAGGATGTTCCTGACAAGTTCTCTTGTGAGTGCTTTGACTGCAGAGAAGGTAAATTTATTATTATTCCTGACAGCATAACTTTTAAGTTTGGCCCACATTAATTCTGTAATTTTATTGGGTTGAATTGGCAGTGGTAATGTGGTAGCCTAATGACTGTATGCCCATGTTTTTCTGCCAATTTGTTGTTTTTGTATAGGGGGAACTGCGGCTTATGGAGAGATATTTTTTCCACCAAGCTCCACCTTTTTAAGGTCATCACTGACATTGACATTATGACACTGAAGCCAGTCAATCATTGCTTCCTTTTGGTTTGCCATGGTAGGTGCCTTGTCAACAAGTGAATGGTAAGGAGCATTATCTAGAACAACTGTTGATGGTTTTCCAACATTTGGTATTTGTGAATTTTTGAACCACTTTGTAAATGTAACATGTTTCATTTCTTATTGATAATCTCCAATTTTCTTTTATTTAAAAAGCAGGAGACAGTTTGGGAGAAAACCTTGTGAGGTGCCTCCTGCATGAAGAAGAATAAGTGTCCCCCACCCCCTCCCCCACCACCACCACCACCACCAGAGAGCATTGTCATTGTTCCTTTAGTTGTCATCTGTCCAATCCTGCTTGACAGTGTGGTGACCAAAATTACCCACATTTCATCAAGTCATGCTACTTGGTCGCTGTTTGTACATTGGGTGTCCCTTAAAAATCAGCATGCCCATGCAGCTATGTGCTCCCTCTCCATCACAGTTTACAACCATATACAAGGGTTGTACCAAAAGTAAGGTTCCCAATGAGCTACAGCCTCGAGGGAAGGTGGTAGGCTAAATCCAACAACAGTGCCGTGCGTAGTAGTTCCTCCACTCTCGAGCCTGCCCGTCTGCAATCCACTGCGTCACTCAATGTTGGCTTGGCAGCAGTCAGAGATGGAAGTGTTGATCGCCGCTCCCGCCGAGTGCAGGGTTCAAGCAGTACTCCGGTTTTGCCATGCAAAGAAGTTACCGCCCATGGAGATTCATTGGCAACTGACTGAGGTTAAATGTTGCAGGGCTTTTGCTGAGTGTCCGATGGAAGTTCACAATGAAGAACGGAGTGGAAGACCACCATTGTCCAGGAGATCAACTGTGAGCTGCTCAAAGATTGAAGGGTCACTGTTTGTGAAGTTGTTGAATGCATTCCTGAATTTTCCCATGGCACAGTTGAAAGAACTTTAACATAAACATTGGGTTGTCACAAGGTGTGCTCGCTGGGTCCCTCGGATGCTGAGTAATGGACACAAGAAGCAACGCCTTGACAGTGCTTGCAAGTTTCTTCAACAATGTGAGGGGGGGGGGGAGGCAACAAGGAGAAGTTGTTGGACTCTAATGTCACAGGAGATGAAACGTGAGTGTTCATTACACCCCCAAAACAAAACAACAATTGTTAGTGGTGTCACTCCAGTTCACCGCCACCAAAGAAATTCAAGAAAATGCAGTCAGCAGGAAAGGTTATAGCGACTGTGTCTTGGGATTGGAAGGGGGTACTCCACATTGATTTCATGCAACCTGGGATGACAATAAACTCAGATAGATATTGTGAAACATTGACCAAACTCTGGCGAGCAATCCAGAATCGCCGGAGAGGATGACTGACGGAGGGAGTAGTGCTTCCTCACTTCAATGCTCGACCCCACATCGCTCGTCAAACACAGGAGATTTTGAAGAAATTTGGGTGGACTATTATGCCCCATCCCCCATACAGCCTAGACTTAGACCCCAGCTTCCCCAAGCTAAAGAAACACTTGGTGGCAAATGCTTCAAGAACGATGATGAAGTCCGATCAGAGGTCACATGCTTCCTCAATAGGTTGACCGGAGACTTCTTCAACTTAGGAATACAAAGCTGGAGCACCGTATTCAAAAGTGTGTCGAAAAAAATGGAGACTATGCTGAAAAATAGGCAAAAGTGTAAGTTTTCAATAATGTATAAATTAATAACAATAAACTATGTCTTCTATTTGTAAAAAATATGGGAACCTTACTTTTGGTACAACACTCGTAAATTCCCATAGTGATACACAAGGTTGTGTAAAAGAGTGGATAGGGATGTGCAACAGCCTTGAAAAAGTCTTGATTCTTTAAGTATGACCAATAACTTCCTGAGCGTCAGATGTTCCTTCCTGCGATGATAATCATAAACATGAAGACAAATCGCATCCTCTGCAAACAAATAGATTTTGCTAATCCACTTACCGATATGATTTTTTCCAGACCTGTTAAGTTTTGATGGTTGTTCAGTTTCCTTTTCTTTGTCAAACATTTCCTTCCAAATCTTCAGGACAGTGTTTTCGTCTATACTCAAATGTGCAGTAGTTCTGTTGATCACATTGCAACGGAGAGCAGTAGGCTGCAGTTAAGTTTTTCATTCTTAAAGTAGGCATGTAATGTACAAGCCATTTCTCTTGGCTGCCATTTTTATGGCAATCACCAGCCCAAGACAAAGACATTGAACTTTTCTACTTATAATTTTTGACTTACTTCCCAGTGACATCGTTGAGTACCATACAACAAATAACAAAAACAATGAATAACAGTAACAACAAATAATGGTAACAACAAATAATGGTAACAACAAATAATGGTAACAACAAATAATGGTAACAACAAATAATGGTAACAACAAATAATGGTAACAACAAATAATGGTAACAACAAATAATGGTAACAATAAATAATGGTAACAATAAATAATGGTAACAACAAATAAAAGAATAACTCTTACAACTGTAAAAACAGAAACACAGGAAGTCACAGGGCGCAACGATCGCATAGATCAGCAAGCTAAGGGCAGCTGCAGGTAGTATGGTATTGGCGGAAAGTGACCAGGGCCTGCCATGTGGGCTTCCCTCCCTACTACTTTTGTCCTTGGCATCTAAAGTAATTTTGGACAGGCTATAGTTCTACATTCAGAAGGGTTTACAGGCAATTGCTGACAGTAAAATCTGTCAAACGATTCTGCAATTGGGGTATTGGTCAAAACTTCTAGTTCCCAAGAAGCAACAAGCCTCCAGAAAGCTAAATATCTTGGAGATATGTAATCAACAAGGGGCTACATAATGGCTTGAACTACAGTAAAGGTGTTACATCATGCAGACATTTGGTACATATTCCCAATGAGGTACTGAAAGTTGAGTGGACTCAAGAAGGTATTATCAAGGTGCAAAACATAATTAAAAGGGTAAACAGTGAGCTGGTCAAATCAAACTCCTTAATCCTCACTGTCAACAGTACGAAATTTCCAGTGTATGTCAAGGCTGGTTTCCTTCACTTAAAATGTGGCCTTATATCTCCAACCAGGGTACCCGTGGTCTAGGGGTAGCGTCTTTGATTCATAATCAAAACATCTTCGGTCCCGGGTTCGATCCCCGCCACTGCCTAAATTTTGATAAATAATCAGCATTGGCGGCCGAAGACTTCCGGCATAAGAAGTCAGCCTCATTCTGCCAACGGCCTTGTCAAAGAGGGCGGAGGAGCGGATAGAGGTTCAGGGCACTCTCTTGTCCTAGGGGGTGGGAAATTGCCCCTAAAGGTGGAAGAATCAGCAATGATCAACGACGTGAGGATGCAGAAGGCAATGGAAACCACTGCATTAAAGACAAGTAACGTGTATCCACAGGACGTGTGGCCTGTAATTGAAGAAGTGTCATGATGATCTCTCCTTTGGCAAAAGATTCCGGAATAGTCCCCCATTCAGATCTCCGGGAAGGGACTGCCAAGGGGGAGGTTACCATGAGAAAAAGATTGAATAATCTACGAAAGGATAACGTTCTACGAGTCAGGGCATGGAATGTCAGAAGCTTGAACGTGGTAGGGAAACTAGAACATCTGAAAAGGGAAATGCTAAGGCTCAATCTAGATATAGTAGGGGTCAGTGAAGTGAAGTGAAGTGGAAGGAAGACAAGGATTTCTGGTCAGATGAGTATCGGGTAATATCAACAGCAGCAGAAAATGGTGTAACAGGTGTAGGATTCGTTATGAATAGGAAGGCAGGGCAGAGGGTGTGTTACTGTGAACAGTTCAGTGACCGGGTTGTTCTAATCAGAATCGACAGCAGACCAACACCGACAACGATAGTTCAGGTATACATGCCGACGTTGCAAGCTGAAGATGAACAGATAGAGAAAGTGTATGAGGATATTGAAAGGGTAATGCAGTATGTAAAGGGGGACAAAAATCTAATAGTCATGGGTGACTGGAATGCAGTTGTAGGGGAAGGAGTAGAAGAAAAGGTTACAGGAGAATATGGGCTTGGGACAAGGAATGAAAGAGATTACATCATGGTCAGACAGAGATTCCGAAATCAGATACTGGATTGTAAGGCGTACCCAGGAGCAGATATAGACTCAGATCACAATTTAGTAGTGATGAAGAGTAGGCTGAAGTTCAAGACATTAGTCAGGAAGAATCAATACGCAAAGAAGTGGGATACGGAAGTACTAAGGAATGACGAGATACGTTTGAAGTTCTCTAATGCTATAGATACAGCAATAAGGAATAGCGCAGTAGGCAGTACAGTTGAAGAGGAATGGACATCTCTAAAAAGGGCCATCACAGAAGTTGGGAAGGAAAACATAGGTACAAAGAAGGTAGCTGTGAAGAAACCATGGATAACAGAAGAAATACTTCAGTTGATTGATGAAAGGAGGAAGTACAAACATGTTCCGGGAAAATCAGGAATACAGAAATACAAGTCGCTGAGGAATGAAATAAATAGGAAGTGCAGGGAAGCTAAGACGAAATGGCTGCAGGAAAAATGTGAAGACTCGAAAAAGATATGATTGTCGGATGGACAGACTCAGCATACAGGAAAGTCAAAACAACCTTTGGTGACATTAAAAGCAACGGTGGTAACATTAAGAGTGCAACGGGAATTCCACTGTTAAATGCAGAGGAGAGAGCAGATAGGTGGAAGGGATACATTGAAAGCCTCTATGAGGGTGAAGATTTGTCTGATGTGATAGAAGAAGAAACAGGAGTCGATTTAGAAGAGATAGGGGATCCAGTATTAGAATCGGAATTTAAAAGAGCTTTGGAGGACTTACGGTCAAATAAGGCAGAAGGGATAGATAACATTCCATCAGAATTTCTAAAATTATTGGGGGAAGTGGCAACAAAACGACTATTCACATTGGTGTGTAGAATATATGAGTCTGGCGATATACCATCTGACTTTCGGAAAAGTGTCATCCATACAATTCCGAAGACGGCAAGAGCTGACAAGCGCGAGAATTATTGCACAATCAGCTTAACAGCTCATGCATCGAAGCTGCTTACAAGAATAATATACAGAAGAATGGAAAAGAAAATTGAGAATGCGCTAGGTGACGATCAGTTTGGCTTTAGGAAAAGTAAAGGGACGAGAGAGGCAATTCTGACGTTACGGCTAATAATGGAAGCAAGGCTAAAGAAAAATCAAGACACTTTCATAGGATTTGTCGACCTGGAAAAAGCGTTCGACAATATAAAATGGTGCAAGCTGTTCGAGATTCTGAAAAAAGTAGGGGTAAGCTATAGGGAGAGACGGGTCATATACAATATGTACAACAACCAAGAGGGAATAATAAGAGTGGACGATCAAGAACGAAGTGCTCGTATTAAGAACGGTGTAAGACAAGGCTGTAGCCTTTCGCCCCTACTCTTCAATCTGTACATCGAGGAAGCAATGATGGAAATGAAAGAAAGGTTCAGGAGTGGAATTAAAATACAAGGTGAAAGGATATCAATGATACGATTCGCTGATGACATTGCTAACCTGAGTGAAAGTGAAGAAGAATTAAATGATCTGCTGAACGGAATGAACAGTCTAATGAGTACACAGTATGGTTTGAGAGTAAATTGGAGAAAGACGAAGGTAATGAGAAGTAGTAGAAATGAGAACAGCTAGAAACTTAACATCAGGATTGATGGTCACGAAGTCAATGAAGTTAAGGAATTCTGCTACCTAGGCAGTAAAATAACCAATGACGGACGGAGCAAGGAGGACATCAAAAGCAGACTTGCTATGGCAAAAAAGGCATTTCTGGCCAAGAGAAGTCTACTAATATCAAATACCGGCCTTAATTTGAGGAAGAAATTTCTGAGGATGTACGTCTGGAGTACATCATTGTATGGTAGTGAAACATGGACTGTGGGAAAACTGGAACAGAAGAGAATCGAAGCATTTGAGATGTGGTGCTAAAGACGAATGTTGAAAATTAGGTGGACTGATAAGGTAAGGAATGAGGGGGTTCTACGCAGAATCGGAGAGGAAAGGAATATGTGGAAAACACTGATAAGGAGAAGGGACAGGATGATAGGACATCTGCTAAGACATGAGGGAATGACTTCCATGGTACTAGAGGGAGCTGTAGAGGGCAAAAACTGTAGAGGAAGACAGAGATTGGAATACGTCAAGCAAATAATTGAGGACGTAGGTTGCAAGTGCTACTCTGAGATGAAGAGGTTAGCACAGGAAAGGAATTCGTGGCGGGCCGCATCCAACCAGTCAGTAGACTGATGACCAAAAAAAAAAATCTCCAATCCAATGCGCTGCTTTAAATGCAAGCACTTTGGGTACATTAATCTAGCATATAAGGAAGAAACAACTTGCAGGGAATGTGGGAAAGCCACTCACAAAGGAGTCATTTGTTCAGCTCCTCTGAAGTGTGAAAATTCGCTTGGGCTTCCCCCTTTCTGGAGAAGGGACTGCAGCATCTACCTTGAAGAAAGTAAAATATGGGAGCTGAAAATAAACAAGTGTATCCTGTGTGATTGTGGTGAAGCCAAAAAGATGTATAAATTCATGCAACCTTCCACATTCACTACTTCTTTCGCTTCAACTCGTGGAAAGTGTATTCCAAAAGCCGATGTCTCTACATAAATGGAAGTTGCTAGTGTTCGCACTACTACTGTTATTTTTAAGTCCATTTGTAAAGATGCTGTTATGTTGGAGCCCATAACTTCCATTAGAACATCAGAAAAAGGCACAGTTGCCAGTGGTGGTGAGCTCCCAGCACTCTCAGAGGCAGAGTCTGATAAACAGATCAGCACTGTCACTATTGTTGCATGTTACAAAGCCTCCCAGCCAAAATCCAAATGAAAAACTTCAGTGGCAGACAAATACAGGCACTAAACCATCAGACTATGTCAGTGGACTTCGACCTCACAGTTCTAAATATTCTGCTTCAAAGTCAGTGGAATAAGTAGTCCGTTTGGGGCAACCATCCTGCCCCAAGACTGAGCCTACACCTGTTGCAGGCTTCCACCATGGCGGAGAGACAAGGTGAAAATACAATCCACTCGTTATATGACTCCCATACATCAGTGGAACATCAATGGGTTTGGAATGAATTTGGAGTAACTGAAATCCTAGCACAGGTACGCCCCCTGTGCTTGTGTTTACAAAAAAACTAATTTTAAAGCTTTTTACCCCCTTATGCTATGGGGCTATACCCTCTATTGCAAGAGTGGCCTGATTGAGGAAAGGGCCAAGGGAGGTATCGCTGTGTTGTCAGTAACAGATACCATCCTCTGATCTATCTCTGGTTACTGACTTGCAAACAGTTTCTGTTGAAGTTCATATGGGTCAAGGGATTACCATCTGCTGTCTTATTTACCACTACAGAGGGCGATAAATTCTGAGGCTCTCAGAGATCTTTTAGAACAACTTACCTGCCCATTTCCCCAATGGGAGACTTCAATACGATAATGTATTAAGGGTCTCAAACTCTATTTGCCCCAGGGGTCAAGTGTATAGAGGATGTATTGGATGACAATGTTTGGCTTTAGGAAACGTAAAAGCATGAAAGATGCAATGCTGACATTGCAGTTGATAATGGAAGCAGGAATAGAAAAAAAACAAGACATATTCATAGGATTTGTCGACACGGAAAAAGTGTTCGACAATGTAAAGTAGTGCAAGACGTTTGAAATTCTGAGAAAAATAGGGGTCAGCTATAGGGAAAGATAGGTAATATACAATATGTTCGAGAGCCAAGGCAGACATTTTTGCTCAACCAGCTATGGAATACCATTTCTCCAGTCATCATCGAGCAACAAGGCCATTTGGGATCTGCGTGAAGCATGTGCTATAGTCACTTCGTGAGGGACAAGTACAGACCAAATCCGGGGTTATAACTGACTGTCTCCCTGATCACTGCAGAGGTCAAGGTAATTTTACATTCCGTGGAGTCCAGGAGAGGTTGCACTCCTGCATATGTCTTTAATGTAATATTTTCTGAGTTTAAATGAGCACCACAAGTAAGCTGTATTCAGGGGTGAGTCTGAACAAGGGAATTCCATTGGCTGCTGTGTTGTTATTCCTGATCGTGTTCTCCAGAAACAGTTATCTCAAGACTTCACTGTCTTCAGTGCTGAATTATACATGATCTTGAGGGCACTGGAGCAGATGAGATGTGTCATGCCTGCTAAATTCCCTATCTGTTCTGGCTTCCTGGGTGCCCTTGACTCTCTACTACACCTTTACCCAACAAAGTAGTCCAAGATATCCAGGATGCCCTCTACTTACAAAGGCTAGGGAAAGAGGTGTGTTTGTGCTGCATTCAAGGACACATTTGTATTAAGGGGAACACAATGGTGGATGTAGTCACGATCCTCAGTTCATTCAGTTTGTCATCCTCCAACATGGTATTGCCCCATGGTTGAGGTACAGAGTCGTGGACAGGTGGGAAGAAGAGTGGCTGGAAGTGACAGACAATAAACTGTGCCTGCTAAAGTCCGCAACTCAGCCATGGCATACTTCCTACCGGCCATGCAGACAGGATGAGGTCACTCTCACTCATCTTCAAGTAGGACACAGTCCCCTGACTCCTGGCTTCTTACTGTGGTAAGAGGACCTTCCTGTGTGTTGTGCTTATGGCGTACATCCATGGTGCTCCACATTTTAGTAGACTGTATTTTGAATACTGGCAAGAGTGCAACAGCTCATTTCGTGACTAATTAACCACCTATTTTTAACTGACAATGACATAAATGTCGCACATATTTGAAGATTTTGTGAAATGTCCAGCTTGTTCCATAAAATTTTGGGGCTCCTTTTTTAATGTGTTTTCAGGGTGGCTGACTCGTCTATATTTTTTTGTAAATGATCAGCCAACCACAAATTCCTATAAAACTATTTTAGTTTTTCTTTTTATCTTATTTGTGTTTTAATAGACAGTTGTAGAACACATTCAACCATTTTAACACTCTCATTTAGGATTGAGCCTGTGAGATTGTGTGTCATGGGTGAGATTGGGAGAAAGTGAGTGCAGTTTTGGTTCTTAATTCTTTCATCACATTTTCTATGTCCAACCACTTCCCATCCACAACTGGTTTTGGCATTCCTGTTTACATACCTTACGAGATGAGCTGTGCCTGCTCATAACAGCTAGTAATGCATATTTCTCCTTGAACTCCTGCAATGTTTATGGTCATCTCTGGGGCTGTAGATTTGTTTTGTGAGACAAAGTGAGGTTTTGCAATTGATGAAAGCTTCAGAGTTTAACTGAATATCTAGATTGACCACTGGAACTCAACTCATTAATGATGACAGAACGATGTCTTCATCTGAAAACAGTTGTCCAGAGCAATCTTTGTTACATGTGCTTGTTGAAATAGCTTCATCAGTCTGGAGCTCTGATCTTCCAGTGTATGACTGCTTGTGACGGCTCCAAGAAGTCCTATCCAAGAAAAACTGTTAAAAAGACAAATTCGAAAGGCTGTCTTCTGTCATTAACAGTAACTCTTACAATACATGTTCCTGTCAGATTTCTGATTTCCGACCTTCAGCATAATCATTATCGTATCGCGGAATGTATTCTTTAGCTGGCAATTGATAAAAGAAGCCCCTAAATTGATTAGCACTCAGACAGCTTGGCCATAGACGATGATATCAATGAGATATCTCGACATTACAGCCTCACTTCCACAAATGGTTGCCTCACTTAGTTTTCCTGAATTCAACAGCTGGGCTAATGGTTGCTACCTCTGTAGGATGACGGAAAACAGCTATGGCATGTTGGGGAACAAACTCGTACAGGTACTGTGAAGGGCTTTGTCCTACAGGTTGAATGCTGTGAATAAGACTATTGTGTTGGTTGACATCTTTCGGCATAATAGTTGTTGAACACTCTTCTTCTTTCTCTGTGTCTCTTTCTCAAAGCCAACCAGCTTGGATTTTGAAAACGTCAATCATGTGAAACCCAACTCACACTTTTCTCACATGACGTACTGAAAGCTTCGGATCAAGACAATCAGGTAGATCCAGTATTTCTCAATTTCTGAAAAAGCATTTGACTCGGTACTGCACCTACGCTTATTGTCAAAAGTATGATCATATGGGGTACCAAGTGAAATTCATGACTGGATTGAGGACTTTTTAGTTGGGAGGACAGGGAACACACAGGATGGAAAGTCATCGTCAGGTGTTGAAGTAACTTCGAGTGTGCCCGAGGGAAGTTTGTTGGGCTCCTTGCTGTTCATGTTGAATATTAATGACCTTGCAGACAATATTAATAGTAAAATAGGGCTTTTTACAGATGATGCAGTTATCTATGAAGAAGTACTATCTGAAAGAAGCTGCATAAATATACAGTCAGATCTTGACAATATTTCAACATGGTGCAGAGATTGCAGCTTTCTCTAAATTTGCAGAAATGTACAATTTTGCGCTTCACAAAACAAAAAAAACCATAGTATCCTATGACTAAAATATCATTGAGTCACTGTTCCAGTCGGTCAACTCATACGAATACCTGGGTGTAACACTTTGTAGGGATATGAAATTGAATGATCACACAGGTTCAGTTGTGGGTAAAACAGGTGGTAGACTTTGGTTTATTGCAATCAGTCTACAAAGGAGATTGCTTACAGATAACAGGTGCAATTGGTTCTAGAATATTGCTCAAGTGTGTGGGACCCATAGCACATAGGACTAACAGCGGATATTGAACATATACAGAGAAGGACAGGACAAATGGTAACAGTTTGTTTAATCCATGGGAGAGTGTCACTGTGATACTGAAGGAGCTGAACTGGAATAGTCCAAAGTTTGTTTAATCCATGGGGGAGTGTCACGGAGATACTGAAGGAATTGAACTGGAAGACTCTTGAAGCTAGATGTAAACTATCTCGAGAAAGTGTATTAACAAAGTTTTAATGAACCAGCTTTAAATGATTCCTCTAGAAATATACTACAACCCTCTATGTATCGTTCACATAGGGATTGTGAGGATAAGATTAGATTAATTACTGCATACACAAAGGCATTCAAACAGTTATTCTTCCCGCACTCCATGTGTGAATGGAACAGGAAGAAACCCTAATATCTGGTACAATGGGACATACCTCCCCACCATACACCTCACTGGGTTTACAGAGTATAGATGTAAATGTAGATTTAGTGTAGAATGTGTCCAGGGCATTGACGATGGAAACATACCAGCATATTGTCTTTGTTCTCCAAATGTCTATCCTTCTGCAGAATATTATTATTTGTGGAGGAGTTGGTTGTACCTGTGTTGGTCAAATGCTGCATTGTCATTTGAGGCCTATGATGTAAGTGTGAGGTGTGTTTAACTGGTGACTGAAATTATTTCTAAACATTGATATACCTCCCCTCCAACATTCTCTATTGCCCCAACATATCTGGTCGACATTCATGGGTGCTGTCTCTTGCATGCTTCGTCCAATAGTCCTGGTTGCCATAAAATGCTGTATTTGTTCTCTTGCTACCTGACATATGAGAGAGGTGAGGTCATGATGGTCATCCATAGCTGCCATAGGGACCACGTTTGGGAGTCGGTCACACTTCTTTCATCTGATTTCATATCCAGTTGCACTAGTACCACTTTATGAATTCCTCAGTTGTTGTGACATCCCATACCAGAAGAGCTTGTTACATGTCTTTTGCAACTCCTTTCATCAAATGTGAGAATTTTTTAGTTTCTGTCATATTTGGATTCACTATGTGGCATAGGGCCAAAACACTCTGTATGTAGAACTGTGTCATTTCCTTTTGGAACTGGGCCCTGTTCTTCAACTGTTCTCCCACTAATCATAGTTGCTGCTGATTGTCACCAAATGTTTTCTTCAATTCGGCATGGAATTTGCCCCAACTATTGAGTTTTTCTTAATTGGTCTTGCAGCATTGTTATGCTGTGCATTTCAGGTAAAAGTACATATCACGTCACACCATCTGTTGTATCTGGCAGTTTGATGAAATCGTTTCAGCCATTTTGTCAAGTCCTGATAACCATCTCCCCAGAACACTGAGAGATGCCTGATGTGCAGCTGATTTACTGCTGGCTTGAAATCAATTTGTTTTATCGATAAACAGACCGTGGGAATGGTGTACTGCTTGTATTTTGGTTCCTTTCCTCATAGGCAACGTCTTTACATTGCTTAATAGGTGCAACGATGATTTAGATGTTTTGAAGTAACCGGTGTTGCCACAAAACAGTGCCATGTCATAACCACACTCGAGTCCAAACCAGAAAGCAGGCCCATCAGTGAAATACAACACTTAGTACTGAAGGCATGTTTATTACAAACACCACAGTAAAGTCAGAACAGAACTGAAACACTGCATGGAGAGAATGTAGAATATTCCAGAGTGATGGCTTTTCAAAATGTACAAACATAAGGTATTTCAGAACCCTTTCAGAAATAATAAATACTACATAACCAATATTGCTGGTTGTCGGATTTGAACTGGCGATCCACAACACACCAGCCAGTGATGCTGACCAGTATACCACACTGCATGCATCAATTTGTGACATTATTTGGTGCAACATGATTAACATACAACATAAACATTGCTGATTCTAAAACACTTTCCTGGGGCATACCATCTAAATGTAACATAGTAAACCCCCTGCGGGTTCGGGGGTTAGAATAGGCCCGCGGTATTCCTGCCTGTCGTAAGAGGCGACTAAAAGGAGTCTCACATGTTTCGGCCTTATGTGATGGTCCCCTCTCGGGTTTGACCTCCATCTTTCTAAATCATTCCGAAGAGCGAGCCAATTGGGGAAGGGCGCCTTAAATGGTGCACTGTATCCGTCGTGCAATTAGACCTTTAGCCGGCTTTCTCGTCGTTGCAATGGCGTCCCGCTTGTTTTCGATCTCTTGGGCGAGGATACGTCCCTGGGTGCGATTACCACACTGCACTCTGCAGTGTTTCTTTTAACTGCGACGACGACCTTGGACATTTTTGCACCTAAGATCCAGCATGGTAGCCAGTCCGTTGTGGTGGGGCCGCCATGTACCCTCTTGGTTGTAGCACCCTGACAACACAGGGATCGCTCTACTGATGCCTGCGCCGTTAACTCCCCACGTATGCCAAGGAGTAGATGCCTATCCTACTGGGGTATCGGGACTCCCGGCAATGGCCATCCTGCCAGGTGGCCTTTGCTGTGGCTGGGTGGCGCCCATGGGGAGGGCCCTTGGTCGGAGTAGGTGGAATCAGGGCGGATGACCCACAATGAAGCGTGGTACATCATCTCTCGCTGGCGGCCAGCCGCCAGCAGTCTCTAAGCGTTCTCGGGCTCAATTTAATGCTCAGAAGTACGATCCGAAAACGTTCCCCTCCCTGGCCACGCCGTGGGAGGAGCGTAAGTCTCAGGCTGGAGGTAACAGTTATTCGCCCCGATTCTTAGTTTGCACGAGAACTGATGGGGAGTCTTTTCTTTCCACAAAGCCTCAGTTCTTCGTCGAGCATTTAGAGGACAAGTTTGGGGAGGTGGAGGGCTTGTCTAAAATGCGCTCTGGGTCAGTACTGATACAAACGGCATCTTCCGCCCAGTCACGCAGGTTACTTGCTTGTGACAAGTTGGGGGATGTGGATGTTAACGTTACTATTACACCACATCAGAGTTTAAATATGGTCCAGGGTGTTATTTTCCATAGGGACCTCCTTTTGCAGTCTGATGACGAGCTGCGCGCCAACTTAGAACGTAGAGGTGTTCATTTCGTCCGGCGCGTCCATCGGGGTCCGAGGGGCAATCAGGTTGCTACCGGTGCCTTCATCTTGGCCTTAGAGGGTGATACGTTACCGGAAAAGGTCAAGGTGATGGTGTACCGATGTGACGTCAAGCCCTATATCCCTCCCCCCATGCGGTGCTTCATGTGCTGGAAGTTCGGCCATATGTCTTCCCGCTGCACTTCCAGCCTCACATGTCGAGATTGCGGACGCCCATCTCATCCCGATACTCCATGTGCCCCGCCTCCCATCTGCGTCAACTGCGGGAAGCACCATTCACCTTGCTCGCCAGACTGCAGAGTGTTCCAGACAGAGCGCAAAATCATGGAATATAAGACCCTGGACCGACTGACTTATACTGAGGCCAAAAGGAAGTACGACCGATTACATCCAGTGAGACTGACATCTTCCTACGCCGCTGCTACAACACCTGTGCTCGCACCATCAGTTTCGCGATTTCCGGCCGGATCGACGAGTGGTACAACTCCTCCTGCCCCCTTGCCAGTGGGGGGCTCTACCCACTGGGTTGCTCCTGTGCCACCTCCCTCAGGAGCAACACCATCCCCCCCGTCGGGGACGTTGGTCCCCGCTTCTAAGCCGGCAAAGTGTCCAACTTCTTCGGCTTCCCACGCTCGCAAGGGGTCCCTTGGGTCCCTCCCTTCCCAGGTTTCCACCAGCGGGAAGGCTGACGACCGACAGTGGCGTAAGTGCCCACAATCAGCTGGTCGACGGGCTTCACGATCCTCCTCAGTCCCGGAGACTGAATCGGTGAAGCCCTCCCAGCCAGTTAAACCCAAGGAGCAGCGTGAGAAATCAAAGAAGAAGAGCACTAAGCCCAAGGAACTCGCGGTGGCAGCCACCCCGCCGCAACTTTCCAGCTCTGCGTCTGAGGACGAGGTGGAGATTCTGGCGTCCACTGAGGACCTCGATCTCGCCAGTCCCTCAGACGCCATGAATAGCATAGCGCAGGTGCTCAATCGGAGGCAGCAGGTGATCCAGTGGCGTAATCTGCCTTCCCTGTCCCGTCACGCCTTTCCCAGCCATGGACAATATCATCCTCCAGTGGAACTGCTGCGGTTTCTTCCACCATCTAGCTGAGCTCCGCCAACTTATCAGCCTTCATCCTTTCCTTTGCATTGCTCTGCAGGAAACTTGGTTTCCAGCAATGCGAACCCCTGCCCTCCGTGGCTATCGGGGTTATTTTAAGAACCGGGCAGCTTATGAAAGGGTGTCTGGTGGCGTCTGCATATATGTCCTTAACTCCCTTCACAGCGAGTTTGTACCTCTACAAACAGCTTTAGAGGCTGTTGCTGTTCGGGTGTGGACGCCACAGGCTATTACCGTCTGTAGTATTTACCTTCCACCGGATGGTGCTGTCGCGCAGCATGTCCTGGCTGCTCAGATAGCCCAACTGCCGCCACCTTTCTTGTTACTGGGCGATTTCAATGCCCATAACCCTCTATGGGGTGGGACTGTCTCCGATGACCGCGGTCGTGCCGTGGAGCATTTGTTGGCTCAGCTCGACCTTAGCCTCTTGAACACTGGTGCTCCCACGCACTTCAGTGTAGCCCATGGCTCGTTCTCGGCCATCGATCTCTCTCTTTGCAGCCCCGGACTTGTCCCATCCCTCCACTGGAGAGTGCATCCTGACCTGTGTGGTAGTGACCATTTTCCCATCTATTTGTCACTGCCCCAGTGTCATTCTTCTGGGCGCCTGCCCCGCTGGGTTCTCCACAGGGCTGACTGGCCGTGTTTTACTTCCGCGGCATCCATTGAGTCTCCCCCACAGGGTGACATTGACGAGGTGGTCCGTGTCTTAACCACGTCAATCATTTCGGCGGCCGAGGCTGCCATCCCCCGCTCTTCTGGACTCCCTCGGAGGAAGGCTGTACCCTGGTGGTCGCCGGAGATTGCTGAGGCTATTCGCGACCGTAGGCGGGCCCTCCAGCGTCATAGGCGGCACCCGTCTCTCGAGACCCTCATCGCCTTTAAGAGGCTCCGTGCCTTCGCCCGTCGTCTTATAACACGGCGTAAGCAGGAATGCTGGGAGCGGTATGTCTCATCCTTGGGCTCCCGTGTCTCCCCCTCACTCGTGTGGTCCCGGATACGGCGGATTTATGGATACCAGACCCATATGGGTGTCCCTGGGATCTCCTTGGACGGCACTGTCTGCACGGACGCTGCCGCCATTGCTGAACACCTTGCTGCGCACTTTGCTAAGAGCTCTGCGACTGCAACTTATCCCCCCGCCTTTCACTCTCTCAAGGAGCGAGCCGAGCAGACGCCGTTATCGTTCCGCACGCATCGTTCTGAACAATACAATGCTCCTTTCAGCGAGAGGGAATTCCTCGCTGCCCTCGCCGATTGCCCTGATACAGCACCAGGACCGGACTGCATCCACGCACAGATGCTGAAGCATCTCTCCAGGGACTGCCAGAGACACATCCTCACCATCTTTAATCGCATTTGGAGCGAGGGCGTGTTCCCGCCGCAATGGCGAGAGGGTCTTATTGTCCCCATCTTGAAGCCCGGTGCGGACCCACTGGTGGTGGACAGCTATCGTCCCATTACCCTCACCAACGTTTTGTGCAAATTGCTCGAACGTATGGTGGGGCGGCGTTTGTGTTGGGTCCTTGAGTCACGCGGTCTCCTCGCTCCATCCCAGGGTGGCTTCCGTTGGGGCCGGTCTGCCACGGACAATTTGGTGCGGCTGGAATCTGCTATTCGTACGGCCTTTGCCCGACGTCAGCATCTCGTTGCTGTATTTTTCGATCTGCGGAAGGCGTATGACACCACATGGAGGCATCACATCCTCGCCACGTTGCATGAGTGGGGTCTTCGTGGTCGGCTCCCGGCTTTTCTTCAAACCTTTTTATTGCGCCTCTCTTTCCGGGTGCAAGTCGGTGCCGCCTCTAGTTCCTCTTATATACAGGAAAATGGGGTCCCGCAGGGCTCGGTGTTGAGCGTCTCCTTATTTCTAGTGGCCATTAATGGTCTGGCTGCAGCCGTGGGGTCGTCGGTGTCTCCTTCTTTGTATGCCAACAACTTCTGCATCTCATTTAGCTCCACGACTACGGGAGTCGCCGAACGCAGGCTGCAAGTCGCCGTTCGCAAGGCAGCATCATGGGCTCTGACTCATGGTTTTCAGTTCTCTGCAGCCAAGACTCGAGTTATGCACTTCTGCAGGCGTCGGACGGTCCACCCTCATCCTGAACTTTACCTCGACGGCCACCTGCTTGAAGTGGTGGACACTTGCCGCTTCTTGGGACTTGTGTTTGATGCCCGGCTCACATGGGTTCCTCATATTACTCAGCTGAAGCACAAATGCTGGCGGCACCTCAACGCCCTCCGCTGCCTTAGCCACATGTCTTGGGGTGCAGATCGCTGCACGCTGCTGCGATTGTACAGAGCCCTTGTGCAGTCCTGGCTTGATTATGGGAGCCTGGCCTATGGGTCTGCAGCACCCTCAGTGTTGAAGTTGTTAGACCCCATACACCACTGTGGGGTTCGGCTTGCAACTGGCGCTTTCTGTACGATCCCTGTGGATAGTCTACTGGTGGAGGCCGGGGTTCCCCCACTGCGGATTCGCCGCCATCGACTGCTCGCCGACTATGCTGTCCACGTGCATTGCTCGCCTGGCCATCCCAATCATCGCCTGCTTTTCCCTGCCGTGGTCCTCCATCTGCCCGAACGGCGACCTAGGTCTGGGCTTTCCATAGCTGTCCGCGTCAAGTTCCTGTTGTCAGAACTGGGCTCATTCTCTCCTCTGCCTCCCTTCCGGGTCCGTGCACCTACGCCTCCCTGGTGTTTGCCCCGGCCGTCCGTCCGTCTGGACTTGGCACAGGGACCCAAGGACTCGGTTCCGCCTGTGGCCCTCCGTCGCCGTTTTCTTGCGCTCCTCGCCTCATTTCCGGGCTGTGAGCCTGTCTACACTGATGGTTCCCTGGTTGATGGTCGCACTGCCTACGCTTTTGCTCACGCTGCCCATGTTGAACAGCGCTCCTTGCCGGCTGGCTGCAGTATTTTTACTGCAGAGCTGGTGGCCATATTGCGTACTCTTGAACATATGCGTTTCTGCTCAGGTACGTCCATCGTCATCTGCAGTGACTCCCTGAGCAGCCTTCAGGCCATCGACAGCTGCTATCCTTCTTCTCCTCTGGTGTCCTCTATTCAGGAGTCTGTTTCCGCCATTGCCCGTTCTGGTCGTTCGGTGGTCTTGGTATGGACGCCAGGTCATGTTGGCATCCCCGGGAACGAACGTGTTGACAGGCTGGCCAAAGGGGCGATCGACGCCCCAGCTTTGGAGATCGGCCTCACGGCTCGCGATCAGCAGCTGGTGTTGCGCCGTAAGGTGTTTGGGATGTGGTCTGCTGAGTGGCATGACAGCCCCTAATAAACTGCGGGCTGTCAAGGAGACGACCGATGTGTGGCGCTCCTCCCTGCGGTCTTCTCGCAGGGACTCTGTCGTCCTTTGTCGGCTCTGCATCGGCCATACCTACCTGACGTACAGCCATCTTTTGCGTGAGGGGGATCCCCCTCTGTGTCGATGTGGGTCCCGGCTGACGGTCGCCCACATTTTATTGGAGTGTCCCCGACTGCACACCCTCCGGCAGTCTTTTAACCTCCCGGGCACCTTGCCTTTGATTTTATGCAACGATGCCTCCGTGGCTGACAATGTTTTACGTTTTATCCGCGGTAGTCCTTTTTATGGATCCATCTAGGGGGGTCCTACACCTTTCCCTTTCTGTGTCTTTTGTCCTCGCGTCTCTCAATATTTGTTGCTGTTTTGGTGTGTTGTCGGATGGTTGACTCTTTCCCTTTTTTTGTTCTTGTGGTCAGTCAACCAGTCTCCGGCCATCTTCTTTTCTTCTATTTCTTTCTGTACTCTTCTTTTCTGTAGTGGTCATTGCCTAATTTGTGTTCTTTAGTGCCTGGGGGGGGGGGGGAGTAAGTCTCCTTCCCCTTGGGGTTTTATCTGCTCCGCAACTTTATGTCTCGCCTGTTTTTTTTTTGGAATGGGGGACTGATGACCTTCGCTGTTTAGTCCCTCTTAAACATCCCCACAACCACCACCACCACCACTAACATAGTAAGCTACCAGGAACTCTGTGCTTTGGGGGAAAAAAAACCTACTATTTGCTCACTCATATTAAGTAGCAGCTGTAAATCTACTCTGGGTAGCTTAATATATATTTACTTGGATTGGTGACAATATTATGGAAAGAATAGACTGGTACTAAACATATAGCAGAAATGCTGAGTCACAGATGGGAACAACAAAATCATTGTCAAGCATAACTTTTCGGCCAAAAAGAACTTCTTCTGAATTAGACAACATACACGAACACACTCATGCAAATACAACTCACACACATGCATGAGCACTGTCTCGGGCTACTGAGGCCAGGCTGCGAGCAGCTGCACATGATGGGAGAAGCAGGCTGAGTGGTGGGGTTAAGGAGGAGGCTTGGGTGGGAAGGGTAGGGATAGCAGTAGCAGAGTAAGGGTGGGAGACGGTAAAGTGCTGCTTGTGGGAGCATACAGGGATGGCATAGAGAGAGGATAGGGCAGCTAGGTCTAGTTGGGAGATTGGACAGAAGACAGGGTAGTGGAAAAGAAGTGAAGTAAAATACGGGGGTGCATTGGTGGAATAGAGGCCCATGTAATGCTGGAGTGGGAACAGTGAAGGGGATAGGTGGGGGAAGGACAATGACTAATGACTAATGCAGGTTGAGGCCAGAAGGATTATGGGAACATGGGATACATTGCAGGAAGAGTTTCCACCTGTGCAGTGCAAAAAAGCTGTTGTTGGTAGGAAAGATCCAGATGGCACAGGCTGCGAAAAACTTTGTGTTGGACAGCATGCTCAGTAGCTGTTTCTTGGTTGCAATTTGTTGGTGGCTATTCACGTGGAAAGACAGATTGTTGGTTGGTATGCCTACATAGAACGCAACACAGTTGTTGCAGCTTAGCTTGTAGATCACATGACAGGTTTCACATGTAGCTTTGCCTTTGATGGGATAGATGATGATTGTGACCGGACTGGAGTAGTTGGTAGTGGGAGGATGTTTGAGGTAGGTTTTGCATCTAGGTTTATTACAGGTATATGAGCCATGAGACAGGCAAGGGGTTGGGGGCAGGGTTGCGTAGCGATGGATGAGGATGTTGTGTGGGTTCGGTGGGTGGCAGAATACCACTATGGGAGGGATAAGAAGGATAGTGGGTAGGACATTCCTCATTTCAGGGCACAGTGAGAGGTCTTCTTTGATCTCATTGTGTTTTCTCATCGATTTCAGTGGGTTTTCGCCTTTCACTATCGGCCTACTCCATCAGATTACATCTTGTTTGCCCACACCTCATCCATTCTACCCTTCTTGCAGTTTTTCATGTGTTTTGGTGTTTCTTGCAAATTTTTTCACACATATTTCTTCACACATATTTCTTTGTTGCGTATTTTTATTTGTTTTTATACTCCATCATGGTTCCTTACCCCTTCTACCTGCACCAGTACAGAAAAGTTCCCTTATCCCTAGCCAGAACCCAGTTCCACATACTATTCCTGCATTGTTGGTTAGCTCATGGAATCTGTCCAAATGGCCTCACCATCAAATTTCCCATCTCCAACTGGAACCCCTCCTTCCACAATGACCTCCATCTGAAACTTCCTGGCAGATAAAATCTGTGTGCCAGACCGAGACTCTAACTCAGGACCTTTGCCTTTCACGGGCAAGTGCTCTACTGTACGGTGATGACGCCTTCTCCTCCTGTAATATTGTGGCATCTTCTGTGTGAGCAGTCCAATGCTGTTGCTCGCGTGGCTGCACGAAGACTGAAGCCTTCTTACCAAATTCATTAAACAGTTTTAATCTTCCAGGAAGTTTCATATCAGCACACACTCTGCTGCAGAGTGAAAATTTCACTCTGGAAACATCCCCTAGGCTGTGGCTAAGCCATGTCTCCACAATATCCTTTCTTCCAAGAGTGCTAGTTCTGCAAGGTATGCAGGAGAGCTTCTGCGAAGTTTGGAAGATAGGAGACGAGGTACTGGTGACATTAAAGCTGTGAGGACGGGGCGTGAGTCGTGCTTGGGTAGCTCATTTGATAGAGCACTTGCCCGCGAAAGGCAAAGGTCCCGAGTTCGAGTCTCGGTCCGGCACACAGTTTTAATCTGCCGGGAAGTTTCATATCAGCGCACACTCCGCTGTAGAGTGAAAATCTCATTCTGGAAAAATCCCCTAGGCTGTGGCTAAGTCATGTCTCTGCAATATCCTTTCTTCCAGGAGTGCTAGTTCTGCAAGGTATGCAGGAGAGCGTCTGCAAAGTTTGGGAGGTAGGAGACGAGGTACTGGTGGCATTAAAGCTGTGAGGACAGGGTGTGAGTCGTGCTTGGGTAGCTCAGTTGGTAGAGCACTTGCCTGCCAGAGGCAAAGGTCCCGAGTTCAAGTCTCAGTCTGGCACACAGTTTTAATGTGCCAGGAAGTTTCATATCTGCACACACTCCGCTGCAGAGTGAAAATTTCATTCATGACCTCCATCTGTTCAGATTTCACCAGTCCATAACACTCACCAACATAGTCCTGCAAAACATGTCAATCAGGTCTAAATTGTTTTTGCAAACCTCCTCTCCATCTGCAAAATTCTCCTGCTATGCAATTCCAAATTCCTGGATCCCATCTCACACATTGAAACTCTTGTCCTCCAGGAACTAGAGCAGCATGCATAATGCCACCTAAAAAAGCTGTCCAACATGTTTACCTCCTACTTCCGCCTTGGAGTACCACTATCCACCATCTCTACAGCAACCTCCAAATTTTACCCACATTCCCTCATAGCTGACAAACCCTGCCTCACAGACCTTCTATATTTACTCCACGCTGAAAAACTTCATCTCACCGCCACACACAACACAAAACCTAAAGAGGCCTGAAACACTGTCATGACCCTTTCTTCCAAAGCCTTAACACCATAGAGATATCAGTCCTTTCCTTAAGCCTCGGCTTTTGTCCCACTCCCAAATTCAGTCATACAGGACTTGTTAAATACATTTTCTCCTTCTCCCAGTCCCTACAGTGGAAATATTTTTTCACCACCAACCAACCAAAGACCAATGTTGAACGCTGCCTGACTCATTTCACTCCTCCATCCAACCATGATCCTCTCCCACTTCCCCCTAAATCAACCATTGTTAACTTTCCAGAATTTCTTAAACTCAAACCTGTCTCACCGTCATTCCCCAAATATCTCAACATGCAAGTTAACCTTACATATGCAGAAAGAACCACAAATCACTATCTAAAAACTTATGCCAACCTGATAATCATTCCTGCTGACAAAGGCTCCACCACTGTTGTTTTGAACTGCAAAGACTGCCATATTCATGACCTACAAGCCCTGCCAGTGTGACCCCATTCCAGAAATCCACCAGGATCTACGGTCTCTTCTCAAATCCTTAGGCCCATCCCAGAACCTCTCGCTGGAGTCTGTCTCCCTCCTAACACCTACCACTCCCTGCACTCCTACCTTGTACATGCTTCTAAAGTCCGTAAGCCCAACCACCTAGGACACCTTGTTGTGGTCAGTTACTGTGCCTTCATTGAGAGAATATCTGTTCTCGTAGGACACCACTTTCAGCCTATTACCCACCTATATAAAAGATACCAACCATTTCCTCAACCAACTATCCACTGTTCCTGTTCCTTTACCACATGGTGCCCTGCCCATCACTACTGATGCTACCTCCCTTTACACTAACACCCTAATACCCATGGTCTTGCTGTTATTGAACACTGTCTTTCCCTACATCCAATGGATTCCAAACCTACAACCCTCCTTCCTGGTTACCATGACCATCTATATCCTCACCCATAGTTACTTCTATGGAAGACATCACCTACAAACAAATTGGGGTACGGCAGTGGGCCTATGCATGGCACCATCCTGTGCCAGCTTATTAATGGGCTATCTAGAGAAATCCTTTATAACCACCCAGAATCCTAAACCCCTCACCTGGTTCAGATTCATTGCTGACATCTTCATGATCTGGGTAGATGGTCAGGACACCCTATCCACATTCCTACAGAGCCTCAACATCTCCTCCATTTGCTTCACTTGGTCCTCTTCAAGCCAACAAGCCACCTTCCATGATGTTGAACCCCACCTCAAAGGTAGCTATGTCACAACCTTCATCCTTAAGAAATCTGTCAGCCACCAGCAATACCTCTACTTCGGCAGCTCCCACCAATTACATATCAAGAAGTCTCTTCCATGCAGCCTAGCCATCTGTCGCCGTCTAATCTGTAGTGATGAGTAGTCTCCCTCGTAATATACCAAAGGCTCACCGAGCAGACTGTAATTACCCTCCCAAGCATGTATAGAAACAGATCTCCCAAGCCTTATTCTCCAGTCATCCCTCACCTCCCAAGGACCCACTGTCTGGCCACAGAGGAACATTCCCGTTGTGACTCAGTACCACCCATGACTGGAGCAAATGAACACAGTCTCCACCAGGGGTTCGACTATCTCTCAGCATGCCCTGAGATGAGGAATTTCCTACCCATTATCCTTCCTACCCCGCCCACATTGGTATTCCACTGCCCACCGAACCTACACTATGTCCTCATCCATTCCTACACAATCCCTGCTCTTAATTCCTTGCCTTGTGGCTCACATCCCTATAATAGACCTAGGTGCAGGGCCTGTCCCCTACACCCTCCCGGAACCACCTACTCCTGTCTGATCACAAACATCATCTGTCCCATCATAGGCAGGACTACCTGTGAAAGCAATCATGTGATCAACAAACTAAGCTGCATTCTATGTGAGCATGATAACTAACAAGCTGTCTATCTGCATGAGGGCCACTGATAAACTGTAACCAAGAAACAGCTGGACCACCCAGTTGCTGAAGCCCGCTGCCCAATGTAACGTTCTTCATTTTAATGACTGCTTCACAGCCTGTGCCATCTGGATCATTCCTGCCAACACCATCTTTTCTGAATTGCACAAGTGGGAACTCTCTCTGCAATGTGTTCTATGTTCCCGTAACCCTCCTGGCCTCAAATTTCATTACTCATTGTCCTTCACCCACGTATCCCCTTCCATGTTCCAACTCCAGCACTACATGGCCGTCTATTCCACAAACACAACCCCAATCTCTTTATTTCTCGCCTTTTTTGCTCCCCCCACCTTCCCTTGCCTTCAGTCTAATCTTCCAACTGCACATAACTGCTCTACTTTCTCTCCGCCTCTTTCCTTTATGTTCCCAGAAGCAGCAATTTCCTGTCGGCCACCCCTATCTTGTATCCCCCCCTCCATTCCCCAGCCTCATCCTTAACCTTATCACCTACATTGCTTCTCTCATCAAGCACAGCTGCTCTCAATATGGCCTCAGCAGCCAGAGGCAGTGGTCATGTGTGTGTGAGTTGTGTTTGTGTGTTTTGTCTAATTCAGAAGTAGGAGTTGTTGGTCGAAAGCTCATGTTTCACAGTCTTTTTGTTGTGCCTATTTTCAACTCAAAATCTGCGCTGCAGTGAGTAGAAATTTATCCTTTCCCTAATACTGTCATTATTCCATCCTGGATTTTCCACTGTTTAATCGGATTGACATTTATGAAAGGAAATAATTTCCTACATCTGTGTCAAAAGAGGTGTGTTTATGGTAAATTTCTATTACTCATGTGACTTCACAATGAGCATTGCTACTTGCCATGTAGATAGCAGAAGTTTTCCATTCCTAAATATAGATAATCTTGCAATAGTAGGAGTGATGGTTAATGGAGTATGTTTTTAATTTTATTTTGAATTACTAGATATTCTCAATTTATTGCTTTATGTGGGATGGGAATTTGAGTACCTTTGTACCAAAGTGCATAACTCTGTACCTTGTATTGTGGTTGTGCAAATTGCAGTTCACTTGATTTTTTTAAAAAAAATAGCCAGCAACAAAAACTATGTACCGGAAAATGGGAGTAGGAATTACAAGATTCTTAAAAAAGGTCTCTCCTAGATATATGCTTATTTACTTTACACAATATTCTTACTGCTTGCTTCTGCTGAATAAACAGTTTATTTACTTTAAGTGCTTTCCCCACTAGATAATTCCATAAAATAACTAGGAATGAAAATATCCTAAATAAAGCAACATCCTTACGTTTGGGTCAACACAGTGAGAGAGAGTTCTAAGAAGAAAACATTGTGGACTGAATTTATCAATTGAAGACATAAAGTCTGTAATAGAGAAAAGTCAAAAGGTTGGACTCACAATGGGCAACAATTCATCAGATACTTAAGTTGAGATCTTCATAAATGAGCTAGAAAATAAGATTTTTGAACAAAGTCCTGACAATGGGGAAAAAAAGGAAAAAAAAAACTGTTACAGACGTTATGTAGACAAATTCATACTACTGTGTAAAGGTGACTAAAATAGAAATACTTGAGGTAGCAGCAAGAATGGTGGGATGCATGAAAAATTTACATTCACAGTAGAAGGAAGTATATGTTTTTTGGATTGTAGATTAACTAAAAGAGATGGAAGGCATAAGATTACCATATTTAGGAAGACAAAGGCTACTGACATGATTATAAATGTGAAAACCTATCTGTCTACGAGGCATAAATAGGCATACTTCAGAGCCATGATCAACAGGATTGTAAAACTACCACTCAACCCTAAGATGAAATGGAAAAGTTAAATATGATTAAACAAGTAGCCAGAGCAAACAGGTATGTAATGAACCTTTATAACAAACTAAAAAATGAAAATAAAAATGGGATTTCAAACGAAAGGTACAATTGGTTCTAGGCTACACCACAAGGTTGGTGACAACGGCAACAAATACTTAGAATCTGGAATCTACTAGATCAATTTTCAAGACTGTGGCAAATTTTATATTGGTCAGATGAGAAATAATTGCATGACTTGTTTTGAGAGCATACAATAGCCAAAATAAGAACACTTTCAGTAAACATTTGGATAAAGAAAAACATGTGGCAGCAACATAGAGGATGATATGGAAGTGTTGCATAAGGCATCAAAAGGGCAGTTACTGAATCTACTCAAACAAATGGAAATTTATGTACGCACACAACTGCAACCGGGATTACTGCTGAATGAACAGAATGAGTTTAACTTGGATGCTTATTTTGATGTATTCAAAAAACTACTAGTCTGAGCAGTGTCAAGCATTGCAGCAGTTTGGCAGGCAGTTGTGTGCATCAAACACCAGCAGCGAGGAGAGTGGAACTTCTTCCGCAAGCTCCACCATAGGAAAATAAGAACTTCACACAGAGTATACACTCCAAATGTGTCATCGACTTTCGAGATTTTGATTAATAGCCACTGTTTTGTTAATTTCCCTACAGTTGCAGCTATGTTTCATTGTTTTGTCATACTGAAAGGTGTCAATTCATAAGTCTGATGTTACTTTTAAACTTTTTATTCTGACATTTACATAGTTGTGTCTTGTTTACTTTGCCAGGCTGGGAGATTCCCATTATTGTGTATCATATTTTTTATGTGGAGTTTCAGTATTGATCTGATTCCACATATTGTATGGCAGTTCATGTTTTACTGTCAGATGCTCATTTTGCCATATGAAGTAATTTTAATTAATGACTATGCACACTGCATTTTAATTATTAAATGTACAACACTGGTTACTTGTCTACCATTGCTATAGTGCCCTCAGCTGGACACATCCAGGCCATCACCAGCACTTACTATGTACCTACATATATGGGATTTGATATTTATACCTACATCAGAATATTTTATGGGATGTATGACTGGTATGCATGGCTGTAAATCATGTAAATATCTTTTATTTTTCTTATGTATCACTAAGCCTGTTATAGATTTTGCTTCAGCTAAGTGAACTTGGTTACATTACTGTTTTCTACTTGTAACTGATCTGAAGATTGCAGTAGCTGAAACTGATGATTGTGAATTGTAATATTTGTGTGATCAAAATGGGCCGTTACAAGTAAAGTGAACTGAATTGCTTTATTAGTCTAAACGTTTACTCTATTTTAAGTTGTTATGCAGCCAGGGGCAATTCCAGAAGTCAGTCAGGGGGTTTGGGGGAATGGAATATGGCTTAACAAAAGGAGAGTTGGGATCCTCTGCTGACAAAGTGGTAAAATTTGGTGTTGTTTAAAGTAGTTTTGGTAACTGTTTTGGAATTAAGGGTAAAAAATGGGTATTGATAAATAATAAGATGTGTATTTTAAGTTAAATGATATTTATTGGTTTAGGTAGTAAGCTATTCACCACTCTTATTCTTTTGTTAAAATGTGTTTGAAATACATTGCAACCTATATTGCTACATAATTATAAAAAAAAGATTGCATCTGTTGGAGTAATATATTCGCTGATTTCTTAAGTCATTTTATTCAGTGTAATATGATACTCCATGGGGGGGGGGGGGGGGGCTATAACACTCATAGCCCCTCCCCCCTTTCCGCTGCCCCTGTATGCAGCTGAACTCCAAGTAATTGTACACACTGTTTAATTTGTGTTGTTGTTGTTGTTGTTGTTGTTGTTGTGGTGGTGGTGGTGGTCTTCAGTCCTGAGACTGATTTGATGCAGCTCTCCATGCTACTCTATCCTGTGCAAGATTCTTCATCTCCCAGTACATACTGCAACCTACATCCTTTTGAATCTGCTTAGTGTATTCATCTCTTGGTCTCCCTCTATGATTTTTACCTTCCACGCTGCCCTCCAATACTAAATTGGTGATCCCTTGATGCCTCAGAACACTGTTACAGTCATTGTATACAAGCAACTAGTATTGTCACACCAGGTGCACCCATCCAAGAACTCATTAGAAACATAGAAACTGAAAATGATCAACATATTGTCGCCATAGCCGGAGCCAATAATGTATATAAAAACGACCTCCACAGTGCAACACAAAACCTTAAGGCAATACTAAATTCAACAGAAGAGAGATCAGTTTTTGTAGTCGGAATTCCACATAGGCATGACCTTTCGGAATGGTCGTGAACGTGGAAATCATAAAAGCAAACAGGCAATACTCAAAGATTTGCAGGGCCTACCAAAAT
Source organism: Schistocerca piceifrons (assembly GCF_021461385.2). Classification (NCBI taxonomy): domain Eukaryota; kingdom Metazoa; phylum Arthropoda; class Insecta; order Orthoptera; family Acrididae; genus Schistocerca; species Schistocerca piceifrons. The sequence continues at coordinate 334,583,929 of NC_060145.1, forward strand.
GCATATTTTGTAAGTATGGACTCCATGCAAAGAGACTGTTACACGAGACATGGCATGCACCTTAATAACAGAGGCAAGAAGATTCTGTGTCAAAACATCAGCATGATACTGAAAGCATCTGACAACCAAGAAGTAATTGCTGCTCTTCCAGTTCCTTGCTTGACGCAAGCAGAGCCTGAAGAAATGGTTACTTCTATTGCAGGAGTAGAGGTGGAAGCAGCAATTGTAGCTACACACACAACAAACGCTGCAGCAGCAGTACCTACCACACTTCATCTACAGGATTCAACAGCAGCAGAAGATGAAGCAACATCCAAATCTCCACTGTCACCAGTTGCCACAACAATGCCTACAGCAGCAGCAGCAGCAGCAGCAGTACCTATCACACTTCATCAGCAAGATTCAACAGCAGCAGAAGAAGAAGCAACCACCTTATCTCCTCAGTCACCAGATGCCACAACAGTGCCTCCACACACCATAACAGCAGTTCCATCGATTCCTGTAGTAACAGCCCCATCTACAATATCATCACAAGGAGGGAAGGGTAGGCATACAACAGTAGATGTGCTACCACTCCAAGTGAACAATTTTTTAGTAAAAGGCAACAAGAGGCAGAAATCAAAAAGATAAACCCTGAAAAAGGTTTGAAAACCCATCACCATAGTGTTCAGTGTGTAAGCAATAAGAGCATGGATCTTAAAATATGTTACCTTAACGTTCAAGGACTGAAAGATATTTTTTGTCTGAGTGAACATTGGGCTAATGAGAATGAACTTGCAGTTGCCAAATTTGACAGTTTTAGTATAGTAAATAGCTACTGTGGGAAAGAGCACATTAGAGGTGGTGTGGCAATTTATTCCAACCAGTCACTCAATTGTACAATAACCAAACTAGACCTAAATTCCTTGTGTGATGAACAGCACTTTGAAGTTACGGCTATAATCATTAATAGTCATAAGATAATAGTAGTATCCATGTACAGATCACCAAAGGGAAGCATTAACATATTTTTAGAAAAAATGGACATGCTATTGAGTGAATTAAGTAATATTAAATGGCTACACTATGATATTGCAATAGGAGGTGATTTGAATGCTGATTTTGATGTTACTAAATGTAAGTGTAGTGTTGCAGATCTGGAAAACTTACTAAGACAATACAACTTACATCATGTTAATAACAGGCCCACAAGAAACAAAGCATGTTTAGATAACATCTTTGTAAACTTCAAGACCACTGAAAACACATGCGAAGTTGTAGTGTTCCCATTCTCTGACCATGACTCCGTATCTCTAAATTATGCAAGTAAAATTCCCCTCAATAGGAGCAATACAAACAGACCTGTCCCAACAGGTGTGATTACCAGACCCGTAACTGAGGATAAAATTACACATTTCGTAATTCCCTTGCTGACAGAGACTGGTTTGGCCATTGTAGTGTCGATGGACATTACACATCAAGTAATGACCTGCCAGCCAAAATAATATTTGATAGATTTTTTAATGCATTCTTGACCCTATTTAACCATAGTATTCCCATAAAGAAAATCAAAATAATGGACAGCAGCCACAAATCCAGATCTCAAAACAGACAAAATATATGGTACACTAAACAGCTGACAGATCTAAAGAAACAAGTTTTGTTACTGTACAACATATACGATAGTATGAAGTCTGACTGTGCCATATCAGCCTATGTGGAATGCAGGAATGAATACAAAAAAGCCATCCTGCAAGCCAAAAAAACCTACAGTGCCAACAGCATACATAATTCCACCAATAAATGCAAAACTGCTTGGAAAGTAATTAACAGTGCTGCCACAGATACTAAAAAAGACAAAATTAATATCCCACCACAAACACTCAATGAGTTTTTTATTAATTCAGTGAAAGAAATAGGAGACGCAATTATCAAACCAGACATTAGTCCATCAGAGTTACTCTCCCAAAATTGGGGTAGACAGTCACTAAATACAAGCATGCTAACCTTCTCCGAAGTATCGCCTAGATATGTACAAGGGGCCATAAAACAACTGAAATCATCTGATAGCTTAGATATATATGGCATATCATGCAACCTGCTAAAAAAAGTGTGTGACTGCATTCTGTACCCTTTAACCCATTGCATAAACAAGTGCTTACTTGAGGGATATTTTCCTGATGAGTTAAAACTGTCTAGGATCGTCCCAGTATACAAAAAGGGAGATAAAGACTCTCCATCTAGTTACAGGCCTATTTCAATCGTACCCGCATTCTCCAAGGTAATAGAATGCATCATGTACCAACAATTATCATCTCACTTTGAGAATCTAGGAATAATTAATGCTACACAATACGGGTTTAGGAAGAATCTGTCGACCACTGATGCAATCAACACGGTAGTCAGTTACATCGCCGGCCGGAGTGGCCGAGCGGTTCTAGGCGCTACAGTCTGGAACCGCACGAGCACTACGGTCGCAGGTTCGCATCCTGCCTCGGGCATGGATGTGTGTGGTGTCCTTAGGTTAGTTAGGTTTAAGTAGTTCTATGGGACTGATGACCTCAGAAGTTGAGTCCCATAGTGCTCAGAGCTATTTGAACCATTCAGTTACATCCTCAAAGTTTTTGAGAACAAAGGCTTTGCTCAGGTCTCATTCTGTGACCTAAGCAAGGCCTTCGACTGTGTTGAGCACACACCACTACTAGAGAAACTAGAAATCTACGGCATCAAAGGAAACAGTCTCAGACTATTAAAGGCTTATCTCAACAACCATAAACAGGTAGTTTGTGTTGGTAAGGAAATGTCAAACATAGAAAATGTTAAAGTAGGTGTGCCTCAGGGGTCTGTACTGGGGCCCTTTCTGTTTCTGATAATGATCAATGACCTCCCCTCGTTTATTAGATCCACCACTGTATTGTACGCAGATGATACGACTTTTCTTCATAGCAGTAACAATCTTAATGATCTTAAAACCTGTGCTGAAAATACACTCGCTCATGCAGCATATTGGTTCAGAGCAAATGGTTTTACTGCTAAATGAAAATAAAACTCAGCAGATAATCTTCACTCTAAGAGACAAGCCACTATCTGATGACCCTAGTTCTGTTAAATTCCTGGGAGTTATTTAGACTAAAAGTTATCCTGGGGCCAACATGTAAACTATACTAGTAGTAAGCTATCTAGAGTAATTTATTTATTAAGACAACTCAGAAATTGTGTACCTGAAACATACATCAGATCATCTTATTTTGCATTTTTCCAAAGTATAATATCCTATGGCATTATCTTGTGAGGTAACTGTAGTCATATACATGACATCCTATTATTGCAGAAGAAAGCCATTAGGATAATTACAAATTCTTCACAAAAGGCTCACTGAAAACCCTTATTTACTAAACAAAAAATTATGACAGTAATAAACCTCTATATATACAATGTCTTAATCTTTACGAAGAAGATGTGAAATGTAGAGAAAATGTACATTGTTACAACACAAGAAGCATCAAACACATATACACGCCTTACCACAGACTATCAAAATCAATAAATAGCTATGAAGTCACAGGGCACGAACTATTTAATAAGCTGCCACATGCTATACAGGATCTTCCTGAACACACATTCAAAGAAAGACTGCATGAATGGTTTATTGCCCACCCATTCTACGATATCAATGAGTTCTTCAACTGTAAAATGCAGTAATCCAACAGATGACCCACTGTACATTTATTGTAATATAAGCTAAAATATTTCAGTAGTCAATACCTTATCACACTGTATTATAAATTGTAGCTTCATTTGACATTGTCAATTGCTGTAATGGCCTAAAGACAATAAAATCTTTATTATTATTATTATTATTATTATTATTATCATCATGTCCTACGAACCGATCCCTTCTTCTAGTCAAGTTGTGCCACAAACTTCTCTTCTCCCCAATGCTATTCAATACCTCCTCATTAGTTATGTGATCTACTCATCTAATCTTCAGCATTCTTCTGTAGCACCACATTTCGAAAGCTTCTATTTTGTTCTTGTCCAAACTATTTATCATCCATGTTTCACTTCCATACATGGCCACACTCCATACAAATACTTTCAGAAATGACTTCCTGACATTTAAATCTATATTCGATGTTAACAAATTTCTCTTCTTCAGAAACGCTTTCCTTGCCATTGCCAGTCTACATTTTATATCCTCTCTACTTCGACCATCATCAGTTATTTTGCTCCCCAAATAGCAAAACTCCTTTACTACTTTAAGTGTCTCATTTCCTAATCTAATTCCCTCAGCATCACCCGATTTAATTTGACTACATTCCATTATCCTCGTTTTGCTTCTGTTGATGTTCATCTTATACCCTCCTCTCAAGACACTGTCCATTCCGTTCAACTGCTCTTCCAAGTCCTTTGCTATCTCTGACAGAATTACAATGTCATCGGCAAACCTCAAAGTTTTTATTACTTCTCCATGGATTTTAATACCAACTCCAAATTTTTCTTTTGTTTCCTTCACTGTTTGCTCAATATAAAGATTGAATAACATCGGGGATAGGCTACAACCCTGTCTCACTCCCTTCCCAACCACTGCTTCCCTTTCATGCCCCTCGACTCTTATAAATGCCATCTGCTTTCTGTACAAATTGTAAATAGCCTTTCACTCCCTGTATTTTACCTCTGCCACCTTCAGAATTTGAAAGAGAGTATTCCAGTCAACATTGTCAAACCCATTCTCTAAGTCTACAAATGCTAGAAATGTAGGTTTGCCTTTCCTTAATCTAGCTTCTAAGATACGTCGTAGGGTCAGTATTGCCTCACATTTTCCAATATGTCTATGGAATCAAAGCTGATCTTCCCGAGGTTGGCTTCTACTAGTTTTTCCATTCGTCTGTAAAGAATTCGTGTTAGTATTTTGCAGCTGTGGCTTATTAAACTGATTGTTCGGTAATTTTCACATCTGTCAACATCTGCTTTCTTTGGAATTGGAATTATTATATTCTTCTTGAAGTCTGAGGGTATTTCGCCTGTCTCGTACATCTTGCTCACCAGATGGGAGAGTTTTGTCAGGACTGGCTCTCCCAAGGCCGTCAATAGTTCTAATGGAATGTTGTCTACTCGCAGGGCCTTGTTTCGACTCAGGTCTTTCAGTGCTCTGTCAAACTCTTCACGCAGTATCATATCTCCCATTTCATCTTCATCTACATCCTCTTCCATTTCCATAATATTGTCCTCAAGTACATCGCCCTTGTATAGACCCTCTATATACTCCTTCCACCTTTCTGCTTTCCCTTCCTTGCTTAGAACTGGGTTTCCATCTGAGCTCTTGATATTCATACAAGTGGTTCTCTTTTCTCCAAAGATCTCTTTAATTTTCCTGTAGGCAGTATCTATCTTACCCCTAGTGAGATAAGCCTGTACATCCTTACATTTGTCCTCTAGCCATCCCTGCTTAGCCTTTTTGCCTGCTTCATTTACTGCATTTTTATATTTTCTCCTTTCATCAAGTAAATGCAATATTTCTTCTGTTACCCAAGAAGTTCTACTAGCCCTTGTCTTTTTACCTACTTGATCCTCTGCTGCCTTCACTACTTCATCCCTCAAAGTTACCCATTCTTCTTCGACTGTATTTCTTTCCCCCGTTCCTGTCAATTGCTCTCTTATGCTCTCCCTGAAACTCTGTATAACCTCTGGTTTTGTCAGTTTATCCAGGTCCCATCTCCTAAAATTCCCACCTTTTTGCAATTTCTTCAGTTTTAATCTACAGTTCATAACCAATAGATTGTGGTCAGAGTCCACATATTCCCCTGGAAATGTCTTACAATTTAAAACCTGGTTCCTAAATCTCTGTCTTACCATTATATAATCTATCTGATACCTTCTAGTATCTCCAGGATTCTTCCGTGTATACAACCTCCTTTTATGATTCTTGAACCAAGTGTTAGCTATGATTAAGTTATGCGCTGTGCAAAATTCTACCAGGCGGCTTCCTCTTTCATTTCTTAGCCCCAACCCATATTCACTTGCTACGTTTCCTTCTCTTCCTTTTCCTACTCTTGAATTCCAGTCACCCATGACTATTAAATTTTCATCTCCCTTCACTACCTGAATAATTTCTTTTATCTCATCATACATTTCATCAATTTCTTCATCATGGCATATAAACTTGTACTACCGTAACTTCCTGGCAGATTAAAACTGTGTGCCGGACCGAGACTCGAGCTTGGGACCTTTGCCTTTCGGGGGCAAGTGCTCTACCGTACTACTGTAGTAGGCATGGGCTTCGTGTCTATCTTGGCCACAATAATGCGTTTACTATGCTGTTTGTAGTAGCTTACCTGCACTCCTAGTTTTTTATTCATTATTAAACCTACTCCTGCATTACCCCTATTTGATTTTGTATTTATAACCCTGTATTCACCGGACCAAAAGTCTTGTTCCTCGTGCCACCGAACTTCACTAATTCCCACTATATGTAACTTCAAGCTATCCATTTCCCTTTTTTAAATTTTCTAACCTACCTGCCCGATTAAGGGAATGACATTCCACACTCCGATCCATAGAACGCCAGTTTTCTTTCTCCTGATAACGGCGTCCTCCTGAGTAGTCCCCACCCGGAGATCCAAATGGGGGACTATTTTACCTCGGGAATATTTTCCCCAAGAGAACACCATCATCATTTAACCATACAGTAAAGCTGCATGCCCTCAAGAAAAATTACAGCTGTAGTTTCCCCTTGCTTGCAGCCGTTTGCAGTACCAGCACAGCAAGGCCATTTTGGTTTAGTGTTACAAGGCCAGATCAGTCAATCATCCAGACTGTTGCCCCTGCAACTACTGAAAAGGCTACTGCCCCTCTTCAGGAACCACACGTTTGTCTGGCCTCTCAACAGATACCCCTCCGTTGTGGTTGCACCTACGGTACGGCCATCTGTATCGCTGAGACACTCAAGCCTCCCCACCAGCGGCAAGGACCATGGTTCATGGAAGGGGGGGGGTCCTGAAGATCATAATAGGTGTAATAAGTGTAGAGGAGGCACATATCTTGCTGTAGGTGACAAATACCTGATGGTGATTAAGTGATATTTTTAATTACTCCATGGTACAAATATGGTAAGTTTTATATGCACAAGAGAGTATCTTATGCAAAATTGGTATAAAGACGTATGTAAATTATACCCTACTGAAGTTTGGTCCCTCGTAAAAATGAATCAATAGGTCATGCTTAATACATTGGAAGTGAAACTTTTAACATAAGTCTTTGTTTGCTCACACTGAAACAACTTCAGTTCCAGTTAATTGTGCATGAGGTAGAAAGTTCTTAGAATGTAGAGTTTCCCTCATAGTTTGTTCAGAAAGATCAAACCATTTCTTGATTGTGGGACACATTAAATAACTAATAATACACTGTTTTCTCTTTGCAGGTGCGCTCAGTTCATAACTATGGAGCTTTTGTTACTATACCAGGGCGTCGTGACAATGGGCTAATACATCGTAGCCAAATTTCCAAAAGTGCAGTAGATGACGCAAATGATGTGTTACAGCGTGGAGAAAGAGTTTGGTGCAAAGTTATCGGTGTAACGGTGAGGGATTAGAATTATCTCTAATTATTTCCGATTATATATATTTGAGCAAAAATATATGCTCAAGTCTTAATAGTAACATGGAGTCACTCACTAATTTAAAATAAAGAACATTATTTTATTTTTATGTATTTATTAATTTGTTTCAATAACACTATTAAAGTGCAACAGTATAAATAAACACACAGTGGCATTAGACACAGAAGCAGTGAGCCATGTACAGTAGATAAGAGTAAGGGGATCTTCTTGTATAACCAAGACCTGGGTTGCTTCACCATGATCATGAGATCTGTAAATACTTCTGCATATGATTTTTGTAAATTGTGCTGACTTTCTGTCTGGCCCCTGAACCACTTTTTATAAGTTGTGCTCATTGGGCTGTAGACAAGGCTAAACCCAAAAACTATTTAGTCTGAAGGGCAGTGTGTCAATTGTTGACTAGTTTGCTACTTCTGGCTGACAGTATGCTACGTGTAATATTAGTGTAGAAATGCCTTGACTCAGATGTATTGTGTCGCTGTGACTTCAGAACCACAACATCGCTGAAGTGTGAGGTGTGGCAGACTTGAGATAATTCTCATGGAAAACTCTGCTTATAAAACAGATGGATTTGCTATTATTATTATCATTATCATTTGATCACTACCATCATTTATAGACATGGACCTATTTGACACTGCAAACCATATGAAGTGTGAGTTGATTTGAGGTATCAAACTGGCAGACAAAGATTTAAGATATTCATGTAGTAATCAACATATGATTTTTTTAAAAGTCTGTTTCATCTACAAATTATCCCTGTTATTGATATCTTGGGTTACAGATGCTGGAGTTCTTTGAATAATGACATTTGTGGGCATTACAAGTTCTCAGCTGAGTATCTTTGTGTTCAATTCCTAGGTCAATATTGTTTTGTTTGTTGAAGTAAAAAGCCCATAGTTATGAGAAAATGAATGACCTGTTCAGTGCAGTATATGACTTTCTCTCCTATGTGAAAATGTTTTTGACAGAGTGAAAGTAACATGTGTCTGTCATGAACTGCTCAAGTTGTTCCCAAAAAAATGCAGCCTTATTTTTGTACCTGCATGTCAGATATTTCAGTTTTTTCATCGTGTCTCAGTGTGTTACCCAAACCATTCCAGGCAAATGCTAGAGTGATACCTACCAGCAGACAATGTCTGACACTTTCCCTTCTCCTTACTGGTTATTAAGATTTATGGGTATTCTCATTTTCACCAGGAATTTTATAGTTCAAAATGTTGTTATTCTGATTTTTCGTTCCTTGCAAGAAGTACTATTCAGTGATTGATAGCCTTACTGCAAGTTCACAGTAGTGGGCATCTTACATGATGGCCATAGAATACCTAAACAAATACGGCATTAATTTCTTATGAGAGAAGTGTCAAATTTGGAGAATGCTGCTAGGAAATTAATGATGTTGTTCTAGTTTGAGTGCAAAGTCGTCTCTAGGATGGCAGCCATTTCTTTTGCTTTCATACTATCGATAAACATCATAGGTTTGCCTTAAATAAAGGAAAATCTAGTTATTCACTAATGGTTATATGTCTTTCAAAATGAAATCATTGCATACATCACACACCTGCAGATGAGTTCGGGGCCACAACATTGCTGTGATGCCTCTGTTATATTACATCTTCCCTTCTGCCTCTCTAAAAACCTGTGTCAGATGCTGAGATCTAGTAAATAGTGAGGCATTAGTATTATGCTTTACAGATCTGGTGCGAATTTTTTTCCTATGAAAAGTGTTGTATTGTGAATGTCATTGTCATGTAACAGAGGATTTTTTACTTTTTTTGTTAACCCCTACTCTGGGTTTTCTAACCAATTTTTGAATTTTCGATTTTGTAGTATACAATATTTCAGAGGTACATTTTGAATGCTTTTTGAAATAAATGTATTTTAGTTGTCTCTTTTATCTCCTTGGGCAAATTATTATCAAATCTTAATCCTTGATATAAATTGCTGTATTGAGTTCTTAATTTGTTTTTCTTTGGTAAATGAATGGACTCTTGTTCAATAATCATGTATAGAACAGTATGTTATAGAAAAAAAAACATTCAAAACTGTCATAGATAAATTTAGGAAGGAAGGTACACAAGAGTTAACCAGCAAAGATTGTTATTCACTACGTAGGACAGAAATGTAAAAATTTCAGAAAAAGGTATTTACAGCATTTAAGAGCATTGCGAAGCAACAGCACTGATTTCACATTTGCAGATCGCACTCTGACCTCACTTCACATTGTTGAAGGGAACCACCACCCTAGTGTCATAGAAACAGACCTCCAGATCGTAAAACTCAGTAATCATCTGTATCGCTTATTAACAACAGAAGAAAATCACCACATACAAAAAGCTATACACAGGACAAAAAACTCATCAATGATTTATTTATTTATTTCATTCATCCAGGTGTCATCTTACAATGATTAAACAGTAATTGGATATGTAAAAAATCTACTCACCAAGTGGCTGCAGGGGAACACACACACAAAAAGGTTTAACTTTTACAAGCTTTTGGAGTCAGTGGTTCCTTCTGGCAGAAGAGTTGAAGGGGAAGGAAGAGGGGTGAAGGAAAACGACTGGAGAAGTTTAGGAAAAGCAAAGTTTAGAAAAGTCACTCAGACCCCAGGTCTGGTAAGCCTCCCCTGACCTGGTTTCTGGATGACTTTTCTGAACTGTACCCCTTTGTTAACATCGAGTATAGATTTAAGTGTCAGGAAGTCATTTCTGAAAGCATTTGTATGGAGTGTAGCCATGTATGGAAGTGAAACATGGACGATAAATAGTTTGGACAAGAAGAGAATAGAAGCTTTCAAAATGTGGTGCTACAGAAGAATGCTGAAGATTAGATGGGTAGATCACATAACTAATGGTGAAGTATTGAATAGAATTGGGGAGAAGAGGAGTTTGTGGCACAACTTGACAAAAAGAAAGGACCGGTTAGTAGGACATGTTCTGAGGCATCAAGGGATCACAAATTTAGCATTGGAGGGCAGTGTGGAGGGTAAAAATCATAGAGGGAGACCAAGAGATGAATACACTAAGCAGATTCAGAAGGATGTAGGTTGCAGTATGATGTGTCGGCAGCTGGGCCAACACCTTGTAGATCGAGATGGCTGAAAATGCACGCTAGACTAACGCAGACGGGCGTGAAGTACTGGAACAGGCTACGTAATTAATGCTATGAAGAAAAGTACGTAGCTGGATTAATACTTATCTTTAATCAATCATTGTGGTACATCGCTCTTGACGATACACAGGAGACTTTAATTACAATCACTGTAAGGCTAATGGCGCCTTGCTAGTTCGTAGCCATTAACTTAGCTGAAGGCTATTCTGTCTCTTGGCTAATGAGAGAGAAAGGCTTCGTACATCTAGTCGCTAGCTAGGTCGTCCGTACAACTGGGGCGAGTGCTTGTTCGTATCACGAGACCTGCCTTGTGGTGGCGCTAGGTCTGCGATCACACAGTGGCGACACGCGGGTCCGACATGTACTAAATGGACCGCGGCCGATTTAATCTACCACCTAGCAAGTGTGGTGTCTGGCGGTGACACCACACAGTAAGTACTGGGAGATGAAGAAGCTTGCACAGGACAGGGTAGCATGGAGAGCTGCATCAAACCAGTCTCAGGACTGAAGACCACAACAACAACAACCCCTTTCCCTAAACCTCTTCAGTCATTTTCCTTCACCCCTCTTCCTTCCCCTTCAACTCTTCTGCCAGAAGGAGGAGTCACTGCCCCGAAAGCTTGTAAAAGTTAAACCCTTTTGTGTGTGTGTGTGTGTGTGTGTGTGTGTGTGTGTGTTTGTGTTTGTGTTTTTGAAATAAACCACTACCAACAGCATACAGAAAATGTAAATGTGCAGTGAAAAGTATGTCTGAGTCATAGCAATGCAGTAACAGGCACATTTCACCAATGAGCATGAGAAAACATAGGTAGACACTGTTAAAAATCCACAACACACAACATAGTCTATAAATACAAAATAGTTTTCCTATAAATACTAAATAGTTTTCCAACCTCACAAAATTTTACTGGTGTCCACAACAGGTCATTTTAAACATAACAACAAAATCATATTTAGCAGGCAAATAAAAACCAAGTACAACTCAAGACAGGTCAAGTGCAGCAACGGTAAGCATAAAAGAGGGGCATATGCCACTATTTTACCAGAATGCGAAGAGATTTTTTCTCCATGCCTTATATTGTCTGTAAAGGCTTTGTTTTTAAGAATAAAACCGGTCTTAATATACTCTCCTGAGGAACACCTAGGTTAGTATATTTTAGGTTTGAAAAATGCTTCACTAAATGTTTATCATCACCTGAAGGGTGGCTATCTGTACCTTTTGTGGCTTATTTTCCAGGTATCACTGGAACCATTCATTAACTGTTCTTCTTTATCTATGTTTCTAGTTTGGTATTATTTTATGGCCAGCAGTCGCAAAAGCCTTGGACAGGTCTATAAGTATACCTGTAACAGTCACCTCTGCAATGACTGCAACTTAGCAGCAGTACTTTTTCTTTCTACCATTAGTGACGTGTTTAGTTTCCCTCAACATTTAAGTCTCCTGCACATTTCATACTTCTGCTTGATACTTTTCTTCAGTCAAGCCTGGCAGCTGGAACCTCTTTCTGGTACTTACAACAAAACTGTCAGATTGTTTCCCCTCATCTTCCCCTAACCCCCATCCTGACATAGTACAAGGCGCCATTTCTCAGCCACCCATTGCTAGACTTCATTCTCAGTAACTCCTTCCATCTGTGACTGAATGGCAACAAATCACCTTTCATGCTCTTTGATCAAGCTATTCCTGCTGCATATCTTGCAGCTTTAAGATAGGGCATTTGTAATTTCCCCCATGTTCTCCATACTACAGTCACCCTCACAATGAATCTCGCAGTTTCCACTCATGGTCAAAATAAATAATTACACAAAAAAACTGGAGTGCTAAAAAAGATGAATGCTTGTGAAATGTGTTATGTTTATTCAACTGTGAGTGCATGCCAACTTCTGAGAATGTTATAAGTTCATTATGAATGAAAGTTCAGTGACATCAGCTGTACATATGTAAACAAAATGCTAATGAAATAATTTGAATAAGAACACTTGTACAAATTTTTATATTTCTCTCTTTCCTTCAGAATTTGTTTACTAGTTGTAAGAGGGAATATATGTTGTCTCAAATGCCCCATAATTTATTACATCAGTCAGTGAGCAGTAATATAGTAACCTATATTGAAAGTAAATTCCTTTAGTACATCTCAACAACATTTTAATCTTTTTGGAACATAAACAAAAGTGCTACTTGATAACTAAAGAAATTCTCATTGTGAGGACAATAGGGTGTCCCTTATTTTGCTCTCCATTTTTCTTTCTTTTCCCTCTAAAAATTTTATGCTCATTCATTAAATGTTTTTTACTTCATTAGATATACTCTGGAAAAAAAATGTCGTCTCAATACAATGACGTTGACCCATGCTGACTAGAGCAAAAAATTTTAATATTGGGAATTTTCAGTTTTATAGCTTTTAGTCAGTGTCAAAGTTATAGATGACTGTCTAAAATCAAAAATATATTTTTGCTTTTTAGGGAGTGTTTAATACTCTTGGGGCTAGATGTGTTTAGTATTCCTGAGAATATTTTCTTTCCAGAGTTTCTTCCCTGCAATCAGGATACAGTCTTCGATGTTCTTGAACACTACACAATACAGATTCCTTTTGCTTCTTGTCTACAGTTAATAGTCTATGAAAATCTTGCATTAATTTAATACACCTTAGACATTAGCAGCTTTTAAATCCTTAACTATCCTCTTAGCATCTGAATATGAAGTGATGCTCATCCATGTTGAAGAGAATTCTTGAATAGAACTAGTGTCCATAATCTTCAGGCAAGAGAACAGGCCACAGCTGTTGTGCGACATGAAGTCTGCTAATGTGTTCTCTGAAAATGAGATGAGAGTGAATTGGAAGATGTAAATTAATGAATTAAATATATGGCAATCAGAATAATATTAAACTTACCACATAATGGTCCATCCAATTCTCCACAAAAAGAAATATATCTCACTTCCATTTCTATATTATCTCTGTCCAAATTTGCTACCATTTCAGTTTTTGTTTGTCCGTTTACTTCATCATCAAAGAGCAATAAGAAAGATAAGTGTTCTGATAAATACCACAAATGATGACTAAATTTCCTTACAGCTGCTTTTAAAATTCTGGAATATTATCTTTTCATATTATGTAAGATATTTTAAGAGATCCAGATGAGGAGCTCTCACACCTCCACTGCACTAACGCCATGGATTGACATAAACATTTACAATGAAAAGAGAGGCATCTGAGTCCATTTTTATTTTCAGTGGAGAGGTCAAGTTGTGATCTTAGCAGAAACATTTTAAATAATAAATTGGTCTTGCCACATATCTTGTTCGATGCGTTGCTCCAGGAGCATACATTTTCAGTTTTTTGTTGTTGTTGGTTTCTTTTCCCTCCAAAGTCTCCTCCCAAAAATACTACACAGACCTCTATGAGTTCACAACCAGCTGTTACTGTTAGTTTCTCTAATTCAATTTCTTAAAAGTCTAGCATCACCTTAATTTCTGATTCATTAAAAAAAAAAGACAATCTTTTTGTCGGTGTGAAAATTACTGACACTGATGATGACTTTCCCGTTTTCTCTCAAATGTGTTAACTGATATGTCATGACTGCTTATTGCATCATGTACTTCATATTCAAATACAAGTTCATGTATGTGATGATGGAATGGGAAATACATGAACACTCTGTCCATTTTGTGCATGCACCATTAACATAGCCAGTATTTGAGGTAGCTGTGTCACTGCAGAGAACTTGTACACTATCTTCAATACCCCAATATATTAATGCATTCCAAATAGCATTTTTACCAGAACCATTCTGTACTTCTGTAACACAGTGAACTGTTCACTGTCCCCAAAGGTAACAATACTGTAAGTTAAAAGGAAGGTCAGCGTTCGCCGTAATATTGATGGTTTATTGATAGCAAAATCGATTTTCAATCACATAGTGATCATCTTCTGTGCTGTGGTGTAAAAATTAAACTCATAGGCACTGGTATCAACTTATTATCAGTAACCACAGCACTGAAGATGATCACTATGTGATTGAAAATCGATTTTGCTATCAATAAATCATCAATATTACGGCCAACGCTGACCTTCCTTTAATTTAACATATATGGTCGTTGTGCACAGAGCACTCCATGTAGTCGCCAATCAATGACTGTAAGTATTTTCCTTTTGAGTCCCTGACATTTAATGCTGGCAACAAACTCACCATCACCAATGTCAATTTCATATAAATTTGAAAATGCCTTATCTGAGTCTTCTAACAATGGAAAATCCAGGATGGCATGTAACAATATCATGAAAAGAATACATGCTACTAACATATAGTAGAGATGCTGAGTCACAGATAGGCACAACAAAAAGACTGAGCTTTCGGCCAACAAGGCATTCAATGGAAATAACGCAAGTGTGTGTTTTGTGTTGTTTTGTCTATTTCCAATGAGGGCTTTGTTCGCCAAAAGCTCACTTTCTGACAGTCTCTCTCTCTCTCTCTCTCTCTCTCTCTCTCTCTCTCTCTCTCTCTCTCTCTCTCTCTCTTTTTTTTCCCCAGCACAGCATCTCCATTATTTGATTTTTCAGATGATGATGATAAAGAAGAAGATAAAAGGCAGAAAATGTAGTTTTTTGTTCTTCTGCCTTGTCTTGTCTTCCAGTTTT
Source organism: Schistocerca piceifrons (assembly GCF_021461385.2). Taxonomy (NCBI): domain Eukaryota; kingdom Metazoa; phylum Arthropoda; class Insecta; order Orthoptera; family Acrididae; genus Schistocerca; species Schistocerca piceifrons. Next base: position 334,599,280 of record NC_060145.1, read on the forward strand.
TCTGCCATGGTCTTTCGATCCATTCCTGGACAATAGTCTTTGCACCCTGGCTCCCTGTGTTGAAATAAGAACATCCTATTTTTTTTTGTGTGTGTGTGTGTGTGTGTGTGTGTGTGTGTGTGTGCGGGCGCATGCGTGCGTGCTTGTGGGAAATCTTGCTTTCTACCAAAATATAATGCACTTGCAAACCACAAGATTAGCATTCTCAGTAATTGTTAATTGTTCATCCCATATGTTATAAAATAAAACTTCCAGCACTTGTGTGCTTGATAGTAATTTATGTCCAGTTATTTGGTCTTTTATATCTCCTATCAAAAAAACACACATTCCCTGGCATCGCGTCATTGATGTGACATCCTAGATAGTGACTGGAAAATATGTGTGATATGATTGGTAACAAATAAACCATTGACCGATAAGCTGAGGTGACTTCAGTGCAGTATCTGTGAACAGTGTGAAAGGTCATGTTCCTCATGGGAGTTCGTGCTAGAGTTGGCATGGGTTACAATCCTCTGTTCGCAATAAAATTTTCTGCAGACTTGTTTTAGAGTCATTCAAAGAATGTTGGAGGGACAGTGCTCAAAAATATTGAAATCCAAAAATAAGGGACACCCAAATGGATAGCCATAATTTAATTGTTGCTTCTAATTTATATCTATTTTGCTCATATAGGATGAAAAGAAAATTTCCTTGTCAATGAAAGTGGTGGATCAGGGTACTGGAAAGGATTTAGACCCAAATGGAGTTCAGATTCAGTAAGTATGGGTATAGCATAATGTTAATAAATCACAGATCAATAGATTATTGCAGCATTTTGAATTTTTACTGTCTGAAGACAGTAATACCTCTGTGTGTAATTGCAGATATTTGTTTCATGAGTGCAGAAATACAGCTACACTTTGTGATCGAAAGTATAAGGGACACCCCCCAAAAACATGTGTTTTTCATATTAGGTGCATTGTGCTGCCACCTACTCCATTTCAGTGACCTCAGTACTCATTAGACATTGTGAGAGAGCAGGATGGGGCACTCCGCAGAACTCACGGACTTCAAACGTGGTCAGGTGATTGGGTGTCACTTGTGTCATACGTCTGTATGCGAGATTTCCACATGCCCAAACATCCCTAGGTCCACTGTTTCTGATGTGATAGTAAAATGGAAACGTGAAGGGACACATACAGCACAAAAGTGTACAGGCCGACCTTGTCTGTTGACTGACAGAAACCGCCGACAGTTGAAGAGGGTCATAATCTGTAATAGGCAGACATATATGCAGACCATCACACAGGAATTCCAAATTGCATCAGGATCCACTGCAAGTACTGTGACACTTAGATGGGAGGTGAGAATACTTGGATTTCACGGTCGATCGGCTGCTCATAAGCCACACATCACGTCGGTAAATGCCAAACGATGCCTCGCTTGATGTAAGGAGCATAAACATTGGGCGATTGAACAGTGGAAAAACATTTTGTGGAGTGATGAATCACGGTAAACGATGTAGCGATCCAATGGCAGGGTGTGGGTATGAAGAATGCCCAGTGAATGTCATCTGCCAGTGTGTGTAGTGCCAACAGTAAAATTCAGAGGGGCTTGCACTCCTTGTTGTTTTGCGTAGCACTATCACAGCACAGCGCTGCATTGATGTCTTAAGCACCTTCTTGCTTTTCACTGTTGAAGAGCAATTTGGGATGGCGATTGCGTCTTTCAACATGATTGAGCACCTGTTCATAATTCACGGCCTGTGGCGGAATTCTTACACGACAGTAACATCCCTGTAATGGACTGGCCTGCACAGAGTCCTGACTTGAATCCTATAGAACACCTTTGGGATGTTTTGGAATGCCAACTTCGTGCCAGGCCTCACCGACTGACATTGATACCTCTCCTCAGTGCAGCACTCCGTGAAGAATTGGCTGCCATTCCCCAAGGAACCTTCCAGCACCTGATTGAAGCGAGAGTGGAAGCTGTCGTCAAGGCTAAGGGTGGTCCATCACCATATTGAATTCCAGCATTATTGATGGAGGGCACCACGAACTTGTAAGTCATTTTCAGACAGGTGTCCAGATACTTCTGATCACATGGTGTATATATATAGGGTGATTTTTTTCCCACCGTGTACAAACTCTAGGGATTGATCGATGCGTGGATACGGAACAGAAAAGGTTTAATGAACTTATGTCTGTAAATGTATGGTTTCTATGCTCTATTTATTCAATCATCCTTTGTTACAGAGGCTGTGGGCTACTTGCACTATACCATGCAGTCACAGTTACAATATGCATGGTTTCCTCCTAGAGGATGAACTGGTTCCTCATACATAATGCGCTAATGCCCTCTCCTGCTGTAGTAACTGGTGATGTGTCCAGTTCACTTTTTTGCTGACTCACCTTGTAGTGGCTGTGATACAGTGTTTTACACAATCGTTTTGTATTTGAATCAAAAGCTTGCCAACATTGTGTTTACTTACGGGAAGGTAATGGCAACAGGTGGCGGGCAGCAAGGTTGTATCAGAAGACCTACTCCCAGTGACAACCACCACAGCATTCAATGTTTCCAACAGTGTTTCGTCATTTGTCTGAGTCAGGGTTGTTTCAGGAAACAGGAAATCATGAAGAATGTACCTGAAATGTTTGGACACCAGACTTGGAGCAAAATGTGACTATCACTGTGGAAGGTGACTGCCATGTCAGTACCAGGCAGTTGGCCGGCCGGTACAGGGTAAGCCAGATAACGAAGTGGAACATTCTCCATGAAAATTGTTGCAATCCTTCTCACTTACAACATGCACAGGGCGCACTAGCAACAAACTTTGCATATTGGGAACAGTTTTGTCGCTGGTTTCTTCACCAGGCAACCGTGATTCTGGGATTTGTGTCATCCAATCATATTCACAGATGAGGCGACCTTTATGTGGAGCGGTATCTTCATCTTTCATAACAGTCATTTGTGGTATAGTATCCAGAACCCCCATGGTATGGTGACAGTGAATCATCAGCATTGTTCCAGCCAGAATGTGTGGGCCAGGATAATTGGTGATTGTATTTTGGGACCAGTCTTCCTACCACATTGCCTAACAGGCCGGAAACTGTTGGCATTTCTTGTGGATGTTTTTGCCTCCACCGCTGGAAGAAGTGCCATTGGTGATTCGAAGGGCTGTGTGGCTGCTACATGGTAGTGCTCCAGTCCATTTCGCCAATAATGTTCGGACACATCTGTAATGTGTCTTCCCTGGTCAATGGATCAGCGAGGGGGTCCAGTTGCATGGCCTGCTCATTCACCAGATATCAACCCCTGCAATTTCTGGTTATTGGGTCATTTCAAAAGTATCATGTATGCAGAGCCCGTTCCAGATGTGGAGACACTGGAGCAGCATATTCATGCTGCCTTTGACACTGTTTGGATGCAGCATGGCCAATGTGAATGTGTGAGACAGAACATGCTACAGTGCGTACACGCATGCATTGAGGAACATGGAAGCCATTTTCAATACATACTATAACAGTGGCTGCATGGAACAATGTGTATTATACCGCAGTCTCTGTAACAATGTATGATTGAATAAATGGTCTCTAGTGTGGAAACCATGCATTTCCAGACAAGTTCATTAGACCTTTTTTGTTCTGTATCCCCTCATCAATCAATCCCTAGTACATGATTCTGCATATTTCCATGTGGTAAGCAGCTTTTGCTCTATGAAGATGGCTGAAAGGTATACAGCCGAAATATTAGAAGAAGAAGCAGAATTTATGCGGCTGCATTCCCGAAACTTAATGGAGCAGCTTTTGCCATACTTCGTACCTTAATCACCTGTTGTAGTCTCTCTCCAATTGTTCTCTTTGAATGCTAATGCATTTGTGACTGGTGGTACAGATACCAGTTTTATTTTTTCCTCTCAATTACTACAGAGGAAAATCACATACAAAAATTTCATTTTTGTGAACGTATTTCTTAAAGTATACAGCCTCTTATGCAGCAGTCTGAATGTGAGTTTGGCTTACTGATTTTCCCTGCTGACACCCTACATTGTCCTGTACTTTATTAGTTTCTGACTGTACATGTTCCACACCAGCATGTTTTCATTTGAATAATAATAATAATAATAATAATAATAATAATAACAACAACAACAATAACAAAATGCACAAGAGATAGTAATGGTTAGTCGCTAATGTTAACCTATCAGAGACAAGTTACTTGTAAAAACTGCCATATCATGTATTAACAGTAAGTGGCTGGATTCGTAAGCAGCTGTCCACTGATATGACCATAAACTTGAAAACTTGAACAATCAGCTGCAGATTAAGCTGTTTAGCACATTTTCAACTACAATATCTGTTTCACAACCTGTGTGACTCGGATCATCCCCTCTTCTTCCAGCTCTCCCCACAAATATTGACAATGTCCCTTAACTGTGCAAGCAGAGCTGTCCCACACAAATATTCTTTGGTCCTATAATTCTCTTGGTCTTAAACTGTATTACTCCCCCCCCCCCCCCCCCTCCCTCCCTCTCCCCCACCTATCTATTCACATTTCTTAGCCCTCTGAGTATACCAGCCTATTACTTTTGTAAATGAATAGGTTTGTGTATCCTCCTCTACTATGTTTTCTCAGCAGTTCCTCTTTACCATGTCTCTGCACTGGTTTGCATCTGGGTTGCCTTTCTGTACCTCTACATTCCTTTTCTTTTCTGTCATTGTACCTTGTTTCCTGAGCCCTCACTCTTCTGATCCTTTCGCCTCATTCAGATTCAAATGAAGTACCTCAATGTGGCAAGTATTCATTCTAATGAGGCTGCAATACCAGAAAAATGTAATGTGTGTGTGTGTGTGTGTGTGTGTGTGTGTGTGTGTGTGTGTGTGTGTGTTTAGAATAGAAACATATTTTCATGGCTGTTGCATTTTATAAAAGTTTAAACTTATTCTACTACCAGCCAAGACGAACTCAAAAGAAAGTCCTTCGACCCGTCTTCAAGGAGAAAAGTTATTGAACTTGAAGCAGTGTTAAAGACAACGTGTACAAAATGTGGTACTTACGGACATTTAGCAAAAGATTGCTTCAAGGTAAGAACTATTCATAGACTGCTCTAGCAATTTCTTGGCATTCTGCTGCTACAAACAAGTGCATAATTTCTCTCTTAATATTTATATAGTAAATTCTTTAAATATGCATTCAATTTTATAGAGTCCAGATGGGAAAACCTATGAGCTTTTGCCAGATGATGACGATGATGATGATGTGCCCGGTGTACTTGCTCAGCTAGCTGAAGAGGCACAGAAAACAAAGCATAGTAAGAAAGCAAAGAAAATTAAAAAGGTAACACACTATGAAATCTCTTCAATGATTAATAACACCTACAAGTTGTAGTGTAGAAAAAGCTTTTATTTATACAATAATGCTTGTTTAATTTCAATGAAAATGCCAATGCTCTTTCATATTGTCACGTCGAAACCACAGTCAATTCCAAATCAGAAGTCAGGGTCCTCAGTGAAGTACAACACTTACAAGTAACCTGGATGGAGAGTGCAGCTATTTATATAAACATCAAATATTATAGTGTGTTGATGTTTTTTCACAAACATCAAATATTCCAGATATGGTAAATACTAAATAACAAATAATTGTTGACAGTCGGTTTTGAACTGAACTGGTGACCCGCATCACATTAGCCAATGATGCTAACCACTCCACCATAATGCATGCACCACAGTCATGGCAGTATATAATGGCTCTCGTAATTGTACTGTATGTAAAATGGTCTCCCCTGCAGCTACTATTCTCTAAGATTCCTAAACACATGCATAACACAGTCTATAGTTCAAAATAAAAGTTACATTTATATTATCGTATGTTATAATCGGTTTAACTAAGATTCTATGAAGAAACTTGATGCATCAGAATCAGCAATTACAATTCACCATCTACAAGCATATATTTTTCATTGAGGTCTTTAAAGAAAACAACACCCTTTTCACTTTGTTCGGCCAATTGAGTCTCTCAAGTCCCCCCCCCCCCCCTCAACAGCATCACTGTTGGCATACAGGTTCCCCAACCACTTGGTTATGGTGAATTTACCATTATTTGCCCAGAAACCAACTGATCTATCTCCTGTATGAAATACCACCACCAGTCTCCAAAGTCCAGTAGCTATCCTGGACGGTACAAATGTATCAGCATTTTGTTGCATCATCGTATTTGACTGGAAGGTCTCGTGGTCTAAGGTTTTATCTTGGTTGGCTATTATGTGTATGCCATGCTTGATGGATGTTCTTCTGATATTGAACCCAGCAGCAAAAGAGGTGTGATGTAGAGATGCACAGATATGGGGCAGGGGGGTGTATATTTTAAGTTGTGGAGGCCATTATGTGATCTTTGGAGGGGCCTAGGGTTTTAAAGATTTCCTGCACATAGTATTGATGGAATGAATGGGGATATGAAGAAAAGTTTTTTGCATTTGTGTGTTGACGCAGGCCCTTTGCCACTGTAGTGGAACTTTTGTCTGCTGGGATGGTAATTGTAGTGGTCTGACTTCAGATCACAGATGGCACAGGATTTAGCTGGAATAGGATTTGAGGTTTCAAAGAAGTTCGTAGGAAAGTTTGCAGGACAGTGTTGGAAATGTAGATCTCCTGACATCCCTGGAGATTATAGTGTTAAGAGGACAGGAGGAGTATTATTTTGGAATTGGAAATGTTCTGGCATGCTTTAATTCTCACTCTGATGTTTGTGGATCAGTGCATAGTGGTCAGGTAGTGGTTCCAGTTAAGTGTCCAAGTGACTGTGAAGATATCTTCAACTAGGACAGTGGTGTAAAATTTAGCTATGGAAACGAAGGTTAGGCCTTTCAATGGAACGTGTGTCAAGAGCTGAGAGGAAGTTGGATGAAAGGTTTGGGTTCGAATTGTTGTTTTTGTACATAATTATAACTTTGATACGGTGAGAAAGCTGGAGGTGCACCAAGCCGGTTCTGATTGCTATGGTGGTCCGGAGTGTGAAAGAAAGCACTGTTGATTGCTGTTTGTAATTGTTATAGCAGTCATACACCCACTATACGACCAACATGGCATATGCTGCTTCATGGAGAATTATTCTGTAAATGCCAACACACCAAGTGCTTAATTATTTTCTCTTCTTGTTAGTGAGATATAACTAAAATGGAGTGGAATTGAGCTTTTTCTAGGTAATTTTGCCGTGCTATATTAAAACTATGTTGTAGTTCATTGCCATTGTATTATAGCACTTTGCGTTGGGGTCATTAATTTAAGTCTTCGTCAGTCTCGGTCTCACTCATGCTTTTTGCGCACAGTGTGTCCCTGAATATTGCATCTATATTCTCAAGAACATAAATGAGAACATCAAGACAGAAGTTTTAAGCCCTGCAGGTATTGGCGAAGAATTTGAGGGTATTGGCAAAGAATTTGAGGGAAGGCTGAGGTCCATCAAGGATCTGCTTCAAGCCACTGCTATTCAATCTGGCCATGAACTTGTGTCACAGAGAATCTACAGAAACCAACTCCATGTAAACTTTTATGTGCTGATGACATAATTCTAATAACAAAAACTCTACTAGAAATTCAATATTATCTTAATGTTTGGTGTACATTGCTAGAACATAGAGGATTTAGAGTAAGTAGGACCAACAGAGTATAAGTATTGCAACTTATCAAGAACAACCCCCAGTTTGAAACCACAACTTCATGAAGACAATGCCCTCATATCATTAACCGATCATTTCAAGTACCCTGAATCAGTAATAACATCCACAGCTACTGTTTATAAAGACATTGAAAACCTGGGTGGTTAAACTGGAGGTACTAATAGGATTTATCTGCAATGCGAAAATGCCTATTGTCACATGCATCTCCTATCCCATCAAAGCAGCCACGTGGTCTACAAATTAAGCTGCAACCACTGTGCTGCCTTCTAAGTGTGCATCACAGCTACTAAGCTGTCAGTCCACATGAATGGCCACTGACAAATTGTCACTAAGAGGAAGTTATTGAAATCACCCAGTTGCTGAACGTACTGCTCAAGAAGAAGTGATTCACTTCAGCGATTGCTTCACAGCCTGTGCCAGGTGAGAACTCTCCCTACAACAGATCCTTCATACCCATAACCCCCAAGGCCTCAACCTTCACGAGTCTGACATTCTGGCCCGATGCGTTTGACAGCCTGCTAGAACATATGGGCCCAGATGACAGGTGCCATGCAATCCTCCTAATCCAGAATGAGATTTTCACACTGCAGTGAAGTGAGCACTGATATGAAACTTCCTGGCAGATTAAAACTGTGTGCCGCACTGAGACTTGAGACCTTTGCCTTTCGCGGGCAAGTGCTCTACCATCTGAGCTACCCAAGCACGACTCATGCCCCATCCTCACAGCTTCACTTCTGCCAGTACCTCTTCTCCTACCTTCCAAACTTTACAGAAGCTCTCCTGCGAACCTTGCAGAACTAGCACTCCTGAAATAAAGGATATTGCTTGGCCACAGCCAGGGGGATGTTTCCAGAATGAGATTTTCACTCTGCAGCGGAGTGTGCTCTGATATGAAACTTCCTGGCAGATTAAAACTGTGTGCCGCACTGAGACTTGAGACCTTTGCCTTTCGCGGGCAAGTGCTCTACCATCTGAGCTACCCAAGCACGACTCATGCCCCATCCTCACAGCTTCACTTCTGCCAGTACCTCTTCTCCTACCTTCCAAACTTTACAGAAGCTCTCCTGCGAACCTTGCAGAACTAGCACTCCTGAAATAAAGGATATTGCTTGGCCACAGCCAGGGGGATGTTTCCAGAATGAGATTTTCACTCTGCAGCGGAGTGTGCTCTGATATGAAACTTCCTGGCAGATTAAAACTGTGTGCCGGACTGAGACTCGAACTCAGGACCTTTGCCTTTCGCGGGGCAAGTGCTCTACCATCTGAGCTACCCAAGCACAACTGACGCCTCGTCCTCACAGCTTCTGTAAAGTTTGGAAGGTAGGAAATGAGATACTGGCAGAAGTGAAGCTGTGAGGACGGAGCATGAGTCGTGCTTGGGTAGTTCAGATGGCAGAGCACTTGACCGCGAAAGGCAAAGGTCCTGAGTTCGAGTCTCGGTCCGGCACACAGTTTTAATCTGCCAGGAAGTTTCACTGCTCCTAATATTTGCAAGCAATGCTGTCACTGTCTTAGTAATAGCCGCAGGCCGTGCCACACATTTCAGGTTATTGAAATCTGCAGTCATACTATAAAGTCAGCAGCACTGGGATCCAGAACTCAGTCATGTTTGGCTGCACTTACTTTCACTCCTTGTTTGCAGCATTGCTTGGCTTCACGTATTGCTGTGTTGATGTTTTCGATTTGGTTTAAACCTGGCCTTGTCATTCTGTCATTTTGTCTTGTTGTCCTTAGTGGTTTTCTGGAACTCACTGTTTGATGGCCTAGGCTGCTTGGCCAGTGCCTTCTAGTCCTGTCATATTCTGGTTACTACAGTAACTCGCTGTCTTCCATTTCTCCCACTCCAGCACTACAAAGTCATATCTGCCAATGCACCTACAGCCTTTTTCCTTTCTCTGCTTTTCTCCACTCCCTTTTCTTTCCACTTCTCTCAGCACAAGGAGTTGACTCTGCATGTAAAAGCCCTGTCCTATCCCCCCCCACGTCCATGACAATCTCACAGACAGCACATCATCGTCATCCATCGTTACAACACTGTCTCTCCCCCCATCCCTAGCCCATTCCTCCTCCTTGCCCTCACAACACAACCCCCCTTGCTACTCTTGTCAGATGCAGTTGCAGTATGCAGTCTGGCCACACTAACCAGTATCAGTGGCCAAATGTGTATGAGATGAGCTTGTGTGTATGGTTTCTATTTCTAAAGGAGGACTTTTTTGCCCAGAACCTCAAATCTGGATAAACATCAACTCTATAATGGAATGACGAGAATGAAAATTTGTGCCGGAACAGGGCTCAAACTCGGATTTTCTGCTCGCAATAAGCAGGATATCCGGGTTTGAGTACCGGTTCGCACAAATTTTCATTGCCATCACTCCATCATACAGCTGGTGGTTGTCGATATTCACAACTGCAAATACATTTTATGTATTTTCAGTGTGGTGAGCCATGGCGCTAATCAGATGAACAGAACCTCCAGGTTACCGAGGCAAGGATGCTCAGCTGGCCTGGAGAAATGATCCTAAAAGACAGATTCATTTAAGGAAACAAACATAGTGGAAAAACTTCAAGAAAATCCCCTACACTAGTACAGGAATGTCATGTGCTGTAAACCTAACAATATGACAAGGACAATACTTTACATAAAATAAGTAAGAAGAAGCATTGGATAAACACTGAATTCATGAATCAGTACCCACTCTACTGTGGAAACCATGGGACTGAACCTTGAAATGACACAAATACGTTCAGAATGGCATAATGTGGCTAGAAGGGATGACCTCAAGAGACATGGGAAATAAAGCACAGAAGTAGAAAAAATTTCTTTTATTTTCACTTCTCTTTCATATGCACTTTTAACAAAACTCTGTAGTACCCCACTCCTATTTCCTAAGTTCATACATTACAAGCTTTCTTAGTTCCTAGTTCATCACTTGTATTCTTATTTCTTTTTTCGTTTTAAACTTTATGCTCTGTATGTTGTTATGAGCATATAGAAAATATCATACTATGTAACTTTCTTTTTTGTTGACACATATTACCTCCATAACCATGTATATACTGCATTATACTAATTTCTGCTATCTTGAAAATGCAGTCTTGCTTCCTTCTGTGATTCAAGTAGTATCTGACAATAATATGAAAAAGATAGATTGCTACTCACCTTATAGTGGAGATGTTGAGTTGTAGACAGGCACAACAAAAAGACTGCTAAGCAAGTAAGCTTTCAGCCAAATGGCCTTCTTATAAAGTACACACACACACACACACACACACACACACACACAAAACCACTGTTTCTAGCTACCGAGGCCGGACAGCAAGCAGCTATGATGTGTGGTGAGAGAAGCAATCTGGGTGGCAGAGGTATGGAGAGGGAGGGATAGCACAATAATGGTGGGGGACAGTGAAGTGCTGCTTGTGGGAACACACAGGGATGTGGTGGGGACACGGTAGGGCAACTAGGTACAATTGGGAGGTTACATGGGGGACAGGTGGGGAGGGGGGTGGAAAAGAAGAGAAATGAAAAGACTGTGGATGTGTTGGTGGAATAGAGAGAGGGCTGTTGAGCCCTGGAATGGGAGCAGGTTCGGGGACAGGTGGGTGAAGGATGGTAACAAAGGTCGAGGCCAGCGGGGTTACAGGAATGTAGGATATACTGCAGGGAGATTTCCCACCTGCACAATTCAGAAAAGCTGGTGTTAGTAAGAAGGATCCATATGGTGCAGGCCATAAAGCAGTCACTGAAGTGAAGAATGTTGTGTTGCACAGCGTGCTCAGCAAGTGGCTGGTTCTGTTGCCTTTGGCCACAGTTTTTCAGTGGCTATTCATAGGGACACACAGCTTGTTGGTTGTCATGTCGATGTAAAATGCAGCATAGTGGTTGCAGCTTAACTTGTAGATCCCATGATAGCTTTCAGAAGTAGCCCTGGTTTCGATGAGATAGGTGATGCTTGTGATTGGACTGGAATTGGTGGTGGTGGTGGTGGTGGTGGTGGTGGTGGTGGTGGTGGGAGGAGGATGTATGGGACAGGTCTTGCATCTAGGTCCAATGATGATGTTTGGTTTGTGGGGCGGTCATCAGTTCCTGTGCACACAGTCCAGTATGATGATGGAAGGATGAGGACAACACAAACACCCAGTCCCCAGGCAGAGAAAATCCTGAACCCAGCCGGGAATCGAACCTGGGACCCCGTGATCCAGAGGTAGCAACATTAGCCACTAGGGCACGAGCTGTGGACGCATCTAGGTCTGCTACAGGAATATGAGCAGTGAGGCAAGGGGTTTGGAATGGGGATAAGTAGGGATATTGTGTATGCTCAGTGGGTGGTGGAACACCACTGTGGGAAGTGTAGGAATGATAATAGGGTAAGATTTCCTCATTTCAGGGCATGAAGAGAGGTAGTAGAGAATGTGATTCAGCTGCTCCAGTCCTGAGTGGTACTGTGTTATGAGGGGAATGCTCCTTTGTGGTCGGACCATGGGGCTTTGGGAGGTGGTGGGTGATTGGAGAGATAAAGGACAGGAGATCAGTTTCTGTACAAGTTTGGGAGGGTAATTTTGGTCTATGAAGGCCTCAGTGAGATCCTTGATACATTTGGAGAGGGACTGCTACTCATTACAGATGCTATGGCTATGAGTAGCTAGGTTGTATGGAAGGAACTTCATGATATGGGATCGGTGGCAATGTCCTATTGCTTGGTGGTCAGTAGGTTTGATATGGACAGAGATACTGATGTAGCTATCTTTGAGGTGGAGGTCAACATAAAAGAAGGTGGCTTTTGGGTTGGGGAGGACCTGATGGGAGAGAAGGTGTTGAGGTTCTGGAGGAATGTGGATACAGTGTCCTCACACTCAACCCAGAGGTTTTGGATTCTGGGTGGTTGGGAAGGATTTCTCTAAATGGCCAATGAATAAATTGGCATAGAATGGTGCCAAGCAGGTGCTTTACTCTGTGTTTACAGTACTTGTATTTTTTGAGCCTAACTGCTTAATCAAACTTTTATTCAATAATAGTTTGTATTTTTATGTTAACTAGTGCGACAATTCTTCTGTGATATAGTAATACAACCTCTTTCATCATATCATTGGTTCCTCTTTAACAACTTGGATATGAATTTTCCAATATGAGAACATTGATATTTACAATTATTAATGGTACTGCATATTTTCATTTGTCATTCAGCACCCAATAACTGTTCACAGAAAGCACAACACACCATGCACTTCCAGATACCACTAAATATGTTATATAGTGAAATTCTGCCCTATGTAACCATTCCTGATGCAGACTTGCAACTGCACTTTGCTATACAATTTGCTCATGCTCATTCAGATATTAATCAAATCATCAGAATAACCTTTTCCATGTCTATATAGCACCGCACTTCACAGTGAAGTGTTACAAATGTAGGCAGCTACAATGGTGCTTTTCTGTAACCCATTGTTGTTGGTCAGTGATACAATTTTCTTACTGTTGCACTAGTATGTTACATTTTTAATATGATTTTTAACTTATTTTATATTTTTTTGCAGCACAAGAAAAGCAAAAGTCACCACAAGAAATCGAAAAAGTCTAAAAAGAAACGAAAATATGCAAGTGATACATCTGACAGTGAGGTATAGTAGAACAGTAACTCTATCTATTGTTTGGTACTTTTCAACAGTAATTAAAAGAGCTTACATATTTGGTACTGAAAAATATCTGTCAGATTACCCAGGGTTATAACAGGTCACAATACACATTGATTTGTTGTGCAGATCTTTACAGAGGTTGGAAAGAATGTCTATATCCCCTCTCTTATTTCAATTTTGGTGGGTGGATTTGCTCAAATTGTGCCCTTTGGACATTAGTGGTGAAGTACTTGTTACTCCATTTCCAGGAAAATCAGCAGAAGATCCAGGAGTTTACAAATACCTGTCACAATGCCCTGACTGAACAACTGTAGAGTACCATCTGCACACTTTTGTTTTGTTCTATAGTCCTCAGTCATGAACCAGTGGGCAAAGTGTGGATGCATAAGTAATAATCAGCCTTTATATGTTAAAGTAATAACAGCGAAGCACCATTGTTGAACTCCTTGTTCCTAAATTTTATATTTTTGTGAGCTCTAATTTTTATATGTATTATTATATTCTATTGTGCCTGTACCTGTCACCTCATAAGACAACTGGACTCTGTTAAACTAAATACTTAAGACTCCATCACATCTGTTTGTTGGTCTTAACCTCTAACACCAATTGAAATTGACATAATTTGAGTTGGACATGGAGTGTTTACCTTTGGTTATGTAGGAGAACTATAGAATCAGGATGGTTGGATGGGTATTTGACCCTCAACTCCTTGCCAATACACCTGTGCATCTTAACCAAGCGATTCCTCTGCTTGGTCAAGAAAAAACTGAAGACTTTACAGAATGTTCATAGAAACAATACTAATAAATATGAACTGACTAATGAGGGAAAGTCTTTCCTACAAAATACTGAACAAGATGATTTTGATGCATAAAATCTTCCTCATATTATACTCCACAACCTATTAAATAGTAATTTATTCTGCAAGTAGTTTTGACTGGCTGTCATCATTTGGGATAAGGGGAGCACCATGATGTAATCATATTACACTTTAATATATGTTGTAATTATGGATCTGTGATTATCCCTACAATTTTTTCCAGCAGTGTTCTGAAAAATCAGCCAGCAGCAGCCCAAATAATGAAAGGAAGATAAAGGGACATCATAGTGAAAAGTCCCGCAGAAAGAGAAGCCATTCATTATCTCCAGAAAGTGTTTCCAAGAAGAAGAAACAGTAAAACATTGTACTATTGTAAAAAGATACTGATTTTACCAAAGACAATTTCAGGCAAATGCAACAGTCACCTTTTATGATTAGTAAAAATGAACTTGAAAAAACTGCTTGTTATGTTTTTAGAAAATCAATTTACCGTATTTACTCGAGTCTAAGCCGCACCTGAAAAATGAGACTCGAAATCAAGGAAAAAAAATTTCCCGAATCTAAGCCGCACCTGAAATTTGAGACTCGAAATTCAAGGGGAGAGAAAAGTTTTAGGCAGCATCTCCAAATCGAAACAAAATTGGTCCACTGTAATATGAGACAATTTAGGTCGAATGAATGACGATACAGCTACAGTAGTTTGGTTCAAGTCGTAAGCTTAGCAGTTAAGCTTTACCAGGTAGCCATTGCTATGCGTCAGGCGCTCCGTCTGTATTTATACGGGTACCCTTCCTTTTTCACGTGCTTCGTCTGGTTTGAATTGATTGCTTATTTTTCTTTGTTATAGGTGTTTACGTCACTCTACGCTGAAAATGCATTACTGTACTGTGTCATGCATTGTTTGTCGTACTCTGATACTGCGTATTTACGGCCTGTCGCCGATCGCGGCATGGCTTGCTTTTGAGCGCGCTACCGCCGCTTACAAATAAAAAAAAAAGAAAAAGAGAGAGAGAGAGAGAGAGAGAGAGAGAGAGAGAGAGAGAGAGAGAGAGAGAGAGAGGAATCGTCTCATTAGCGAAACAATGGCAAGAGACTGCTATTTGTTGTTACTCACACTGCTGCTTTCTTTGATAATGATTAACAAGAACCAAATAATAGACTGCGTATGATAAGATGTTCTGAACGAGAGTTTAGCGAAAATTTTTCTCCGTTTGAAAATCTTTGCAGGCGCCTCTTTAGTACATTACATTCTGCACAGAAATTAGTCATCTTAGATTTAAAAATCTAGGCAATTGCCTCGCTTCATTTCTGACTGTATCACTGTTTAGCATAAGAATAATACGAATATACACATGACATGATATGTATATTCTTCCGCGTTTGCTGTTGTCTCACTCTAGTTTTGTGGTTTATTACACAGACAGGATTTAAATGAGATAGTAGCAAACACGAAACAATACATGGCAAAATGTTTATATTCGTATTATTCTTATGGTGACGAGAATACTGCATGTGATTCACAATTTATAAAAGTTCGTATTAGCAACCATCTCTTCTCACAGATAGGAAAAAATTCAGAACGTAGAATTGGCCATATTGACAAACATCCTAAACATTCTTGCCAGTCGGGTTTTCGTAGTACATTGAAATGCTGCTACATTCGAAGATGAACAATACGGAATTAGTATTTACTTCGTTGGATAATGTATGAAAATGCAGTGGTTGAAACTCGGCGCGGAGAAAAAAAAGCTTGTCTTCCACTTTTTTTTTTTTTTTTTAATTTATTTACTGACGCAGAGGTTTTGGCGCCAGTATTTATCTTTGTGCCTACAAACAGCACCCTACAAAGCATGCCTGTGTAGCGCTACATATATTCGACGGCAGAACTAAGTTGTGGCGGCACCCACCGACATTTTTAAGAACTTCCGCTTGCTTTGCACTCGATTCTAAGCCGCAGGCGGTTTTTTGGATTACAAAAACTGGAAAAAAAGTGCGGCTTAGATTCAAGAAATACGGTAAGTGTGAATATCACCAGCTGATGTCCTAATGTGAAATTGCTAATTGAAGTACTCAGACAAAATCGTACACATCTTACCATCAATCCAAGTGATTCCTGAGTACTAACAGTTTCACTTCTTACCAGTTAAATATGTCCCAATTTCTATAACCAGCCCTGCTGTTCGTATTTTTAACACCAAAACTTTTATATGAGCATTTAAAGGAGTTTGAAACCATTTTCCTTGGCATTTTTCAGTATCAGACTTGAATGATGATGCAACAAATCTTGTCATTCACACAAGAACATAAAATGTGACATTAGTGCTTCTGAAGAGCAGCACACAAATTGTTGGAAATAAAGCCAGACCCCTATTTACTTTCTTATATTCTTCTTCAAAAATATAAACAAGATTTACATGTAGCTGTTTACTATTGTTACAGTTTGATGCATCAGCCACAAAGTTACAAGATCACAAAACTGTCACAAGTAGTATAAGCTATGTTGTTCCTTTGTCAGTAAATTCAAATAAACTATTATTATATTCCTTATGTAGCTGATTTTATAATTTGTCAGCATGGTGAACATTACCAATTGCAACACATAAAGGGTCAGAATCTTCTTGTGACCCAAACATAGTTCCATGCCCAGAAATGAGCAATAACACTTCCCTCTCCAGTAGTCCATACTGTACTTGCCTGATATTTCAATAGCGTAACTCACAGTCTTCATAACGTGCGCCCTGAGGCTGAATCCAATGTGGAACAGGACCATTATTTATGCCTATGTAGGGATAGGTGCTCTGATCTGTCCGCACTGCTCCATGTGCTCCGAGGTCTGTGCTGCTCATAGCAGCAACCGTACTATTTTACAACTGTAGCTGTTCCGACTGCTGTACACTTTGTGGCTGTTGTCATCTGATGTTCTGTTCCGCCCACAAGTGGTACTGGACATTCACGGCCAGATAATAATCTGATAGCTGCTCCTAGCGGGTGCAGGCCTCATACGGAGCATTTGACATGACCTGCTGCAGTAATAGAACAGCGTAGTCCATGGGAAAGCTTAAATGATTGAAGTCAGAAGATTGAACTCACAGTACAACTTGGGAGGTAGAACAGAATGAGAGATGACAAAATTATTAACTGACAACAGCCAAAAAAAGGAAACGCACAGCAGTCGGAACAGCTACAGCTAGGAAATACTACAGTTGGTGCTAGTAGTACATCGGATGGAGTGCCAGATCATTGATGAGTGCTTAGCCCCACAGAGGCATAAATACTGGACCCATTCCACAATGGATTCAGCCTCAGAGCACCTGATGGAGACTCTGTGGATTACCTGCAGAAAACATGATTATCCAACATGACAATGCCTTCACACAAAAGCCTGAAGACCTACAATATTGAAGCATTCAATTGGGGCAGAGGTATGATACACATACATGGTCTAGTTTTATCCAGATAACCTTTTAGCTAATTCTGTTTTTTTAGGTCATTTTTGGAGTTGCCACTACCACTTCTCATGCTTTGATTCAAACTGAAGTATGGAGGAGACCATTTTTGGACTTATTAAGTGGAGAAATCTATGTCAAAACAGTTGGTGAGTCCTTTTGAGATATTGCCAGTGTCCTCTTGGACCTTCCCGTCAAATCTCACTAAGTCCATAGATGCAGTAGCAATCAAGTAGTAAATTATTTTGTTGTGGGTTGGCTTCAGATCAGGCTGTGCCGTGCTGCAGGTTTCATTAAGTGCTATATCTTATTTTTATTGGCCGAGCTTGATCTCATGAGGCCTACAAACTGCTTTTCAGCAAAATAATTAAAATGACCAAATCAGGGGTCTTGAGTTCTGTCTTACTAAAGAAACCAAAAGGCAACTGGATTTTTTGTAATTTTCTTGTTCTTATAGTACATGCGGTTCAGAATTAAAATATTATTCACCCCAAGCAGTCTGATGTAACTCAAAAATTCTCGAGAAAATAAACTTTGAGGTATTCCAACCATGTTTAACTCACTACAGCTATAACAATTTTTCGATGAGCCACTATGCTCTGTGCCATGTGAGTGGCCCAGGTTTGATTTGCAGATGATGGATATTTTTGAACAAAGTTGCATAGTTCACGAAGCGTAAAATACCTACAGACAAAAAGGAAAAAAAAATTTTACTGCTCGAGACAGGTAATCACTGGTTTGAGTCTTATTTCATTCATCCCCTCCCCCCCCCCCCCCATTCAAATACGTACATCAGTTATACTCAAAAGTGTCCTATGTGCAGCCCCAGAGGCTTTGTGAGGTCTCCGCCAAAATAATACCAACCTAAAGAACAAAGCACATCATGCACTGACAAAAAACAGCTCTTATAAAGATTGTATCAATGTTGGTTTTAGAATTTTTTTCTCTTCTTCTTTCAATGCATAATAGTTGACAATCAGGCAACAAGCAGAATAATGAATGCACAGTGATGCTATGATCAAAAAAAATAATTGTACAAAGAGGTTTGCAGTTTTCTCATTTGGCTGTCTATACTTACCACCTGGGGCTATATAAATCCATGCCGAGTAGCACAGAGTATAGTTTCTACACGAGTTTGCGATTGCAATGTGTAGTCAAATTTGGCACGGCGAAACCATGCACTACACACTGACTGCTGCGTATCTGATTTGTGCTTGTTGTTGACTATAGTTGTAAAATTTAATATTTTGTGGAGATATTATTCTACATTTGACATACTGTAAATTTACGCTCTTGATTTTAAAAGACGGGATAGAGTTTTGGCTTAAAGATGCTGCAACAAAATCTTGCATCTAAAGTTCAAAGGTGGTTCATTCGGAAGATGCAGCATTAAGCTCAAAGATTTCCGATCTAGACTAAGGTTCAAGATGATGCTGTAACAACTTCAGGCTCCATGGTTTCAAGCAGTAAGGTATCTAATGATCAGTAAAGGTGATAAAAAGAAAACATGACAAATGCCTCAACCATATGCACTGGAAAAATCTAGGATGGAATAATGATAATATTATGGAAAGGATAGACTGAAATGCCGAGTCACAGATAGGCTTATCTGCGACTCTTAAGTCTCTGCTGTATGGTGGGTAGTTTGCTTCCCATAGTATTCTCATTTCCCTGCATGTTATACAGCAAGCTATTTCCAAACATTGCCATGGTACCTACTAAGATGCACTGACATTTAGAAAGTGTGCACCCTAATTACAAACACCAGAATGAACAATTTTTTTATACATAAGAAAGAACAGCTATATAAAAAAAACACTGAAGTATGTGACCCAAACTGTGAATGAAAAAACTAGAGAGACATTGTATTTGGTCATCTATCACAATGCACAAGCGGACAAAGTATACATTATCACCGGTAATATAATAAAACAATGTGTAGCAGACATAACACAATGAAAAATCTATAAAGTATCTTTCTACAGTCTGCTTTCAAACAACACTGTTTCATGTTGAATTAATGCTCTTGCAGGCTATATCAAACGGGAACTAGCTTATTGCTTTCACAGAAATTCATCTTGCAAATGATGGACTGATGACACTGGACTGGCCATCTTGCTGATAATGTTATGATAACCATGTAAACATTCATTTGAAGATGATTTGCTTTTGCTTATGTGTGCATCACTGCCAACTGACACTACTGCAAAATAAATTTTTAACATGATAAACAATTGGTTTGAAATATACCACCTTGATTGGAACGATATTATCAATATTTGTACAGATTGGTCAAAGGCTGATAAAACAGCAGGAGCAGTATCACTGAGAAAAAGTAAAGTGCCAAACTGTCATTCCAGCCATTTCATAAACAAACACTCACAATAAAGATGCCACCAAATCTAAAACTGGTTCTTAATTAAGTAAAGATAATCAGTTACTTTTCAGTGCAAACTGTTTTGAAGATTATGGAAGCAGACACAAAACATTACTGTTCAACAACAAGTTTACATGGTTACCTCAGGGTAAGACCTTAACAAGATTCTTTAAACTCAGAGCTAAATTACAAGCTTTTATGAATGACATTTCTTTTAAATTAAAAGACCATTTGAGTGATATGACTTGGTTGTTCAGACTAGCTTTTTTGGCAGATATCTTTGGAAAAATTGATGAATTAAAATTATCTTTACAATGAAAAGAGATAATAGTTTTCAATACTAACAACTGTGTTAAAAAAAGAAAGTAGATTTTTGGATAGCGTTGGAAGAGAGAACTAGAAAGCTTTTTAACAGTGTGTTCTTTGGTGAGGCAGCAGAATTACCAGATGAAACATTTGAAGGATTGGTCCAGTGTCTCTATGATATGTATCATATTTTGAGATGTATTTTCCTGAAGAGCAGAATAAAAAGACGGAGAATGAAATCATGGGTTCAGAATCCTTTAGTACAATCCAGAAAATATGTCAAATGAAACCTATGAATCCTTGTCACAAATGGCATCAGATTCAAGCATGGACAAACTTTAAAACAGTATCACTTGTGGATCTTTAAACTTCCTGGCAGATTAAAACTGTGTGCCGGACCAAGACTCGAACTCAAGACCTTTGCCTTTCGTGGGCAAGTGCTCTACCAACTGAGCTACCCAAGCACGACTCACGCTCCTTCCGAACTTAACAGAAGCTGTGAGGACGGGGCGTGAGTCGTGCTTGGGTAGCTCAGTTGGTAGAGCACTAGCCCGCAAAAGGCAAAGGTCCAGTTCGAGTCTCGGTCCGGCACACAGTTTTAATCTGCCAGGAAGTTTCATATCAGCGCACACTCTGCTGCAGAGTGAAAACCTCATTCTGATCACTTGTGGATGTTTATCATGAACCCTGCACCAAAAATCTACAACTTCCCACACAGGCTGAGACTGTTCTTCTCATGTTCCCAACAACTTAAATGTGTGAAACTGGATTCTCAGCATATGCAAGACAAAAGCCTGCAATAGACTGGATGCTGAATTTGACATGTGCCTTCAGCTCTCCTCTATGAAGCCTGACATTGGACCGTTGGCCAAAAATAGAAACAGCTTAATGCCTCTCATTAAATGGGAACAATTTTATCAATTTACGGTGGAATCAATACACAGTATTTTGTTTATTGTATTATTGTGTGTTTATTATTATGTAGTGGAAGTCAGTTTGTATAATATACCAATTTTTGTATGTTTTTCATTGAATAATTATAATTGAAGGATTAATACAAAACTTAAGTCTTGCTTACTTTAGGGCTCTGTAAAATATTTAATATTTCAAAAAAGTTTGAAGTGCTGGCCCACTTCATTTAAATTTAAAATTTATGAAATGTATTCTGATTAACACATTTCTGTAATTTTTATGAAAAATTCTCTACTTAACACAAAAAATTCACTTTCATTGCAAATATAAATTCATAATTAATGATGTTTATAACATTTGTTTTAAAATAAAAAATATAACAAATCAGTTTTTCCATCTTCATATATTTTACAGAGGAAATACTGATAAAAGATTCAACTTAGAAACAAAGTTTGCATTTGCCAATCAAACCCAGGCTGCCCAACTGGCAGGCGAAAACTTTCTACCATAGAGCCATGTGGCCCATCAGAATCATCATCCTAGATCTGTGAATTAAGGAAAGTCAGGAAATTTGAAGACCGATTTTCTTGAGAATTTTTGAAGAACTGCATTGAGCAGCTTTGGCGAATTAATAGTCTACTCCTGAAGTTCAAATACCATAATTAAAAAAAAAAAAAACATCTGATTGCTGTGTGGTCTCCTTGTTAAGACCTGTTCTCATCCGTCCCTGTCGCACTTTTCATAGCATGCTGTGTACCAAGTGATTCAGTAATTACAGACACTTTCTTAACAAACATACCATTCACTGCATCATTGAATTGGCTAAGCCACTGTCATGAGTTGTGCCTGGATACCTCAGTTGCTACGATCAAACAATGACAATACTATGAAAAGTCTTTTATGACCATCTTTTTAGCGATTGTTGCGGGACTCGGCTGCTCGATAGAGGATGTCAAATTAAACACATTTCAGCCGTCAATTGTCAACCTTATTTTATTGGGCATCAAGTTTCAGCATTTTACTAAGTCATTGGGTCACTGTAGCAGGTAGATATCTACTAATACCAGTGTTGCTAGCTCCTGCTTTGATCAGTTGCCTAATAAGGTTGACAATTGGACAGCTAAAAGGTGTTTAATTTGACATACTATGAAAAGGATAGTTGCTACCATATAGCGAAGATGCTGAGTCACAGATAGGCACAATAAAAAGATTGTCCAATAAAGCTTTCAACCAAACAGGCTTTCATCAGAATTAGACAAAAAACACACACACACACACACACACACACACACACACACACACACACACACACACGTAAATGCAACTCTCTCTCTCTCTCTCTCTCTCTCTCTCTCTCTCTCTCTCTCTACACACACGATGACAATCTCCAGTTGCCATGGCCATACTGCGAGCTGCAGTGCGCAACGGGAGAAACAAACTGGGTGGCGGGGGTACAGAGGAGGCAGGGTCATGGTGGGTAGGGGATGGTAAAGTGCTGCTTATGGGAGCATACAGGCATGAGGTGGGAAGAGGGTAGGGCATCAAGGTGCCATTGGGAGGTTAGGCTGGGAAGGACGGGCGGCTGAAAAGGAGAGAAGTAAAAAGGACTGCATGCACTGGTGGAATAGAGGGCTGTGTAATGCTGGAATGGGTAAAGGACAATGACTACTGAAGATTGAGCCCAGGAGGGTTACAGGAATTTGGGATATATTGCGGGGAGAGAAGGAAATTAGTGTTTAGCATCCCATTGACAACGAGGTCATTAGAGACGGAGCGCAAGCTCGGATTAGGGAAGGGAATCAGCCGTGCTCTTTCAAAGGAACCATCCCAGCATTTGCCTGAAGCGATTCAGGGCAGTCACAGGAAACCTAAATCTGGACGGCCAGATGTGGGTTTGAACCTTTCCTCCTGAATGATATTGTGGGGAGAGTTCCTACCTGCACAGTTCAGAAAAGCTAGTGTTGGTAGGAAAGATCCAGATGACGCAGGCTGTGAAGCAGTCATTGAAATGAACATTATGTTGCACAATGTTACAGTATATATGCATTCATTCCAATATTTTCATATTTCTATGAATATAAAAGAAGCTCTTCCATGTGTAATTTGATAGATTCTGTTACCTGAATAGTGTTACATTTACATATTGGTGCCAATAAATAGTGATGTGTTAGTTGTGTGCCATTGATGGTAATCATATTGCTCATAAATGAATGTTTTCTAACTCAACAAGTCAGTTGTGCAATGTACTGAATTGTGCACAAATAATTATTTTCATAATTTTAGAAATTCAGAAGGAATAAAACATTCTCAGAAATTACTTTTAGCTGTACAAAAACTGCCTCTACAAGAAGGTAGTGTGCTCAGTTCAAAAATAAAGGTAACTCATCTCAATACTTTTATATTTAGCTCATTTTTAAAACTATGAATTACAACAATTTGTCTGAGACAGACACAAAACAAGTTAAAATCTTGCAGTTGTGGAGCCATTACCCTGCAGGAACTGGGCGTATATCAAATCGAGTTACACGGAACAGTGAGACAGTCCAGTCTGGTAATCTTCCTTCTGTATAATTTCTATGAAATCTGAAATCAAGAATTCAAAGCATATAAATATACAGTTTACCATTTTAATGATAATTTTGTGTTATTGTTGGAAGAAAACTTACAAAAACAAAATCAGCGTCAAACATATATAAAACACAAACTGATTGGGCAGAGAGTGGTACTTGCAAAGTAAAGACAGACACACCTTAAGATCGATAGTTTGAAGGCTCGTTTGAACACCAAAGCAGTGGCTTAAGCATGATACTATTGAAGGTGAGATACACTTGCGTTTCACTGGGCTCATTTATGCAGTTAGTTATGGTGGAAACTAGTTTAAAGTTGGCTACTTTGCCAGAAGGTGGTAACAAAAGTTGCATCCCTATCTTCTGCCATTTCTAATTTGCCACATGATGGAGGATATTCTGTTTACATTTCTGTGCCGCTGCTTATTATACAAAATTCAAAATTATAATAAGGTAAAGCAAGTGTAGTGCAGGCTGATGACACTATAAAACAAAATATCCTTCCTTCAGCAACAAAAATCTCTTCGCTACTACATATTTTCCAATAAACAAAGTGCAAACACAAAATAGTGAATGTGATTCAAACTAATTTTTTTAATATATGCATATATTCAGAATGAACCAAAATGTTTGCACCCTGACATCGCAACGCAGTTCCTTGCATACTAAAAGTACAATAATTTAACCCCATGCTTAATTTTTTTTGTAGAAAATCAATGCCAAAGGCAGGCAATTAGGCTACACTCTTATCAAATGTAAGACAAGTATCTTCATTCAGTTCAATACATCTGTGCTCTCCAGTGAATGCAGCAGTGGGTAGTGTTTTGTATTGGAATACTTGAGTTTGATTACAGGCCTAGGCAATTTCTATTTTTGATCCACCCACTAATACTGTACTGTAGACCTTTTAAAACACTAAACATAACAATCATTTGTCAAACATGTCATAAATATTCATCAAGAGTAATAATCAGTAAGGTAATTTTTATCATGATTATATGATAGATATAATTACAAAACTTATCAATGAGGAGATGTTAAACATATATACTACATTTACTAACAGCAGCAATTGCAATACTTTTAAATACGCCATCAGTGACAACATGTCTTCCACATAACAGACGCAGCTTTCAGAACAAATGCTTAAAGCGACCTCCCTGCATCCCTAAACATTAGTGATCTGCAGGGTCTTGCTTCTCTGAAACAAGTTAGAAGAGCAGCATAGAAGTACAGTACCAGCTATTTCACATTCATTGGCAGAGAAGAATAAACATGCTCTTCCACATGTCCATACAGAAAGATATAAATGGAATTTAGGCCAGACAAATGCGGAAGATGGAACACACAACCTCCATGGCCAATCCATTTCCTGGTAAAGCGTCAACTTAAATAATGTTGCACATTTCTTCCAAAATTTGCAGGTGCATCGTCATATTAGAGCACAACCTCTGCTCAATAAGAAGTAGAATATCTTAAGGCAAATTGTGATAAATGCATCATAGTTTCACTCAGTCAACCAATCCAGCAACCTGTGCAGACCTGCGGTACTGCCCCAATATTCTGGCCCACAAATTGATGTATCCAGAGGCACTGGTAATGTGTGGGTTAACATGTCAATGGAAAGCACTAAGCATATTAAGATATAGTCATGTGTGAATGCTGCTTAATCAGACTATATTACAATTTTTATTAAGTCATTATTGGCTCCCTATTGTTGTTGGAACCATTCACCAACTGGCATCTGCAGAAAGCAATCCTTAGGATGTTGGCATTGTAACAAATAATGCTAGGGATGTAACCCTTCATTGTGCAACATGTCAAGAAGCATGTGTTGTGAAACATGCAGTTTCCCTACTACCTCATGAGTACTTTCCTAACATACTTGGTGTATAGCTTCTAGAATCGGTTCTTGGTTAGCTCTGGAGTACTGCTAGTCTGTAGATAATCTCTATTCAGTGAAGGTGGGGGGGAAGAACTTTTCTTGCAAAGGTGGAAATCCACACAAAAACATATTTGTCTTGATAATGTCGCTCTAGATACTTGGCAGCATATTCACTAACAGCAATTCCAGTGCTGTTATCAGATGTAAGAAAGATCAAAAGCATGTTGACATATTCAGCAGTTGTGTATGCCATACTACTGCCCACACAGTTTAACAAGACACATAAGCAGAGAGCACAGTAGGTCTACAGCTGTGCCCTATCCGTGGAATATCACATGTAAACACTTCATTTGTCCAAGTGGGCCATTCTCCCTAACATACATCAACCCTCTTACAGACTTTTCTTGGTGCCACTTTTACATACAGAGCTGTGGAAATCAACTATTTAACCTGAACTTTAAGTAGCAGCAAATTCCCTGTGACAATTTTCAGAACACTTTGGGAGTGCTTTTAGACAAACAAGATGCTGATGATGATGTAATTGTTTCAAAAGGAACTGCATAGCACATGATGTTCTTAGGCTGTGTGTGTGATTCACGACTTGTAGGAATACAGCTTTTGTTCTGCCTTATTCTACCCAACACAGTCACTCATGAAAGCCATAAAACAGTTACACCAACTCCCTATCAGTACAGATGAGATTTTTCCAGGTATCCATCGATAACAAACAGCTACAACTGGTTCTGACATGATTATGGTTCTAAAAATAGTAACAGTGTTTTGTGATTACTTGTGAAATGGGTTGCTTGCCCTACTGGTAATGGAATATTCTAATTACATGTAATGGATATGAAAGTGATAGGGATGATAACTGGTGCTAATCCATAGAATCAATGGCAGAGGCTATACCAGAAACTGTGTTCAAATGTAGTTGATTAAATAGTGTGAATATAATAGAGAGAAACATTCCACGTGGGAAAAATAGATCTAAAAACAAATATTCTGTAACTTACCAAACGAAAGCGTTGGTAACACACAAACACACACAAATTTCAGTCCAAGGTTGCTTCATTAGGAGAGAGGGAAAGACGAACGGAATAATGAATAATGAAAAAGATTGAAATTTGTGTGTGTGTGTGTGTTTTTTTTTTATTGTCTCCTATCAACATACCAATGCTTTCGTTTGGTAAGTGACAGAATCTTTGTTTTTAGATATGATTAAATAGTGTGATAGACTACACTTGATCCAATGTGATTTACATAACTGCAGGGGAACAACTTAGGGGTACAGCTGAAGAATAGGGGAATAATGCTGACAATGGACTGGAAAGCATGGAAGTGAATAGAGTGAACATTTAAAGCCAAAATACATTTTTAAAAGTGGAATAATGAAAAAGATTGTACTCTCATTTCTGCATTAGTACACCATAGCTGTCAGTACTGAATGAGTATACTTGTTATACAATGCTGTGTTGGTGTACTGTGTAAGAACACAGTTTCTCTCACCAATACCCCCACATGCCCACGCCACATGCCGACTCTACCACATCCTAGCCTCCCTCAAGTCTTGCTCCTTAAAACCAGTTGTATTCAAAACTAAGAAAGATGTGTATGTTTTGCAACACAGCTCTGGGCTTGAATGAATCACCCAAATTCTCAATCCAGGTTGTGATTTAAATGTGCCCAAAAATAGGGCCAGTCTCACCAATTTCCTTGAGTAACTTTTCTTTGCCTCTGCTGGTCAGATGATATGATCTTACCTAACTCATTCCTTTGTTTGTAATTACGTGTTGGACACTGTTCTAGCCAAGGGTAGTCACGAGGCTATGGACAAACAGTTGGGGCATAGGCAGGCAGCCAGCTAGCCATGTTGCGTATGCAAACGTACTGACCTGGCTTCACACCTACAGGCAGGAGCAGTCAAGTGGTTAGCGTGCGTGCAATAGGGCTACCTGGCAATTAGTCTATACTCACAGCACTTTGGAAGTAGCACTGGAACAGCCTAACTCATTGTTTGCTTTGTGTGTGCAGGAGGATCACTAATTCGTCCATAATGACAAATTGAAAACAGATACATAATACAGGAAGTACTCAGTTCCTTGTCATGGAGTACAGTCTGTATCTCATCAATCTTGTCCTCAAGATCTGCAGTAGTTATCAGAAATTTGTTCTTTGGCATTTGATCCATAATGCGTTTTGGCACCCATCAATTTAATTATTTCCTTACTTGTAGACTATGTGATTTCTATTAGATTCATCTGCTTCTGTCATCTTCTTCCCCATAATCTTCAGGAACTTTTTGCCCCTCTTATAATTCAGCCCATACTTTTTAGTTTTTTCTTCCCCAATATTTACCAATTTCTTATTTTTTCGGTAGCTATCTAACCTTGTATTCCACTTTACCTGTTATCTAACTAACTTCATTTCATTATACAATTTTCCTCTCACTGTCCTAGTTCTGTTTTCCTTGGCTTCAGGGTCACAAGAGAATTTCTGAATAACTTAGTCTTACTTCATCCAATTCTGTCCTCTCTTTGCTGGATGAAGGGACCTGTGATACCAAAAACAAGCATTTCTGTCTGCCTTTGTTTGTGTGTAGCATCAATCAATTGTGTAGAAAGTTGGTTTTTTAAACATGGGTTGCTGTAACTCCTGTTATATTATTAGTTCTGTAACATGTATATATGTAGCATTTTATTAATTAATTTTTATTCATTTGAGGTTAGTGAGTCATCTTACCTTGCTAATATTTCAATGAAGATCAAGGCACTTGAACTTTTGTGTTCAGCTGTCTTCAGGGCGACAAAAACCATGTCCACATCACAAAACTTCTGTTCTGAAACATATCATGATGGATATTTTTGGACAATGTTGATTTTTTTAAAACCTAATACATGGCCAAAAAGTTATTCATTAACTAAATTTGTACATAATAATATTGGTTCTGTTGTAACATAAGCACTACATAGAGCTGCTTAAAATTATACATCCTTTTCATATAGTTATTTTTACTTGTATTTGCTTTATCAGCTTCTTCATGTGGTTCACGTTTTGACATTTGGTTTCTCCTTTAGAACTGACCCCCAGCTTTCCTAACATTTATTGGAACTAAGAACTTATTCACAGTGAGGTAATAGTTTTGGTGGGATGGCTTCCATGAACTAATCCTGCAAAGCTTCATATGAGTGCACTGCTGATCTTAATTCTGACAATTATTTTAGAAAAGGCTGAGATATTTCTGCTGCAGCAAGAAATCAAAATGACTTATTTTTACTTAAAAGATGTTTTAATTACTACTAACTGACAAGCATTGATAACTCTCTATATACTTTACCTACACAAAATAGAATTTCAGTTTCACAATCCTCTGATCAAATGGAACCATTTTCTGCACATCACAACAACATTATGTTTGATTTTTATTTTGGCATTTGTCTAGTTATTTTAGTTTACTTGTTTTTAACTCTTCCACATCCCTCCCCATTTTCAACCCAGTTCAATCAATATACATTACTACATAAAGATAAGATGCTGTTTACTATTGTTAGTAGAATCTGATAAAGTTCTTGACCAATTTACTTCAATACATGATACTGTAATAAATGTTTGGGTAGAGAGAAACTAAATATTTTTTAATATATATGTATCAAACAGAGTAATGATGCCTGTCCAGGATCTCCTCCCAAACATCATCAATTTCAGCCAAATTTGGTACACAAACTGAAAACTTCAAGAGTAGCAGCACTGCGAGGTAAGAAACCTACTACATCTACATCTACATTTATACTCCGCATGCCACCCAACGGTGTGTGGCGGAGGGCACTTTACGTGCCACACTCATTACCTCCCTTTTCTGTTCCAGTCGCGTATGGTTCGCGGGAAGAACGACTGTCTGAAAGCCTCTGTGCGCGCTCGAATCTCTCTAATTTTACATTCGTGATCTCCTCGGGAGGTATAAGTAGGGGGAAGCAATATATTCGATACCTAACCCAGAAACGCACCCTCTCGAAACCTGGCGAGCAAGCTACACCGCGATGCAGAGCGCCTCTCTTGCAGAGAGTGCCCCTTGAGTTCGCTAAACATCTCCATAACGCTATCACAGTTACCAAATAACCCTGTGATGAAACGTGCCCCAGATATTTTACAGAAGTAACTGCTACCAGTGTTTGTTCCGCTATCATATAATCATACAATAAAGGATCCTTCTTTCTATGTATTCGCAATACATTACACTTGTCTATGTTAAGGGTCAGCTTCAATACACGTGGAGATACAGCCAAAATGTCCAGCTCCTGCCATACAGGCTGCCCTGCACAACGTGTGTGGTGTGGGAATAGTATTGCTCTGCCTTGTGGATGTGTTATGCAAGGTAGCCTACATGTCAGTGGCAAGAAACAATTTTCCAGTCCCATTTGTGTAGGCTGCCCTACACGACAAGCCTGTTGGGATGGAGTAGTATCAGCTTGCTTGATCAATCTGTTTTGTAGGGGCACACATGCAGAGGAGGGTGGTTGAGATGGATAGAGGCAGGGCAGGTTGGGATGTATAGAACAACAGGGGAGTAGGAGGAATGGACAGAGGACACGGGGAAAAGAAGATGGATGGGAAGAGGGGGAGGAGGAGATTCATAGGGTGAGGGGGGGGGGGGGGGTTAAGGGACAGAGAGGGGAGAAACTAATGGATAGGGAAAGGGAATAGAGGAGCTGGATAGGGTGAGGTGAGGAGAAGGTGGTGTACAGAGTGGGGGGCGGGGGGGGGGGGGGCAGGAGGAGACGGCTAGGGAGTGGGGAGCAAGACAAGATGAATGAAGAAAGGGGACAGGGCCCAGAAGTGGACAAAGAGAATGGGAGATGGAGAGGATGAGATGGCCAGAGAAAGATGGAGGATGAGTAGATGGACCGAGAGGGGAGGGAAGAAGAGGTGGACAGAGAGGGAGGAAAGGCTATATATCTATGTCCATACATATAAAAATAAACCACTGGACCAATTTCAACCAAACTTGATACACATATCCCTTATCGCCAGGCAACAATTGCTGTGGGGTTAAGAACCAGTTGCCTATCATAATTTAGGAGATATGATGTCAAACACTGAGATGCAAGAACAACTGCCACATTGTGCACGACATTTTCACAGACAATATTCACATATGCCACTGAATGTACCTACACAAATATATCATTGTATGATACATACTTCAAGGGATATTACATGATAAACATGGAGATGCATAAAAAATGCTGCATCATTCATGAAGTTTTAATGAATTTATTCTTTACTACCAAGACACTCCTAGAGTTGAGTCAACTTGAGGAAATCACTGACACCCAGCATTGCTTTTGATAGCTTTCAGCTGTGAAGCACAAACAGCTGTAGGCAAAAGCAATAGCTGTCTATAGAGCACTTGACGCAGGCCCTCTCAGCATACAGAAACTGCCTGGGATCTTTGTAAGACTTTCATAATTTGAATGGTGTTCTCAGTACGGTTAATTTTTATGTATGTATGTAGAAGAACTACTCACAGGCCACTGGACCCAAGTTGGGCAAATCCGACACACAAACTGCTTATCCTGAGAGGACCAACATACAGGGGCTTATAATGCTCTAGCTCTAATATTTATGGTGACACAAACATGATGTTTAAGCTCCTGCTGCACTGACTGACTTGCACCACAGGTATGCTGCATGGGAATCTTATGAACCTGCTTAGCTGGGCAATCTACACATCAGGGGCAAGAAACGGTTTCCCAGCCCACGTTGTGCTGGAGTAGTATTGGCCTGCTTTGCAAGGCAGCCCACACGTCATGTGAGGAAAAGGGTTTCCAAGCCCTTAGCATATAGCCTGTGCTGCATGAGAAATGCACTGCAGTAATACCACCCTGTTTTAGCTATCTCTTGTGAAAGTACACAAGCCTGGAGAAAGGTCGAGATGGACAGAGGATGAGATGGGGGGGGGGGGGGAGCAGAATGGGGTAGATAGGGAGAGAGAGGTAGTAGAGGATGTAAAGAAGGAGATGGGGGAGAGAGAGAGGATGGACAGAAAGAGGGGAAGGAAGAGGAGATGGACATATCTGGAGGCAAGGAGATGGGCTGGGAGAGGGAGAGAGACAGGCCACAAGATGTGTGCATTATATGTAATATACTTGAACGCAAGCAGTGGTGGTGGTGGTTGGGGTGGGGGGGAAGGAAGGAGGGAGGGAGGGAGGCTGACTGTATGTTATACTTCACAAGAATCAGCACTGTGGAGTTCATAACTTTCCGAGCAGAGATATGAGCAAAAATGTGTTTTTTTTTCTGTCCTTAGCATATAGTTTGCCCTCCACAGGATGAGTGTTGTGCGGGAACAGTATCAGCCAAACTTATCAACTTGCTTTGCAGGTAAGACTAAATGTTGGGGGCAAGAAACAGTTTGCCAGCCCTCAATGTGAAGGGTGCCCTGCACAACATGTTGGAGTAATATCAGCTTGCATTATCGACCTCTTTTGCCAGGGCAACTTGTATGTCAGGGGCAAAAGAGAGTTTTCAAGTCCCTTATATACATTCTGACCTGCATGACATGTGTGGATGGGTATAGTTGTGGCAATGTTGAGATGGATGGAGGAGGGGATAGACAGACTGGGAAAGAGGAGGATTTTGACAGAGGGAGGGCGACGATGAGAATAAATATAGGTTCTGCAGGAGATGGAGAGGGGGGAGGAGAGGATGGACAGAAACAGAGGGAGAAGGAGATGTGCAGAAAGAAGGTAGAGGAGAAATGGACAGAGGGAGGGGTAAAGGAGGAGGACAATTGGTAGCGGGCAGATAGAGGTGGTAGGATGAGGTGGACAGAGAGATTGCCAGAAATGCAATAGGAGAGAGAAGAGGAGGAGATGTGTGCAACATATGTGCCTAACACATATCAGGAGACGTGGTGGGGAAAAGGCTAGTTTTATATACAGAGAAAACATTGTTTGCAAAAATCCCTAAGATCTACCAATTTACTTCAAATTTTTACACGATACCCTAATAAACATTTGACAGTCACAGGCTCCATATTTTTTAAATATATATAATGCATAAATATACACATAATATACAATAGAGAAATGTTGTATTCAGTTTTTTAAGCAACAATATACAGATTTTCTACTAAAACCGGCTGCACGAAAGAAAGTGCCGCACTGTGAAAAAGTGTGGATTCATTCTCTCTTTCAGTCAGTTTTAACTTTGATAGCAGGTAATTTAAATCATTACAGAAATTGTTCCTCTCATTTATATTCTTTTTCCTTATATAAAATTTTACGCAAAACTTGTACACATAACAATGTGCTATTTCATCTTGTTTAATAGACTAGGCCTACATGAAAGCTGTATTTATGGCTTATCGGCTTATGTTTAGAATACTACTATGGAATATGAATCACATGAAACTTTGTAATCCTGTGTGTTTGCAGATTAAAACTATACAAAGTACTGTCATTGAAGCTACTATCCTCACAGATCCAGCAGTTGTCATACTTCATATACCAATGATCCCAACCAATTAACCCATCCATTTTAAATGACTTCAGTTGTCAATCAAGGTTTTATTTGCACTAACAATAATAAACGCTCAAAGTGAGAAAGGGTGGGGTGGGGGGGAGTGGACAAGATGGACACATCGAGGCGGAGGGGAAGGAGGCTAAGATTAATATTTTGAAACACAAATTTGCAAACAGAAGTGGCAGTTTGTAAGGCACTACTAAATTTGGAAGCACTGAAATTACCCATATAATTGGCCATCAGCATAACTTAAAACTATAAACTTAAATTGATTCATAAGACATGTCATGATGACATAGAAATGATGTCACAAAATTAAAGAAGCAGCCTCCACTGCAAAGTGGCAGTTGTGTGTGCAGTTTCAGGAAATGCTGGGTTAGTTAAGCCAGTGATTCTGATTTTTCAATTTTAGTAAATAACATGTTCACAATATTGACTTTAACAATAACAAATGTTACTCAAAAATTGTTTGTTATTTATTAAGATCACTTCAGACTTAAAATGGACCTGCAGAACTGCAACCTTAAACAACCAACAATCAAACTCTAAGTATATCTGCAGGATTGGTGGATTTGAATGTGCTAAAGATGGGCTCACTTCTACAGAGTCAACAACAAAGAATATGTAGATCTCAACTAGGAAACATTCTTAGAAAATCTGAAAGCAGCAGGGATAAAAGATATGGAGTCAAAAGTTATCTATAGCTTGCACAGAAACCAGGCTGCAGTTTATATTAGCAGAAGGATGTGAAGGGGAGACAATAACAGAGAAGATAATGAAATCAAACTATAGGTTATCCCCTATGTTATTCAACCTGTACATTGAGCAAGCACTAACAGGAAATCAAAGGGAAATTTGAAAACTGTACATTGAGCAAGCACTAAAGGGAAATCCAGAAAATAAATTTACATCTGTGAGAATACGAAGCTTAAAGTTTGCTGAGGACAATTTAATTCTGTTAGATACACCTAATTTGGGGAAATCAGCTGAATGGCATGGGCAATGTCTTTGACAGAGGTTCTAAGATGAAAGTCAACAGAAGTGAAACAAAACTAGGGACACAGGTTAAATTAGGGAATGAGATAGTAAAGTCATTTTTGGAGTGACGTAATTGACAATGGCGAAAGTAGTGTGTCTAAAATGCAAACTTGCAACAGCAACAAATAATGCAAATTTTAAGAGCGAGGTCTCGAGTGTAGCCATGAACATATGTGACGCATGAACAATAGACTGTACAGACAAGGAGAAGCTAGAAGCCTGGGTCAAGATGAATATTTGATACAAGTCTTTAGATTTGATCAATGACTGCTGTGACATCTCCTTTTGCTTCGTATACTCCTAGTTCTGTTGTTGGTTACTGAAAACAACAAATGTGAAGCAAAAAAATCTGATTGTGGTGACAGAGTAAACTGTAGTTTCACATGAACTCTAGGTTAGGTTGGCTTAAGTGATCGCTCTATCAAGCAGAAATCTACAAATACCAGTATTTGAATGCTGGCCCCTATTTTTACTGGAACCAAGGTTGGAATCTTCCTACATGTCAGTCAGGGTGCCTGAAGATAGCATAATAAATTGGCAAAACTGGCAGCCAAATAAAATAACAGTTCAGAAATTAGACGGCTGAAAGGTGTTAGATTTGACATCCTCCATTAGAAAAAACTGTCAACAATATCACTTTATAATCG
The DNA here is from genome assembly GCF_021461385.2 of Schistocerca piceifrons. Classification (NCBI taxonomy): domain Eukaryota; kingdom Metazoa; phylum Arthropoda; class Insecta; order Orthoptera; family Acrididae; genus Schistocerca; species Schistocerca piceifrons. The sequence continues at coordinate 334,634,087 of NC_060145.1, forward strand.
CCATTTGTTTTAGGCATTTATCACATGTTTACTAAGTCACTGGTCTAAACCAATGACTCTTACAGAATATTTATCCTTATCCAGAAACTTTCAAAATCTGGAGTCACAGAAGAATGCTGAGATTAGGATAGGCCTATATCAAATAACAAATGAAAATGTAGACCTACTGAATCAAATATAGGAGAAAAGAACTTTACGGTATAACAATGAATTGCTGGGACACATCCTGAGACACTGAAGAACAGCAAGTTTTATAATGCAGGGGGTAAAATTTCAACTGGGCTTCAGTAAGAAGGTTCAAGTGGCATTAGGTTGAATTAGTCATGTGGAGACGAGGCATCTTGCAAGGGTAGATAGCATGGCAAGCTGCATCAAATCAGACCACTGACCAAGAGTGCAACAATTACGAAAGCTGGACTCAAAAAAAGGAAAGCAAAAAGGCAGGTATTTTCAGCTTCTGTTAGTATTTATATAAACATGTGGACATTCCACTACTACTGTAATATATTTACTCATTGTCATTTGTCAGCCTAGTTATCAGACTAATAGAAATTACTAAAAGGTATCAGATAGATTATATAATGGTAAGACAGAGATTTAGGAACCAGGTTTTAAATTGTAGGACATTTCCAGGGGCAGATGTGGACTCTGACCACAATCTGTTGGTTATGAACTGTAGATTAAAACTGAAGAAATTCCAAAAAGGTGGGAATTTAAGGAGATGGGACCTGGATAAACTGAGTAAACCAGAAGTTGTACAGAGTTTCAGGGACAGCATAATGGAACAATTGACAGGAATGGGGGAAAGAAATACAGTAGAAGACGAATGGGTAGCTCTGAGGGATGAAGTAGTGAAGGCAGCAGAGGATCAAGTAGGTAAAAAGATGAGGGCTAGTAGAAATCCTTGGGTAACAGAAGAAATATTGAATTTAATTGATGAAAGGAGAAAATATAAAAATGCAGTAAATGAAGCAGGGAAAAAGGAATACAAACTTATCAAAAATGAGATCGTCAGGAAGTGCAAAATGGTTAAGTACAGCCTACATGAAAATTAAAGAGACCTTTGGAGAAAAGGGAACCACTTGTACGAATATCAAGAGCTTAGATGGAAACTCAGTTCTAAGCAAAGAGGGGAAAGCAGAAAGCTGGAAGGAGTATATAGAGGGTCTATACAAGGGTGATGTACTTTGACAATATTATGGAAATGGAAGAGGATGTAGATGAAGATGAAATGGGAGATATGATACTGCGTGAAGAGTTTGACAGAGCACTGAAAGACCTGAGTCGAAACAAGGCCCTGGGAGTAGACAACATTCCATTAGAACTACTGACGGCCTTGGGAGAGCCAGTCCTGACAAAACTCTACCATCTGGTGAGCAAGATGTACGAGACAGGTGAAATACCCTCAGACTTCAAGAAGAATATAATAATTCCAATCCCAAAGAAAGCAGGTGTTGACAGATGTGAAAATTACCGAACTATCAGTTTAATAAGTCACAGCTGCAAAACACTAATGCGAATTATTTACAGACGAATGAAAAAACTGGTAGAAGCCGACCTCGGGGAAGATCAGTTTGGATTCCGTAGAAATGTTGGAACACGTGAGACAATACTGACCTTATGACTTATCTTAGAAGAAAGATTAAGGAAAGGCAAACCTATGTTTCTAGCATTTGTAGACTTAGAGAAAGCTTTTGACAATGTTGACTGGAATACTCTCTTTCAAATTCTGAAGGTGGCAGGGTAAAATGCAGGGAGCGAAAGGCTATTTACAATTTGTACAGAAACCAGATGGCAGTTATAAGAGTCGAGGGGCATGAAAGGGAAGCAGTGGTTGTAGCCTCTCCCTGATGTTATTCAATCTGTATCTTGAGCAAGCATTAAAGGAAACAAAAGAAATATTTGGAGTTGGTATTAAGATCCAGGGAGAAGAAATAGAAACTCTGAGGTTCGCCGATGACATTGTAATTCTGTCAGAGACAGCAAAGTACTTGGAAGAGCAGTTGAACGGAATGGACAGTGTCTTGAAATGAAGATATAAGATGAACATCAACAAAAGAAAAAGGAGGATAATGGAATGTAGTCGAATTAAGTCTGGTGATGCTGAGGGAATTAGATTAGGAAATAAGACACTTAAAGTAGTAAACGAGTTTTGCTATTTGGGGAGCAAAATAACTGATGATGGTTGAAGTAGAGGGGATATAAAATGTAGACTGGCAATGGCAAGGAAAGCGTTTCTGAAGAAGAGAAACTTGTTAACATCGAGTATAGATTTAAGTGTCAGGAAGTCATTTCTGAAAGCATTTGTATGGAGTGTAGCCATGTATGGAAGTGAAACATGGACAATAAATAGTTTGGACAAGAAGAGAATAGAAGCTTTCGAAATGTGGTGCTACAGAAGAATGTTGAAGATTAGGTTGGTAGATCACGTAACTAATGAGGAGGTATTGAATAGGATTGGGGAGAAGAGAAGTTTGTGGCACAACTTGCCTAGAAGAAAGGATCGGTTGGTAGGACATGTCCTGAGGCATCAAGGGATCACAAATTTAGCATTGGAGGGCAGTGCGGAGGGTAAAAATTGTAGAGGGAGACCAAGAGATGAATACACTAAGCAGATTCAGAAGGATGTAGGTTGCAGTAGATACTGGGAGTTGAAGGACCTTGCACAGGATAGATTAGCATGAAAAGCTGCATCAAACCAGTCTCAGGACTGAAGACCACAACAACAACAATAACAGAAAGTACTTCATTTTAGTTAAAGGCAAATACACTATTATTTTTAGGTTTAAGCTCTTATTTTAAACAAATATATAAAGTCAACGTAATTTCCGCTCACCCACTATGGTCTGAAAATTAACTCGCCGTGGAACAGCAACCTGAATATCTTCTGGTTCTATCCCAATAAGACGCCTTTGCTCATCGCTCCATGATGTTTCAATGTCGTGGATTAGTTTGGTTGTTGCTTTCCTTGTTAGAAGACCAGCCAGTCCATCCCTCAAATCTTGACAAATCAGTTGAGATATAGTTGACACCGCCTTTTGCAACATGTACAGATTTCAGCAGCGGACACTTCAATTATAAGACGTTGTTACTACTAAAATTACATTTCACTGAAGAGTGCCTACCTGTTTTGCTCCACGTTTAAATTCTGATTCATTGAACTGTGGATCCCAGGTATTTTTCAAAATACCAAAATCTAATTTATTCATTAACCACGAGAATGGATTCTGTATGTATAGAACCTTTGGGAACGGTTTATTCGGTTTTTCATTGTCGACAGATGTCTTGTGAAAACACCTGTAAGTATGAAGGCTACTCAAAATTCTAATGCATCGATGAGAACGTGTATGCAATAAAGACAAATGTTTTTGTGCAGTAAACGTCTGAATACTCGAATGATGAACGTGATTTTGGAATCCAACTACATTACAACAGCCTAAAAAGGAATTGTCCTTCTTACATCCACGAATCAAACTGCTAAGTCGACTATAGTGGTATCTACCACATATGTTTCGAGGGGCCGTGGTAAACATAACGATTTAAACGAATTTCTGCTGGCAACTAACTATACAATACTAAAATTCAATAATCCAAACGAAGTGCTTGGAGAAGGGCTCGATTCATTTCTACTGTTATGTGGCAGCCATGATACATTCAACTGGACCGCTCCATCGGTTACATGTAACTTAAACCTTCTTTTCAAATTACACTCCCCTTAACACTTTCAGCTATATGTCAACAGACCAACGAAAACATTATTACTTGTCAAAGCACTCAAGTACAAGTAGTGTTAATACTGACAATCGATATCGTTCGATTGCTTTTGTTTCTTCTTCTTCGCGGCTGTATCACTTAAGGCCCGTCCACACGCAACGATCTGTCTGCACAAATGTCTGCGCACATCACATCTGCGCAGACAGATCGTTGCGTGTGGACAGAAGATTTGCACCAACCTGAGCTGTGTGCAAACCTGGAAGTTGGAGTTGGAGGTTTGAGCGAAACCTCTCAAATCTGTGGGTTCAAATCACATCTGCGCAGACAAGTTGGAGCGTGTGGACAGGAGATCGTCGCAAATCTGTCAAGCGTATCTCACTTATATTTGTTACAATGTTTTCTCAGCATGTTTATTCTGGAAGTAGCCAAATGAAGTGGAAGGAGTGCAGACCCACATATCATCCAAATGAAATTACACATGACCTGGTCGCCATGTCGTGAAACTGAAAGATACGTTGATATTCAATCATACAATGAAAAGTGGACATGCGCTGTCGACAGTCAACAAGGCCGACGGTTCATTTAAACAACAGTCAAACCTCGATGTGTCAGTCCTCAATATATCGAAGATATGTCTATGTCCAATTTTTTCTTCATTCTCTATCCTTGGAAGCACAAAACCCTGATTTTTCGAAGAAAACCCGCCGTTATATCGAAGTTTCTGAAAAGCTCGAGAAGCGCAGATTTTACCCCTATACAGAGGGTTCCAAAAAAATGTATCCACTGTATAAAAGTCCACAACTGGCAAACTAACCGACGGAGTTGTCTCACCTTTGGTAGTGTAACAGTTTGTTGTTCCAGCAATCGTCACACAAGCATTGTATTGCGTTGTTTTGTTTTGTCAGATGACAGTCGCCAGATAGTCAGTGTTTTGTTCTTAGTTGCACCTAGTTACTCGAGTAAACATGACTGGCGCAAGGCTTATATTCGATGAAAGGATGTCAGTTTTTGAGTGATATTTTAAGTACGAAAACATTAATGAGGTTCAACCGCAATGGCGAAATGAGTGTCAAACAGAGCCACCGACACGTTTAACGATTCGTCGCATTCGAGACAAATTTGAAGCGAAAGGCTGTGTTGAAGATGTACACAAACAACGATCTGGACGACCTGTAACGATAACAAGTCGTAACTCCCGTCGTGTATTACAACAATTCACTCGCTCACCACAGAAGTCTGTGAGACAATGTGCCCGTGAAACTGGAGTGAATCGCTCAAGTGTTCGGCGAATTTTGAAGACAGCAAAGTGGAAGTGCTACATCCCACGATTGCTAGACGCAATGAACGAGGACGACCCAGATCGTAGAATGGAGTACTGCGACTGGTTTACTAACATGGTGCGCAATGATGAAGAGTTTGCAGAGATGATTGTGTGGTCTGGTGAGGCACAGTTCAAAATCAATGGTACAGTAAATCGCCACAATTGCATCTACTGGGCCGTCGAAAATCAGAACGTCCATTCAGACAAAGCCGTGAATTTGCCAGGAGTAAATGTGTGGTGTGGCTTGATTGGGCCATTCTTCTTTGACGGCAAAGTTACCTGTGAGGTGTACCTTCAGATGCTTCAGACATCCATTTTACCTGCCATCCGAGACTTATATGGAGACGGAAGAGTTTACTTTCAACAAGATGGTGCCCTAGCCCACTATCAAAATCGTGTTAGGGCGTATCTCGACGAAAATCTACCAGGAAGAAGATGGATAGGCCATAGAGGTACTGTGGAGTATCCACCACGTTCCCCAGACATAACTCCTCTCGACTTTTACTAGTGGGAACACTAAAGGACCTCGTTTATTGACAAAAGCCACGCACATTGGATGAACTTCGAGAATCCATCGTACATTCATGTTCAAATATCCAACTGAACACGTCGCAGTCAGTAGCTCGTGCTGCAGTTCGTTTGGGTGTGGATGTTAATGGTGACCATTTCGAACACCTACAGTGATATCTTTAAGTTGGACTTTAAGCTACACTTTCACCAAAAATGAGACAACGCCGTCAATTACTTTGCCAGTTATGGACTTTTAAACAGAGGATACAATTTTTTGGACCCCTCTGTATATCGAAGTTCAGTGGACAAAAACTCTTCATATCGAAATCACCTCTCTCTCTCTCTCTCTCAGGCGCAAATAGGAGAATTCCAGTCCTTTCGCTCCCTGTGTCGATGCATCAGTGAGATCTGCACCGCATTGCAATTCCCACACCCTTTGTGCAGGTGCGATTTTGGGCTGTGTGAGGTGTAAAAGTCAGCCATGCACTCTAAGAAGAAATCTCTAGCAGTCACTGCGAAGCAAAAGTTAGCTTACGAAGTGAAATAAGGGAGGAAAAAAAGTAAGACATAGCTGTAGTGGTTAGAACAGATCGGAAACGACAATGGAAGGGTCAGTTTCCAGACTTAGAAGAGTGTTTAGTACAGTAGTTCTGACAACAGACGAACGATAATGTGAACATCAGCTAACTATTTGAAAGAAAATGCAGATTATTTTGCAGCAGCTTTGGGTTACGATACGTTTCATATGAGTAAAGGTGGTTAGAAAATTTCAGGACAAGAAATGGTATTGTTTTTTGAACAGTGGCTGTGGCTATTATTTTTTGAACCGTGAGTGGGGGAAATACCAGTGTTGATAACAACATTTTTTGTGTCGAGGGGAAGTTAGAATTACAGAGGAACCTTCAAGTTTACAACCTGGATGATGCTTTTAACAAAGACGAACCAGGACTTTTTACATTTGTCTTCTAGACAAAACATTGACTTTCCGAGCAGAAAAATGTCACGGAAGCAAATATGACAGGCACAGAAAAACTCAAGCCACTTATGACTGAAAAACCTAAGAAACAGCTACGTTTTTCTGGGTGTAAGTCGTTCCCTGTGGAGAGCACTGCGAACAAAGAAGACGGACGTCTTCAGAAGTCTTTTCCGACTGGTTGAAGGATTATTTAGGAAAATGACGCTCCAAAATGGAAAATTTGTGTTGCTTTTGGCACAATGCTATTCTTCCCTTAAAATCCGTGACAGGTTTGTGAACAATTGCAGTGCATACAATATTATCTCTCCATTAAAATCCGTGACAGTACAATTTTTACCACGTAATTCTATGCCGTAAATTGCCGCCGTTAGATCACTGAATAATCAAGATGTCAAACAAAACTACAGGTATGAAGCAGTCCATATGACTTTCGCAATATTCACTATGACAGCCTTACAACTATCAACATTTTAGATGCTATGAGAATTATGGCTAAAGTATAGAGAAACATGAAACAGCAAACGATCGTCAATTGTTTCCAAACATGTAGATCTTCTATGACAGAGAAAAATGAGCATCTGGTGGATTTAATACTTAAGCATGTAAGATCTTAGTTTGATTCAGCACTGGTTTATGGGAATTTTGTTTATTTTATATATTACTTACAGGAGAGCCCCCCCCCCCTCCCTCCCTTAGTACCCGCGAATCCGAATGAACGAAAGTGGCGATTCTCTTGAACAACACGTTCATTTTAAAGATTTCATGTATGTGGACAACGATGTCACAGTAGCAGGATCACTAACAGAAGCCGAGATTGTTGACTCTGTCAAGACAGCAAACCAAAAAGGCGGCAACAGTGCCGAAGAGGAAGGGGAAGTGGAGGAAGGTAAGGTTGAAAAAACGCCATCAGCGACAGCCAGGTATGCCAGAGCGGCTCTTGAGACAATCCGAGCGTACAAGGAGAATTTCGAGGAGGTAAACGATAATGTGTTCTCAGCCATCATAATCATAGATAATGAAATTGACTCAAAGTTGATCATAAGTTTAAACCAAGCAAAAATGACAGATTACTTTTAAAGCCAATGATTTCTGGAAATTTTTATGTACATATGGCGTATTCTTTTACCGAATTTAATTTTTTATGCTGAAAGTACTTCATTTTAAACTTATAAATTAATGTCTATTTCAGAAGAAATAAAGCAATATGCATAACAATCTATCTTGATTGCTTTTTTATAATACCAAAACTAAACATAGGTCTACATCACATACACACAAAAAAAAAATCACAGCACAGTAATAAAAAAATCGTGCATTCTAAACTACACTCCTGGAAATTGAAATAAGAACACCGTGAATTCATTGTCCCAGGAAGGGGAAACTTTATTGACACATTCCTGGGGTCAGATACATCACATGATCACACTGACAGAACCACAGGCACATAGACACAGGCAACAGAGCATGCACAATGTCGGAACTAGTACAGTGTATATCCACCTTTCGCAGCAATGCAGGCTGCTATTCTCCCATGGAGACGATCGTAGAGATGCTGGATGTAGTCCTGTGGAACGGCTTGCCACGCCATTTCCACCTGGCGCCTCAGTTGGACCAGCGTTCGTGCTGGACGTGCAGACCGCGTGAGACGACGCTTCATCCAGTCCCAAACATGCTCAATGGGGGACAGATCCGGAGATCTTGCTGGCCAGGGTAGTTGACTTACACCTTCTAGAGCACGTTGGGTGGCACGGGATACATGCGGACGTGCATTGTCCTGTTGGAACAGCAAGTTCCCTTGCCGGTCTAGGAATGGTAGAACGATGGGTTCGATGACGGTTTGGATCTACCGTGCACTATTCAGTGTCCCCTCGACGATCACCAGTGGTGTACGGCCAGTGTAGGAGATCGCTCCCCACACCATGATGCCGGGTGTTGGCCCTGTGTGCCTTGGTCGTATGCAGTCCTGATTGTGGCGCTCACCTGCACGGCGCCAAACACGCATACGACCATCATTGGCACCAAGGCAGAAGCGACTCTCATCGCTGAAGACGACACGTCTCCATTCGTCCCTCCATTCACGCCTGTCGCGACACCACTGGAGGTGGGCTGCACGATGTTGGGGCGTGAGCGGAAGACGGCCTAACGGTGTGCGGGACCGTAGCCCAGCTTCATGGAGACGGTTGCGAATGGTCCTCACCGATACCCCAGGAGCAACAGTGTCCCTAATTTGCTGGGAAGTGGCGGTGCGGTCCCCTACGGCACTGCGTAGGATCCTACGGTCTTGGCGTGCATCCGTGCGTCGCTGCGGTCCGGTCCCAGGTCGACGGGCACGTGCACCTTCCGCCGACCACTGGCGACAACATCGATGTGCTGTGGAGACCTCACGCTCCACGTGTTGAGCAATTCGGCGGTACGTCCACCCGGCCTCCCGGTTGCCCACTATACGCCCTCGCTCAAAGTCCGTCAACTGCACATACGGTTCACGTCCACGCTGTCGCGGCATGCTACCAGTGTTAAAGACTGCGATGGAGCTCCGTATGCCACGGCAAAACTGGCTGACACTGACGGCGGCGGTGCACAAATGCTGCGCAGCCATTCGACGGCCAACACCACGGTTCCTGGTGTGTCCGCTGTGCCGTGCGTGTGATCATTGCTTGTACAGCCCTCTCGCAGTGTCCGGAGCAAGTATGGTGGGTCTGACACACTGGTGTCAATGTGTTCTTTTTTCCATTTCCAGGAGTGTATTTTTTTTGCTTAAATCTGGTTATAGCGGAAAATCGATATATCGAATGAATTTTGGTTTTCATAGAGATCTGATATCTCAAGGTTTGACTGTATCTAGGTTTCCATAGCACTATCGGCTATTTCCCCAATCCTGTTTCAATCAAGACCAACTACTGTACGTTTTCCGCCTTTCGTAGGCTGAGTTGTTGTTTTGTTAAGCTGTTCCGGTCTCACTTGCAGTTAAATTTAATGCAAGTGCTGCCTTTTATTGTTTTTGTGCTGTGTGTTGTTATGTTACAGCTTCTAGTTATGGATCAGTTTGTTACAAGAAAGTAGAGGAAAACTGATTCTTATTCCGTTATGGTACTATAAAAGTATACATGCACTACTGTGATGGCCTAATTACTGATCTATTGCTGCTTGTTAGCATGGGGGTCGTTATTTGGGGACTGGCAGTACTTCAAAGTTGTAATATTTCAGTATTACATACGGCGGTGTAACAGTGTATACAATGATCAACCAGAACATTATGACCACCTCCCTAATAGCCAGTATGTCCATCTTTGGCACAGATAACAGTTGTGATACATTATGGCATAGAAGCAAAATGGCCTTGGTAACCATATCTGCACACACAAGTCACCTAATTCCCTTAAATTCCGGGGAGAGGGGCGATGAGCTCTGACAGCATTTCAATCACATCCCAGATGTGTTTGATCAGGTTCAGGTCTGGCGAGTTGGGAGGCCAGCAGATCAATTGGAACCCGCCGCTGTTTTCCTTGAGGCTCTCCATGACACTCCTGGCCTTGTGACATGGTGCATTATTTTGCTGAAAAATGCCACTACCATCAGGCAATATGTTGTTCATGAAGAGGTGTATGTGGCCTGCAACCAGTGTACGATACTTCTTGGTTGTCATGGCGCCTTGCACAGCTCCACTGGACCCATGCATGCCCACATGAATGTTCCACAGTCCATAATGAAGCCGCCACCAGCTTGTCCCTGTCCCACCATACAGGTGTTAAGGAGTTGTTCCCCTGGAAGATGGCGGATTCATACTCTCCCATCAGCATGATGCAGAAGACATCAGACCACACAATGCTCTGCCACTGTGCCAACGTCCAGTGGCGATTGTCACGTGCCCATTTCAGTCGTAACTGCTGATGTTATGGTGGTAACATAGTCACATGCATTGGTTGTCAGCTGTGGAGGCCCATCACAAGGAGTGCTCAGTGCATTGTGTGTTCAGACACACTTTTACTCTATCCAGCATTAAAGTCTGATGTTAATCCAGCGACTGTTCACCACCTGTCCTGTTTTGGCAATCTGCCTAGCCTACGATGTCTGACATCTGTAATGAGGGATGAGGGATGTCCACCCAACACCACAACATCTGAATATGATTTCGCCATGTGCCAAAGAGACTCACCACAGCACTTCTTGAACACCCAACAAGTTGTACAGTTTCCGAAATGATCATGCCAAGCCTCTGGCCATCACAGTCCGCCCTCAGTCAAACTCAGATAAATTGTGCAGCTTCCCCATTCTAGGCATGCTCACTGATACTTTAGGCAATGTGCGTGTGTTAGACTAACAGTTATTCCTCGTCAGGTGACGCTGCTATCACCTGGACAGGTTTATATCGATAGCTGGTCGGTGGTCATAATGTTCTGGCTGATCAGTCTATCACTAAAAATAACATTTAAGTAAATTCAGTCCATAAAATATACACTTTGATTTGCCCGTGTCGCCCAAAAATTTCATTAATCAACAAAAATATCACCCAAACGTCGATGGTTGCATTTCTTTAAAAAAATTTGCTAAACATTCTATCATTAGTAGCTCAAATGGCAAAATACCCTCAATCTGATCACCCAGTCGGTACTCATTTATCAAAACCATTTCTGTTACGGAATGATGGAGAGGAGTTTGTGAAGAATGGAAGAGGTATATGATGACAGCACATTTTATAGTTCATTCATTTCAAGAAGATTTTTTTCAGTGAACTGCTTGAATTCGTCTGAGCTGACTGTGCCCTGAATTCCCTCTCCCTTCCCCCCATTTCGTCCAAAATCTGTTTACACTCCTGTAAAACCATAGTAACTGAAGCCAGCAATTGAGTGCTGACTTAAAACTTAAAATGTGCATGCATTAATGTACCACACAAGCACAAGTAAAGGAAATCACTATTTCAGAATTCAATCTTTTGTAGTGATGCATTTTATTTTAAAACAATGTACAACAACCAGTTTTTCTAGATCCTCCACTCACGTGAGTTGCTCTGTGCAGTGAGGTGCTGAGGTAGCAATCCCTGGTTTTAAGAGTAGAGGTGGTTCGAATCCATTCTTCAGCTACTTTGAAAATGGTTTTAGTGGTTCCCTATTTTCGATTTAAGCAATTTCCGGGAGGTGTCTCTTATTATAGTCCACAGCTAATTCCTTTCTTTGCTGACAGGTTCAAGTTCCCTTAAAGATGTAGCCTTCCTGCTTAAATGAAAAGAGCTGTATCGAAGGTGAGCCAAACGTCTCTTTGGAACTCTCGGTATTGAAAGCCATAAGATAAAAGAATAATCCAGATTCTTTTCAGTTAGGCTCTTGCTTTTGTCTGCAAGGACGTTCTTTAATGAAGAAAATGATCTTTTTACACTGCAAGAAGTGACAGATACACATTTAAGCAAGGAAATTTGGGAGAGTGCAAGGTTGAATTATTTCAGATCCTTTGAATTTTCGTCACCAAAAATTTTTCTGGGTTCTCTGTTGAACAGACATCTCTCTACTCCAAAAGTCCTCCAGGTAATAATCAAAGTATCCCGAAAAATTAACGTTCGTTTGTTCCTGATCACTTCCTTAGCTAAAATCCAGACTGAAAGAGGAACATTGTAAAATGACCTTTAAGGGTGAAGGGAGACTGGAACATTAGTGCATCTTAGTGGTTTACCAAAATACAGCACAATTAAGTAACGAAATCATATCTCTGCTTGGTGAAGACTCCGAATCATCGTTGAATGAAATGGTTTATTGTTCCTTATGGAAATTTTTACAGTAAATAAAAAATATGAGTCTTTTTAAGGTCCTCTTTAACAAATCTCCCCCCTCCCCTTTGACAAAACCTTTCCTATGTCCTTTGAAGTTGGAATACTGAGACGAAATTTATGAAAAGTGTATATGAAAACTGAGGACATATATTCATGCTATAGCGACTTTAAAGCACAACAGCAACAACTAAGGAGCCTGACAGCTGAACAAAAGAAGTGGTGGGCCATGTGTAGCTCTTCACAAACTACTAAAAATAGAAATTAAGCACACAGATGATACAAAAAATACTAAAATGGAAAACGCAATCTCTGTTGTAGTGGATTCTGGCATCTACGAAATTCCCAAATTTGTAGAATCCAATGACGCTAATCTACATATCAAATTTCATAGTTAAATACACATGATGCACTGAAAGTAAATTAACCTTCAAAATACGACTAAGAACCTCCCTAAAGTATTCTTCAATTTTAGGAATAATAACTTTTATTTTTATTTATTTGTTTGTGTTCTGGTGATCCAGTATACAATGGAACTGTATGGATATGGAAGGAGTATAGATATGGAAGGATTAATGAAATGATTGATTAATGAAATGAATGTAGTAAGGAAGCTTTAAGCAATGATCTTTGATAAAAGTTATGGTGGGGCAATTGTTTACTTATCATTTCGCTTGCTTTTGGTGCATTTAAACTATAGAATGACGAAATACATTAGGTACATGGCTACCACTTCAGTGATTGTTGGAAGTATGGACAACACAGAATTCTTCATACCACAAGGCATGCTGACTACAAAAACTATAAGAAGTGGTTGTAAGCTGAGAAACAGCTGCAGCAATAAGCTGTATTCAAATCTGTTGCATTGTGGATGATGTAAAGCTTACATATAAAAAGAAAAATGTGGAAGGAGAGGGGTGTGTGAAAAGTTAAGTAGGTTCAGAGTATACAGAAGTGAAGTAAATGTGTTTATTTTTACTCCAAATAACCTTCATAACTGCCTCATTGGGTGATTTATATTTTGTTTTGCATGTTTCTGGAATAATACGTAAAATGATACATTGTGGGATTCGAGTGGCATATTGAAAACTGTAACAGCTTTCACCTGTTGCAAAAAATTTCAAATTAGCCATTAGACCATCTTTAGCAAAAACAGCATTCACGATTTAAAGAATAAAACAGAAACACTGCACCAGTTAACCTAGAAGCTACATCATTTATAAATGTTTAATGTTCTGCTTTCATGAGGACAGGAATGTGGGTGAGGAAGAGATTGAAATTTTGGCGAGATTTAACTCTGAAACTTGAGTTAGGTTTCCACAAACATGAATTTCTTACATCCCCCACCCCCACTCACATAATCAAGAGACATGTGGAAACACCGTACTTGCATACTGTCAAGCCAACTTGCGTGTAAGTTACGAAACCTGAAAGGAATTCTAATTCCTTGCACAATGTTGCTTCATCCATCATCCCCTACACGTTTCAGTAACTGTCAATAAGTGGATCTGCCCTCATTCTGTTCTTGTTCGTTCAACAACGCTCATCTAGAATCGTTTGTCTGTGTCTGTGAAAAATCAGTGTTATGACAAAATAATGGGTTTATACGTGTGTTGGAACTAAAAAAGTGGCAACTATTTATTCACAACTGTTAGAAATGAGTTACATGTTTGCACCTGTTACTGTCCTTCAAAGTAGTCACCAGTGTTGTGTAGAACCAGCTGCCAACAATGTGGAAGGCGTAGTATATGGTTAGCAGAGACTGTTCTGCTGATAGTGCGAATGGAGCGGTCTACTGCCTGTCGAATCTCTGGAACAGTTTTGAAGCTTGTGCCACAAAGTTGTTCCTTCATCTTCAGAATCTAATGAAAGTCACAAGGACTTAAGTCCGGGGAGTATGGTGGATGGTACAGTACTTCCCATTCCCATCGACCGAACAGAGCAACCTCAGGTTGCACTGCATGCGCCTGCGCATTGTCATGCAAATTTATGGACGGGCTGCAAAGAAAATCTCTCCGCTTCTTTCACAAAGCTGGTCACGGGTGATGCTCCAAAAACGAACAGTAATACTGTGTACTGACGGTCTGCTGTGGAGGAACATAATGCGTTAGGATAACACCATCACAATCGTACACGAGAATCACTATAACTTTCATCATACTGGGGTTCTGACGCACTTTCAAATTTCGCGGCGACCCATAATGACGCCATTCGTTTCAGCTTTGGCTCCTACGACGTGGTCCATGTCTCTTCCAGTGTTATGATACAGCGTAAAGGCGGGCCCACACTGAGCGCGCTGCGCCGCGCCGCGCAGCGCCGCGCTGCGCAAAACGGCCTTGCGCGGCTCTGCGCGCTCAGTGTGGACGGCGAACCGTGCCGCGCCGCGCCTCGCCGCGCAGTTTTCCGGCTGTTGTCGGTACATCAAAGGAAGTGGCGCGTTTGCGCGCGCTCTGTTTAGACGGGGCTTCGGCTCGCTCCATCTTCGACCGTGCACGCGCTCCAACTGGAACACAGTGCGCGCCTCGGAGCGGCGCGGCGGGGCGCGGACGGCGCTCTCCCCTCTGCTACAGCTGTGCGCGGGATGCAGCAGCGCGGCGCAGCACGGCGCGGCGCGCTCAGTGTGGACCCGCCTTAAGAAAGCTCTTTCTGCGCAACCAACCCATCATTTTGTTCGACAATGCGCGGGCGGATACAGTGCAAGCTGTGGCTGCTCTGTTCGGTCGATGGGACTGGGAAGTACCGTACCATCCACCATACCCCCTGGACTTAAGTCCTTGTGACTTTGATGTGATTCCGAAGATGAAGGAACCACTTCGTGGCATTCGCTTCAGAACTGTTCCAGAAATTCGACAAGCAGTATATCGCTCCGTTTGCACCATCAACAGAACAGGCTCTGCTAATGGTATACAATGCCTTCAACATCGCTGGCAACGGGTTCTACACAACGCTGATGACTACTTCGAAGGACAGTAGCTGGTGTAAACATGTAACTCTTTGTATCGGTTGTGAATAAATAGTTGCCACTATTTAAGTTCCAACCCTTGTATATCAACTAAGTATATAAATACTTTCTAAAGTGTCAAAATGTTTGGAAACAATGCTTAGGGATATCATTCTAGCATTCAGCCATCTCCTCATAATCAATTATTTGTGATAGATTAACACACCATCGCTTGAGGTGACGACATAGATTATAAAGTATTGAAAGTGAGAGTATGAACTCGCTGAGGTTTGAATTACTGCAGAGCAGTCATTACTGTAAAGATAGATATTTGTTTTCTATCAGTATAACGATAATAATTCTGCCCTTTTGTCTTTGAGACTAAATACAACTGTGAAATGGAAGTTTATTTAGGGCTTAGGGCTTTAAAACCTCTTGACTCTCATTAAAATCCTATATAGGTATAACAGCGTTTGTATTATTGAGTAATAACTGTTCTGTAGAATAGTACAATGTTTGGTTACAAAACTAAGGAACCTACCGGTAAAACAAATGTATATTTACAGCACCCGTGACCTATCAGAACATCGACTAACTCTGAAAATAAAAACAGCAGAACTGTTGAAACAAAATTTCTTTTCCAACATACCTTCAGTGTATTGCAGATAACATAAAAATTTACAAATAATGTTCTTCACAATACAATAAGTACTTTGTAGTGACCGCAGTTGCCAGATATTTCAGTATTACCTCTAATTTAATATGAGCTCATGCAGCATCTTGCAGAGCCTGAAATACGGTTCAAACGATTCCGAAATTGATTTTTCTCATTCGAAAACGATTTTCGAAAGAAACTTCATTCTCAGGAGATAACTCCCTTATTGCTGTATTGGATGTTCCCAAATGAGTCCTACAAGATGCCCATTTCCTTAGCCAAGCAGTATAAAGTGCTGCAGTCATGGTCTGTGCACCTGGTCCCAGCGGAGGTTTGAGTCCTCCCTCGGGCATCGGTGTGTGTGTTTGTCCTTAGAATAATTTAGGTTAAGTAGTGTGTAAGCTTAGCGACTCATGACCTTAGCAGTTAAGTCCCATAAGATTTCACACATATTTTAACTTTTTTTTTGCCCATTTCCCTATCCAAATTTGTGTGATTGATTAATGTTCATCAACTTCACTATAAGGTCTTTGACTGAAAACTCCTAAACTCCCTCATGAATAATTTCACTTGTCGCCAACTTGAAAGTCGCGTAAGTAGCGTTTTCAGCTTCGACGTGTGGAAACACTAATGTGTATCTAAACGTAGTGTAATATTCATCAACCTCAAGATAAGAGTACTCACTGATTTTGATTTATTTAAAAAAAGGCTAACAATAGATGCTTATTTTTAGGAACTCTGAAAACTACTTGCAAAGGTTGATCTGTGTTTAGAAAGACTGGGCAGCACATCACCTCATTCATCTTATTTCCCCTGAATAAATGCCGTTCGAAAACGCCACCACATTAAGCATCTTTCGAAAACGCGTCCCTAAGGGGAAAAAATGTTGTAATTACGAAAAGCGTAATATTGATGGTTAAAGATGTATTTTAATTGAAGACATTTGTTTGGAAAAGAAGTGTCATAGAATGAATAACTCATAGACTTTCTTTTATGCACTTTATAAATGGCTGACACTAAGTTACCTTTTAATTCTATTGCTAATGTTTTAGTATTTTCTATGCTTTTTATTCTGGATGGTAGTTACCTTTACCAGATCATCAACACGTGTGTATTTATTCGCTTTTGCGTGTTTCATACTTAATTTTCACATTATTAACGATTGCAACTAACGCTCAAGAGAGAGAAAAAGAGAGAGGGAGAGAGAGAGAGAGAGAGAGAGAGAGAGAGAGAGAGAGAGAGAGAGAGAGAGAGAGAGAGCGCACTCGGTAAGGAACATGGAATATTATAGAAGGAACATACTTCTGTCAGCTTTGATGAAAAATATTATTTAAAGGCAAGAAAACATTTTATTAGCTTTGTAATTACACCCTGGATACGGAAAAAAAACACATTTACTGTAAGAGAAAAAACACAGAAGTTACACACAAGCCAAGAATAAAGATATTGACAGCAGAGTCATGGAGCAGCACATAAATATAGACGTCAAGGAATTTTTCTTTTCTTTTAACAAGCTTAATAACGAAGTTCCAAAATATAACATGAAGGCAAGAAAAAAAAGTCGAATATAGCAGGATGCAACTCACCTTCATGGGTACCATGCAGTTTGTAACCAACCCTTATAATCACTACAGCATAATTCAGCAATGGTGTTCCACCCTTTATACTGATGCTAACATCGCATGAAGGTATTAACAGCCGATATGTCATTATGTGACGTTTGTATGTAACAACCCATAGCAAATTTGATGTGCTTTTATATATCTTCAATATGCCATTGCCATTGCCTTGAAATGGCGTACTTTCATAACACAGAAATTATGATACGAAATTACGGGATGCAGTATGGTGTTTCCCCAGCACCCATCATCGAATGTTAAAGATAGCTGATAGCAGTTTCTGCGGTCTTTGACAAATTCGTGTGACGCCAAAATGGCGTCATATTTGTGAATTGTAGGCTACCCTCCAAAAATAACGCACAGTTGCTGGACTTCAACCAATAACAGTGTTTAAAATTTCATACTGTATCAGTGTTCTTATGTGAGGTGCTGGATGCTATTTATGATACCCTTACGTCTCATTTGAAGGACAGTGATATAACATTTGTCCCTCTTGCAATTGTCAATAGTGAAAGACAGTGATATAATATTGTCACTCACGCAGTTTTCAACAGTAAAAATAAATTCATTTTTTACCTAATTTTGAAATCAACTGAAGACTGGATTACAACTCGTTGGTTTTAAAAATGACGTAATATTCAAGTCATAGATGATAATTTGTTTACTTCTGAGCATGGAAGATAAAAAAGCATGGCGGTAAAAAAGGAGGGATATGGTGATGTAGACTTATGCTGTACTCTGTTTTGAAGCCAGAGTGGGCGGGGCCTGCCCCAAAACCACAAGACATTAGCAGACTACTGTTTACAGTTGCTTCTTGTTCATTATTTCTGTCTTGTACACGCAACAACTGTTTTAAATACTGTAAATTACAGTGCTCATGTGATAAACATAGTGTCAGAAAGCACTTTCGAATGTTTTCTGTTCTTGAATGCGTGTTTACTCTAGTAACATAACACATTTGGCCCAATTAGTATAAGTTGTTTTTTGTTAATATATTTCGAATAATCAAGAAGAGGAGGAATCGAAGTGAATAGCATGCATCTGTAATCTACTAAGTTCCACGTTTACTGTATATGTATCGTTAACAAATGAAGCTGGAACTCTGAAACCAATTATTGTTTGATCACTGGTACTGCTTCTTGTTTGTTACATTTTCAGCTCTCAACTCGTATGCACAACTTTCTAATATTCACGCTTGCAAAAAATTTACCTAGGGCATAAACGTATGCAATGAGACAAGAAGCAAGGCATGCTATTGCATTTTGTGCATGTCAACAGAATGAACGATTATTGGAATGCCAAAGAAACAAAGCTGCAGAGAGGCATGCAGACTATTGCTCTTCTTTTATTAGATTGTCAGTGTATTAGTCCCACTGTAATTTAGACATGTTCTCACTCTGAAATCTTGCCTATGGTGCATCATTCAATGAGGGACCAGTAACAAAATTTAACGTGTATAAAAACGTATAACTTTTTTAAAACATGTTCCAGCATTGTGAAAAAGTATAAGGGCCGATTGTATAAAGCATTTAACCTTAGATTAAGACAGAAATGGCCTTAGATCAAGCTTAACCTGGAAATCTGCGTTGTATAAACGTTAATCCTAGATCATATCACAGTGAAGTCAGAACATATTTGACTGTCGAAAATACACAGTTCAAAGTCAGGGTCCGGTCTAATCGTCAGTTCATAGTGTAGTGGAACTACGATTCATCGCTTTTGTTTTTAGCAGATACTCATGAAATAACAAAAAAAGTTATTATTAATACAAAAATGGCAAGTAATTATGTGGTCACACCATTCCAACGCCGCTGATTCTTAAAATACTTTTTTCGATCTGGAAGATTAGGTTACGGAAATTACCAGCTGTCATGTATACGTAAGGATTAATCTCGTAGCAGCAGAGTAAGAAATGAAAATTCGAAATATTTGCAGTGAACAGTTGAGTATGGAAATTTTTGACAGCAGCCAATAACGATACAACATCACTTATAATGTCCTCTTTTGGCTCATGTAGCAGTAACTATGCAATTCGTATAAAATTGTTGTTAATGTAAAATGACTTCTTCCACCTCATTACAATTTATTGTGCAAATGACACATAAATCATGCCCTTAAACTGCTATAATTCCAAGTGTATTGATAAACAGAATATAAGCAAGTATTTTGAAACACGCTAACTACGTCAACCTACTTCATTCATTTCGATGTACCTCCATGAAATATATAGATAAAACTTGACAAACAAAGGAATATAGTAGAGAGAAAACAAGTCATGGATATATACCACATTATTCATATTTCAAACGTAACGTTACACTACCTCTGTTTTCACAGTAGAAAGTCCTATCTTTCTGTTGATCTATTTAGGTCTACATCTAGATCTGCATCTACATGGATACTGTGCAAATCACATTTAAGTGCCTGGCAAAGGGTTAATCGAATCACCTTTACAATCTCTATTATTCCAATCTCGTATAGTACACGAAAAGAACGAACACCTATATCTTTCTGTATGAGCTCCGATTTTCCTTATTTCATTCTGGTGCTCGTTTCTTCCTATGTAGGTCGGTGTCAACAAAATATTTGCGCATTCGGAGGAGAAAGTTGGTGGCTGGAATTTCGTGAGAAGATTCTGTCACAACGAAAAACGCTTTTCTTTTTATAATGTCCAGCCCAAATCCTGTATCATTTCAGTGATGCTCTCCCCCATATTTCGTGATAATACAAAACGTGCTGGCCCTTCTTTGAAATTTTTCAATGTATTCTGTCAGTCCTATCTGGTAAGGATGGCATACCATGCACCAGTATTCTAAAAGAGGACAGACAAGCATAGTGTAGTCTGTCTCCTTAATAGATCTGTTACATTTTCCAAGTATCCTGCTAATAAAACGCAGCCTTTGGTTAGCCTTCCTCACAACATTTTCTACGTTTTCCTTCCAATTTAAGTTGTTTGTAATTGTAATTCCTAGGTATTTAATTGAATTTAGGGTCTTTAGATTTGACTGATTTATCATGTAACCGAAGTTTAATGAATTCCTTTTAGCACTCATGTGGATGACCTCACACTTTTCGTTATTTAGGGTCAACTGCCAATTTTTGCACCATTCAGAAATCTTTCCTAAATCGTTTTGCAATTTGTTTTGATCTCCTAATGACTTTATTAGTCGATAAGCGACAGCGTCATCGGCAAACAACCTAAGACAGCTGCTCAGATTATACCCCAAATCGTTTATGCAGATAAGGAACAGCAAAGGGCCTATTACACTACCTTGGGGAAGGCCAGAAATCACTTCTGTTTTACTCGATGACTTTCTGTCTATTACTACAAACTGTGACTTCTTTGACAGGAAATCACAAATCCAGTCACATAACTGAGACAATATGCCATATGCACGCAATTTCACTACAAGGCGCTTGTGCAGTACAGGGTCAAAAGCCTTCCGGAAATCCAGAAATACGGAATCGATCTGAAATCCCTTGTCAATAGCACTCAACATTTCATGCGAATAAAGAGTTAGTTGTGTTTCACAAGAACGATGTTTTCTTAATCTATGTTCACTGTGTGTCATCAGACCGTTTTCATCGAGGTCAACTGAAGAATAGGATATTAGTGCTAGTGAAAGCAAAAACAAGCTACATATGTAAGATTGGCATGGAATATCTCTGTTGAAATATATAGGTTGTATCCTGTATTTCAGGCGACCTACACAGTTTAAGTGAAGTACAGGACACAAATTTTAAGTATGCCGGTTTTTGACCTATATAGGTCAACTGAAGAATGGGATACTAGTACTAGCGAAGACGAAAAAAGGCAACAAACGTAAGATTTCTATCCTGTACTTCAGCTGATCACCTGAAGAGTTGGATACTAGTACTAGCGAAAGCTAAAATAGCGACAAACGTAAAACATGCATCCTGTGATTCAGATGACTTTTATAGGTGAATTGAAGAGTAGGATACTAGTAATAGCGAAGGCGAAAAAAGAGACAAACGTAAAATTTGTATCCTGTACTTCAGCTGACCCAAACAACTCAACTGAAGAATAGGATGCTAGTAGTAGCGAAGGCAAAAAATGTGACAAACATAAAATTTGTATGTTGTTCTTCAGCTGATCTGTAAATCTCAACTGAGGAATAGGGTACTAGTAGTAGCGAAGGGGAAAAAACCGACAAAAGTAAAACTTGTATCTTGCACTTCTGCTGAACTTCATAGTACAACTGTTATGTATGTCGCTTTGCTTGCATTCGCTAGTACTAGTATGCTATTCTTCAGTTGATCTACATTCTACATGATATGAATCAACCGCGGAGGAAACAGCAATTGGAATGACTCACTATAAGATAAAGGTATAATTCAAAATGTGTACACAAACGATTTAAAATTACCACAAGTGACAAAAGTGTATGCAATATCTATCTCTAAATAACACATTCATATATTTTTTTTTATTTACGAATATGACACTTTGCTACAGACGATAACCGATTTATTATCTATAGCTCGAAAATAAACAAAATAATATCTATGACTAAAATAGGACATCATTGGTCAAAGCTGATCTGTTGTATCCCATTCTTCGGTTGACCCCTGTTGGTTGTCGTTTCAAAGAATTTGTGTACACGTTTTAATTTACCAACGTATTCCCCATGCGTAAAGAATACCATACTAATGCCAGTTTCGTCGTTCCTTTCGTCATGGGTAATACAAGTATCCTATTTTTCAGTTGGCCTTTATAGATGAAATAGAGCACAAAATACCAGTGTTAGAAGTGTCGTTTTCCACACATTAGGTAATACGTTTTCAACTGAAACAAAGGAAACCAATGTTAGAGGCCTCATTTTTTCTGCAACAGGTAATATCTGCATCAACGATTATGACACCTTACTACAGAAGATAACCGAGTTATTATCTACAGCTCGAAAATAAACAAACTAATATCTATGACTAAAATAGGACATCATTAGTCAAGCTGATGTGTTGTATCCCATTCTTCAGTTGACCCCTGTTGGTCGTCGTTTCAAAGAATTTGTGTACACGTTTTAATTTACCAATGTATTCCCCACATGTAAAGAATACCATACCAATGCCAGTTTCGTCGTTCCTTTCGTCATGGGTAATACAAGTATCCTATTTTTCAGTTGGCCTTTATAGATGAAATAGAGCACAAAATACCAGCGTTTGAAGTGTCATTTTCCACACATTAGGTAATATATATGTCAACTGAAATAAAGGATACCAATGTTAGAGGTCTCATTTTTTCTGCAACAGGTAATATCTGTGTCAACTGAAGTACTGCTTAGCAAGGTAAGAGTTGTAGTTTTCTTCACAATAGGTAATTTATAGGTCTGCAGAAGAACAGAATACTAATCTTAAAAACAGTATGTTGTTTTCTTCGAAATGGGTAATACTAATATCCTGTTCTTCAGTTGACCTACACAGATCACTCACAAATAGAGCGATGAAAAAACGACTGTTTATGTGTCTCCATATGAGCCCTAATTTCTTGTATGTTATCTTCTTGGTCCCCACCTGCAGTTTATATTGGTGGCAGTAGACTCATTTGGCAGTCAGCTTTCAAATGCTGGTGCTCTAAATTTTCTCAATAGTGTTCTTCAAAAAGAACATCACCTTTCCTTCAGGGATTCCTATTTGATTTCCCAAATCATCTCCATAACATTTGTTGTTCATACCTATCTGTAACAACTTTAGCAGCCCAACTCTGAACTGTTTCAATATCCTCCTTCAGTCTGACCTAGTATGGATCCCAAACACTCAAGCAGTAAGTCATACCAGTGTCCTATGTGCGGTCTCCTTTGCAGATGAACCACACCTTCCTAAAATTCTCCCAATAATCCGAAGTCGATCATTAGTCTTCCCTATCGCAGTCCTAACCTGCTCATTCCATATCATATAGCTTTGCAATGTTATGCCCAAATACTTAAATGAAGTGACTGAGTCAAACAGAACACTAATAATGTTCTATCTGAATATTACAGGTTTTCCTACTCATCTGCATTATCTTACATTTTCCCACATTTAGATCTAGCTACAATTCATCACACCAACCAGAAACTTTGTCGAAGCCATCAACTTCCAAGCCATACCCTACACCACAGCATCGTCGGCAAGCAACTGTGGAATGCTGCGCACTCCATCCGCCAAATCATTTATGTATATAGAGAACAACAGTGATCTTATCATACTTCCCTGGGCTACTCCTGACAGTACCCTTGTCCCTGCTGAACCCTCGCTGTCGAGGACAACATACTTGATTCTAATGTTACTTGAACCTCCCCGAGTCTCACGTCTGTCCTGTTACTTTCATTTATTTTCAGACTCTGGTAAATCGTGCATTCTTTTTTCTTTCTTTATTTAAGATTCTGGGTCCATGTAATGTACGATCTCTGTTCTCTGTGCTACATTTCTGTTTTTCGTTACATTATAAGATTATGTTAAAAGTATACATACACATAATGTAGTCTGCTTTTTCTGTTCTCTTTGCTACATTTCTTTGTTTCTGAACCAGTGATTTCTGTAATATACATAGTATAGAGATCACTGTTGGGAACAACCGGTTATGCTTTCAAATGTTGGTCACCTATTATTATCTATGGCTTACTTAGGACTCTTAACCCTCGTTAAAATCGTATATATACATAACAGTGTTCATATTGGCACTATTATTGAGTAACGCCTTTTTGTACAGTAGTTCAGTGTTTGGTTATGAAATTAAGTACTGTGCCAGTAAAACCTATCAGAACATCACCTAACTCTGAAAACAGAAACAAATCAGAACTGTTGAAACAAAAACTGTACTTTCTGATGTACCTTCAGTGTCTTGTAGATTTAGAAATGTAGATTAAAAATAATGCTCATTGTAATACAGTACACACATTACAGTGACTGCAGTTGTCAGATATCTCAATATTATTTGTAATTTAATGGGGGTGTGGCACAGCACGAATTGAATCACATCCTTCAATATAACCCTTTGTGCAGTTATTCAGTCATTAAGTTTACTGAATTACAATCAGTATCTTGACTTACATTTCCTTAGTATAGCAGAAATAATTTTACGTTGAGCCCCCAGAAACATTCTGTTCGACATTTCACAGATTCACTGGCCAGAGTTGTAACAGGATTTATCCTGTAAATATGCATCAATTATCAGAATCTAAATTTAGTCACAGTGTTTCAGATGCCTTTATGAACTCCAGATCACCAGGTTTCATTGTTTATGGAAGGAACCGATCTTGCATGAAACTAAAACTGAGCTGTTATTTGATCAATAGGCCTATATGTGTCTACCTATAATGTAATTTTTTGTACACTTGACTAGCTCATAAATCACAATATATTTACTCCTTTTGCAGTTACTATATAGATTTTTATAATCTCATTCCTCCTATAGGCACAATTTTTGACTCCTTGCAAGTTTGTAAATAAGACGAATAAAGATAATTTTATGCTGCACTTGACATGCTTTAGACTTTTTGCTATCGCAGTTTCTAGGAACTTGTACTAAAACATGAGATGCACAGTATTTTATGTACATTTTTTTGAGCTCAGTGACAACAAATTACGTACGTCAGTGGAATTTTTATTAACTGCTGTTACCAGTTTTTTGTGTGTACATAAAAGAGTCACAAACGTTTATGAAAGCATTTATTTTATTTAATCTATCTAGATGCAACTGATACAGTGTGAATGTTACTTGCTGCTGAAGTCTGTAGCAATGCTCTTTACTGTTCGTGGCTCAGATAACATCAACCTCATAAAAAGTCACTATATAAATTTTTCATCGTCAATCCTTTCACAAATACAATTTTTACTGTCTGCAAGTTCATAAATAACCGACTACTAAGACATATTTACTGGTGCAATAATGTAATATACATCTACAGCGATATGAAACTTCACACAACTTATATTTTTATTGACAGCTTGTACTGAGAGCAAATGGAAGAAAGTAGAGAAGGGATTTGAGATAAGATGGAAAGTTGCAGGGTACGTGGGAGCAATTGATGGCAAGTATGTACTGATCCAGTGCCCAAGAGAATCAGGTACCACCTTTTTCAGATGTAAAGGATCTTTCAGCATCATCTTGCTGACATTGGTTGACAGCAGCTACAGTTTCCAATACACAGACTTGAGGTAGCAGGACGAGAATCTGATGGGAGTGTATTCTCCTGTTTTCATCTGAAAACAGCTGTACAGGAGGATACATTATGTATACTTAAGGCATCAGTGGTTGTGGGGGATGATGCCCCTCCTCTAAAAAGGTATCAATGGACTAGACTCAGAAATGAAATGTTAGGTTATGGACAAAAGATTTTTATGTATCAGCTAATAAGGCTTTGGAGGATTGCAGAGAACGCCTTTGGCATACTGGCTGCAACATGTCATATGTTTGAAAAGCCGACATGTACCATTATCAGTAGATGAAGGAGGAAAATTTGTGATTTCCTGTTGTGCATTGCACAACTGGTTGCACAAAAGTTCACCTTTATTTCTCATTTGAGGCTCGCCAGATAATGAAGATCTTCACAAGCGAGAGGAACATCTAACCAAACTCACACAAAAATTTTTGTTGGGGGCATCTCATTTTAAGCAAAAAAAACGACAGAAGATATTTTCCACTTAACTGGTCTCAATATCTTTAATGTATTTACTGATCTACACTACAGAAATCACCAAAAGTTACTGTTACATGTAATTTATTCACAGACAACTACTTTCCATCAAAAGACTATCCTCAAGCCACAGATGTATATTAATCCATTTTAAAGGAAGTTACCTTCATGTCAAATACATAATTATTATCAATAGTCTATCAAACATGAACATTTTGCTTAGCATTAACGTCTCAACTTCCTGGTTTTGCGGCTTATGACTTCACGCCACGGATACCTAGTGTTCCCACTAGATGTCATAGCCAATCTTCTTCAGAGAGCCTATATACTGTCTATAGGCTCTAAGTCGTCTTTAGAGAGTGGTCAGCACCGCTACTGTACGGCAGCCATCTTTCTGCTTAACTATCGCGTGACGTATGAATGGACAATAGCTGAGTGCAAACTCTGTTGTTATACTTCCGGCAATGAGACACAAAAAAAAGATTAAATTGCGGAAAATACCCTAGTAAACCTATTTTGAACTACTGTACAATTACTGGACCAATAATATATCTCCCTAGCTGTATTTCCACTAATAGTATATGATGTTCAACCCAGAGAATGAAAAAGATATTTATGCACATATCTGCTTTGAACCTTGTTCAAAGCAGAACAAGAATGTTGACTACAAATCTAGATGTTATAAGATTTGTTTTCTACATCAAATGCAGTAAGTTACTCTTGAAACTCACATTAACTCATAACAAAACCACACAGTAGACATTAATGTCTTAGTTTAGAAAGTAAGTCAGCATGTGTACTGTTATAAGACTACAAATTTTTTAGCCTAATGTATTGTCAATGCGATTTGTTCCGCAAAATATCTACCAGTGGATGCTTATTTGCAGTGAGCAGTGCTACAGCGAAATAAATAATACACTCCTGGAAATTGAAATAAGAACACCGTGAATTCATTGTCCCAGGAAGGGGAAACTTTATTGACACATTCCTGGGGTCAGATACATCACATGATCACACTGACAGAACCACAGGCACATAGACACAGGCAACAGAGCATGCACAATGTCGGCACTAGTACAGTGTATATCCACCTTTCGCAGCAATGCAGGCTGCTATTCTCCCATGGAGACGATCGTAGAGATGCTGGATGTAGTCCTGTGGAACGGCTTGCCATGCCATTTCCACCTGGCGCCTCATTTGGACCAGCGTTCGTGCTGGACGTGCAGACCGCTTGAGACGACGCTTCATCCAGTCCCAAACATGCTCAATGGGGGACAGATCCGGAGATCTTGCTGGCCAGGGTAGTTGACTTACACCTTCTAGAGCAAGTTGGGTGGCACGGGATACATGCGGACGTGCATTGTCCTGTTGGAACAGCAAGTTCCCTTGCCGGTCTAGGAATGGTAGAACGATGGGTTCGATGACGGTTTGGATGTACCGTGCACTATTCAGTGTCCCCTCGACGATCACCAGTGGTGTACGGCCAGTGTAGGAGATCGTTCCCCACACCATGATGCCGGGTGTTGGCCCTGTGTGCCTCGGTCGTATGCAGTCCTGATTGTGGCGCTCACTTGCACGGCACCAAACACGCATACGACCATCATTGGCACCAAGGCAGAAGCGACTCTCATCGCTGAAGACGACACGTCTCCATTCGTCCCTCCATTCACGCCTGTCGCGACACCACTGGAGGCGGGCTGCACGATGTTGGGGCGTGAGCGGAAGACGGCCTAACGGTGTGCGGGACCGTAGCCCAGCTTCATGGAGACGGTTGCGAATGGTCCTCGCCGATACCCCAGGAGCAACAGTGTCCCTAATTTGCTGGGAAGTGGCGGTGCGGTCCCCTACGGCACTGCGTAGGATCCTACGGTCTTGGCGTGCATCCGTGCGTCGCTGCGGTCCGGTCCCAGGTCAACGGGCACGTGCACCTTCCGCCGACCACTGGCGACAACATCGATGTACTGTGGAGACCTCACGCCTCACGTGTTGAGCAATTCGGCGGTACGTCCACCCGGTCTCCCGCATGCCCACTATACGCCCTCGCTCAAAGTCCGTCAACTGCACATACGGTTCACGTCCACGCTGTCGCGGCATGCTACCAGTGTTAAAGACTGCGATGGAGCTCCGTATGCCACGGTAAACTGGCTGACACTGACGGCGGCGGTGCACAAATGCTGCGCAGCTAGCGCCATTCGACGGCCAACACCGCGGTTCCTGGTGTGTCCGCTGTGCTGTGCGTGTGATCATTGCTTGTACAGCCCTCTCGCAGTGTCCGGAGCAAGTATGGTGGGTCTGACACACCGGTGTCAATGTGTTCTTTTTTCCATTTCCAGGAGTGTATGTTCTCATAATTTATCATTGCCGACAGTCTGCAAAAATAGCGAAACAGAAGCGAAGCATGGTGTTCTGGGTCATAATAACACAGAGACTGGAACTTGACATTTCCAGCAAGGACAATAAAGTCTGGTTGTCATGTGCACGATATTTTAAAGAAATGTAGTTCATCAAAAAATCTGTACACTTGCGCATTTGGTAGTATTGAAAGGTGTTTACAGTCATGTAAAACTCAGAGAGTCACTGTGAGTAAACCGAAAAATCAAACATACATCGTGACAAGCATCCCTTATAGAAGTCATCTAGCAGACCCTGGTATGTAAAAATTCGAAATGCTGCACTGTACCTACTGAAAGACTTACTGGCCAACTTCAAATGAAATTTTTCCTAGGTATTCTGTATCTTCTCTGTTTACTGCTAATGCCCACTACTTCCATTTTTCCGCAAAACAACGAGTATACGAAATGCACCAGTATTACTGTAGAAACTTCCTTTCAGATTAATCTGGTTTTAATCTGTGAGAAAGTTTCATCTCAACATGTATTCTGCAGAGTGAAAATTCATTCTGGAGTAAACCTGTATCAAAATTTAATTTATATTGTGTGATCCATAACTAATTAGAAAATTATGATTCGGTATTTGTTTATTATAATTTCCACTTGAGAAAAAATATAGAATTTAAATAGAAGTGAAAAAATTCTGCTAAGATTCGAACCTTAGTCTCTTCCAACACAACGTTTCAGTGCTATTTATTCAGCTACAGTAAATGATTTCATTGTATGAAATGTTTTATGCTTAAGAGAGCTCGTAAATTGTCATTTTTTTAGACAAATTTTCCCTTTTTTTGTTAGGTAGTGTCGCCTTGTTTTAGTAAACTGATGTCTCGACACAGGTATTAAAAAATCGAACTGGGCCAGTCTATAGAGTCCCCTTGATTTTGGTCAAACAGTAAACTATCAGCTTGTGTATTAATGACTCATAAAGTATGTATTGAATAATGGATGCAGGAGCAAACGACAATTCTTGCAATTGATTATAATTATGTACTTCGTGACAAGGAAGCTTTCTTTGACCTAATGTAACATTCGTTTGTAACTTGAAGATGGTAGCTTGATGGTAAGTGATTATCTAGCAATAAATACACTTTACAGCAACGTTTAGTGGTTTCTGTGATGCTATTCTTTAGACGAAAATTGCAAGAAAACTTGCAAAGTAATTTTATTATTGTTATCGAATGAGTATAAACACTTTTGATTGGTTGATGCAAATCATATGATCACAAAAAACACTCCAACAGATAATGTAAAGAAAGTCTTGCCATCTATGGAGCGTTTGGCGATGTTTTGCTACACATTATTTTATTTTATAGATCGTCATTGTATTTTATACAGCGTTACTGACCTGATACTCCAAGCAGTCACTACTGTAATTCGAAATAGATGATGGAGTTTCCTTGGAGAAGTTCTTATATTTACTTTTGGCTAACCATTGACAGGAATTTTGCAGCATAGGTAAGACAAATTCACACTAGCAGTCACGTCACAGCATTGTCACATCAGCACATATTCACATTTCATTACTTTATTACTATATCTTCGTCGTTTACCAGACATGGCTGGACAGACTGCATCACAAATACAATGTTTATCAATTAACATTTATACAACACCATATACAAAATTTATATTACAAATAAAAGAAAATATTTATGCAGTGCACAAAAACACATAGAACATAGAGAAAATGAAATATAACTAAACTGGAAAGTAAAACTTCATAGCAGCAAATGAAAATACCATAAAGGAAAATGTTTACAAGACCATGTAGTTCACACACATAAAGTTTCATTTCGGCAAAATATCTACTTTAAGTAAAACACAAAATTAAATGTGCAGTTAACTGAGAACATTAAGATTAAATTTAGCCAAAATTATATATAAAACATAACAATATTTATTATTTTGTCCATTCACTAGAACCACTGTTGAAAAACTCTTCCAAGGAATATAGTGGATGTTGTTTCAAGTCATGAGCAATTTTTTTGCGAAATAGTTCAGGTGGCAGGGATTTCACTTCTGGAGGCAGTTGATTGTACATTTTTAGCGAGACTGTTGGAAAGCTGTCTTGTGTACTTGATAGGCGACACCTTGGCACTTCAATGTTTCTCTTACAGCAAGTGTCATGATTATGTATTTCTTGTCTTATGCTAAAATTCCTTTGATTTTCTTTTATATAAATGAGGCAGAAAAACACATACTGGCTAAAAACAGTCATTATGTCTAGCCTGGTGAAAATAGGCTTACAGTGGTCCAGTCTTTTCCTAGAGGATATGATACTGATGGCTTTTTTTTGTATTAGCAACACATCTTTGCTGCCTGCGGAGTGTCCCCATAACAACAGTCCATAGCTAATGTAGCTGTGGAAGAGTGCATGGTAGACAATTGTGAGAAACTGGTCAGTTATTACCCTCTTCAGCTTCCTCAGGAGGTATATCACACGAGAAAGTTTGGTGCATATATATGCAGTGTGATCATTCATGGAGAGTTTGCTGTCAATTTTGAAGCTCAGTAGTCTGACAGTCTCCATGTTTTCTTGGTCTTCAATGTTGGTTAGACTGCATATCAAATACTGGGTTTTTTCTTCATTGATCTTCATTTTGTTTATTATGAACCATTCTTTTATTTCTTCAAACATAAAATTTGATGCACCAAGAGCTTCTGTGGCCGTATGTCCTTTGGCAATAAGGGTAGTGTCATCTGCAAACTGCAACATTTGACTATTACAGCTCATATCATTGACATATATGAGGAATAGGAGTGGTCCTAAGACTGATCCTTGGGGGACTCCATGTTCCAGTTTTTGTTCAAGAGAAGTTGCTCCATGCACTGATACTACCTGCTTTCGGTTTTCCAAATAAGATTGGAGTGTTGATAGAACAACACCTCCAACACTATAGCATCTTAACTTGGCTATTAGTGTTGTGTGTGAGATGCAGTCAAAGGCTTTGCTGAGGTCACAGAGTGTCAGTGCCACACTCTCTCTCTCTTCAAAACTCTGTCGAATCGTTTTTAATAAGTCCAGTGTGGCTGTCACTGTTGATCTCCATTTGCGGAATCCATGCTGTGTGTTTTGGAATAAGTTGTTTTCCTCAAAGTAATTCAGTACCTGGCAGTGCATCACAGACTCTTTGGCTAGTACTGGTACCACTGAGATTGGTCTGAAGCTGAACACCTCGCATGGATCCCCCTTCTTATATATTGGTACTGTGCGCGCCAGTTTAAGGAAGTCTGGGAAGACATGAGAAGATAGACATTTGTTTATTGCTATGGCTAGTGACTGAGCTAATTCTGCAATAATTTTCTTTAGCAGCATGCAGGACATGCCATAGATGTCTACACTTTCTGAGTGTTTGTTGGAGTTCACAATTTTTATCATGTCTTCAGGGTGTACTTCCTTCCAGTTTTGAATACTGCAACTGTCTGCATTTCTTATGTTTGCAGTCGGATCTAGGTCAGAGTGTGGAATTTCACTCACTGTCTTTTCCACTATTCTGACAAAATGTTCATTGAAGTCATCGGGGCTACATGAATTTAAGCAGGAGGTTGTCTTCTTTCTGTTCTCATTTACAAGATTCCAGGCAGCTTTACAAGGATTTTGAGCCTCTTTAATGAATCTATCATTATATTTCCTTTTTGCTTCCTCTACTGCCTTCCTATAAGCTTTTTTGGCTTTTAGATAGTTGCGGTGATGTAATTCTTTAGCTGGAACATCTAAAGCTGATTTCATTCGGTCCTTGCACATTGTTACAATACACTTCAATTTATTGAACTTGAGGGTGTACCATTGTTTCACATTGATAACTTTCTGCCTGCCTTGTGAATTGTCCCCAGGCTTCTTCACTGGTCTTACCGGAAACATGTAAGGAAATATTGCTTTTAAGGTTTGGAACAGACATAAGAAAGAATCACTGCCTACTAACTCTGCAATTTTCTGCTGCCAGTTTACGCAAGACAGAGCTGCTTTGCGATCATTTAGTCTCTCTTCTTTAACAAATCTTCTTTTGAATGTGTAGTTTGAATGCCATGTGCTTATCTGCGGTTTGCTCCTCATACTGGTTTCCATTACTAGTGCACTGTGATCTGCTATCATAGGTTCAACTACACTGAGTTTATAATCTCAGATGTTGAGGTTGGTGATTATGGTGTCCAGGCATGGACCACCCCTTGTAGACAGCTTATTTGCAATAAACAACCCATAACTGTTAATTAATCTCATAAAGACCCTCTCTCTGGCATCTCCATCACCTATGTGTATGTTAAAATCTGCACACAGTGCGATTTTTGACTTTACACATGTTAGGTAACACAAACAGTTCTCCATATGTTTAATAAAATTCTCAAAGTTACCATCTGGTGAATGGTACACAGCAACAACAACTAAATCAATATTTGTTAATAAGAGTGCAGCTAATTCAAGATCAAAATCCACACAAAAACTGCTTAAATCAATTTCCTTGATGCTATGATCTCTGTTGGCATACACAGAGACCCCACTGTGGGTTGCAGTTCTTCGAAACCAAACACTGGCCATGTCTAAGTATTCAACAAATTTATAGAAATCACCTTCTGCTTCAGCTAGCCAGTGTTCACAAATATATAAAACATCTGGTTTAATTTCTTCTATAAAAATTATAGGAGATCCATTTTGGTTCTTATGCACTGCACATTTACACTTGCAATGATTATAGGCATATTGTTTTCAGTACTAGCAACATTCTTGTACAGTGATCCTTGATCCTTGTTTTTAACTTCATAATCTATTTTATTGGCATAATGGTTGGTCTCTGGAACAAAAAACGCTTAATTACAACATTTTTGGGCCATACAGCTGTGTCCATTAGCTTGTCTTTTAGATGAAAGTCTACACCAATCTTAAAACTACTATTTACACCCTTAGATTCCAATTATTCTACGTGAAAGTTGCTATGACCTGGTAGGATTTTCTTCAAAAAGTTAATTACGTTTTCTGCTGTCGTTCCACTTTTCACCTTTCCTAAATGAAACCAAGATCTCTTTTCCCCATACAGTGCCTATTATTTTATTTTTCCTGTCACTAACACTTGAATTTCCAACTACTGACATGGCATTGGTTGGAGGAGTTGATCTGATAGTCACTGTCTGTGGCAGTTTGCATGGTATAGCTGTCCATCACATCATGTCCCATCATGTCACCTTGGTTAGCCTAGTACCAAACAGTGACCATCTGTGAAACAAAAAGTTGGAGTATAGATTCGGAACCAAACTAAGAATGATAACGTTTATTAATGGGCAAACGTATGTTCTTGATCAGTTTTGAGAGGTAAATTGCTGAGAAGCGAACAGTGGCATTTATTTGTTAGCAACATGCATCCACAAAAACACATCAAGCAATATTTCTAAGAGAAAAAAATAGTGCCTGTGAGACCCGAGTTTCTTCTGGCGTATACAACTTTCAAATAACCTCCGGGAATTCAGCCAGGTAACACTTTCAGCGACCGCTGGTATCGATTCTGACGTATCGCAGAATCGATGCTGACCCCACAAAAAGCGTTGAGAGAAAGACCAACAGCCTTCTGAAGAAAAGTGGCTTGTCGCAGCACACTATCAAGAGTCTTAACACCTATAGTGCTGTTCCCCCTAGGTTATATGGCCTTCTTGTTGCAGCACACTATCAAGAGTCTTAACACCTATAGTGCTGTTCCCCCTAGGTTATATGGCCTGCCGAACGTTCACAAGGAAGGGGATCCTTTCCGTCCTATAGTGAGTAACATCGGCGCTCCGACATATCGTGTAGCCGAGCATCTTGCTTCTCTGTTGAGTCCACAAGTCGGTCGGTGTGAACATCATATCAGGAACTCAGCTGATTTTTTACGTCGTTTGGAGGGACTGAGGTTGAATGACTCTGATATTTTAGTGAGTTTCGATGTGGTCTCTCTCTTCACTCGTGTTCCTCTGTGTGATTCGTTGCGGTTAATTGAGGCCAGGTTTGGTGCTGAATTAACTAATCTCTTTCGGCGTGTGTTGACATCCACTTACTTTTTATTTAATGACCAGTATTACGACCAGACAGATGGAGTTGCGATGGGTAGTCCGTTGTCTCCTGTGATCGCAAATTTGTTTATGGAAGACTTCCAAGAACGTGCATTGGAGGCGGCGCGTTTGAAACACGCCTGTTTCTTTAGATACATTGACGATACCTTCGTTGTTTGGCCTCATGGTAGGGAGAATTTGAATGTCTTCCTAGAACATCTGAACTTGATCCATCCGAACATTCGTTTTACGATGGAGGTGGAAGAGGATGGTTGCCTTCCCTTTTTTGAACTGTTGGTTAGGAGTAAGGATGATGGATCATTGGGACATGCAATCTACAGGAGACGTACTCACACCGACTTGTACTTACAGGCTAATAGTTGTCACCATCCGGCTCAGCGTGAAGGGGTACTTCGTATCTTGGTACACAGGGCACATGTCGTTTCTGATGCTGAGACTTTGCCAGCTGAGCTGTCCCATCTTGAAGTTACATTTCGTCAAAATGGTTATAGTGATAGACAGATTGAACGTGAGTTGCACTATCGACCAACTGTACATCGGGTGATTGATGATAATTCTGAGTCAACACCTAAGTCTACTGC
This sequence comes from Schistocerca piceifrons, assembly GCF_021461385.2. Taxonomy (NCBI): domain Eukaryota; kingdom Metazoa; phylum Arthropoda; class Insecta; order Orthoptera; family Acrididae; genus Schistocerca; species Schistocerca piceifrons. Next base: position 334,669,218 of record NC_060145.1, read on the forward strand.
CTTTTTGCCTTATGTAGGAAACACGTCCGACAAGATCGGTCGTATTTTAGGGAAATACGACGTGAAATGTGTTTTCCGACCTCCATCTAAAATTAGAGCACTTTTGAGTTCCGTTAAGGATGATCTTGGACTGCATAAGGCGGGTATATATCGTATTCCTTGTAGCTGCGACAAAGCATATATTGGTCAAACTATCAGGACCGTGGAGCACCGATGTACTGAGCATAAACGGCACACGCAATAACAGCAGCCAAATATATCTGCTATTGCCGAACATTGCTTGGATACTGGTCACCCCATGTTATATAATAACACCGAGATATTGGACTGCACGTCCAGCTATTGGGACAGTGTTATTAGGGAGGCAGTTGAGATTACATTAGCGAGCAACCTCAATAACAGGGATGGAGGTTTCTGTTTAAACTCTGTTTGGAACCCGGCTCTCTCCCTTGTCAAAAAACAGAGGGACAGAGTCAATACTACCTCACCTGCGAATTCATATTCTCACTATCGACAGCTCTGACTTTGGTCATCTTTGGTGGCACTAGTGTTCAGTGTGTGAGTTATCTATCCTGCTTCAGTCTGAGAACCGAGGTTTTAAATTTGCATGTACGCAGCCTGTCCGTTGCAGTTTGCCTTGAAAATGGTGGGGTGTTCTCCCGCCGAAATATCGACGGTCTCTGAAAGTGTTACCTAGCTGAATTCCCGGAAGTTGTTTGAAAAAATAGTGCCTGTTTATCTTATCAATGATATTTCATTCTCACGCAACTAATAACATCATACACAGCTATATCTTTATCCTTCAAGAATGTTGACCTTTTCATTGAAACCTATGGCTCTCAGATATGTACGACATCGCTTTTAGAAGAACAGTAAATGGTAAAATATCGAAGTCATGATGGAACATTGGCAATTTGCTGCGAAAATTAAGCATAATAACAAAAAGATAAAAAAGAACAAAATTAACTACTACATCATGTGTGAGTGCGTAGACAATAAGTTAACTTCCACGACGACACCGTCAAAACTTTCTTCCCGAGACCTCAGCATGACTTGACGGACCACTGAAGGTGCATCTGAATGCCCCCCTTTGAAATGCATTCTCTAATGTTTTGACATGATGTGACAGCAAGTGTGATGTTCCATAGCTAATTCGTCTTATAAATATTAAACAATTGTAGAAGAGAACAGTAATTGGAATATTACAATAACTGGGCAACAGCAAACAGGCAGTGGATGACGATCTCAGAGCAAAGGATAAGCCATATAGAAATTAAGTATGTAGAATAATTACATGTTAATATAAGTTGATTATTATGTGCCACATTGTTAATGAATCCACATATTGTTCTATCTTTTAAAAAACTAAGTTAGTGATATCATTTGGCTCAAGATAAAGAAGAACAAACAATACAATCAGCTGTAATTAAAAGCAAGATAGAAGAAAACTATGATCACCACTGGAAAACATCATTAAGAGATACTAAAGGCAATGCCATGTTGATGATTTTTGTATGTCCTTTGCCCCCTCACCATTTGATTGTAGTAGCTGCAGTACATTCATTGATAACATTTTGTGATATGCGTGTTCTGGGCCTGTCTCTTGATTTTTTCCCCCAGAAATTATGCTTCCAAGATCTTTTTTATGAAACTTATGTTGACTTATGTATCCAGTTAATTTAGTTCTTCTTTCTGCATCATATTAACTTTAATAGTTTTTAGTATATTTTCATTAAATTTCCTTTCAGTCCTGGATGCTTTTTCTGGCCGTTATCCACACCCACATATATATTACTTGTAATTTATTTTATTTTCTCATGTCCCCTCCACAACCACACTATAAAATTCTACAAAAAATTACTTGAGCAATGTCTTTCTCGTTTCTATAATAAAATGGCTGTGTGTAAATAAATTATTCTGGTTTCTGAATACATATTTACTCATTGCAATTTTTCTTTGAACATCCACTATACAGCATTATTCTAAATGATGGACCCATTTTCAAAACTTTGTATTTATTCAGTACCAATCCAAAATGAACAAGCTTTATACCAACGAAAAGAGGAAGTTTCAAAGTTTTTTCACAATGTTTTGTATAAATTTAATGATTTTAAAAAATTGTAAATGTTTATAATTGATTAGTTTTTAATAATTATTAAATATTAGAAATGTGGTAAATGTTATAAATGTTCAATGTGGCCACTGTTGACCTGACAGCAAATACCGCCACAGTAGCTAAACTCATCCCACACACATGAAAGCGTATCTGCTATTTCTGAGTGCATGGCAGCAGTGATCCGGTTCTGCAGATCGTTTAGAGTGGTTAGCTGAGTTGGGATGTAAACAGCTTCCTTGACACAACCCCATAAGAAATAGTTTCAGGATGTGCAGTCAGGAGATCTAGGTGGCCAGAAGTGCAGAGCCAGTCCTCTGCAACCTATACAACGCTGAGAAAGGGAATCGTTCAAAAAGCATGATGCATCACGGTGCAAATGGGGTGGACCTCCATCCAGTTGGAAAATGAAGTCCTGGAAATCTTCCACAACTTCAGGGAACAGCCATTCTTCCATGTCCAGGTACGTGATTCCCATTACAGTTCTTTCCACAGAGAAAAATAGTCCATCAACCTTTGTACAGTATTTGGCATAGAACACATTGATCTTTGGTGAGTCTCTTTCGTTTTGCAACAGTGAATCTGGATTTTTCAAACCCCATATGTGAACATTGTATATGTTGATTTTTCCACTAAGGTGGAATGCCAGTTCGTCACTAAAAATTACATGCTGTAGAAATGTGTCATCCTCCATCTTTGCTGGAACATAACCATAAAATACGAGACGCTTCTCTTTCTCATTGAGGTTGAGAGCCTGCACAAGTTGTAATCGGTTGGGCTCGTACTGAAAACGCCGTCTCAGAACTTTTCGTACAGCTGGTTGGAGTATTCCAAGTTCTCTCAACTGGCTCTATTGGTAGACTTACTGGGACTGCACACAAAACTTTCGTGAATCCGCTGGGCATCAACTCCTAAGCTCTTTAAATTGCTTAAACCAATGGCTAATACTCTTGCGAGTAGGTGGTTGAATACCGAATTTGGTATGAAATGCCCACTGCACTGCAACTTGCAACTAACTTTTCTCGAACTCAAGAACGTAGGAAACCTTGTGCTCCACAGTCGCCATCTCATTCACAACTGACAGTGAAATGGAATGATGGGACTATTGTCTTGCAAACTCTACAAGCCGCTTCTTAACCTATCACCGCCCACACGCCAAAAACTCTGAAACTTTTTCTTTTCATTAGTATAAAGCTTGTTCATTTTTGATTTGTACTTGAATACATACGAATTTTTGAAAATGGGTTCATCATTTAGAATAACCCTATATTTCAGAGTACTCATCATTTGCGTCTGTTATACGAAAGTGGTTCATGAATGGATCTCCATTCATGTGTATTCCTACAAGTAGGCTCTACTTTAAGTATACTTGATGCAACCATGTACTTTGTGCACAAAATCCATCTCGAAATCCAACATTTTGCATTCACTTCTTCTTACTGGAGTTTTGATTCTGTTACATCATAATATGAATGACAATACCAATGTCTGCCTGAATAATTTCAGTTGACACCAGTTTGGAAACAGTGGCACCAGAATTTTGACAGGATGTGTGGAAACAGCAATACGCCCTGTCAGTGCCATGTCAGCTTTCACACCACTTGCTGTAGTGTCACTTTAGTTGCAGTGGGAAACCCATTAAGACCAATTGAAAATTTTGTGAGAGTCTTTCTGCATTTATTTACGACCATCCAATGTCAAGCCACCAGCATCATCAGCAAATGATCTGATAGGGCTGCACACAGTACAGCAGTATGATGCTGTGAGTCGTCGTTCCTATTTTTACCCCACACATTGCTAATAGATCTACACTCACATGTAAACGATCTATTAGTTCCAATAAATCACGCTATGTGTCTCTTTCTCTGAGCAAACCATTTTGGAGATAATAAACTCTCGCTGTGAACACATACATTGAAGAACTGTATGATGGAGAAGTCAGAGGGAATTCAGATTATCTAATCACAAAGAAGAAAGTGGAAAATGAATTCATAGGACCCCAAATTATGAGGTCATAATTCAACTATGCTTCAAACAAATTAGACAACAATAAATCGACTGGAAGACATAATATCCCTGCTGAATCATTAAAGAATTCTGGAGATATGGTGAAAGAACAACTGTACAAATTTATGTGTGTCTTCTCTGAGGATGGAACAGTACCAATGGACTTAATACAAAGTAAAACCATTACCATACCTAAGAAAGGAAACGCTAATTGTTATTGAAATTATAGAACCTGAAATGTACTCAGTGTTGTTAAGGAAAGACTAAACCGTGAAATTAACCAACTTTTACAGCAAGAAGAATCTGCATTTAGGAAAGGAAAAGGAACGAGGAAAGCCATAATGGCACTACAAATTATATTAGAAAAATGAACAGGAGAACGTCTGCTGCGTTAATTCACCTAGAGAATTCCTTTGACAAATTGCAGTGAAAGACACTCTTGGAAAACCAAATGAAATCGTAACAGATTGCAAAGATAAAAGACTTATTTTCAGTCCATACAAAAACCAAAGTACAAAATATATACTAATAGCACTAAGAAAGAAGTTAGGATCTGATTAGGTGCACAATGCTGTCCTCTTTGTTTTTATTTAATTAATTCATAGAAAGTGAAATAGCAACAAAGAAAAGCAAAATTAGAGGGATCAAAATTAATGGTTAACAAATAAATTATATGCGATTTGCTCATGATATAGTAGTCTTAACAGATTCTTAGTAGGATATGAACTTAATGCTAAAAATTTTGTTTGATGTGTTGTATAATAATAAACTGAAAATAACCCCTAAAAAGTCTGAAATAATAGTTTAAAATCAATTTAACACACAAATAACAGCAAACTTTATAGTTGGGAAACTTAATAATCAGTGAAAAGATTTTAAGGTGCAAATTATGGTCAGAAAAGAGGGGAAAAGATTCTGAAAATACATACAAAAAGATGCAAGAAAGGTGCTGATGAAATTGCTTAATTTTGGTTTAAACTAGCTACACTGACTTTTATTGTCCCATTTACTTGGTTCTATTACACATACCATTTCAATGTTTTTGACACTTAATTGGTTGCACTTTGAGTTCAATAGTTCCTTATGTATAAACGCCACTGGACATGTACAGAAACCAGTGAAGTGTATCTTATCAATCTCCATGAAGGTAGTTCGGCCGAAGTTGCAAAGGTTTATACATCTGGATTGTTCTTCAAATTCAATTCGAATTTGTCATCAGCAAAGTCATTAAGGATGTAACTCACTAACACTCATCAGCTTCTTCAACTCTTCCACCTTCTCCACATTTTCCTCGTCCACACTCTGAATCACATCAGTAAAGTACTAGCGGATGTACACTGTAAAAAGGACCAACTCTAGGACGTTTTTGTTGACTAATTGTTGGGCCTGCTTGATGGCTGACGTGTCCATTGAGTCTAAGACACATCAAGAAAAGTGTACACCTTATATTCTCCTTGATACTTTTTCAAACACGAAGTAGACCATGTGCAACATGTGTACATTGTTGAGGTTAGGGTACATGTCCTTCAATTGTTGGAATGTCAGAAGTATATAGCATGCTTGATCAATCATCAAAAACTCGATTTTTTTCTATTGTGAGCCCTCTGACTACAGGTTCATACATGAATCGATGAATGAATACCTTATTGTGTAGTCATTTGTCTTCTCGAGTTGGTATATTTTTAAAAAGCATGTGTTTTACCTATTCACCTGCTCACCAAATAATGGAAAAACTAACACATTCAAAATATATCTTTGAAGCTCATTAGAAGTTTCATCTAAAATAAATCCCACTTTGTGTTTGCCTACCATCTCTCTTGTTTTCTCCAAACTGTTCTCATAAATTGGCTGCATCTATTTTTTTCTGAGAGTGCTCTCATCTGGTACTGACCTTTGTGTGTATTTCTCCAAAAATGATTTTAATGCAGGAGCGTTTACCTTGTGGATTGGAATTCCTGACTGGATGAATGCTATAGCAAGATCCACACTAAACTCACTCAATGACTACTGCTTTCCGGATCCTGAAGCAAATACAAGTACCAGAGTAGTTTGCTTAGGTTTCGACTTGCGAAGTTTTTATGTCCTTTAAATGCTTATTGTTCTGAATGTGCTGGGTTATTCTGATGCTTTGATGATTGTCATTGATTGCAGTATTTACTTGCCAGATGGCACATCGCGGAATGATGCCATCAGCTTCAGTAAAGTGAGTGTTGAATTCTTCTTAAAGTGCACACGTCTTCTCCTACCATTTTGGTAAGACCCTAACACAGCCAGCGAAACAGTACACTATCGATAGATAGGAACCATTTTAAATCAAGCCAGCACTAACTGAATTTGTTTCAATTGTTGCAGCATCATTGTTTACACTGTGTTTGATTTCACACCAACAGGTTACTATTGTTACTGATGTTAATTATTGTTGCTGGGGTTGGACATCGCCAATGGGCGTGTGAATAATTCCTGATGTTTTCCATAACTTATATTTTAATACTTATTGACCATTGTTGACTTCTGTTTAAACAAAATCTTAAAATCCTTTCAAGAAGAGAAACAAGTTCTGTTTAATGTATTAAAAACGCAGAAATATGGAAGGAAAGGTGATTAACTATGGAACCGAAGGGAAATGATGCAAAATGTAGTACTCTCGCAAAAATATGCAAAAAGGTGGAACATAAAATATTCATTTCGCTTCATTTCATATACCCAAATTCATAAAGGGTGTAATAGGTGTAAGTGCTGATACTATTATATGTAATACCTTAAAATGTACACACATTAGTGTTTTGGTTGTTTTTTCTCTGCATCGAACAATTTTCTCAAAAAAAAAATGGTTCAAATGGCTCTGAGCACTATGGGACTCAACAGCTGAGGTCATTAGTCCCCTAGAACTTAGAACTAGTTAAACCTAACTAACCTAAGGACATCACAAACATCCATGCCCGAGGCAGGATTCGAACCTGCGACCGTAGCGGTCTTGCGGTTCCAGACTGCAGCGCCTTTAACCGCACGGCCACTTCGGCCGGCCGAACAATTTTCTCACAAACATGTCACAAACCGTACGATCTGGTGTTTTCTACACAGTCGTTACTAAGTGGAATATGACTGTCGTTATAGACTAACTTCTGCAACCATAAATTCACAGTTCAGCATCTGATTGCTGCCCAGGGGAAAATAAGCATTAATGGTTTCCTCTTGCTACATGTTTGTGTAGGTACTACACAAACTAAACGTATGCAACTTGTAATAGCCCTAATTCTTAGTCTGCATATGTAGTAATACTGACGTAATTTTGGTCAATACACTGTCCCAAACCTCCAATAAAAACATCTGCACTTACACCGCTTACAACCTGTATATTGACCAGTCTCTGTGAAAATAGCTATATTTTTGGAAAGCTGATACATTTTAATTTATTTTTTAATAGCAACATCTGACTGTAAAAGTAAGAATGCTCGCTTCTGGGTGTAACTGTTACTAGAAAATACTCATCTTCGTTTTCCAGTGATCTCTGATGCTGCAGTGGCTGTAAAAAATTACTGATATCTGCTTAAAAAATTTTGGTGAGGCTTCCGGCATTCTTAACAGTGTAGAGAATGATTTAGTATGTCAAGAGAAATTTTAAGTAAGCATGTTGATGCGAAGTTTCGCTATCACAATTAGATGTTTGCTGTGCAAAACTGATGCAAAACTGCAATAGAACTGACTCCCAGAAACTGTCACAATACTGGTGCAAACATTGATGATGCGCCGCTGTTTACATATTGTTCCAATAATTACATGTTATGTCATCCTTTATTACAGAAAGAAAATTTAAGGACTACAAGGAAAAACTTGATGTCATTTACTGACTGAAATCACAGAATTAAATATTAACTTGCTTTTTCCATGTTTTGACATTACGTTTTACTTGGCTTTTAGTTTTTAGTACTGAAATTCGTAAAATGTGTTTGTTGAGAACAATTTTTATTGAGTTGCTTGTATCATGAAGATTATCAGTTGGAAAATGTTCCTAACATACACACAAGTTCTTTACATATATAAAAACAAAAAGTAGTTTCACTTTTTGTGATATGTTTTCTGGACTTATAAAATGAGAATTGTTTCTGATTTATGATCAAGTATCGATTAGTAACAGTCGAACGAGAATAAAGTTGTATTTAGACTTCCAAAAATCGAAATGAAATTAATCACAGTATAACATACTCAGTTTTAAAATCACCAGATAAATGAAATAAGAATGTTAGAAAATTTATATTAGCCTGAAAATATAGCAGCCTGACATCTGAGGTCAACACTTCATGTCATACTTAACAATTATATATTAGTATCTTTCAACATCCTCATCCCCCACCAACACAGTGTCATAGATGAGAATCAGATACAACACTCTGCCAAAAATTAAACTTCAACATGAATGTGACTTCAGATATCAGTTATCACAAGATGTACAGTGGTATAACTATGAGTACTTGCTCAATGCGTAGCTTAGAAAAAAAGATTCAAATTTAAGCCTTGTTAATTTACTCACAATTTGAAAACGAAATGGAAGAATTAGTTACATATAATAATAATATATATTCTTCAGTGCTACATGCTTGTCCTGCTGCTTGAGAAGATGCCAGTTGATTTGTAGTAATGGCTCCTTCCAGTCTCTTTATATTCCTCTGTTGCTTCCAGGCATACAGTCTCTGTGTTCAGTATTTTCTGCAAATACATATAACTGACCTGTTGTCACTACTCACCAGCTCCAAGAGCACATCATGTATGAACAGAACAGGAAGCAATAATATACAACTGATGCTCGAATACCCAGATATAGTATTTATATAAAATAGTCTCAAGTTTCATTATCATTATACAAATATGATTTTATAAAAAGTAATATCCTAGGCAGATAAGTTTTATCAGTTCTGCCAATATGCATGAATATCTTCTCCTAATGATGTCTGAGGGTAACATGTACATTCTCAAGCAGCACATCCAGAACATAATAAAAGTAAAAGCAATTTGTAAGTAGCATGATAATTAGTTTGTGTTTGCATAAACTTAAGTTATTTTCAGTTTCTTTCCATGTTTGTATTTTTATTCTGACATTACACTTGCTCCCTCTGCAAAATAGTGTATACTCATAAAACATCAAAATATTAAATTATAAAATACAGGCATATGCTTTTGTGCTAGTTTCCTCACGTCAGCAGAGTAATGTGTGTATTCATAAAGTAATAAAATTAGCAATTAATAAGTTCCTTCCTCACTTTCTCAGTACTGTAGAATTTTGATCACCTAAGGTAAGGAACATTGTGGAGCCACATCCTTTTGTGCAAGTATTCATCACATCGATGTGTAATAAAACTTCATATAATAACAAATCAATGTGTCCCATGTGCAAATTATATTAATAACAGTTATTATTCCAGTTAGATTTGTCTCAGCAAGTGATAAGTTATATGGAAATTCTGTTCAGCTAACACCTTTTCTGATCTAGCAAAGTTACATTCCAGTAAGGCAACAAATATCTCTTACTATAGCTCATAAAAAAGTAACCCTCCTTTCAAATTTCTTTATTTTTTATTTATTTATTTTTATTTATTTACTGTATACAAGCATTCATTGTGTTTGTAATACAAGTATTTTTTGACATAATATACTGAAAGTGTTCACATCACAGCTCAATAACAGATTTGCAATTCAACACCTCTGTGATATCTCATAAATTATTCACTGAAGTTTTGCAATCACATGTCCCTCAAAATGTAATGATAGTGAAATTTGTGTATATGAATGAATGCATCTCTCGACAAACAAATGAACTCAAGTGTAAGTTTACAAGTGTACCACTAATACTATGTGCCTTTACCACAGAAAAACTTGAAATACACATGCAGTAAAACACTACAATGCACAAAAAGCTCCTTAGCCATCCTGGTATTTGACCAGTGATCTTACAACATGTGAAAAATGAACGGATCATAAATACGAGGAAGTAGAAATGTGTACATCTGACAAGGGTATTGACTAAACTACTTCTCAAACTGCTGTGACTTAAATCACTCAGACAATATTTTCTACATATTATTCAATATGTCTTTGTACAGATTCTCTGTGTGTACCATAAACGTAGATAATTCATGTTTTGTCCATAAGATGTCTCCATTAACATAATAGGGTACATCTGTTCAGCTAAAATTACTTTTAGTAGTGTGTGCAGCATAAAAAATGTGAGTATGTTTGAGACATTCTATGAGAAACTCCAACGACTTCTTCCTAATACTTTGCCAGAAACTTAGGAGCTTGATGGCAAAAACAGTAGCGTACAGTAATATTGATTAGACTCATTTTGTGTCACCAGTTTCATTTTCCCTTTACCAGTAGCATTGAACTCATGTGCAGTACTATATAGAAACAATATGTATCGATAAGGTAGCTCCCACCGAAATAAGTGTGTGTTGGTTCAAAAGAGTATCCATCTACTTACTACAATTGGACCATAAAATTATCTACAATATGTACTTAAGGTATGTAAAATGAATTCACAGCAATATGATAATTATAATACAGTGCTTTCTATGAAACTAATTCTAACATATTAATTATTTAAACAAAGTATCTCCCTCATCTCTCAATAACCTAAAGAAATATATCTTTCAGTGGCAAAAGTAATTCATGAGTTACTTTTTTCCTTAAGATTCCTAGTACAGTTGACTGATTTCACATATAAAATTCTGTGTGCATTCTTAAGCATTCACTTCAAAACAACTCAGCACAGTTTATTCTTAATCAGTACACACACACACACATATATATATATATATATACATATATATATATATATATATATATATATATATATATATATATCTTTAACAAAAACCGATAAACTGCAGGAACAGATTCCTCACTGGAAATGGGGGTACTATGAACATGTGTCCAGAAATGCATCATGTCATGGCAGATGGCGCTGACGAATGACAGTTCCTCTGATCATATGTTGTGTATTCCTTGTACGTTACGGGCTGTGTGACTGACATAGCATACTATAAGCAGCAGAATGGTCTGGTATTCATGTCTGGAATAAGTTGAGATGGTGTTTGTGTATGCCCAAGCAGATTGAAACTGTCGAAAGTCAGCAAGGCTATATCAATATAAGCACCCTCAGACACCAACTACATCACGCAACATTTCAAGCCCTTTTCGGTCATTCGTACGATATGGGTCCTTTCAGGCAGACAAACATACAGGGAGAAGATGGACTGTGTGTACACCAGATTTGGAGAACTGTCCTTTCAGACAGACAAACATGCAGGGAGAAGGTGGACTGTGCATACACCAGATTTGGAGTAATTGGTTCTGCAGACAAATCCTAGTACAAGCTGCAGACATGTGGTGCATCAACAAGGTGGAGACCAAAGTACGATTACCAGTACCCTGCATGAAAATCACTACTATACTTATCACCTGCAACACGTAAGGGACACATGGGATGTGGCCAGGAGAACTGTCTGTTGTCAGCACCGTCTACCATGACAACAATGCATTTCTGGACACATGTTCATAGCAGCATTTTCTCTCCATATCCAGTCAGGAAACTGTCCCTGTAGTTTGTCGGTTTTATTAATATTTTACTTAGTTTGTACAGCCCAGGCATTAACAAACTTTTTGACACCGAGCAAAATGTGCCTCTCATATGTAATATTACTTGTGACATTAACTTCCAGTATGTAGTTGTGTAGCTGAGAAACTCACAGATTACAAATAAGATGAAGTTAATACAGTAAGAAAATAAAGTCTCAGTACACAGATTGAGATTCTTTGTAAGATTAAAATTTCTTCATTTCTAACTGAGTAACTTTTCTATTCAATCCAGACTTTTCTCTTCCAAAAATGCAAAATGAGCATAATTCCACAGCATTAGTTAAATAATAATTGATATCCACGAGTTAGACATCAGCAGTAATGGCAGAGTAAAGAATAGTCAGATAATAACTACAGATCAGAAGGCTAAATTACAAAAGCAAATGGTGTAGGGCTGGGTCCCTAGAGGTTGCCACACTCTTAATGTGCAATGTAAACACATTTACCTGGGGGAAAATGATAGTATTGTAAAATAAAAATCGTATGTCACACTTTCATTCATAAATAATTTCTAAATTTCCAACTGCACCTCACATGAAAATTTGCTTTCTCTTTCCTTGTCTATAAGATCTTATTTGTACTACATTCCTTAACCCAAATATTTTTCTTATTTTAGAATTAACTAAACTGTAAGCATTTGAATTGGGATTCAATATCACTTCAAATGGCCCAACATATTTGTCAAAAATCTTTTGATTTTTTTACTAACTACTCGAGATTTTTCGTTGATATTTACAAGAACTAGGTCCCCAATTCTGGAATTTGTAACTTCTACTTTTCTGTCATGTCTCTGATTTCTTAAATTACTCTGTTGTTCCAAGATCCCCCAATTATTTCTTTCCTGTTGCTACAATCCCTTTCTGTGACCCTCCACCATCCCTTCGAGCTCTTCATTTTTTGTAGTCTCCTCCCAACAACTTCTTTTATAACCAATGTATTATCATATTCAGTGCAACCCCTTTTCTGACCCCTGCCCCCCTCCCATCATTCTTCATCTTCTGTAGTTCCTTATCAACAGCTTCTCTTTTTGAAATCAGAATACAGTAAGGTACTATGAAAAATGGTTCATGAGGCTTCAACTTTAATTTACACTGACAGTTCCTCATTCTTCCTGGTTTCTCACTAATCAGGTCTTAATATTCAGATTAAAATTCTCTCGGTTCCCTTTTCTGTTCTTGGTTACGTTTACTAGCCTTATCAACTTTTGATTTCATCAATTCATAAAGCCCATCCTTATCTTGATCCTCATCATTGCTGTGGTCTTCATCAATTACACAGCCCATGTCCTAATTACAACAATCCCTTTTATCTGATTGGTTTCACCACTGCAATTTAGCATTGACAAATTCGTTTTACATTAACCCCACCCTTTCCCACTATAAAAAAGAGTTACTCAGTAACCCCACTCTTTGCTTTAACGAGCTAATCAATCTCCAAAATAAGGCCTTATTAAGCGCAGGAATCACAAGACAATCTTGAAAAAATAATGCACTACCAATTTTAAACTCTAGCCTTACTTGAAACTTCTCAGTTTTACTGGGCCTCCCAGCAGCTTCCTCAATCTTGAACCAACAGGAGATAATTCAATAAAATTGTTACTGTATTTCATTCTGTCTCCCAGTTTCTCAAAAATTTCATAGATTGGACTGTTTCCCTTCTAGTTATCAATTTTAATAAAGATATAAGGACTCTCCTCTGTCTCCTCACTACCCATAGCTTCTTTTTCCGTACTAAATCATTTTCTATGCCTTTATTGCCAATACCACCCCACCTTGATAATTATCACATTCATTATCAGAAACTGTATGCAGAGCTCCTACCAACATCTTAGGTTTCTCTAATTTACCCTCATTTTTCTCTTTCTTCCAGTCTGATTATAACTCATTGCAAATACCCACTTTTCTCTACAACATTAACGTTACTACACATATTTCTGTAATGATCACAAACAAATTTTAAAATCTCATCATAATGCAAGTGAATCATTCCTCTCTCCTTCCATCATCCAAAGACCTTGCCGTTGGTGAGGAGGCTTGCACGCCTCAGCGATACAGGTAGCCATACTGTAGGTGGAACCACAATGGAGGGGTATCTGTTAAGAGGCCAGACAAACGTGTGGTTCCTGAAGAGGGGCAGCAGCCTTTTCAGTAGTTTCAGGGGCAACAGTCTGGATGATTGACTGATCTGGCCTTGTAACACTAACCAAAACGGAACTGCTGTGGTGGTACTGCGAATAGCTGAAAGCAAGGGGAAACTACAGCCATAATTTTTCCCAACAGCATACAACTTTACTGTATGGTTAAATGATGATGTTGTCCTCTTGGGTAAAATATTCTGGAGGTAAAATAGCCCCCCCCCCAATTTGGATCTCTAGGTGGGGACTACTCAGGAGGACATCATTATCAGGAGAAAGAAAACTGGTGTTCTATGGATGGGAGTGTGGAATGTCAGATCCCCTATTTGGGCAGATAGGTTAGAAAATTTAAAAAGGGAAATGGAGAGGTTAAAGTTAGATATAGTGGGAATTAGTGAAGTTCGGTGGCAGGAGGAACAAGACTTTTGGTCAGGTGAATACAGGGTTATAAATACAAAATCAAATAGGGGTAATGCAGGAGTAGGTTTAATAATGAGTAAAAAAATAGGGATGCAGGTAAGCTACTACAAACAGCACAATGAACATATTATTATTGCCAAGATAGATACAAAGCCCATGCCTAGTACAGTAGTACAAGTTTATATGCCAACTAGCTCTGCAGATGCCGAAAAGATTGATGAAATGTATGATGAGATAAAAGAAATTATTCAGATAGTGCAGGGAGACGAAAATTTAATATTCATAGGTGACTGGAATTCGATAGTAGGAAAAGGAAGGGAAGGAAACGTAGTAGATGAATATGGAATGGGGGTAAGGAATGCAAGAGGAAACCGCCTAGTAGACTTTTGCACAGAGCATAACTTAATCATAGCTAACATTTGCTTCAAGAATCATGAAAGAAGATTATAAACATAGAAGAGGCATGGAGATACTGAAGGTTTCAGATATAACGGTTAGGAACCAGGTTTTAAACTGTAAGACATTTCCAGGGGCAGATGTGGATTCTGAACACAATCTATTGGTTTTTAACTGTAGATTAAAACTGAAGAAACTGAAAAAGGCGGGAATTTAAGGAGATGGGACCTGGATAAAGTGACAGAACCAGAGGTTGTAGACAGTTTCAGGGAGAGGATAAGTGAGCAATTGACAGGAATGGGGGAAAGAAATACAGTAGAAGAAGAATGGGTAGTTTTGAGAGATGATATAGTGAAGGCATCAGAGAATCAAGTAGATAAAAAGACGAAGGTTAATAAAAATCCTTGGGTAACAGAAGATATATTGAATTTAATTAATGAAAGGAGAAAACATAAAAATGCAGTAAACGAAGCAGGGAAAAAGGAATACAAACGTCTCAAAAATGAGATCAACAGCCAGTGCAAAATGGATAAGCAGGGATGGCTAGACGACAAATGTAAGGATGTAGAGGCATGTATCACTAGGGGTAAGATAGATACTGCCTACAGCAAAATTAAAGAGACCTTTGGAGAAAAGAGAACCACTTGTGTGAATATCAAGAGCTCAGATGGAAACCCAGTTCTAAGCACCATTGCCACACCATCACATCATCGTCACATTAAAGCTCAATATTTGTATATATGTGATTTTAATAACTGATGGTCGATTGTCACTCATTGTGCTGTTAGCATTATTTCTGTTGTAGTTCTACTTTGAGCTGTGACAAAGTTGTTGCTGCACACAAGAACACAACCTGTATACAATAATTACATTCTGTGGTAAGAGGCTTTCTTCTACTACCGTCATGTTGGACGCCAAAGTTGTTTAGTGAACACAGCAGCAACCAGAGTCGTTTTCCTGCAACCTATGCACAATTTCAAGCACACTTTGGTCTCTTAAACTTCTGATTTACAACATTCGTTTTGGGATTCCATAAACAAGGTCGTTCCTCATACGTTTCAAGAAACCAAAAACTGCTGCTAATGACCACTATTATGACATTGGCAAAATTATTAACCATGATAATCAGAACACAGTGATGGTACTTTGAAATTTAGCCACAGGGTAGTAGAGGGAATTTGCTTCCGAGATGTGTCTGCATTATTGCCAGCTCTTCCTCCCTCTACCAAGGTCTAGGTCTATGTCACCCCCTAGCCCTCGACGACCACTCCTGACACCACAGGCCAATTGTTCTACTTGTAAAATGGGGGAAAATTTAGAAATACATTATGGGCAACTGTCCTAGTATTGGGGATACGAAGACAGCTTGCATGATTTACAGATGTCTGTGTAATCCAAGATGGAGGAATTAGCTCACCTACCCCTGGTTATCAATCCAAGATGGTGGACCTCAGGATACTGGCACAGCCTGCATGATTCCCAACAGTATTACCTGTAACCCTAGAAGACTTTCAAAACTTGCTGGGTAATCAGATCCACTCTGTCCATCCCTATGTAACTGCTTCTTTTTATTTGTAGTGGGAGTAGAACTATATGGGA
Organism: Schistocerca piceifrons; assembly: GCF_021461385.2. Classification (NCBI taxonomy): domain Eukaryota; kingdom Metazoa; phylum Arthropoda; class Insecta; order Orthoptera; family Acrididae; genus Schistocerca; species Schistocerca piceifrons. The sequence continues at coordinate 334,685,519 of NC_060145.1, forward strand.
GGAGTTGAATGTATATAAGAGATGGCACTTGACCTATCTACCTAATTCATTTCAGAATAATGCACTTCACCATTACATGTCACATAACCACTAGTGGGTCAAAATGTATTAATGATTTTGAAGTTCAATGAATTTTGAAGGTAGAATTAGCTGATGAGGAGTGGTAACAGCTTTACAATAATCTGTGGCATATTGACAACAGTGAATCATTTCAAAGCATTGCCATTGGGACCATCACTGCATCAGTCGTCAATGCACAAGGTGACACCATCCCAGAGTTATCATCTCTAGACTTGGCATGTCAAGTATATTTCAAACATGCAACTGTTATGAATGTATGCCATTTGCACAATGCCATATGGATTGCCACAGACAAAGTGAGATAATGGTGACCATATGTCAAATTGCTGTGCGACAGTTTTTCTGGGTATGTGATACAACTTAAGTTCATAGACTGAGTTGTTGGACAAGTGCAGAAGTGCGTGTATGTTTTGGAGAAACCTGTTTTATCCAATGTTAGGAGGAGGTGAATGCAAAAGCGCAGTGGTCTATTACTCGTCGACAGTTCAAACATATGGCGAATGATAGTCCCCCTTAGGTAAATGGAAGCAAAGGACAGGGAAGGACACAGGTGCACTCAGTGTGTATCGTGGAGGCCTCATTCAACATGCTGAAGTGGCTATTGAGGTAGCCATTGAGGGAACAGGGTGCAACAAGCCGCAGATTGTGCCACATGTTGGAACAAATGATGCCTGTCATCTGATCTCCAAGATCATTCGTGAGTCATTCCAGTGACTGACCAAGAAGGTTGACAAGACCTGCCTTGTACATAGAGTTTCAATGAAGCTCCATATTTTCAGCATTGTCCCCAGAACTGATTATGCTCCTTTGGTTCTCAGTCAAGTGGAAGGACTGAAACAGAGACTTAGAAGGTTCTGTGATGAGGTAGGCTGCGACTTCTCTGAATTGCGACATACGTTTGAGAACTGTAGGATTCCACTACGTAGGTCACATGTGCGCTACACATCACAGGCTGCTACTCAGGTAGGTGACGGTGTGTGGGGTGCACACATGGATTTTTTTAGATTAGGCGACCCTCCAGTCATTCTAGATAATCATATCTGTAGGAAACCCAGAAGTATCAGTATAAGATCCAAAGAAATGCCTCCCAAAGGTGAGAGTATCAAAATCCTAATGGTAAACTACCAAAGCATTCACAGCAGAGTGCCAGAGTTTGAAGGGCTCATGAAAAGCAGCGAGGATCACATAATACAAGGTACACGAAGCTGGTTGGAACATTAAATTGATAGTAGTAAGATTTTTGCGGAAAGTTTAAGTGTATATAAAAAAATAGGGAAATGCAAAACAGAGGTGGTGCCTTTGTTGTAGTAGACAAGAAACTCAAATCCACAGAGATAGAAATTAAAACTGCATGTGAGATTGCTTTGGCAAAACTCAGTATCAGGGGTGGGCATACAATGATAATTGGGTCCCTTTATCATCCACCAGAGTCATCTTCTAATGTAACCAAAAACTTTACAGAAAACTTCAGTTCACTTGTATGTAAGTTCTCCAAACATACTATAAGTATCTGTGGAGGCCTAAATCATCCAACAGTCAACTGGGAAAATCACAGTTTTGTCAGTGGTGGACATGATAAGCCATCCTGTGAAACTTTACAAAAGCCTCCTCTGAAAACTACTGGAACAGATTGTTAGGAACCTCCCTCCTGATGGAAATATATCGGCTCTAATAGCAACAAACAGACTTGACGTCTTTGATGTTGTCCACATCGAAACTGGTATCAGTGGCCATGACATATTTGTGGCAACAATGATTGTCAAAGTACAAAGGACAACTAAAAAAAGCAGGAAGATATATTTGTTCAGTAAACTAGATAACAAATCAATAGTGTCATATCTCAATGAGGAACTTGAAACTTTCACCACAGGGCAGGAGCATGTTGAGGAATTCTGGCTCAAGTTTAAAGGAATCGTTGTCCACGTACTGGATAGATATGTACCCTGTAGAACAGTTCATAATGGGAGAGAACCTCCATGGTATACAGTCACTGTAAAGGAACTTCTAAGGAAACAGAGCTTACTGATTAATATGTGTAAAACGAACACAATATCCATAGAGAAATCCTGAATGAATCGCGTTTGGCTGTCGAGAGAGCAATGCATGATGCCTTCAAGAATTCTGTCAAGTGATCATTCACAGAACCCAAAGAAACTCTAGCCTTATGTAAAAGCTGTTAGTGTCACCAAAGTTAGTGTCCAGTCCCTAGTGAATGAGGCAAGAACTGAAACTGAGGGTTGCAAAGCAAAAGATGAAATGCTTAACTCCGTTTTCAAATGTTCCTTTATAAAGGAAAGCCCAAGAGGATTTCCCCAATTTAATCTGTGAACCACTTGAAAGATGAATGAAATAAGTATTAGTGTCAGTGGGGTTGAGAAATAGCTGAAATCCTTACAACTGAACAATGCTCCAGGCCCTGACTGAATACCTATCAGATTCTGAGTATGCAGCTGAGCTAGCCCCTCATCTAACAACAATCTATTGCAGATCCCACGAACAAAAAACCGAGCCAGCTCTTCGAAATTGGCACACATCACACCCGTCTACAAGAAGGATAGTAGAAGTGATCCAGAAAGCTACTGTCCAATATCCTTGACATCAATTTGTTGCAGAATCTTAGAACTTATTTTGAGCTTAAATGCAATGAGGTATCTTGGACAGAGTGACCATCTCAGTGCAAACCACGATTTCGTCTCACATGACACTGAAAGCTTTCGATCATGGTGACCAGGTAGATGCAGTATTTCTTGATTTCCGGAAAGCATTTGATTCAGTGCTGTACCTATGCTCATTGTCAAAAGTACGATCATACGCGGTATCAAGTCAAATTTGTAACTGTATTGAGGACTTTTGTCAGGGAGGACATAGCAAATTAATGTGGATAGACATTGTCAGATAAAGAAGTAACTTTGGCTGTGCCCTAGGGAAGTGTTTTTGGACTCTTGTTGTTGATGTTGTATCTTGATGACCTTGCAGACAATATCAATAGTAAAATCAGGCAGTTTGAAGATGATGCAGTTCTCTGTAATGAAGTATTATCTGAAAGAAGCTGCATGAATATTCAGTCAGAGTTAGATAAGATTTCAATGAGGTGCAGAGACTGGCAGCTTGCTCTAAATGTTCAGAAATGTAAAATTTTGCATTTCACAAAACGAAAAAACGTAGTATCCTATGACAATAATATCAGTGAGTCAGCCAATTGGAATCAGCTAACTCTTACAAATACCTGAGTGGACCAATTTGTAGGGACGTGAAATGAAATGATCTCATAGGTTTAGTCATGGGTAAAGCAGGTGATAGAGTTCAGTTTATTGGTAGAATACTGGGGAAGCGCAATCAGTCTACAAAGGAGATTGCTAACTAGTCACTCACGCAACTGGTCAAGTGTGTTAGGCCCATACCAGATAGGACTAACAGGGGATACTGAATGTATACTGAGAAGGGCAACACAACTGGCCACAGGTATATTTAATCTGTGGGAGAGTGTCACAGAGATACTGAAGAACTGAACTGGAGGACTCTTGATGACAGAAATAAACTATTCTGAGAAATTTTATTAAAAATGTTTCAAGAACCAGCCTTAAATGATTACTTTAGAAATATACTACAACCCTATATGTATCGCCCACATGGGGATCATTAGGATAAGATTAGAATAATTACTGCAGCCACAAATGCATTCAGACAATCATTCTTAAAGATCTCCAACATGAATGGGACAAGAAGAAACACTAATGACTGGTACAGTGGGACATATCCTCTGTAAGGCACTTCATGGTGGTTTGCAGAGAACAGATGTAGATACAGATGTAACTATGTCCATTAAACCCAGATATGCGAAATTTACTTCTATAATCAGAAATTCAATACAAGTTGAATTTACAGATGTTCTTCGTATATCTATTGTTCCTCTAACATACCTGAAAGTAATACAGGCCATTTTAAAGCTTACAAGATACAGCTGTTTGAAAAATATTGCTGTGACTATCGTTCAGCATTTTACTAATAACTGTATCAAAAAGGTATGTATATATTTTAATATTTCTTACAAAACTGTAATATATTTTATTTCCCTACATTATGTCAGTTATTACCTACTCTTCGAAGTACATATTGCAGTGTAATGGAGTAAAAGTTTATGAAGACATGCAGTCATTGTAGCTTAGTCAGTAAGTTAATTACACGAAAATAGAATACTAGCTAAGCTATAATAATTGTGCATTTTGTAAGGAAATTTTTGCAGGAATGGAAATAAATATATTTTATTGTTCCTTTTTACAATCCTCACAAGTAGGAGGAGGTCCATCAATTTGTCATTGGGCATTCAAATCGTAATGCTTATAATCACAGACGAGAAATTAGACATTAAAATAGGTAGGCAAAACTGCATTATAGGTAGCTCAAATAGACAATGAAAGGCAGTACAGAACAACCTTACATTATGCTTAGTTATTTACTAGACTGCACACTCATGCAATCAGTATATTTATGTTAACAGAGCGTTCACATCAATATCTACATCTACATGGCTACTCTCCAAATCACTTTTAAGTGCCTGGCAGGGAGGTTCATCGAACCACCTTCACAATAATTCTCTATTATTCCACTCTCGAACAGGGCATGGAGAAAACGAACACAGGTATCTCTCTGTGCGAGTTCTGATTTCCCTTATTTTATTATGATAATCGTAGGTCGGCGCCAAAAAAAGTTTTCGAATTCAGTTGAGAAAGTTGGTGATTGAAATTTCGTGAGAACAACCCCTCGCAAATAGAGACGTCTTTGTTTTAATCACGTTCACCCCAAGTCCTGCACCATGCCCCTGACACTCTCTCCCATACTTGTCAATAATACAAAAGAAGCTGCCCTTCTTTGAACTTTCGTGATGTACTCCATTAATGCTATCTCGTAAGGATCCCACACTGCACAGCAGTATTCCAAAAGATGACGGAAAAGTGTGGTGTACACAATCTCTTTAGTAGATCAGTTGCATCGTCTAAGTGTTCTGCCAACGAAACACAGTCTTTGGTTTGCCTTCCCCACAACATTTTATATGTGTTATTTCCAATTTAAGGTGTTCATAATTGTCATTCCTAGGTATTTAATTGCATTATATTTGTAAAGTAGCTTTAAAGGTATAAATGAAATGCTAACTGTGCTTGACAGAAAAAGGGAAATGTTTCTTGAAACCCTATCCATGACAAGGTTTTATTGCTTTATTGATTGCATATGACAACCAAATCCTTTCTAAATTTTTTGGAATCATATTAAATCTCTTGTCAGATGATACATTTTTCATCTGAGAAAATGACCTTCCAATATTTCCAGTGGTAACAGGAGTAAATTTAACACAGTGAACTATTATAGAAGCCATTTCTACGATGACAAATTTGTCACCACATAGAATTTTAAAATGCTTCTAAGTTTATCAAAATCTGTATTTTTCTAAAACACTATTTTAGGCTTTTCGCTAACTGATGAACCACATTTCCTGGGCACACTTTCCAAGCTTGGCACTGTATCATCCAAAATTTTAAGTGATTTTGTCAAAGGCTGCCATGTTTCTTGAATATGACTGATCACTTGTATCAGGAAACTGAATTTGACTACAGGAAAAGTTAAATCGTTTCTCGCTTCCAAAACTCTGAGAATTTACTTTGTTGTTACAACTGAAGATGCTTCATCCTCCACTTTGGTTATACATCGGAAATCTGAAACGCAGTAAATTGTTTCTGAAATTCATTTCCCCCATCTTATTGTGATAAGCTGAAGGGGCAGAGGTGCCTATATCTGGTGCACTGTTTACAAAAATGTTTGAATCCTTGATAGGGCTTTCACAAATATTTCCTTAACACAAGAAATCAGTTTGTCAACATCCAGAAATAAGCTATTTATCTCTTCTGCTCTCCTGACACCTGTGAAAACCATGTGCTATGCATTTCATGTGAAGCAGGTTTGAATGTAGAATTTTTTAATTTGTCCCATCCATTTTCATTGGTGGTGCAGTGTCAGATTAAAAGTAATATGTTGTCAAGTCGAATTTCTTCAGACCATCGTAAGTTGTCGGTTGAAATCCAGATTTTTTAAATTTCCTCACCTTTAATGATGTTCATTACTTCATCGTAACAGTCACTTAAGTAACATTTTCGCAAACCTTACTCACTGGGCACAGACTCGTCTGTATACTTCTCCAAAAATTGTCTTGATGTAGTTTTCTATATTTTCCATGATGGGATTCTGTTTTCAATAAAAGCCTTACTTAAGTCGAATGCAAACTGCTATTTTTGACACTATTTTGTAATTGCCATTAGAAGCAAAGAAATCCTTTTCCCTGTAGCCTTGTTTCTGGTTGTACCGATAAATTGAGAAATGAAATATTTCTTTTCACCGACTGCTAACATTTTTTACACAGAGGTATTTACTATCAGTGGAAAAAAGTAAGATCCAAAAGTATTAAGGTACATTTAGAATTTGCTGTGTAAAGAAAACACTGTTTTCAGGATGTTACTAACCATCTTGCAAGACACTTTTGCAATGAAAACGGAAAGAAAGAGAAGCTTAGAACAATGATTAATCCACGTTTTACTCCTGGTATTCATTATTATTTTTGAAGGAGGTGCAATGTGATAAGAAGCTGATTAAATACAAGCGATAATTAAAAGCCTTACCTTGGGTACCCCTTTTTAAGCTGACAGTCATTGTCATTTTTAATAACAGAGGAATAAATAATAATCAAAGGGATAGGAAAAGGTTTTTTTGGCATTTTGCCAAAGTTCCAGTCTCTGGTTATAACAATGTTCATACTTATAAATAAGCACAGCAGTCTGAAACACTCAAAGTAACATATGGAAGCTGTGTGAAATATCACTGAAGAAGGGTAACAGTCGCTTAGGAAACAAATTATAGTCAACTTCATTCAGATTACGATGCTCTTCTGTAAGTTTCATCTTTATTTGTAAATACCAAAAAAATTTTCAATTTTAAGCAAATCGAATAAGTGATATGAATTAACACTCTATTTCTCAGTACAATCATCAGACACAAAGGCTTCCAATTGCAGCATTGTGAAATGTTCAGGAATAATTTGTTCCAGAATATGTATGAGTAGATTTCGTAATAACACCAACGTTTTGCGCCCATTGTTAGCCTTCAGCAGTGGCTGAATGGAGCAGTTCAGAGCCATGAAGGGCTCTGCAAAGCTCAGAGCCTATGGTATACAATCGTTGTCATCAGTTAAATTAACAACTAATACCATCATTCTGCTTTTACCAGATTTGGCCTCGTGTCTTGTAACATTATTCATTTTCAGCAGTGTCTGAGGTGGCAGCACAAGTGATAGTTTTGAAATGGCTGTATAGTGGCTCTGAGCACTATGGGACTCAACATCTGAGGTCGTCAGTCCCGTAGAACTACTTGAACCCAACTCACCTAAGGACATCACACACATCCATGCCCGAGGCAGGATTCGAACCTGCGACCGTAACGGCCGCGCGGTTCCTGACTGAAGCGACTAGAGCTCCTCGGCCACACCGGCCAGCAATGGCTGTATACCTCAGAGCATTTTTCTTTTATACCCAAAGCAGAGATATGATAATTCTTAAGCAGAGATGACATAGTTGTACCACAGTCTAACATAACAGTCGCGACACTTCGCCCCGATTTTATTGCCTACCGCGTCGGCAGCGCCCCAAGAGGCTAGTAAGTTAATCTGTGAGTTCGGCACGGTCGTGAAAGCGAATAGCGGTAGTTTATTTTGATTTTTACAATGGTTTTTACAAGTGGGAGCGCTTGTAGCACAATAAATCGCAGCAACAACAGAAATAAGACACCAAAGCTGTCTTTTTTTAGGTTTCCTAAGGTTCCTGAGAGATACGTAAGGAAACTGTATCGTCAGGATTCACTCGAAAACTACATGTGTATTAATGATTAATGTTTCGTTTTAGGAGCAGAAAATAGCAAGTTAATTGCAGACGAGAAGACCTTATGAAAAAAGACCGAGTTTACGTGTATAATAATATCAGATTTTGTTCGCTACATTTTGAACAAAACCAGTTCATGAACGCAGACAATAATAAACTCGTGCGGATTGCAGCACCCCACACTTTTTGATATCCCAAATAAGCTACCTCAACTGACAATGAAGAGGAAACTGCCACAAAGATTTGACAATCCATCTAAAGCTGTAAGACAGTCGTATAACACAGAAGCAGCCAGTTCAACTCTCCGTGTATCGGTGCCAGATTCGTGTGAATAGTCAATACAGTCAATACAGACCTGCTTTGACGATGAAGTGGTTAGATTAAGTGCAGTTATTCATGTCTAACAAAAGCGTGTGAAGTGTCAGAATGTGCAGATCGCTAGACTTTGAGCAAAACTATTACGGGACAAGGAAAGTGCCTACAGACAGGGTCAGAAACTGTATCATAAGGATCAAGTGAACAAGGACAAACGAATGTTGAAGACTGTAGGTATGTATTTCATTCACTTCTGTTGTTAGTCACTTAATTTCCCTTGCTTCCTTCATGTGAAGACATTATTTTGTTAGCACCTTGTTCACTGACAGACTGTTTGAAAATTATTCAAATATTTGATTTTGCGGGAAATGTAATGTAATTAGCTCATTATAATGTTTTCAACATATTTCCCCCACTATTTGGCAATTGCTTGTCCCACTTAGAATAATATAAAGATGATGGTCATACTTGAGGCAACAGGCGACAATGATAAACACAGTAGGCCTACAGGACGATAAGTGTGCTGTCGATCGCTTTTGAATGTAGAGGTACATGTCTGTGCTTCTTACATGTGAATCTGTGTGTTCATATTCGTTTGTTATCAACGTGGTAAGCTGCAATTCTATCCAACGTCACAAGTGTTTCTTCACGAATGTGTTGTAGCTTGCCACTCGATTCATAGTTTTTGTCCATACTTTCGCATATTTTAGAATCATTTTTAGAAACATATATGCCTTCTGATACTACACGAACCTGTGAAGGCAAGAAAATAACTCAAATATTTCGAACGTTACGTAGGAAATGGATGCAAAACAAACATTATGCTTACGATGCGTCTGAAGTTCACCTTACTCGCCGCTTGGAGCGCTAGTGTCGCTCCATCTGTCAAACGGTAACAACTTTTACAGCAGTTAGTGTCGCGACTGTTATGTTATATTGTGGTTGTACTCTAACGCTTTGGACGACTTCAACTGGCGAAGTATGTGTGCAAAATCCACCTTCTTCAATGATAGACTGACTTGAGATGGTCAGCCGACTTTCCTTGCTGGTTAGCTTGCTGCTGCAACCTCCTTTTCTCTTCTTCTCCGAAGTATATCTGCTAGGAACAGGAATTCCTCAAGACTCTTTCTACTTATAAAAATAAGCAGACGTACGCAGTTTCTTTTGCTTAACTTCACGACGTATATTTGAACATCAAACGTTTACAAAACTCATACTCCGCATAAACAAACACTATCAGGTAAGTCTCTTCGCGTGTAGAAAGGTTAAAAACAGAGTTCATTTACACATAAGGAAAGGTTGGCTTAAAACCCAAGTCCATTCTCATTCTGAATCTGAACACGCGTCTTATCCTCCCCATGTCCAAAACGAACAATAATTAACAATATTTCAACTGTTCTTTTTTTCCACTACAAAAGTCAAAGTTATAAAACAACACAGAATACATGAACACTCCTTGTTCTTTCACTACGGCTTCCAAGGCGCGACCGGCAAACACTTGTCGATGCCGTTCGACCGCCATGTCTATGGTCTTCTTATTACACACTTCGGAACTGCACACACAGACAGGCAACTCGCAGTAGATAGGCTCTCTCACTCTTATATTTAAAATGTCGTGTGTTCGAGACTGTAGAAGGCCAAGTGATTCTAGAATTTACGAGGAAATTCTCGAAGCACGACATACCCCCCCCCATCCCCTCTTCAGATCGAACACGCGATATTTTATACACAATCATCTTGTAAATTAAAAAACATACCTAATAACAATTTACATTTTAACATTATACTTTTATTTCATAGGTTTCCATATGCCCTTTCAACACCAACAATCCTTTTTCTTTTTTCTTTAGCACACTCTTTAGTTGAGCGATTCTTTAATAATTAAACTTGAGTACTCATTAGTGATCCAGTAAGCCTGATTAGAATTTTGGAAACGTGAGACTTTTTTTCAGTCATAGGTTACAGGTGTTTGTGACAAATGAGAAGTCTATTTTTTGTTATCTTCTTTAATACTCCCTTTCCTAAGTATGTATTATTTTGCATGGGGGCTTAATTAAATATGATGAAAATACTTTTTAAATTTTTAGTAGCTGTAAGTCCGATTACGCTGTTTCGTAAACGGTTGGCCCTGACTAGAATTATTACGCAATCTGACTGCAAAGAACAACAACAAAGAATGAAATAAAAATTTTCGTTAACACAATTAATTAATTAAGTCCCCAGCAACTATGAAACCTACGAAACCAAAGCATAAGTATAACTGTTCTGTATGTGGGAGTATGACTCAACGCACATCTGGCACGGTTCTTCTTCAACAAGACAAGAATTTTTAAATACCAATTTTACTGACGTGATAAAAGAAAATTACAAATACTATAATTGCGCAAGGAAAGCAGAATTAAACTCTAATACAAGAACACACGCCAGATGCTTTGTTGACTGAACCTGTAATGACGCATTATTTAGGACACTAAAATAAAAACAAACTGAGTTAATTACCTCATTTATATTGATGAAAATCATTCTAATCCTTACATTATATCTCAACCAGAACTCTCCAATATCACATCTCAGCAACCACTGCCTAATAGCACATCTCAACAAACACTCTCTGCTACAACATCTCAGCACAGACTACCACGAGACCTCGACAGGCACTGACTACTACGAGCTCTCTCCAAGCACTGACTTCTACGAGTTCTTAACAGGCACTGTGGAGGCGGCTTAATAATACTCTTTGGCGCAATCTCTGGCGCAGTGGCTCAGTGTAGCCACCTTTCAATTTATAATATTTTTTGTAGTTTGGAGGAACTCTGGGTATCATGAATGTGTTCCTTTTGACACTTGTAAACTTACATATCACATAATAATGCTCGTTGTGTGTAGAATTCAAACATATAAAATGTCTGATGTCTGTCATGATATATATAACTATGTATATTTCGGACATGTCCGAAAGAACAGATACCATTTTAGTAAATATATATTTCGGACATGTCCGAAAGAACAGATACCATTTTAGTAAATATATATAGTTAAGGCTCACCGGCCACTTGACCATCTTCTTCTTCTGTGCGAATGCACAAACAGTGCCCGAACTCTTACGGGAATCGGCAACGCGCCGTGAGTAATGAGTATAATGGGCGGGGGCACTACGAATGTAGTGCGGGACAATACGTTGAGAATGTGGGTTTCGCGGGAGGCATGTCCGAGATAAATCCCTGCAGTCGCAGATGCAACGAACAAAACAGAACAAAATCAGATACGCGAAAAAAAAGGTGTATAGAGCGTCTGCCATGTAAGCAGGAGATCCCAGGTTCGAATCCCTGCCGGGTACACATTTTCATCTGTCCCTGTTGACGTATGTCAACGCCTGTAAGCAGCTGGGGGTGTTCATTTCATTGTAATATCATTCTAACGAGCTGCTTGGTCACCGATGGTATCTGTTATTTCGGACATGTCCGAAAGAACAGATACCATCTTAGTAAATACAATTTTCCATTTTCCCACTTGATTAGGAGGTAAGGAATTTCGGATGGACATAGAAAACATTTCTGTAAAATAGGGATCATGATGGCTATTTTCCGTTATTCTTTGAACCATCGATTATATTTTGATGTTCGGATGTTCTAATGACATAAAATTAATTGCAAATATAACGCCAGGCCCTTCCATATGTTTTAATTCTTCCATGCCTATGGGTAACCTAGACAAAGCATCTGGTAAAATATTCTCAGAATCTTTTACGTATTGTATCCTAATATCATATTCCTGTAGGAAAAGCATACAGCACATTAACCCACTATGTAATAAACGATTACTCAATAGAAAAGATAAATCTTGATGGTCTGTATAACTGTGGATATCTGAACCTCATATTAGTGTTTGAAATTTTTGGATACTCCATATAATTGCTAACAGTTCTTTTTCAGTAGCTGTGTAATTTAACTCATCTTTATTCAGACTATGGCTAGCAAAAGCCATGGTTCGGTGTTCTAATGATTTAGATCCCGCTCTCCTTGGAAGTTTTGCAGCAATACCATAATAAGATGCATCTGTTGAACTTTTAAAAGGTTCACCTGTAACCGGATGATGTAATATGGGCGATTCAACAAGTGGTCTTTTGACATTTTCAAACGCTTCATTCACCTCTTTATCCCAAATCCACTGTACTCCCTTAATAAACATAAAATTTTCGGGTCATTCAGTACTTGCCCTTGTATGTACCATCGATAGTATCTGGACATTCCTATAAATCCCTTCACCTGCCTTACATTTCTAGGATGTGGACATTAATAGCTTCGATGCGTTCTGGGTCTGGCCTAATTCCCTGCATCCCTACCATATGCCCTAAAAACTTAAGCTCTTGACGTGCAAAATATGATTTAGATCGTTTCACTGTAATACCTTCCTCTTTAAATTTTATCAGGGTCTTACGGAATGTCATACAATGTTCTTCTCAAGAAGGTGATATTATTAAGATGTCATCTACATATATTGTTAAATCTTTCAATAAATCTCTCTAATGCTTTATCCAGCACACGTATAAATACGGATACAGAAATATTAAGTCCGAATGGCAGTACATTCAGATGGTATGATGTACCATCAAACAAAAATGCTGTATACTTCTTTGATTCTGAATGTAACCTAATTTGCCAATATCCAATAGTCAGGTCCATTGTGCTAAAAAACCTTGCTTTCCCAAATTTGGATAACAATTCGTTAGTGTTAATGGGTTTGTCTCTTTCTGTCTCTATATGCTCATTCAATGTTCACGGGTCTAACATTAATAGTACCCCATCTGTAGCCTTCTTCACCACGACCAAAGGGCTACTCATGACGCTGGAGCTACGTTCTATTATACTGTTATCAATCATTATGTTGATTTCCTCCCTAACTGCTTCTTTCAAACTTACTGGTACTGGATACAGCTTGCAGAAGAATGGAGTGTCATCTTTGATTTTAAACTTACATATGTAGTCGCTGATATTACCTGGACGATCGGAAAATACTACTTCATATTCTATTAGACTTTTATATAAATTTTGTTTTTGTTTACTGGTCAATATTATAGACTCGTTTGCTTTGTCTTGCATGTCAGCTCGATGTGATACATGACCTACACTATCGATCTCTGATGACAATTGTGTAGTAGCTGTTAATCGTAGACACTGACATTCAGTTGTTTGTTTACCAACGTACCTGTTTGTGACAAACGGTATCTAGTAACAACTGTCCCCTTTTCTGATGCATAGAAGATTTTCCTCAACGCTAAAGATGACTTTAAATTTTAATAACCAATCTAAACAAAATTAAACATCTCTATTTATATTCTCTACGATTAACAGTGTTTGGAGAAATAAAATATTTCCAACGCTATCGTACACTTGAGTTCCGTGTTTCACAACTTTACATTTCGTTTCTATTATACCAACTATTTAAACTCCAGTTACTGGTAACAGCGGTATGTGTGTTTTAATCTGTAGTGAGTCAACCCTTATGCGGTCGAGCGAGTTTTCGTAACGTTAATAGTCGCGCGGTGTGTTGCTAACACCCCAAATAAAAGTGGATATAAGACATTGTTGTTGAGCATATCACTGATATGAATATGTTTCTCTCACAAATGGGTATTTAGGATGTTATCTCGTGGTACAGTATCGTTTTATTTAATATTACTTTAGTATTAAATTGGGTTATTTGAAACATATGCAATAATTCCCATTTTCTTACAATATTTTGTTTAATTATTTATTGCTGTTATTCTTCATACTATATTACAGGTATAAGACATTATACATATAATTAAACATTTGTTCAGTCAACTCATACAACCATTTTATGAAATCAGTCACTACCAAAGGGTGCAACGGGTGCGTTATCATGACACTTTTCACGCACATTTCTCATGTGCTTTACACACATAACTTTCAAACATCGAGCACAGTGCGATTTAACTTCTATATCTTCACTCCAAAGACAGACTGTGCAGCGCCTGGGCTTAAGTATTCTTTGTTCACAAGGTGGTGCATTGTTGCTGTCTTCAATTGCCGCCATTTTAGCGGCTTTCTGTCTGACTTATTTAGGCAGGCAGTGAGTGGCTGCTCTCTTGCACACTATGGGATTTACTAATGACCTTCATGTAAAAACATTCTTTGGGAAACCCTCTCATTGTTATTATTTGCTTATATGATGAAGACGTTAATGCAAGCAATGTCAATCATTTGGACAAATAGGGCAAGTGGCCAGCGTCTAGTTTTTCTTGAGGTTGAATAAGTAGCGCACATTTCAGCTATTGTGCCCACACCTGTTTTGGTCTTATTGTACTTTGTTATAATTTCTGGTTTCTTTTCCTCCACAGTATTAGTGTCAATGGGACCGTCATGAGGCAAAGATGAAAGGAGAATAACGTTCTTGCCCTTCTTTGACACATATGAAACTATGATGACATCAGTTCTGAATCCAAAAAGGCTGCTTCTAAGTTCACGACCTCTCGTGCAGTCTGAAAGGAACTTCCTCTTATTCTTTCTAAGATTTCCTACTACTGTAAGTTTCTTTTTCAGAAGCTCTTCAGCCAGTGGTATGGAACAAAACCAGTTGTCTAGTGTCACATTGCATCCTGTACCTTCGATAGGCCGTACAAGTCTATTTACTGTCTTGTTAGGCGAGTTTGACAGTGCAAACGGACCCTCTGGCTGTTTCACACTATAGATTTTCATCCCCAAAGTATATCATGTTCTTGCGTCAAATAAGGTGAAAATTTTCAAACCATATTTCACAGATTTGTTTGGTATATACTGTCGGAAACTGCATTTGCCTCTAAATGCAACCAGTTGTTCATCCACTGTCATATATTCAGACTCAGTTTGACATGAATAATTCAAACACTTCTCTGAATGCAGCAGGGTGATCAAGCTCCCTACACTGTTGTCTGTCTCGAATATCATCAAATCTCAAACAATGCGACAAGAAACGAAAGCGCCGTAAACTCATTGTTGCATGAAATATTGCAATTCCAAAACTGTTATACCGGAGCCAAGGTAGCCCCTAAGGGCCGGCAACCCATATTACACAACTGAGGACGAGATTGTCTATGCCCAAGGCGTACCAAAAGCACTATGGTAAACATCGGCTATTTACATACAAGATAATGGAAACAGACATTCCGAGAACTACTTCCTGCAGGGGGAACTCGCGCCACGGCCTGCAGGAAGTATCACTAAGCCAAAACCTGATTGGCTGGAGACAGCTATTTAGGGGCTAGAAGCAGCCCCGAAGTTCAGTTCACGCCGAATGCCGACCTCGTGTACTGCGACCGTGGAAGATTACGTCTTCTTCTCTGAATTGGACTGTTACTAGTGTGTGAGTGTGTTACCACGAACCTTTGTGGCAAATTAGAAGAGAACTTTTGTTTGCCTAAATTAGGAGACTTTTACTGGCATCGTTATTGTTATCTTCCGTTTGTATGTTCAGTCATCAACCTTGTGAATTTACATCAATAAAAGTTGTGTTTGTGAAAAATTGCGAATTGTCAGTCACATCAAAACGCATTTGTGTCCCATAAGACCCCAGATTTTGGTGTCTGCCCTGTTTTGCCCAGCCAATATCAACAGAGCCAGAACAGATTTCATTTCTTCCTCATTTGTAGGTTTGGCATCACGTTCTCTTGTGAAATTTGATGGAATGTGTTGCATGTAAATATTTGTGCACGATGTAATAGTTATAATTATTATGTCTTTTATAAATACCGAAAAACAGTCCACAGCAGTTTTCACAGATTTTGCGACAGCTTTCACACCAGGGAGATGAATAATTAGGTCTACACTTCTAGTTCTTACGTTGCGACTAGGACAACTTTTCATCCATTTTGCAACCTTATCCTTTCCAATAAAAAAATCATACTTGCTTACATTATCCGATGCACTTACTTGTGTTTCCAGTTTCAGGTTGTCTTCATTCTCCGTTTCCGTGTTACTGTGATGAGAGAGAACTTCACAACTGTCTGTTTCCTCCTCTCCTTCTTCTCCTCTTTCAAACGTTTCGGTTAAGATCTCTTCCAGAAGCTTCCGCACTCTTTCTTGCTCTATTTCCTAACAATCCATAGCTGTTTTCATTGCACAGGGCGACAAAATACAAGCAGATGCTACGGAACACAACTGCGCGCTTTCTCGCAGCACCGCAACATAAAAAATCCCACGGGGTGCCAACAACACCCCAAGGCACATTGTTACGTGTTTTCTTGGAACTTGCGCTTCCATTGCAGATTCTATTGCTACTCAAAGCTTTCATATTACGTCCTAGAAAGGTACTAAACAACATGACGTTATACTCCTATCCATCGATAAGGATAAGTGGGGTGTTCTGAGCACCCCGCGCGACCGCTTAAAGAATGCGCTAGATATGAGTGACACTTCACTCCCCGAGTCTCTAAATATGTTAACTGCAGAAGTCTCCACGGTCCCTGCTATTATAGGTTGTGGATTGTTGATGACTAGGTTTTGGTCTTCCAGCAGTAACCATTCTTTAGTAGGTATTCTGTGTGTGAAATTAACATACTTATTATGAACTAGGTCTCCTAGTGTATCTCCGCGTTCTGAGCCCCGGCCCTGGATCCAGATCGCATCACGTTTTCCTCATTATCAGTAATCACAGATTGGTTACCGAATCGAGATACTACATTACCACTTTGTGTTGTACTATTACTCGGTACAAATTCCTGCAAAAATACTGGACCTAAATTCGAAGGTGGATGTTTGTTTTGACAGATGTCATTACAATTTTCTATTGCACTGGTGTACGCTAGCTAGGTTGACTTCATGCTTTTTGGAATTATTACCACTATTCCTTTTGTAGTTCAGATTTTCCCCTTGATGTAGAGTTTCATTACGGTCTTTATTTATTGCATGTAGAGCTTCAACGAAAGATAACAATTCTTCAACTGTTTTCCAGCCACTACACAAGATGTCTTTCCTTGCATAGACGGCCGGCAGGGATGGACGAGCGGTTCTAGGCGCTTCAGTCTGGAATCGCGGGCCGCTACGGTCGCAGGTTCGAATCCTGCCCCGGGCATGGGTGTGTGTGATGTCCTTAGGTTAGTTAGGTTTAAGTAGTTCTATGTTATAGGGGATTATAGGGGACTGATGACCTCAGAAGTTAAGTCCCATAGTGCTCAGAGCCATATTTTTAACCTTACATAGATGGGTAAACGTCTTATTAAAATTCTAGCCAATCCCTCTTCCTCCATCGTTTTATCTAAATACTTCACCCGTGTTAAATGCCAGTCAAAATGTTTTCTCATAATACCCCACGTATTATTGTAATATTTTGGGTCCCACAAAATTGATATTAACTTCCCCTGTGCACTAGCCAACCAGTATTTCTCTTTAAATTTCTTCTGGAAGTCTTCCCAAGAAGAAAAGCTCTCAATATTTACAGTATCCCATTCTGAGGCTTCTCATAAAAGGTACCCCACAGCAAATTCAATTTTCTTAGAATCTTCCCTATTCTTTGGCAAAGCTTGATTGACTCTTTTCAAAAAATGAGTTGGATGTACATACCCGTCCGGCTTAAACTTAGGGAATTGTCTCGATAACCCTGAATTCGCTCCCAATTGCCAATCAGTAACTCCTTCTCTAGTTAATACAACATCCGATGAAGTTGTCCATTTTTCCACTTTGTCCTGGATAAGTTTGAATTCTTTCCACAAGTCATCTATAACCTTTTGCGTATCTGAAAGTTCGGAAGAAACAGTAGGCGATACGTTCCCGGAGGCTACTCTCGCGGCAACTTTTCGATCTATCATTTCCTCCACCTGTTCCTCCAAACTACTTACATTTATAATGTCTGAGTTCGCTAGTTTTTCTTTGAAGTTTTTTCTACATTATCTACTCGTGTATTAACGCCTGTAATTTGCGATTGTATTATTGGCATCAACTTATCTTGCTTATCGATGCAATATTTTAAAGTAAGAAACCCTTGAAATTACCCGGCAGATCAAAACTGTGTGCTGGAGCGAGGCTCGAACTCTGGACCTTTGCCTTTCGCATGCAAGTGCTCTACCATCTGAGCTACCCAAGCACGACTCACACCCCGTCCTCACAGCTTTACTTCTGCCAGTACCTCGTCTCCCACCTTCCAAACTTCACAGAAGCTCTTCTGCGAATCTTGCAGAACAAGCACTCCTGGAAGAAAGGATATTGCGGAGACATGGCTTAGCCACAGTCTGGGGGATGTTTCCAGAATGAGATTTTCACTCTGCAGCGGAGTGTGCGCTATATGAAACTGCGTCGTGGAAATCTCATTCTGGAAACATCGCCCTGCAAGGTTCGCAGAAGAGCTTCTGTGAAGTTTGGAAGGTAGGAGACGAGGTACTGGCAGAAGTAAAGCTGTGAGGACGGTGCATGAGTCGTGCTTGGGTAGCTCAGATGGTGCCGGCACGACAAAAAAAAAAAAAAAAAAAAAAAAAAAAAAAAAAAAAAAAAGATGCCCACGAAAGGCAAAGGTCCCGAGTTCGAGTCTCGGTCAAGCAAACAGTTTTAATCTGCCAGGAAGTTTCATATTAGCGCACAATCCGCTGCAAAGTGAAAATCTCATTCTGTAAGCAACCCTTGCTTTACAGCATCAAATTTAACATTACATACATTTTTAAATGATCCTCAGTTTTCATTAATTTCAGATTCGATCATATTACCTTTTTCCTCCATATCAAATTCTAATTTCTTTGTCAAATCCGGGATTTGATCATTCTGTTTCTGACTAAAGTCAGTGAACAGTTGATTTACACCGAGGTTTAAGGAATTAGTTACTTCATTCTTTAATTCCAATTTCAAATTCTCTACTTTATTATTTAAATCGTCAAATTCAGACTTTAAAGCCCCCATGCTTTCGCATAAACTACCAAATTCTTTGCTTTGCGATTATACTTTGGCATTTGGCAAATTTAATTGAGAATTTACTGAGTCTAGTTCTTCTTTCTTTAGAGTTTCATTCTGAGCATTAGAAGCTTCATTTAGTTCCTTTCTTTAAGCCACTGAATCTACCCTCTGGGCTTTAATCAAATTTACAAATTCAGGCCACTTTGGCGTATCTTTACTAACTTTGACGGCCATAGCTGGTTCTTGAGTTTTTTCCCATTTGTCCTAAGTTATCCATATTCTTATTAGCTTTAGACCTAGTAATCAATTTAAAAAATTCAACTCTTGAGTATAATAACCACAGTAATATTGTTCTCTTAACAGTTCTAACTAGCCTGTACTAAAACAATAAAGTTCTGTTTTACGCTCACCCGGCGTAGAGTTTAGGTTGGATCGACGAGTGGATGTGTAACCAGCACCGGTGAATAGCAACTGGTGCTGGTGGTGTCGGTTGTTGGTTTCTACGTAGGCGTTGGAGAGCAGATGTGGAAGCAGGTCAGCACCGGTGGACAGCAACTGCTGCCGGCGGCATCGGATGCTGGTTTTTTGCGTCTGCTTACCCACGATGTGTGAGAGTTGTATACTCCCTACACCAGATCTGCCCAGTCGATTTGTTCTCGACGTATTTCTTCTTAGTCGAGATCTTCGCTCCGTTCTTTCAACCTTATTACTTTCTTACGTCTTCCCTTTTATGCATTTACTAATTTAATACTCTCTTTCAAATTCTGAAGGTGTCAGGGGTAAAATACAGGGAGCGAAAGGCTATTTACAATTTGTACAGAAAGCAGATGGCAGTTATAAGAGTCGAGGGGTATGAAAGGGAAGCAGTGGTTGGGAAGGAGGTGAGACAGGGTTGTAGCCTATCCCCGATGTTATTCAATCTGTATATTGAGCAAGCAAGAAAGGAAACAAAAGAAAAGTTCGGAGTAGGTATTAAAATCCAGGGAGAAGAAATAAAAACTTTGGGGTTCGCCGATGACATTGTAATTCTGTCAGAGACAGCAAAGTACTTGGAAGAGCAGTTGAACGGAATGGACAGTGTCTTGAAAGGAGGGTATAAGATGAACATCAACAAAAGAAAAACGAGTATAATGGAATGTAGTCGAATTAAGTCGGGTGATACTGAGGGAATTAGATTAGCAAATGAGATACTTAAAGTAGTAAAGGAGTTTTGCTATTTGGGGAGCAAAATAACTGATGATGGTCGAAGTAGAGAGGATATAAAATGTAGACTGGCAATGGCAAGGAAAGCGTTTCTGAAGAAGAAAAATCTGTTAACATCGAATATAGATTTAAATGTCAGGAAGTCGTTTCTGAAAGTATTTGAATGGAGTGTAGCCATGTATGGAAGTGAAACGTGGACGATAAATAGTTAAGACAAAAAGAGAATAGAAGCTTTCGAAATGTGGTGCTACAGAAGAATTCTGAAGATTAGATGGGTGGATCACATAACTAATGAGGAGGTATTGAATAGAATTGGGGAGAAGAGGAGCTTGTGCCACAACTTGACTAGAAGAAGGGATCGGTTGGTAGGACATGTTCTGAGACATCGAGGGATCACCAATTTAGTATTGAAGGGTAGCGTGGAGGGTAAAAATCGTAGAGGGAGACCAAGAGATGAATACACTAAGCAGATACAGAAGGATGTAGGTTGCAGTAGGTACTGGGAGGTGAAGAAGCTTGCACAGGATAGAGAAGCATGGAGAGCTGCGTCAAACCAGTATCAGGACTGAAGACCACAACAACAACAACAACAACTTTTCGCCATTTGAATTTTTAGGCAGAATCGCAATTCCGTGAACTGTTTCTTTGTCTTGTTATGCTCGGTTGCTATGGCAACACCTAATATCTTCTTATCTCGTTTTCGTCTCAAAATTCCTGTTTTCTTCTGTCCTTTCACACAGGTCACCACGTTCTAACGCTTTGGACGACTTCAACTGGCGAAGTATGTGTGCAAAATCCCCCTTCTTTAATGATAGACTTACTTGAGATGGTCAGCCGACTTTCCTTGCTTGTTAGCTTGCTGCTGCAACCTCCTTTTCTCTTCTTCTCCGAAGTATATCTGCTGGGAACAGGAATTCCTCAAGGCTCTTTCTACTAATAAAAATAAGCAGACGTACACAGCTTCTTTTGCTTAACTTCACGACGTATATTTTAAACATCAATCTTTTACAAAACTCATTCTCCACATAAACAAACACTATCAAGTAATAAATGAAGTCTTCACGGGTTGTCAGCCGAGTAGCGTCGTTGTCTCGTAGCAACGTTTCGATGAAATGCGTCTCCATCATCTTCAGGCGATCTTCGCATTCCATCGAAACGTTGCTACAAGACGACGATGTTACTCGGTTGACAACCCGTGATGACTTCACATATGAAATTCGCCGAGAAAGCCTGCCCTCACGTACTATCAAGTACTGGCGCGTCCAAAGGTTAAAAACAGAGTTCTTTCACACATAAGAAAAGGTTGCCTTAAAAACCAAATCCATTCTCATTCTGAGTCTGAGTCTGAACACACGTCTTATCCTCTCCATGTCTAAAACTGTGGTATTTTAGAATCTATGTCTCCCTGGTGTGTGAACATCTTTTGTGTTGCTATGGGCAACTACGGACGCTATGTGTTGTTTTATTCGGTGTATTGAGCTCTTTATGTGTGTAATTCATGTAGCTTGTTTAATGTATTAATAAATTGTTCCAATCAGAAACCGCCCGTAAATTACTCTGCTAACAGATTATGGTCCCAGGATTATAAATCGGCGTAACATTCTAAAAAAATTACGAGAACACCGGCTCGGGAAAATTAACAGCAGCGCGCGATAATTTGGGACGACGTAATCGCAAAAATCATGGTACCAGTAAATAATACCAATTCATTGCCTACGATCGAAAAACTGATGGGAAGAGAAAACTACAGTACCTGGCGTTCGCTATGCGAACATATTTAGAACACGAACAACTGTGGGGATGCGTCAGTGGAGAAGTACAGGATGCAACTAAACTTTGTACAGCAAGAGCCAGAATTATACTCTCCGTCCATCCGGCGATATATATTCACTTGCAAGATACGTCTACAGCAAAGGAAGCGTGGGACAAGATAATATCTGGAAGTAAGGCAGGTGCTCACACTCTAAGAGCCAACAGACGAAAATGGACAAAAAAAGTGTTGAGTGTAGTTTGGTAGGATACTGCGAAGATTCAAAAGCGTACAGACTTTTGGAACTTAACTGTCAGAGAATCATAAAAACGGAGAGATGTGATTTTTAATGAAGATACGTCGAAACAGTGTAAAGAGGAAACAGAGTCAAAGGAACCAAGTCGACTGTTTCTCCCACTGACAGAGAAGAAGCAAGATGAAGGAACTACAACTGAATTAGAAGAAATTGAACCTGAACTTGAGAGTGTAACATCAAGTAGTAGTTCAATGAATACTAGCAGCAATGACGAAACAAGTCCAGGCGATACAGTTAATGATAATGACCAACCGCAGCAAATACGAAGGTCATCGACAATTCCAGAGTCAAAGAAACTGCATGAGTTTGTAACTTATCAGTCTAAACAGTCAACTGACTCAGATACTTTGACAGTGGAAGAAGCGATGATGTCAGACAACGCTGAAAACTGGCTGAAGGCGATACGAGTTACAATCTCACAAAGAGAACCACACGTGGGAGTCTGCTGATTTACAGCCCACGAAATGTGTTACCACTTTGTTTTTGAATATAAACTTTATTGTCAATGCAATCTGAAAGGAACATATACTACAATGAAGAGCCGTCCATGGAGATTTGTTGTAACTCAGCACATGCTCAATATGTCCACTATTTTGTTTCCTAACTTCCTTCAAACGAACACTGAAGTTAGTGATTACCTTACGGCATATGTCTTCCGTAATCTCACTGCAAGCTTGAAGAATAAGTCTTCTGAGCTCCATTAAATCACGTGGACGTTTCGGGAAATTTTTTTCCTTTAGGTATCCCCAAAGAAAAAAAGTCACATGGATTGAGGTCTGGACTATTGGGGCGCCAATTTTGTCCGTCATTGAAGCGACCTGGAAACCTGAATGAAATAATCCGCATGTCGAAATGCTCGTGTAAAAACTCCAACACAGTGTTTGCAGTATGTGGCCTTGGGGGTTGGGTTGTTTGGGGGAGGAGACCAGACAGCGAGGTCATCGGATTAGGGAAGGATAGGGAAGGAAGTCGGCCGTACCCTTTCAAAGGAACCATCCCGGCATTTGCCTGGAGCGATTTAGGGAAATCACGGAAAACCTAAATCAGGATTGCCGGACGCGGGATTGAACCGTCGTCCTCCTGAATGCGAGTCCAGTGTGCTAGCCACTGCGCCACCTCGCTCGGTTATGTGGCCTTGCTCCATCTTGCATGAACCACTGCGTGTTGAATGGCAAGACAGTACGAAGAAGCTGTGGAATGACGCTATTGCGAAGCATGCTCGAATAACGCTCGCTGTTCACAGTTTCCTCAAAGAAAAAGGGTCCAATAAGTCCGTGACTGGAAATTTCTGCCCACCCTGTAATCCTCGGAGCATAATGTTGTTCATGAAGCACTTGTGGGTTTTCAGTGGCCCAAAAGCGTACATTTTGTTTGTTAACCACACTGTCTAAATGAAAATGCGCCTCGTCTGAAAACCAAACGTTGTTGAGAGTTTCTTCCATATCCTTCGACCAATGAGCAAACAGTAGTCTCTGCTGCTTATGTTTTTCAGTGAGCTTCTGTGCCCAGGTCATCTTATATGGGTACATATGGAGATCACTTTTAAGAATGCGTTGAACGGAGCGTCTGGATATTCCCAGTTGCACTGCTGCCTTTCTACACGATTTCCCGGGACTTCTCTGTACAGCATCTCGTACCGCTTCAATATTCTCCGGCCAACAAACAGGCTTACACCGAGGTTGCTTCGCTTCCAATGCTGTTCCTTCCTGTACAAATGTATCGTACAACCTGTGGATGGTTCAAAATGGTTCAAATGGCTTTGAGCATTATGGGACTTAACATCTGAGGTCATCAGTCCCCTAGAACTACTTAAACCTAACTAACCTAAGGACATCACACACATCCAAGCCCGAGGCAGGATTCGAACCTGAGACCGTAGCAGCCTGTGGATGGTCTTCTTGCAAGGGACCCATCGTGTGTTAAACTCTTGTCGAAAACGCCTCTGAGTCACAACAAGGCTTTTCGTTTCATGAAAAAGTAACACAACTGCCGATCGTTGCTGTGTCGTCAGTCTTCCATCGTCAGCCAATTGCTGCTTACTAGTCTCCTAGTGGCAGTATCGAGAATTCCACGTCATTTCGTAACTCATTTGTTTTTCCAAGCTCTGCTGGTACTGCTGTAGAGATCCCAGCGGGATATCTAATGTGAGTCGTAAATTGTGAAAGAAACAATTGGTAACACATTTCGTGCGCCACCCTGTACCTTCAGATAAAAATGAAAATGTCGTGTGACTAGGGCCTCCCGTCGGATAGACCATTCGCCGGGTGCAAGTATTTCGATTTGACGCCACTTCGGCTACTTGCGCGTCGATGGGAATGAAATGATGATGATTAGGACAACACAACACCCAGTCCCTGAGCGGAGAAAATCTCCGACCCAGCCGGGAATCGAACCCGGGCTCTTACGATTGACATTCTGTCGCGCTGACCACTCAGCTACCGATGACGGCCACCTTCAGAAAAAGCCATTAACAGCAAAAATGGCTATTTAAAACAAAAAAAAGATGTGTAAGGTCTCATTGTACGCTATAAAGCACGGCTAGTAATAAAATAATAGTAATAAAAGGTTGTGCTCAGAAGCAAGGCCTGGACTATGATGAAACGTTTGCACCAGTCATAAGATATAACTCATTAAAGTATTTATTTGGTATGGCTGCTAAATATGATCTTGACATTGAACACTTAGATGTTGTCACAGCTTTCTTACAAGGTGACTTACATGAAGAAATTTATGTGAAAGTTCCAGAAGTAGATCCAGTTACAAAGACAGTGAAAGGTACTAGTGAAAAAAGACTGAAAAATGCAGTATATGGATTGAAGCACGGTGGTCGCTGCTGGAACTTGAAATTAGACGGTACACTATTGAATCTCAACTTCAAAAGGTCAACAGCTGATCCTTGTGACTATTATAAAAATCAAGGTTCAGACATTTTAACAGTTGCTGTTTATGTACGTGGTATGCTCATTCTTAGTAACAATTCACAAGACAGAGATGATTTTATAAACAAACTTAGAGAAAAATTTAAGTGGAAAGATCTTGGTGAAGTTACAAACTGTTTAGGCATCCGAATTACTAGGAACCGCAAAGAAGGATATTTGTAGATGGATAAGACACACTGTGTGGAACAAATTTTCAACAAATTTAATATGAAAGAGTGCAACCCAATATGTACACCACTGGATAGTAATCAGATGCTTACTCATGATATGTGTCCGAAAACAGAACAAGAGCAAGAAGCTATGAAAAACATACCCTATAATGAAGCAATAGGTAGTTTAATGTATGTTCAATTAGGAACAAGGCCGGACCTAGCCTTTCCGGTAGGAATTGTTAGCCGTTTTTGTAATAATCCAGGTACACCGCACTGGCAAGCAGTCAAAAGAATTTTCACATGTCTAAAAGGTACTAAGGATATGAAACTTTTGTTTTCTAAATCAGAGGACTGCCACATAGTAGGTTACTGTGATGCAGACTGGGCCGGAGATTCTGAAGACAGGAAGTCAACAACTGGATATCTCTTTAAATCCCAAGGAGCAGTGATATCTTGGCAGAGTAAGAAAAAGCCAACAGCGGCCTTATCTACAACTGAGGCAGAATATATGGCTCTGACCTTAGCATGTCAGGAGGCTCTATGGCTTCAAAGGCTACGCAATGAAATATAACCAAGCTCCAAAGAAAACCCTATCAAACTATTATGTGCCGGCCGGGGTGGCCAAGCGGTTCTAGACGCTACAGTCTGGAACAGCGCGACCGCTACGTCGCACGCTCGAATCCTGCCTCGGGCATGGATGTGTGTGTTGTCCTTAGGTTAGTTAGGTTTAAATAGTTCTAAGTTATAGGGGACTGATGACCTCAGATGTTAAGTCCCATAGTGCTCAGAGCCATTTGAACCAACCTCAGAAGTTAAATCCCATAGTGCTCAGAGCCAAACTATTATGTGACAACAAGGTAGGAATTGACCTGTCTAAGACTAGCGGCTATAAGAGTCAAACCAAACATACAAGACACCACTTCATAAGGGAAAAAATAGAGTCAGCTCAAATTACTGTGGAGCACATACCTTCAGACAAAAATGCAGGCAGATATGATAAAATCTCTGACGAAGGTGCGCCATAATCTGCTGCTGCAAGATTTTGGACTGAGAAAGTAGTTTTTTGTTGTGTGTGTGTGTGTGTGTGTGTGTGTGTGTGTGTGTGTGTCTTTTTTGCAGGCATAATTCTAGTGGGTGTGTGGGATCTCAGAATCTATGCCTCCCTGGTGCGTGAATATCTTTTGTGTTGCTATGGTCAACTATGGACGCTGTGATTTGTTTTATTCCGTGTATTGAGCTCTTTATGTGTGTAATTCATGTAGCTTGTTTAATGTATTAATGAATTGTCCAATCAGAAACCGCCTGTAAATTGCTATGCTAACAAAAACGAACAATCATAAACAGTATTTCAACTGTTCTTTTTTTTCCACTACAATAGTCAGAGTTATAAAACAGCACAGAATACATGTACACTCGTTGTTCTTTCACTACGGCTTCCATTGCGCGACCGGCAACACTTGCCGGTGCCGTTCGACCGTTTTGTCTACGGTCTTCTTAGTACACATTTCGGACCTGCATACACAGACAGGCGACTCGCAGTAGATAGACTCTCTCACACTTATATTTAGAATATCATGTGTTCGAGACGGTAGAAGGCCGAGTGGTTCTAGAAATACGCGGAAATTTTCGAAGCTCTACAGTACATTTTATGTTTTCAAGTGAAAGGTACTGCTGCAAATGTTATTCATTAAGAACAGTTACACAAAAACTCTCAACATACAGCAGCAACAGTCCCCCCTTCAGTACAGCCAAATGGTTCAAGTGGCACTGAACACTATGGGACTTAACTTCTGAGGACATCAGTACCCTAGAACTTAGAACTATTTAAACGTAACTAACCTAAGGACATCACACACATCCATGCCCGAGGCAGGATCCGAACCTGCGACCGTAGCGGTGGCGCGGTTCCAGACTGTAGTGCCTAGAACCATTCGGCCACACCTGCCGGCAATGAATTTATAACAGATGAATTTATAACCATGTGTGGAGACTGCTGTAATCAAACATTTTATGCGAATTTTGTGACTGATAAAAGAACAAAATTGAATAATTGATATAGATGAAATTTCAAGGAGTTTCTTTTTAAAAGATGATGTACCAATGTATAACTGTGTCACTATACTGTGTACCACGCACAAATATGGTTGTATAACACATTATGCGGCAATTTACTGAACACAACCTTGCGAGCTAAATCACTGAATATACATCTACATGTACACAAAACTATTCAACATGTTGATACAAAACCTGAAACTAGCATTGGGAAACAATGGAAATCATAGAAGATTTTAATATATTGCCAGCTCAAGTGATGTGCGCTGAAACTCAGCAGTACCTGCCCTTCAACACCCTTGTAAGATTTTCAGATGGTTTTGGACCATCCTGTAGAAATATTTATATACAGGATTATCAAAAAAGATATTAAAATATGTAAGGGAGTTGAAGGGTAAGTACTGCTGAGAAATAATTGTTAAGAAAAATATTCGATACATTTTACCATTTCTAAGTCAACTAACATTGAAGCTAGCCAATGAGCTCACTGTATGTGCAAATTCAAGTGGTCCACCAGATACAATTAGTGTCCTTTGCTTTCATAGTGGCAATAGCGCACGAGTCTGCTCAGCCTTTGGTCTGGTTTGATAATTACTGCCAACCCATGTCTAATTCTTGTATTGCTCTCTTGTCCGACTTTCGGAAACCAAATAAAGAACAAATTTGGTGACACGATCTCTAGTGAGTCACTTCAGTTTGCATGCACTACAGCCTGTTAGGCTAATTTCAGCGCTAATTAGCTAAGAAACAGAGCAACATTTTGAATTTTCTCTCAACAATTAATTCTTAGCACAGCGTCCCCTGCAGCATCCTCACAAGCTTTCCAAGCTGTTATCAGTATGTGCAAGCACTGTGGGAGCATGTACATTTTTAACAAATGTGGGAACTTTATAGTGACTGTCCTACGAATAGTATTTTCCTGGAGTTGAGAACAAGCCTGGTCATTTAACAGTAAATGTTGCAGTGGACATTTGCGGCTTTGATGCCGGAAAGGAACATATTGAAGCACTTACCGAGAACAGAATACTGGTCCCAAGAATTTCTAATAGCGGTGTACGGACACTGCATTCGCCCGAAGACGGAGAAAAACTCCCTACCTAGGCCTATATATTAGGCTTCTTTAGCCACAGCAGGGGCAGGGGCGCAAGAGAAATCTAGGTGGCCCAGCCAATGTGTTTCGACAGCGTCATAAATGCCCTTTGTGAACGGGGATGGCGGCCATAAAAATCCGCGAGTTTCCATGCTCACCATGGACTGAACGCTATTGAGGGAGCCGTCAGGGTGTGTCATCCCACTGCCTGCAGAGTTTTTGGTAAGCCACAGGCATTTAAAACAATTTTAGAAGAAACACAATGTTTATGTTTGGACACAAAAGCACTTCTCTTAGTTTAGCCGAGATTCCTGGTCAGACACATTGTAATGTTCAGGCTGTCTCGATAATGATCTCTGTTATAAATGTCTTGTTCACTTTAGAGCTACATGGAAACTCAAAACACACTGATTAATGTCGCCATGGGAAAAAAAAAACATGTCAGGAGCACAATGTTTTTTCTTCTCTGTGCAGAAATTTGCTAGTCAGGGATTGGCCGCTTCTCCTGAAAAGAGAAGAATATTGTTAAATTCGATTAGGAGTGGCTGATGGGTGAACAGATGAGGTATAGGGGAGGCATGGAGCTGGTAGAGTCCTGTGATGGCATGAAATCTTTGTGGGGGCCGTTGTAGGAGTGTATTTGTATAGTTTACCTAGTTTCGATGGAAAGTGAGGAGAAACTAGATCTTCCGATTCGGACTCCAGTCTGCAGAGGCCTTCTGATTCAGACTCCAGTCTAGATAGGATTCTGGACTTGACTTTTGTTATGAGTGAGTTGCACTTGGGACACTTGTCCAGAGCGTGACTTCGCACTTGAGAGCCTGTGGCGAAGACGTAGCTGTTACGACAGTTTAGACATCAGTCACCTGCCGAGGGCAGTCTTATTCGTGACATGTCTGCCGCATCGACATTTGATCTCCTTGCGTGCTTTGCCGTATAAGTGAGTCAAATTGGTCACGGTATAACCAGCGAGTGGGAGTGCCACACGCTGGAATCAGCTGAGATTTCAGGGCCTCATTAGAGAGTAATTGCGATCCGTTCAACAGATCGCCAGCCTCGACTTTGCATATTTCGTGCCGACGATAGCGAATTACGGGCGCCGCACATTACTACTCTGCAGACTCTTGAACCACGACCATCATCTGAGACAGCGCTACAATCAAAAAAGGCGTAGAGTATTGCTACTCCGGCTTGCAGGGCAAACAGAATCAAAGTCTCGTCACTTGTTCTCAGCTGCACTAACGAATAGGACTTCGGTGTAGAATAAATCCACCAAAGTCTTTTAAGAGTTAGATAATTTCAGATCGTGTTATGCATGTTCCGAGTCAGAGTTTAATGCTCAGTCAGACAAACCTTTGTCTTTGACAACCAGTCGCAACACTATGCAAGTGTTAACTATTTTTCCTTCTATTTGTGTTGCCAACAGTTCATGTTTTATTTGTCATCACGCTAACATGTACTGTTTGTCCTGTTATATTAATCAATATACGTGCGCCATAACTTTTAAAAAAGATCAATCCTTTGTGGACATATTAATCACCCATCAACAGTTGACTATAATAAATACAGGGCCACCATTTAATTAACAATATTTCAGAAACTTTCTGGCAGATTAAAACTGTGTGACGGACCGAGACTCGAACTCGGGACCTTTGCCATTCGCAGGCAAGTGCTCTACCAACTGAGCTACCCAAGCCCGACACATACTTTGTCCTCAGAGCTTTACTTCTGCCAGTACCTCTTCTCCTACCTTCCAAACTTTACAGGTTTGCGGTTCTTTGAGGAACGTTTACTGCCTGCTTGAAAGTCAAAGCCAGGATCGAATAGAATTTCGTC
Organism: Schistocerca piceifrons; assembly: GCF_021461385.2. Classification (NCBI taxonomy): domain Eukaryota; kingdom Metazoa; phylum Arthropoda; class Insecta; order Orthoptera; family Acrididae; genus Schistocerca; species Schistocerca piceifrons. Next base: position 334,716,046 of record NC_060145.1, read on the forward strand.
ATTAGTGAAACTCCTTGTGTTAACAGACACCCTTTTATGGCATGATACTGGCTGTACGCTGGTGAACTGAGCTCAGGGCCCAACCTTCATTTATCTATGTGACAAATGGTCATAATGTCTTTGCACCGCCCTCCAAGGAGTATAAGAATGTTAGTCAAGAAACGACGGCATTATGAACATCTAATTCAGCTGTACAGTTCTCGTAGTAGTATCTTCCATAATATTACTATGGCTTGTGAGAGTATTTCTGTCCCTTTTCCACGATATCTTATGCACTACTCAAGAGGCGAGTGTACGTTCCTTTTCGCTGTTTAGCGATGACGAGATCGCGGCCACGCCACTGCGCATTGTATGTGGGCTGTTTAGGTTTTCTTATTGGTAACGCCACGTAGCGCTCTGTATGAAAAATCACTGGCTGTGCTGTGTGCAGTCTGTGGCTAGTTTGCATTGTTGTCTGCCATTGTAGTGTTGGGCAGATGGATGTGAACAGCGCGTAGCGTTGAGCGGTTGGAGGTGAGCCGCCAGCAGTGGTGGATGTGGGGAGAGAGATGGCGGAGTTTTGAAATTTATAAGACTGGATGTCATGACCTGCTATATACATTATGACTTTTGAACACTATTGAGGTAAATACATTGTTTGTTTTTTATCAAAATCTTTCATTTGCTAACTATGCCTATTAGTAGTTAGTGCCTTCAGTAGTTTGAATCTTTTATTTAGCTGGCAGTAGTGGCGCTCGCTGTATTGCAGTAGTTCGAGTAACGAAGATTTTTGGTGAGGTAAGTGATTTGTGAAAGGTATAGGTTAATGTTAGTCAGGGCCGTTCTTTTGTAGGGATTTTTGAAAGTCTGATTGGGTTGCGCTAAAAATATTGTGTGTCACTTTAGTGAATGTTTGAGTACGTTCAGTTTTGCTCAGCTGTTTGAAAAGCAAATAATGTAAGAGGTTTATCAGCACAGCAATTCAGAAATTTTTCTAAGGGGACGTTTCAGCATGTTTGTCCGGATTTTCGGGTGTGCTATGAGTGGTATTAGCTGCCGACACATTAGATGCGTGGAGACACTAAGTCTGTTGGGATTCTGGGCCATCGGCAGTCATGCAATGAAGCCTTTCTCGAGGTCTTGGTATTTTGCGAGGGCCATCAAAGCGTCGTAAGCGAAATACGCTATGAGTCTGGACATGTACCGTTCGAGTCGCGGAGGTGCAGCATATCTCAGGTTCAGTAAAAGGAGGGCAGCAGTAAGAAGGAAACCATTGGTGAGGATGAGGACCGACCTACAACAGATAACTAATTTACCTTTTTATATTGTGTTACAGTGGTGATCCAACAGGAGGAAATTGGAGACGTTTCTGTAACATGTAAAGCAACAAGCAAGCGGGTAATAATAACATTTGTAAGTTTAAGATGTGCAAATACAGGAGCAGGTGTCGTAAGACAGAGCATCTATGTGGACAGATGAGAGCGTGGTTTCAGACCACTTTGATATTGGGTGACAACGCCTCTGGAAGTATCAAGAACAGGAGAAGTATACATAGTACCATCATAATCTAAGGACAGTGAGGAGTTAGACGCAAGGTAGACAGGCATTGGGTAAACAAAATAAGTTAATACTACATGTTGTATGGAAAGAGCATGTTGGGTGAAGAGCTGATGCAGTGCCGGCTTATCATAGGGATATGTATGATCGGAAATAGTACTAACACAGCTGTCATATACGGACCAGAGACACTTCACACCATATACACTACTGGTCATTAAAATTGCTACACCACGAAGATGACATACTACAGACGCGAAATTTAACCGACAGGAAGAAGATGCTGTGATATGCAAATAATTAGCTTTTCGGAGCATTCACACAAGGCTGGCGCCGGTGGCGACACCTACAACGTGCTGACATCAGGAAAGTTTCTAACTGATTTCTCATACACAAACAGCAGTTGACCGGCGTTGCCTGGTGAAACGTTGTTGCGACGCCTCGTGTAAGGAGGAGAAATGCGTACCATCACGTTACCGACTTTGATAAAGGTCGGATTGTAGCCTACCGCGATTGCAGTTTATCGCATCGCGACGTTGCTGTTCGCGTTGTCCAAGATCCAATGACTGTTAGCAGAATATGGAATCGGTGGGTTCAGGATGGTAATACGAAGGCCGTGCTGGATCCCAATGGCCTCGTATCACTAACAGCCAAGATGACAGGCATCCTATCCGCATGGCTGTAATGGGTCGTGCAGCCACGTCTCGATCCCTGGGTCAACAGATGGAGACGTTTGCAAGACAACAACCATCTGCACGAACAGTTCGACGACGTTTGCACCAGCATGGACTATCAGCTCAGAGACCATGGCTGCAGTCACCCCTGACGCTGCATCACAGACAGGAGAGCCTGCGATGGTGTACTCAATGACTAACCTGGGTGCACGAATGGCAAAACGTCATTTTTTTTAATGAATTCAGGTTCTGTTTACAGCATCATGATGGGCGCATCCGTGTTTGGCGACATCGCGGTGAACGCACATTGGAAGCGTGTATTTGTCATCGCCATACTGGCGTATCACCCGGCGTGATGGTATGGGGTGCCACTGGTGACACGTCTCGGTCACCTCTTGTTCGCATTGACGGCACTTCGAACAGTGGACGTTACATTTCAGATGTGTTACAACCCGTGGCTCTACCCTTCATTCCACCCCTGCGAAACACTACATTTCAGCAGGATAATGCACGACCGCACGTTGCAGGTCCTGTACGGGCCTTTCTGATACAGAAAATGTTCGACTGCTGCCCTGGCCAGCACATTCTCCAGATCTCTCACCAATTGAAAACGTCTGGCCAGTGGTGGCTGAGCAACTGGCTCGTCGCAATTCGCCAGTTACTACTCTTGATGAACTGTGGTATCATGTTGAAGCTACATGGACAGCTGTACCTGTACACGCCATCAAAGCCCTGTTTCACTCGATGCCCAAGCGTATCAAGGCCGTTATTACGGCCAGAGGTGTTTGTTCTGGGTATTGATTTCTCAGGATCTATGCATCCAAATTACGTGAAAATATAATCACATATCAGTTCTAGTATAATATATTTGTCCAATGAATACCTGTTTATCATCTGCATTTCTTCTTGGTGTAGCAATTTTAATGACCAGTAGTGTATTTAAAACAAGTATAAATGTTAACACTCTAAAGTTTAGTCAACACGATAACTCATATTTCTTATTTCATTCTTATTACGATCACTCATGTAACTATATATGTGCTCATAATGTATTTATTCAAAGAGCTTGTTTCTGGGTTTTTGTTTTATTCATAAGAAACTATGTATGTAGGTTGTTGTGAAACATTGGCACTGAAATATACTACAATGACTGTGCAGATTTTGGGAGCTGTTAAACCAACTATCGATGCATCTTGTGGGGCATCATGACGCAAACCCCGCGGCCAGCGACAAAGACCATGAGGCAGCTTGAAGGACACCTGCGGTGGATGGCCTAGAGACCTGCTGAGTGGAGGGACAGTCGCCAGCGCTGAGTGAATGCTGGGACATCGGAGGGTATACCTGACACCTTCGCAGCCCAGCGAAAGTGAAAGCAGAGGGGGAGCTGCATCATGCGCCATGGCTGTCTTAAACCAGCCTACCCTGGGTAGTTGTGAACAGAGGCGGCCCGCTGGACAAGGTTGGTCTGCTGTTCACGTCACATCACATGCTTGACAGCCTGGCAGATGGGCCTGGTGCCGACTAAATGTCGGCTGACAGCAACCACCCACTGAGCGGTTGTGAATGGAACCACCAGACTGGAGGCTTATCCCTGACGTCATGCCATGTCCTCAAAGCACCCGCAGGTAAGCCACTGCCACAAGGCTCAGAGAGATTCCCTGGACGACACACTCCCTCTACAGATGGCGTGCAGAATCAGGTGTGACACGATCTGGATGAGTTGCTCCTGAAGTCATATATTGTAATGCAGATGAGCACCAGCGACATTGGAGACATCACAAGTTACCCACTGGCACAGTGGAAGAGAGGAAATCCTCACTAGAAGTTGCAAAACAAATGCAACACTTTCTCACCACCTAACCCAAGGGAAGGGTGCACTCTTTCAGCTACTGGATCGACAGATGAGACAGGGGCAGAGACGTCACTAGCAGAGTTGGAGATGATGGATGACATGTAACCACACTGGTGTCTCATTCCCTGTCATCAGATGTAATGTCTGTCACACCTGACAGCGTTCCTGACTACGAATTGCTGCCAGGTCGATATGATGCCAACAGCCTAGCTGCCTTACTGATGATGCCACGGTGCAGATGGTGAACCAGAGCCATCCGTTGTTGCTCCTACATTAAGCACTGGCGTAAAACTAGCTGCACCTCAGTGCTTAAACTAAAAATTTGTGGTAAGTTCCTAAGGGGCCGAACTGTTGAGGTCATTGGTCCCTAGGCTTACACACCACTTAATCCAACTTAAACTAACGTACGCTCACGACAACACACACACCCATGCCCAAGTCTGACGGAGGTTGACGAGCGTTGGGTAAAGAAAGTGAATTAATACTAAGTGTTGTGTGGAAAGAGCATGTTGCGCGAACTGTGACAAAGCACCTTAGGCCGTGCGGGTACTCCGTGTGGCTCTCAGAGCTTCAGACAGTGCAGAGATAGAATGAGACACATAGTGAACTCAAAGTATTTACGCAGTTTTAGATTAAACACATATAATTAGTGACAAAAGACTGATAGTGCACAGCAATAATAAGCGCAAACAAGATGAAAATGGCGAAGAAAAAAGTTCGGAACATGAAAATATGCACATGTTTCGTAAATAGAGCTGTAGTGCGACCTCCAGCACGTGACCAGATGAGAGGAAACGTAGAGACCAACTAAAAACGAGAAGAGCAATCCCACTGATGATGCCTGAAAGTGAAAAAAGATGAAACGCATCTCGGAGAAATAAAATACAGCGCAGCAAAAGAAGGCATTTTTTATTTACAAAATAAATATTTCTGTGGTTGTTGTGGAGGATGGCCACGCAAACGAACTCATTAGTCCAGAGACCATGTGTGTTTTGTGCCATGGTATATCTGTGTGGCTTTGTAAATGTAAATTTTCTCCTCGGAGACCCGTGTGGAGGGAGTGATAGGATGATTCATGATACAGATTTTCATGTAATTCTGTATATTTTCTTGTGAAATTGCTTTAAAATTTTTTTATACAACTGACCAAGTGTAGATAATTTGTCAAACATTTGCGTTAACTTGAGTTGAAGAAAATGAATTTCAAATGTCTTGTAGGTAGAAGAAAAAATATTACACTCCCCTAGGAAATAAGACATCAGATGACACATGTTACTTGTTTAGATTTTGAGGATGAGTGTGTTTCTTAAGTTATGGCTATTGTCCGTTTGTGCATTAGGAATGACTGAAACCTGTTATATGGTTGAGCAGGGGTAAAATCACTGGGGCAGAGAATGGTGTAGAATCCACGGAATTGTAATATGATTAGGGACATTAGTGGTCTCTAACCTCAGAAATTGTATAAGCGAGTAAAAAAATACTGCAGCAAAACCTTTTTAGGCGCTTAGTAATTGTCTATCAGATGGCTGTGGTGTAGCAACTACCCTTGAGTCCACATGAATCATACTACACCAAGTAATGTTCATCTGCATGTCTTACAAACACACAGCTTTGTGTGAGCGAGTGAGCCCTGACGTGAATGAGGTCTAGTTAGGATTTCTTCTTTGTGCACAGTCTTGGTTGGCAAAGTCACCCCCAATACTCATGTCATCATTGCGATATTTCAATACTATTTGATGATTTCCCCTGTTCCATATCACACTATGGTGTTTTGAAGCGAGACACTACACATACGGAAATCAACCATGGTGGGAGGGCAAATCACTCTCACTATTTCCATATTCAAGGCTACACATTAACGTTGATTTTGCACCCAAGAAATCGTTTTTATGAGACGACAGGAAGTTATCATATGAGCAGGCACTGATGGGAGCATGTATGTTGTTGATGCATACGGGATCTTTACAGGGGTTCTCCTTCGAATAGTGTTACTGTGGAGTTGTGAACAAGCAGGCAGTTTGGTCATTTATCAATAAATGTTGCAGTGGACGTTTGGGCCTTGGATACTACGTGCAGCTATTATGGAAAGGAGCACACTGAAGCACTTACTGGGGATAGAATGCTGGTCCCAAGAATTTCTCGCACCAGTGTACAGATAATGCATCTGGCCGAAGACGCGAAAACACTGCCTGCCTGGACCTACATGTTAGGCACTTTAGCCATAGCAAGGGAAGCGACGTGAAAGAAATCTAGATCGCGCAGCTAACGTGTTTCGACAATGTCATAAACGCCTTTTGTGAAAACGGATGGCGACTATAAAAATTCGCAAGTTTCCATATTCAACGTGGACTGGAGGCTGGTGAAGGAGCTATCGGGGGATGTCATCACCCTGCCTGCAGAGTTTTTGGTAAGCCAAAGGCCTTCAAAACAATTTTAGAAGGATTGAAAAGTAATTGGCGGCTCTAAAATGATCTATGTTTGGACACAAAAACACTTCTCTTAGTTTACGAAGGCCCCTGACTGGACAGGTTGTAATGTTCAGGCTGTCCAGATAATGGTCTCCGTGATAAGTGTGTTGTTCACTTTAGAGTTATATGGAAACTCAAAACACACACGTCAGGAGCACAATGTCTTTTCTTCTCGGTGCAGAAGTTCGCGAGCCAGGGTCTGACTGCTTCTCCTGAAAAGAGATGAATATTGATAACTTCGATTAGGACTGGCTGATAGGTCGAGTAGATGAGGTAGAGAGTAGGCATGGAGCTAGCAGAGTTTGTGACTGGCATGAAATCCTTGTGGGAGTGGTTGCGGGAGTGCATTTGTGGAGATTACTGAGGTTTGAAAGAAAGTGAGGAGAGGAGAAACTTCGTCTTCCGATTCAGACTCCAGTGTGGAAAGGTCCTCTGATTCAGAGTCCAGTCTATACAGGATTCTGGACTTGATGTTTGTTATGAGTGGGTTGCATTTGGGACACTTTTCCAGAGCGTGACTTCTCACTAGTACTGGTCTTGACTGGAGAGCCTGTGGTGAGGACTTATCAGTTACGACAGTTTAGACCTCAGTCATCTCGGACAACTTGATGCGCCAAGAGCAAGCTTATTCATGACAGGTCTGCCACCTTGATGTTTGATCTCCTTGTGCACACTGCCGCATAAGTGAGTTAAATTGGTGCAGCGTTTGACCAGTGAATGGGAGATTTCAGGGCTTCATTAGAGAGTAATTGCGATTTATGTAACAGAACGGCAGCCGTGGCTTTGCATATTTCGCACCCGCGATAAGACAGCGCTACCCATCGCGAAAAGAGTATAGTATTGCTGCCAGACTTGTAGGGCAAATAGAGTCGCAGACTCACCCTTGTTCTTGGCTGCACCAACTTAGTATGACTTCTGTGTAGAATAAATCCATTAAAGTTTATACAGTCTTAGATAATTTCAGATTGCCTTATGCATGTTTTGAGACAGAGTGTCAGACAAACTTAGTCTTTGCCAACCAGTCGCCGCCCACTGGGGTGTTAACTATTTGTTGCATCTATTTGTGTTGCAAACAGTTCGTATTTTATTTGTCATCAAGCTAACAAGTATTGTTTGTCCTACTATATTAATCAATAAACATGTGTCATAACTCTTATAGAAGATCAGTCCCATGTTGATATATTAATCATCCATCAACAACGATAAAATAATGATATGATCATCATTTCATTAATATTATTTCAGCACTCAAGCTTATATTGATTTTGATAAATGTGATAACCTCAAATGCAGGCTAACAACAACAAACACAGTGAAAGGGCAAAATCAGTTTAGCAGATGTATGGGCCAGGTAGTCGAGTGGAAGGCTTACTAGTTAGAATGATTGCTGTCATGGCATGAACTTATAATCTCCTGTAACCTTTCAAAACATACCACATGTCCAGAATAGTTTTGCACTACTACAAAAATTGAAATCCTTATTGCAATGGATAACACTAATTCTGAGCAAGCTGATCATTATATTAACAGACATTAAAGAAGACTGACCTACTGTTAAATGTAAGATTCGATCGCACATAGAAGGCAATATGCTAGATGTGAGGATTGTGTCACTCAAATAAAATTGAAAATACTCCATCCAGAAGATATACCCAAAACTATGAAAGACGTAAATGCTGTGAATAAAGAATCAGTAAAGGACCAGGATATAAATTCTTGAGGAGACATAAATCAACAAAAATGTCGGACATTATATGCTCAGGAGGAAAGCACTGAGAAAATCAGCAGGAATGTAAATGCTCGAGCAGAATCCACACTACAGCCATTTTATAGTTCATCAATTTGTTAACTATAATGTATGATGAAACCGAAAATACTCTCCCACACAACAAATACAAAAAAGTATGTAAGTCATATACCGTTGTAGAGAAAATAAGCTCTTAATGTTCATTAAAAGAAGCAAGGCAGTTAATGGAAGAGGCCTTACTCACACAATTTGATACAATTGAAATTCCACCCATCTCTCCTTCTGAAATTAGGAAGATAATAAACTCTCTCAAGAATAAAATCTCACATGGAATTGATGGCATTTCCAGCAGAATAATAAAAGCTTGTTCCCAAGAGGTAAATGGGATTCTTAGCCACATATGTAATAGCTCTCTGAAGCAGGGTATTTTCCCAGATAGACTGAAGTATGCCACTGTTAAATTATTGCATAAAAAAGGGGATACATCTGATGTCAACAACTACTGCCCAATCTCTCTTCTGACTGCCTTATCCAAAATTCTTGAAAAAGTAATCAATTGTAGAGTAGCTTCACATCTTTGCAAAAATAAAGTTTTGACAAAATGTCAGTTTGGTTTCCAGAAAGGTTTTTCAACGGAAAATGCTATATACACGAGGGTTGTTTTTTAAGTAAGGGCCGTTCGCGCGTATAGTCCCGTAGTTCGCGCGGACGCCGCAACAAGCCACCGCGCCACTTGCCGGCATCCTTCCCGTTCACACTGATGCAAGTTGCAGCTCTGTAGCTGACGTGTACGCATCGCTGTGCTACTTTATAATGTTTACGATTATTGAATCGCCCGCCGCGTGTGAGATACGGTCAGTGATACATTTTTTGACCGCGAGAAGCCTATCAGCTGCAGAAATTCATCGTCAGTTAACAGAAGTTTATGGCTTGAATGCAATGAGTGAAGGTAAAGTGCGTCAATGGGTGAGAGAGTTTAAAAATGGCCGTCAAAACGTCCATGACGAAGAACGCTCAGGCCGGCCCTCTGTGATCACTGATGATTTGGTGGCTGCAGTCGAAACAAAGATTCGTGAGGACAGAAGATTCACAATTTCCACTCTTTTTTTGGAATTTCCAGAAGTTTCAAGATCGGTTTTGTAGAAAATTGTGTCTGAAAACCTAAACTTCAAGAAACAGTGTTCTCGGTGGGTACCCAGACTCCTCACAGAGGACCACAAAGGGAAGAGATTTGCCACTTCATTGGACTTTTTGATTCGTTACGAGGAAGAAGGGGATGACATGTTGAGTCAAATTGTCTTTGGAGATGAAACATGGGTATCACATATCACTCCCGAAAGCAAGTGACAATCGATGGAATGGCGACACACAACCTCACCCGTCAAGATCAAAGCTAAACAGACGCTGTCAAAGTGCAAGATTATGGCAACTGTGTTCTGGGACCGGCGCGGTGTTTTGCTAGTGGACTTTCTGCCATGAGGAACGACAATCAACCCTGATGCCTACTGTGCAACTCTAAAGAAGCTCTGCAGAGCAATTCAAAACAAAAGGCGCGGCATGCTGACAAAAGGAGTTTTGTTCCTGCACAATAACGCTAGGCCTCACACTACTACCGAGCGAGGTGGCGCAGTGGTTAGCACACTGGACTCGCATTCGGGAGGACGACGGTTCAATCCCGCATCCGGCCATCCTGATTTAGGTTTTCCGTGATTTCCCTAAATCGCTCCAGGCAAATGCCAGGATGGTTCCTTTGAAAGGGCACGGCTGACTTCCTTCCCCATCCTTCCCTAATCCGATGAGACTGACGACCTCGCTGTTTGGTCTCCTCCCCCAAACAACCCAACCCCAACCCCCCCCCCCCCTCACACCTCTCAAAAGACTCGGGATTTGATTGATTCTTTTGGCTGGGAAGTTTTGGACCATGCACCATACAGCCCCGACCTTGCTCCTAGCGATTTTCACCTTTTCCGGTACCTGGAACACCATCTTGGCAGGCAGCGCTTCAATGACGATGATGAACTGAAAGCGGCCGTGAACTCTTGGCTGTCGGAGCAGGTGGCCGAATTCTTTGAAGAGGGAATTAAAAACTTAGTTGTACGGTATGACAAGTGCTTAAATAAACAAGGCAACTATATAGAAAAATAGGTAAAAGTGTGTAGAATCAGAAAATAAAAGTTTTTTAAAAAAGTATTTGTATCTTTTTTTAAAAATAAAAGCGGCCCTTACTTAAAAAACAACCCTCGTACTTTCACTGATGAAATATTACATGCTCTGAGTAACCGGAAGTCACCTGTTGGGATTTTTTTTTTATCTCTCAAAGGCTTTTGATTGTGTAAATCATGAAATACTTGTAGATAAGCTCAAGTAGTGTAGTATGAATTGGACTGTGCTCGAATGGTTTAAATCATACCTAACTGGAAGAGAGAAGAAAGTTGAAATAAGCAGTTCACATAATTTGCAAAAAAACTGGTGATTTCTCAAACTGGGGAACAATCAAGAATGGGGTGCCACAAGGTTTGGTCTAGGGTCCTCTGCTGTTCTTAATATATATTAATGATCTGCCATTCTATATTCACGAAGATGCAAAGCTGGCACTTTTTGTTGATGATACAAGTATAGCTATTACACCCAACAGACAAGAATTAACTGGTGAAATTGTAAAAGATGTTTTTCAGAAAATCATTAAGTGGTTCTCCGCAAATGGCCTCTCATTAAACTTCGACAAAACACAGTACATACAGTTCTACATAGTAAATGGAATGACACCATCAATAAATATATTCTTCGGTCAGGAATCGGTAGCTAAGGTAAAATATTCAAAATTTCTAGGTGTATGCGTTGATGAGAGGTTGAAATGGAAAAAACACACTGAAGATCTGCTAAAACATTTGAGTTCAGCTACTTATGCTATTAGGGTCATTCTAAATTTTGGCGATATACATCTCAGTAAATTAGCTTACCACACCTATTTTCATTCTCTGCTTTCGTATGGCATCATATTCTGGGGTAACTCATCTTTGAGTAAAAGAGTGTTCATTGCAAAAAAGCGTGTAATTAGAATAATTGCTGTAGCTCATCCAAGATCATCCTGCAGACACTTATTTAAAGAACTAGAGATATTCACTGTAGCCTCACAATATATATATATATATTCACTTATGAAATTTGTTATTAACAATCCAAACAAATTCAAACGTAATAGCAGTGTACATGGCTACAACACTAGGACAAAGAATGATCTTCACTACTCAAGGTTAAATCTAACTTTGGCTCAGAAGAGGGTAAATTATGCTGCCACAAAAGTCTTTGGTCACCTTACCTAATAGCATCAAAAGTCTGACAGATAGCCATATAGCATTTAAAAGGAAATTAAAAGAATTTCTTAGTGGCAACTCCTTCTACTCATTAGATGAATTTTTGGATATAGTAAGTGGGTAATTTCCCCCACCCCCACAAAAAAATTAAAAATATTAAGTGTCATGTAATATTTTGTGTAATGTAATAACTTGTACAGACACCTTTTATTAACCTGACATATTCCACATCATTACAAAGTGTCATATTCATGGTCTATGGAATAAGTACTAATCTCACCTAATTTAATCTAATCTCTCAGTGTCAGTTTAGCACACAACATCATGTCGACAAAATGCAAAGTTGTTGGGATACAGAATGCTATTTGATAGAAATTACAATGTCTAACATTAAATCTAATAATATCTAACATCAAATATGTTTATACCTATTACTGAAAGTCTTGAATGATTCAGAATGTCAAGTTTTATAACAGATATTAGAAGGCAATACTCGAGCATTATGGATTACACCACTGTTCAACATTCACTCCTATCAAACGAAGTATTGTGAACCGTTTGAACAGACTGATAAAAACTCGAATATGGAAGAGTTTTAATCTTAATAGATCATAGAAATGGATGAATGTTCTTCCAAATATGATTAGACAGTAAACAATAAACATGAAATCAGTTGGTGTTTACAATAATGAACTACTAAATAAGTTTACAGTCATATTAAAATGGTACAGGGTGTTTGAAAAATGACCGGTATATTTGAAACGGCAATAAAAACTAAACGACCAGCGATAGAAATACACCATTTGTTGCAATATGCTTGGGACAACAGTACATTTTCAGGCGGACAAACTTTCGAAATTACAGTAGTTACAATTTTCAACAACAGATGGCGCTGCAAGTGATGTGAAAGATATAGAAGGCAACGCAGTCTGTGGGTGCGCCATTCTGTACGTCGTCTTTCTGCTGTAAGTGTGTGCTGTTCACAACGTGCAAGTGTGCTGTAGACAACATGGTTTATTCCTTAGAACAGAGGATTTTTCTGGTGCTGGAATTCCACCGCCTAGAACACAGTGTTATTGCAACAAGATGAAGTTTTCAATGGAGGTTTAATGTAACCAAAGGACCGAAAAGCGATACAATAAAGGATCTGTTTGAAAAATTTCAACGGACTGGGAACGTGACGGATGAATGAGCTGGAAAGGTAGGGCGACCGCGTACGGCAACCACAGAGGGCAACGCACAGCTAGTGCAGCAGGTGATCCAACAGCGGCCTCGGGTTTCCATTCGCCGTGTTGCAGCTGCGGCCCAAATGACGCCAACGTCCACGTATCGTCTCATGCGCCAGAGTTTACACCTCTATCCATACAAAATTCAAACGCGGCAACCACTCAGCGCCGCTACCATTGCTGCATGAGAGACATTCGCTAACGATATAGTGCACAGGATTGATGACGGCGATATGCATGTGGGCAGCATTTGGTTTACTGACGAAGCTTATTTTTACCTGGACGGCTTCGTCAATAAACAGAACTGGCGCATATGGGGAACCGAAAAGCCCCATGTTGCAGTCCCATCGTCCCTGCATCCTCAAAAAGTACTGGTCTGGGCCGCCATTTCTTCCAAAGGAATCATTGGCCCATTTTTCAGATCCGAAACGATTACTGCATCACGCTATCTGGACATTCTTCGTGAATTTGTGGCGGTACAAACTGCCTTAGACGACACTGCGAACACCTCGTGGTTTATGCAAGATGGTGCCCGGCCACATCGCACGGCCGACGTCTTTAATTTCCTGAATGAATATTTCGATGATCGTGTGATTGCTTTGGGCTATCCGAAACATACAGGAGGCGGCGTGGATTGGCCTCCCTATTCGCCAGACATGAACCCCTGTGACTTCTTTCTGTGGGGACACTTGAAAGACCAGGTGTACCGCCAGAATCCAGAAACAATTGAACAGCTGAAGCAGTACATCTCATCTGCATGTGAAGCCATTCCGCCAGACACGTTGTCAAAGGTTTCGGGTAATTTCATTCAGAGACTACGCTATATTATTGCTACGCATGGTGGATATGTGGAAAATATCGTACTATAGAGTTTCCCAGACCGCAGCGCCATCTGTTGTTGAAAATTGTAACTACTGTAATTTCGAAAGTTTGTCTGCCTGAAAATGTACTGTTGTCCCAAGCATATTGCAACAAACGGTGTATTTCTATCGCTGCTCGTTTAGTTTTTATTGCCGTTTCAAATATACCGGTCATTTTTGAAACACCCTGTAGATCCACACAAACAGAAGTTTAATGTAGGTGATTTAGTATGCATTTCAAAATTAAAAAAACCAATTTGAGAAATCATACCTACCAAGAACAGCTGAAAGTTTTTACACTGAAGTATTAAAAAAAAGAATAGACCAGACTTGTTTCTCGTAAAGCATGTCATAAGACATACATTGGTGTAGTACAATGTATTGCAACATTTGCAGTTGATAAAGCAATGCGTGCCAAACTTAAATTGTGTGATAACACGAAATTTCAGATAAGTTATGATCACCACTTATCACCTCTTTAAGAAGAAGAACACTCAAAGATGATTACAAAATTGAATCAGATCATCAGTGTCAGTAGCTAAAAGTGCTCTGAAGCAGAAAAAATAAGAAGATGAAGACTGATTAAAGCACCTCAGGATTTACCATTAGCTAAGACATCACACATAATTATTCTATTCCTAATTCCTGTGCTGGCAGGACATTTGGCTATTGAATCATTAGGTAGAGGAGCAGCACCCATCATCAAACAGTGAAAACCCTCAAGAACGGGTTGATGAAGTGAAAAGACACAATGGGATGATGAAAGCCGTCGTTAACGAAAGAGCTCCTAGCTGTACTACCTAACAGACCACTTACAGATACCGACAGCCTTAAATTCCCCAAAAAATTCCGTATTCCAAGATTTCATGAAGTGTTTATGCGGCATACGACACCTGAGACCATGTGGAAATCTAAACAATGCGGAACTGCAAAATTCAGATGTTGCGGGAAGACCTGGTATTTGCTGGGTGGAATATGCTTTTAAAAAAGGGAATAACATCTACTATTTTGACATCTTGATGTGTCGGGTGTTCTGTCAGATATAAGTGTCTTCCAAACAATATATTTCGACAACATGAATCATTGAGACTGCTAGTCCGGTGAAATGGATGCAGTATTTATACCTATTGCCAACCTCCTCCATGGTTGGTTCTAGGTGTTCTGCCAGCAGTCTGTTCCCACATAAGCGTCCTCAGACATTGCGTCTTCGGTCTGGCGCGCCTGGCTACGAGCTGGTGTTTCGTTTTCGGTCCAGTGCGCATCCTTGGTTTGTTCTAACCATTCCATCAATGTCCTGTTCCCAGTAGTAGCTTCCTGAGATGTTATACCTTTGGGTTGATGCACCTGGCGCTCTGGTTTCAGTCACACGCGGCTGACAGCGATCTGGGGTTCTGTTCTCATACGATACTTCAGGTTCTCTGTCTGGGTTAGTTCCCCATGTTCACTATCTCAGTTCTTCTTTTTCATGAGCTCTGCTGCTGCCACTGTTGCTTTTTTAGGAACTCCAGTGCAGGATCTCAGCCTTTCCTTAGTTGGTACTGATTATCATGACTCATGAGGTTTCCCACCACCTTTATTTCTATTGACTATCTTATAATACTATCCCAGTAGCTTGAGATCTGTGCCAGAACCCTCATTTCTTCATAGGTCGTTTCATGGTTGAGTTCAAGACAGTGCTTGGCAGTGGCTAATTTCCTGTCTCATTCGAGAGCACCTCTGATGTTCATGGCATCTGATGTCTGCTATTCTGGTTGCAGAATTAAATTTTCATTCTGCTGCAGAATGTGCGCTGATATAAAACTTCCTGGGATATCAAAACTGGGAGATTCGACCTCTACTGACTGAACTACCCAAGCATGATTCACAACCCGTCTCCACAGATTGCAAGTTTGCACAAGAGCTTCTGTGAAATTTGAAGGAAGGAGATGAGGTACTGGCGAAAGTAAAGCTGTGAGGATGGGTCGTGAGTCGTGCTTAGATAGCAGTTGGTAGTGCACTTGCCCATGAAAGGCAAAGGTTCCAAATTCGAGTCTCAGTCCAGCACACAGTTTTAGTCTGCATGATAGTTTCACTGTTATAGTCGTTTGGCCAATGTATAAAATGCCACATTGGCATGCTTTGTTGATTCCTGGTTTGTGTAGACGAAGGTCATCTTTCATAGTTCCCAGTAGTCCCCCTATTTTGGTAGGTGGACAGAACACACATCTGATGTTATGTTTCTCGAGAATCCTGCTGATCTTGGCAGAAATGTATACCACATAGGGTAGGTTAGCAGTAACCCTGCCTACGTCGTGCTCTTCTTCTCCACTGTATTGCAGAGTGGCTGGTTGGAAGGTCTACTGAATCTATTTGACAGTGTATCCATTTTTGCACAAGACAGATCGTAGATGCTCTATTTCTGGTTTCCAACTATCTTGGTCTAACAATGTGAATGCCCTGTGCTCATAAGAACTTCATTCTTCTGCGATGGGTAATGGGAGCTGGTAGCTTACATGTATAAATCACTGTATGTATATTTGTATTACACAAACCATCTGCTCTCCTTTTGACAGGTACATCCAGGAATGGCAGCTGACATGCTTCTCCAGTTTCATGGTGAACTTGACATATGGGTGGCGTGAGTTGAAATGTCACAGAAACTCATTGAGTCTCTCCCAACCATGAGACCAGATCACAAATGTATCATCCACATGCCTGAAGAAGCATTTGGGTATGTATCTAGCTGTCTCTAATGCTTCTTCATCAGATTTCCCCATGAAAATACTGGCAAGCTCTGGAGACAGGCAGTTGCCTACAGTCACTCCTGTTGACTACTCATAATAATGTCTCCATTCAGAAAATATGTTGAAGTCAGTCTATGCCAGAACAACTACAGAAAGACATCGTCAAATATCTTGGAAATCAGTTTCAGTGAGTCTTTCATGGTACCTTGGTAAACATGGAGACCACATTAGGTAAATCTGATCAGTATTTCAGATTCCATGGTATGCAGTTACTTGAGACATTGCAAGAAGTCTTCTGAGTTGTAGATGTGATGAATACACTTTCCAATGTATGGACACATTAGTTTCTTCAAATATTTAGCTGCTGTATACACTGATCCACCAATATCGCTGATAACTGGTCATAGTGGCACACCTTCTTTGTGTACTTTCGGCATTCTGTACAGTCTGGGTGGATCTGGAGCTCTAAATTGGAATCGTTTGATGTTCTTGTCAGACACGTCTCTTGTCCTCAAGAGCGCTCTGGTCTTCTTGTCTACTTTGTCCATAAGCCCACATTCCAAAAGCGTTTATACTGGGTTCATCAAAAGTTGACAAACTCTCTCATCATAACCTGTCAGCTGCATAAAGATGAGCAGTTTCCTTTGTCTGCTGGCAAAACCATGATACTGCAGTCTTCCTGGAGCTTCTTGAGTGTTGCTCTCTCGTAACTGAAAATCTTCGTTTTGGGTGGTCTCGTCTTGTTGACCACCCTGCAGGTCTCCCAGCTGAGCCGGATGAGGTGGCCGGGTGGTTCTAGGTGCTACAGTCTGGAACCGCGCGACCGCTACGGTCGCAGGTTCGAATCCTGCCTTGGGCATGGATGTGTGTGATGTCCTTAGGTTAGTTAGGTTTAAGTCGTTCTAAGTTCTAGGGGACTGATGACCTTAGAAGTTAAGTCCCATAGTGTTCAGAGCCATTTGAACCATTTTTTCTCCCAGCTGATATCATCTCCCACATGGAAGTGTGTTAGTAGCTTGCTCCGCTGCACTGCCAAAACTTGAACTGCATAGTTGAAGCCTCTGATGAGTTAATTCAAAGCGATGTCCTCTGCATGATGTCCTAGACATCAGGCGCCGACAGCAATACACAAAACTTATTTGGAGTGCATGTTGTAGCAACTAGAGCTCCTACAGTGCAGACAACATGGAAATTCGCAACCCTGAAACTTCATGGCCAGATCAGCAGAGGGCATTAACAGCACTCCGACAAAGTCACCAGGCAGTGTACACGGCGATGGTAGAGGTCGTTGGCAAACTACACCTCTTCATGCATCCGTTGTGTCACATGCCAAAAACAGACCAGCACCTATCCGTTCTGCCTCCTCAACTGGGACTCTTAAGTGATATACGACATGCTCATTGAGCCTTGGTATAATTGAACTTGTTGCGTTATTTTGCCCCAATATTTAAAAAAAGTGACACAATTTGTAAAAGTCAAGGTAGCAAATGAATATTGTTTCTTTTTCATTGAGTAATGGAACAACAGTCGATGTTGATTGTGGCGGGCATTCTTCCTAATGTATCTCATATGCATCTAAAAAGAATATAATGATCTCAAAATAAAATTGCTCCTGAATTTTTTACCATTTATGAGCCATAGTGATTTAATACCACCAGTCCTTCTGTGGGGCTTGCATCTGACAGAAACAAGAGCGGCAGATTAACAGATCGGAGACAATGGGTAGATCATATGTAATTTTTGCTTGCTGAAATTGATCGCAAGTCACTGTTAAATGGTCCACAAACAATCTCAGGGACGCAATTTGCACATAGCAAAATGAAATCAGTCGCTAAACTCGGATTCGGTCCCGTTACGTCTCTTTACCATGATCTGCTGAGCTCTCAGTTCCAGCTCTCTTACCTGAAACAAATATTACAAAAATCATAATCATGTACCAGTTAATAATTGTGGGGAGTACATTTCCTTCTGAATGAAACATAAATATAACCCATTTTCGACATATATGGCAGAGGGAGACTTAACATAAAATGCGTCTGCTCAGTTTGATGGAGACAAGAGAAAGACTACAATTTGCTGAGAGGAGCCTCGCTCCTCGCTATCATTTTGATATAAATACTTGAACATACAATTCCGTAAATTTCTTTCGGCCACAGGCTGATTTCTCAGACATAGTGGATCTGAATTCACAGTTCATACATGTTTTCATATATTTTTCAAATACTATGTGAAACATTTCCTTTTGAAAAGAGCGTACATTAATGAAAGACAATCACTTTGAATTTTTTTTATCTTTAAAAAGACATGACTTTTTCAAGTAATGCTTCATACTGTTGTTCTTCTAGCTGACGTGATGGAGATTTCTATCTTTGTCTGACTTTATACATCATTACCGTTGGCTCTCAATAATTCTTCAGCGAACTGCACCATAAGAATTGTGAAGTGTATATTCTTCTTGACTAAAGCTTGGATTTGGATCTTGATTTTAAACCTGCATTGAGCTACTAATTTTCCCTTTTTAATCTAAAATTATTGGGACTTGAAGCCTCTGTCAGTTAAAGAGCATGTGACTACAAAAAATTCACTGTTTTTAATGTAAAGCTCTGAAGGCTTCAAGATTGCGTTCACTAGAGAGTGTGTAACTCTTTCAAATATCACGGAACTTATTCAATTACTTTGTGATTCTGGAAGTCTAAGTGGCTCCATAATGTATGACCCATCAGTTATTTTATTCCACTTACTGAAGGACTAGCATCCATTTTGTTTCACTTATTGAACATACATCCTATCTTTTGTTTCATTGTGGCGAACATTTTTGTGGAAATTGTGCTAAATAAACCTTTGCTTCTTCCCTGCACCTGGAATGCTTACAGATAATTTTAAAACTAGGGCACCCACAGCTAAAGTAATGATACATAATTGATTGGCCTCTCATACAGTAGAACACAGGTGTTTACACACAAGTGTTAAAACTTTTAAAACAGAATGAAAAGTCCAATATTCTGCAATAGCTGTAGTTATTGAAGTCGGTTTGAGAATCATACAATCGCTTTTGCAAATTTTAAGTTGCATCTTCTGATGTATATAGCGCTGTGTCATGTGGTATAGAGAGCTATTACAGAATACCACAGAGTATCAGTTGACGTGACTAGGCAAACCCGTCATCAATGATGAAAGTCCAGTCTGTGTTAGGATCAAGATGAACTGTCTGTCATTTGGCCGATTAAAATATGTTACTGTGAGCCTATGTCAAGCAATAGACGATGCCCCTCGTAAATGTTATCTAGGAAAACATTGGATCCAGAAGTCGATATACTTATGTGTGTTTGTCACCAGCATAATACACACATCAAAAAAAGTTTTGTATGACCCCAGTTCCCAGAACTCCTGAAGATAGACGTTGACTGTGGATATTGAATCACAGACACAGTCCCTTTGACTGTTTGGAGATATCACTAAACCCACCCAAGGCTGTAAACAACTATGCATGAGCAGCGCCTATTAGATGGAGGGGGTGCAACAGCCGATTAATTCCAGTCATTCCACCCGGAAGGAGGTACACGGCTCATGTTGTCTGTAGTTCAACCATGCCTAGACAGACAGTGAATACCGCGGTTCGATCGCGTCCGCATTTTTACTTTGTGCCAGGAAGGGATCTCAACAAGGGAAGTGTCCATGTGTCTCAGAGCGAACCAAAGCAATGTTGTTCGGACATGACACAGAGAGACAGGAATTGTCGATGACACGCCTCTCTCAGGCCGCCCACGGGCTACTACTGCAGTGGGTGACCGCTACCTACTGATTATGGCTCGGAGGAACCTTGACAGCAACCCCGCCATTTTGAATAATGCTTTTCGTGCAGTCACAGCACGTCGTCTTCCGAATCAAACTGTGCGCAATAGGCTGCATGAGGCGAAACTTCACTCCTGACGTCCATGGCAAAGTCCATCTTTGCAACCACGGCATCATACTGATGGGCCCAACAACATGCGCAATGGACCGCTCAGAATTAGCATCACGTTTTCTTCACTGATGAGCGTCGCATATGCCTTCAACCAGACAATCGTCGGAGATGTGTTTGGAGGCAACCTGGTCAAGCTGAAAGCCTTAGACACCCAGGCCAGCGAGTGCAGCAAGGTGGAGGTTCCCTGCTGTTTTGAGGTGGCATTACGTGGGGCCGACGTACGCCGCTGGTGGTCATGGAAGGCGCCGTAACGGCGAGTGAATGCCATCCTCCGGCCGATAGTGCAATCATATCGGCAGCGTATTGGCGAGGCATCCGTCTTCATGGACGACAATTCGCGCCCCCATCGTGGACATCTTGTGAATGACTTCCTTCAGGATAACAACATCGCTCGACTAGGATGTCCAGCATCTTCTCCCTATCGAACATGCGTGGGATTGATTGAAAAGGGCTGTTTATGGAAGATGTAGCCCACCAACCACTCTGAGGGATCTATGCCGAATCGCCGTTGAGGAGTGGGGCAATCTGGACTAACAGTGCCTTGATGAACTTTTGGATAGTATGTCACCACGAATACAGGCATGCATCAATGCAAGAAGACGTGCTACTGGGTATTAGAGATACCAGTGTGTACAGCAGTCTGGACCACCACCTCTGAAGTTCTCGCTGTATGGTGGTACAACATGCAATGTGTGGCTTTCATGAGCAGTAAAAAGGGCGGAAATGATGTTTATGTTGATCTCTATTCCAATTTTCTGTACAGATTCCGGAACGCTCGGAACGGAGATGGTTCAAAACTTTTTTATGTGTGTAGTAATCGTAACAAGTGTCCAGCGTGTGCAGTGGCCGCCATCTGGGCATTGAGGCGATGAACGACACACAGGGCTCTTTAATTGTGCTCATAAGAAGGGGCTCGTCGTCATCAAACTTCTTGTCAGTTAGTTTAAACACAGCACGTGAATCCTTCATCTGCTGAACTTTCTTAGTCATGTAGTCAAACTTCGCAGAGTGACACACCGCGGCATTCCTTTGTTGGTCTCTGACAGAGAGCAAGAGTCACTGTCTGTCCAGTCTTTACCTACAAGGATGCCAACGCTCCAAAGTTCGTATGAGGTGTAACGTGGGTTAATGATGCGACATTTGCACCAATACTTCGCTACAATGTTGCCTGACGCCACCGTGGATGTGTCACACGATGGAAAAATCGTCACACCCCCTCTTACCTACATTTCAATCCTTCCGTTAACGCCTCTGCGATGGAGGTCACATAAGCGATGCCCAGCGTTAAAATCATGTGGTTTTCTTATGGGTGGCGGAGGACAACATTTAGGACTTACTGCCGCTCAGAATTGACATCAAAAGGCCACATGAGTGGCATAAAGAGCTTCAGTGAAACCACTGTTGGAGCATTGACTCCCACATATCTCTCTGCCGAAAATGACATTTTACAATGCCATTAAGAAACAAGATGACGTCCTTGAGAATGTTCGACACTGCTGCCCCCCCCCCCCCGGCCCCCCTTCCCAGGAATTTCAACTCTCCTCTAGGGACATTATGACAATTTGAGGCTGCACCTCCAATTGGCATAATGTGATCCACACTTTTTGTTCTGATATAGTGGGTGGAGACACTAGGGCATTTCAAAAGCATTTGAAGAAATCTGAAAATGATTTGAAGCAGAAAAAACTGTTTATGCTTTTTCAGCTCCCCTGTTTCACACCCTCCTGTGGCGTGATCATGGGGGGATGCAACATTGACATATGCGTGAATAAAATGGCAAAAGCTCCCTCTAAGAGCCCCCGGATTGGCAACACCCTTGGTGAAACATTATATCTCTGTTGAACGCTTTAAAAATGTGTCTGCACAGAGACTTCGACATCCATTCAGTTGAATGGCACTCCACTGCTGTTCTAGCGCCTGCTTGCAGCCATGGGGAACCTGATTGGTACTGGTGGGGTTGCCTGCCCTCAGTCACTAAAGCAGCAGTGGAGCGCCACCGATCTGAATGGCTGAATGGACTGAATCTTTGAGAGGGGTGAGTGTGAGGTGGATGTGTCAGTAGTGCTAGTCGTTATCACGAACATCATCCTGTTGCTCGTCACAATATATATATATATATATATATATATATATATATATATATATATATATATATATATATATATATATATATATATATATATATATTGAGGCACCACAAATAAGTACAGGTATGGATTTGGGAAATTATTGTAAATCTCGCGCAGCTATGTCTAGAAGGCAGTAGTAAGACCGATTGGCACATTGGATGGCAGGCGTGGGTGATGCTGAAATTTTGCAAACGATTCTGTGGTACAGGTTTAAGACACTGCTTGAAGACTAGAAGGCACAGACCAATGGGCACTATATACAAACGTGAAATAATCAGGGTAGCACAGGGCACTGACGTGCTGTGAAGAATCGATACGTTGTAGTTACAACAGTGCCTAGTGACTTGTGTGTAGGGGCTGAGATGGACTGAGGAAACGTGATTAGCAAAGAGCACTTCACTTGTACCCTCCAGGGGAATTACATCAGAGGTGTAGGGAAAAATGTATGAATAAAGGAACCTGAAGGTCAAATCAAGCAGTTATGTCGTCATTTTGTCCACATCTTTAACAGGAGGGAATGACGACTGCTTAAGTTGCAGGCCAACCACGACGACTTTTGGTGATGGATATCAGCAGCCAACCAGCCTGATGAAGCTACCTCCAACCCCTGCTGCATGGACGTGTCATTGCTGAGGCAGGGCACGTCGCACCTTGGAGCTACACTAGTGTGAGGAGCGAGAGGGCTGCTAGCCTCTGCTCTCTGGGTGGCATCGTTCAGCAGACTACAAGCTGCTATCTGCTGGGGCGGGGCCTGGGTGCGAACTCGCGGCCTCCCTGGTGCAGAGCAGTCTGTGGGCACTAAACGAGCTGATGGATGGACGACTGGAGCTGCTAAAGCTCACTACAACGACTGCCGTTGTCGGCTTCCCTTTGGCGCTCTACATGGGGTCCACTGGTTGTGCTTGAAGTAGAAGTCAGCTGTTTTCCGGGCCGCGGGCACAGTTAACGCACACCGTGGCACCTAACTGTGGCATGAGTAGAATCGCTACAGCCACAAGGACGGACAAGCGGACGCCGACACTGCGGATTCCGACGTTTACGTTGGTGCTGACCCACGCATGCTGCACGGCTCCATCACCTAGTTTAGTGCAAGGCCTGCTGTATACCTTCGATGTAATAAAGCCAATGGCACACTTCCCTGTGTTTCTCTGCACGCTTCGGCATGAGTCATCCCTCCCTCCCAAACTCCTTTACTACTTAAAGTGTCTCATTTCCTAATCTAATTCCCTCAGCATCACCCGACTTAATTCGACTACATTCCATTATCCTCGTTTTGCTTTTGTTGATGTTAATCTTATATCCCCCTTTCAAGACACTATCCATTCCGTTCAACTGCTCTTCCGAGTCCTTTGCTGTCTCTGACAGAATTACAATGTCATCGGCGAACCTCAAAGTTTTTATTTCTTCTCCATGGATTTTAATACCTACTCCGAATTTTTCTTTTGTTTCCTTTACTGCTTGCTCAATATACAGGTTGAATAATATCAGGGAGAGGCTACAACCCTGTCTCACTCCCTTCCCAACCACTGCTTCCCTTTCGTGTCCCTCGACTCTTATAACTGCCATCTGGTTTCTGTACAAATTGTAAATAGCCTTTCGCTCCCTGTATTTTACCCTTGCCACCTTCAGAATTTGAAAGAGAGTATTCCAGGTAACATTGTCAAAAGCTTTCTCTAAGTCTACAAATGCTAGAAAAGTATGTTTGCCTTTTCTTAATCTAGCTTCTAAGATAAGTCGTAGGGTCAGTATTGCCTCATGTGTTCCAATATTTCTACGGAATTCAAACTGATCTTCCCTGAGGTCGGCTTCTACTAGTTTTTCCATTCATCTGTAAAGAATTCGCATTAGTATTTTGCAGCCGTGACTCATTAAACTGATAGTTCGGTAATTTTCACATCTGTCAACACCTGCTTTCTTTGGGATTGGGATTATTATATTCTTCTTGAAGTCTGAGGGAATTTCGCCTGTCTCATATATCTTGGTCACCAGATGGTAGAGTTTTGTCAGGACTGGCTCTCCCAAGGCTGTCAGTAGTTCTAATGGAATGTTGTCTACTCCCGGGGCCTTGTTTCGACTCAGGTCTTTCAGTGCTCTGTCAAACTCTTCACGCAGTATCATATCTCCCATTTCATCTTCATCTACATCCTCTTCCATTTCTATAATATTCTCCTCAAGTACATCGCCCTTGTATAGACCCTCTATATACTCCTTCCACCTTTCTGCTTTCCCTTCCTTGCTTAGAACTGGGTTTCCAT
Organism: Schistocerca piceifrons; assembly: GCF_021461385.2. Classification (NCBI taxonomy): domain Eukaryota; kingdom Metazoa; phylum Arthropoda; class Insecta; order Orthoptera; family Acrididae; genus Schistocerca; species Schistocerca piceifrons. The sequence goes on from NC_060145.1 coordinate 334,740,794, forward strand.
CTGAGCTCTTGATATTCATACAAGTGGTTCTCTTTTCTCCAAAGATCTCTTTAATTTTCCTGTAGGCAGTATCTATCTTACCCCTAGTGAGATAAGCCTGTACATCCTTACATTTGTCCTCTAGCCATCCCTGCTTAGCCTTTTTGCCTGCTTCATTTACTGCATTTTTATATTTTCTCCTTTCATCAAGTAAATGCAATATTTCTTCTGTTACCCAAGAAGTTCTACTAGCCCTTGTCTTTTTACCTACTTGATCCTCTGCTGCCTTCACTACTTCATCCCTCAAAGTTACCCATTCTTCTTCGACTGTATTTCTTTCCCCCGTTCCTGTCAATTGCTCTCTTATGCTCTCCCTGAAACTCTGTATAACCTCTGGTTTTGTCAGTTTATCCAGGTCCCATCTCCTAAAATTCCCACCTTTTTGCAATTTCTTCAGTTTTAATCTACAGTTCATAACCAATAGATTGTGGTCAGAGTCCACATATTCCCCTGGAAATGTCTTACAATTTAAAACCTGGTTCCTAAATCTCTGTCTTACCATTATATAATCTATCTGATACCTTCTAGTATCTCCAGGATTCTTCCGTGTATACAACCTCTTTTTATGATTCTTGAACCAAGTGTTAGCTATGATGAAGTTATGCTCTGTGCAAAATTCTACCAGGCGGCTTCCTCCTTCATTTCTTATCCCCAATCCATATTCACCTACTACGTTTCCTTCTCTCCCTTTTCCTACTACCGAATTCCAGTCACCCATGACTATTAAATTTTCGTCTCCCTTCACTATCTCAATAATTTCTTTTATTTCATCATACATTTCTTCAATTTCTTCGTCATCTGCAGAGCTAGTTGGCATATAAACTTGTACTACTGTAGTAGGCGTGGGCTTTGTGTCTATCTTCGCCACAATAATGCGTTCACTATGCTGTTTGTAGTAGCTTACACGCACACCTATTTTTTAATTCATTATTAAACCGACTCCTGCATTACCCTTATTTGATTTTGTATTTATAACCCTGTATTCGCCTGACCAAAAGTCTTGTTCCTCCTGCCACCGAACTTCACTAATTCCCACTATATCTAACTTTAACCTATCCATTTCCGTTTTTAAATTTTCTAACCTTCCTGCCCAGTTAAGGGATCTAACATTCCACGCTCCGATACGTAGAACGCCAGTTTTCTTTCTCCTGATAATGATGTCCTCTTGAGTAGTCCCTGCCCAGAGATCCGAATGGGGGACTATTTTACCTCCGGAATATTTTACCCAAGATGACGCCATCATCATTTAACCATACAGTAAAGTTGCTTGCCCTTGGGAAAAATTATGGCTGTAGTTTCCCCTTGCTTTCAGCCGTTTGCAGTACCACAACAGCAAGGCCGTTTTGGTTAGTGTTACAAGGCCAGATCAGTCAATCACCCAGACTGTTGCCCCTGCAACTACTGAAAAGGCAGCTGCCCTGCTTCAGGAACCACACGTTTGTCTGGTCTCTCAACAGATACCCCTCTGTTGTGGTTGCACCTACGGCACAGCTATCTGTATCGTTGAGGCGCGCAAACCTCCCCACCAACGGCAAGGTCCATGGTTCATGGGGGGAAATAAACCCATAGCAATCGAAATACTAAAACGCAAAGCAAAAACACTACGAACTTATTCTCTCTCTCTCTTTTATGTTCAGAAAAAACACCTTGAACGACTAGACGCTCATATTCACAGGACCTGTACACTAGTATGTTCTGCAGAAATGATTAGCGTTTGAACTACGTTGGCCCGCTGATTTATGTTCAACATCGATATCGCGGTGCCACACGGCCTACCAGTAAAATGTGCCTGTGGCTCTTGTTGTCGCTATAAACCGAAGCTAATGGATCAGTGTGACTTGAACAGACCTGCAGGATGCCTTGCAGATGTATGCACTAATCGTACCATCAAATCAGTGAGTTTGAAAGAGATACCATTATTGGTGTGAGACAATGTGGTGCATCCACACAGGAAATTGCTGCTCGAGTAGAATGAAGTGTTTTTGTAGTGCAACGGGTATGTGCAGAATGGTTAACGGAAGGCCGGAGAACAAAGGGAGATGGGTCAGGTCGCACCACCAAGACCATCCCCTGAGAAGATCGACACCTCATCCAAAAGGCATTTCAGGACAGGTCTGCATCCTCCTCGTCTCTGGCACAACAGTGGAACAGTGGAACACATTGTACAATATCATGTGTGACATGCTATCCTCTTCTATTACAGCATAGATTACATGCACATCATGTACTTCTCCACCTACCTGTGCAGAAACATGCAATATGGCAATGGTGTATGGAATGATGTCACTGGGGACAGGAACGACATCAGATAGTGCTTTTGGACGAAACCTTGTTCTATTTGTTTGAAAATGATGGCCACATTTTGGTTCACTGCAGACAGCGGGAGTGGCATCACAGTGACTGCATTCACACAAAATGTACAGTGCCAACTCAAGTCCTTATGGTGTGGAGTACAACAACAAATCACACTTGATGCATGTCAGGGACACCATGACCAGTATAAACTACATGAATGACATCCTGCGATCCTTAGCCATACCCTTTCTGCACAACAGCCCAGGTGCCATTTTTCAGCAAGACAATAGATGACAACTTAATGATGCATGAGCACATGCCTTCTTGATGTCACAGGATGTCAGCCTTTTGCCCTGACCCACCATATCAGCAGATTTGTCACCAATCGAAAATGTATGGGATATGGTGAAGCGGCAGGTGCAATGCTGTGACCCAATACCAACCATCACAAATGAACTTTGGAACAAGGTGAATACAGCATGGATGGCTATACCACAGGACGCCATTCGCCTTATATGAATCAATGCCATAATGCATGGAACAAGTTATCATGGTCCATGGTGGACTCTGTGCCTACTAGGCAATAGGTCACATGCTGAAACATGGTGACTGATACGCTAAACATCAGACCACAAACCCTGTGAGCTGGTTCATCGCCCATCCCAGACAACATTCCTGAGAAGCAAACAAATTTCCCGTAAACATTATATGCCTCTGAAGGCACCATCTGCCTGACTAAGAAGAGCAGAGTAACATCTTCCATAAGTGGGGATAGTTGTGTGTATACGTCATAGTCATGTGTAACATAAATCGTTAAATCATGCCTACACCCACATCTACGTACATACTCCGTAATCCACCATACGGTGCGTGGCGGAGGGTACCTCGTACCACAACTAGCATCTTCTCTCCCTGTTCCACTCCCAAACAGAACGAGGGAAAAATGACCGCCTATATGCCTCTGCACGAGCCCTATCTCTCTTATCTTATCTTTGTGGTCTTTCCGCGAAATATAAGTTGGTGGCAGTAAAATTGTACTGCAGTCAGCCTCAAATGCTGGTTCTCTAAATTTCCTCAGTAGCGATTCACGAAAAGAACGCCTCCTTTCCTCTAGAGACTCCCACCCGAATTCCTGAAGCATTTCCGCAACAGTCGCGTTATGATAAAACCCACCAGTAACAAGTCTCCTTTACAGATGAACCACATCTTCCCAAAATTCTACCAATGAACTGAAGACGACTATCCGCCTTCCCCACAACTGCCATTACATGCTTGTTCCACTTCATATCGCTCTGCAATGTTACGCCCAAATACTTAAGCAACGTGACTGTGTCAAGCGCTACACTACTAACGGAGTATTCGAACATTACGGGATTCTTTTTCCTATTCATCTGCATTAATTTACATTTATCTATATTTAGAGTTAGCTGCCTACACAAAACCACACACACACACACACACACACACATATATATATATATATATATATATATATATATATATATATATACACTCCTGGAAATGGAAAAAAAACACATTGACGCCGGTGTGTCAGACCCACCATACTTGCTCCGGACACTGCGAGAGGGCTGTACAAGCAATGATCACACGCACGGCACAGCGGACACACCAGGAACCGCGGTGTTGGCCGTCGAATGGCGCTAGCTGCGCAGCATTTGTGCACCGCCGCCGTCAGTGTCAGCCAGTTTGCCGTGGCATACGGAGCTCCATCGCAGTCTTTAACACTGGTAGCATGCCGCGACAGCGTGGACGTGAACCGTATGTGCAGTTGACGGACTTTGAGCGAGGGCGTATAGTGGGCATGCGGGAGGCCGGGTGGACGTACCGCCGAATTGCTCAACACGTGGGGCGTGAGGTCACCACAGTACATCGATGTTGTCGCCAGTGGTCGGCGGAAGGTGCACATGCCCGTCGACCTGGGACCGGACCGCAGCGACGTACGGATGCACGCCAAGACCGTAGGATCCTACGCAGTGCCGTAGGGGACCGCACCGCCACTTCCCAGCAAATTAGGGACACTGTTGCCCCTGGGGTATCGGCGAGGACCATTCGCAACCGTCTCCATGAAGCTGGGCTACGGTCCCGCACACCGTTAGCCCGTCTTCCGCTCACGCCCCAACATCGTGCAGTCCGCCTCCAGTGGTGTCGCGACAGGCGTGAATGGAGGGACGAATGGAGACGTGTCGTCTTCAGCGATGAGAGTCGCTTCTGCCTTGGTGCCAATGATGGTCGTATGCGTGTTTGGCGCCGTGCAGGTGAGCGCCACAATCAGGACTGCATACGACCGAGGCACACAGGGCCAACACCCGGCATCATGGTGTGGGGAGCGATCTCCTACACTGGCCGTACACCACTGGTGATCGTCGAGGGGACACTGAATAGTGCATGGTACATCCAAACCGTCATCGAACCCATCGTTCTACCATTCCTAGACCGGCAAGGGAACTTGCTGTTCCAATAGGACAATGCACGTCCGCATGTATCCCGTGCCACCCAACGTGCTCTAGAAGGTGTAAGTCAACTACCCTGGCCAGCAAGATCTCCGGATCTGTCCCCCATTGAGCATGTTTGGGACTGGATGAAGCGTCGTCTCACGCGGTCTGCACGTCCAGCACGAACGCTGGTCCAACTGAGGCGCCAGGTGGAAATGGCATGGCAAGCCGTTCCACAGGACTACATCCACCATCTCTACGATCGTCTCCATGGGAGAATAGCAGCCTGCATTGCTGTGAAAGGTGGATATACACTGTACTAGTGCCGACATTGTGCATGCTCTGTTGCCTGTGTCTATGTGCCTGTGGTTCTGTCAGTGTGATCATGTGATGTATCTGACCCCAGGAATGTGTCAATAAAGTTTCCCCTTCCTGGGACAATGAATTCACGGTGTTCTTATTTCAATTTCCAGGAGTGTATATATGCAGACGTGCGCAAAGCACACACAGAATTTTCGCTACTTACTTGAAATGTCAGCAGCAGCACTGAGATGAGTGTGTCTACAACTGCTACAATGTTATTCTCTCCGAGATTTCACAACTACAAGAACACTTCACCTTAAAAGTCCAGTGAGCAGTGATGGGGATCCGCTTGCGAATCGCAGTGTTATATAGTCACCAAGGGTGGTGTGGAAGGTGGAGGTCCAGTGCAAACATGCATTGAATATCAGCAATTGTACAAATAGGAGCTTGGTCATCAATTAATTCTGACATGTCTGCAGTCAGTGAGGACAGTCTTACAGACTTAACTTGGCAGGGTCGTTGAGTAAGCGTGTGCTTAAAGTTCTCAGCTGCAATCACTTTGATTGGGCTCACAGACTTATCTTGACAGGGCCATTAGGAGAATATAACGAATGTGGCCGCCCCTCGCTGTGCGTGTCTGCTAAAATTCTCAGATACAATGGTGATCTGTAGGCAATCAAATTAATTTCATAGTCAGCCTAAAATTCTCTGGTACAGTCAGCATGGATGGTCTGACAGATTTAACCTGACTGGGACACTTGGGGTATAAGTAACGTTATAGTGAGGGCTCACCAAGAAGGGCCAGTGTGCAAGATAGCCGCAGGATCATGGTATGAAGGGCTGATAGTGCAACTAAGGGATGACATGTGTCGGGAAGTGGCTATCATGAACCAGTTTGGGAGGCACGAGTGCATGCACAGTGAACAATAGCCTGTGTGCCCACTCACACGAGGCACAACCGCTAGCAACATGCAGGACACAGCGTTTCAATACAGCTGTAAATATTTATAATAGAAACAATGTAATTGTTTACAAATAACTCCCCTTTCCTTCCTATTGCTCCTGGAGGGCACTCTGTGGTGAAGCTTCGCCCCATGAAGTCGCCATTGTTTACAATATAATGCTCCTATGACTGTGTCTATAATTGTTAATGAATAAGAACTCTTCTGGGTTACAGTTAATTTCACTGGCAAGCACAGATTTAAATACACAAACTGTAACTACACAAAATCTAAAATAATGTAACACAGAACTATGCCTGGTTGATCAGTAGTAAAGTAATAGAAGAAGCAATCGACCTGGAAACCTATTAAAATCTTCTCTTTAAGTACTATTGATCAGGCTGGACATCACACAGGATCTTAAAACATGGACCAAATGCGATTCATCATCTCCTAAAATAGAGGGCAGGTCAGCTGGTAAGTTGGCTGCGGCCTTCACAGCTTGGTACAAAACACAATCTGTGTACAATTACCTGTGATCACCACAGGCACTGCTTACTGAAGGATTCTTATGCTGGAGGAGGGATCCATGTGTCACATGACAGCGCCCTACCTACATAAAGAGCACTGTATCTCATCACTGTGGTCAGAAGAAGGAATGCTACTGCTGTGTCGTTGGTTTCACCCACTGCAGCTCGTTGTTCCGCATTCATAACGACTCCTTCTCCCATAGACGCATGGTGCTATACCGCAGCAGCAATGTAAAAGCATGTATGGAGGCAGCAACTTCAGAGATTATTTATTTTCCAAGAAGTTATTTTTAGCTGCTTCATCCCCTTTTCATTATCCTGAATGTCCAAGTGTCCTGGTACCCAACAGAATGACATCTCTTTGTCCAGCCTCTGTAACCAGAAAAATGTGTTGTGGATCATTTGAAGGTACTTTTCTGCTTTATACATGTGATGGATAGCCTGAAGGGCATTAGGGAGTCGATGTAATGGCGAATTTTATAGCAGGAGTAGGGAGGCAAATTATGTTCTGGTGCTTTTGTTAGTGCAGGTTGCATATAATCAGGGGAAAGCTTGATTTTTTTATGACCCTCCCTATCCCCTTAACCTATTGTTCTGCTAAGAGGTTTATGACCCCCTGGGGGTTGATTTATGACCCCCTCTGGATAATCGGTCCTTCCAAGAAACCCCCCACCCCTCCTCCTCGTCTTCCTCCCCCACTCTCCTGGGAAATCCCCTTGCTGATACAAGCACACCTTTGACATAAAATTAACTGACTAATTAATTAAATCGATAAATTAATTAGCCCCTCACCCTCTGGTGAATCCCACAGCCACCCTTCCCCCACCTAGAAATTGGCGAGAAATGAGTCAGCGTTGGAGAGGAATGAACTCATGACAGGAAATTCAAATCATTCTGTGTTGTTTGGGAAGGTGGAGGTCTTGTAAAATGCATCGAAAAGAAATAATCAAATAACTCACTTTTTTCTGATCATGCAAGGAATACTGTCATAAAGTCAATGTCAACATAACTCACCACACTGATATCTCCATTAACAGTCTTTCGAGGATGTCTTTGTACTGAGAACAGGGCATACCTGCCAACCGGTACATTGCGCGCCCGCACGCCACTGCTCCACTGGGGTGCATCACATGCTGGTATCCAAGAGGCCACACTATGCCCACTCAGGTCCTGTGACCACTGTCGGCCACCACACCACCAGCCATTCGCAGTATTATCATGCACACATTTGAGAGAGAGGTGCACTGACCAGAAGTGCTAATCATTGATCAAACCATCAGGTGACAGGAACCATTAGCCAACAGGTAAGAGATTGTAGGAAGCACTCACTTTCCGCTAATACAAACATCACACATGATGTCCTGTTCTGACTGCAGTGCTACAGATTGATGGTGGGAATAACATATCGCAAAAAGAACCAGCCTAACATGTATGTTGCAAATAGACTCTACAAAACACACATCCACTAACAGGTCTGAGTAAATGCATGGTGCTACAAAAAAATAACTCCCTTATTGCACTTTGCTGGAATCTCACAGTGTCCGGAAGCCACGTGCCCAGGCCCATAGACAATTACCTAGTGAGCCCAGTGTCCCCAAGCGATATCGGTGGGAACTACTGACTATGATCACATCATCGCTTTATATTGAGGGTCTTGTATGCAGAGACATTTGAGAACACAAGCACGTTCCTCCACATGCTGCCTGTAGCTCATGTGGTCACGAAGGTGGCCAAACACATACTGAACAGTAGTTCATTAGTCACTAACCCAAGGAGCACCTTGAGCATCATTTCCTGCACAGTCTAGCGACCCCAGAGCAGAAGTCGGTGTCCTTTTGATATATGTCACCTAGAAAACTACCTCTGCTCTCTCTCAAGTGGTTACATAACCACCTCCATTCTCTCTCAAGTGTTTACATCCTATTTGTACATGTATGAACCAGCCTGTCCAAACCTGTCGACCTAGGTATCCCTGAATACTGCAGTCTGATTGATTCCTGCCAAATTAATAGTCAGAGGTTGAGTCCATATAAATCCTTCTCCTCCACCCCAGCCTCGTCCTGCTATCGCTTGCCAGTGTCTCATGCTTGTGTGAGTGCAGCATCAAGTAGCAGCCACAATGCCATTGGTGGCAAGCGCCCGAGGCAATGGGCATTACCTGCTAAATTAATATTCAAATCAGGAACTATAATTTTTTCTTCCACAAAGAATCTTGTAGTATTAAATACATCTTGTCGTACTGTTTCGGCATACATTCGCCAAATTGTGGATGAAATGAATGTTGTGATGCATCGGCAGCAGCAGCAACAACAGCATCATAAGTAGTACATGTATTTTCCTTCACTTACATAATATTCTGGTGTTATTTAGTGGTTAGCCAGTGAGATGTTGCTGTTGTACATGATTTCGAAAATCAAAATCAATAACTGTACATTTTGCACTAAGAATTTCGTAGTATTAAACACATGTCGTCTTATTATTTCAGTATATGGTCAACGTGTGTATGTAGTCTGTTACTGTTTGACAATAATTTCATCATGTATGTAATATGGTGTATATTCCTTGTTGTTGCAGAAGATTCCCAGGTAGAAGAAGTGGAACAGGGAGGGTCATGTGTTGGGGATAAGCAGGAGCCACCGCAGTTCTCCTGTAAGTGCATATTCTAAAACAGAAAAATATTTTTTTTCTTGTACTTTTTCGCCTGTGTCTACATTTTATTATTAAAAATTCAATATGTGGTTTTAGATTATATCAGCGAGATGGGCAGATGGCTATTCCCCAATTCAGGTGAGGACGAAATGGCACCATGGGTGGAGGAGAACGAGAGAAACCTTTGTTGACATGACGAGATGTCGGATGACCTGAGGGAGATGCCAAGGAGTCAGAGTGAAGTAGGTACTACATACTCACTCTGCTTAAAAGTAAGCAGTGTTTTTTTCTTTCTTTGTAGCAACTGGCGATGTCTGGAACATTGCACTGATTGTATTTGTTATTCTTTCTCTACAGCACCACCATCCATACTATACGTCATGGCTCGGGTGCTGGGAGTGGCAAGCCTGCTTTGCATCACTGGCAAGGGCATCACATGTCAGCACGCAAGAAGCCACCGCTGCGGCCGCTGCCGTGGCCGCCGTCCCCACCACCTCCCACACCAACTTCACTCTGGCATCCATGGGCCACCCTCTCTCCAGCAAGCGAGTTAGGACAGCAGCAGCAGCCAAGCTGGTCGCATTCTGCTGATACCGCAACAACTCCTGCGCCTCCTCCTCCACCTTCTTCTCCTTGCCGATCTCATGAGGTATGACACACACATCTCAACATCTCTCCGCAAGCAGCTTCATCATCTAGTTGTAGTAGTATTGGTAATAACGATGATTCTGTGGCTACCAATAGTTCCCTCTCCCATCCTTTTAGCGAAGAACGTCAGATCAGTGATCTCATACTGCAGTTAGACTATTCGGTGATTGCTGATACTTTTGAGGAGCGAATCTCGTTCAGTAGAACCGAGAATCCGGCAGGAGGGTGTTGTTCAGTTTCTAAGAGCATGCCTTCCTGTTATAGAAATGGAGCTCCTGAAGGTTGTTAGTGATCTGTGGTACCCCAACATTAAATCCGATATGATGCTGTGCATTGAACAGTTGCACCCCTCTCCACCAAAAGTTGCCTCTCGCATTCCAGAGACAAGTCTTCATTATCTTTGGGGGGTACAATGGTGTGAGAACATGGAGCATATCAATCACTGAGTGGTGTCGTGAATCCTTCTTGAGAGCAGCCACTGGCCTAATTTTCCGAGGTGGAAGTTAGCTGAATGCTTCACCTGGACATCCATACACATGTCTATGATCTGGTAAATGGAGGGACAAGGTATACAGAGATACCTAAAGATATAGCTAATAAGAAGGCATGCATCAATGTCTAAAATAAATTCGATCAGGCTTGTATTGGTTCATGTTTATCGCCTGGAGAAACGTAAATCAGATGGGTTGAACGAGCATATAGTCGGTTTCCCCTCCATTTCTCACAATTTGTTGGTTAGCATAAGATGCGTGTAAACATGCTCTTATTCCCCATGAGGAATATAAGGAGAAACACAATAATCTTTATATTTGGATCAACTGTCAATATACTGTCATATAAAGCAATCTGCTTCAGGTGCCTGAATTATTTTTCCTCAGACAAGTTATTGGCAAGGCATCTAATAGATTGTGCTTCCAAGGACCTGGTATATGTCATTTTGGAAAACGAACTAATAAAGTGTAAAAATGCTCATCATGGGGAGTGATGCCCTTTTATGGTGTAAGCTGACTTTGAATGCCTCCTCGCTGCTGTTACCCACTGTGAAGGTGACCCTACAGCCTTACATGCTACCTTTACAGAAAAACACATACCATATGCAGTGGTGTACCAAATTTTATCGTCCTATGATTCAAGTCTTAACCGCTAAAACTCTTATGTCGGGAATAATCCTGCAGTCTGACTGCTTACTGAGCTCGAAAAAGTTTCATGGGAGGTTGATAAGCTTCACAGCCACAAAATTCCATGCCCAAATCAGAGGATAATGAAGATTTGTACAATAATGCGGTTGACTGTAATACACTCCTGGAAATTGAAATAAGAACACCGTGAATTCATTGTCCCAGGAAGGGGAAACTTTATTGACACATTCCTGGGGTCAGATACATCACATGATCACGCTGACAGAACCACAGGCACATAGACACAGGCAACAGAGCATGCACAATGTCGGCACTAGTACAGTGTATATCCACCTTTCACAGCAATGCAGGCTGCTATTCTCCCATGGAGACGATCGTAGAGATGGTGGATGTAGTCCTGTGGAACGGCTTGCCATGCCATTTCCACCTGGCGCCTCAGTTGGACCAGCGTTCGTGCTGGACGTGCAGACCGCGTGAGACGACACTTCATCCAGTCCCAAACATGCTCAATGGGGGACAGATCCGGAGATCTTGCTGGCCAGGGTAGTTGACTTACACCTTCTAGAGCACGTTGGGTGGCACGGGATACATGCGGACGTGCATTGTCCTGTTGGAACAGCAAGTTCCCTTGCCGGTCTAGGAATGGTAGAACGATGGGTTCGATGACGGTTTGGATGTACCATGCACTATTCAGTGTCCCCTCGACGATCACCAGTGGTGTACGGCCAGTGTAGGAGATCGCTCCCCATACCATGATGCCAGGTGTTGGCCCTGTGTGCCTCGGTCGTATGCAGTCCTGATTGTGGCGCTCACCTGCACGGCGCCAAACACGCATACGACCATCATTGGCACCAAGGCAGAAGCGACTCTCATCGCTGAAGACGACACGTCTCCATTCGTCCCTCCATTCACGCCTGTCGCGACACCACTGGAGGCGGACTGCACCATGTTGGGGCGTGAGCGGAAGACGGCCTAACGGTGTGCGGGACCGTAGCCCATCTTCATGGAGACGGTTGCGAATGGTCCTCGCCGATACCCCAGGAGCAACAGTGTCCCTAATTTGCTGGGAAGTGGCGGTGCGGTCCCCTACGGCACTGCGTAGGATCCTACGGTCTTGGCGTGCATCCGTGCGTCGCTGCGGTCCGGTCCCAGGTCGACGGGCACGTGCACCTTCCGCCGACCACTGGCGACAACATCGATGTACTGTGGAGACCTCACGCCCCACGTGTTGAGCAATTCGGCGGTACGTCCACCCGGCCTCCCGCATGCCCACTATACGCCCTCGCTCAAAGTCCGTCAACTGCACATACGGTTCACGTCCACGCTGTCGCGGCATGCTACCAGTGTTAAAGACTGCGATGGAGCTCCGTATGCCACGGCAAACTGGCTGACACTGACGGCGGCGGTGCACAAATGCTGCGCAGCTAGCGCCATTCGACGGCCAACACCGCGGTTCCTGGTGTGTCCGCTGTGCCGTGCGTGTGATCATTGCTTGTACAGCCCTCTCGCAGTGTCCGGAGCAAGTATGGTGGGTCTGACACACCGGTGTCAATGTGTTCTTTTTTCCATTTCCAGGAGTGTATTTGTGGGGTGACATTAGATAGAAAAGCGGAAACACCACGTAGGGACCATTATCATCTTATGGGGAAGTTCAGTGGTGCAGCTCACAATACATTGAATTTGAAATACCAATTTCCTTCCATAACTTAAGAGGGTATGGTGCTCACTTTGTTCATTGATTTCTCCAAATTCGTTGACGACCGTCTGGTCAAAGAAATAAATTTGGAATAAATTTTTAAAATTACAATAATAATTAAGTTTTCTACTGGAAATTTTTCTCAGATTAATTAGTTCTTAATTGAGACAACTTCAAGTCAGTTCTGTTACATACACTTAACAGCTTGCCAGAATTAGGAAAAGCTAAACACTAAGCGTTAGTGTGAGATATGCTGACAATCTTGAATGGTCCATTGTAAATGAATTTATATTTTAAAATCTCATTATATATCTCACTTGATTTCTCGTTCACTTTAACGAGAACGAGGTCGCCAATTGGAAATTTAGCAAACCGCGTTTACGCGTCATAACGCCGTATTCGCGCCTCGGCTTTCTTTTTCATAAGCTCGTGTAAACGTTCTTTCTTCACCTCAATGTTAATACTAACTCGTAGAGGGAAATCAGTTATCTTTTCCACCAAACTCTTAGACTTGTGGTCTAACCGGATTTCCTTCGGAATGAAACCTGTAGTTTCATAATATTTTCAAAATCGTTCATGTATTTGCCCCATGCCCTGTCATCTGGTGACAATACGTTTAACAAATTCGCCCCAGATCATACATGTATCGTTCCTCCGGATTTCCCGTGGGGCAATAGGTCGATATGTGTGTATGCATCACTTCAACTGTATTGTTTTTCGTACCTTCATTCCCTAATTTGGAAGTAAACTATGTCCCGTTATCGGACAAAATTGATTTTAGTTTGCCGATATGCACAAAGTAATCATTTGCATGTTTGTTACAAACCACTTTAGCTGTTACGTTTCTTATCGGATATAACTTAATGAACTTCGAGAGGCTTCCAGCACTACTAATATGTAGGCGAAATTACCTGAGGTCTTTGACAGGGGGCCATATAGACCCATAGACACTAACTCTAGTACATCATCAGGTCTTATACTCTGCAATCTCCTTGTCGACTGCCATTTCATCTTCAAATATTGTTACTGTGAGTGCGTTACTCGGTCTAATACTGGCCTGTGCCATTTCTATCATTGTTTGCACTATAACTGTTATTGTTGTAGTGGTGTGAGTTATTATTATCCTGCTGGTGATTAGAATTATTGCCATGGTTATTGTTGTTATGATTGTTGCTTTTAAAATTTTCGCAGCTATTCCGCCAATTATCTTCATCTTCTACCTTTCCCAAGAATGTAGTGATTGTTCTGTAACTACTGCTTATGTACCCTTTGGAATCATCTGGATGATTGCATTGATATGTAATGAGGTACATTATATTGTTAATTATATAATGAGAATCATCAGTTTGTAAATGTGTTAAAAACTGTTTGTATCTAACTAAAAAATACATGCACACGTATAACTTCAACTGACAGAGCCAAATACATGGTAAACATGTTGAAAGGCCGATAAACAAATATCTAAAAAGGCTGCTCTAAGCAAAATTTATTATTTAATATATCTTTGAATGTATGCCATTTCCTGATGAATGTGACAACTTCTCTTTTCTCTAATTCTGCTCTTCAGAAGAGAGATGCGAACCCAACTTAAATCATATCTACAAGATTATATTCAAATGTCTGTGCATGCATTAACTCGCATCAAATCTCGTTCATCCTCGCCGCATTGTTTCGATCTTCTGTTATCCCGCTGATCTATCGACCTAGGAACATTTAAGTTCAAGACCCAAATTTACTACCAAGTCTGTGTCGTTCGCCAGCTATGGCTGGATGACTGCGCCAAAACTTACAAAATTGATAAGTAAAAAATGGTTCAATTGGCTCTGAGCACTATGGGACTTAACTTCTGAGGTCATCAGTTCCCCAGAACTTAGAACTACTTAAACCTAACTAACCTAAGGACATCACACACATCCATGCCCGAGGCAGGATTCGAACCTGCGACCATACTGGTCGCGTGGTTCCAGACTGTAGCGCCTAGAACCTCTCGGCCACCCCTGCTGTCTGATATGTACAAATAATACGTAAGAGAAGAAGTTCTTCTCCGGCCTGTGTGCACAAGATATCTTGCAAAAATAATTGCTAATAAAGTGTCAGACGGAAATAACGGTCTAAGTTGTCAAGACAGTTGCTCCTCAAGCGACGGTAGTTTTATAATATGTACTAATTTACTTCACAAGTAACAGGGCGAAAACAATGAGTGTCGAAATTATTTGCGAATGGATACAGAGACGTGTAAAAATTTTTGATGTGCTAATTCCTCACATAATGCGACGGGCCACATGTTTGAGAAGAACACTTTCACCACATGAGCGGTTGACATCGACATTGCAATGCCATAAAAGATTCTGAACTGTTGACTGTAATGTTGAAACAAGCATTAAGCGGAATACTACGTAACATATGCGAAGCTGTATACGCTGTTACATAGCAATATTCCATGAAGTACAATGCCTTAGTTCTATAATTTATCAGTTGCGACAAATTATGTGTTCTTTTTTTTTTTAGTCGATTTTGGAACTTCATATATTCTAATCAGTTATAGAAATGGAAAATGAGCTAGGTCCTGCTGTATCCTTTACTTTGGATCTGAGTATCTGGGGATTTCCAGTTCTCTTTCTGAAGTCTACCAGCAACTTCTTATACAATTATATACTGCTGCATTTCTATCACTGTCTCTGTATTTCTTGATCATAACGTTGTACAAACTTGAGTATTGGTGCTTATCAGCCATATGTATTTCAGTGTGCGCGCAGAGATGAGAAAGAGTAGACTGAACCAAAAGCTGGCTCAGAATTTTTCACGGCCCAAATTTGTGACGATGTTTAGACCGCACGTTACGACGTGCGTGCGCAGAAACAATACACATGTCTTTTGCGCATACTTTTCGTTGCCTATGGGCTGACGTGCTCGTAAACAGCTCGAAAAGTCAAAGAGAACAGATGGAGTGCGGGAAACCAAGACTTGCATAGTGATCTGTCTTTCTAATTCTAAGAGTTCCTTGGGTATGGCGGCGGCTGTGCTGTTGAGGGTTTATGGTGTTTCTGGGTTCGGATGCTTAAAATTGACGTATTGTCGTCCCCGTGGTGTATGCTGTCGAAATATTTCACATGCCAATCTTTACAAGAAGCCGAAATCTTTGGTGTTTAATGGAACATCATTGCTATATAACCCTCTTACGTCAGCACGAGTAAGTTACTAAGTTAAAGAAGTTGTATATCAAATTTTACGCGTTTCAAACGATTTGCCCGTATAACGTTTTGCTTAATGACAGACTGAAACGACCATTATCCGATTTAGAACTGTCTTGAGGTGTGTCAGTGTGTTTGAAGTTGTAAGATGGGCCGGACACGCAGAAGCAGACGAAGAAGAAAGATTTCCGGTAGATGCTCAAGAATAGACTATCAGCAAGAGTTGAGGACCCTTGGCAAGTGGCTTAGAAGCCAGGGATGGAACCCAAATTGTAAATTAAGAGTGGCTGATTTCGACATTACAGGAAGAGGACTTATGGCTGGGGTTGATATAAAGAGTGGTGACAAAATTATGAGCATTCCGTGTGACATACTGTTGACAACAAACACAGTGAATTTGTCTGATGTGGGTTGTTTATTTCATGGAACTGATAACATGTTTTCCGCGCAAGAGGTCTTAGCGACCTTCCTTCTTTGGGAACGTCAGTTGGGGTATCACTCTAAATGGTTCCCATATCTAGATACTTTACCACCAAGTTTTTCAACTCCAGTTTTTTGTGCAGATGATGAAATAAAAATGTTACACAATCACCTATTGGATGCAGTAGTCTCACAAAAACAAGAAGTCAAGGATTCATTTCATAGAATTAGTGATTTAATTTCTACTAGAAAGACATGCACATATTGTGACAGTAATAAATTTTTGGACAGAATGGAAACCTTTTTTACCGTAGAAGCATTTATGTGGGCCTGGTATGTTGTCAACACACGCAGTATATTTTACCCGGTCCCTTTGGTGACGTCTCGACCTTCAATTAAAATTAAAGATAAAAATTGTATGGCATTGGCACCATTTTTGGACCTATTTAATCATTCATATGATGCAGTTGTTGATATTGAAATGAGCCAGAACAGTTATGATATTATTAGTAGATCATGCTATTCAAAATATTCTCAGGTTTTCATTAATTATGGTCCCCATTCAAACATGAAATTGTTTTTAGAGTATGGTTTTATAATTCCTTGCAATCCACATGACTCTGTTGATTTGACATTAGAAGACCTTGTGGATGCTGTAAAGAGAACTAAAGGCATAGAATGCATTTGCTCTGGAGCAAAATATGATTACCTACTTTCTCACAAATTATTGGAAAACATATTTTTATGTTCTGAAGGCTTATCATTTAATGCTAGGGCTGCCATATACATTTTGATTTCACCCGAAGCCAGTAAATTGGGATATAAAAGTGTGTACTCTTCTGAATTCTCAAAAGAGGAAATGTATATGTTGTGCATGACTGGCAAAAAGTTGGTGTCAGTGAAACGTGTGGAATATCAAACTATATTTGGCAGGATGATTGGAAAAGAAACCAACCAGTGTACTTCAAGTTTTCAGGTTGCAAAAGACTTAGTTACAGAATACTTGACTGTTTTGGACAAGTGTGAAGTTTCTTTAAGTGAAATGTGCCAAGATTGATTTGTGAAATGATTGTTCTAATACAGCCTTGTTTGCTGCTTTCACACAAATCTGAAATGGAAACACGCAGTTTATGTAAGTAATGTGCAATGTTGTGGTAGTATTTTGGTGAAGGACAGAATATTAAAATTAGGAAATGCTTCCAGTTTTTTAACCGAAGCTCTGTAACAGTGTAATTCCTTGTTTTAATTAATCTGATATTTTAGTTTGTAGTCAAATGCACATTTATTTTGATAGTGATAAAGAGAAGAGGTTGCGAAGGTGTAAAATAATCTTTTGGAGTTATACAGCAGTTAATATAAATAACTATTAGTGAATATGACCAGTTCGTCTATGTCAAAATTGTTACTTTGTTTAGTAACCTAATCAGTATGAAAATTTATAACTCTGTTAACAAATCTTCGGTGACGGTTATGTAGTGCAATCCTTTCCTCTTGCATTTTTCATAGTCTATGGGTGAAATATCTACGTGCACCAAAATATTCCTGGGATATTTGTTTGTCATACAATCTTTCTGAATTTACTTCATAGATTTAGAATCATAACAAAGTGCATTAAAGATGGTGCAAAAGTAGACATCATCCCATGCTTCAGGTCAGTCTGTTATGTTAACAAGGTTTTCACTACAGCCATGAATGTGGGGGTTGCAGAGTGATGTCTCAATAATAGTCTGAGTTCTTTGTATAGTAAAATTTTGTAGGGTGTTTATAAGCAGAATGATGTAATGGAAACCAAAAGAATAGATTTAAGAAAAAATATTTTAAAGGATAGATTTTGTGCTCTCACCACCTACTTGTGTAATGTTAGGATGTATTTTGCAATTTGTATATACAGTGCTCGAAGTATTTCAGTGCATTTCAGCACGGCCGCCAACAACGGGTAAACCATCTCCTGCAGACAAACCACCAGTTCGACAATGTTTCCACCCTGGTACTGCATCTCTTGCAAGGGAGGGGGAGCAGTTGGTCAAAGGTGGCCGGAAGATCACTGCTGTAGAAATGCTGAATGCTATGGGAGCGTACATCTGGCCAAAGGTGAGCGTGAGCCATTGTAAATTTAATTAGGTTACTCTGTGTCTATTGTTACAGTAGTGGTATCATTTTTCAACATTACAGTAATATGGTACCTGTTTCATTATATCATTTACATATTTGTATAAAATGTGATGAATTAACAAAATTGTTTATGAAATGTAGATCTGCTCAGAGTTAGCAGCTCACAAGTCGATATAGTCTGCTGTCTTATAATTCAATTGGCCTATTTCAGTATGATCTTTCATTTCACCCATGGGGGCTGTAAATAGTGAACAGAAGCAGTGTAGTATACCACTTTTAATTTCTCAGTAATTAATCAGATTGACACATTAGATTCCACTTCACCAGCTTACAACCAGTCACCTTTCAACCTAAGCTAGACCTTGGGCTATGCTAAAAGTCAGAGATAAACCAGAGCATTTGACTAAAGGAAAATTAGTGTTTAAAGTTCCATTGACAGAGTGATCATTGGGGACCGAGCACAAGCTCTGATCAAGGAGAGACGGGAAAGGAACTCTGACATGCACTTTCAGAGGATCTATCCAAACATTTGCCTTAAGTGATTTGCGGAAATCTGGATAACCCTACATATGGATGACTGGATGGGGATTTGAACCACCCTTATCCAGAATGTGATTACAGTGCGCGGCAGGGTTGTGTTTTTCTCTGCTTCATGATGACTGGGTGTTGTGTGTCTATCATCATCATTGACTCGCAAGTCGCCGAAGGGGCATCAACTAAAAAGGACTTGCAATACGGTGGCCAAACTTCCCCGCATGGGGCCTCCCGGCCAACAATGCCATACAATCATTTCATTTCATCTGGCTCAGTCACTGTGTTTGAAGTAACACTTATCAGCTTTAACTATTGATGTCACATCAAGCTTTGAGATGCTACACAAACATGATATCAAAATGGCAACCAATAACATTACAAGTTTTCATGGCATGAAAATATAATCATCAAATACAGAATCATACAAAATCTTAATAATAAATATTGAAGTTTACAGGACAACCATGGGTCAGGATAAGCTAAAATCTAAACTGAGAATTGAAAAATCGTGATGATAGTAAAATATAGAAAGCTACCAAAGATACACGATATGTTGGCTCCAAAATGCAAAAGACTTGGCATCAGCCGTAAACAAACAGTACCTGATATTGAAAACATCAGTTGTCCTATAAACTGTAAAGGCTGATACCAACACAGAGAACCAATATGTGTAAAAGTAATTACACTTGATATCATTTTAGTGGCAATATAACATACTAGGTAAGAAACTCAGATGTACTACAATATTGAAAGAAATAACCAACACTAATGCCTTGAAGCAGAGAACTTATAAATAATAGCTTAGATACTTCAACAAAACAGAAACACAATTTACCACACACACAGTTTGCCATCAAAGAAACACTGAAACTATGAAATGAAATCAAATGATTAAGAAAAACTGTCAAAAATATAAAAATAGCACAATTTAAGAAACCAGAAGAATAAAAAAACTAAATAAAAAACACCAGTGCCATACACAAAGCCCCCCTTAAAATTTCCCAGTTAAATTCAGGAAGCCCTGAAGAATACAGAAATCCTTAGAAACATTGTTCCACCAGCAATACTCACAAATCCAAGTCTGCAGGACAGGATATCACCTTTTTCTGTTCCCTACAACAGAGTTCATAGCCACAACCATCCCGTAGTAGTGTTCATACATGCCCCAGTTTCGTACTCTTTTATTCCAGGTCATGATTCACATGAAGATGGTTGTAACTCTTCTGTCCAATCCTTTATAAAGAAGCAAATCCATTTAACATTACCGTAGGATCTTCTGCAACATGTTCTCATATAAGAGAAACCAAAACCTACTTAGTGCAATTTTCATCCACAGGACATGCACGCCCAAAATAACAGCCCCACCTAGACAAAAAGAACCATCTCATCTAGCTTTCTCCTGCCCTTTTTCTTATCATAAGGTGATTCATCACTTTCCTCTGTCAACCCATGGGCCTTCCACTCCTCTCTTCCTCTACCCCCCCCCCCCCCCCCCCCTCCTGCTATTCAGCCCTCTATATTTAATAAATTTACAACATAACTCCCTAAGAAAATATTCAGCCTGTTAATGTTGCCACAAACATCTGTTTTGTGCACGTCATATCTTAGAGGACTTATAGTAAAAATAGTTGACATCCCTATAAGAGAGAATGAGTCTTGATCTCAATCAGGTACTATGCCAGATTGACTGCCCCAAGCGCTATTTACAACACCTTTGCGTGTAGCAGTTGGATGACCAATGAGACAAAAACCTTCATCAAACACATACTAACATGACATATACGGCATCAGCATTGTTCTCAAATTACATGTAACTTTTGTAAAAATTTAATAGTTGACTCCTGATCTTCCATAACAACATATGGCTGTTAAATATTAATGAAGGATGGATTTTGCAAAACTTACAGTGCAAGATCAGAAACTAGTAAAACAAAATAATGAAACAAGAAATAAAACAAAGGAGCGTGTTATGTATCTATAATACACTTAATGAGCCTTGATGCCTTGAAGAATTTAGAGACACTGAATAAAAAATTTATTTTTGAAAGGAAAATGTTTGTTTATGTATCCTAAAGCTCATATAAATTGTAATCAGTGTTTTTGCTTGTTACTGAGACAATTGGAGACACTGTTTAATCTCTGACTGCTTAGAAGATGAGACATTTGTTAATGAATGACTTCTATAATGCCACAACTCAAAGCCAACTGATGGTTTTGAATGCCAAATTGTTTACAGTTACTATACAGAAATTTCTGCTGTCTTTACTCTTTGACATCTTCATATGAATGTTACTTTTTTCCCCTTTGTTGTCTGTTAGAAATGACGAACAGGTGCTTCTGTCATATTATGTTCACTCAGTTCAGTGGCATATAGTTTTTGAATGAGTAATTTCAAACTCTAGTTTTCTCATGGTATTGTGTCCCTGAGATACTTAATCTGTCCAGATGAAATTCAACCATTTAATATTTCCTTTATGTTTTGTTATTCCATCATTTTGATCTACAAATAACTTTTGCAGCTTAGCTATGTGTGCACTAATATCGTCTGCTTCATTGTGCTTGACCCGAAAAAGGTTTCAATAATGTTTGAACATTGCATACTGCTATGTACAAATCATATATGTAGTTTTTCGCATAGTTCCTCAATTTTTGTATATCAACAAAAATTGAAGAACTCGTTCCCTTTGTGCACTTGTTACGTGTTACTGCTTGCTTTCGTACCATCCCCTTGCCAGTCTACATACATTATTTTTTATTAACTTGTCAGTTCCTATGGCCACTCCACATGTTGGCACATACCATTAATAAAGTTTTAGAATTCATATGAATGAAGCTCCCTAGAGATGTGCCACTTCCATGTTGTTCAGTCATCTGTACCTTCAAGCTTATCAATATCCACTTTATAGTCACTTTTAGTAGCAATGTTCTTATGGAAGGGTCCCATTATTGTAAGACATGTTTCAACAAAAATTTCATCCATCACTCACTGGATTGAGTCAGTCTTCTTTTTAAAACTTTTTTTTTGTGCCATGTACTCATAATAGCTCAGCCAGCAAACAATAAAGGAGGTTGATTAGGGGGAAAAATGTGTAGTCACAAATTTTTTTACAGTGGTAGGCAGGAGTGCTAGGAACAACGCACTAAAAATCCTGACAAGTGGTGTGTGACGATTGGAGTGAGTGGGTGGATGGGAGGATGACACATACAGTGAACTTTGTTTTCTTAAAGAATTTGAAAACTGTGATGTTTTTCAAAAAATTTTCCTACTGTGGAATTAAACAACATATTTTCGACAAGAAAGGGGCTATTCATTTTAGCTCTGGGACCAATAATTTCTGCATTGTAGGGGATGGAAAAATTGCAGATTATAAAAAATGATATTTTAATGGTATAAAATGAATGTTTGTTTGTTAAATAAAGTGAGATACGAACCAAAACTGTGTAACTGTGTTGTACTCACTTCGTGCTCAAATAATAAATGGTCATAAAGTTACTGTATTTGTCTCACTATTAATTGTATCAATGGTAGACTGTGTAAATCTCTACCATTAAGAAATTGTTGGCACTTGTAAAAGTGGGCTGCACTCAGTGGAACCTGTTACCACACCTCCAACATCTTGCAAGGTGGGTGTGAATATGTCTGATCAAATGGGACTGATTGTGTTCAAGTCTAGAACAATAATTGGCTGCAATACTTTGTTTGAGGTATGTTGAAACATCTGAAGCTTCATAACACCTAGGTGAACTACTTTTATTGCAGAGGGAACAAATTTAATCCTGTGGGCCTCTTCAGAGCTTGAGAGAGCTGAGACAGGAGTGATGCATTTTTAGATTAGATTAGATTAGTTTTTTGTTCCATAGATCCGTGCTGAGGAGATCCTCGTGGATGTGGAATGTGTCATTTTTTTAAAAGCTGAAATAACAATACAAATAGTATGAATATATACAATACATGATTTGTTTCTATTAAAAAATTCGTCAATGGAGTAGAAAGAGTTGGCCACTAGTAAGTCTTTCAGGCTCCTTTTAAACTGATCTTTATTAGTAACTAATTTTTTTATATTTGCTGGCAAATTATTGAAGATGAGTGTTCCTGAGTAGTGGACCCCTTTTTGAACTAAAGAAAGTGCTTTTAAGTCCTTGTGCAGATCATTTTTGTTCCTGGTATTGCATGTATGAACTGAGCTGTTTGTTGGAAAAGAGATATATTATTTTGGACAAATTTAATTAAGGAGTAAATATACCCAGGTCTTTGAAGAGGTTTCTACAGGACGTCCATGAATTTACTCCACAAATAATACGTATTACACGCTTTTGGACTCTGAAAACTTTTGTTTGACTTGAAGAGTTACCCCAAAATATTATACCATATGACATTATGGAATGAAAGTAGGCAAAGTATGAAAGCTTTTTCATTTTTATGTCGCCTATGTCTGTTAACACTAGAGTTGCAAATACAGATTTGTTAAGGCGTTTCTGCAGTTCTGTGGTGTCCGCCTCCCAACTGAATTTATTATCAAGTTGTAATCCCAGGAACTTAAGACTGTCAACCTCTTCTATCTGCTCTTCTTCATACTTCATGCATATGCTGGGTGGAAACCTCTTACAGGTTCTGAATTGCACATAGTGAGTCTTTCTGAAGTTTAATGTCGGTGAGTTGGCTTTAAACCATTTATTAATATCCATGAAAATATCATTAGCAGAGCTTTCTAGAACTACACTCGACATACTATTTATTGCAATACTTGTCATCTGCAAACAAAACAAACTCTGCTTCTGGCAGTGTAACTGATGAGAGATCATTAATGTACACAAGAAAAAGCAATGGCCCTAAGATGGATCCTTGTGGGATGCCACATGTAATTTCTTCCCATTCTGATGATGACTGATGACTTAATTCACTAGTCCCTTGCACTGACACCCTTTGTTTCCTCTTAGCGAGGTATGGCTTGAACCATTTTGCAGCACTGCCCATGACACCATAGAATTCTAATTTATTTAAAAAGATGTTGTGGTTCACACAATCGAATGCCTTTGACAAATCACAGAAAATACCTGCTGCTTGTAACTTGTTATTTAATGAATTAAGTACATTTTCACTGTAGGTGTAAATAGCCTTCTTGATATCAGAACCCTTCAGAAATCCAAACTGTGTTCCTGATAATATGTTTGTGGTCAGATGGTTGAGAAGCTGCCTCTACATTACTTTTTCTAAAATTTTTGAGAATGCTGGCAAAAGTGAAATTGGTCTGTAGTTTGATGGTATCTCTTTATCCCCTTTCTTGAATAGAGGCTTAACGTCTGCATATTTTAGCCAGTCAGGAAATGTCCCAGTTATAATTGACTGGTTACACAAGTAACTTAGAATTGTACTAAACTCACAAGAACATGCCTTAATTAACTTTGTTGATATTTCATCGTAACCACTAGAATACTTTGTTTTTAAAGATTTTGTTA
Source organism: Schistocerca piceifrons (assembly GCF_021461385.2). Lineage (NCBI taxonomy): Eukaryota > Metazoa > Arthropoda > Insecta > Orthoptera > Acrididae > Schistocerca > Schistocerca piceifrons. Next base: position 334,765,201 of record NC_060145.1, read on the forward strand.
TGGAAGTTATTTCTTTTGGTGAAGTGAGTGACATATTCATGTACCTGAAGCTATTTGTAAAGGCTAGTTTCAGATATTCAAGGGCATTATTTACTGATCCTGACAATCCCATTCTATCAGTAACGGATATAAAGTACTTGTTAAGTAGATTTGCCACACTATGCCCAACGGTTACTAATGTGTCATCTACACTTAGTACTATTTGCTCCTCTTCATTTCTGGTTCTACCAGTCCCCCCTTTCACTATATCCCATATTGTTTTTATTTTGTTCCCTGACATTGCTATCTTCTTCTCATAGTGCATTTGTTTAGATGTCTGAATTACTTTTTTTAATATTTTACAGTATTCCTTGTATTTAGCTAAATCATCAGCATTGGAGCTATTCTTGGTCTACAGATACATTTTCCTTTTTGTCTTACAGGAAATCTTTATTCCTTGTGTAATCCATGGTTTTATTATAGACTTCTGTTTAATTTGAATAACTTTTAGAGGAAAACAGTTTTCAAACATGGTACTGACATTGTTCATGAATGTGTTATATTTTTCATTCATGTCATGAGCACTATAAACATCTTTCCAGTTCATATGTTTGAGCAGTTTTCTAAACACTCAATTTTTGATTGATTGACTACTCTCCTGTACTCAGATTTAGCAGTCTTGATAATCTGCTTAGAATTTACATCTAAAACAAGGAGCTGCATGTCATGATCTGATAGTCCATTTATTACAGGTTTTATGATATGATTTTGTTCCTTTGATTTGCCTATAAAAATGTTATCAGTGGCTGTCCTTGAGGATTTAGTGATCCTAGTTGGGAGGATTTAGTGATACTAGTTGGTTAGATTGAAAGACAACATTCTCTCTCTTCGTTTAGTCGCTTCCGACTCTTCGTGACCCCATGAACCAAATCACCCCACTTTTTCCTGTCTTGCACTTTCTCCCGTAGACCTTCCAGGTTGGAACACATGGCTTCTGTGATGCCATCCATCCATCTCGTCCTCTGATATCCTCTTCTTCTAGTTCCTTCAATCTTCCCCAGCATTAATGTTTTTTCCAGCGAGGCATGCCTTCGCATTGTGTGTCCAAAGTAGGTCAGCTTTTGTTTTAACATTAGACCTTCCAGGGAGAAATCTGGTTTTATTTGCTCCAATATTGATCTGTTAGTTCTCTTTGCAGTCCATGGAACTCTAAGAAGTTTCCTCCAACACCACAATTTGAAGGAGTTAATTCTTCGCCGTTCAGCCTTTCTAATGGTCCAGGTCTCACATCCTTACATCACAACTGGAAAGACCATAGCCCTCACAATACGGATCGTTGTTGCTAGTGTTATTATCTCTGGACCTTATAACCTTGTCAAGGTTTGACATCGCCTGTCTACCGAGCAACAGGTGTCTCCGGATTTCATGGCTGCAGTCGCCATCAGCAGAGATCTGGGAACTGAGATAACTGAATGTTGTCACTACCTCCATGGTTTCTCCTGCTATATCGCACGAATTGATAGGTGTAGTTGCCATAATTTTCATTTTCTTCACATTCAGCCTAAGACTGGCCTTTTCACTCGAGTCTTTCACCTTCAGCAAGTGTGTTCTCAATTCTTCTTCACTTTCTGCCTACAGGATCGTATCATCCATGTACCTGAGATTGTTTACATTTATTCCAGCTATTTTAATTCCTGTTTCTCCTTCATCTAGCCTTGCATTCCTCATAACATGTTCTGCATGCTGATTGAATAAGTACGGTGACAGTATGCAGCCTTGCCGGACCCCTTTCTGAATCTTTATCCATTTCGTTGTTCCATACATAGTTCTCACCGTGGCTTCTTGGTCAAGGTATAAACTCCGTATCAGATGAATGAGGTGATCTGGTACACCCATGTTTTTCAGTACGTTCCATAATTTGTTGTGATTGACACAGTCAAAGGCTTTGGCGTAGTCAATAAAGCAGAGGTACACATCTCTCTGTAATTCTCTTGCTTTTTCCATAATCCACTGAATGTTAGCAATTTGATCTCTAATTCCTCTTCGTTTCCTAAATCCAGCTTGTTCTTCTGGTAGCTCTCGATCTAGATATTGGCGAAGTCTATTTTGTAAGATTTTCAACATAACTTTGCTAGCATGTGAGATAAGTGCGATTGTTCGGTAGTCTGAGCATTCTTTAGAACTTCTCTTCTTTGGAATGGGGATGAATACTGATCTTTTCCAGTCTTCTGGCCACTGCTGCGTGATCCATATTTTTTGACATATTGAGTGCAGCACTTTCACTGTATCCTTTCCAGTGACTTTAAACAATTCTGCTGGTATTTCATCATTTCCACTAGTTTTGTTATCAGCCATATTTTCAAGGGCCCACTGGATTTCGCTCTCCAAAATATCTGGCTCTAGTTCTAAATTAACATTAACATCAGCAGTAGGAGCCCTGTCATTATGTAGTTCTTTCTTGTATAGGTCTTCTACATATTCTGCCCATCTTTCCTTAACATCCTTTGCTTCACTCAGATCTTTCCCGTTTCTATCTTTTATCATTTCAATTTTTGCCTGGAATTTCCCTTTAATTTCTCTACTTTTCTTATAAAGATCTCTTGTCTTCCCCATTGCATTACTATATTCAACTTCCTTGCACTGTTCATTAAAGAATATATTTTTCTCTCTTCTAGCTAATTTCTGAAAATCTTTATTTAATTCAAACATAGCTGATCTATCTCCCTTGATTTTTGCTTTCCTTCGTTCTTCTGCAACTTGCAGTGCCTCAACTGATAGCCATCTAGCCTTCTTGCCGTTCCTTTTCTTGGGAATGTGTTTCTCTGCAGCCTCCTTGACAGTATTAGCTACTTCTGTCCACATCTCTTGTGAGCTTTTGTCCTCCAGCTCTAATACATTAAATCTGTTTTGCACCCCTACAGTGTAGTCGGAGGGTATAGAGTTAAGGTCGAATCTGCAAGTTGGGATACTTTTTGCTACATTCTGAAGTTTCAGCCGAAATTTTGCAGTCAGGAGCTCACGATCTGATCCGCAGTCAGCGCCAGGTCTTATTGTAGCTGACTGAACCGCGCTCTTCCACCTCTGATTACAAAGTATGTAATCAATTTGGTTCCGGTGTTGTCCATCTGGCGAAGTCCAGGTATATAGGTGACGTTTTGGTAGTTTAACAGTGTATTAGTAATTATGAGTGAATTTTCTTGGCAGAATTCTAGGAGTCTCTGTCCTGCTTCATTTGTTGTATCAAGACCATATTTCCCTGTTATACCTTCTACAGCTTGATTTCCCACTTTTGCATTCCAATCTCTGACTATGAAGACGGTATCCTTTTTTGGTGTTGACAGTAGTAATTCTTGTCAATCTCCATAGAACTGGTCAATAATTTCCTTTTCAGCATCAGTTGCTGGTGCATAAACTTGAATTACTGTGATGTTGAGGGGCTGACCTTGAAGTCTGATGGACATCATTCTATCATTTTTACATTTGCATCCCATTACAGCTTTTCTCACTTTATCACTAACTATGAAGGCTACTCCATTACTTCTGTTGTTATCGTGCCCAGAATAATACACCATATGGCCATCCGAAGCAAATTCTCCCATGCCAGTCCACCTCATTTCACTTATTCCCAATATGTCGATGTTAATTTTCTCCCTTTCTCTTTTCACTATGACTAGTTTTCCTTGATACATGGATCTTACATTCCATGTTCCTATGCAGTGCTTCTCTTTGCATCATCTTACTCTTCGTGAAGCTCCTCTCAACCTGGTTCCCCCCGGAGATCCGATCGGGGAACTTGAAACTCCGGAACATTTTGAGCTGAGCGAAGCCATGGGGTTTTCTTGGGATAGTTCAGTGGTGGTTTCCCATTGCCTTCCACTGTCCTCCAACTTCTATCTGCTCACCGACTCAGTTTCCCGCTGGAGTTGGTTACCCAACCTTCCACTGAGTTTCTCGGCTTAACAGGGGCACCACGTGTAGGTAGGAAGTTGGAGAATTGAGGTGACAGAGGCTGTGAGAACTCTCTTGCTGAGTTCTTGTAATCGCGTATCACCCCCATTTTATGCCAGTCTCATGATGTCTGCAGAGAGACCCCCCTCCCCCCTCCGGTTGTTTCCTGGGCCCAAAGACAACATTACTAACTGAAGTAATTGTTTACTGGAAGATTGCATTAGAAAATCTGTATTAAAGTCACCAGCAATCAAAATTTCTTTGTTTCTTCCTGTTAAATAACCCAAAAGAGCTTCTAGATGATTTATAAATAGATTATAATTTCCTGCAGGTGCTCAGTAAATAGTTACTATTATATAGGATCTGTTATGGAACTCTACTTCTGTGCACATGCTTCTAGATGCTGCTCTAAACAGAATTTATTAATGTCTATGTTCTTGAATTTATGGCAGTTTTTAATAAATGTGGCAACTCCTCCTCCATCCATATCTACTCTGCAGAAGTAGGAAGCTAGCTTAAATCCTGAAATGTCTAACATATCTATTCCAGTGGTCACTTGATGTTCAGAGAGGCAGATTATGTAAATTTGGTTAGATGAATTCATTTCATCGATACAAATGAGTAGTTCATCAACTTTATTTCTGAGTCCCGGAATGTTCTGGTGTAATAAAGATAACTGATACTGCATACTAATGGGATTATAACTGCTTTGGCGAAGATGAACTGGCGGTTTCTGATTACTTTCTGTTAAACATTGTTTAAATGGAAGCTGTATGATAAAATTTGACTCCTGTTCATCTGTTTTCTTAAACTGAGTGTGTCTGCCAATCTCTCTTAAAACTTGTTTTCTTTCCCCCTTCCCTATTCTAAAAAAGGCATCCCTCTGACAACTGTGACCACTGGTATTTTACCACTTGTGACAGTGTCCCCTCTTAAGATTTCTGCAATCAACCTGGACAGTTTTCCCTTCCCTTCCCTTCCCTTCCCTTCCCTTCCCTTCCCTTCCCTTCCCTTCCCTTCCCTTCCCTTCCCTTCCCTTCCCTTCCCTTCCCTTCCCTTCCCTTCCCTTCCCTTCCCTTCCCTATTGAGGTGAAGGCCGTGCCTAGTGTAGTCCCACCTATCGATAGCATCCACAGGAATCAGACCAATATGGGACCCTATATCCGTCCTAAGCAGCCATCCCAACTCCCAAGTTCACTCTCCCTACAGGAGAGTTCAAATGAGGTCGATCGTGGTGTCTCAACACAGACACAAATCCCACACTCATATGCTTCGTTGCTGATGCTATCTTCACCAGGTCACTCTCTATGGATATTCAGAGTCTCTGTCATTGCTATTTCCCAGACCACCCACTATAACCACAGCGTACTCCTTTGTGAAATACTTGCATAAAGAACCTACATCCTCTGTTACCTGACCCAGATCTGCACTAGGCTTGAAAAAGTTTGTGACCTGGTACTGTGGACCTAGATTTTCCTGCAGTTGTTGGCCAACACCTCTACCATGGGAACTACCTAACAGAACTTTCTTTCTGTTTACAAATTTCCCTACCTTTTTCAAGTCCATGAAAGCTTGTTGTGCCGTTTCTACAGCTTCAGCTACATGAGGCTCATCCGATTATGACTGAGGCAACAGGTCAAATCTATTGTCAAGATTTATGACAAAGCTGTCTGATGCTCTCCTTTGCCTGTTCCCCCAGTTCCCCCTATTACCTGTTGCCACTTCCCACCTCTCTTCACCCTTCTCCCTCTTTAACCTGTCCAGATCCTCCCTTGCCTTATCTAGGTCAGCTTGAAGAGCTGCAATTTTCCCTTCCTGTTCCAGTATTTTCCTATCTCTACTGCAGATCCTACAATACCACTGGTGAGCCTCATTTATGTCCCCATTTCCCACGCCACTACATTCGCCCCAATGAAAGGAACTACAGCACCCATCACCCCATACCCCAAAACTAACGATCCTATGGCGTCACACACACTTCTCACTCATCATAAAATGAAAATCGTATAAACTGATTTAAGTACTGACTAAAACGTAAACAATGATTTATGTACTGACTAAAACATAAACAAAGGACCCTAGAAACTATTCAGGCAGATATAAATTTCATGCCCCACATGTTGTGAAAAGTATTTGGGCCCTTGTCAGTGGAGATAATGATACTGACATTGTCGAATAAATATTGGTTGCATGTTTCACTTTGGGCATGCTCTTCAGTGTGGTAGACAGCTGATAGCTTCAGTTGTTGAGCTTTTTGAAATAATAACCCATGTAACAACTGCAAACAAGTGCTCACATAATAAACTGAAAGTAACTCCATTGTATAAACCCAAGCTCAGTGAATTTATTTTGTCTACTCACTCATGGTAGGTAAAATTGCCTTTCTTGGATGAACACTAAAACTATCTTACAGGATAACTAGGGAACAGTTTCCCCTCTAGCAGTGTAGAACAGTGTGTAAAGATTTAAGTAGAATTTGTCCATATTTGCATTATTATTGTTAGTAGATCATTTCTGTATTCCATGAAGTAAGCGTTAACACACTTTGTGAAAAATACACCCCGTAAATGTGTGTGTGCACTGTTTGCTGACTTGCTTGCTAGCTCTTCAGTTTGCACACCTGTGAAGGAGGGAAGTAGAATGTGCAATAACCTCCCTCCACTGGCTAAAGTCTAGATCAGGGGTGCGGCAGTTGTGGCAGTGCTTATCTGCTGCTCATAAGTTGGCAAGGCGCCAATTTCGCATAGCCAGTAGGATGATTCTTTGACGTAACCAAAGAAAGGTGAGAACAAAAGCAATGTATTTCTAGCTCTGAAATTGAAACCATTGTCTTGTTTGTTGTTTTTTGGTATATTAGTGAGCATAGAGAGAAATATTTTGTAATTATGGCAGCATATACTATAAATTGGACTGATTTAAGTGATTTAGTTCTGCACAGCAACATCGACTGTTAGTGCACGTCTTGTGGATTAATTGCAGAGAGACGAAAATTTATCAAATTTGGTGGTGAAATGACTCTTAGTCAATGGTGTGTATGGAAGGAATCATCTGGAAGGGCAGCAAAAGCTGCCACTTTGAGTAAGTGGATCAATGTTTTTAATTCAGTGTTTTTTAATAAGAGTTGCATGTTCAGTATATTAATGAACATTGATCTACATACCTTCTCTAAAGATTTAACGAAAAAACTTGATCACTTACCCAGTGTGCTTGCACACACAGACTGTGTAACAACACAGAACAGAGAAAGTTCACTGCTTTTTCGAATATATCATGGGTTGCGACACTGTCCATGGTTTGGAGAGACTGGCACAGTTCAAATAACTGTGACTCAAGCAAGGAGCAATTAATTTATAGTCCTTGTTTATGGCAGTGTTTCACACTTTCTTACGTATGTATTCCTTCAAAACTCTCATCTGCCTCTTGCTCTCTCATTGGCTATGTAATGTAAACAGTGGACACATCTTCTTTTTTTCCATCGTCCCTTACAACAAGAGCTGACAACTTTCCTGCATGAAATGCATAAGTATCCCATTGGCCCTGTTGTAGACTTTTACCCCTCCAGCCTGCCACACCAGCAGGATGCAATTTATACCTTAATAAGATTCTGTTGTGCTTAGATGTTGTACACACATTTAATATTTGTTCTTAGGCCACTTTATTCAACAATAAACTTTAATTTTTTTATAGTTACAACACCATGTTTAACAATTTGCCATTTTTCCACCCTCAGCAATGGGAAAACTATTAATTCTAGAGAAAAAATGAATATGACCTTTTTTGTAAGAAATTTAATATACTCTAATTTTGTAGAGGGAAACATTTTTGCTAGGAGCCTTAGTTTAAGAATTATATAAGAAAAATATGAAAAAGCTATCTTAAAGCATCACCCCCTGCCCTTCCACCCACACTCAACTAGTCAATATTGTTTGTATGTTTTTCCTGGCACTCAGCAACCAGAGACTGTGTCATGTGTGGGCAAGTTGTGTTTACGTATGTTGTCTATTTGTGAGGAAGGCCTTGTTGGCCAAAAGCTCACTTCCTGACAGTCTTTTCGTTGTTCCTATCTGCTATATGGTCCGTAGCAACTATCCTTTTCATAATATTGTTACATTCCATCCTCGATTTTACATTGTTTGATTTCTCAAGGATTGTCCTTTTATTTCAACACAAAGCTGAGAGAAGAATTATATTTTATTCATACCAATATCTCATTAAATCGTACCAAGCATTACGGACTTCAGTACCTCTATCTTAGATACTTTGCAACTTTTTAATTGTTCATCTTATTCTGTACTGCTTGTGCCTATAGAAAAAAGATATTTTGAAATTCTAGCAATAAATTTTGTAAATTCTTTAATATTAATTAGTTTTTGCCCAATAATTTAGAAAAGTTGCCTTTTTTATTTTTTGGAGTTTGTCGGAATACATATGCCTGTGCTTGTGTAACAGTAGCAGTTAGCACTATTCCATGCAGTATGCATACTTATTTAGAGCCGTTTTAGGTTTCAGAAGATTCTGCTTTTTGGCTATATTTCTGAACAGATATGTTACAAAATAAGGGTCAATGAAGAACAAGCTGTGTTGTTTTTGTAGATGGTTCTATTTTAAGCCTGCAGTATTTTCATACATTATTTTATCTCATTTGCTCTAGGTAACTCCTGTGAGCTCTGTGAACAATATTACAAGTACTCAGTCTAAAATGGAGACACAACCTCAGGCAGTATGTCTTTTAACCCTCTACTGCATGGTGTTCCTATTTGCCAACAAACTGTAAATTTATGTACAATGTCAAGAAAACTACTTATATATACATGGTGTTGCTATGTGGTAACACACAGTGTGTAGCTGTATGGACCTAGACTGCAGTTACATCTATTTAGATCCAACCTCTGCGAACCATCGTGAAGTGCATGGCAGTAGGTATGTCCCACTGTACCAGTTATTAGGGCTGTTTCCTGTTTCATTCATATATGGACCACAGGAAAAATGATTGTGTAATGCCTCTGTGTGTGTGCTGTAATTAAACTTATCGTTATGATGCCTATGGGAGCAATATGCAAGGGGCTGTAATATATTCCTAGAAGTCATCAATTAAAGTCAATTCTTGAAACGTTAGTAGACTTTCTTGGGATAGTTTCCATCTGTCTTAGTCTGCCAGTTCAGTCCCTTCAGCATCTCAGTGACTCTCTCATGGGTCAAACAAACTTGGGACCATTAGTGTTGCCGCCCTCTGTCTGTCAAATATCCCATGCTAGTATCTCAAGTGATTTGTAAGCAATCACTTTTGTAGATTGGTGGAATTTTCCTAAATTCTACCAATAAAAAAGTCTTACCAACTGCTTTACCCATGACTGAACGTATGTGATCATTCCATTTCATGATATACACGTGCTGTGCTGTGGGGCAATCAGTATGGTCGAAAATGAACACACTTCATATGTCGTGATCGCAGTATTGCTCCAAGATGACCGGCTTCAACAGTCTTATGCTGCCATCATCTGATGTAATGGGAAAACAAAGATAATAAGGGGGGCTGGAGGGAGACTAAAATTCATATGACGGATATACGAGGGTCATCCACAAAGGGAGTTCTGTTTCTAATTCTGTCCTCGGCAGCACTATGATCGCAGTTCCGAGCAGGTGTGGCAGTTAATTTGACTCAAGGAGAAGCATTGTAGTGCTTCTTTATAATGTCAGCCATAATTGAAAATGCCACCATGTGTGAAATCAGATCTGTGATTCGTTTTCTAAATGCAAAGAAAGTTAAACCAAAGGAAATTCATCTGCAAATCTGTGAGGTTTACAGGCAAAATGCTATGAGTGATTCAATGGTTAGAAGATGGGTCAGACTGTTCAGTGAAGGACGTGATCAAGTGCACGATGAAGAATGAAGTGGACGCCCGTCTGTGGTTACTGATGAACTGGTTCACACAGTTAAAGAGAAGGTTAAGCACAACCATAAGCTTACACTTAGTGCCCTTGCTATGGAAGTTCCACAAATCTTACAATCACCAATTCATGATATTCTTACTGAAAAACTGAAATTTCAAAAAGTTTGCTAACATTGGGTACCCAAAAATCTTACTGAACAACACAAAAAACAAACAGATGGGCAGTGCACTTCAGTTTTTTACACAGTACAATGAAGAAGATGATGGTTTTCTTTCTCGGATGGTGATGGGGGATGAAACTTGGGTATTGTATGACACCCCTGAAACAAAACAGCAATCAATGGAATGGAGACACAGTTCATCCCCAACAAAGGTTAAGCCTAAACAAATCTTGACACCTCGAAAAGTCATGTGCGCCATTTTTTGGGACAGAAAAGGCATTTTGCTGATTGATTTCTTACCACGAGGCCAAACAATCAATGCACATAGTTACTGCAAGACCATTAAGAAATTGTGCCGTGCTATACAGAACAAGCGCCGAGCATTACTGTCAAAAGTTATTGTTTTTTTCCACGATAATGGCCTACCTCACACGGTTAATGTGCTGAACACCATTCTCACAAGTTTGTCACATACTGTCAGTGGAGTGTTAACATGGAGGTGGCAGACCCGCTACAAAGTTATCTATCTCGCAGTCGGATGATCACATTCAGTGGTTACAAGCAATGAATAGCGGTATTTTATTGCCATGTCCTATTGGACTTCAACACAGTTGTATTTGCCACTGCTGTCTGCTTTGATGTGGATAACAAAAGTATAATTTCTAACTTCCTTTTTCAGTTTAGATTTTTTAAATTTCTTCAATTCCGTAGTATTTGAAGTGACTTTTCTGTTTGCTACACTGTTTGTGTTTATTCAGCTTTATTCTTTTGCCGTCATGCAAACCTGGGGATTGGACATGTTATTTAATAAAAATGTCGTGTCACACTCAGAACTGTAGACAAGTGGCAGAGTTTACATTAAAATTTATTCTGTATCTCGTACTGTTATTGTGGGGGATCACAGGACAGCTGAAAGGGATTTTTATTGTCTGTATCAAAAGCCACTAAGGAGTAAATGTGGTGAGAAGTGAAAGTAAAATTCCAGGGAACTTAAAACAGGCTTCTACAATATGTACCATTATCTATTTTACTCTGTTTCTCACGTCTACTAAATGAACACTTTGTTTACTTTAAGTGCTTTGCCGTAGCAGACAAATGCATAAGACAACAAGGACTGAAGACATGCAAAATGAACCAACACCTCTGTCTTTAGGTCAACACATAAGAGATGCGTGCTGGTTTTCTCGATTAGTGTGCAAGTTGATTCCATTTTAACTTCTCCAACTAGAGCACAAGAAATTTCTCGCAGTGTTTCATCTAATAAATGAACATTGTTTACTTTTGGTGCAAGCTGGCCAGTTTAACTTTGTAGAAATAGCATTCCACGAGTCTTTGTGAAATTAAAATTACTCTATTAGCTGTGAACCTCTTGTAGGTGTGTTCAGTCCTCATCTGAAGTTTCTGCTAGGACTGAGTTGGTCCCTTGAACAATAGGCATTGCAATTTTTGATCAGCTCTTTAAATTCATTGAAAGACCATTTAGGCTAGTTAGTAACAAGAGAGGATCCACTACTGATCATTGGGGCACTTCTCATACGATATCCCCCCCCCCCCCCCCACCACACACACACACACACACACACACACACACACACACTCTGTGGTTAATTTCATGTCTGGAACACAGCGTGCTAATGAGACTCAGTGCTTTCTGTTATGAAGGTAAGATTCCATCCTTGAAGAGGGTTGCCATTAATGCTATAACATTTTAGTCTGCCATCTAGGATTTTGTGATCCCTACAATTAAAGCTTTGACAAAGTCACACAATATGCAAGTGGATATTTTTTCTCAATACTCACATCGGCTCTTATCTGGAACATAATGTCATCTTGACACAATATTTTGGCAGTCCCCTTTTGTCGCCATCACACTAACTCACTGGAAATGAAATCAAACCACAGCAGCAGCTCCATCATACGTTGCCTGTATGTTCACCGCACATGCACGAACGTAACTGTCCTCTAGTGCAAAGACGACAGCACACCAGTGCTGAAAACTCACAGAAACAATAAATTGATATCAAACACTGTTGACACCTTTTTATAAACAAAATAAAGACTTTTTTTAATGTCAAACAAAACAGGGTTCCAACTCTTACTGAAAGGATGTCCATTATGTCTGTTTATATATCATCAGATAGCCAGATTTGAAAAGCTTCTTTCACTACACAGTTCCAATAACATGATGCAGGGCAAACCACTTGTGTCTCATCATACAACATTTTATGTCCTTCAGTAAGACAATGTTCCGCAACTGCAGATTTTTTCTGGCTGAAATAAATGCTGTGGTGCTGGTGCTCCAGGCATCGATCATGGACCGTACAAATTGTTTGTCCAATATAGGCTTTCCCACAATGGCAGGGAATTTTGTGCTACCGGACTTCTTCAAACCCAAATCATCCTCCACTGTACCAAGCAGCGCTCTGGTCTTAGCTGGCAGATAGAATACACTTTTGGTATCAAATCTTTCTAAAATTCTTACTATTTTTGAAGATAAGGTTCTCACGAAAGGTAGGAACGCCACTGATTTGCTTGTGTCTTCTGTTGGTTCCCGTGAGGGTCCAGTCTGTAGAGCACAGCAGATCTGACTGTTGTTATAACTATTCTGCTTGAACACTGTTTGTAGATGATCCAGTTCTTGTGTCAAACTATCTGCATCTGAGATGGCATAAGCTCTTTTTACCAATATACATAGGACGTCTTTATGTTTGTACAGTGGATGACAACTTGATGCATAAAGGTATTGGTCTGTATGTGTTGACTTAACGATAAACTGTGTCCTAATGCCCCATCATTCCTTCAGTAGAGAAAGACTTCCATCCTTTTCAACTTCCATTGAGAACTTAATATTGGGAGGCAGACAATTAAAATGATCTCGGTATGATCCAGAGCATTCCACCTAGGCGGCCATACCATTAAGGTATTGTTGACGTATCTCTAAAAACATGTTGGTTTTAAGAACACTGTCTTCAGTGCCGTGTCCTCAAAATCTTCCATAAACAAATTGGCAACTATGGGCAATAATGGACTCCTCGTAGCCACTCAGCCAGTTTGTTCAAAGTATTTGTCGTTAAATAAAAAATAAATTGTGTCAATGCTTGGTAACAAAGCTTAGTTTTTTCTTCATCCAGTTTACTGCAAAGGATCTTTGAAGAGGAACTCTGGTAAAAGTGACACATCAAAACTGATGATCAAATCCTTGGGTCTGAGACACAGATTTCAAACAGTGAGTAAAAACCAGAGAATTAGAATTACGATGTTCACATATTCTGACATGGGGACTGACAATGGATGCTAAATATTTGGTCAAGTTGTGAATAGGAGCACCCAAATTGCGAATAATAGGCTGAAGAGGAACCCCTTGCTTGTGTACCTTAGGCAAGCTGTATAGTCTCGGTGGGACTGCAGCACCAGGTCAAAGTTTTTTAAGGACATTGTCAGATAATGAACTTTTCTTCAAAAAACAATGGTCTTTGTTTCGGTCATCAAAAGGTGTCAACAGTGTATGATATTGATTTATCGTTCACGAGTTTTCACCACTGGTGCGCTGTCAGGCTTTGTGCTAGATCTAGGGTAGTAGCGTTGGCGCATGCACAGTGGATCTGCAGGCAGTGCATAAAGTAGCCACTGCTGCAGTTTGATTTCAATTTGCATGAGTTAGTGCAGCGGCTTACTCACCTGAAGATGAAATTTTGTGTCCGGATGATGATATGTTCTGGCTGGAGACCTGATATGAATATCATCAGTTACTATGCCAAGGAAGTTTACAGAGCCATGATATTTTTTCTTGTTTAGCACTGCCAGCATTTTATTTGTGATGTATTGTATTGTATTGTATTGGATTGGATTGGATTCGATTCGATTCTCAGAGGAGAATCCTGTAGTGGTATCACACTGACTGGCAGTTAATAAGTTTTACTTAGTTAAATGAGTCAGTATTTTATTGTAAGCTAGCTCTACAAGGTATAAGCCAGCCCAAGGGAAGATTAGTGTGGCCTCCATAGAATTATAGGAACATGTGAGACAATACTGGTCCTACAGTTTATCTTAGATTGAAAATAGGCTGTTGTTGTTGTGGTCTTCAGTCCTGAGACTGGTTTGATGCAGCTCTCCATGCTACTCTATCCTGTGCAAGCTTCTTCATCTCCCAGTACCTACTGCAACCTACATCCTTCTGAATCTGCTTAGTGTATTGATTTCTTGGTCTCCCTCTACGATTTTTACCCTCCACGCTGCCCTCCAATGCTAAATTTGTGATCCCTTGATGCCTCAAAACATGTCCTACCAACCGATCCCTTCTTCTAGGCAAGTTGTGCCACAAACTTCTCTTCTCCCCAATCCTGTTCAATACCTCCTCATTAGTTACGTGATCTACCCACCTTATCTTCAGCATTTTTCTGTAGCACCACATTTCGAAAGCTTCTATTCTCTTCTTGTCCAAACTGGTTATCGTCCATGTTTCACTTCCATACATGGCTACACTCCATACAAATACTTTCAGAAACGACTTCCTGACAATTAAATCTATACTCGATATTAACAAATTTCTCTTCTTCAGAAACGATTTCCTTGCCATTGCCAGTCTACATTTTATATCCTCTCTACATCGACCATCATCAGTTATTTTACTCCCTAAATAGCAAAACTCCTTTACTACTTTAAGTGTCTCATTACCTAATCTAATCCCCTCAGCATCACCCAATTTAATTTGACTACATTCCATTATCCTTGTTTTGCTTTTGTTGATGTTCATCTTATATCCTCCTTTCAAGACACTGTCCATTCCGTTCAACTGCTCTTCCAAGTCCTTTGCTGTCGCTGACAGAATTACAATGTCATCGGCAAACCTCAAAGTTTTTACTTCTTCTCCATGAATTTTAATACCTACTCCGAATTTTTCTTTTGTTTCCTTTACTGCTTGCTCAATATACAGATTGAATAACATCGGGGAGAGGCTACAACCGTGTCTCACTCCTTTCCTAACCACTGCTTCCCTTTCATGCCCCTCGACTCTTATAACTGCCATCTGGTTTCTGTACAAATTGTAAATAGCCTTTCGCTCCCTGTATTTTACCCCTGCCACCTTCAGAATTTGAAAGAGAGTATTCCAGTTAACGTTGTCAAAAGCTTTCTCTAAGTCTACAAATGCTAGAAACGTAGGTTTGCCTGTTCTTAATCTTTCTTCTAAGATAAGTCGTAAGGTTAGTATTGCCTCAGGTGTTCCAACATTTCTACGGAATCCAAACTGATCTTCCCCGATGTCCGCTTCTACTAGTTTTTCCATTCGTCTGTAAAGAATTAGCGTTAGTATTTTGCAGCTGTGACTTATTAAACTGATAGTTCGGTAATTTTCACATCTGTCAACACCTGCTTTCTTTGGGATTGGAATTATTATATTCTTCTTGAAGTCTGTGGGTATTTCGCCTGTCTCATACATCTTGCTCACCAGATGGTAGAGTTTTGTCATGACTGGCTCTCCCAAGGCCATCGGTAGTTCTAATGGAATGTTGTCTACTCCCGGGGCCTTGTTTCGACTCAGGTCTTTCAGTGCTCTGTCAAACTCTTCACGCATTATCTTATCTCCCATTTCATCTTCATCTACATCCTCTTCCATTTCCATAATATTGTCCTCAAGTACATCGCCCTTGTATAAACCCTCTATATACTCCTTCCACCTTTCTGCCTTCCCTTCTTTGCTTAGAACTGGGTTGCCATCTGAGCTCTTGATATTCATACAAGTGGTTCTCTTCTCTCCAAAGGTCTCTTTAATTTTCCTGTAGGCAGTATCTATCTTACCTCTAGTGAGACAAGCCTCTACATCCTTACATTTGTCCTCTAGCCATCCCTGCTTAGCCATTTTGCACTTCCTGTCGATCTCATTTTTGAGACATTTGTATTCCTTTTTGCCTGTTTCATTTACTGCATTTTTATATTTTCTCCTTTCATCAATTAAATTCAATATTTCTTCTGTTACCCAAGGATTTCTATTAGCCCTCGTCTTTTTACCTACTAGATCCTCTGCTGCCTTCACTACTTCATCCCTCAGACCTACCCATTCTTCTTCTACTGTGTTTCTTTCCCCCATTCCTGTCAATTGTTCCCTTATGCTCTCCCTGAAACTCTGTACAACCTCTGGTTTAGTCAGTTTATCCAGGTCCCATCTCCTTAAATTCCCACCTTTTTGCAGTTTCTTCAGTTTCAATCTGCATTTCATAACCAATATATTGTGGTCAGAATCCACATCTGCCCCTGGAAATGTCTTACAGTTTAAAACCTGGTTCCTAAATCTCTGTCTTACCATTATATAATCTATCTGATACCTTTTACTATCTCCAGGATTCTTCCAGGTATACAACCTTCTTTTATGATTCTTGAACCAAGTGTTAGCTATGATTAAGTCATGCTCTGTCCAAAATTCTACAAGGCGGCTTCCTCTTTCATTTCTTTCCCCCCAATCCATATTCACCTACTATGTATCCTTCTCTCCCTTTTCCTACTGAGGAATTCCAGTCACCCATGACTATTAAATTTTCGTCTCCCTTCACTACCTGAATAATTTCTTTTATCTCGTCATACATTTCATCAATTTCTTCATCATCTGCAGAGCTAGTTGGCATATTAACTTGTACTACTGTAGTAGGCATGGGCTTTGTGTCTATCTTGGCCACAATAATGCGTTCACTATGCTGTTTGTAGTAGCTAACCCGCACTCCTATTTTTTTATTCATTATTAAACCTATTCCTGCATTACCTCTATTTGATTTTGTATTTATAACCCTGTAATCACCTGACCAAAAGTCTTGTTCCTCCTGCCACCGAACTTCACTAATTCCCACTATATCTAACTTTAACCTATCCATTTCCCTTTTTAAATTTTCTAACCTACCTGCCCGATTAAGGGATCTGACATTCCACGCTCCGATCCGTAGAACGCCAGTTTTCTTTCTCCTGATAACGACGTCCTCTTGAGTAGTCCCCGCCCGGAGATCCGATTGGGGGACTATTTTACCTCCGGAATATTTTACCCAAGAGGACGCCATCATTTAATCATACAGTAAAGCTGCATGTCCTCGGGAAAAATTACGGCTGTAGTTTCCCCTTGCTTTCAGCCGTTCGCAGTACCAGCACAGCAAGGCCGTTTTGGTTAATGTTACAAGGCCAGATCAGTCAATCATCCAGACTGTTGCCCCTGCAACTACTGAAAAGGCTGCTGCCCCTCTTCATTAACTACATGTTTGTCTGGCCTCTCAACAGATACCCCTCCGTTGTGGTTGCACCCACGGTACGGCCATCTGTATCGCTGAGGCACGCAAGCCTCCCCACCAACGACAAGGTCCATGGTTCATGGGGGGGAAAATAGGCTAATCTGCATTCACATTTGTTGTAACCAGACAGCATTTATACAAGTCACATGAAATGAGAGAGAGGCAGCATTTAAGAAGGTATTGAGAGGTAACCTATCCCTCATGTTACTCAAACTATCTACACAGCAAGCAATTACAAAACCAAGTAGCCGAAGAAATAAAAACTCTTTTTGTCGAAAACGTTGTAATTGTCGGAAATGGCAAAGAATTGGGAAGCTCTGTTGGTCAGAATAGACAGTGTCTTGTCAAGTGATGACTGTCAAGTATAATTACAATAAAAATTAGGATGATATACTGCAGTCACATTAAGTTTAATGGTGTTCAGGGAATTACTTAGGTAAAAAGGTACAAAGAGTTGTAATGGTTTTTCGTATATGGGCTTGAAAATAGCCATTGTTGACAAAAGTAGAGGGGTCTGACATTAGCAAGAAAAGCTTTTCCCAAAAGTAGAAATACAATAACATTATGAGTTGTTACTTTCTCTGAAATATTTGTTTGGAGAACATGTTTATCTGCAAGTGAAACATAGATTATAGACAGTACAAACCAGGAGGTAATAGAAGGTTTTGAAACATTGGGTTACAGAAAAAGCAGTAGATTTATATATTTATCATCATGTCAGAAGTCCAAAGTTTATAATGAACAAAAGGAAACCGATCATTAACATTAGTTTATACATCGGTTGACCAGAAATTGGCCACACCTAATGCATTCGGTGTTACCCTCATCGGGTGTCTCGTGGTGTATGCGACTGGAAAGGGACAACACTGTAGTACATGGTTGTTAGTCTGCACAGCACCATATTTCCAAAACTGACTCCTCAGGAAGACACCAATTGTGATAGTTGGCCTAGTATCTCATAGTAAGACATTGTAATCTGTTGAGAGGCCGCTGTGTTGTCCACTTCTGAGGGAGCTCTTCCTTCGGAACCATCCATTTCTCCAAATACTGGCATTTCTCCTCCTGCTTTGAGGTCTTTGCTTGCTGTGTGTTCCTATAATAGCTTCAGTAGTTGCCAAGGTTAGATGAGTAGATCTGAATACTAATGGGGAGGTACTTACACAAATTGTGGATAATACAACTTTATGGCCAGACTTGAGTAAAGAAGGGATAGGTTTTTATAGGACACATCATGCGGCATCAACTGACAGATAATTTGATAATGGAGAGAAGTGTAGGGTGCAAAAATTGTAGAGGGAGTTGGTGATGTGAATACAGTAAACAGTTTTAAGTGGATGTGGGATGTAGTAGCTATTCAAAAATGAAGACACTAACTATGATAGATTAGTGTAGAGAGATGCAGCAAAGATGATGCTAGATTGAAGCCTTAAATGGTGATACGTAAGAAATGTGAAACAATGTGTGACATTGTGTAAGTAGTTTACGAATGTGTGATCAAATGTGTATTCAAGATTATGAAATTCGTGTTTATTAACTTTTCAAAGGAAGCATTAGATAATTATTTTTCTTACTTTTTATTGTATGTATTTATAGTTCTAAATTATGTGGTTTATTTTTTTGTGTACTGTTCCAATAAAAAGTATGTTAGTCTAAATGTAGGTGTCTTCTACCTGTAGGAGGATGCTGCTATTCGCAAGCGAGTGCTTGTAGCATTGGGCCTACTAGCTGGTGCCAAGCTGCTCAATGTATTTGTTCCCTTCACATTCAAGTGGGCTGTGGATGAACTGAATGCCACAGCTGCTGAGCCTGCGCTGACTCTTGCATCAGCAGAGAGTACCGTCCTCACGTATGTCACTGCTCTCCTCATTGGATGTGAGTATCAAAAAGTGGAATCATATTTAATTTTCAAATGTCTTGAATGTAGTTCATTATCGTCCATAATCATCAGCCAAACCAGTCATTTGATGTGGCGTATGGGTCGGCATACAGTGTAGCATCCCAGCATGTTCTTTCGTTTGTGCAAATTCAGTTTCCCATTGCCATTTGTATCCAGCCGTCTTTTGTAAGTCTGTCCCATCTGTCCAATGGTCTTCCTCTGTCTTTTTTTGCTGAATCAAGCTCCAGTGTAGTGTTTGTTTTGACCATCTGCCATCCTTTCTTAAAGTGGTGTGACCAGCTTGCTAACACTTCCAGGTGCTTACTCTTTCCATCATGTCGCTGACATATTTCTTACATGTTGTGTATCTACTGCTTTCTTTTTATCTTTGTTTGTGTAAACCAAAATTGAACCCTCTGTTTCTCTTTGAGCTACTATGAGTTTCCTGACAATGAACTTGCTTAACGTCCCTCTCTTACAGGCACATGTTATGACTGGTAGTATACATTGGTCAGAAACTATTGTCTTTATCTCGGCTGACATCTTGGACTTGAAAACTGAAGAGCATCTTCTCTAAGCCTGCCAGCCAACTTAATATATCAAAATATTTGTGGTTTTAAGTCTCTCTTCATATTTAGAACTTGACCCAGGCAGATATATCCTCGACCCATTGTAATTTTGTACTTACAATGCGTACATTTTTCTCCGACGTCCATTTATTCATGACGATTGGTCGTTTTGTCCGGTCATCATTTTAGATAGACTTCAGAGCAAACCAGCTTAAGTTTGCTAGTTAATATTTGGAGTTCTTCTATATTATTTTCAAATAGAACAGTATGAGCAGCAGATCATAGGATGTTTAATCTTTCCCAGAATTTGAATTCGCTTTGTTTTCCAATGCAGTATAGATATTGTATTTTGTAGGACTACTGGAAATAGTTTTGAAGATATAGTATCATCTTGTTGTACACCCTTTTCAGTGTGATATTCATCGGTTCCTTCAGTGACATTCACAAACATTATGGAGGTTTTATATAGGTTATATAAAATTTTAGTACAACCCTGTTAGACTTCTTTTTCTGTTAGAGCCTCAAATACAGCTAGGTTACTTATGTAATCAAATGCCTTTTCAAAATCTATAAAGGCAAGGCAAAGAGGTAATGGTACTCATTTTTTCTACTAATTTCTTATGTAGAGGATGTGGTCAACTGTACTAAATCCGGTATGAAACCCAGCTTGCTCAGTGAGTTAAGCCCAACCAAGCATAGTGCTCATTCTGATAATTGTATACCAGTGCAAAGTTAACACTTAACCATCTTTTTGATTCTGCAGCTCTTGTTTCTTTCTGATCTTGGAAAGAAAAACTGTTCAGTTTTGCCTTACCCAAAGCACTTTTTGTGCTATCAGTGGTGTTTCATTTATTATTCCACCTGAAAATTACTACAGGATGATTACATCTTATGGATCTTAAATGAATTTCATCATTTGGCCATTAAATTTTATGTTGGGTTATGTATGTATCCCAGCCAAATTTTCAACACTGCATAAACATATATTATTTCATAGATCAACAGTGCAAACACTGTGGCATGATTCAGGCTGTGCCTTGCATGAGACATGATAGATTATTCTTATCATATGATCACTTCATGGAAATGATCTTGATCACATGGCATTATAGGGAATAAACACCACATCTTGTTAACCAAGATATTCAGAGGAAGGAAAATCATATAGTCTTTATAATAGTGTCCACTGAAATTTTATCAAGCTTTGAATCCTAGTCCTTGTCATACATTTAAGGCATTATAGCAGTGTCCAGTATATTGTTTCAAGTTTCATCAATGTACAACTGAAATAAGAGGTAGACAAGCTATCATCGTCACATTTTATTTAGTATTCAGTTGCAGCAGATGAAGTGAATTGGTTTTGTAGGAAGATGGTGGACTCTTATTTGGGAGGAGCAGAGGTCAAATCTTCATATGCTCATTTTGATTCAGGTATTCTGTCGTTCCCTCAAAAGCTTCAGCTAATTTCTGACATTGTTTCTTCAACAAGGCCTCATCTTATTTTCTTCTTCATATTTGTCCAACTGAGTTAATGCTACATCTGTAATGGTCTAAATGACAATGATAATTAAACTCCAACCTACCTGTCTTCCTTCCAGTTGCTCAGGAAATTTATGTGCATTGGTTTATTACAGTTGAAAGTAGATTTGGCTAAGAAGCAGCCCCTTGAATGATGGCATTTGAGGATTCTCCTGTACCTAAAAAGTGACCCTTGCCCTGAGGGATAGCTGTTCTAAATGAAAATGTTTGAAATTAACTGAATTTTCCTTCGATATTTGGCAGAACATGATAATATGAAAAAAGGAAAAAGTTCCTAATGTCCCACAAAATTATATTTATTTGCTCATTAATCAGTTTTTGACTTCACATGCCATCTTCAGGTGACAACTGACTGTCACAAACAAAGATAAACATGATGTGTGAATTGCACAGATATTTGTACAGAAGATACAAAAATGACAGTGTTTTCCTATGTAAACATGACAGTTTTTTTTCACGTAGAAGTAATTAGATTAACCAAAAAAGGGTAAACAAAGTTTCTATGCAGAGATACAGTTAACAATGATGATAAATAAGATGAATTTACAGTTTGAATCTAGAATTTGTAATGAAAACTTATTTAAAAAAATGGTAGATGGAAATTGAGTCTGGTCATTTAATATTAGGCTGACATTCTGTGTCAAGTGTTTGTTGATTTCCAGTAGGGTTATCTTTCTGCTTTTCTTGGCAGTATGTAAAACTTCACTTTCTACATCATATGAATGTTTTTTAGTAGACAGGATATTGTTCCAGAACACATCGTGTTGGTAACTGGAAAACCATTCTGTCAAAAGAATGAAATGACCAGGAATGTCACAGCACCATAAAAGTTTAAATTTTTCAGTGTTTTCCAAAAACAAAAACACAGGCCAGTCTAGCTCATTCATGGGTCATTCCATGTCATCTCACCTAGGCCTCCCTGCTGCTTGGCCATCACAAATTTCGTTGAAATTTTGTGTGAAAATTTTCACAGATCCTCAATGAACAATAAAAGTTTAACATTTGTTGAAGCAATACTGGTAGAAATATAGTCACTTGTTTGACTCATTGCGTGACTTTGCACAGAGCAAGCATGAGTTTTTGATGACTTTGAGCTGTTATAACTTGGGCAATATTTTGGTGAAAGATATGCAATTTGACCACCTTGTACGACATCATTTGTTCTCTTCAGAATAATAATGAAAAGAATTTTGCAAACCATATTCAGCCTGAAAATTTTGTGCAAAATCACCAGAAAAAATTTATGCACGAAAAATTTCAGAATTTGGAGTCTTATATTTCAGAGAATAAAGGTATGAAAAATGTGAAACTAGGCATGTAGTAACCTAACCACACAAGGTTCTCAAATATAAAGTTTCGTTTGTATAACACTTTCCAAAACTGAATGAATGAAATGAAAATTTGATGATTTTGTTATAGGATGAAAAATGCAGTATTTTTAACCTGATTTTGCAAAATAAAAACCAGTTCTATATGAAACTTTCCAAACTGGGCTCATTAGAGTGACCATGATTTTAACTGCCAAAAAATTGTGTATGATTGTCCATTACAGGCTAACAATGCTAGATAATTTGAATCACAATTGGGTGTGAAAATCGCGCCACAAGAAGATGTAAACTTCAGATTCTTATCTCTTAGAATAAATGCATACTGAATATGAAACTTGATACACAATTTGTCGGTAGCACAAGAAATTGAAATACAAAATTTCATTCACCTAATATTTTCCAATCATCTACAAATTTGTCGAAAATGTGTTTATTTTCGAAAAAAGGTGAAAATAGGGTAAATTCGACACTTCTTTCACAAATACAGTTTCCTGTAAAAGCTTTGAAACTCATCTAATTCAAATCACTGTGTTTTTAAGACCCTCTCTGCCCCTCCCCCACTGTCCTGAGCAGAGGGTTTAATTTCCAACATGGGCTAACAATGCTATGTAATTGAATCAAACTAGCCGGAAAAATCGGGCTGCGAATAAAGTTTTAACTTTGGCTTCTTATATCTCGTTGACTTAACATGTGATAAACATGAAACTTGGGATACAACAAATTAGTAACGTAAGGTTTTATATATAAAATATCATTCACATCCCACTTCCAAAAAAATTTTTTTTTAAATTATAAAATAGATCACATTCAATTTGCTTTTAGAAAATCTGTCTTCCATAACTGATTTCAAACTAACGGCAAGAGAATGTTTTGAAGCATTCTGAAAATCACGTTCTATTTTTCAGTGTATGCTGACAGTACCTGAAAGTGATGGACAAATTGGGAGAAATGTACTTGTACCTGTTGCTCCTGTTTTGTTGCAAGTGATTTTTATTTTTAAATTGACAAGAATATCTCACTGTATTGCGTTGATCCTGTGTGACATTGTCACTACCAGTTTAACACAAGTTGGCAGCTCCGTTGCCATAGAGCCATGCCCAGTAGCTGTGAAATACCAGCCATGGGTGGATATCTTCACCCAGATTCTCAAGCCTGTAATTTTGTTCCTTAGTTTAGGTACCAAAACATTGTTGTGATACCTGTCTGCTTACAAAGCAGTTTGCTGAATACGTTATCTCTGATTCTCGTATCTGTCAGAGTATCTTGCATAGGTGGCAAGCAAAAAGTAATATCAATTTTTATTTTAAATTTGTTAACACAGCAACATTGACATGTCAATGGCACAAAATGAGGCACTAATAAAATTTGTGTCATCAAGGTGAGGCTCCTCTGCCCCCAGGGGGCTCACGGTTCTTTCATGAGTTTGTACGTGACCCACACGGGCACCAAACTATTGCAGCTAATTTTTCCTTCCCGGGCTGCTTTTCCTTCACCGTGCTCCTCCCTCCCCATCCTTGCTCCTTCCCGCTGCCTCCTTCTTCACCTCTCTGTGTTGTGATTTATGACGACCTGGCTATCCACCTGGGTTCCCTGTATTCCATGTGATTTTGTTCCTTTTGCCTGTTCTCTCCCCTCCTTTTTGGCATTTTGGTCCCCCATGGGATTTGACCTCCACTTCTAAATTTTCCATCTTTAGTGTGAGCCATTTGGGGAAGAATTCCCTCCCTAGCATCTGTGGCGTGGATTCATCTCCCCCTTCCTTCCCTGCTGTATCCCCCCTCTGCCCTGCTAGGTCACCAGTACATGTAGCCAGTCCTTGTGGTGGGTCTGTGATGTACCCATCTGATTGAACCCCATGACAACACAGGGATCACACTACTGATGCATGAGCTGTTGCCTCCCCATGTATGGACATGGCCATTGCTGTGGCTGGGTGGCACTCATGGGGAGAGCCGCTGATTGGTATGTATGATAGGGTGGATGCTCGGTGCATGAAGCATGCCATGCTGGAAAAATCTGGCTGTTCTCAAATGGCCATCTCTTTGAATGGTAAAGGATCATTGAATGTTGCTTTGTATGACCTGACAGCCTTCCCTTCCCTGGTTACACCCTGGAAGGAGGGCCAGGTTTACCATCTTGAGATGAAATGCTTTCCCTGCTACCTCGTCTGTACTAGAATGGACGGGGACACATTCACCACCACAAAGCCATTGTTTTTTGTGGAGAATGTCAAGGACAAGTTTGGTGAAATAGTCTCTCAGTAAGGTGCAGTTGGGCACCCTGTTGATTGAAACAGCTTCAGCTACCCAATCTGCAGCTCTTCATGCTTGTGATCATCTTGGCAATGTCTCAGTGTTTATTACACCTGACAAGCCTCTGAATGTGGTCCGGGTAGCACTGATTTTTCATAGGGACCTCATCCTGCAAACTGATGAACTCCAGGCTGTTCAGGAGTGACATGGCATTCATTTTTTTTTTTTTTTTTTTTTTTTTTTTTTTTTTTTTTTTTTTTTTTGACGTATGCTGAAGGACCATAAAGACAACCACACTGATACTGGCGGCACCTTCGTTCTGGCTTTTGATGGAGATACCCTCCCAGTGAAGGTTATGCGCTACAGGTTTGATTTGAAGCCGTACGTCCCACCACCCATGAGGCACTTTTGGTGCTTGCATTTTGGGTATATGTCTTCCCGCTGTATGGTGGAACCTCTGTTTGACGACTGTGGACACCCACTCCATGAGGGAAGCATCTGTGTTCTGCCACCTGTGTGTGCAAATTGTCATGACCGCCATTCTCCTCACTTACCCGATTGCCCAGCTTACAAGGGAGAAAAGAAGATCCAAGAGAACAAGTCCCTGGATTGCCTATCTTATACTGAGGCTTGCCAGAAATAGACTGACTCCATCCAGTCTCACTTTCTTCAACTTTTGCCTCTGATACATTCTTTCCCCCTCCTACCTTGTCCTTACCCCAGCCCCATCTCTCCCTGCCCCCTGCAGTTTCCACACCCGCCCCTCCCAGTGCCACTCCATTCCCCCCACCGGACCCCTTCCCCTCGTGTGTCGTGTGTCTCAGGCTGGAAGCCTACTACCACTACTGGAAATACAACATGTTGTTTCCTCTTATTTTGCGTTCTGTCTTGCTCTTCAAGAAATGCACTTCCATGACGACCTCTCCCCTACGTTTTGTTGTTTTGGGCATTCTGTCAGAATCGTGCTGGCCTTGGGATAGCATCTGGGGGGCCCTGCACCTTGGTGCACACCGATGTCATTAGTGGCTGGATCCACCATTGTACCAACTTGGAAGCAATAGTAGTTAGTGCAAATGATCCCAGCAATCAGTGTTTGCAATGTCTACCTCCCTCCTGGTAGGACACTTGCTTACGTTGAACTGTGTACCTTTACAGCAACTCCTGCCGCTGTATCTCCTCCCTGGGGACTTCATTGCGCACCACCCCCTGTGGGGGAGTGCCACTTCGACAGGTATCAGCCTGTTAATTGACCAACTTATTACGGACTTTGATTTGTGTCTCCTAAATGACAGTTCCCCTACCCACTTCAGTGCTGCTAATGGCACCTTTATTGCTATTGATCTCACTTCCCTACATTGGTCACCCAGTGGTGATGTTCATGACAGTGATCACTTCCCAGTGATTCTATTGTTCCCCTGCCTCCGCCAGGCGGACAAGACCCTATGTTGGGCATTTCGTAGGTCTAATTGACCTTTATATATGTCTGCTGTGCACTTACAGTTCTCTCTCAAATTGCATTGATGTGGTAATGCAGGGTGTGTCTGCCACTATTCTTCATGCTGCTGTCCTCATCATTGACTGGTACCGTGGTGGACCAAGGATGTAGCAGCCGTTATCCAGGACTGTTGATGGGCACTGCAGAGATTTAAACACCACCATCCATAGACCAGCATTATCTCTTTTAAGTGTGTCCATGCTAAGGATTGCGGGGAGCACCATGTTTTCTGCCTGGGGATGTATGCCTCATCACAGGTTTGGTCCAAGCTTTGTAGCCTTCTAGCCCACCAGCAACAATCAACTGCCCAGAGTCTTATCCTCCAGGGTGCTTTGTGTACTGATCCATTGGTCTGTACAGAACACCTTGCAACAGCATTGGTCTCCTCTTCCTATCCTGCTACCTTTCTCCAGCAGAAATGCTGAGTTGAACAGACCCACTTCTGTTTCTACCGCCACCAAGCTGAATCCTATAATGAACCCTTCACTAAATGAGAGTCCTTCCAGGTTCTTACCTCTTCACATGACACGGCCCCAGGCCTGAATTCCATCCACAACCAAATGATCTAACGTTTGGAAGTTACCCAGAGGCAACATCTACTCAGGGTCTTCAACCACATTTGGCTCAGGGTTACCTTCCCCTTGCAGTGGTGTGACAATATACTTATCCCCTTCCTTAAGGCCGGGAAAAAACCCAATGTCTCTCTGCAGCTACCGCCTGATTAGTGTGACCAACATACTTTGTAAACTGCTCGAGAGGATGGTTAGCTTGCAGTTATGTTGTGTCCTAGAATCTCTGGGCGTTTTGTCCCCGTACCAGTGTGGCTTCCGGGAAGGACGATCTCCAAATGGCCATTTATTCAGGTTGGAAACAGCAATCCAACAGACTTTTACTCGCTGCTGGCACATTGTTGTGGTCCTTTGACCTACATGAGGCATACAACATTACTTGGCACCATCACATTTTAGTTACCCTCCATGATTGGGGACCCCTTCTGATTTTTATCCGCGAGTTTTTATCCCACTGGCTATTCCGGGTTCGAGTTGTCACTTCACTCAGCACCCTTCGGATTCAGGAGAACAGTATCCCACAGGGTTCCGTGTTAAGTGTCACATTCTTCCTCATAGCCATCAATTGGCCTGTGGTTACCCGAGCATTGAACATCGATGATTTTTGTGTCTGTTTCAGCTCCCACTTAACACCATCTGCTGAGCACTGACTTTAAGGTGCTGTCTGACAGGCCTCTGCATGGGGTCTCTCTCATGGCTTCCAATTTTCTCCCTCCAAAATGTGGGTTATGCATTTCTGCCATCAACCCACAGGACACCCCAATCCAGAACTTTATTTAGGTGACCAGCGCCTAGATGTTGTAGCACAGTCCTATTTCTTGTGCCTTATATTTGATAAAAAGCTGACCTGGCTGCCCCATATTTGCCACCTGAAGACCACATGCATGCGGAAGCCTAATGCTCTCCGCCTCCTGCCCTACACATATTGGTGTGCAGATTGTGATACTCTTCTCCATCTTTACTGTGCTTTTTTTTTGTCCAGATTAGATTATTGTAGTCAGGTTTATGGCTCAGCAGCTCCTTCCACTCTGAAAATACTTTACCCTGTTCAGCATTGGGTGGTGCATCAGGCTATTGGTGCCTTTTGCTCTAGTCCTGTTGACAATCTCCTCGCAGAAGTGGGGGATTTGCCCTCTATAAGTACGATGGAGTCAACTCCTGGTTTCTTATGCAATTACCATTTCTGAGGATGTATGTCTGGAGTACAGCATTGTATGGTAGTGAAACATGGACTGTGGGAAAACCGGAACAGAAGAGAATCGAAGCATTTGAGATGTGGTGCTATAGACGAATGTTGAAAATTAGGTGGACTGATAAGGTAAGGAATGAGGAGGTTCTACGCAGAATCGGAGAGGAAAGGAATATGTGGAAAACACTGATAAGGAGAAGGGACAGGATGATAGGACATCTGCTAAGACATGAGGGAATGACTTCCATGGTACTAGAGGGAACTGTAGAGGGCAAAAATTGTAGAGGAAGACAGAGATTGGAATATGTCAAGCAAATAATTGAGGACGTAGGTTGCAAGTGCTACTCTGAGATGAAGAGGTTAGCACAGGAAAGGAATTCGTGGCGGACCGCATCAAACCAGCCAGTAGACTGATGACAAAAAAAAAAAAATTCAACGATTCTCTGACCATCCCTTGTACCCTGTGTTCTTTGCAAATGAGGAATGTCTCCCTCCTGATACCTACCCCAGTGTGGGGTTGCTGGATGGCATGTGTCCCATTTACCTCTGCCAGGATCTCAATCTCTACTCACTGGAATGTGCCCTATGTATTTCGCCACACACCGCTGCCTTGGATGGTGCCTAGACCATGGATTAGGACCGACCTGTTAGAGTCCTGAGGTCTGTGTTGCCTCTATGGTCTTCCAGCATCTTGTACATTCCATCCTTGCAGAGTTCCAGGGTGCTACTGTCTTCTGATGGTTCTAAGATGATAGATGAGTGGGATGTGCTTTCACATCTCCTACTGCCTTAGAACACCATTTATTACCGAGATCATGTCGCAGAGCTGCTGGCCATTAACAGGGTCCTCCATATTGTTATTCAGGCCTCCCTCCAAAGTGTTTTAATGTGTACTGACTCGATGAACAGCCTGCAGGCTATAGACTGATGCTACTCTTGTCACGCTTTGGTCTCCGCTATCCATGACCACCTCTCTGCTCTTGGCCGTGCTGCCTGCTCAGTTGTCTTTCTCTGGGTCTCGAGTCATATGGGCAACTCAGGGAATGAACTAGCTGACTGTTTGGCTGGAGAAGCAGGTACTGACCATTCCCTTTCATGGTTCCAGCTCTGCAGATATGCAGATCATCAAATTTTTCTTTGCCCAAAAGTGGAATGACATCTGGTGCGCTACTGTTGTCAGTAGTAAACCACGCACAATCAAGGAGACTACTGCAGTTTGGCACTCTTCTTTCCACTCCTCTCGGAAGGAGTCCATTGTCTTAAGCTGTCTACGCATTGATCATACGAGGCTCACCCATTGTTCTCTCTTGCGTCATGAGCCACCTCCACAATGTGGCTGTGGAGCCAGACTGATGGGGTCCCATATATTGGTGGAATGTCACCTTCTTTTGGCCCTTTGTACTAAGTATGGTCTTCCAGATTCCACAGCTTTAACATTAGCAGACAATTCACGGGCAGTTGAACTGGTCCTCAGTTTCCTCCATGAAAGTGATTTTAATTTTCAGATACGAGGTTTCACTTTACTCCTGGAGTAGGGGCAAGGCGGTTGTGGTTGGGGCCTCTCTTTATGTTTTCTTGGTCGGGGCCACATGATCACTCCCCCCTGCAAAGACCACTCTTTTATCCCTCTCTTTTTCCAGTTTTTAGATTTATTCTACCCTTGCATGTCTTCTGTTGTGTGTGTTAAAACTTTCTCGTTTTATAGTTTGACCCCCCCTGAGTGGATCCATCCACTTTTAGCATACCCTCTCTCTTCCACCTGTAACTTTGGAACTGCGGGACTAATGACTTTGCCCTTTAGTCCCTCCCCCCCTCCCCTGCCCGTCAATGAATCAATCAATCAAGGTGAGGCCCATTTATTTCATTGGCCCAAAAGCCAAGATGCTTGTTGGATATCAGAAGAATGCCTCATCACCACAGTCCATGTCCATTTAATATCAACATCTGGCTGATAGTATCAGTTTCCAGAAAAAGTTTGAAAAGTGTAAACTGCGATGTTGAGAGGCTTAAAATAAAAATTGGTGTTACCATTTCCATGCTGCCATGTGAGATTCTCCTACAGATTTGAGAATCAGATATTATCACAACAATGCTTTGGAGCCTAAATTAAGAAACCAAGTTACAAAACAAACCTGGATGAAGAAACTCACCCATGGCTGGTATTGCACAGATATCAGATGTGACCCCTATGGTGATGGGATTGCTGGTTCTTGTCCTTGAATAGAGAAGTGACCAATGCAATATAATGAATTATTACTTCATCATCATCATCATCATCATCATCATCTTGGACAGTTTCCAGCCACTGGCTGGGTCTGTCGGGAACACAAGCCTCTCCACCGTGTTCTGTCTTTCCACCATTCCCCCTCTTCCACCTTCGTCCAGTTCTCTCCTCTTCTCATCACACATTCCTTCACTCCCTTCACCCATCTATCTCTTGGTCTTCCTCTGGGCCTCTTCCCCTCCAGTTGCAGATCAAACATCCTCTTTGGAATTCTTCCCTCATCCATTCTCTTCATGTGTCCATCCCATAAGTCCAACCCCTCGTCCAAGTCGTGGGAGATGGGCAACGGCACAAAGTAGGGGATTGCCTTTAGGGGCGATGTACAGCGGGGACTTCGTGTGCCCCAGGACCGCTACGGTAGCTGAGAAGGCCCTATGGGAACCCTGAAACGTGACGGCTAACGGGGCTCTGGTGAAGCTGCGATAGGCCTAGCAAGCCAGTAGTGGATAAATCAACTGCTTTCAAAATGAATTATTACTTGTCAATTTAAAAATAAAAACCACATGCAGTGAAACAGGAGCAACATGTTGCTGCAATGTAAGCTTTTGCAATGGTACTTTCCCTCAAATTTACCCATCATTTTCAGGCATTGTTAGTGCAATTGGAAAATTGAATGTGATTTTCTGAATACTTGAAAACATTCTCCTTCCAGCAATGATTAGTTTGAGATCAGTAATGGAGACCAGATTTTTTAAAAGCAAATTGATTTTGATCTATTTTTGTAATAAAAAAATCAATTTTGAATGGATTGTGTAAAAATTTAAAAGTGGGGTGAACGATACTTTATATAGGAAAACTTTGTTACTTAGCTGTTGTTGACGTCATCAAAATTTTCATGTTTATCATGTGTTTAACCAACAAGATACAAGAAGCCAAACTTAAAACTATATTCGCAGCCCATTTTTTGTGGCTAGTTTTATTCAGTTTATGTAGCATCTGTAGCCTTCGTTGGAAATTAAACACACTGTTCTGGGGAGGGGGCTTAAAACACATTGTTTCGAATGAGACTGGTTTTGAAGCTTTAATAGCAAATGTTATTTGTAAAAGAAGTGTGAAATCTACCCTATTTTCAGCTTTTCCAAAAACTCAACATCTTTTTGACTAATTTGTAGATTATTGGAAAATAGTAGGTGAATGAAATTTTGTATTCCATATCCTTGTGCTGCTGACTTATTGCATATTAAGTTCCACATTTAGCATGCATTTATCCTACGAGATATCAGAATTTGAAATTTAAATCTTTTTTGTGCTGCTATTTTCATGCCCAAATTTTATTCAAACTATGTAACACAGTTAGTCTGCATTAGATAATCGAATACACTTTGCTTTGCGGCTCAAGTTTGTGGTTCAAATCATAGTCTTTCTAATGAGATAAGTTTGGATAGTTTCATAGAACACAGTATTTTTGTAAAATATGGGCGAAGATACCACATTTTTCACCTTTTTTACGAAATCTTCAACTTTTCACTTACTTTATTCAGTATTGGAAGGTGGTACATAAATGAAACTATATTTTTGAACTTTATGTTGTTACATTCTCACAAGCTAAGTTTCACATTTGTCATACCTTTAGTCACTGAGATATATGAACCCAAATGTCAATATTTTTTTGGGTGTTTATTTTTTTTTTCAGGCGATTTTTGCCTCAAATTTTTGGGCTGAATATTGCTCACAAAATCCCTTCCATTATTATTCTTAAGAGAACACACAAAGTTGTAAAAGATGGCCAACAAAATATTGCCCAAGATATAACAGCTCATTTGCCAGAAATTCAATCTTGCTCCACACTGTCATGTATGAAGTCAAACAAGTGACTATATATCTGCCAGTATTACTTCGACGAATATTAAACTTTACCTTTGTTAATTGGGGACAAGGGCGAATATTCTCACAAAATTTCACTGAAATCCATGATGATGATGGTTGAGCAGGAAAATGTTCATAAATTAGGCAATTTGTCATGGAATGAATAGCATATTCTCATTAAGATTATGCAATGTTGACATTCCTTTGCTGTTAACTCTTTTTTTTGTATGAATATGCAGTACCAAGTATAAAGTACTGTTTGACAGTGTTATCATTTTTATCTCAGAAGAAATTAAAAAAAAGGAATAACGTTTAGAATATATTAGAATTTTATGTCATGGCTGAGATGGTCAAGGATAGGCAAAATAACTGTGAACTTTTAGAAGCAGTGGCCCCAGCATTTGTCTGAAATGATTTAGTGAAGCTAAACCTATGCACTATGATAGAGATTTGAACCCAACATAGAAGTCCAGTGTCTGAAGATTTATGCCACCCCATTTAATGCAAACACAAATCAATAACGATCAAAGATGCGCTGTACCTAGAGGACTTAAAATAGTTCTCAAATACAGCATTGTCCTTCCAGGCCCACTGTTCATTTGGTTGGAGTATATCATGCAATGCGAGTGAGTAAACTTTATACATGTGGTTGCAGTTAATATATGGTAATTGACTGCTGCCTTTCTTGAGCTGTTACCTCCCTTATCCTTCAACTCTACTTTCAGATTCCCTACACTTACAAAAATTCAGTTTTTATGGAGAGTTTCAGCCATTAAGAGAAGTAGTTTTTTCCCTTTTGGGAGAGGTTTTGATATTTGTATTTTGTTTCCATCACAGGTGGTGTTTGTTGTACCTTTTTCTTCTGTGAGGACTTTTGTATTAGTTAGTGTTTCGTTTTCTGCCAGTGAATATTTAATTTGCCATTGGGAAGTCACTTCAAAACTAAAGTATCATATTTTTTATGTTTAACTTCATGGAACTGATTGGAAATTTCAGTATTTTTATTATGTGTATTAAGCACTTTAGCTTTTTCAGTTTTGTGATTGAACCTTCTCTTTACACTTTTAAAGTGTTGCAAATGCACTAATTGTTTCAGATGGTATTGCAAGGGCAGGAGCAGCTGGATTCAGTGAATTGCGTAATGCTGTCTTTGCAAAAGTGGCCCAGCATTCAATACGCAAATTGGCACGCAATGTATTCCTTCATCTACATCGTCTTGATCTTTCATTCCACCTTAGCCGCCAGACAGGTGCATTGTCAAAGGTTAGTGTACATTTTGAGAACAATATTTTATGAGTTTGCAAGACAAAAGAAAGTAAATTAACAGTTGGGTTTCATGTATGCATGGAAAATGTTTAACAGTTTGTAATTAATATTTCTTGTCATTTATTATAATAATTAAATTATAATCTTCATGTGTTGGTAGTAGAATTGGTTGTTACATATTAATTAGTGTCAGTGGATGATATCTTTTCAGCCACTGTCAAATTATAATACTGGCACATTGCTGCAGGGGACACACATCTTAAACACACTGATGCATTGTGATACCAGTCTGCTTGTTGCCTTGTCCCTTAATTGTCTTTTTCTGGTGGCTTTGTTCAAGTCTCAGGGAGGAATAAATCAAAAGCTACTCATTTTTGTATCCTAAGCTCACAAGTTTTTGCAACACTGAAGCAGGCATAAATGATCCAAAAAGAAGAAATAAATTTGATTAATTATGTACATAGTGTGAAGTTTCCAATGTTGTGTCTTAATACACATGTAATTTGCATGCATGTGTTCTAATGCTTAACTGGCGCGTGAGGAGAAAACAACAGAAAGCTCTTACACATAAAAAGTTTAAATAAGCTGTTCATTTACTTCTCCATACAAACCACTTCAACACAGTATGCCAAAACTAGATATAAAATGGATATGCAGCAACTATCTGGTAATCCAACCAGGTACTGAATAATAGGTCAATATCCAGAGGATACTGGATTTTCAGTAAATTACATCAATTTAAAAAAAATCTAGTTTATTAATTCACATGTAAGATACTCTAGACACAAAGAAAACCACAATATCTTCAAATCAAAACATTGTTTATTATTCATTTTAACAAAAATTAAATTAGTACTCGTACTGAACTAGGGACAGAGTGTGGTGGATGAACACAGATTTTTTAGCATTAAGAGGTAATAAGTGATTTATGCTTGTCTTCATGAACAAGGCCAGCTTCAGAGAAATGCTTTTAACTATATAAACTGCTGCAAGGTGCTGAAAGACAAATTCTGGCAAACTTTGTTAAATTCAGGTACTGTGTCACATTAGCTGACTACCGTATGAAGGTGGTTACTGTGATTGATTTGAACCGTCTTTAAATAATTTTTTTTCATTTACGACTTCATTGAAGCAATCCCAAAATGTATTGTGAACCTTGCAAGTCTTAGTTGAGTCAGTCTCGTTTCATCTACTTCAGCAGGTATTCGGGATGAAGTACTGCTGGTGGAAGATTCTTGAAAAATTCCAGTAGGATCTTCTGACAAGTTCTTTCAGCTTCAGTGACAACCAAATAGCTTGGATCTAGAAATTTTGTAATCAAGTACTTTGGATCTTCATTTAAGACACTGAAATGACTTTACAGCTTTCAATGAGGCTCTTATGTGTGGTAAATCAGGGATTCTCTATACTGCCTCATCTTTATGTAAATATGCCACAATGTGTGGTATTGCTTCAGGTATACAGGAGAGACTGAAACTTATATTTCTTCAAAGGGCTTCAATAATTTAATGCACTGTTCCATCAGAAGCCACTGATAAGACATGAAGTTAGTGACTATACAGTGAGTGACATAGCCTGTTTTTGTTCTAACAAGTGCTTTACCATATAAAAGGTGGAATTCCACCTTGCACTGATACCTTGCACCAACTGCTTTTGTAAATTTAGTTCTTTTGAATTGCCAACAGTTTTTTTTCTGATCTTGAATGATTGAAGTGGGTTAAGAAATGCCTACAAGTAGTAACTGTTGCTACTAGTGTAGGCTGGACCTTCAGTGACTCAGTTACAACCCTCTGAAGCAAACAACTGGTACATGCAGCAGAATCATACTCAGCCACATAAACACTGTTTACCATGTTCGAGCCACAGTCATCAATGAATAAATGTATGTTGCTTTGGTCAATATCCTAGTGATCTGCAATAGTAATAAAGCCCTATTGCCATATTTTCTCCAGTGTGAGAACCTAGACAGCTGTTCGTTGCAAGAACTCTGTGTTCCAGCCAGAAATCAGGAGATGACCAACAAGCTGTGAAACTCATGATTACATTATTATGGAACCAAGTCCCTATATCAGAAGCTACAAAACCTACTAGAACAACTGAAAAATTTCTTTTGATTTTTTCATAACTTCTGCCGTAGATGTAAGGAACAATGTTTTGGAAAATGTAGTATGGCTTGGCATTTCATAACGGCATAAAGCCCATTCCAGGAATCTTGTAAATCTGTTCTTTTCTATAATAGATGATGGCTCATCATGAAGTGCAATCATTCCTGGTATTAGGTTATGATCTCTTTTGGTTTTTGTGTTGTGTACATCCCAAACTAGTTTCTTTCCTTTCAGATGACTGTGAGATAGTCAGTTGCTTTCCTGTTGACATTGAAGACAAACTTGTACTGGGGATGTCTAAAAGACAGTGTAGGCACACCAGCAGCTGTAGCTTTATCAGTTGCTTGGAAGAAAGAAAGGTTAGATATTTTCTATTACTTTAAATGGTTTTCTATATTTCACAAATATATCTGTGCATCCCAGGCAAGTTTATTTAAACCAAGTTTTCAATAAATAGGAACCTACTAATGATATTTGCCATTTTATCTATAGACCTTGTTAATCAGTGTAATAAACCAATCCAAAACAAAAGAAAAAGACAAGCCAATGCTAGGGTTGCCATAATCCAAGGACGAAAATCAAGGACAAAATTCGGTGACTATAAGGATGTGGTTGAAACATGGACCGATATGTTGTGCAAGTGACCATTGGTTTGCATTTCAGTTGAATCTTCACCATTACTTTACAGTGGTAATTATGAAGATGTGGCTGAAACCCGGAATCACACA
Organism: Schistocerca piceifrons; assembly: GCF_021461385.2. Taxonomy (NCBI): domain Eukaryota; kingdom Metazoa; phylum Arthropoda; class Insecta; order Orthoptera; family Acrididae; genus Schistocerca; species Schistocerca piceifrons. The sequence goes on from NC_060145.1 coordinate 334,801,451, forward strand.
ATGCCCTTTCAACTTTCTGCACGTCAGCCAAATCTTCATAATAACCATAATTCAAACAGTAATTCTGTCAGCAAAGAAGTTGTAATTAACAAGGAAAATTAATCCAAGCGTTCATGGCGTCTATAAAGGAGTAGTCAATGATGAAGAAAATTAATTGCAATTGACATTAAATAACATTTTAATTAAAGCACGGAACACAAATTATTAACACGTACACGATCATGCTGCTACAATTGATACATATCTTTCGCTTTATGCTTTAAACCAGTCATATTTCCACATTTAATACTTGGAAATGCATCAATATATTCTTCTCGAAAATGTACTTTTCATTTTGACATTTTAAATTCTGTGCAATACCACCACCAGAAGTACACTTTGCACTGCTGAATGTTAACTTTACACGACCAAAGAATATTACAGCAGAAACGTTGTAAACCAACAGTGGAAAACTGAAACAATCGCAAAGAATCAATTATTGCACTGCTTCCACAGTCTGTTCTGAAAATAGCAGTGTGATTCTGAAGTGACACGGAATATCAGCACAGGTTTCAACGGCTATCGTCAAGTTTGCAGGAGTTATGAAACACTTGATCGGTCACCAGTGGCAAAACTTGTGTTAAAAAAAGTTTTTTTACTTACTAGCCACTTTTTTCACGGACATTTTCCTCTTCGTCCAGGACACCCATCTTCGAGCATAAAATCATGGACTGTCGGTGAAATCCGCAACATATGGCAACCCTAGCTAAGGCTTTGGTGTGTTCCTGCTGTTTTTTCTTCTCTGCCACAAGAAATTTGAACTTGACACAACAAGCAAATTGCTGGCTTCTTATTTTTATATCTTATAATGGTTTAGATTCCCAATTTAACACTGATGTGACAATGTCAGAGGTAACATGGCTGCAAGCGGTGGCTATGGGCCGCTGTCATAAGGGGAGCCACTGCCAAGATATGCACGTCATGTACTGCCACCCATTGGCGACTATTTTCCACTGAGCCTGTGGTCGAGGCTCATGGCGTGGCAAATTACTTGCTGTACTTTGTAGCTGTTTGCATCACATCATTGCAAAACCAAGTTGACTGTGTTTTCGACTCAGTTTGTTTCCAAGTCTTGAGTGCTTACATATTTGGAACTCTTGTATTTCTCCGCTGAGTTAGCTGTGTCCTGAACTTGTTAGTGCTTCTTTCACTTCATGAACTCGGTCTATTGCAGACTTATGGGAATGCGTGCTTGTTTCCCTACATAGCATGATGCACCCACCAGAGGAAGTGGCAATGAACAGTCTACCTATGCCACACAAGTTAGAAAAATTGTCACCGTTTATACAAAAATATTCCTAAGCAGGAAATTTCTTCTTTACAGATGACATTTTTTAAAATTTATATTGAAATTAAAAATTATTTTTAGTATTAACCCTAAATGATAATTTGAAATGAGCAGTAATCAGTGATCACATTTCTTAAAAAAATCAAATAGTAAAGTCAATCAATCAGTGTCATTTACTCACTTTTCTTTGAACAATGGTGCCCAAATTTACCTGAATCTGCCTACGCATCCATTCATGATCTCCATGGGCTCACTCAGACCTAAACATTACATGCATCATGGCAATATTTAGCCAAATATCCAGCTTATAGGATGGCTGGACGTTCACCTGGCCAAACAACTGTCCATTTCATCCATAAACAAAACCCTCGGGTCTGTCATAGGAAATTAATTTTTTACCTAAAAGTATATTTTATGGTTAACTACATATTCCACATGGTGGATTTCTGAGTATGAATTATGACAGATTTCATAGCATGCATCAAAATTACCAATGGTATTTCTGCACACACCACCTGAATCTCATCCCAAAATGTGTCCAGATGCTGTTTGCGGTGGTAAGCTTCCTCTTTTACATTGCTCATAAGGGAAAAAAAGAGACAAACCAAACCATTTTTTTATGCACTAGGCACTGTCAGTCTTTTCGTCAGACTAGTTACACAATTATGCCAACTGACCGTTCCATTAAGTTTGAATTGCACTTCGTCTGACCAAACATTGCTGCCCATAAATCCTGGTTCATGTGTAATCATTCCCTGACCTTATTCACCGAATTGTAGCTTGGGTAATTGTCACTTAACTGTTTCATCAGCCTTGGAATAAAATAATGCAACCTGCTTCTTTTTGGAATGCATCGTAGACTACTGACTTCTAAACCTCTTTCATGTGCCTGGAATACTTTTGTGGTGAACACAGTAACAATTGCAGCACCAAATCTGAGGTTTCATCACTTCTGGCCATGCAAAATCACACTGATTGGCCTTTCTGCACATGACACATTGGTCTGTGAACATCCAGTTTTTCTGGGAAATGTGCATATGTTAACCTTGTAGATGAATCAATCCCATATTTGCGCCTCCACAGTTTCTAAATTGCAGCAACATTCGCAAACTCTGATAACAATTGGAAGCTCTGTGGGGTTTTGTGCAGGTGGTGCTATTGCCTATAGGAAGTTTGCAGGGACTGTTAGTTGATCCCAAATGTTAGTAATTGTGCAAAATAGTGAAATAGAGGGAAGACCATGTAAAACTATTTGTAGGAAAAGTAGATTCCAGGCTGAGATTCATTGGAAAAATCTTCAGTAGTTGTTATTGATCCACAAAAGAAGTGGCTCAAGAGCGGTGCATTTTGTTGGACATTCCATAAGTGCTAGAGTGCAGCGGAAGTGTTAAACAAAGTCTAGTGGCAGTTTCTACAAGAGGCCTTGTGCATATATAAGAGGTGTACTGTTGAAATTCTTAGTGCTTATGTTCCAAGTAGTTGGGCAACATATTATGTCTTCTATATATGTCTTATGTTTTGAGCATGAACAAAAAATCACAGAAACTATAGCTCATGTGTAAGCTTAACAACAGTTGTTCTTCCCTCACAGCATACATGAGTGGAACAGAGAAGGTGGCAGATGATTATGGTATGAGTAGAACCTTCCAACCACCATAAGATAGTGCGTGAAATGTAGTTGTAGATGTAATCTACTTCTGCTCATATGTGCTGTAACATATGTCATCCATCGTAACGTTAATCTGCTGTCACTGATTACGGTTGTGAGCTAGATTGATGATCCTGTTGCCATCTGTTGAGGAAACGAAATTGCTGTTATCCAGAAATTTAACCATTTAATTGGGAAAGTCTAAACTAATATTGTATTTGTTAACTGATGAATCTATACTGGACTATACTTTTAAGGGCAGAGAAAATATATGGTGTTTTTTAATTTGAAGGTTTACACCTTCCTGTAGTGATATACTCAAGAGAAAATCATTATAGTGAATGCGAAATTCTGATGTGAAGAGCATACAAAGCACTGAGGGCAGCATGTTCTCATTCCATGCATGCTTATAAATTGAAGACAGTCTTAACAAGTTGATCTGTATACTAAAATAATATTTTTAATTTCTGTTGCAGACAATAGACAGAGGTAGCCGTGGCATCAATTTTGTTCTCTCTGCCATGGTGTTCAACGTGGTTCCCACAGTATTTGAGCTGGCCCTTGTGAGCACTATACTGGTTAGTACGTGCTTAGATCATTAATATTATAATTGTGTTACATATTAGTGAAAATTGAGAGTTATTTTTAATTTAAATCAGTCATCCGTAATAACTGGCAGTTTTTTGGGTGCATCTAACATTTTTGAATTTATTTGATTCAGTTACCTATCCCTTAATGTGCAGTTGTTGGTACTTCTATTTTAAACAGAACGCACACGCTAGTATCTGTTTTGTTAGTAGTTGAATCATGCAGTTTCAACGCTATCAGAGAAAATGCCACCTTGTATGGAAGGTGTAGCATTTGTTAAATTTGAGATGTGGGCTGTGTTGGATACATTTAATTTATCCCTTGTGCATGTGCTTTTTTTTTATCTCATTCATGTGATGGACTGATGAATTTTGTATGTAAACTCACACTCTGGAACACAGTTCACTCATATCCTTTGTGCAATAGGCATCTGGTGAGTGTCCTTACTCCTACTACATGTAGCTTTTCTATCTAGTAGTAGAAGCTACCGTCATTCCTCATTTATTCGTTTTAGTGCAATCAGTGTCTACCCAGCCTTGTTTTAAAAACAACCAGCAGGTTTCCACTAGAACAGAGTCTTTTTAGTTAGTAATTCCCATATCTACAGGCCAAAGCAAGTACATTAACATGTTTACATTAACTTACCATGCAGACCTACCACTATGTATACAGTTTTGAATCCTTAACAATTTGACTAAATTCTTGTGTGTTGTTGGCTTTATCTTTCCAGTCATACACTTTCATTACTACCAGTTGTTGCTGTCATCTTCAGTGCGATGTTGCCTGTGCATAACTACTGCAACCTAAACACGTTTCAACTTGCGTATTACATTTCAACTGTGCCCCCCCCCGACACACACACACACACACACACACACACACACACACACACACACACACACACACCTTTTTCCTCCGTAACCCCGTAACCGCATTAACTATTCCTTGTCACCTTAGGACGTTTCTGATCGTCTTATCTTTTCTTTGTCAAGTTGTGCTATAATGCTCCTTACTCCATGGTTACATTCAGTATCTTTTCATCAGTTATCCGATCTACCCATCTAATCCTTATCATTCTTCTGTACATTTTAAGTTCTCTATTTTCTTTGAGTATATGCTGTCTATTGTCCGTTTCCCACTCACTCCGGACAAATGGTTTCATAAGACTTCCCAAAACTTAAATTTATATTAGATGTTGACAAATTCCTCTTTCAGAAATGCTTTCCTTGTTATTGCCAATGTACATTTTATAACTTTTCTGCTACCATCAATTTTGTACCCAAATAGCAAAATTCCTCCACTACTTTTAGAACATCTCATTTCTTAATTCAGTTCATCACTGTCACCAGATTTATCCATCTACACTCCTTAACACTTGTCTATTCTTCTTGGTGTTCATCTTGTAACCTCTTTCCAAGGCATGGTCAATTGTCTTTTCTCCAAGACTTTAAATTTCTCTAACACAATGACAATGTAGTTGGCAAACTGTGTTTTTATTTTTTCTTCCCATTCCAAATTTTAGTTTAGTATTGTTTATTGCTTGCCCAATGTACAGATTGAATACCATTGAAGATAGACTCCAACTCTGCCCCTCTATCTTCTCAACTACTGCTTTCCTTTCAGGTCTTCATTCTTGCACAGAAACCAGACTACAATTTAATGCTGTAGATAACATTTCACTTCCAGTGTTCTATTACTTCTGAATCTTTCTTTTTTTTTTTTTTTTTTGTAAATCTACAAATACTAGAAGTGTGTGTTGTCTTTCTTCAACCAGTCTGCTAACATAAGTTGCAGTGTGGTCAGTAATGCCTTGTATGATCTTACATATCTCTGGGACTCAAACTAATCTTTCCCCAGGTCAGCTAACCAGTTCTTCCATTCTACTGTAGCTGATTTGTGTGTAATGCCGACTGTCAGCTTATTACCTTTGATCAGCAGATAAAAAAAATATATTTCTGTTTTCAGGGATCTCGGTATGGTTCCGAATTTGCTGCTGTTTCCTTGGGCTGTGTTGCTACATATGCTGCTTTCACACTCGCAATCACACAATGGCGTACAAAGTTCCGTGTTCAAATGAACAGGGCAGAGAACGAAGCAGGAAACAAGGCTATTGATTCATTAATTAACTATGAAACTGTTAAGGTAAAGCAATGTGGACTACAACCAAGCTGTTGTTTAACATGAATATAAGCTTCAGTGAAGATCTCTTGAAAGGCCATTTGTTGAAACCAGTGAAACAGTGATCTGATCAGTGGCAGTGGACAGAAATTCACTAAAATAATACTGTTGTCTCTGATGACCTTTCCTCAAGATGAAAAGGAACAAGGCAGTTGAAGAGCCAGTGGGAAGAATATAAATTGGGAGATCCAAGGTAGATGGGAATAAAACAAATATTGAGAATAGCTATGGATAAAAAGCAATGGGAAGGGAGAATACACTCGTCTATCTTGATAGAGAAATGAAGCTGGAGAGGGAGAGAGACAAACAGTGAAAATAAATGGAAATGGAAATGCAATTTTCACATTTGTCATTGTATGCAACAAACATTCCATATGTGAATGGAATGGGAAAAAACTAATAACTGGTACAATTGGACGTACCTTCTGCCATGCACCTCACAGCGATTTACGTGAATGTAGCTATAGGTATAGATAAATTCCAGTGGTTCATTTCTAGTTTTTGGCTTTTCAGGAATCCAGACAATGCAAAAAAGTGACATTTTACATTAAAAGGTGGTGTTACATGACCCTGTGGACAAAAATAGCAACAATTTCTGCTACATCTGGGAACCTGAGAGTGAAATAGATGCAAAAATCATTTCAAAAAGCTGTTGGCCTCATGACATTCAGCAAATGTCTTTTTATGATTTTTTTTCTAAATATGAAGATGCTATTTTTGGTTTATTTCAAATAATGTTTTGTCACCATCTTCTGACCATTAAAAGGCTATTACTATATCTAATGTATGTTGCCTTCCTTCAGTGACTTACCTGAGAAAAAGAAACAGGACTCTAGTTGTGTTTTTAAGGGATTGTTAATAGAATCTACTGCATAATTTATCCAAAAACAATGGGTAATGTACAGTGAAATGATTCGACTAGGTCTTAAACCTAAAATTACCTAATACCAAGTGAGCATTTTATCACAGAAAAATCTCAGTTTCTCATTGTTTGTGGGTGGTGCTGCTGCAGATCAGATCACTGTTAAACTTGTCAGAGTACAGCATTCTTATCTCTGCACAGGTGTATTGCTCAAAATATTTATCAGAAGCTTTATGTACTACATTTGTAAGTTGTTCATTTGTGTGAAATTGTTTTAAAGAATTCCAATTTCAAATACTCCTGTGTTGGTGTTCAATTTTCTGGGCATAGAATCACAAGTATAGTGTTTCTCTGATGATGAAAAGTAATATGAAAATATATGAACAATTGTGTTTCTGTTATTTATTATAATTATACCAAGCTTTGAAATCAAAATGAAAGTTCTTATTTGAACATTTTCACAGCAAAATAGACATTTAAATGAAGAGTGATTGTCAGTTTTCCTTTTGCTGAAGAACAACTGCAAGAATTTATCTTATTCTGTAGATAATTGCCTAGACTGACAATCAGAGAAGACAGGTCTTGAACTTTCAGAAATTAAAAAAAAAAAATTTTAATTGAGTGGCAAAGACGGATAGGAATTAGAAAGAGGTAAAGAAAAGTGTAAAGTAAATTCTAGTCTGAATCAGAAGAGACAAAAATCTGCAAGGAAAGTAATAGTAAACTCAACAACTTCCTGGTCCAGGATTTGAAGAGATTTTTTGTCTCCTCATTTAATATTTACAGTGTTTCTTTATCATCATTTCATGTTTTCTACTGTAAATAGTCTGCTCTTATTTCTTAGTAAATATATTTTTCCCTGTATATACTTTAGCACCTATGTTCATAAAATGAAAAAGTAACTATATTGTAGTTGGCTGATGAAAGCTGGAGGTCATGGTAAATGGAGCAAATGAACAGAATTGACAGAAATAATAATTTGAATTCCACATGCTACATTCAATTGCTACTGTGTGCTGGTAAATTTTAGCTTCAAGAGGGTATTCCATAATTTTTCTTGTCTGTACTTTATCCCTCTATTTTGTTAAATGTTTATAACAGCAAATGAACACACAATTCCTTATTATTTGTGTAAGCCCTTCTCCAGTAATTTGTAAGCAGATTTTGTTGTTTCTATTTAATTTTAGTTGCGTTCTTGCACTTGTTGCACAACAGGCAAGGTGAATATGTTTTCTGAAACTTTGTCAATATTCCTAAAATTGTGTGTGTGTGTGTGTGTGTGTGTGTGTGTGTGTGTGTGTGTGTGTGAGAGAGAGAGAGAGAGAGAGAGAGAGAGAGAGAGAGAGAGAGAGAGAGAGAGAGAGAATATTGAATACATATACATACACTTTCTGCATGAAAATAATTTGTGTTACTCAACATTTATCCACAATCTGGATATTCTACAGCAGTGCAATTTCCACTGCTGTTATACAGAGAGCATTACTCCCTCTCTCACTCAGTAACACTAACATAGCATTATTTATGGATAGTTTGTTTGGATTTACTTCATGTTGCTCAAGTCAGGTAGCAACAAATGAAACAGACTTGTGCCTGATGTTCAGAGTTGTTGTTTAAAGTCTGTTTCATTTTGATGCAGTTAAGTAGTTTCAACATTTGTGTATGCGACTTCGGATATTACAGTTTGATGATTTTTACCTCTCACAGTATTTCAACAATGAGCAGTATGAGGCAGACAGATATGATCGGGTACTGAAAGACTATGAGCAAGCTTCGCTGAAGACAAGTACCAGTCTTGCTTTGCTTAATTTTGGCCAAAATGCTATTTTTAGTGGTGCTTTAAGTCTTATAATGGTGATGGCTGCCAAGCAAATTGCTGCAGGTGAGTTTACTATTGCATGTTGTGGTAATTCTTTAATTATGCCCACTGTCACTTAGAAATGTTGGTTTGTGTACTGAAAGAAATGTTTAAATATTTCCCCAGTAACAAAACATATTTAAATGGCTCTAATCAAGTATCTTGTTAGATAACAATTTAGTTTTGTAAAGAAGGAAGGAAATAGCCCTTATTATAAAGTTTACTGGACCAAATATCAACACTTATGTAAATAATGGCAGTTAACTGGTACATATGCATGATTAAGTTACGTAGATTAGTAAGAGTAAGTCAGGTGTACATAGATAGAATCCTATTTGGACATGATCGCACTGTGAATAAAATTTCCCTATTTGTTGGTGTATCAACACTTACCGACAAGCATGTTACAAGGAATGATATTCCACTCAGTCATGTAACATAGTGTAAGGAAAGTGGTTATGAAAACTTCCTAAACTACAGGAATCTGAGACAGTTGTCATACCTTGTCTTTACTATAGGTTTCGAACCTGACCGAAATTTCTACTGTCAGTGACTGCAGGTCCACTTCACTCAATTTCTGAATGACATTTTGAATGGAACTGCTTGCAGTGGTAATTTGTGGGTTGGGTACCTCACAAAAGGCCATTGCTTATAAACATCCTTAATGAGCAAGTTGGCTTTTATTCTCCTTCTTCGTGATGAGAATGCTGTGGACATTCCCATCTTCCAAGCTGGCAACAGCTCTGCTCGCAGGGCTGCAAATAGGTGTTCCTGCTTTGAAGCACACTCAGGCACCCTTTAACAGCTTGACTGACACTAGACCAGAAAGGAGCTATCATGTTTGGAGGTGCACATGATTGTAGTGTGACCTTAATGTCTGGGACTATTTGGAGCAGCAAAGGAAATGCAGATATCAACATCTCCATAATTTGGTAGCTCTGCAGGATGTGACGGTCAGTGAGTGAGTGCCTTGAGATGAATATAGTGTACCTGAAGAACTTGGCATACACTCTTCCTCACTGAATAGAGGCCATTATCAAGTCTAGAGTTGGCGTTCACAGCATCACTGTGAGTACTGAGGAAGAATAATTTTTTGTCCGATGTATTTGACAGACAAGGAGCCTATTTTGTCAATGGCATTATGTATGAAACTTACATAATTTCGTTCTTTGTGGTATGGAGAGTGTGAATCTGCCCAAAAAATCATACAGACACCAGTAGAACTGCATGTACAAGGAAGTGATTAACATGTTACAGCAGGAATTTTACTTCTGACAAAGGCGACCAGAATAGTTTTAAAAAGTTCAAAATTTTTTTATAAAAGGGAAAAAAATGAATTTGTAATGAAATGTGAATAGTAATATGTAGTTTATTATATTATGATTTAATCTGTAGGACGAGAACAGAATCGCTGGTGAAATTCTGTAGTGACTGAGAATAATAATAGTGAATAGAGAACAGGTTCTGTACTTCATGCACCTAATGGCCAGCTTGGCTGCAGTAAATCTATTATTATATTATGATTGTGGTGCTGAAAATTCCACATGAATTTTGTGCAGCCAGTTGTCAGACAGTATCTAAAACTCGGGATTGGGAGGAATTTAAATTACATCGAAAGTGTCGTCGTGCAAGCTACTTAACTAAATAATTAAATGCTGCTACTGGGTTATTAGTATAATGTGTTTTCAGACAGTTCCTTTCGGACCCTTAGTAGAAATGACACTCGTGCACTAAACTAAATGGACTGTGTGAAATTACTTCGAATCCAGCTGAATTATAAGGTGATCATAATGAAGTACTATTGGTAATACTCAGATGCCAGAGTGCAGCAAATGAGTCATAAATATGAAAATTCTAGATACAAGGTGATTCTGTGTTGTTACAATCATCAAATAATCAAGCAGCAAAGTTCAGTATAATCTCTCATTGTGTTGACCCAAACACAAAATTTTTGTCTTATTTTACACATTTCACCACCTGTTATTGCACCTGAAGTAAATAAAGCAGAAGTGAGCAGCAAGAATATAGTATAAAGTAAATAACCATTCATCTTGCAGAAATCTTTTTCTAACTTCCTAATACACTTATTCTTAAATAGTCTTTGTTGCCGATGGTTCCAGCTGAACTTTGATTTACAAACTCACAACACAAGACACAAAAAGAACTTGTATAGACATTCTCTCTCATGAGAAGATATTCAACAAGCTCATGTCTAACATAAAGTGAGAAATTGAGAATCTCAAGTGATTTGAAAGAAAAAAAGTACCTTATTAGCTTTTGCTTGCACAAATTAACTGGATATGTAGATTCAAGGATTGAAAAATTCTGTTTGCTACATGGAAAGTAACAGTGTTCACTGTAAAGCTGCATAACAGGTAGTAATGTACTGTAAATAAGACACAATATTTACAGATGTAGGCAAACATTTTCTTTCAAAATTATCATTGTAATGAAGTAAATATTAAGCTACCAACGGCAGGTGAACAGCAGCTATATAGTATGGTTGACAAGAAACACCTGCTTCCATAATGAGTTTTCTTCCTAATTTACGTGATTAAATTTAGATGGCATTTGCACAAATAGCATTAAATGGTGTAGTGATAGTTTATTGTTAATTCACTAAACAGATTAAGAATTCACCATTCTTTGTGTTTTGTTAATGTATATCTTGCTTTGTACCAAAACCCTGCAATTTCTCCTTCATGAGGTCTGCAAAAAGTGAATGAATAAAAGAATTACTTGGGAATAGTTCTAATGGCCTAGAATTATGATTTCTAAAAATAATGTTAGGCTGCAGAAAAAGTAAATTTTATATGCAAAGATTTGTTCAGCAGTATTTGCTTAGCATGTGGATGTCATCCAGTATTAAGACTGGTGGAAGTATTCTCTAGGTCACATTTGCCAAAACCATTTACTGTGGAAGCCTTTTATGATATTCAGTTCGCTTCATTAGTTGTCTGATTTACATAACAGCTACAAAGCAGATTTTCTGCGAACATAATGAAGTACTGTTGATAATACTCAGATGTCAGGGTGCAGCCAATGAGTCATAAATATGTAACAAAAATTCAAGATACAGGGTGATTCCATGAAGATGATGATGATGATGATGATGATGATGATGATGATGATACAAACTCTCAGGAATGATGGAGAAGGGTAAATGCAACCATTTGAGATAAGAAATATTGGTTCATAAATCAGAAATGAAAGCTAAAAACCAAAATCGTTCTTATACCTCTTGACAGTGGAATAGACGTACCGGTACTGTTACTGCTAAAATCTGGACCAAAATAAGAAAAAAAAAGTGTAGTCAGATGGGCTCTAAAATGCATGCCTTAAGAGGTACAAGCATTTTATCTTTGCTACTGTGCATCTTCTTAGCAAGTGCCCATTGCTCATAAGGTGTGCATTATAGAGCCCATAGTTACTACACGCACTTTTTCTTTAATGGGTCCATACTACTGCCATTGAAAGTTGCTCACCCTACAATTTAAGCAGCAACAGTACCAGTACATATTTTCTTCTGTCAGAAGTAATGATTTTTGTTTCCGGACTAGGATGCCTTACCTCAAATAGATACATGTACCCTTATACGTTTATCCTTCTCCATCATCCCAGAAAGTTTTTTAATTGGATGGATAAAAAAACCTACTTACCAAGTGGCAGCAGAACACACACATAAGTTGGCTGTAATTGGCAAGCTTTCGGATCCAGTGGCTCCTTCTTTGGGCAGGAGGGATGAAGGAAAAGGGGCAGATTATGGGAAAGTCACCCAGAACCATCGGTCAGGGGGGACTTACTGTATGGGATGACAAGGAAAGACTCTAGGAAAGAGAATTTCCTTCTCATCTCATATGGTAAGTCTCCCCAGACCTTCTATTCTGGGTGACTTTCCTGAAATCTATCCCTTTCCCTAGACCTCTCCAGTCCTTTTCCTTCACCCCTCCTCCCCGAAGGAGGAGTCACTGGCTCTGAAAGCTTGTCAATTACAACCCTCTTTTATGTGTGTGTTCTGCCGCCACTTGGTGAGTAGATTAAATAAGTAATGTCAATAACTGATTGTTTTTGTTGTTATATTATCCCTCAACGTTTGTATCATCATCAGAATCTCGCTGTACTGTGCCATTAGAGGATAAGTGGAGAGCACTTTTTAAACCATGTGATATAGAGATGTATAGTATTCTGGTACAGATGCACAGTCGTTAATGCAAAAACACAAAAAGTAAAAACAGGCTGCTCTATTAGCAACTTTAAATGAGCATGGCTTCCTGTACCTTAGCTGTGTGGCTAGAGGAAGGAACCAATTGTAATTATATACTTATATGGATATGGTATCTGTTCTTTCGGACATGTCCAAAAGAACACACACCATATCCATATAAGTATATAGGTCTGGCAATACTGTGCGGATGCACACACATTTTCTGAACTCTTACGAGACTTGGTAAGAATGTCTTACACGAGTAATGAGTGTGTTGGGGTGGGACACTACAAATGTAGTGTGTGTGGACATACAAGGTGAGAATGTGGGTCTTGTGGGAGGTGTGCACGAGATAGTCCCTGCAGTCGCACTATCTTCTGTGCCCTCGGTTGCTCAGATGGATAGTGTGTCTGCCATGTAAGCAGGAGATCCCGGGTTCAAGTCCAGGTCAGGGCACACATTTTCACCTGTCCCCGTTGATATATATCAACGCCCATCAGCAGCTGAAGCTATTAAATTAATTCTAATTTTGTCCAATTGTAATTCGTCACAGAATAAAAGTCAATTATAGTGATGCATATTTGCCAGAACAAGTGTGTAAATGATATCAGAAGTTAGAAAAAAAATATGTCAGTAGTTAATGCTCCTATATGTTTCAGGTGCAATGTCTTATGACTCCATAGAACATTGGTGTCATTGTGACCATTATGGTGTGAGATGGTGTCACAGTAAATGGCATAACGAGAACATTCTCACACCAGCACCCCTTTTATCCTCTAGTTTCACAAAGTTTTCGGCATTGCCCAGAAGTGATAGTGAGACATGGCCTATTCTTTATCACCCATATAGGGCAGTTTCTGATGTATCATCAGGGAAGATTGTACAAACTGTTTTTGAGGATGGAAAAGATGGCGTTGAAGCACAACACAAAGACTACTGCTACCAGTACTTCATATTCAAACTTTATTATAATCTTTGCTCTTAAATTGGTCAAAAATTGATTGCTGTCAGTATGTTGAAGTATGACAATGCATAGCTCACGAAGCTGTTGTGATAATCTCAGATCTGAAGTTTGAATGTCCTCTGTATCATCCATATTTTCCTTCACTGATTTTTATATGAATGGACAATTCTGTATTGAGCACTAAGTTCTATTCTGAAGAATGAAGTACATTGCACAGTGCTAGAGTTGTTTCACAGATTTAAAAAAAAAAAATTGTCTATGGGAATTTGACATTTTATAGTAGATAGTACCTATGAATTGAGCATGGGGGAGATGTTCAACAAGTGATACAGCTTTGCACACTTTTTGATTTAACTTTCCTACACACCATATTGAACCACAACTTTTGATCTGCATTGATAAATATTTTCAGTTATGTTTATTGCTGCTGTAATTTCTGTTTGTACAGGGCAAATGACTGTTGGTGACCTTGTAGTAGTGAATGGTCTACTCTTTCAGTTGTCTGTGCCATTGGGCTTCTTGGGATCTGTATACCGTGAAGTGCGCCAAGCTCTCATAGACATGCAGACAATGTTCACTCTTATGACAGTTGATTCCAGTATCAAGGTACGTTGGGTTAATAACTTGTGTCCCTCATACAGTAGTGAAAATCAGTATACAGGCAGGGTTCCTACAAAAGTAATTTACAATTCTGAAGCAGGCATGCATTGAATTTATTATGAAAGTAGTAGATACATATGAGACGTAAAGAATCATGACAGACTTACGTAGTTTCCTTCATAACATAAGTAACAAAATAAGGCATTTGCATTTCCTAGATGGAAATTGGTAGAACACGACTCACTGTCATGTATTATTGCACTATTAGTACTTTGCCCAACCTCTGTTCTTCCTAATTACCTCAAAAATTCTCTCTGGCATTGATTTTGTTAGGGTTTGTAATTCTTGCAGTGAAATTGTAACCATCTTTTCGTGCACTGCTCCTTTCAGCTCACTTCTGGCCTCAAATTGCCTTCCATTGCTATAAACATGCAAGTATTCCTCAAAAGATTTTCCACATGGTTGAAATTCAGACTACATGGAGGCCAGGGTAAGCCATCAATATCCCTATCATCAAACCACTTTTTTGTCATGCAGAAACTTGCTTAGATGTGTTATATTGTTGAGACATTAGACTTTTGTCCTCTAGGCCCTGATACATTCAAATCCGTTCTGTCTCTGGCATCTCAGTTAACATATACAGAGTTCATTCTAATGTTCACCCGAGCAATGGGTGGTTTACCTTTATTGAAGAATGTTGCCTAAATCACAGCACTTCCACCACCAAAATTTCTGCTCATTCTTACCTGCTGCTCTGTTCTCAGATCATGCCAGTCATATTGAAATCCATCGGGACCATCCAAATTAAACTTCGTCTCAGCATTGAAGATCACATTATTCCATTCTCAAGTCCATCACATATGTTTTTCAGCAAACTCCAATCTAGCTTGTTTCGTATGTGCGTTAGAGCAGGTTTCTCCAGTCGTTTCTTGAATGCAAGGTGCTTTCATTGGACAAAATTTGTTGTACATGTCTGGCAGTTACTGGCAATTGTAAATCAGCAACAAATTGCAATTTTCTGCTTTCCCCATATTTTCTGTTCTGTCTATACCATGCCCACAATCTAATGAAATTATCAGTGACTGTACTTGAACAAATCAACTGGTTGTCAATTTGATGATTGGTGTGTCCCATTTCATTGTTTCACCATGTTAACTGTTTTCTGCGTGGCATTATCACAAGTGTTTTATGTGCACAACACACACTGTCACTAATGGTGTCTGTTTGCTATATGCAGGAAAGGCACATACTAACACTGCAGTGTGTTAACTGTCTTTATATTGAGTTCCACCATCTACCCCCTGAATCTTATATACGCTGTGTGTAACTATTCCAAACAATAATGTTAATTTTCCTACAAATGTCTATGCCTTTGAACTGATTTCCACTATTTTAGGCTTTTGTTATTATTGGCATAAGGAGTTGTTTTAATCAGCCTAACAAAAAAATAAGTTACATAATTAATTTTCAGTTTTATTCATAGTGATTATTGTTTTATGGGCATCAGGCTCTTTTACAGTGCATATTTCTCTGACTGGTGCGTAGTCCCCAGTGCTGGAGACGTCATCAGAGGCTATAACAACTCAGAAAGCAGTTACAATCACAATTAAGGTCAGTTTGAGGTTGTATTTGTTTTCTGAGTTGTTATAGTCTCTGATGGTGTATCTGTCATTGGAGATGAAACACCATGCAGGGAAAATTGCTGTGTGCTGTCCTGGTACACAATGAAATACTCGTGCTACAGTACTATAGTACACCACTAGAGTAGCCAAAACAAAATGGTGCAGCCCACTGAGAAAGTGGAGTATTCTGCAGTAATTCATTTTCTGAATTGATAGGCAAACAGGCAGAGCAACTTTTGCTGATCTGGTGAAGTATATCATCATATGGCACAGAGGCCTGCTGGCACACATGCTTCCAGAGAGGTCAGCTAAGTGTGAATGATGAACAGTTAAGTTACAAACCTTCTTGCTGTGAAGAAATGGGAATTTCAAAAGAAGAGGGGGTGGGGGTGGGGGGAGTGTTTGGAGACCAGCATATAACAAATGAATTGATAGAGGACAAAGTGAAAAATCTGTCATGGATGACTTCACACCTTCTTGACATTTTGGTCATGACAAAGCCCACTGCCTGTTGCATTCCATAGCTGCTCACAACTGTTTAACAAGCCTGTGGAACTGAGGAAGCAGCAGAAATATTGTAGCTGTATCAGGCCAATCCAGCTTACTACTTTAGCCATGTAATCACTGTAGATATCTGAACCCAGGACTAAGAAGTGAAGCAAGCAGTGGAAACACGTGGATTCAGCCCCACTGAAAAACATGAAAATGGATCCAGCATTGTGGAAGGTGGTCCTGAGTTTTTGGAACGTTTACCATGTGGTGTTAACAGATTGTTCTCATAGGGGGCAAATCATCACAGGAGCATACTACCAAAGCCTCTTGATGGAGTTGTGGGGGGCTGTTAAAGCGTCACGTGAAGGTGTCCAGTGGGATTATTTTGCTCAAAGACGGTTCCCCAACTCACTCTGCGTAGGAAACAGTCATATATACTTATCCAATTTTGTCTCCCAGTGACTGCTTCCTCTTCACTTTGATGACTGCTTTCTGCACTCAGATGAAGAAACCATTGGGTGGCTGGCCTTCCACAGAGTCTGTGAGGTGATACTCCAGGTGATACAGTTCCTGTTTTATCAAAATACAGACTTTTACACAACTTAGGTCTCCCTCTAGTTATCTGCTGTAACACTGTCACCAAATTTCATGGCAACAGATTGATTTTTTTTTTTGAGGTCATAATTAAAATTTTATTACTAACCTTATACCTCATTAGATATTTATTTCTCCCTTATTAGCTAATACCGTATTTACTCGAATCCAAGCCGCACCTGAAAAATGAAACTCGAAGTCAAGGAAAAAAATTTTTCCCGAATCTAAGCCGCACCTGAAATTTGAGACTCAAAATTCAAGGGGAGAGAAAAGTTTTAGGTCGCACCTCCAAATCGAAACAAAGTTCGCCTAGTTGTAATATGAGACACAATTTAGGTCGAATGAATGACGATACAGCTGCAGTAGTTTGGTTCGAGTCGTAAGCTTAGCAGTTACGGTTTACCCGGTAGCCACTGCTACGCGTCACGTGCTCCATCCGTATTTATACGAACATCCTTCCTTTTTCACGTGCTTCATCTGGTTTGAACTGATAGCTTATTTTTCTTTGATCTGATAAGTGCCGTTCTCTTTGTTATAGGTGTTTACGTCACTCTAAGCTGAAAATGCATTACTGTACTGTGTCATGCATTGTTTGTCGCATTCTGATAGTGCGTGTTTACGGCCTGTCGCCGCTCGCAGCGTGGCTTGCTTTTGTGTGCGTTACCGCCGCTTACAAATAAAAAATAGAGAGGAGTCGTCTCATTAGCGAAACATTTGTTGTTACTTACACTACTTCTTTCTTTGATAATGATCAACAAGAACCAAATAATAGACTGCGTATGATAGATGATGTTCCGAACGAAATTTTACCGAAAATTTTTCTCCATTTGAAAATCTTTGCAGGCGCCTCTTTAGTTCATTACATTCTGCACAGAAATTAGTCATCTTAGATTTAAAAATCTAGTCAGTTGCCGTGCTTCATTTCTGACTGTATCACTATCAGGCATAAGAATAATATGAATATAAACATGACATGATATGTAAATTCTTCAGCGTTTGCTGTTGTCTCACTCTAGTTTCGTAGTTTATTAGGCAGACAGGATTTAAATGAGATAGTAGCAAACACGAAACAATACATGGCAAAATGTTTTATTTCGTATTAATCTTATGGCGAAGAGAATATTACATGTGATTCACAATTCATAAAAGCTCCTATTAGCAACCATCTCTTCTCACAGGTAGGAAAAAATTCAGAACGTAGAGTTGGCCATATTGACAAACATCCCAAACAGTCTTGCCAGTCGGATTTTCGTAGAACATTGAAATGCTGCTACATTCGAAGATCAACAATACAGAATTTGTATTTACTTCGTTGGATAATGTACCAAAACGCAGTGGTCGAAACTCTGGGCGGAGGAAAAAGGCTCGTCTTCCACTTTTTTTTTTTAATTTATTTACTGACGCAGAGATTTTGGTGCCAGTATTTCTCTTTGTGCCTACAAAGCATGCCTGTGTGGCGCTACATATATTCGACGGCAGAAGTTAGTTGTGGCGGCACCCACCAACATTTTTCAGAACTCCCGCTTGCTTTGCACTCGATTCTAAGCCGCAGGCGGTTTTTTGGATTACAAATACCGGAAAAAAAGTGCGGCTTAGATTCGAGTAAATACGGTATGTGTTGTACTTTATTTTGCATCACTGTCAATGAATGGTAAGGAAATTGAATTTTATTTCACATTTCGTTAAGGGCTAAAAAATGTTCAGATTCAGACCAGTGAAGTCCTTTACTGCTAAAAAGTTAGTACTTGACAGAATAACAAGCTATAGGAATAGCTTTGTCATTTTTAGTAGTAATGGATGATGTGTTTTTTGGGAGTTGCTTGTCACAGCACTTGAATCATTGGATCAGTGCTATAGGACATCAACAGGTCATTTGCCAAAGTAGTATAGCTCTTGTAAGTTCATTCATCATGATCTTTTCAAGAGGAAGGCTAAGGAAACATGAGACTTACTATGAACAAGTTTTGACATGGGGAGTAGGAGAGAGGGAGGGTAGGAGGAGGACTGCTGATGTGTGTGCAAAGGATAGAAATAGGACATGGACACTGGCACCAGTGAGTTCATGCTGCACACGATGATGGTGTGGAGGAATGGATTGAGAGGGCGTTCCAGAACAGAGGAAAGAGAGACTGTGAAGAAGAGGGCGTGGTGTGGAAGTCAGTGTGAAGTTCGGCTCCTGGGGCAGGATGGAGGTGGGGTAGAGGGCTAGTGGAGATTGAGACTGGGAGGATTATGGGAATAAAGAATGTGTTGCAAAGACATCATCTGCCTGTGAAATTCAGAGAAGCTGGTACTGGGAGGAAGGAATTAGATGGTGCAGGTTGTGAAGGAGCCATCGAAATTGAGCACATTGTACTCATCAGTTTTCTGCTGGTAAACTTTGTTCCTGTCACAGTTTGGCAGTGGCCATTCATTCAGTTCTTCCTTACTCCCACAAGCTATTGACTTCTATCAAATTTTTATTACAATTTACAATTGCTGCATCTTGAAAACTTGCTTTCCTTCTAGTTTAATTCTGCTACTGGACAATAGCAGATCCGCTTTTTCTCTGAAAATGTATGGCTTTGCAGTTATGGAATAAAATTCACACTTAGTTGTCACTCTTGTTGTTTATTTAGATATCATGTTTAAGCATAGTTATGAATACTGACTGTACTCTGTGTTCGAATAAACGCTCCATACCTCTCATCCTTTTACAGCAAACAATGTAAGCTATCTTAGTCAGACATTTTACCTCAAGCTATGCAAGGTTAATGTTTTCAATGAGGAAGATTAGCGATGTTTATTTGCCCTTTACATCATTCCTGGTATTTAGTCACACTTCGTTAACACATTCCTGTTAGTTTCCATTGTTTTAGTCTTTTTCCATGGATGGAGCATAATTATCTCAAAACATTGCTAAAATAAATCATTGTAGTATCTCCTTCTAGGAATGTTCATACAATCTATTTCATGGCACTTTTACAGTTAAAACCCTGGTAAGCTTCATTTCTGGTCACCTCTTTATATGGTGGGTTTTCAGATACCTTATTGTTAAATCTCCCCTGCGGTGAATACATCGCAAATAATTAATTGTTAATTGTACTGATAATGACAGGATACAGACAAAACATGCAAAAGACATGAAAAGCTGGATCTCTG
The DNA here is from genome assembly GCF_021461385.2 of Schistocerca piceifrons. NCBI lineage: Eukaryota > Metazoa > Arthropoda > Insecta > Orthoptera > Acrididae > Schistocerca > Schistocerca piceifrons. The sequence goes on from NC_060145.1 coordinate 334,821,529, forward strand.
AAGACAGAAAGTAGTATTAGTAAATACTATATCACATAGTGAGTAAGACATAATCTTCAAAGTGCACGAACAAACCTGTTCAGATTGAATTGTGTAAAAAGGTTCAGCTTCAGCAAAATTACAATGTATATTCAGTACACAGTGTGTGATAGCAAATTATGTTTTGAATTACTATTTGAGTGTGTCCTTTCCCCTTTGTATTGTATTGTGGGCCCTTTTGTTTAAGTGTGTACTGGATATGCAATGGAAGGTTTCTGAAATGCTGTAATGTAGTGGGATCAGCTGTTTAGCATAGACAATAGAAACACTATGTAAAGTAGTTTTATAAACCCATTAATAATTTTGTACTGTATCTCTTTGGAGCACAAGATTCTATTTTATCCAAGGTATTTTGAATGAAAGCTTATTGAAACTGTGAAACAGGAGTTTTATACAGAGGTGGAAGTAACCTCTACAAGAAAGTGTAGTTTTGTAACAGCCATCACGTAGATGCTGGCCCCACACAACCATAATGAGTGAGGTGAGGTGGAGCATTGGTAACACTGGGGACTGATATATGGGAGGACTGCATCTTACTGTCTGGCCATCCAGATTTAGGGTTTCTGCAATTTCTCAGTTTCATAAGGCTAATGCTGGGATGGTTTATTTGGAAAGGACACAGCCGATTTCCATCCCCAAGCAGAGTATGTGCTCAGTATTTTAAAAACCTTATTGTCAAGAAAATGTTAGACATTAATCCTCTGTTTTTGTTATTAATTCACTTTTTATTCTTCAAGTAACCTAGACGAAATGTTATCCAAGCCAATGGATAGTTTTAAGCTTTGAAATAATTTTCAGGGCATGTTCTGTAACACTCCACAGGCAAAAGGAATTCCTCAATTTAGATGAGTCTATTGCTAAATTTTCCCCTGCTTGTCTTACTAAATAGTGAACCTGAAAGCTGAAAGGGTAGAAGTCTAATTTCTGCAGTTTTGACTTGAAACTGTGTTTGAAGTACCTGACAGTCCTTCGTTTGTGGAAGAAAGAGGGCAGTCCTGCTCCAGACAGTGCTTGATATACCTAGTGTTAAATGAACATGCACCCTCGTGTTTTTAGCACTGCATAAATCACCTATGGGCAGGTGAAGAACTGGAAAGATTCTTCCACAAATGAAGCAGTCTGCGAGTATTACGAATATTGTTTTAAGTCAAAACTGCAGAAATTGGCTTATGCTCCTTTACCCTTCAGGAATCATATTTTTCTATAAAAGTCTCACATATTGTATTTGGCTCACATGGCAACACTTCCTTTCCCCTTAGTGCTGTGCTATATTACTGCAGGCTGGCATTCCTTGTATTAATATACTATAGTTCAGGCTGTTTTACTAACATTACTAGATTCACTTATCTAATCAGCATAGTAATGTGCTTTGAGGTTCTTTTAGAGACACACTGTTTCCTACAGTTTTGGTATTTCATTAGGAAGTACTGAATTTTGTTTTGTTTGAATGGAACATCATATCATCCTTTAATTTGATAATTTTGAGTGTGTTTAATTCTTCTAATTATCTCATTCTCATAGTATTTTTACTACTTGACATGCGTGATTAGAACTGTGGTTAAATATTTCATAGGAAAGACCCAACTTTTCCTAAGTTTTGTGAGTTTTTTCATTGAAGAGCAGCATATGTAATTTTGACTGAACATCTATTCACAAGGGAGATATATGATGGGATTACACAGCCAGTTCAGAATTGTATCAGAGTGGTTTCTGTTTTCTTCAGACAAAACCTGGGGCTCCAGTGTTGTCACTTACCCCATCAACGGCAACTATTGATTTCAGAGATGTACATTTTTCGTATGGACCTGGCAAAAGTGTTCTCAATGGACTCTCATTCTCCATTCCTGCTGGTAGCAAAGTTGCTATTGTTGGTGGTTCTGGTACTGGGTATGTATCCTGTTAGCTCTAATTTACATATATAGTTGAATCACCTGAATATATAAAATTTTCTTGGTAGGTATTAAATATGTAATTATTCTTTCTTTTTTTGCAGAAAGTCCTCTATTGTAAGGTTGCTCTACAGATTCTTTGAGCCACAAACTGGGCAGATTTTGGTGGGAGGACAGGACATCCGTGATGTTGATCTGGACAGTCTGCGAAAGTCCATTGCTATTGTACCACAGGTATACTTCTTACTAATTAATCCCATCAACAACTCCCTCCCCCTCCCCCCACCCCTCTCCCTCTCCCTCCTGGAATATGGCGCGTGAAACAATCACAAGAGAATGAGTGAAAATAATGGATGTATTTATAGTGGGAGGCATTAAGTGGCAGATCTGGTCACAAATAAGAATTAGAACATGGTTATTCTTCAATTCTTCTTGAGAGTACAGTCCAGCTACAGTGCCAGGACAATGTAGCAGTGTACATATGTTTGTCTAATTAGTCCATTATCTGAACTACAAGGTTTCATTTTTTCTTTGTGCTTGCCCTACACTTAGTGCCTCTCTCTACTATAAGGTCAGCAGCTACCATTGCTAACTCTGTTACTTAAATTTGTAGAGAATCAACACATTTTATGCTTAATAGGATTTTGGATCAATATTTGACATAATGTATATTAGAATTATAGATGCCATAGGAAAAGAAGTTAATGTGTAAACTATGTTTCATAGGACTCTGTGTTGTTTCATGATACAATCATGTACAATGTTCATTATGGAAACCTCAAAAAATCAGACGAAGATGTTTACGCAGCAACAAGATTAGCAGACTTGCATGATTCCATCCAGCAGTGGCCACAGGGCTATTGCACACAGGTAAATTTGTTCTATTTTGGCTAGTACAATAATGAGTACTTGGAAGAAATATTTTAATTTCAACTTTCTGTTATTGTTTTCAAAAGGTTGGTGAGAGAGGACTGAAACTGTCAGGTGGCGAAAAACAGCGGGTAGCCATAGCGAGAGCTGTGCTGAAAGGTGCCCCAATACTTGTTTTTGATGAAGCCACATCATCACTTGACTCAATCACTGAACATGTAAGTACACAATAATTTATCTCCACTTTCAATGTCTGGGGAGCAAATAAAATTAGAAGTGCTAAATAAGATGATGGGCTACCTCGTTTTAATAAAGTTTTGTTGTTATGGCTCATAAAACTTTTATGTAAACCTTGAACAATCTCAGTTTGAAATTTATATCATTCTTTGGAAAAGAACTGTTGAAAGAAAATTACTCTTGCGGTAAAATTTTCAGTAAGCCACAGTGGCTCACAATACTGAAGTTGACCAACTGCACCTTAGTCAGTTTATGTTTATACACTGTGATGGAGAGCAAAGAAATGTAGTTGTGTTTATGTGGTCAGGATCTAGATGCTGTCATGTTGAAATATGTGAGATGTTTTCATGACTATAAACTTCTTAATTGAGGTTTTTACAAACCTACCTAGAGAGAGGTGGCTGTGAATTAGTTAAATCAGAGTTTTTTTCAGGTCAAGAGGGAAGGGTTCTTCGTATTTTTGTAGGCCATGAAGAGATGCCGATGCCTTTCGCACATTGTAGTTATGTGCCCAGCCCAGTTTAGATTCTCATGTATTACCACTCCTAGACTCTTCCTGTTTGTTCCATTAAACACGGGAGAGATTCTCAAAGTTTCGGGCTAATGACGAACGAGGACCAATCGATTTTTGGATGGATTGAGAAGAGTATAATTGAACCTAATACCGAATCCTTGGGTAACAGAAGAAATATTGAATTTAATTGATGAAAGGAGAAAATATAAAAATGCAGTAAGTGAAACAGGCAAAAAGGAATACAAACGTCTCCAAAATGAGATCGACAGGAAGTGCAAAATGGCTAAGCAGGGATGGCTAGAGGACAAATGTAAGGATGTAGAGGCCTATCTCACTAGGGATAAGATAGATACCGCCTACAGGAAAATTAGAGAGACCTTTGGAGATAAGAGAACGACTTGTATGAATATCAAGAGCTCAGATGGAAACCCAGTTCTAAGCAAAGAAGGGAAAGCAGAAAGGTGGAAGGAGTATATAGAGGGTCTATACAAGGGCGACGTACTTGAGGACAATATTATGGAAATGGAAGAGGATGTAGATGAAGATGAAATGGGAGATACGATACTGCGTGAAGAGTTTGACAGAGCACTAAAAGACCTGAGTCGAAACAAGGCCCCCGGAGTAGACAATATTCCATTGGAACTACCGACGGCCGTGGGAGAGCCAGTCCTGACAAAACTCTACCATCTGATGAGCAAGATGTATGAAACAGGCGAAATACCCTCAGACTTCAAGAAGAATATAATAATTCCAATCCCAAAGAAAGCAGGTGTTGACAGATGTGAAAATTACCGAACTATCAGCTTAATAAGTCACAGCTGCAAAATACTAACACGAATTCTTTACAGACGAATGGAAAAACTAGTAGAAGCCAACCTCGGGTAAGATCAGTTTGGATTCCGTAGAAACACTGGAACACGTGAGGCAATACTGACCTTACGACTTATCTTAGAAGAAAGATTAAGGAAAGGCAAACCTATGTTTCTAGCATTTGTAGACTTAGAGAAAGCTTTTGACAATGTTGACTGGAACACTCTCTTTCAAATTCTAAAGGTGGCAGGGGTAAAATACAGGGAGCGAAAGGCTATTTACAATTTGAACAGAAACCACATGGCAGTTATAAAAGTCGAGGGGCATGAAAGGGAAGCAGTGGTTGGGAAGGGAGTGAGACAGGGTTGTAGCCTCTCCCCGATGTTGTTCAATCTGTATATTGAGCAAGCAGTAAAGGAAACAAAAGAAAAATTCGGAGTAGGTATTAAAATTCATGGAGAAGAAATAAAAACTTTGAGGTTCGCCGATGACATCGTAATTCTGTCAGAGACAGCAGAGGACTTGGAAGAGCAGTTGAATGGAATGGACAGTGTCTTGAAAGGAGAATATAAGATGAACATCAACAAAAGCAAAACAAGGATAATGGAATGTAGTCTAATTAAGTCGGGTGATGCTGAGGGAATTAGATTAGGAAATGAGGCACTTAAAGTAGTAAAGGAGTTTTGCTATTTGGGGAGCAAAATAACTGATGATGGTCGAAGTAGGGAGGATATAAAATGTAGGCTGGCAATGGCAAGGAAAGCGTTTCTGAAGAAGAGAAATTTGTTAACATCCAGTATTGATTTAAGTGTCAGGAAGTCATTTCTGAAAGTATTCGTATGGAGTGTAGCCATGTATGGAAGTGAAACATGGACAATAAATAGTTTGGACAAGAAGAGAATAGAAGCTTTCGAAATGTGGTGCTACAGAAGAATGCTGAAGATTAGATTTGTAGATCACATAACTAATGAGGAAGTATTGAATAGGATTGGGGAGAAGAGAAGTTTGTGGCACAACTTGACTAGAAGAAGGGATTGGTTGGTAGGACATGTTCTGAGGCATCAAGGGATCACCAATTTAGTATTGGAGGGCAGCATGGAGGGTAAAAATCGTAGAGGGAGACCAAGAGATGAATACACTAAGCAGATTCAGAAGGATGTAGGTTGCAGTAGGTACTGGGAGATGAAAAAGCTTGCACAGGATAGAGTAGCATGGAGAGCTGCATCAAACCAGTCTCAGGACTGAAGACCACAACAACAACAACAACAACAACCGAATCCTGGGGGATGTGTGATACTACCTGCTGCCACTGCAACTGTGTGTACCCAGACATGAATGTGACTCATTGTTGGTGATGTCAGGTACTACTGTACCATTGTACTGAACTTGGAGGAAATTTTAGGTTATTCAGTGTGGTGAGTAAGGTATTAGTAAAGTGTCAGAGGCTTTGCTAAAATCTAAAAAGGATATTATAGGCACCTCTTCTTTGTACAGGGCATAGGTTACTTTTATTAAAGATGATGATGTGGTGCAGTGCTTATGGAAGCCTGGTTGTTATTTATGTACTAGGTATTTATGTAGTTGGTAAGCTGGTTGTGGACTAAATATTCTAAGGTAATGGACAATGCCAGAAGAATAGAAATGGGGTGATAGTTGTAGGATATTGTGGTAGCATCTGTCTTGCGAAGTGTTTTGACAACTACCAGTTTCCAGACCACACGAAAATCTTTGCAGCCAAAGAGTGGTTGAGTATATGTTGTTATGGGCAGCAGCAATGTATCTGTAATAAGCCCAATCATTTAGAATATAATGCCATTGAATCCAGTAAATGGTGATCAGATACCCATGATGAATTCTTCCATATGGTATTGGCAGTAACATGCGTAATATTGTAATGTGCATAAGATTTCGGTTTATTTTTTTGACTGGGACAATGGGATCAGTTGCAGCTTTTAATTTGCCTTCAACTTTGTGTCACACAAATATATTTCAAGGATAGCTGATATGTGTCTATTGTCATTTAATGCCTGAGGTTAGTGTTTCTCACAGATATATTGCCTCTTTTCCACTTCTAAATGTAAGCAATCTGATTTTCAGGGATGGTTTGTCATGTGTCTATGCCAGATATTTAGTGTCTGAGATTCATGAGCTGTCTAAGCTCATCTAGTCTTTGGGAGAGCATATTTGTCATATAGACGAGTATGTCAGTAAATACATAATGTTTGTCATTTATGCCTAGATATGGAATGTAAGTTGTCTCCGAATCTTTCTTTTGCACCCTGGGTACAAGTACATGTACACTGATGCATTTAAAATCTATGTATATGGTTACTTGCAGTTCATTTGTATGACATTCTAGTATGTCATGAAAACTGTCATGGGCAGACACACTAAGTGTGGATCTCTGATCAGCACTAACTACTGTGGGGATTTTGTTGCAAATGTATCTGAGGCTGTGACTGTTGGCTGTATGGGGGGATAAGTGCAAGCTGAAGAAGAAAACATATTCTTAAATTTACCAGAGATATGAGCACAAGAAGCAATACGTGGCTTATGATTAATTTGTGAAATAAGACTAATGGCAGCTCAGCAAACAGAAATTGCCTTTGTTGACTTTAAAAAAACACATTTGACACGGTAGACAGGTGACAACTTTTTGAGATGGGCAGAGAGAGAGAGAGAGAGAGAGAGAGAGAGAGAGAGAGAGAGAGAGAGAGAGAGACGTAAAATGTAAGAACAAGAGAGTAGTGCTGAGTGTATACAGAGGAGGTGACTTTGATAAAATGTAGAGAAAATCAAAAAGTTATTATGAGCTAAAAAATGTTCCTGTTAGAGCACAAAAAAGGCAAATATGGTCCTCTTTAAGAGACTCTGACAGAAAAATGGGGAACTAGCTGCCTCAATCCTCTTTCCATCTTTCTCACCAAAAACACATTCACACTACTTTAGCTCAGAACATTGCAAATTTTGCTACCCAGTCTTCCTTTGTAGCAAAGCTTTCATAGTCAGTATCTCCCTCTCACTGCCTTTGTCTGTGTGTGTCTCTCTCTCTCTCCCCCACTGTCTCCTGTCTGTCTCTCCCAGTATCAGTGTCCTCATCCCTTCCTCTTGCTCTTGTGTACCACAGTCTCTTTCTCTGCCACTTTGTCTCTCTGCCCCACTGTCATTGTGTTTCATTCTTTTTCAGTTCCATTGTCGCTGTCTTTCGCTTCAGTCACCATTGTATCCTCTCCATATGTGTCTTTGGGGATGGTTTGCTCAGGATTTTGACCTCTATACCAGGAAACTTTAACTTGTGGTTATAGGGGACGAGAATAAGTGGCATATTTTTTTGTGCTGAAGTTCACTGCTTCGAGGGGGTAGGGGCTCCAAAGCCCCTCTTCCCCCAAGCTCTTGTACAGTCCACACTCTACTCCTACTATCTCTCTGTCTCTCTCTCTCTCTCTCTCTCTCTCTCTCTCTCTCTCTGTCTCTCTCTCTCTCTCTCTCTCTCTCGTCACTATCTCCACTCTCTTTGCTCTTTTAAAGATGAACTTATTCGTCTTTCTTTTGCTCAGACAGGAATGTTTTTCAGCTGGTTCCAACACATTGTGAGGTTTGTGGTGCACCACTTTCAGTTCAGCATATTTTGCATATGTGTTATACGCTTATATCAGGGCAGCTCTCAGTCTCGATGGAGATCTGGCCACAATCCTCTCCAATAGTGATTCCAGAGCTACACGAGAGGTGAATTTTGTGAACGGCCTCATCCCTAAATTGGTGTGGGTGGAAGCCAACTTTAATGCTTTATAAAGTGCTTTACATATGGTACAGCCTTTGTTCCCACCCACAAGATCGTCAGGCTGACTTTCCATCAGGGCGCTGATGACCATGATCTTGAGTGCCCCTCACATAAAATAATTATTGTCATCTTCCCTTCCATTCTCTAGTATGTAAAATCTGCTCTGTGCCTTCCATTCCCTGTTATAGCAGGGTATGCTGCTGCTTGTATAAAACAAATTCTATAGGTCAGTAAAGTTTTTCCAGTTCATTTATGTACTTAATATGTGTCAAATAACAAATAAGTATGCATAATAAAGGATTAAAAATCATCTCCCATCCAATGTAAGTTCACTTGGCAGCACCTGCCATAAAAAAATTCTAGGCCACATCTACAGTATACCAACAGATCGTTTCCCAGCCAGTGGAGAGAGATAGGAGCCACGTCTCTTAAAGGCTTTCCAACACAGAAGGGACACAAGGGTCTCTGTTGAGGCATCATGATGCCATTAAAAAGTATCATTGAAGGGACAATAGAAGGAAAGAACACAAGAGTCGAACTGAGACTAGAATACATAAACCATGGTGTACCTGCTCCACCATTTATACTGCTTTCAAGAGGAAAAGCATGGTGAGCTGCTGCTAACCAACCTGATGGTTGAAGATAACAGTAATAATAATAATAATAATAATAATAATAATAATGGAACAGAACCATTATAACAGATAAAACACCACCACATAACAAACCTGACATAATACTAACCAATAAAAAGAAGAAATTAACACAACTAATCGAAATATTCAAACCCAATACACCAAATATACAGAAGAAAACAGGAGAAAAAATTGAAAAATACATCCAACTGGCTGAGGAAGTCGAGGACATGTGGCATCAGAATAAAGTTGACATTATACCGATTATACTGTCAACTACAGGAGTCATACCACACAATATCCACCAGTACATCAACGCAATACAGCTACATCCAAACGTATATATACAACTACTGAAATCTGTAATTATTGATACATGTTCAATTGCTCGAAAGTTCCTAAATGCAATGCAACATATACCGTACAGTTAAAAGGAAGTCACGCTTGATCAAGGTCCACGTCACTTTCCATTTTTAACCAGACATAACGTCTGAGAAAGGAAAGAAATAATAATAATAATAATAATAATAATTGTGTTACTGACAATAATTTACATGCTTGTATGCCTGCTTGCCTCCTCAGTGAACAAGGGAAATAGGAAATGCCACTAGATCCTATTCCAAGGAAGTGATACTCCGGATTTACACCTCATCACGGCAAGAATGAGACAAATAAGTAGAGACGTACAAGAAAACATAGCCAAAGCAAACATAGACAAAATGTATTGAAAAATTAAATCACTGCCGTTTCGATGTAGAGCTCTTAACAACATATTTAAACATAAAAGTAATATTCTGTTTGAACCTGGAAAAAAATAAACAAAAAAGTTAGGTGGAAAGAATACATTGAACCACATGCTTGAAATGCCTGAGAGGATTCAGATTACATAAGCCCAATGGAAAAAGTGGAAAATATTCATAGGACCACCAGTTATGAGGTTAGAATTCAACAGTGCTTTAAACAGCTTGGACAACAATTAAAGTGATGGGAACATATAACATCCCTGCTGAGTTATTAAAGAATTCTGGAGATGTGATGAAAGAACAGCTGTAAAAATTTGTGTGTGTGTGTGTGTGTGTGTGTGTGTGTGTGTGTGTGTGTGTGTGTTATGAGCATGGAATGATAATTTCCATACCTAAGAAAGGAAGTGCCAGTGATGGTTTAAATTATAGAATCTTGGCGTTACTAAGCCATGCTTCAAAAATTCTACTCAGTATTAAGGAAAGTTGTAATGCTAAAGCTAACTAACATGTAGAAGAAACCAATTCAGATTTTAAAAAGGGAAAAGGAAACAGAGAACCTATAATAGCACTAAAAATGATCTTAGCTTAGCAAGCTACCGAGATGAACAGGAAAATGCATTCCAGGTTCAGTGACCTAGAGAGTTTTGATAAAGAGGACTTGAAAATACTGTTTAGAAAACAGTAAAACTGGAATTAAATGGAGAGAGAAAGAGATTGATTCTCAATATATTCAAAAACCAAACTACAGAAATAGATGTTTATGGCACTGCGAAAGAGCCAAGGATGAGAAGGGACATCTGACGAGGGGATCTCTCTCTCTCTCTCTCTCTCTCTCTCTCTCTCTCTCTCTCTCTCTCTCTCTCTCTCCTCCCCCCCCCCTTCCCCCCCCCTCTCCCCCCCCATCCTTTAATTTATTTATACAAACAATGAAAAGCAGCACCAAAGAGGTCAGAATTAATGGCGAACAAATAAATTTACTAATGATATAATGGTCGACATGGACTAAAAGTTAAAAATTTTATCTGACACCTTGCATACCACAAATTAAAAATAAAGACAAACAAAACTAAAATACTGGTGACAGATAAATCAGACAAGTGAGGGCAAACATTAAGATAGGAAATACATCCCTGCAGTGTTGGGGATTAGGACAGACCAGCAGTTATTCCTCGCCTGTCGTAAGAGGTGACTAAAACGAATCTTATACCTTGTGAAGCTTTTTAAGTTTATGACTCAGCTACTATTAGGACACCCACCAGTTTTAGCTCATTTCACAGACTTTCCCTCGTTTGCTTTACTTATGGTCTTCTTTTAGTGTTTGACCTCACTTTTCTTAATTTCTCACAAGAGTGGGCCATTTGGGGAAGGATACCTTACATGGTATACAATCCATTCACCATGTGTCAAGACGTTCTGCACCTGCTGTTGGAGTGGATATTTGTTCACACCAGAAATCCAGGGTGATAGCCATTTCATTATGTGGGGAATCATAAAGTACCCTCATAGATGTAGCCGCCTGACAATGCGGGGAATGCACTGCTGATGTCTGAGCTATAACACCCCCGTGTATATGTGGGAGTAGGTGCCTGTCCAATCTGAGGTACCGTGACTCATAATGGTTACTATGGCCAGGTAGACTTTGCCATTGCTGGGTGGTCTTTATGGGAAGAGCCTCTGATGTGGGTGAGTAGCACCAGGGCAGTTCACCTGTACTGGTCCTGGCATGGCCATTTCAGCAAACAAAGTAAGATTTTAATGCAGAGGCTTACAGCTCCATGGCATTTCCATATTTGGTCAAGAGAGTGATGAGAGTTGACGTAAGATAACTGGAGATGAACAGTTCGTCGTGTTCTTCAGAACTGACCGAGAATCTTCCGCAGCAACAATGAAGCCACTGTTTTTCATTGAAAAGACAGGATAGGTCTGTAAATGTGCTGCAATAGAGAAAATGAGAAATGGATCTTTGTTGATCAAAACTTTGAATGCTTAACTAACCACAGGGACTTCAGGGCTGTGACAAACTTGGGGATGTACCAGTTACCTTCTCTCCTCATAACAAGTTCAACAGGATTCAAGGCGTCATCTTCCATTGGGACCTAAAACTGCAAAGAGGTGCGGAACTGCATGCTAACCTAGTGGTGTGGAGTACATTTTGTTCATCAAATTCAGAGATAATCAAAGGATAGTAGGGTGGACACTCAAGCTTTCATCCTATCCTTCAATGGAAATGTTTTACCTGAGAAATTGTAGGTCATGCTGGATAGGTAAGATGACAGACTTTATTTCCCTACTCTTATAAAATATTTATACATCGAAGGTTTGGACATGTCATTCCGTTGTGCTGAAGATGCTACTTGTTTGGTGTCTGTAAGGACAACCCATGAGTGTAGTCCTTGTAAACAACCCCCTGCCCAGAATTTCGCCCCTCTTATTCACTGATGTGTACTGTTTTTAAAAGGGAGAAGAAAATCCAGGAATATAAATCATGACTTCCTGTCTTATGCTAAAAAAAAGTTTAATCTACTTTCTTCAATTGATATGACATCAAACTTAGACTTTTCGAAATTTATGTTAAAATCCTCACTTAGTGTGATTAACATGATCTCAACTCCTGACCTTAACTGCTTGTCAGTGCTTGTTTTTCAGTTGGGGGAAGGGACATCAGTTCCCTTGACACCCAAACCCCACAGCACCTGTGTTAACCGACCCATCAATGCCTCCTCCTCCAGCATCGTCAGGGAAGAGGACATCTGGCAAGGTGTCCTGCCCCCCTCCTAGACGGACAATCTACCACCAACAATGGCTAATGGAGCCACAGGCTGCAGGCTGTAGAAAAGAAAGGTCCTTTTCTATGCCAAAAGTCCCAACAGGAGTATTCCCACAGAAACTAAAACCACACAGGGACAATGCAGAAAAATTCTGCTGTTCTGGTTGACTTGGCACCCATGGCCCTTCCTCCCCCAGGGACAGTCTATAAATATCGATGGCAAGTCACACAAACAGGTCAAACATGACTCATTCGCAAAATAATTTGCACTCCCATTTTCCCTTTGTTGCTGCTTTTCATATCCAAATCTAATGCTCCTTCAATGGGACAGCAACTGCAGTCTTAGCCACCTAACAAATCTGTCCACTAATTGCTACTTACTCTGCATTTTGCATGGCACTTCAGAAGACAGATTTCTCAAAAACCTAATTTGCTACTGTTACAAAGTACAAATTCAACTATAAAAATTGTGTTAATGCGGAGAGGGGACCTGGAGGAGTTTGTAAGCTCACCCACTCTGACATTTTCAATGAGCAAGTGTCGCTAACCTATTACCTAAATACCCCCGGACATATTGAAATACCCCCAGACAGATCTATACCATATCACAAGCTGGTGGAACTAATGGAACAGTTGCCTCCACTCTTCCTCCTACTGGAGGATTTCAGTGCACACAGTTCACTGTGGGGCAATGAAGCCACATTTGGCAGGAGTCAAATAATAGAACAGTTAATTTCCATAGTGGGCGTCTGCCTACTTAACACTGGAGTTGCAACACATTTTAGTACAATCCATGGATCATACTCAGCAGTAGATCTCATGATCTGCAGCTCAAGCAACTCACCCTCGATCTGGCGATATGTCCATGGTGACCTCTATGATAGCGACTACTTTCTTATTACTCTCTCAAACCACCAAACAATGAAACATGCACCATGTTGGTTACTTTGGAAAGGCAGTGTTGGTAACAGTTTGTATCATCTATGAGAGGCCATACCCTGTTGGCTCAAGCTTTGACTGAACTCTGCTACCCACTGTCTACAGTAGTGTAGTTACTGGCATTACTGGCATCCCCCTCAACGGTGAGATCTGTAAGGATCCCACAGTCACTACTGAATGTTTTGCAGCACATTTTGCCAAAGTGTTTGCATGCAGTAACTACCATCCTAATTTCCTGACCAGGAAATGCCTTGCAGAGTAGTAACTACTTGTCCTGTGCACAAGGCCTTGAATCGTACAATATTGTTTAGTGAATGTGAGTTCGACAGCACCTTTGCGGAATGTGGCAACACAATCCCAGGACCCAAAAAAAAAAAAAATCCATACTCAGATTCTTAAATACCTTAACAATGACAGCATAAAACATGTCATCAAGTTTTTCAATTGTATTTGCGAGAAGGAGAGTTTCTCTTCCAATGGTGTATGGTATTATTACCGTATTTACTCGAATCTAAGCCGCACTTTTTTTCCGATTTTTGTAATCCAAAAAACCGCCTGCGGCTTAGAATCGAGTGCAAAGCAAGCGGAAGTTCTGAAAAATGTTGGTAGGTGCCGCTACAACTATAACTTCTGCTGTCGAATATATGTAGCGCTACACAGGTATGCTTTGTAGGCACAAAGATTAAATACTTTCGCCAAAACCTCTGCGTCAGTAAAAAAAAAAAAAGGGGGGTGGAAGACGAGCTTTTTTTTCTCCGCCCCGAGTTTCGACCACTGCATTTTCATACATTATCCAACGAAGTAAATACAAATTCTTCGAATGTAGCAGAATTTCAATGTACTACGAAAATCCGACTGGCAAGACTGTTTAGGATGTTTGTCAATATGGCCAACTCTACGTTCTGAATTTTTTCCTACCAGTGAGAAGAGTTGGTTGCTAATAGGAACCTGATGAAATGTGAATCACATGCAGTATTCTCTTCACCATAAGAATAATCGAATATAAACATTTTGCCATGTATTCTTTCGCGTTTGCTGCTATCTCATTTAAATCCTGCCAAATAAACTACGAAACTAGAGTGAGACAAAACAGCAAACGCGGAAGAATATACGTATCGTGTCATGTTTATATTCGTATTATTCTTATGCCTAATGTGATACAGTCAGAAATGAAGTATGGCAACTGACTAGATTTTTAAATCTAAGATGACTCAAATTTCTGTTCAGAATTTGATGTACTACAGAAGCGGCCGCAAAGATTTTCAAACGGAGAAAAATTTTCGCCGAACTCTCGTTCAGAACATGTTCTGAAATACGCCGTCTATTATTTGGTTCTTGATGATCATTATCAAAGAAAGCAGCAGTGTGAGTAACAACAAATAGCAGTCTCTTGCCATTGTTTCGCTAATGAGACGATTCCTCTCTTTTTAAGCGGCGGTAGCGCGCACAAAAGCAAGCCGTGCCGCGAGCGGCGACAGGCCGTAAACACGCACCATCAGAATGCGACAAACAATGCAAGACACAGTACAGTAATGCATTTTCAGCTTAGGATGACGTGAACACCTATAACAAAGAAAACGGCACGAACCAGATCAAAGCAAAATAAGCAATCGATTCAAACCAGACAGAGCACGTGAAAAAGGAAGGGTACTCGTATAAATACGGACGGAGCGCCTGACGCATAGCAATGGCTACCTGGTAAAGCTTAACTGCTAAGCTTACGACTCGAACCAAACTACTGTCGCTGTATGGTCATTCATTCGACGTAAATTGTGTCTCATATTACAATGGACCAACTTTGTTTCGATTTGGAGGTGCGGCCTAAAACTTTTCTCACCCCTTGAATTTCGAGTCGCAAATTTCAGGTGCGGCTTAGATTCGGGAATTTTTTTCCTTTATTTCGAGTCTCATTTTTCAGGTGCGGCTTAGATTCGAGTAAATACGGTATTCTTATTCTAAAACCAGGAAAAGACACTCAAAATTTGTCTAATTATTGACCACTCTCTCTCTAATGAATGTGGTGTAAATTATTTGAAAGAATGGTCAACAGACTACTGTGTTGGGGCCTGGAAGCTAGTGGACATTATCAGTCTCAAAGTGGCTTTCAGGTATTCATGTCCACTACAGATCAACTGATTCATCTGAAATCTGCAGCATGCAATGCTTATGTGCATCGCCAACACTTGATCACTGTGTTTTTTGATCTGCAAAAGGTCTATGACATCACCTGGTGTCTTCATGTCGTATCTGCTCTGCATGAGTAGGGCTTCTGGTGTTGCTTACCTTTTTTATCCAAAATTTCCTTTCCTTCAGACTCTTTCAGTTCTGTATAGGTTGTACCCTCAGCAGCCAATACATACAGGAAACTGGGATCATTCAGGACAAGTTTTGAGCGTAATCCTCGTCACCATCACCATCAGTGGTATTGTGACTGCAGTGGGACCCATTGTCTTACTGTCACTGTATGTGGACAATCTTTGCCTGTATTACAGCTCTACATTGTTGCACACCACAGATCATCTGCAGGAGGCTGTAAAGAAAGTACATAACTGGGCCTTGAATTATGGATATCATTTTCCTCTCATGAAACCTCATGCCTTGCACTTCTGTAGATTCGGAACTGTGCACCCACATCCAGAACTTAAAACTTGGCAACCAGTTACTAGAAGTTCTGAAACTATCAGAGTTTTTAGACCTTATTTGAAAATAAGTTAAAGTATTTACCACGTATATGCCAGCTCAAGACAAATTGTACGAGGAAACTTTACATCATCAGATGTCTTAGCAGCTCTCCTGGGGAGCAGACAGCACGGTTTTTATGCGACTCTACATAGCTCTATCAGTACTGAGCTTGGAAGACCCTGTCCACAACAGTGTTGTGCAGTTGGCAACTGGAGCTTTCTGTACAAGCCCTCTAGTGGGTATCCCACCACTGAGGGTCAGATGCCAGCAACACTTGGCAAACCAGATGGTGACAATCTGTCAGATGCCTACCCATTGTGTTATTTGACCCTGTTTCATAACCAACCATTCACACTGTTTACAAATTAGCCAGAAATGGGTGGACCAGCTTGAGAACAATTGGAGGGTCTTTCAGGGACCTCCAGTTGCCTCAACTTTATGTTGCAAGAGTTCTGTCTCAGCACCACCCTAGGATGTGTACACAGTCCAGTGATTCAGATGGATTACTTTTGTGGCACTAAGAAAAATGCTGGTACCACAAGTTCTCAAATGTCTGTTCCTTTCGGTTTTCCGTGACTGCCCAAATTAGACAGGTCTCTAAATGGACAGATAAGTCAGTAACAGGGTTGGTTATAGTTTCATCAATGTAAGGGGCATGAGAAGTATTCTCTGCTGAGTACGGTGTTGGGTCACCATGCCATGGGCTTTGCAGTAGATGAAAACTCTTTTCACAAGGATCTTCCTGGTTTGTAGTGTGTCTGTGAGCTGCTTACAGGGCAAATCTCGGTGGTACCCCACAAATGTTTTGGTTGCTGACATCAAAGACTTATTAGTTAACCTTCACAGCACAGGAATGTCATAGTAACACTCATGTGGACACTAACCACCTGGTATTCCAGGAAATGAACTCACCGCCAAATTAGCAGCTGCAGGAGATAAACTTGGACTCGGAGTACTTGGAAAAGACCTGATTGCAACTGATACATCAGAGACCAATCACGAGGGACTATCAGGTGTGGCATACTTTTCTCCGCACCTCTCAGAAAGGTGCCACCATACTAAGTCGATCGCTTATCAGCCACTCCAGATTTATCCACAAGTTTCATTTGGATCAAGAGGACTCCCCTCAATGTAACTGTGGTAGTCTGCTCATATTAGCTCATCTCCTTGCAGTGTGTGCCCTACTGAATGACCTGAGAAGAGTTATCGACCTGTCACCTCCATATCACAGATACTTGCAGACAATGGGATAGCATCTCGCAAAGTCGTGCACTTCCTGAAGGAAAGAGGAGTAAAATTTAATTTATTTCAACAGTCAGTGGAGATGACAAATGTGGGGGAGCAACTCAAACTCCCCCCCCCCTTCCCCTGCATTGTCATGCATTTAAAATTTTTTCTGTACATATTTTATTTATCTAACTGTTTGAAGATTAGAGAGCTAATTAGCTTATTTTCCCCGCCCTGTTTTGATCTTTCTTGGGGTATCCTCTAATGACCAGTATCACTTTTAGCTGCTCAGATTTCATATTTCTTCTAACCATGTGACTTAAATCTACTGTTATGTAGGTTTTCAACCATGACAACATGTACGCAAACCAAGGAGCTGTTAGTTCTCCTTTTCTCGTAGCACTCCACTTTATGTGAAGTTCCAGTGCAGTGAGGGACTGATAACCAAGATGTTTAGTCCTTTTAAACTATTGTATTCATTGTCTAATCCCACTCCTTCCCAAACCAGCCAAAAAGGAAACAAGACTTTGAATATAAATTCAGTGGTTACATGTACCATGGCAATAAAGTAAGGTGATACAGAGTTTTTGTAAAAAGAGAGAGAGATTGAGGCCTGTTGTAGATATTGTCTAAATATATTATTTTTATATTTCATATTACCCATCAGTTATAATATTATGATTTCTCCAATAACATTGATAACATGTCTGTAGCACAATAATATAATTGCCAATATGTTTCAGAACATCCTCGATGCCTTAAAACGTGCTACCAGTGGTCGCACCTCAATCTGCATTGCACACAGACTCTCTACAGTCATGGACGCAGATGAAATCCTCGTTTTAAGTGGAGGCCGTGTTGTGGAACGTGGCACACACACCCAGCTTCTGTCGAGGGCAGATTCACATTATGCTCGCATGTGGGCTGTGCAACAAGACAATGGACTGGGGTATGCAATCCAAAACAATACTTAGCCTGTTAGGTTTCCACTACAGTGCTACCTGAAAGCTTTCGCAGATAGTAATCTTAGATTTCAGATACATTCTACAAATTTAAGTCAGCTTATTTACAACATAACACTAAAAGACAGAAAACCAGCCAGTTATGAATTACTTTTCTTTTCCTACAATCTTGTGACTGGTCTGATGTGGACTGCTACAAAGTCCTCTTCTGTGTCAATCTCATCATCTCAAATTAGCACTTGCATGTAATGTTGTCAAGTATATGTTAGATATGTTCCAATATCTGTCTTGCCTTACAATTTTCACCCTCTACATTGCCCTCAAGTACCATCGAAGTTAATCCTTGATATCTTAACACATGTCCTCATTCTGTCCCTTTTTCTTGTCAGTGTTTTTTCTTATTAGTCCATCCAGTTTTCAACGGTCTTATGTAGAACCACATTTCAAACGCTTTGATCCTCTTCTCTTCCAAAAACCCGCAGTCCGTAATTCACTTCCATACAATGCTGTGCCCCAAGTGTACATTCTTCGAAAGTTCTTCCTCAAATTGAGGCCAATGTTTGATATTAGTAAACTTTGTCCTCTGTGGCTGTGCTAGTTGGCTTTTGATGTCTTCTTTGCTTTGTCTATAATATGTTGTTTTGCTTCCAAGGTAGCACTTTTCCTTCCCTTAGTTTACTTAGTTATCCTCAGTTTGAAAGAGAAATATAATGAACATTCTTTCCTTTTGCAGGACGGAGTTGCGGGCAAAAATAGCGTCCAAGAACTAGAAGTGAAGTTTTGAAACTAATGTGCCAACCTAATGCAATTTACAGGTGTGTGTGTGTGTGTGTGTGTGTGTGTGTGTGTGTGTGTGTGAATCAAGTCTGTATGAAATGAGTATAAATTTTTGATCAATTAAAATTTAGTGACACAGTGATGGTCTGCGGAGATACCTCCTAGCTGTATCTGAGCAATGTTCTATTTTGTAACCATTTCTTATATAAATTATTGTGTTGTCAGATATGGTTAATTTTGTGATGTGAATGACAGAAATATACAGGTACATGAAAACAGTCTTCAGCAGAGGAAAATGTGAAGAGTGCAGTGAAAGTGGAGATACCTTCTAGCTGTAGCTGAGCAATGTTTTATACATAAGAAGCTGGGAATTAGAAATTTAAGTCCAAAAGCTTGAGACTTAAGTGTTTCAACTGGTCATGAATTGATTTCTGTCTTGTCAGTCAGTAACTGCTTATGTATGATACTTTCATACCAAAGTTCATTATTGTTTGTAGTCATTATTAACACTCGCTACACCATCCTATGTATATGATAAGTCTTCTGCCTGGAGTAATATGAAAAGAACTCGCAACATTATTTACAGAATGTCTGTGGAAGAATTATACCGAACTGAAACCACAAGAAAGGCAAGATAAAATAATAGATAGGTCTATCAGCTTCTTTTCCGTAATGTACAGGATCATCAATAAAGTCAACTCCGACTGCATAGAAAAACACTGGATTTTAACCAACCAAAGGAGCACAGTAGATTTATCACAATGGATATATTGCAAGTTATGAAGAAAATTATAGAATGGAGCAGTGAGTGTGAATTCATAGATTTTGAGAAGGCAATTCACTCCATTTCATTGGAAACAGTGCTAATAACATTCTATTACACAATATGTTTGTATACTTAATAATATATACATCAATGCAGCAAGTTCCATATTGCCAAGACTTTTCTCAGCAGTTTTCAGAATTTAAAACTGGCAAAGGAATACATCTTTATAAAACATTTCTGAACCACTTACATATTGCCAATAGCATTTACCTTTAGCCCAGATAAACTTAAACAATGAATGGAATAATATAATGGAGCAAATTTGAGAGTAGGGATGAAAATAGATATCAGTACTGCTAAAACAAGAGGGGGCAGCTTTTAAGTTTTTAAAAGTTATGGTAACTCAGAAACTGGCGCACACACATACAGTAAGTGTTTAAAGAAACAGTGTTGTGAAAAAATTGAAATGTCTTGCCAAGGTTTATGTTGGATGAATTTTAGGATTTCTGAAAAGGCCTATCTTGGCAGCAATGCCTTGAATCACATTAACTTTTGGCAATCTTTCATCTTCAGAAAACACTGTACATTTGGTTTGCAAAATTTTGTCATGGCTGTGCTTCTGTCAGTATCAAATTTCACAAAGATTGACAAAAAAGGAGGGGGCTGGTGAGATGATGCTGTAGGTAACACAACTGAAGAGCTTCAGCACACGAAATACCACAATGACAGTAGTACATTCGATTTTTCATGAACTGTTTTTCATTGTGACATGGCCAGCGGTCACGCAGCACATCAATTTATTATTTGTCAGCTAAACACTGAATTTATTCTGTCATTGCTCATGTTTATCTGATGATGTATTGTGTTTCCTTTTATTTCCCATAAAAACTGCATGGCCAACAATATTATTCACCACCAGAACCTGTTGAATACTTCCAATACAATATTGTCAAAACTGGTTTAGAAGCTTGCAAAATTAAAATTATGTGTATTTTAAAGACAAATATTTTGAGAAACAAAATGATGTGAGTAAAAAAATTCTATTTTTGTGGAATCTTAAAAGTCAGCCCTTGTGATGTATAATTAACACAGCAAAAATAAAACAGCATGCATTAATGATGAAATCAAAAACCGAGTTGAAGTTACACATTTAGCTTAGCTGAAGATGTGGCCAGATGGACAGAAGAGTAAAAATGGTCTGTAGTGCTTTTGGTACATTGAATAGTTCTCAAAAAGTCTCTGAAATTATACAATCAGTGTGTGGTACCATTTTTGAGACTTTGGCGCAGAGAGAGAGAGAGAGAGAGAGAGAGAGAGAGAGAGAGAGCGCGAAAACACTTTTCAATGTGAGAACTATTCATACACAGAGTGAGTGAGAGATGCATATTGGGAATTATTAGGGTAGAGAGATTAAAAAGACATAATTATGCCTATGGCAGAATGTAAATACTTGACAACTAAAGGAGGCTACATGCCAAATAGCAGACATGTTTTCAACAACACGTGGACCAAAAGAGAAAGCAAGCTCACTAGACTGCTCATGAATAGGGAGCGCGCAGCTGGGCTACGGTAGTGTGCATAGAGGAGAACAGTGAGTATGAAGAGGGGTTGAGGGTGGGTAGCAATTTGCTGGCTACAGGCGGGGTGGTATATGTGAGGGAGGGAGGTCGGAATGGATTTTTCACAGATTTCCCAGTTAAAAATACACTCTTGTTGGGTGAAAATACACTTTTTCTGGATGAAAACTCAGTTTTTTCCCAGGTCAAAGTACATATTTTTCTGTGTTCAGTGACAAGAACTTCCCAGCACTTTCTGAAATGAAACCCAGGCAAAAGGCAATAAGTCCCATAAAGATCTTTGGTGAGCAGCAACATGTACACTGCATATTTTCGAATTACATAAGTATAAACACAAATTCCAGCAAGTACAGCATGGTAGCTTCAGAAGCACTGGAATCTAGATTGTGACGTGCTTTTGTCAGTCAATTATAGCTCATGTCACGTGATCTCACCAGCCAATGACAGCAGATACTCAGAGCATAGGACATGTAATGTAGTCAGCCTATAGCATCATTGTTAAGTAGCGTGAAAACACAAATAAGAAAAGTTAATGGTTTAAATTAATATGCGTGCATATAGCTACGAGGAAAGTTAAGCTTTCACATATAAAGCTGATCATCAAAATGTTTTTGCTGTTTTCTGCCAAAAAGTGCGGTTAGGCAGGATCCTAAGAGCATAACTTAAATTGCAGCAGCTGAATAGTTCTGATGACCACGATTATGAATTTCTGATGACCACGATTATGAATTTCTGATGACCACGATTATGAATTTCTGATGACCACGATTATGAATTTCTGATGACCACGATTATGAATTTCATTGCTGTGCACCGAACGTTTTGTAAGTTACCTGGCTGAATACTTGTTCCGTCAAGCACTTAATTTTCCACAGGAAAGCCAGTTACTTGTGAAATTTTTCAAAACCTCACTTTGCACTTTCTTTTGGAAGATAATTATACTTTTTGCCATTGTTATTGTGAACATTGTAATCTATGAAACAACTAAAATAAATATGACAAACTAACCTTGGTCTTTATTAGTGTGTGTTATCCTTTAAGACAAGACATATTAAACACAAACATGCCTGAAAAATTTTAAGTAATGGCATAAATGAGTGGTCTTTTGGGCCTGGTCGTCAGTGTTAAGTTTTGAATGAGAGTCTAACGCTCCATCATTTGAGAGATTCATCACACATAACATAATTCATTTTATGTAAAAGGAAATTTACTTTGAAAGTTATGCAAAACCACCAATCGCAATATTTTCCATGATCTGTTTAGAAATGTCAACAGTTGTGATGCCAAGCTCATTGAAACTACACCCTCGAGAAAGGCACATTGAAGGCAGTTTTTTGTTATGAAGTATTGCAAATTGTTCATCCTAAAGCCTTTGACACATTTTGCAGTCTGCAGAAGCTTGTGTGTGCACTATGTTTTGTCACTGTAAATTGCAACTTAAGTTTTATTTTCGTGTTATTCTCTTGTATATGTTTTATTGCTGCAGTAACAGGCTAAAGTAAAATTCTTTGTTAGAATATTCGTTCTTACCAGTCAAATTTACAAAAATTTCACTGAAAACTAACACAGTGAAAAAATTGCTGGGTGTTTACCGGATATCCCAGTTGTCTCAGGGCATATACACCCTGTGGCCAGGAATGTGAAACACAGGTACAAGAACTGCTGGGGTGTGGCACATGATGAAGGTAACATAGAGACGGGTTGGGTGGATGGTGTGGGGCAGTGGGCTGATGATTAAGGCCAGGAAGGTTATGGGAGTGAAGGATACATTACAAGGATAACTCTGCATGGTACAGAAAAGCTGATGGTGGAGGGAAGAATTCAGTTGGCCTGGTTGTGAAGCAGCCATTAAGCTGGAGCATGTTGTGCTCAGCTGCATGTTCTGCCACTGGGTGTTCAGCTCTGTTCTTGAACACAGTTTAATGGTGGCAATTAATTCCGGAGACAGTTGGTTGGATGTCATACTGACATAAAAAGCTGTGCATGAATCAGCAGCATTAATGTGACACGGCTGCTTTGTACTGGGTGGGTAGATTGCACAGGTTTTGTACCTGGGTCTTCCATAGGGATATGATCCCTGTGCCAAAGAGGAGGGAGTGGGAGTGGGTAAGTATGCACCAAGATGTTGTGTAGGTGACAGAATAAAATTTTGGGAGAGGTGGGAAGCTTTGTTTCAGTTGTTCCAGTTGAAGGTGATAATGGGTGACAAGGCTCCTTTTTCCTTTTTAGATGATTCTTGGGGGTTGTAGGGGGGTTAGTGCTGTGAGAGGATATGGCATGGAAAATC
Source organism: Schistocerca piceifrons (assembly GCF_021461385.2). Taxonomy (NCBI): domain Eukaryota; kingdom Metazoa; phylum Arthropoda; class Insecta; order Orthoptera; family Acrididae; genus Schistocerca; species Schistocerca piceifrons. The sequence continues at coordinate 334,845,031 of NC_060145.1, forward strand.
AGTTTTTGGTCTAGGTTTTTGGGGGTGGGGGGGTGGGGGGGGGGGAGGACAGGTAGTGACTGTCTGTGAAGAACCTCATGAGACTTCATGCATACTGGGCAAGAGTTTTTGTGTGTGGAAGGAGCAACAGCTGTTGAAATGCAGCTAGTGTTGGTGACTAGTTAATATAACATGGCCACGAGTGTTGTTGTTGGCATGAGAGAGGTGGAGGGAAACATCCCAGCAATGGCATGCAGGGCTGAGGAGGGCAAGATGAAGCGGATGGGAGAGCATGTGTTGAGGTTGTGGAGGAATGGGAATAGGGTGTCTTGGTCCTGAGTCCAGGTGAAGATATTATCAATGAACCTTGGGGTGAACCGCTGATCCTGTCGCAGCAACTCAGCAACGATGTCTGGAGCAGGGGAAAGAAAGGCAATCTGCAAACCAACAGGCTTCACAATAGCCTAACCGTGTACCCAATATCGATGGTCCACCGCAGATCGAATTATAAGTTCTTTTCCCAGTTACTCGAAAAATCCGTAAAGAAAAACATTAAGCTGTAGCAGATTCAACATAGAAGATATGGGAAGATGCAGCAAAATTCACCAGTCCCTGTTGTAGACAAGTTTTATTGTAAAAAAAAAAAAAAAAAAAAAAAAAAAAAAAAAAAAAAAAAAAAATTTGACAGTTCAACAAAGTCACAGTTTCTATATATTCGTTGTGCGGTCTGACACTCCTTGATATCTTTGCCAGAATAAACTGAATTTCTCCTGACTTTTCCTTAAATAATTAATTAATGTCACTAAAGAATCAATCCTATTCTCATTCAACGAAATATTCCACTTTAAAACTGATCCTCCCGACCACAATCGCCGATAGTTTCAAAATCCTAACACACTTCACAGTATTGATTATTATCAAAATATCAATACGTGTCGAGCTCTCACCAATAAAACTTCAAACATTGAAGATCGTCCACACTCTCGACAAAACCCTGCCAGAACCTCTTCAAGAAGTCTGAATTTTAATAAAGCTTGCAAATCTCACACATAAGTAATATTTACGATGCATGTCGTAACAACAGAGTCAACTGACTGTTCCAACTCGAAGTTTATTTAACAGTTGATAACCAATTGACATCCAATTACAAACTTTATCCTTCCACATTCAACATTGAACTCCTTTTCCTTTTATGTAAAAAAAAAACATAAATCATATTTTAATAATGGTCAGCATGATGTTTCAACGGTTCTTCCGGCCGTCGACTACGATGCAATGGTGGTTAGCTCTTGTCGCCTGCCGCGACTGGAGTCCCCACTGGATCATCTTGCTGCCACGCTCGACATGAAAGAAAAGAAACAAAATCTCTTTAAATAACAAGTCTCCACTTTATATTTGTAGTATGTTAACATTTCTTACCTGGTGTCACTCAAGCGGTGAAGAAACGCGATGTTTCCTGATTAGACTTTTGGAACACCACAACCTGAACCAGACACTGGTTTTAGGACTTTGGAGGCGAGGAAGCTATCACGTGGTCCATAAAAGTATAGCATAGGAGAGTGCCATGTGGGTACGCACAGATGTGCTGCCTATTTGTTAATATATCTCCCCTTCAAATGAGAAGTAATTGTGTGTTAGGACATAGTTGATAAGGTGCATTAGAAATGAGGAAGTGGTTTTGGAGTCTGAACAACATTGTGAGAGGTAATGTGAGATAGCACCAAGGCCATGGGCATGGGAGTGTCGGCGGCGTGCAGGCAGGTGGCATCAAGAGCAATAAGTAGTGATCCAAAAGGCTAGGGGATGGGGACAGTGTAAAGTCAGTGAAGGAAGTGGTTAGTATGTGTGATGTTAGAGGCTAGGTTTTGGGCAACTGGTTGAAGGTGTTGGTTAACCAGAGCAAAAATTCTTTTGGTAGGAGCACAAAAATTAGTGACAATTGGGTATCCAGGATTGTTAGGTTTGTTGATTTTGGGGAGCATGTAGAAGGTGTGTGTATGGGATGTTGTTGGTGTGGGGAAGAAGATGGACCCCCGGGGAGACGTTCAGGAATGGGTGTAAAGATTTTGGATGTCACATTGGACATGTGTGAGGACATTTGTTTTGGGATCACAATGGCAGAGTGGGACAATTTGTAGAAGTCTGCTGTCAGGTAGCCACTGCGATTCACCAAGACATGGCACCTTTGTCTGCAGGAAGAATGATTAGTTCAAGATCTGCTTTTGAAGTTGTGGATGGCAGCCCTTTCTTTTGCTCTGAGAAGTTAGTGTTTGTAGGAACGGATATGTGGAAGAATAGTGAGGCCATATTGGATGTAAGAAATCCTCAGAATGTGAGCAGTGGGTGATTAGTTGGGAGAGGGGGAGGATCACTGTTGGACGGTGGTATGAACTGGGAGACGTAGTGTTCAATGTTGGGATTAGATTTGCATTGGTTGCAGGAGTTGTTAATAAAGAAGTGTTCCCATTGCACAGATCAGGAGAAGGAAAGTACATCTTCATTAGGTCCAAAATGGTTCAACCTGGGTGTAGGGCTAAATGTGAGGCCTTTATGAGATTGAGAGCTTTTCTGGAAAGGGTAACAACAGTGTTTTGGATTTATTTTGGTCTGGATTTCTTGAAATGTTTGGGGGGGGGGGGGGGGGGGAAGTTTTGAAGGCTGTGCGAAATTGAGAAGGTGAGCTAGGCTAGGTCTTGGTGTTATGAAGGATTAAAGAGGGGTTCACTGTGGGCAGGATGAGATCTGATGGGTAGTGGTGCTCCAAGGTGGGAATAGGCTGTCAACACATTGGGTAGTTTATGGAGATGGTGTCTGAAGGAGGTGTTGGAGAGATAGTGTATGTAGCTAGGACTGCACAATAAATTAATCTTATGAAGAGAGCAGAGGTGGTACTGGGATACCTGTGCCATGGAGCGCCAGGTTTGTGAGGAATAGGGATTGGTGGAATTTAGATGGTCATTCTGAAAGGAGGGTCAGGATTCAGAAAAGGGAATTTTTATGGTTAGGCCATTGGGGCTGATTCCTGGCTTAGGCACTAATTAAGGAACACAACATGGGACTGGGAATGGGATGCTTTTCCAAACTGATGCAAATAGATGGAGCAGGGATTGGGATGGTGCTAGGAAAACGTGAAATGGTGGCGCAATAAATGGCCAATGGAAAGCATTAGGTGGTTGTAAAGAGAACTGGATAATAAAGCTTGAGTTTGGGAGGATAATTATGTCATCGGAGAATATTTCATTGCACATCAGTTATTGTCAAATGCAGGATAGAAAAACAAAAGAAGTAAAATTCAGACAGGAACAATATGAAAGGAGAGGTAGGTGGATTTGGGAATGAAATGTGGTGGTTCATTACTAGAATTGTGTTCAGCAGATAGGACAACTATCCACGAACTCAAAACAGAACTCGACTTAATCATCCCCCTGCAAACAAAGGCACCACCACTAACTGCCAAGCTCCTCCACCTGAAAGCTCTATCATATTGATCCATCCCAGAAGTCTAACATAACCTCCAATCACTAGTGAAATCCTCTGGCCCACTCCACCACCTCTCCCCTGAGTCAATCTCCCTCCTCACCCTAACAACACACCACAAACCTACTTTCTACATACTCCCCAAATCCATAAACCCAACAATCCTGACACCTCATTATAGCTGGTTATTGTGCCCCTACCGAAATTTCTCTTCTGGCTGACTTAACACCTCCAACCTGTGGCTCAAAATCTAGCCTCTCACATCAAAAATATTAACCACTTCCTTCACTGACACACTACCACCTCCATAACTTTGCCTCCTGGATCCATACTAGTCACTGCTGATGCCATATCCCCACACACCAATATCCTTAGGCGCATGGCCTTGCCACTATGAAAAACTATATCTCCCACAGCCCTTCAGACTCCAAACCCACCACCACATCCCTCATACACCTTACTAACCTCATCTCACATACAAATACTTCTCCTTCAAGAGGAAAGTATATTAACAAATATGCAGCTCAGCTATGGGCACCTGCATAGCACCCTCTTATGGTAACCTTTTTATGGACCATCTGGAGGACATCTTCATAGCCTCCCAAAGCCCTAAATCCATTGGCTGGTTCAGTTTCGCTGATTATATCTTCAAGAACTGGACTTGGGGCCAAGGCACATTGTCCTCATTCCTCCACAACCTCAACAGCTGCTCTCCCATATGCTTCATCTCGTCCTCCTCAAGTGAACATGCTACCTTCCTGGACATTTCTCTCCATCTCAGATGGCTCCATCTACATCTCTGTCCACATCATGGAAAAATTAACCATCAACACTGCCTGCATTTAGACAGCTGCCACCCTTTTCACAAAAACTGCTCACATACAGCCTAGCCACCTGTGGACAACATTTATACAATGACTAGAACTCCCTAGCACAGTATGGATAGTCTGACAACAGTCTTTATGGACACACTAGCCCCATCCCAATACCCAGACCGCAAACTGATTTCCCACGCCATATCCTTACACAGCCCTAATCCTCCTCCTGTCCCAAAGAATCGGTTACAAAGGAGCCATATTTCCCAATATCACAATGGGCTGGAACAACTGAACCAGGGCTTTGACTATCTATTGTCACGCTCGGAAATGAGATGTGTCCTTCCAAAGATCCTTCCCACTTCTCCAAAGTGATGTTTCGCATCGCCCACTCCACCTATACATCATCCTGGTCCATTCATATGCCACTCCCCCTCAGAACTCCTGTTAAACCAGAAAGTCAACTCTGTCGCAATCACTGCAGAGCATTTTATGTTTGTATGACTACTGACCAGCTGTTACGAAACTGAGGGCAAGAACAAAGTCGATTGTTCCCACATCCTACTGGCCTCAGTTTACACAGTGTTGCAATACCCTCTACCCGACAGTTTCCTCCTCCTCTGACCAATCATCTCCTTCCATTCCACATCTCCACTTTACTTCTATCATGCGATGCACTTCTTTGGTTTTGTATCCATGTATCACATGCCCAGCCCGAGTGCCTGCATCCTGCATTCCTAGCTGGCAAACTGCTGTCTCCCTCCAAACCACTAGCTACCTACCCCCAACCCCTCTTTCCCCCTCCATCTACCCCACCCAACAAAACCCACATCCCATCTTGGTCCCCCTGCCCCAAAATTCAACTCTCTCTCTCTCTCTCTCTCTCTCTCTCTGTGTGTGTAAGTGTGTGTGTGTGTGTGTGTGTGTGTGTGTGTGACAAAGGATTTATTCCAAAGACCAGAAAGTCTTCTTTCTCTTTTGTGTGCCTGTTGATGACTCAATGCTGCTTTTGTTGAGTGGCCTCCTTTACTCCTAAAGAATTTATGCAGGTGGACAAGACATGCACCTGAAAATCTCAGATTTTTTTAAACCAATTCTAGTTGTATGTGACAGCAAGTTTTATATAAACTGTACCAAAGGCAAATTCACTTAATAAAACTAATACAGTGGAATCTCACTTCTTGAGCACCTCCCATAACTCACAATTCACACAATGTGCAGAACAAATTGCAAGAAAAAGACTCACTTAATGAGTGATATTTTGCATAACGTGTGACAATGATTCAGGGTGATGTCACCAGCCATTTGTGCATGGCAGGGGAAACATTCAACAATATGAACAATGTTTTTAGTACATACTGCAGTCTGGGTTTAGTACTCTTTCTGCTACCATCTTAGTGCAGCTTGTGATCACAGATTTTTGTGAACTTGTGTTCACAGTGCTTTTTTTTTTGTGCAAATTTTAATCACTTTCATAGAAATATCCCTGAAGATAAAGCCTCAAGAAGACAACTGTAAGAGAAATAAAATGACCTTACAAAGGAAATGTAAAATAAATGAAAAACATGAACGTTGTGTGAACATTGCTGATTTAGCACGCACATACAATCAATCTACCTAAGCTATTCAGACTACCCTCAAGAGCAAGGACAAGATTAAGGAGACATATGCTTCAAAGGGAGTGACAAGAGTATCTAAAGAACAGTTTTGTATTCTGGATGATGTCGAAAGGCTGCTCCTTACATGGATAAATGAAAAGCAATTGCAAGGTGACACTGTTAACAAGAACATCATTTGTGAGAAGCTGAGAATGATTTTTAACGACCTTGTTAAGATGATGCCAGGATCATCAACAGCTGAACAAGTGTTTTAAGGGAAGCCATGGGTGGTTTGAGAAGTTTAAGAGAAGAATCGGCATGCGAGGCAAAGCAGCCAACTCCAAGACAAAGGCAGCAGAGAACTTCATCAGTGGCTTCAAGATTCTCGTAGATTCTGAGCGGTATCTGGCACAACAGGTTTATAATAGTGACGAGATGAGTCTACTCTGGAAAAAGATGCCTAAGTGTAACTATATAACAGCAGAGGGGAATGCACTGCCCGGTTACAAGCAAATGAAAAACCATCTCACACTGTTATTCTGTGCCAATGCAAGCGGCGATTTGAAAATTAAACCACTGCTTGTTTACCATTCAGAAACTCCACAAGCCTTCAAGAAGTGTAAAGTCCAGAACAGCAGGTTAAATGTGATATGGAGGTCCAACCACAAGGCTTGGGTGACACGTGATCTTTTTCATGATGGGATCAATAAAGTGTTTGGTCTCCTTTGGTGAAAAAATATTTGCTCGAGATGAGTCCATGTCTTGCTTGTTGTGGACAAAACTCCTGCCCATTCTCCAGGCCTACAAGACCACTACCTTGAGGAATTTCAATTAAACGAGATCCAATTTTTGCCTCTCAACACCACTCCGTTACTCCAGTCTATGGACCAGCAGATTATTTATGACTTTGACAAACTCAAGTCAAAGCAATACTCGAAGAGCGCTTTAGTGTAGACTGAAAATACCAAGATCATTCTAAGAATTTTTGAAATATCACTTCAACACTATTACCTGCGTTAAGATGATTGAAAAGATGTGGGAAGAGACTACCAAGAGACTTTGACAAACTCAACTCAAAGCAATACTCGAAGAGCGCTTTAGTGTAGACTGAAAATACCAAGATCATTCTAAGAATTTTTGAAATATCACTTCAACACTATTACCTGCGTTAAGATGATTGAAAAGATGTGGGAAGAGACTACCAAGAGAACTCAGTTCTGCTTGGAAGAAGCTTTGGCGGGAGTGCACTGTCGAATGTGACTGAGGCATTTGAGTCAGTACCTGTGGAGCCTCTAGTCAACGAGATTGTGTCTTTGGCCAAGAGCATGGGACTAGAAGTGGATATCAATGAGGCTGTGGAACATCACAGCCAATAAATGACCCACCAAAGAGCTTATGGAGTTGCAGTGTGTTTCACAGCAGGAAACTGTGGAGAGGAGTTCTTCAGAGGACGGGATGGTAACAGCAAAGCAGCAATCTTCTGGTGCAATAAGAGAAATGTTGAAAGCTTGGAAATCGGTTGCATTGTGCATTGAAAAGCATCACCAGTGGCTACACATGCTACAAATTTAGTTGACAATAATGCTGTGTTACATTTCCATGAAGTGTTGAAGTGTCGGCAGAAACAAATGACTATACACAGCTTCCTAGTAAAAACGAATTAGTTATGCATCTTGAATAATACTGTATGTATAATTTTCTTCGGATAAAAGGCATGAATAAGATAACACTTTTAGTACTTTTCCTACATGAAATAATTATCATATTGTACATTAGCTTATATAGGATAAATTGTTTTGCTTAATGAGTGTTTCGCACTACGAGTAAGATTCTGGAACGAATTATGCTTGCTGTGTGAGGTTCTGTTGTATTAATATGGGATGGAATTGCTGGCCGCCTTACCTTCAGAAGGCGAAAAGTGTAAGTTGCTGATTTAAGAGTGGACTCACAGTACCTCCTTTGGGAACAGAGGGCACTGAAAATGGAGTTCAGCTCTGTATCCTTAAGTATGTTAAAAATCTGGCTTCTGTTAGAGGATATTGTTCACACACATTATGGAAAAATTAGAAAAACATCTAACAAATCTGCATTTTTGTATTGTTGCTTTTTACACAGATAGTAAACACAGTATTAAACAAATAATATACTACAAATGCAATTGTGCAGCATATATACAGAGATACTAGTGTTACACTATTCTGAGATCTCGCTGGCAGTAATGTACTTCTCATAATTCATTAGTAATAGGAATGCTATATTCACAGACAGTAACAGAACATAATAAAACACACACACACACACACACACACACACACACACACACACACACACAGAGTTACACTTATTTCCCTGAAATATACAATAAACCTGAAAGTGGTTTTTGTGACTACAAAATATTATTAAAGATATTTACTTAACCCACAAATTCACCCCAATTTCTAACAGTATGTTGGAATGAATTTCAAAAATCAGCTTATAGTCTGTAAAGTAGCACCTACAATTTAATAAGGATGTCTTTCACAATTGAATGTAATTTGCTGAGTGGAGAGGAGTGATTTAGAAGACTGTCATGAGGCATGGTATAGGAAAAGAGTTACCACTGCCAAGACACAGAGTTCTATGAAACTGTCATTTAGTCGCATATTCTTTTCCAATATACTGATTGAATCACTATATGCAAGTACCAATGAATTAATGCCCTATGTGTGTTTATATGATTGTCAGTCTGCACAATGAATATGATGCAGGGTTTTTATCTGGGTAGAACTACCTGGCCGTTGTGACTGAAATTAAATTTCGTATTGTTTCTGTAACCAGTCTTTAAAGTATATGGCTCCTTGAATCACAATCTATTCCCTCCCACCCCTCCCAAAAAATCCTGATTTCTAACCCTCACCGTTCCCAATGTCTCTTCTACAAAAAAAGTCATGATACTATATACTGGACATGGACAAAAATATGGAAATTCTATGACAAATGCATGCTTGAACATAAATGCAGATACTAGCCAAGCCTGGAGATTGCACTGCTGTATTTGTCCACAAAAAGCATCTGTGCAATGTCCTCAATATGTTGCAAGTGCCATTCAGGGTCAGAACAGTGCTGCGTGCAGTTATGATTAGTGTTGGAGCTCAGAGCATTCACATGTGAGCAAATTATTGTTGCTGGCATGGTGGCTCCCCCATAAAGAAGTAGCTGAAGTGATTGGTGTTTCAAGGGCAACTGATTTAAGATTTATACCAGATACAGGGAAAGCAGAAAATCATTATCCACTATGTCATTACTTGGACAAAAGTGTATGTTGAGTGTGACAGAGGGTCTTGAAGAGGATAGTGATGAAAAATAAGAGGATGACATCTGCAAGAGACACTGTAGAACTGAATGTCGCACTCAAGAACCCAATCAGCACCAAAAGAACATGAAGGGAGCTCCATAAGCAGGGAGTGCTGGAGTTTCAAAATGATTCATCAGTGCTGTGAAAGCCCACAACTGCAAAATGTGGTACCAAGCCCATAAAACCTGGACTATCAAGTAATGGACAAATTTTGTTTGGTTGGATGAGTCTTGTTTAGCACTGTTTCCCAGCTTTTGGCCAATTTTACGTCCCAAGAGTGAAACATGGAGGTTCAGTGATGATCTGGGCAGCCGTAGCATAGTATTCTATGGGGCCCATGGTTACTATGCAAAGTTGCATTACTGCCAAGGATTATGTGACCATTCTGACTTACCAAGTCCATCCCATGGTACAGTGTTTCACACTAAAAGGTGACACTGTGTTTAAAGATGACAGGTCCCTGTTTGCACAGCTTGCAATGTCCAGGACCGATTTTTTGAGCATAAGGATGAGGATGAATTGTCGCATCTTCCCTCACCACCACAATCATCAAGCCTCAACTATTTAGGTGTTGCGGTATACATTGGAGAGAGAAGGGTATATAGTGTTGTCTTCGTCCAATTTTTGCTGAACTTGCCACTTATTTTGCAGGAAAAATGGTACAGGTACCCTTGAAAACTATACAGGGCAAGTATTTATCTATTCCAAGACAACTGGAAGTTGTTGTTTTGAATGCCAATGGTTTTCCTACATTGTATTAGTTACTGTACTGAGTTGTATCCTGGTGTCTCCATATTTTTGATCACATGTGTAAGTAGTTTCATGTTACCATCTCCCCTTTGTTTTCCTTCCATCTCAATACATAAAGTGTGGCCTCAAAAATCTGTTCACATTCAAGAGGACGAGGCTCAAATTTGCATCTGGCGATTCTGATTTAAGTTTTCAGAGGTTACCCTAAATCGCATAAGGCAAATGCCGGGGTGGTTTCTTTGAAAGGGCATGGTCAATTTCCTTCCTCATCCTTCCTTAATCTGTGCTTGCGCACCATCTCTAATGAACTTGTTGATAGGACATTGAACACTTAATTTCCTCCTTTCTTTCAAAATCTGTGATTAGCTCTTTCCTACATCTTACCATCCTTCAAACAATGCCCTCTTCTTTCCCCCTCACTCCATTGTAACCCCCCCCCCTCCCCCCACACACACAAAAGCACCATCACCACCTCCTTCACTGTATAGTTATTCATGTGCTACAGATTATGAGCACACTTCAACACTTTAACTTTCAAATCAATCTATCGATTCACATTTGAAATTTTTAGCATCCTTTCATATCTCTAAAATACTCTCTTCCAGAACAGTTCTTTTATTTTGGTCGACATAACTGAAGTGTGTGCATTAGATTTAAGGTGTTCCTGATGTCAACAAAATCACATGCCTATACATGAGACTACAAATGACAATTATGTTAGTTGAGTTTAGTACTGACATCAGTTCAATAGTATATTTTTCTTTCTAACTGTTGTCTACCCTATGTAAACATAGGTAACATCAGAGATAAAAAATAATGAAATACAGATTCCATTTTATAGTTATAAATCCAGTGCTTGATAACATAAGTATGAAGCTTAAAATGTTAGTATTACATTTGAAACACAGTACTGAATAAAAAGTGCTATTTAAATTAGTCTCCCTTTTCCAGATTTATAGTTGAATGTATTTTGCTTTAAAATATAAATAATAAACCTTTAATAAGGTAAATGAAGATGGTAGCAGATACAAAAGTGAAACATTAAAATGAATGTCTGTGTGAAAGATTTTTTATTATTTAATTGGTAGATTATTATACCAGCATCTCAAAACATTTAAAGCTTTCTGATTAGTGACATGGATCTCTCTTCATAAAATCCTGTTGGTCATCAAATTAGATAAGCCATATTAGTATAGAAATTCAGCAAATTAATTCTTATTAATACTGTATGGTACTTCAGATGACAAAGAATTTACCGTGAAACAGCTTAGACATATCGTGAATGAAATGGGAACAGGAACTAAAGGCATTAAAAGTAATACTGAAAGCAGTTTAAATACTGAAGAAACATAGTCAATTAGAGTTGCAATTGTGTATGCATCAATGTGTACCACGACAGTGTTAATCTGTTATTTGGGGGGAGGGGGGAGGGGAGGCAGGCAAAATAATGTAACAATACACAATATTTCTTACTGATCCCTCTTGTTCGTACTGTTAACAACAGGGAAGGACTGATATTTCTGTGGGACTAAGGCTTCTGGAAGAAGGTTCATAACTGTGTTGCGGGTCTGTTTAGGTCCTCCAGAACCTCAACAACTTCTCCCCCATTTGCTTCACCTGGTCCTACTCAACCCAACAAGCCATCTTCCTAGATGTTGACCTCCACCTCAGAGATGGCTATATCAGTACCTCCGTCCATATCAAACCTACTAATCACCAGCAATACCTCCACTTCGACAGCCACCCATTCCATACCAAGAAGTCCCTTCCGTACAGCCTAGCCACCCATGGTCATCACATCTGCAGTGACGAGCAGTCCCTCTCAAAATATACTGAGGGCCTCACTGAAGCCTTCACTGACCGTAATTATCCTCCCATCCTTGTACAAAACCAAATCTCCCATGCCTTATCTTTACAGTCTCCCACCACCTCCCAAAGTCCCACAGTCCGGCCAAAGAGTAGCATTCCCCTCGTAACTCAGTACCATCTGGGACTGAAGCAACTGAATTACATTCTCCGCCAGGGTTTTGATTACCTCTTGTCATGCCCTGAAATGAGAAATCTCCAGCCCCCTATCCTTCCCGCCCCTCCTACCGTGGTATTCTGCCGTCCACTGAACCTACACAATATACTCATCCATCCTTACACAACCCCTGCTCCCAGTCCCTTACCTCATGGCTCATACCACTTTAACAGACCGATGCAAGACCTGTCTCATACATCCTACTACCACCACCTACTCCAGTCTGGTCACTAACATCACCTATCCCATCAAAGGCAGGGCTATCTGTAAACCAGTCATGTGCATTACAAGCTAAGGTGCAACCACTGTGCTGCATTCTATGTAGGCATGACAACCAACAAGCTGTCTGTCTGCATGAATGGCCACCAACAAACTGTGGCCAAAAAACAAGGGGACCACCCTGTTGCTGAACACGCTGCCAAACATGATATCCCTCATCTCAATGACTGCTTCACAGCCTGTGCCATATGGATCCTTCCCACCAACACCAGCTCTTCAGAATTGCGCGGGTGGGAACTTTCCCAGCAATGCATCCTATGTTCCTGTAACCCTCCTGGCCTCAACCTTCGTTAGTTACTGTCCTCACCCATCCAGCCCCCTCCCTGTTCCCATTCCAGCACTACACAGCTGTCATTTCACCGCCACACCCATTCTTTTAATTTCTTTTTATCTATCTCCTTTCCGCTACTTACCCCCTCCCCCCTCTCCTGCTCTCTGTCTAAACTGCAACACTTCACTGTCCGTCACTCCCATATACTATCCCTCCCCCTCCCCACCCCAGCCTCCTCCTTACCCCCACCCAGTCGCCACTCCCATCATGCACTGGTGCTGCTGCTTGCAGTATGGTTTCATTTCTCTGAGACTGCAGACGTGTGTGCAAGTTGCGTTTGTGTGAGTGCGTGTGTGTGCGCGCATGTGTCTACCGCTGACAAAGGCCTTAATGGCCGAAAGCTACAATTGTGTGAATCTTTTTGTTGTGCCTATCGCAACTCAACTCTGCTGTATGGTGAGTAGCAACTTTCCAAATAAAAAATAAGACTTTTAATTAAATGCATTGCTCACATTAAAAGCATGAACACGAAACTTATGAAACCTAATGCTACAAAGAAATTTCTGTATTAAAATATCAAGCTATTCTCAGTTTTCCCACTTCTCTGTAAGTTTTGTTGTTTCACACCTTTCTAGATGGGGATTTACAATATAGTTTGTTAGTTTTAGTTTCCTATTATTCATAAATATAAATAATACCCTGTTCATAATGACTTTAGGATTGGTATCTACAAAGGAAGTAATGGGGTGAGATTCCTGCTGGAGGCATAGCGAGCATTCAACCAGCCTCATGGGCTTTGTGACTGCTGCAACCCTTCAAAGTTGCCAAAACTTCATCCCCACCCTTACAACACTTCTAATGTGCACTATGCTTAAAGTTCAGGCAACTTCTTGTTCTATGAGATCACTTGTGCACTGTGAATTTGTTTTCATTCTATTTGTTGCAACTATGTGTTATCTGATGCTGGGCAATATCGAAAGCAGTTTTGTCAGATGTGTATATAAAAGTGTGATATCATGCCTTTTACAGTGGATACCAGACAAGATAAATAGTTCATGCATTATGTTTCTTTGTAGAGCTAAAATATTTCTGGTGGCCTCATTAACAAGGTAATCACAAGATCTGCAGCAGCTTAAAACATAAACAATACTACAAAATGTTCAAGAAAGAAGAGGAAGCCCAAAATTCATTGAAAACGGACACTCCAGGGGAAAAAAGTTGAATGGAGAAGTGAATTACCACCAGATTTTGCTATATGTTGTCATGGTCACATTATTATTGTGGAAAGGTACATACAAAACTCAGCAAATTATTGATTATCCTTATAGAAGTAGACATTTTTCAAGATAATTGCACATCATTATTCACTATTTTACACAATCTGGGCTTTCATTACGGACTTAAGAGTGACCATGATCTGTGGGACGGGGTGGGGTTGGGGAGAGAGAGAGAGAGAGAGAGAGAGAGAGAGAGAGAGAGAGAGAGAGAGAGAGAGAAGATTTAAGATTTATGAATATCAACAAAAAGGTGTGGCTTAATGAAGTGGGGTAGTTTTGGCAACATACTTCTCATAATGAAAGTATTTGGCACTTGCTTAGCTCTTAAGGCATGAGTGGAAAATGATGCGTCACATTTAACGCAATCAAATTGTGCAAGAGGTCAGATGTCTGCGTTTCAGTTTGGAGCTGATACAGACACGATTTCTTCTAAAAATTTTGTTGGCGTAATATTTTCATCTAAATTTAATGTGAATAACTTCGTAATGTCAACAGAAAATGCATTTTTGTTGTTGCTAAAAGTAAAATGAAGACAGTGTAACTTTTCCAAAACATACTGATGCCAGTGCCATCTTAGTACATTTGATAATTTGCAAGTTTGAACATGATTCTATAACACCTGTTCCATACGGTATTTGACAACTATCTTCTGCACCTACATATGCTCCTGCTGAAGTGTCGATCTTATAGTAATTTTGGACATAATGTAAACATCTTTTGAGGAAATAGTCTTCTTAGAATTTCTCAATCTAGAGCCAAAGTCACTATGGAGTATACAGGACTGAGTAAATCTGGCAACAGTACTCTCAACCTACTGCACCCTTACATTGGTAAAAGTCTCATAATTGTGTTGTGTTGTGCTATGATGAGAAGGGTGTCTGGACGCTCTCACAGTTGATGGAAACAAAATTTGAGTGTGAAAAAGTATCATCAAAAAATAAATTCTTTAAGTTATAGCAAATTACAATGCTTAAACAGGCACTGTTGAAAGGGAGATATGCTCCAAAGTTCATTTAAATTGTGAGGAAATAATGTCATTGGTGGTAAGAACCCCCCCCCCCCCTCCCCCCGTCCCTCGATTACATATGGATGTGTGTGTCGATTCCCTCAGGCCATACTATAAAATCAACACAAAGATACTTTTTGCAATATACATTTAGTTTCACATGGTGCTGAAAATATATCTTTGTGAACAGACCATGGCTTTAAAAATTACTGCACAGAGGCATATTACTGATTTTCATTACAATAACAATATTCATTCAACATACTGTTCGTGTAGCATTTCAAATCATTAAAATAAGTAGATGGGAAAATAGTGAAACAGGTAAGAAGGCATCTGCAAGATGGAGAGACCAGGGATCAGAGTGGCCGCTGCAGAGAACTACACATAAAGGATGGACCCACACAGCCACAGGCATACAGCACTGTTACCAACTGCATAATGAGGATTTAAGAATTAATACAATGCAATCAGTGTCCAGACGTGTCTTTTATAGTTCAGGTATGGACTACTTGAATCATTGTACATTCATTCATTTTTTGAGATCCTACTTAAACTAATACTAATCTATGATAAATGCTTCAATTTTTTGGAGAAATAAATGGCAACACAGATGAGACTGTATGTGATTTTGGAGAAAACATGTTTTTGTAATACCAGTAGTAAATAATTTTGTATGTCACAATACGCTTTACTTCCAAAATTACCCATCTACCTATATTTTATTTACAATTTAAAACTAAATTAAAATGTGCCAGAAGGCAACACAGCTCTCAGATCTGATGTAGTAAATGTATAAACTACATAACAGTAAAAAAATCACTATCTAGTAATAAAACATTTGAAAGCATACAGTGTATTTGTATGTTAGCTTTCAATCAATGAAATTGATTCAAACATTTTTTAAAGCACACGTAAAAATGAAGGGGACGGATACAGGGATCTCCCCCCCTCCTCCCTCCCTCATCAAAAGAGCTCACTGCTTTATGCATTGTAGCTGAATAAATAACCACTATCATGTTAAGAGAAAAGAAGATAAATAAATACACATACACACACACACACAACTAGGGGGAGATGCCCTCGCACAAATGGCATAATGGATAATGGGAAGCACACACTCTATGGCCCATTCACATTTTAGTGATTACTATTTGACTCTAGCACCAACTGTACTTTGGTACTGCACAATTTGTAGTTTATTCTACTTACTTAACAGAGGGAAAAGTACTGACTATGATTTTATTTCAAAACAACTACAGCTCCTCTTTTTGCACCAAATGCTCCTGATACTGCTATCCATATGTTACTGTTTAAGACTATTAGCACATGCCATAGCTGAGTCTGGCACTTTGGCTGAGTTCACAGTCTTTTCTTGATAAGTTTTTCAAGCTTCTTGATGCGACTCGACTCGTGGTCTGGGCTGCCAAGACCCAGAGGTGGCAGTGGAGAACCCGGTGGTCCAAGCATGGGACTACCTCCCAGTGGAGGAGGTGGTGGCAGTTTTTGGCGGAACAGTTCTACCAGCTGACTCTGCTCTGCCCGTCGCAGACCCTAAAAAGGAGAAATTCAAGTAGCCAATTTGAAGCTGGGTGAATGTCAAATGGCTGGCATAGTTCATTTCACTAAGAGCAATATGGAGAACATCTCAGCTGGAGAAAGGTGGAAGAAATACACAATGATATCCTTGGTAAGAGGCAGTAAATGCATATGGAAAGTCTGAATTGCGAGGATGAGTTAATCGACAATGCAGTTACTTAAACAAACTGCTACTCTTAAAATAGAAATTTTGATTTATTACAGAAATAAAATTAGCTTAATTAACTGATTATAATGGAAATAATTTTTTATGAGACTCTATGGCAAGTTCTGCATCTCATTTTTGTTAGGAAAGTTTTGGTCTCAATAATCTTGCAATGATGTACTGGCATATAGGATTTTTTTACACATTTATGCATTTAAAATTTTGTAATAGCAACACTGCATTTAATTTTCTGTAGTGTCATTTTCCAGTCACTGTGCAAAACACTGATTTTTCTGTAACTTTACATCTACATCCATACTCAACAAGTTATGTTACGATTTGTGTGAGTTAGTTACATGTTCCATTGATCAAACTCACAGTAACCGTTACGACGTGGAATGAGTCAAATGCATAAGAAATACACAACTGAATGAAGTTTTTTTTTTTTTAAGTTTAAAATTTTTGTTACCTACCCCAAGCCCTTAAATGACACAAAATACATCTATTATACCTATAGATTTATTTATTCTGATTCAAGAATTCATCTATGGCACAGGAGGAGTTGTCATGGAGATATGATTTCAATTTAATTTTAAAACTGTTACTGCTGTCTGTCAGACATTTTATTTCATCTAGTAATTTATAAAAAAGTTTTACAGCATCATGTTTTACCCCTTTCTGTACCAAAGACTGGTTCATGTTGTTGAGAACAAATTTCATTACTGAGTAAATGCACAGTGAGGCTGTTGTAAGAATTTCTAACCTTTTAAGGGGGTTGGACGTCGAATGGGCCGACTTGCAGCAGGAGAAGCACCACACGACATTTTAATTTCCACCGTATATACTTTTACAAATAAATTCATAAAACTTTTTCAGCATGACCAGGAAGGATTCAGAATTCACACTCATAGCAGTGGAAGTTCAAAAACATAACAAAGTAATTTTTTTTACTTGTGAAAATTCATCATTTTTTTTTCACTTACTAATGGCTGCATTTGTTGCTGTAGGTACACTTTTCTTCATAAGTAAGAAAGATGCTTCGATGAATTTTGCACAGCCTACAAACCATACTTGAAAATGTATGAAACTCTAGAATTTTCCAAATATATTAAAAACTGTGGTAAAAACTGAGGTAATTAACTATAAAATTTGTGTTTTTTCTAAACATGAAGTTTAAAACATAACATCTCATTCGTTTTTTCATAAATTAAATAAATTCTAGAGTTTCATACACCTGTAAGTATGGTATGTATGCTGTGCAAAATTCATCAAAGAATCTCTCTAACTTATGAAGAAAAGTGTACCTATAGCAACAAATGCAGCCATTAGTAAGTGAAAAAATGATGAAATTTCACACGTAAAAAAAATTACTTCATTATGTTTTCGAACTTCCACTGCAATGAGTGTGAAACCTGAATCCTTCCTAGTGATGCTGACAAAGTTTTATGAATTTATTTGTAAAAGTATAGACACTGGAAACTGAAATATCCTGTGATGCCTCTCCTGCTCCAAGTCGGCCCGTTTGCCGTCCCACCCCCCTTAAAGAGATGCCTACAAGATGCACGGCTATGAGCCCCACACATTATTCTGATGATTTTCTTCTGAGGAGTGAATACTTTTTGTCTAAGTGTTGAGTCACCCTAAAATATCATTCCGTATGACACCAGAGAGTGAAAGTATGTTAGCATGCTAATTTCTATATCCTCAAAGTTAGCAATTATTCTGATTGCAAAAATTTCTGAACTTAGTCACTTTAGGAGATCCAAAATATGAATTTTCCAATTAAGATTCTCATCTATATATACACCCAAAAACTTAGTATGTTCTATCCTGGCTACTGACTTCTGTTGATGTGTTAAATTTATTGAAGGAACTGTACCCCTTCCAGAAGAAAATTGGCTGTACTGTGTTTTTTCAAAGTTCAGAGCAAGCCCATTCACAGAAAACCAATCAATAACTTTTCCAAAGATATTTGTATCATTTCCTATTGGAGTTTCCTTTACTGGATTAATAATGATGCTTGTATCATCAGCAAACAGTGTCAGTTTAGCTTCTTGTTTCAGATAAGAAGGGAGGTCATTCACATATATCAAGCACAGAAGAGGACCCATGATTGAACCTTGTGGAACATCTAATGTAATTCCCTCCCCCGTAGACGAAATGTCATTTAAAGACACTTTTTACTAGCTGTTCTGTAGACATGACTTAAACCACTCATATGATGCTCCATTTATACCATAGAATTGTAATTTCTGTAACATAATGTCATGGTTCACACAACCAAATGCTTTGGACAAGTCACAGAAAATTCCTATTGGTGACATTTTACTATTTAAAGACTCTGTTATGTGGACAGTGAAATTGTATATTGTTGTCTCAGTGGAACAGCATTTTTGAAATCCAAACTGTGATTTAATAAGTATCCCATTACTGTTGAGATGGCTAACCACTCTAGTACATTATTTTCTCGAAGATTTTTGAAAATGTTGTAAGCAAGGATACTGGCTGATAATTATTGACATCTGTGGTGTCCCCCTTTTTGTAGAGAGGCCTGACAATGGCATATTTTAACCTGTCTGAGAATATACCTTGAGTTTGTGATGCATTACATGTGTGACTCAGAACATCAGCTGTAATTGCTCCACATTGTTTTAATATCTTATTGGAGATGTCATCTACTCCAACAGAACATTTATTTTTCAAAGATTTAATAATTTTACTTATTTCACAAGAGGTTGTTACGTGAAACTTAATCTGACAAATTTTTTTCAAAACAGACTCTTCCATGTACTGCCTGGCTTTTTCTCTTGAACTGTTCTCACCAATTTTTTCTCCCACACTTAAGAAATGGTTGTTAAATACATTAGCTACTTGATACTGTTGGTTAGGATGGTCTCGTTCCACTTAATAATAATACTACCTACCCCAGTGGTTACTTTTCCTATCTCCCTTCTAACAACATTCCATACTGATTTTATTTTATCGCCCGAGTTGTTAACTTCATCTCGTCTTTACTAATTCTTGCTGCCTCATGCAATTTTCTTTTCCTTTCTGAAGACACTTTAATAACTGTAGTAATCCAAGGTTTTTTTTTTTGAAAACTGTTTGGTGTTACATTCAGTAATTTTTTGGGACAACAGTGTTCAAAAAGGGATATAAATTTATCAAGAAATATGTTGCATTTATTATTGGCATTTGGCTCATTATATACAGCTCCTCAATTAACATTTCTTAAACTTTCTCTGAAATGCTCTACAGACACCGGGTTGACCAGCCTTACACTTTCACTTAATGGTTTCTGTACTGTACACCCTGCTAAGCATTGTAAGTTGATCAGTTGTGCATCATGGTCTGATAATCCATTTATCACAGGGAAATCATGTGTTAGATTTACATCCTCTTGTTGCACAAATACATTATCTATTAGAGTGCTACTGTCTTGAGCTATACGTATAGCGAAATTAATCACTGATTCTAAGTTACGGTATATGTCATTAATAACACTTCACTTTTCCTGTCAGAATTGCTTAGAAAGTTTACAATGAAATCATCACCAATTAATAACTTTTTTTTGTCTGACAGACAGCATAATAGGGAGTCAATAGCTCCCAATCTCCTAATGGGAACCTGTACACTGTTTCTAATATCAACACTACATTATCTAGTTGTAGTTCTCATGCACAAACTTCAGAGTGCTGATCAACACAAAATTTGCTTATTTCCACTGTTTTGTACTTATACCCTTGTTTAGTGTAAATGGCAACTCCTCCTTTATGCATGCTAGATCTGCAAGTGTAAGATGCTAAATTGTACCCATTTATACTGACACTTTCCATCCCCACAGTTAAATGGTGATCAGACAGACAAAGTATATCAATCTCATTCTTATTTTTGAGATCATTTAAACACAGCTCATCTACTTTATTTTTTATTTGCCTGATACTTTGATAAAGTAAATTGATACTACTCTTAGCTTTATCCCTAGTTCTTGTACATGAAGCTTCTTTTATTATATTTTTCTTGATTATTGTCTTTCTGGACTTTGGCTTTAACCTAAAAAATCTGTCTGCCTGGTCCTGTTAACTACAGGTATCATCCCTTGTGAGACTGTGGCCCCCCTGCTAATAGAGAAGCTAACTTATCTTTCCCCTTATTATTTAGGTGCAGGTCATGTGTAGTGTATCCCCACCTGCCAATAGCATCAACTGGAACAACACTCATGTGAGATTTTGCTGGTGTCTGGGGCATCCTGTTCAGCTCAGTGTTAACATGCCTTACAGCAGTGTTTACCCAGGGCTGATCATGGCACTGAAATACCTCCACAAAACCAACATTTGTGTGATCAATTTCTGCTCCTATTTTGACCAGGTCACTCCTAATACTATATCTTCGATTCATGGCCATGCTGTTTCCTGCTCCCCCGACTATAATTACCTGATCTTCCTTCTCAAAGCCCCGGTACAGCTGTCACCTGGCTAAGGCTAGCAATTGGTTTCACAAAATTTGTGACCTGGTACCCTTCAACTAATTTCTCTTGAAGCTGCTGGCCTACACCCCTTCCATGACTGCTACCTAGAAGCAGAATTCTTTTTTTCCTATTATGGTTTGATCCCGACCTGTCTTTTTTTTAAAGCTACTATTCTGCTTCAACCTACATTCAGCTACATCTGGATGAGGCCCTTACTCCACTACTTTGGATAGCAAGCCAAACTGATTTATTAACAGAATTTTTAAAGTTTTTTCAACAATTTCCCTTTTTTACCCTTTGCTTGCTACCTTTCACCAGCACCTCATCTCTTTTTCCTCCCTTGGCCTGCATAATTCCAAATTCGCGTCTTCTTATTCAACTTTAAGGGCACAAATCTTTGCCTCCTGTTCAGCAATTTTTTTTGTCCTTTCTAGATAACCTACATTGCCATAGGAGAGCCTCATTATCTACCCCCGTTTCTTTGCTGCTACATTCTCCCCAATGAAACTATAACCTACAGTCTTCACAGAACATGCGCTCCATCAAATTTCTATGGCAACCACCACATTTGTCACACATGGTTTGATAGAAAAATTTACACAAAAGCAGAGAATAACTTGGCACAAGATCACTGAAGTTTCGTAGTCTGTACTAATCTAAACAAACTTTGAAACTTACTTTCAAAATTTCTAATTAACTACCTAAAGTCTGTATGACGGATACGAATTAATTTAACTTTGTACCACTAGTCTGGTCAAAAAAATAATGATGTACACTTGCCCAAAATTTATGCCTAAAAATGTAAACAAAACTAACGACTATCGACCTTTACAAAATACTTTCTTTTCGATCTAAATAGGCTCAGAAAAGTGAAACCTTCAATAGACTGTGTAGTGAAGAAGTAAATGCACTAGTCTAAAATGTAATATTAACTAAATTAGCACTCATTTTAATATTAATCACTTAACTTAGTGAGAGCTTTGTGGACGTGTGTCTGCCAGAGATATTAGCACTACTGCATATGTAGAGGACTTCATAATCATTTGCCCCAACAATAAGCTTCTGTATGTTCTCACAATTATCTGTTTCTACCATCAGGGACATTTTGTGAATTATCATCATCATCATCATCATCGTCGTCATCACCATCCATTGGACATACACTGCTGGAAAATGCTATGTCCAGAACTCTACCAGCATTTCAATCTTCCCAAGTTAGATGTCTTCAAGTGCCTCCTGTTTGTTTTTCAATGTCATCTGTACAATTACCATCAAGTTGTTGCGTTGGTTCTCTCTTATAGTCTAAGATCTCAACTTAAATTGATCTTCCCTCATTGAGTCTGTTAATAAAATGTGTATTTTATACAGTACAGTGTGTAAATAAATGTGCTACGATTGCCATCCCATATTTCTGCGCAACTATTATTAATTAAAAATTATTTAATTAAATTAATAGTGAATGTTATACAGTTTCTTAAAAAATTTAGCATCACTCAAGAGTAAACATTGCAAATAAATATCAAAGTATAGTTGCATACATTTTCCCAGATAACATGAAAGGTTGCCAGGTGTAAACAGGTAAGTATGTATTAGGAAATTACCCTCATGAAGTTCCTTACAAATGACAAATATCTGTGTGTGTGTGTGTGTGTGTGTGTGTGTGTGTGTGTGTGTGTGTGTGTGAAAACTATGACAGTTCTACGTATATACATAAGTATCTAAAAACTAGGATGATTCTACATCGAGTATACATGAGAAGGAGGCGTGAGAAAAGAAAAAGAACACAAACAAGAGTGGAACTGATTGTGATAGTCATTTAAGAAAAGTCAGTATAATAAATACTCTGATAAAGTGACGAGCTGTAGGATAGTGGGACTTGAACAGCCAATGTAAGCATATTATATACTGAATAGTGTATACAGACATGGTATCTACTGGAAGTATAGAAGTTGATAAGTAGAGGAGGACTGTACAGATTAGGTGAAATATTAAGAAGTATATGCGAAGTGTTGCTGTTGTGGTACTGCGAACGGCTGAAAGCAAGAGGAAACTACAGCCGTAATTTTTCCCGAGGGCATGCAGCTTTGCATGGAGAGCTGCATCAAACCAGTCTCAGGACTGAAGACCACAACAACAACAACAACAACAACATGCGAAGTGTAGAGAAGATTTGTAACGTTCCCAGAAAATATTTAATTATAGTATGCATAGGAACGTATAAAGGAATAATGAACCATGAGGCCTACTCAGAAAGGATGACAAGGGGGCGTACGTGGCATTCGTTACGTATATAGGGCAGTTGTACCTACATGGAGATAGGACGACCTGTGGCCCAAGAAACAGGAAAGTTCTATAAAGGGGTGCACCTACCAAAATGGAAAGAGGAAGTGCTCTCATATGGTCAACCCACAGGCAAGGTATAGGTACTGATCCTAGGGGAAAGGGACAGTATCGCGACAGAAGTCACAAAATTTTGTATGGATTATTCTGGAAAGTTTGCATTCTATGTACCACAAGCATTTATATTTTTTATGTAAGTTTACGAGTGTCGAAAGGAACACTTTCATGTTCCCCAGAGTTCCTCCAAACTGCAACAGATAATGAAGCTAGTACATACTAAAGAAAAAGTAGTACAGAGGATAGAAACAGAAAATAGAATACGCAAGTGTCATGTACACCTGCAGTTTATGATCAGAAATAAGGAAAGAGTGTTGTTATGAGTGATGCTATGTACATAATGATTATGTATAAAATATATCGTGTACGATCTGAGGGGGAGGGGGATTGTGTTTCGAGAATTTCTGCGCAATTTCTAGAATCACTCAGCCTTTCACCATCTCGAACACACGATATTTTAGATGTGACTGGGAGAAAGGAACCCCATCTACTGTGTGTCATGTGTCTGCATGTGCAGGTTTGAAGTTTGTTGTAGAAGACGGTAGACACAGCGATCGAAGCACCGACAAGTACTTGTCGGTCGCGCCATGGAAGTCATAACGAAAGGGCACGGCAGAACCAAGGAACTTCTGTGGTAATCTGTGCTATTGTTTATCTATGACTATTGTTAGTGATTAAAGAACAATTGAGTGGAAAAATATTTTTAGTAACTTTTAACCTGAACATGCCAGAGGCAAGACAGGTGTATGATTTCTGTATAATAGAGTTGAGGTTAGCAAGCCAACTTTGTTGTAAATGTAATGGTGTTTCTAAGATTTGGATATGCGAGGATACTTACTAAACAGTATTTATTCATGTGGAGAGTGAGATTTGTAAAAGGTTGATGTTTAAATATATGTCATTAAGTGAAGCAAAAGAAAGTGTGTATGTTACTTATTTTTATAAGTAGACAGAGTCTTGAGAAATTCCTGTTCCCAGCAATATACTGTGAAGAAGAAGAGAAAGGGAGTTTGCAGCAGCAAGCTAACCAGCTAGGAAAGTCGGCTGACCATTTCAAGTAAGTCGTATCGTTAAAGAAGTGGGAGTTTACACACATACTTCACCACTTTAAGTCGTTCAAAATGTTAGACTGTGACATGCTTATCCAGATGACTTCTGTAGCTGTCATGATAGACTTTACTTAAAATTGTAATAAAACTATCTTTACTATTGGAGTAACTATTAGGATATCACATTTACAAAAAAGGCAACATAACTTTCCAAACACCACTTTTATAAAGTTACTATCTTCTCAATGATTTACTCACTTTGGTCACATTTAATTTGTGTGTACTATCCACACTCTGAGCACACCATCACCTCACCTTTATATGGTATCTAAACATGTAAGTAGCACTCTGTAAAGTTGGACCAAAGAGTTATTCCAGAGTATCAGTTATCACAGTTACAGTTATTTTTTTGTACCAGTTACTTTTCATAGATATTTATAACTGTGTTATTTTTGCTACCAAATTTCCCAGACAGGAGTACTGTTAACTCTTGAGTGTCCACGAAATGTGAGCTGCTAGATTTCCCTCAGCTCACGTACATACAAACTCAGACTTTTTTCTCCAATATATATCTTTTGGGTTAGGAATTTCACTTTTGTCACTTAATCTCTAGGCTTTTTTGAAGAACAGTATCTTAAAGTAGTCGACTGACAGTGTCTCATGGAACAAGTAGTCGACTGACAGTGTCTCATGGAACAGCTCATTTTGAAACTTTTTTGTTAACTAACATTTTTTTTTATTTTCTATTTTTTTATTTTTTTGTGCTCCTACAGTTGAATCTGTAAAGCATACATTACATTATTTAACTTTTTTTGTTTGGTTTGGTAGTTGTGCAAGCTGATTATGGTGTGTGGCACCAAGCTGAGAGCTACTGCATTCAGATTAAAGGCACCTGCATGAATGGCATCATCTGGAGCACTTTAAGGGCAACAACAATCCAGTTATTTTTATACTCAGTGGAGGTCCCTGGCAACCAGTGGTTGTTTCTGCAGAAGAAATCAAATGTTCATTCAACTCAAATATCTATCCTCCCTGAATATCATTGTCTGCTATGACCTGCTGGAGTCCAGGACACAGTTACCAGCTTCCGGGTTACCTGCAGTGGTAGCCCGTGACTTCCTCATGGTCACTCTATGTAGTTAGATAGCATGGAAGTGTAGTACACACTCTGATAAAAAGATGGCACGCAGTCTCACAGTTATTAGCAGAGTATCTACTCGGTGGTTCGTCCTTCTGCTCTGTTCATTTATTGCTGGTCAGATCTCAGATAATATGAAAGCATAGAACGCACTTTAGTAAACAGATGGCATGACACACCATTGGAAGTTATTAAAATAATTGCTAGTAACATATGAGTGGTTATTACAGTAGCTGCTACTGCTGAATAATGGCCGATCTCTATCAGTTAAGTTATTTTTGGCCACCTCTAGCACACTGACACTTGTAATCTGATTTGATGTGTTGTTGTTGTTGTTGTTGTTGGAGCTCGTCATTGTTGCCAGCACTGACACGAGGCAGTTAGTGTGTGTTGGAACCCATGTTAAGTGTTAGACATTGCCAGACCACAATGTATATCGCTTTATGCAGAAGGTGGTAATGCTTCTATTAATGTTTTTTTGCAATGTGGTTTATGAAGAACTGGCCAAAAGTACTATATTTTCATAAAAGTGTACTGTTTCCATTAACAAATGGTAAGTGTTATTGCCCACCATTTTTATGTACTTGCAAAACTGAATTATCATGAAGATACTCACAACTGTATCACTGAGAAACTAAGTAACATTACTAAAACGAAATGTGCTTCTTGCGTGTAAATGTGTTGATTGACAATATGATGACAGTACTTTTAAACTTTCTTGCCGTACTAAGTTGCAAAATATTCAGAACTTACTCATACAATAATCAATAATGAAGAATTAGTTCTGGCAACACATATGTGATTAACCACTGCCAAATAGATCACTGAAAGAATTTCAGAGCGTACTACGAGTATTTAGGACTTTGTGTGAAGTTATTCAGAACTCACCTTGCTATCTATGTAGTTAACACTTTCATATATAGTCTGTTGAGGTGTGGACAGTGAGCTGTTGCGGCCCATGTACCGTGAAAAGGTGAGTGAGTGATGTAAAATGTGCTGTGCTCTGATTGAACATTAGTGAATGTATATATGTACCATACATTAATAATGTGTCACATGCAGGTGTAGGCAAACTACACAAATATGCCATTACTAATGAGAGGCACTTAGTAGTACCCTTTTTCTTTCCATTTTTCTGAGGAGGAGTGCATGAAACAGAGCAAGAGGACATTGGACACTGCACTGGAAGTTTCATGAAGGACAATGTGAAGCAGAATTCACCACGTTCACTTGCTGATACCAAGATAATAAATTAGACTAGTATTTTATGATTCATCAAGCATACCTGTAAAGATGTTTTAATGTTTCACATAATAATAACTAAAATTGCTTCACAGTACCACTGTCATAATAATTTCAAATCATAAAACATCCCAGATAAAAGTAATACCATGGCGGAAAATCTTGTGTTACTGTTTTGTGGTCACACAAGTAGTTCCAAGCTTTATGCTTATTACAGTTATGCTGCTTGTGTGTTTCCTCCTATTTACTCACAATGTTGCTGTTGTAGTCTTCAGTCCAAAGACTGGTTTGATGTAACTATCGATGCAGGTCTATCTTTATGCAAGTCTTTTCATCTCTGGGTATTAAACCTTGATTCTCTCTCCCCCCCCCCCCCCCATCTATCTTGCCCCCAAACTACCCTTAGTTACCAAATTAACAATTCCTTCTTTAGCGAGTGATGCAGTTGTTTCATTATTCCATATGAATGCAAGAACATAATGTTGTTGAACATTATTTCAGTGCATTATAAGTAAACAGTTGCCCTTTTATGAATCATTTTCTATGTATGTGAAATTTATTGGACAATATGAGCAAATCTTCCCAATTAAAGTGTATTAATTTTATGAACTTATAGTTCATGGTCACAGATTTACAGTTTTGGAACAGATCTCAGGTGGGAGCATTTTTTTCACTGATTTCTGATAGATTTTGATGAACTACATGAAACTGCAGAGGACAGTCCTCACTAGCTCAAAGCAGTTGTCTTTATAGATCCTCCAAAACTGAAGAATTCTAGGGGGGGGGGGGGGGAGACAGTAATAGTGAAGAAGACCATTTCTGTCAGAAATACTCGTAGTAAAAGGTGAAATAACTATAGTGGGATTCACAGCAAAAATAATCACTGTATGAAATTTCCTCAATGAAATTTAAGATTAAGCAGCTGATGAAGAGCTATCAGTAAAAAATAATAATTTGAAAGAAACTGATAGTGCTTCCACCGAACCCTCTGATCTAGTACGTAAAACAAAATAGGACAAAAGAATTGTTTGCACAAGAAGTAATATATTATTGGCATGATGGCTAACTAAGGAAGGGACTTAGCTTTAATTTCTGAAAAATCTAAGTTAGTGCTGAATTATTTTAATTTGTCTTTGATGAGTACCTTCTGTCCATGACTGTTTCTTATGCAAACCAGTGCACTTCAAAAATTAAGAATGCAATGGTAGATGTTCTTGCTAATGAACTGAAAGTATTTTTCACAATTTTATTCATATATGATTATTGTCCATTTCCTATAACGAAGAGTTACTACTGTCAGAATGAGTCTATTTCTAATGTTATAGTATAGAATAGGTTTCTGGTAATTTTGAGAAACTTAGTAGCAATTACTGAATGACAGATGGAAGAATTTTTGCTATGCGGACATAAATTTGTCAGTGCCTGAGTCAACGGAATTATATTATGGAATACATGGAGCAAAACACTATGTACATGGTAACCCAATTAGATTCACTTATAAGGTCTACCGCATTTGCTTATGTCACCTGTTTAGTGCAATCTGTTGCATATTAGGGAGCAAGAACTAGTAATAGACATCAGGCTTTGTGTTGGATGGTCTGTATATACACTACTGGCCGTTAAAATTGCTTCACCAAGAAGAAATGCAGATGATAAATGGGTATTCATTGGACAAATATATTACACTAGAACTGACATGTGATTACATTTTCACGCAATTTGGTTGCATAGATCCTGAGAAATCAGTACCCAGAACAACCACCTCTGGTCGTAATAATGGCCGTGATACGCCTCGGCATTGAGTCAAACAGAGCTTGGATGGTTTGTACAGGTACAGCTGCCCATCCAGCTTCAACACGATACCACAGTTCATCAAGAGTAGTGACTGGCGTATTGTGATGAGCCAGTTGCTCAGCCACCATTGACCAGATGTTTTAAATTGGTGAGAGATCTGGAGAATGTGCTGGCCAGGGCAGCAGACGAACATTTTCTGTGTCCAGAGAGGCCCGTACAGGACCTGCAACATGGCGGTCGTGCATTATCCTGGAGAAATGTAGGGTTTCACAGGGATCGAATGAAGGGTAGAGCCACGGGTCGTAACACATCTGAAATGTAGCGTCCACTGTTCAAAGTGCCGTCAATGTGAACAAGAGGTGACCAAGACGTGTAACCAATGGCACCCCATACCATCACGCTGGGTGATACACCAGTATGACGATGACGAATACACACTTCCAATGTGAGTTCACTGCGATGTCGCCAAACACGGATGCGACCATCATGATGCTGTGAGCAGAACCTGGATTCATCCAAAAAAAATGACATTTTGCCATTCGTGCAACCAGTTACGTCGTTGAGTACACCATCGCAGGCGCTCCTGTCTGTGATGCAGCGTCAAGGGTAACCGCAGCCATGGTCTCCGAGCTGATAGTCCATGCTGCTGCAAATGTCGTTGAACTGTTCGTGCAGATGGTTGTTGTTTTGCAAACGTCCCCATATGTTGACTCAGGGATCGAGACGTGGCTGCACAATCCGTTACAGCCATGCAGATAAGATGCCTGTCATCCCGACTGGTAGTGACATGAGGCCGTTGGGATCCAGCACGGCGTTTCGTATTACCCTCCTGAACCCACTGGTTCCATGTTCTGCTAACAGTCATTGGATCTCTACCAACGTGAGCAGTAATGTCGCGATATGACAAACTGCAATAGCGATAGGCTACTATCTGATCTTTATCAAAGTCGGAACCGTGATGGTACACATTTCTCCTCCTTACACAAGGTATCACAACAACGTTTCACCAGGCAATGCCACTCAACTGCTGTTTGTGTATGAGAAATTGGTTGGAAACTTTCCTCATGTCAGCATGTTGTAAGTGTCACCACCTGTGCCAACATTGTGTGAATGCTCTGAAAAGCTAATAATTTCCATGACACAGCATCTTCTTCCTGTCGGTTAAATTTCGCCAGTAGTGTATAATTTAAATGCTATGTTTTTTTTGCCAACCCACCCCCCCCAAATTGATTTGCTTGTCAAACTGTTCAGCTTTATATTCTTGAAATCACATTAAAATTGAATGAATGTATATATTTTAAATAAACCTCAACAAAGATATATATTTTGAATACCTTCATATCGAGGATCTTTTGTAGCTCTGAAATATCTGCACCCTGAAGAAGCTTGATGCACTGATCTACAAAAGCTGCTGCTGGTTCACTAGGTGCCATCACAACCTTGAGTATCATTTCTGCTTTTGTCATTCCCTTAATAACTATCTTGGCATAACTGAAAAATATTGAAACTGATTTTAGTGACTTTCTGAAAACAAAATGCTCAAGAACATGACTTCACATTTGGTCACAACAGATGGCTGCTGACTGATCTCTACTCACCTAGCTGGGGCCTTTCGATTTACTTGGGAACCTATGGAGGGCAAATCCAGCAACACTGTCTTCAGCATGTGAGTGTCTAGTAGCAATTGCTCAGCACCAACAGTGCTTATTGGTTTGCATTTAAATATATGATGTATTAGTTTTGGGATGAAGGAACTGAAATTTAAAAGAAAGAGACCTGTAAGTGATGCTGGGAATATTTCAGTCACATAAAAATTATAGTTTTATGCATATCTACAAAATACAGGACAAGCAATCACTTGTCTATAGATGACTGGTGGGTCATGCAAGGTGGATATGAAAATTACACTTGCTTCTGAATTATGGAATCGTTCTTTCTAGTATAAGGACATTCTAATTTAACCAGGCATTTCAGTCTATGACGATATTGAACCTTAAAGTTACTGGTAGGCACAAAAATGAATTAAAGAATGCCAACAGAAATGTGGACACGACACAGAATTCAAATTTATATACAATCAAATATACATAACTTTTGCCCTTTCTTAAATAAAGTATATGTCAGTATGTGCAACTACAAACATTCTAATATGTCCTCATTAAACAGATGTTTTTCATTCACTGACTCTGTTTCAAAACTTCACAAGACACTGTTTCCAATATTTTAGATTTCAGTGTCTATTAGCATGATTTTATTCTCATGAACTATGATTATTAGAAATAACTTCATTATCACACATTATATCGATAGATAAGAGGACAACTTGGCTAGTGTGATATAAAGGGTCATATGGCTCCACTCCTTGAGACACTGAAAAAAGGTTTTTGATTAAATTCAAATACTGAGAATGATGAACTGTACACTTTAAAAATTTGATTAATCAATCAGCTTCTAGTATTAGCATCTGTCCTCTACATATATCTGACAATAGGTTTTCATGTATAGACATAACACAGTCATTGGCTTGTGACATCTTTTACTATGCAACAATAAAACAGTGCCCTAAATTGGCAAATACCTATATAAATACAGAAGTGTCATCCCCCATTTAATCTGCATCATCCAGCAAATGAACCTTACTAAATTCTGGAAACAAAATGTGTTCTCCATATCTCAGATTTTCACCTGATATCCTTCATGATCACTAACAACAGCCCTCACCCCCAATGCCCTTTTAGTACCTGGACAACAAACTTTTTCTGAATATTTTATTTGAAGTATACAATGTACATTATCTCATCCTGCATCTCCTGTAGTCCTATTATTACTGAGGTCAGTAACATCTGATGGGGCTCAGTTGGTAAGTGCCAGATTACAGATCTAAAGGTTTGGGTTTCTACCCACACTTAGTCCTACTTTTTTGTGGATGGGGGTGGGGTAGGGGTGTCAAATCTGGCATTGATTTGTTCATGTGGAAAATGACAAGCTGCTCCATGGTTGGATTCTACATTAAACTGTAGGCCACCTTACACAGGTTGAAAGGTTGTAGGTAGGCAAAAGCATATTACCACCAACAGGATCATGCCTAGAAATACAAAACAGTATTCAAACAAATATTTGAGAACAGTACAGCTTTATTTAATATTAAATGAACTGTCCATAAGCCACTTCTTATTTTTTCATTACAATGATCCCACCAAACTGTCGTAGACAATGAAACTAGTCTACCTGAGGACCTACCATTGTAAATTGAAGTTTTCCATTATGAAGCCTAATGTGCAACATCATGTCTTAACCACAGGAGACAGTGGATTCCATTATCTAACAATAGCACATAATAACTCTGCAAATGGGAAACAGCAACAAAATTTATATACTTTTTGTCATACGTTTCATTTTGTCACTTTAATTTTGCAGCTACTGAGTTGACACAGTTTTTCACCATCCCTTATGACTGAGGCTTATCAACAATTCATAGGCTCATGTTACTGAGGAACTTCAACAGAGACAATCACAACAGGATAGGATGAATGAAATGCTACCACTTTTGCAGTATCTCTCACTGTCTGTACATGTGTGTGTGAGACTAGGGACAGAAGAACATATGTTATTGGTTTCACTTTAAATGACTAATAATCACTATATTCCGCTCTAACTGTAAATACAAGAAAATGTGCTATTTTACTTGTATATTTTGGACTATACTGC
Organism: Schistocerca piceifrons; assembly: GCF_021461385.2. Classification (NCBI taxonomy): domain Eukaryota; kingdom Metazoa; phylum Arthropoda; class Insecta; order Orthoptera; family Acrididae; genus Schistocerca; species Schistocerca piceifrons. The sequence goes on from NC_060145.1 coordinate 334,877,377, forward strand.
CTTTCACCAATTTTTATTTTGTTTATTCTATCCTGATTTTGTAGCAGTAATAAATTATTTAATAATTTGGATGTACTGAATCAATATTTTTATTACACAATCTGGATTAAGAAGAATTTCTTTTGATGGAAAAAGTCTACGAATTTTCCAAACTTGTTAACTTTTACGGACATAAGTGTGTACACATTATGTACCTTCATATTTTGTTGTCACCTTTTCTTTGCATCATTTACTAATCTTCAGCTTCCATTTTCATTCTTTGAGTTACATAAGTATCTTCCTAACTAAATAATCTAACAATAAAGATCAACTTCTCATCATGTAATATAGAGGCAGCTTCCATGCTACAAATAAGAGATGGATCTTTTTTTCCTTCGTACGAGGAAAAGAGAAATATGGAGAGAATGAAAAGTGTAAATTTATGGAAGGGCTAGTGAGTAACTTGGATACTTAGGTAATCTTTCACCTACCTCTATTTGCTTCAAGTTGACTATTCTGCCCCATTTAAATATACATGTTCCAAATGATATACACAGAGGAATGTAGAATGACTGATTTGCCCAAATCATTAGTGTGATATGGAAATCATTTATGTAACTAATTAGTTAACTACATAAATAACTATGAGCATTAGTCCAGTCATATCAATAAAATTATGGTAATACTCACTTAGCAAATTTGATACAGAACTGAGTGAAGTATTTTCGCGATGAGACAAGATTGTCTCTGATTACTGGAACTGTCTGCCTCAAATGAGAAGTGATGGCAGAAACATAGCCACTCTGGTCACCCACTGTGTCTATGTTCTGCCACGATATCTGCGAACAAGCAAGGAGAGTCAGTATCAAGTACTGATAGCATATCAATAAAAAACCATAAATTTCCAGATAATAGCACTTCACAGGTACAAAATGTGTTTTAAACTCATATGAACATTAACCATGCTAATGATCTTCACTTATTTCATAGCTTAAACCAGTGGGATTGCTTTTCAATATTTGAGCTTAACCCTTTTGTGGTTGCTAGGCCAAGCATCCTGTCTGCCTGGCCGGCTAACAGGGGCAAATATATTTTGTGCCTGGAAGGCAGATGCCTGACTCAGCTGAAGCACTGTAAGCTGATCACACATCCCAGCACACATAGAGCCACTTTTCAATAAAACCTTTTTCAAAATCAGAATCATACTGTACGGTCACAATGGTTGCAGCTGATGATATCCACAAAAGAGAGCTTCAAAACTAATCCAAGCTTTCCGTTATAAATTTATTCTGAGCTGATAAAAAATTATTTTAGAAAAATGATAAGAACTTTTTATTTGTGACTGGTTAATTCTGTAACCTGAGATTTGCACTACCAATATATGTGCTTATAACCTATTAAAATTTCGTTAATACTGGACAAATACTTCCCAAGATATACAGTTTCAAAGTGACCAGTTCCTAGCAAAGACACCCAAGACTACTTCTGTCCCCTGTTGCAGCTAGTGTTGCTGAGAAACTGCACATATTTTGTTGTATTGTTCACCTTTTGAACATCTCATAAATCAGTTCTGTAGAACAACTCATGCCCTTTCAGATTATACATGTTTGTGTCGTGTGCACTTTGCAGATTAGGAAATCAAATTTCATATGTTTGCCAGTGCATGCCATTTGCTGGTCACAATCTGAAACTAATAACATATTTTAGCCTTCTGTAATTATCTGAATGTATTTTAGTTCATGTGACAGCTCCCGATCACAGAAATCCACTTTGTTTTCATTTGACGTGAGAGCAATAAACGAAGAGAAAACAGCAAAATTACTAAACATAAACATGGGTCATAATAACTGATGATGGTCGAAGTAGAGAAGATATAAAATGTAGACTGGCAATGGCAAGGAAAGCGTTTCTGAAGATGAGAAATTCGTTAACATCGAGTATAGATTTAAGCATCAGGAAGTTGTTTCTGAAAGTATTTGTGTGGAGTGTAGCCATGTATGGAAGTGAAACATGGACGATAAATAGTTTAGACAAAAAGAGAATAGAAGCTTTCGAAATGTGGTGCTACAGAAGAATGCTGGAGATTAGATGGGTAGATCACATAACTAATGAGGAGGCATTGAATAGGAGGAGGCATTGAATAGAATTGGGGAGAAGAGGAGTTTGTGGCACAAGTTGACCAGAAGAAGGGATCGGTTGATAGGACATGTTCTGAGGCATCAAGGGATCACCAATTTAGTACTGGAGGGCAGTGTGGAGGGTAAAAATCGTAGAGGGAGACCAAGAGATGAATACACTAAGCAGATGCAGCAGGATGTAGGCTGCAGTAGGTACTGGGAGATGAAGAAACTTGCACAGGATAGAGTAGCATGGAGAGCTGCATCAAACCAGTCTCAGGACTGAAGACCACAACAACAACAAACACGGGTCATGTGGAGACTACCCACTGCAACTCAAACTGCACTGTGTAACAGCCCTTCATCTATGATATTTCCGAACTGGGCAACACTAGATAGCGGTGGCCCCCCTCCCTCAAGTGTTTGAGGTAGGACACCAAAAATTTAAAAAATTGGCTTTTCAAAAATACGTTCATTTTGTAGCACACTTCTTTCTGAAGAGTCTGATACATAAAACATACGTGTTCGAGAAAACGTAAGACATGTTATTTGGTCATAAGTGTGCCAAAGTGCAGTGCAGTGCCATGCCTCTTCACGCTTGTAACGCCAGAAATGCATATCCTCCTATTTCCATCTATTGCACTGCAAATTTTTTTCCTTATTTTGTTACCTGAAGATATAACATTTCTGTGTCTTTGTATATTGTAATTGTTTTACTATTTGTATATATTTATTCATTTATGTCGATTTATAATTGGTTTGTTTTGTGAATATTATTTGTATTTATACGCTGGGTCTGGCCTAGGGAAAACTATGCTATCGAACGAATACATCGACAGGTCGTGTGGAGAACCCAAGTGTTTAGGATCTTTGGTAGTGTTAACTCCATCACGTGGAGCGCGGGAAGAGAGGGAGTGTGGCTGGAGTAGTGCAGTGGAGCAGGTGTGTTGTGTGACGCTCCCGTGAGTTGCCGCGCTTTAAGTGTTTGGCAGCATGTAATTGCGCTCGACTTGCTATGAAAGTTTCTGACACGATGTCGCGGACGGGAAGCATTAGCTGGCGCGCATCAAGAACCCGTTTCACCTGGCGACCGTGTCGAGAAGAAGGCGCGTCAACATCCACCTTCTGCAACAGCGACGGCCGACAATGCGTGACTGTCGCCACCTCCTCGATCGACGGCTTCAAACCTTCAATCAACCAACAAGGAAGACTGGAAGCACGTAAAGTTTTAGAACTGTATGGCAGACCTCAGCTTTTCAAACTGTTCAAATCACAAAATTACAGCAACGTGGCATGAACCTTTGTTGCTCATTGTCCCAATTGCATTACCAAGCAGGGTCCCTTCCTTTTCTGGAATGAACCCGAGTGTCGTTGAAATTCAAACGCCAGCATCATTCGATTTCACTGCTTTAATTTCAAAGTTCAGTTAAGGTATTCATAGCTGGCTACAATATTTAGATTACACAAGCACAAATTAAGAGTGCGAGTTTTGTTACCGTATTTTAGCTTACCTTTGACTGCAGCTCAGCTTGGTACATACTAAATTTTACTATTGTTAATTGTTCAGAATCATTTAATTCAAGTTCAAAGTTAAATCTCTTATTTCTAAATTGCGTAGATTCAAGTAGCTTTTGAAATGATTGTTGAGGTAGTCCAAGACTAACCGTATCTTACTGAATTTCGATGTGCTTCAGAAAGAAAGCTCACTATTAACTTTAGTCACTAAATTAACTTTCGATTTTCCGGTTTTATTAATTCTTTTGCTAAATTAAGTCAGAGTGTAGCGAAATTTATTACTTCTGACAAACTTTCAGTTTTCACACTACACGTGTCAACCTTCAGTTGCCACGCTTCTAGTGCTAATTATATGTGTAATAACCTTTCTTTTTCAGTTACTATAGTAATTGTCCTTAGGACTGGCGACCATAATTTCCCCCAAATCTCAAATATCTAATTACCACTAGTTAATTGTTAACGTAATGGCCGCACATTTACTTTCTTTATTAACTTTACCCCTTTTCAAAATTAATTTCCACCAGTTTCATTTGCATTTTTCCTTTCATTTAGATGTAACCCTTTCCTCCCTCTTTACCGAAAAATTAACCTCTGTGACGATTGCTTTTCCCAAATTTCCATTAGGTACACGCGGTTTAATTTTTCACTGTCATTAAGGTCGATAAGCGAGGGGGAGGTTACATGCTGCACTCTTGTATCGCACGTCTCTGTATTTCGCTCTGTGGAATTCAAATGTGTAATGTTTTGTAATGGATGCCATCACACCATATTCAGGACAGTGGAAATTAAAATGTCTTCTGGTGCCTCTCCTGTTCCCAGTCGGCCGGTTTGACATCCTGCCCCTCTCAAAAAAATAAACTCACAGTTAATACTGGATGGGATTATTTGTAACTGGGAGAACAAGAACTCTTCAGAAAATTTGCACTTTTTATTGCTTATTAGCTAATAACTTGGTGTTTTGTGCGACATAAAATTAAATATATGATACATAAAACCAGTAAAGACAAGAGACAAGGAAGAATGTACACATTTCTTCATTCCTTAAGACCTAGCATTTTTTCTCTCTAATCTTGCTACAGTTTTACATGGTGCGCTTTCCGTTCTGGGAAAGAATCTATTATCTCATCAAAGTTCGTCAAACGTTATGCTACATGAAAACTCAAAATGTTGTTATCTAATACTGAAAAAACTGTTAATACAAATAGCAACCAAAACTGGTGTGCTTTCTTGATCAGATTACATGTATTTTGTCACTGTCTGCTAGACAAAACGAAATAGGCCTGCCTAATATTGCAGCAATTGTAACACACACCAAACGAATGAGACTATTTTGGCACAAATGGTCATTTTTATAACATGACAGGATATAATTCACGAAGTACCAATATCAAATGCCTTTCACATTTCATTCATAAGCTCTAGCTTCTGAAGCATGAAATTGCAAATTAGTAGTACGAAATTTTTATATAAATTTGGAATCATCATACTCTTCCATAATTTGTGTGATGTCCCCGTTTCTTCTCCTTCCTTGTTCTAATAAACAATCCTGTCATCACTAATTCTGTAAAGATTCCTGCCAGTGTCAAAACTTATTCTCCATTTCACTAACCCTGCCATAATCACTGGTTTAGTTATCCCGTGTTTATTCTCTGGTTAGGTGTTATTACATGTTTGTACAACACGTTTTCTGCGCTGCTCCCAGAATAGAACTTGAGCAGCTGCCAGCCGGGGACTGTACCACTGGCCCTTACTAGTGTAGCAGCTGGCCAAAAATTTTCTTTCAGCATCTCATTTTCTTGGCTACATCGATAAGATAATACGTAATCTTTCTTACCTGTTATACTTGCTAGTCATTTATTTCCACTCTGGTAGTCTGAATCTGGATTTTGCTACCAATTATAACAATGCAGTTCATTCATAAACCCAGTCAACCACATTAACAGCGACTGGCATTCACCCATTTGGCTTTATTCCAGACAGCTCACATAGGCTCATAACCTTTCGTCAGCAGGAAAAGTTTATTTCTAGATGTGACGGGGATTCCCCTGGCAGAGACATGACGTACACTATCCACACATTCAGAAATCAACTTATTCATTCAGAAGTCAATTTAGAACCTTTTCAAAAACCAACAGGTATGCATTTCAAAATCATATGAATAGCTGATATACCAATGTGCTCTGGATGCTAGGTGCTTTGTGAAGCAAGGTCTTTTCCCTCAAGAATATGAATTTGCTCCCCCCCCCCCCCCTCCCTCCCTCCTCAAATTGATGACCTGGACAGATAGCCCCCTAGATCTGGGCCTGTTGCGCATATGTGAATCTGGCAGCTTAGATACACCAGTAAAATGTTTCCGGGTAGCATCTGGCTGCTTGCTGCTATTGCTTATACAGCTAACTGCCACACTTCCATAGCCGAAAGCAGTAGAAGATACTACTCATACGCGACTCAACTGCGCAAGCACATGAACTTGCTCGCAAATGCTCAAACGAATCTAATGTAAGCAGTTGTGACGTCATGCTCATTGTGGGCAATTTGTTGTTATGATGCACTACATAGTGTTCCTAAAGCCTTTGGCACATTTTGCTGTTGGCAGACGCTTGTACGAGCACTGTGTTTTGTTGTATATGACGCATTTCCTTCACAACTTAAGTCTTATTTTCATTTTTTTTTTCTTTCTCTTGTTCATGTTTTATTGCTGCAGTATTATTCTGCAGTAGAGAGATACAGTAATATCCTTTGTCACAGTATTGGTTCTTACGAAAATTTAACTGCAATTACAACAATGAAAACTTCCTGGAATTCCAAAAAAATTCACGGGTTTTCACGGTTTTCTCTTGGATGAAAAAATTCACAGGTTTTTCCTGGATCTCCCGGCTGTCCCGGGTTGTATACGCCCTGTGATACGAACAGATGAGAGCCATGTCTTGTTAATGACAACTGATTTCAAACCTGACAGGAATGCTGTTAGCGAGTGCAGGCCCATCTCAACCAGTTCCCGAGTGAACGCTGCAAAGGAAACTGCAAGCAATGGACATTTAGAGTGACCCTGAGAATGGCCACTTGTCAGAGCAGCACATGAAGCTGCATATCCTCAGTTGGCTACACGGAACAGAAACTTGACAGTAACTCATTAGAGCAGGAATGGCCAAAAATTCGGCTCGTGAGTCACGCCATGCCTTGTGAGCCATGTCCCGGCTCATGAGCCATAGCACTCCACCTGCCTACACACTTCCCCCATCGCCATGCCACGTTGTCCAAGTTGGAGGAGGAGGAGAGGGGGCAACTGCAAATGAGCTGCATTTACATGGCAATGCTGTCGTATTGCATATGGCCTGGATTCACATTTCATATTTCTTAACAACGTAGACCAGAAACAAAACAAAATTTCATTGTTGTTGTTGTTGTGGTCTTCAGTTCTGAGACTGGTTTGATGCAGCTCTCCATGATACTCTATCCTGTGCAAGCCTCTTCATCTCCCAGTACCTACTGCAGCCTACATCCTTCTGAATCTGCTTAGTGTATTCACCTCTTGGTCTCCCTCTACAATTTTTACCCTCCATGCTGCCCTCCAGTACTAAATTGGTGATCCCCTGATGCCTCAGAACATGTCCTACCAACTGATCCCTTCTTCTAGTCAAGTTGTGCCACAAACTCCTCTCCTGCCCAATTCTATTCAATACCTCCTCATTAGTTATGTGATCTACCCATCTAATCTTCAGAATTCTTCTGTAGCACCACATTTCGAAAGCTTTTATTCTCTTCTTGTCTAAACTATTTATCGTTCATGTTTCACTTCCATACATGGCTACACTCCATACAAATACTTTCAGAAACGACTTCCTGACACTTAAATCTATACTCGATGTTAACAAATTTCTCATCTTCAGAATCGCTTTCCTTGCCATTGCCAGTCTACATTTTATATCCTCTCTACTTCGACCATCATCAGTTATTTTGCTCCCCAAATAGCAAAACTCCTTTACTACTTTAAGTGTCTCATTTCCTAATCTAATTCCCGCAGCAGCATCACCCGACTTAATTCGACTACATTCCATTATCCTCGTTATGCTTTTGTTGATGTTCATCTTATACCCTCCTCTCAAGACACTGTCCATTCCGTTCAACTGCTCTTCTAAGTCCTTTGCTGTCTTTGACAGAATTACAACGTTATCGGTGAACCTCATTTATTTCTTCTCCATGGATTTTAATACCTACTCCGAACTTTTCTTTTGTTTCCTTTATTGCTTGCTCAATATACAGATTGAATAGCATCGGGGAGAGGCTACAACCCTGTCTCACCCCCTTCCCAACCACTGCTTCCCTTTCATGTCCCTCAACTATTATAACTGCCATCTAGTTTCTGTACAAATTGTAAATAGCCTTTCGCTCCCTGTATTTTACCCCTGCCACCTTCAGAATTTGAAAGAGAGTATTCCAGTCAACAGTGTCAAAAGCTTTCTCTAAGTCTACAAATGCTAGAAACGTAGGTTTGCCTTTCCTTAATCTTTCTTCTAAGATAAGTCGTAGGGTCAGTGTTGCCTCACGTGTTCCAACATTTCTATAGAATCCAAACTGATCTTCCTCGAGGTCGGCTTCTACCAGTTTTTCCATTTGTCTGTAAAGAATTCGCGTTAGTATTTTGCAGCTGTGACTTATTAAATGGATGGTTCGGTAATTTTCACATCTGTCAACACCTGCTTTCTTTGGAATTGGAATTATTATATTCTTCTTGAAGTCTGAGGGTATTTCGCCTGTCTCGTACATCTTGCTCATCAGATCGTAGAGTTTTGTCAGGACTGGCTCTCCCAAGGCCGTCAGTAGTTCTAGTGGAATGTTGTCTACTCCCAGGGCCTTTTTTCGACTCAGGTCTTTCAGTGCTCTGTCAAACTCTTCACGCAGTATCGTATCTCCCATTTCATCTTCATCTACATCCTCTTCCATTTCCATAATATTGTCCTCAAGAACATCACCCCTGTATAGACCCTCTATATACTTCTTCCACCTTTCTGCTTTCCCTTCTTTGCTTGGAACTGGGTTTCCATCAAAGCTCTTGATATTCATGCAAGTGGTTCTCATTTCTCCAAAGGTCTCTTTAATTTTCCTGTAGGCAGTATCTAGCTTACCCCTAGTGAGATAAGCCTCTACATCCTTACATTTGTCCTCTAGCCATCCCTGCTTAGCCATTTTGCACTTCCTGTCGATCTCATTTTTGACACGTTTGTATTCCTCTTTGCCTGCTTCACTTGCTGCATTTTTGTATTTTCTCCTTTCATCAATTAAATTCAGTATCTCTTCTGTTACCCAAGGATTTCTACTAGCCCTCGTCTTTTTACCTACTTGATCCTCTGCTGCCTTCACTATTTCATTCCTCAAAGCTACCCATTCTTCTTCTACTGTATTTCTTTCCCCCATTCCTGTCAATTGTTCCCTTATGCTCTCCCTGAAACTCAGTACAACCTCTGGTTCTTTCAGTTTATCCAGGTCCCATCTAATTAAATTCCCACCTTTTTGCAGTTTCTTCAATTTTAATCTACAGTTCATAACCAATAGATTGTGGTCAGAGTCCACATCTGCCCCTGGAAATGTCTTACAATTTAAAATCTAATTCCTATATCTCGGTCTTACCATTATATAATCTATCTGAAACCTTTTAGTATCTCCAGGGTTCTTCCATGTATACAACCTTCTTTCATGATTCTTGAACCAAGTGTTAGCTATGATTAGTTATGCTCTGTGCAAAATTCTACCAGGCAGCTATCTCTTTCATTTCTTAGCCCCAATCCATATTCACCTATGTTTCCTTCTCTTCCTTTTCCTACTGTCGAATTCCAGTCACCCATGACTATTAAATTTTCATCTCCCTTCACTATCTGAATAATTTCTTTTATCTCGTCATACATTTCATCAACTTCTTCATCATCTGCAGAGCTAGTTGGCATATAAACTTGTACCACTCTAGTAGGTGTTGGCTTCGTGTCTATCTTGGCCACAATAATGCATTCACTATGCTGTTTGTAGTAGCTTACCCGCATTCCTATTTTTTTATTCATTATTAAACCTATTCCTGCATTACCCCTATTTGATTTTGTATTTATAACCCTGTATGCACCTGACCGTAAGTCTTGTTCCTCCTGCCACTGAACTTCACTAATTCCCACTATATCTAACTTTAACCTATCCATTTCCCTTTTAAAATTTTCTAACCTACCTGCCCGATTAAGGGATCTGACATTCCACACTCCGATCCGTAGAATGCCAGTTTTCTTTCTCCTGATAACGATGTCCTCTTGAGTAGTCCCCGCCCGGAGATCCGAATAAGGGACTATTTTACCTCCGGAATATTTTACCCAAGAGGATGCCATCATCATTTAATCATACAGTAAAGCTGCATGCCCTTGGGAAAAATTATGGCTGTAGTTTCCCCTTGCTTTCTGCAGTTCGCAGTACCAGCACGGCAAGGCCGTTTTGGTTAGTGTTACAAGGCCAGATGAGTCAATCATCCAGACTGTTGCCCCTGCAACTACTGAAAAGGCAGCTGCCCCTCTTCAGGAACCACACATTTGTCTGGCCTCTCAACAGATACCCCTCCGTTGTGGTTGCACCTACGGTACGGCTATCTGTATCGTTGAGGCACGCAGCCTCCCCACCAACGGCAAGGTCTATGGTTCAACATCATTTAATAATTTTTGGTGTGCTGAAGACATGATATAATTTTTGTATGGAACAGGCTGTCGGCGTACAGACAGATGCAGAAAATTTCACAGATTTTCACAATCAGGTTGCCACTGTTGGTTTAAAGGGCAGGGAAGGTGGAAGGGCCAAACTGCTCATCGGTCCACCATGTAGTTATTACTTATTTAGTTCCATAATCGAAAAAAGGTCGTTCATGCACAGATAAGATGATCAAAGTATTGTAGCACTTTTGCAACCTTATTATGAAGACAGAAAATCTACATGAGAAAAACAATTTAGATATCCTGAACAGGGAATCACACTGCAGATCAAACAGTTACATCCGGATACGCACAAGGTCACTTTCAAGTGAAATGGCCACCAATCCTTAAAACAGTTCAGAATCTTATGTAAAATTGGCAGTGTCCTCAAAACACTTAGAAAACTGTCCCTGTAATTCTTTCAAGCCCACAATGAATTCTTCAAATCTTCAGTTTCCTTCGATGCCAGTGAGCTTGGGGAACTGGTCTGTATTTGTCAGAACTTGTACTTTTCTACAATGTGATTCTCTTTTTAAATGTATCCCCATCAAATCAGGAATAAGTTGTTTCTTACCTTGCAATGTCTCACTGAGGGCAGTGTGCAGTGAAGTCCACTTAAAATGCAAGGTCCCTAAGCCATTCTGTATATTCTAACTTTTTGTTCCTGTACTACTTTTTCATTCATGAATTCAACAACAGCAGGTTTTAATTCAAAACAATCATTCCAGGCAGGCCCCTTGACTTAACAAATGTCCTTGGCAGTAATATATAAAGTTTCCATACTCTGTTCAATGACAGTGGAATAATTCATGCAACTTCAGAAATGGGACTATTCATACCACCAATTTCTTCATGTGCTCTGCACGTGAAAATTTAGCACAAAGTGTTTCTTGATGTACACAACAATGAATCCAGTCTATCAGATGTACACAACAATGAATCCAGTCTATCAGTCATTGTAATCTGCACTTTATTGTTAACTATATCTTTAATCTTTTCTGCTTGGTACTGTAATGTCATTCCATAGCAATCTGCAGTACCTGTCAATTATGTGACTACATAATAGATATTAAGAATTCTCATCCCTCTTTCAACCACTCCTAACCATTTTTAAAGGCGTGTGACAACAGACCACTAGAAAGCCCGTTTCTGTGCAAATAGCCACTGGACCAGCAGGGTGTGGAGGTTGTATTTACAGTGACTACTTCAATATTATCAGTGATGAAGTGTTACCCTTTCTTCTACAGCTTCAAAGAGCATATGCTGTGGAGAATACCATCTTCAAATATAACAATAGCCACATTTACAGGGCTAGAAACATAGATTCCTTATTAGATGAACATTCAGGCACCCTACTGCACCTCAAATGACCCGATAAATTACCACACCTTAACTCCATAGAAAATGGCTGGTATATGGGGAACAACAGGTAAAATGTACCAGTCAACAGCCTGAAATTTGGTAGCTCTGTGGCATCTATTCCTCAATGAGCGACTTCAGTTGAATATAGCATATCTGAGGAAACTTGTCAATTCTCTTTCTTGTCGAGTTGAGGACATTATCAAGTTTGGAGGCAGCATTATATGGTATTAGTGTTATGTCTACTAGGAGTGGCTATATTTTTGTTGTGTGTGCTTAAACCCTGAATGCTAGCACACACATCAGTGACTCAGAACCGAATGTCCCCATCTTTTGCAACCTACCTGGTGTACCCATGGTGTGCTAATCAGACTCTGAGTATTGCAGACTAAACAGCAGTTATATACTTTTTTACAACGAGATAAGGGAGGTAGTGTGAATCTCACTTTATATTTTTTTTTTAAAATTTTACGAGTTGAAGTGAGCTGTACTTGTCTCACTTTTGTGATTTATGAATCATGTTCTAAGTGCTTTCAGCTGTTATTGCTCCATGTCACTGCGCATTCCTCTTATTTCTGTAAAGCTTCATCCATATGAAAAACATCAAGTGTCAGAGACCAAATATGTTTTTAAAATATCTCTCACAGCCTGTCAACAAGTTCTGGAAATATGATAAGGAATTTGACATGAATGAAAGAGTAAATGTGTGTTAATGTAATACTCAGACAATTTTTGTTTCCTTTTTCATATGAAATACAGTTCTGTAAAACTCCAAAAGGGTAAACACAGAGTCTGATACAGCCTCATCACCTTATGAAGTTCACTGCCAACAATCAATCACAGCATGAAATCAACAGTAACACTCATAAGGGTAATTCTACAAGGAGTAAGACTTATACTATCCTTCACTTGGCCTTAGCGTGGCAGAGAAAAAGAGAGGTATTCAGCCATAAAAATCTTTGCGTAATTATCGAGCAATTTGAAGAATTTTATAGTTCATAAAATTAAATTCACACACAAACTGAAATCATATTATGTAAATCTGACTAATTCTACAACATCAAAATTATGATGCATACAACATACAAATCATTAATATAGGCAGTTATGAAGCAAGCTACAAGGAAGAATCTTTCATTTTTACCAGTAACTTATAGATGGCAGCACGAGTACTCCATCTATGTTGCAAGAAGTGTTTGCTATAATTTGACAAAGAAAATATTACACACTTTTTAATTGACCATTTCAAAAAATAAAATAGCACAAACATTCCTTTCAGGTTAGAGACGTAATTGATTTGAGAAATATAAAGTATGTTATTAAGAGACAACTGCAACCTGTGTCAATTATATACAACAATTTAGAGTAAGAACATCTCTAAATGTCAACCCTCTTTTATCTGATATTGCCATACACGGACACATAACGTAAAACAAAGTCTCTGAAATGTACCAATTCTTGTTGCACACTACATCTAATAAAGGCATATTATTATAATGTGTACAGTGAAATTTTACTGGCAAAAATTAGCTATTCCATTTAAATAAGTTAGAAAAGTGTGAGGCCTGTGTTAAAATCACAACACTTTACCAATCAATATTTGAAGTGGTAAAGTGACGACAGTTTGTGATATTAATACAGACTGGACATTCATGGTTTTTATCAATTGAGGGCTGGAAATTTTGCCTAGCAATGCCAACTGTTACTCTGCAGCATTCTATAACAACTCACTATACCATATGACTCAGCATTTATATATAGCTGAAAATGCAACTTAAAATTTGTGCAACCAATTGTGTGGGTCTCTAATCAATTTAAAATAAATACAGCAACAGTGAACTATTGGACTTTTTTATATCGTAATAGTTTTAACACCTGTATTTACTGTACAAACTGTAATCAATGTAATAGTTTTAACACCTTATTTACTGTACAAACTGTCAATCAATTACGTATAACTATTTTAGCTGTGGCTGCCTCAGTTTTAAAATTACGTGTAGAATCAGATGGACTGAACGGAAAGTCATGTACTTTATAAAGCACTTGCATGTACCCCACATCCTGTCAGCCACATGGCTAACAGTCTCTGATGAGTAAAGCACCGTTAATCCGTTTAGGAGGACCCTACACTTCTCAACCCTATCGCGTAAGCCTAGGAAGTCATAGCTTAACTTATAAAATAACTCTCAAAGTTTCTGGTTCAAGCTCTCCACTTGGCTAAGAACCAGAGTGCCATGATCAGTTCTATGGATAATGCTGTAGAGTGTGAGGTTCACTGAAATTCCACTGGCAGGACTGGTCTTCTCAAACTTCTCTGAGTCAAGTATGACCAAGGAGCCTAGATGACAACAATTGTTTATTCAAAAGTGTGCCACATTCTGCACCTGGTGGCACCCTGTTTTTCAACAGCTGCCAGGACAGCCTTGTCAACATTTTGTACGAGACCTTCAGCCATATACTCTGAGTGGACAATGCGAGCCTCTCCATCGCTTGCTGCTATTTCCCTAAGGCATACCATTATTTACCATCTACCTGAACTCCCAATTATTAACAAACCCATGCCCTTTTTATGTTTGCCTCCCCTTGAAATGAGACAAGTGCATTTCCCAACAAGTAAAGTATCTCATGCCATTTCAGTTTCAGTTTTAATGGAAGACAAAGCCTCAAAGTTTTTGGTTAGGGGAATGGGTGTATTACCCTGAGTTCCCCCTGGTCCTTGCCTCCCCTGTGCAAGGCCTATATACCTACTACTGATACGCCAGTCGCGTCAAGTGGATAGTGGCAACAGATCCTGTACATCCTGTAGAGGAGGCAGTATCAACTGAAGAGGCTAGTATTGAGTTACCTTTGGTACATGTCTTTTTGTAGTGCTCCCAACACATCTACTTGCAGCTGCTTCCAATAGGCTGACAGCAGTCAGAGCAATTTTCAGCTGCTGAACAGCAGAAACTATCTTACCTGTGCCCAAGAACAGCATTCACAGTGGAACTATGTTGTGAATTGCAGGTGGTGAGTGCATTCTTTTTTCCCAGAAAAGTATACAAATGTTTAAAAGTAAACTTGCTGATTCTCTTCTGTATCCACTGCACTACAAATATCTTTTTTAGGGATTTTTCTGTTGCTTCTTGGTAGCATAATTCCATATTTAAGGTCGAATAACATGTACAAAGTTTTTGTTCTACCAGTTTTTGTTTATTTTGAACTAGTTTTCGGCTTATTAGGCCATCTCCAGGAAGCAACTGACTAGCCTCTGGAAGAGATGTTGGTTCTTAGGTAACCAAACATTACAGACAACGATACAATCACTCCATAGCATGTTGTGCATCGAACTAGTTTCTTAATGTTGAAATTACGCTTTACATAATGGACGATGTGAAGTACAATACAAAATTAAACTAAAAAAATATTACAAGTTAAATTTAGTTTTTTCTTTTCTTTTTCCATGAGATACTGCTGAAATGAGTGCTTTTCATTTATCTCGTGCAACACTTTCATTTCTTTTCCTTTTCTATTTTTTTCCCTTTTTGTTACATTTTAAACTAAACCCTAGGCAATGGGCACTATTATATACAATAATTAGAATACATAATTTTACACTATTACAGGATATATTGTTATGATACCATAACTGAGCAGTAGCAACTTATATTGAGAAACAAACATGTTTTATATTGTAAATAATACATTTATCCAATGGACAGTATTGAACGTAGTACCTGGTTAAAATATACAGTATTTTAATATTACAAGTTATATTGTTTAAGTTTGTGGGGTAAGGTCTAAGTGAGTGTGGTATTTTTTAATTTTGTGTAGCAGTACGTATCACTGTGACAGTTTGTGGGTATGTGGCTGGTTGGTAGTGTCAGGTGAAGTTGACCAGCTGGGAATTTTGAGTTAAATGTCTGTTTACCCTAAGGGCGTCTAATAGCGTGTTAACAGATGATTTAGTATCAATCACTACAAAATATCAAGAACTTCTGAGAAAATATCAAGAGCTGGAAACTAAATATAGAGCAGTGGATCGGAATTATCGCCTAACTCAAGACAACGCTAAAGAACCAAAAAAGAACTTGCCAACTTTAAGATGCATCAAAGGGCTTCTTCTGTATGCCGACAGTCATGGAAAAGATCTATCCAAACATTTTCGCGAAAGTATGCCTTCAAAGCATTCAGTTTTCGCGAAATTCAAGCCTGGTGCAATATTAAATGCAGTGGTGGAGAATATTACAACAGAAACAAGTCAGTTGGACAAAGACGCTCAAGTTGTGATTATTGGCGGCGGCAACAATGTATACAAAAACGAAAGCAAGATAGCCGTGCGAGGCTTCCGTAACATATTACCAAAACTATTTCAAACGAACATTGTCATCACAAACGTGCCAGTGCGACATGATTTACCACTGTGGTCGTGTGTAAACAAAGACGCTCGACACTACAATTCTGAGCTCAAGAAACTGTGTGACAAATTTAGCCATGTACATTTGATAGACTGAAGTAAGATGAGTCGTGATGAACATACAAAACACGGATTCCAATTAAACAGGAAAGGGAAGGCCAAGCTAGTTTCCCACATAAGCAAACTTTGGGAGAAAGACAGTGTGGAGAAAGCTCCAATTGCTCTGGGCTACAACAGCGAGACTTTTTTAGCATAAAGGACCATAATAATAGTTTTCAGGGATGTATTTCGGATATGACTGAGTCCCGTGCACGCAAAGAAAAGCCAGGCTGTGAAATAAGTGCTCAGTCATTACACGTCAGTTCCAAAAAACCAGTGTATGCAAAATGTCGTAAAAAGTGTAACTCAAACAATTTTGATTCGTGCAAAATGGTAAATAAACAAGAAGGGATAACACCCTTAAAGTTAATGCACTTAAATGTCCAATATCTCAGAAACAAACTAGACATTCTACAAATATTCACAGAGGAACACTTGCCACATGTACTAGTAATAATGGAACACGGGCTAAAATGCACTGAAATAATATACTATAGATTAAAAGGTTACTTACTAGCAAGTAGTTATTGTAGGCAAAACCACAAAGGTGGTGGTGTGGCAATTTATGTTAATAAGGATGTAGAAGCTAAAAAAATTTCCTTTCTTGAACACCACACCAAAGAAGGATCAATTGAAATGACAGGTATTGTACTCCACAGTAATGATCTTAAGTTACCAAAGCATAAAATGATTGGAGTGTATAGGCCACCAAATGCTGATGTAATGCTGTTTATGGATAAACTTAGTAGTGTTGCTGGTCAGGCTGGTTCTAATGACCTTACTATATTAGGTGACTTTAATATAGATGTAAACTCAAATAGTAAACTTCAAACTCAGTGATGTACTGACCTCATTCAACCTTGTAAATATAGTGAACTCTGACACCAGAGTGACGGACACATGTTCCACTAGAATAGATTATGCTATAATCAACAAAGATGTTATAGATAAGGTAAATTACAGTAACTTAGATTTTCTTTATTCTGACCACTTCTGTCGGTGATAGAATACAAAAATTCAGTTGTGCCTAAAACAACAAAAATTGTGCTACAGAAACAAATGCTGAATACCTCAAATATTAATGCTCTTAAAGACAAACTAGCGAATGAGAAATGGGATTCTGTGTACAAGGTAAAACGGTCGGATGAGAAATGGAATGAATTCTACTCAACCCTATTGCGTCATTATGAATATAGTTGTCCAGCCAGAGAAATCCAGAAGGTAGTTAAACACTGTCAAAATGGAAGTAATGCTAGACTAAAACTCCCAACAAATCTGATTAGGCTCAGGCAGGAAGTACATGATCTAAACCAGCTTTATAAAGCTACTACTATGCAGGTTTTCAAGGAAAAATACAATAGGGCCAAGCAAACCTATAAAACTGAAATTGTCAATCTAAGGAAGCAAATTAACAGCAAAACAATAGAACAGTCTGACAACATAAGCAAAGCATCTTGGAAGCTGATGGACAAATACCGAAAAGGTCCCAACAAGATGAACATGGAACCACTCAGTATAAGACATGATGGTAACATTATAAAAAACCCAGATACCACATGTAATATTTTTAATAACTACTACATTTCTGGTGAACAATCAACGCATATTACAGATTGACAGATAGAGATCCGATGCCATCTCACCCAGTGTACTGAATTTGAATTTGTGGAAGTGAATGAGCAGGAGGTTCGCAGGGCAATATACATGCTAAAGAAAAAATTTTCATCTGGATGGGATGGCGTATCCAGTGCTATTACTAAAGCATGCTTAAAAGAAATTTCTAAACCTCTTACTCACCTGATTAATTGCAGCATTAGAGAAAACATGTATCCAACGGTTCTAAAAATGAGTGTAGTGAAACCAGTGTATAAAAAGGGAAGTAAGGAAGAAGTCTCCAACTATAGACCAATATCATTAATATCATTAATTCCCACTTTTAGTAAGATATTCGAAAGCATTATCCTTTCTCAAATAAGTGCCTTTTTCACAAAACATAAACTGCTTGTAGATTTGCAGCATGGCTTCAGAAAAGAGCTAAGTACAACCACAGCAATTACACAGTTCATCCATGAAGTTTACTGTCTGTTGGAGCAGAAGATGCAGACTGCAGGTATATTTTTGGACCTGACAAGAGCATTTGATACAGTAAACCATAGGGTACTCCATAAAAAGCTAAAATCTTATAGTATTGGGGATCAAGCCATGAATCTTCTAACCATGTACCTGATGAATCGTAAGGAAAGCACTAAATTGTCATACAAACTAGATAATAAAATCATGAACGCCCAGTCCACCAGTATTACAAGATGTACCACAGGGCTCAATCCTTGGACCCTTTCTCTTCCTGATATATATTAACGACATTGCACAACCCATTAACTCCCTATGCAGATGACACATCTATCTTATTCCATGGGAGCGAATCTAAAGAACTAGAATCTCTTGCTACTAGTGGTGTAACAGAAGTAACAAAATACCGTATTTACTCGAATCTAAGCCGCACTTGAATCTAAGCCGCGCCTGAAAAATGAGACTCGAAATAAAGGAAAAAAAATAATTCTCGAATCTAAGCCGCACCTGAAATCTGGGAATCGAAATTTGAGGGGAGAAAAAAGTTTTAGGCCGCACCTCCAAATCGAAACAAAGTTGGTCCATTGCAATATGAGACACAATTTAGGTCGAATGAATGACGATGCAGCTACAGTAGTTTGGTTCGAGTCGTAACCTTAGCGGTTAAGCTTTACCAGGTAGCCATTGCTATGCGTCAGGCGCTCCGTCCGTATTTATACGGGTACCCTTCCCCTTTTCACGTGCTTCGTCTGGTTTGAATCGATTGCTTATTTTGCTTTGACCTGATAAGTGTCGTTTTCTTTGTTATAGGTGTTTACGTCACTCTAAGCTGAAAATGCATTACTGTACTGTGTCATGCATTATTTGTCGCATTCTGATAGTGCGTGTTTACAGCCTGTCGCGGCTCGCGGCATGGCTTGCTTTTGTGCGTGCTACCGCCGCTTACAAAAAAAAAAAAAAAGAGAGAGAGAGAGAGAGAGAGAGAGAGAGAGAGAGAGAGAGAGAGAGAGAGAGAGAGAGGAATCGTCTCATTTGCGAAACAATGGCAAGAGACTGCTATTTGTTGTTATTTGAACTGATGCTTTCTTTGATAATAATCAACAAGAACCAAGTAACAGACTGCGTATGATAGAAGATGTTCTAAACAAGAGTTTACTGAAAATTTTTCTCCATTTGAAAATCTTTGCAGACGCCTCTTTAGTACATTACATTCTGCTTAGAAATTAGAGTCATCTTAGATTTAAAAATCTAGTCAGTTGCTGTGCTTCATTTCTGACTGTATCACTACTAGGCATAAGCATATTACGAATATAAACATGAAACAATACGTATATTCTTCCACATTTGCTGCTGTCTCACTCTAGTTTCGTAGTTTATTAGGCAGACAGGATTTAAATGAGATAGTAGCAAACACGAAACAATACATGGCAAAATGTTTATATTCGTATTATTCTTATGGTGAAGAGAATACTGCATGTGAATCACATTTCATCAGGTTCCTATTAGCAACCATCTCTTCTCACAGGTAGGAAAAAATTCAGAACGTAGAGTTGGCCATATTGACAAACATCCCAAACAGTCTTGCCAGTCGGATTTTCGTATTACACTGAAATTCTGCTACATTCGAAGATGAACAATACGGAATTTGTATTTACTTTGTTGAATAATGTATCAAAATGCAGTGGTCGAAACTCGGGGCGGAGAAAAAAAACTCGTCTTCCACCTTTTTTTTTTTTTAATTTATTTTCTGACGCAGAGGTTTTGGCGCCAATATTTATCTTTGTGCCTACAAAGCATGCCTGTGTAGCACTACATATATTCGACGGCAGAAGTTAGTTGTGGCGACACCTACCAACATTTTTCAGAACTTCCGCTTGCTTTGTACTCGATTCTAAGCCGCAGGCTGTTTTTTGGATTACAAAAACCGGAAAAAAAGTGCGGCTTAGATTCGAGTAAATACGGTACTTCAATGATCAGGGACTCGAGGTGAATGTCACCAAATCTCAACTACTGACATTTAAAACAGGCAGTTCTTATCACAACAATATGAATAGTGTGTGTAATATCTCTGCAACAGAAAATGGTAACTGTAAATTCCTGGGTGTATATGTTGATGAAAATTTGCGGTGGACATACCACATTAATTTCGTATGCGGAAAAGTCAATAGTGCCATATATCTCCTCAGCCAGCTTGCAAAGATAGTTCCTAGCCAAGCACTGAAATTAGTATATTATGGAACACTTCACCCCTTTCTCAATTACAGATTTGAACTATGGGGCTGTGCAGCTGATGTAGATTTAAAAAGAATACTACTACTACTACTACTACTACTACAGAAAAGAGCAAGGAGACTTATACATGGGATGGGACATAGAGATTCATGTTGTGAAATGTTTGTGCAGCACGAATATCTGACAATACATTCTCTGTACACCTTCAAAATAGTTGTATTTTTTATAAGTCAACCAACAGAAGCTATCAAGGGCAGTGATGTACACGATCACAACACTAGAAAAAAGTGTAACTATTTCTGTAACAGAACAACGTTAAAAATGACTGATAGAAGTTCATATATCAGTGGTTTGATTTGGTATAACAAGCTACCAAACTCTCTAAGAACGTACACGGGAAATGTTTTTAAAACAAAATTAAAATCTTTTCTAATAGAAAAATGTTTATATTCTTTCAATGAATTTTAAGATAGTGATTGTAACATGAGGCATTAGCATATCAGTTGTAATGTGATAAATGTAAAAAATAGACATAAGAAGCAACAGCTACAGAATATAGTGTAATTTTATAAGTATAAATATAACCATAGTATTAAGTCTGACATTTGCAAAAGCCATCATTACGATGGCTCCACCCAAAGAAAATGTAAATAAATAAAAAAATAAATACATAAATAAATAGGCTTATTTTCTTACCTTGTGAGTACATGTAATACCTCCGTGTGGATTTGACATTTGTGTCCTTCCTTCAGCACGTTTGGCAAAGATGGAGTCTGACTTATGTAATCTTCAGCTGCATTTGTGTCAGCCTTATTGTTATGGCCCTGCCTGTCAGCCTACAATTTGTTGCAGTCATTGCAAGTGATTTTGTAAACATCACTGTAACTTAATAAATCTGTTTTGTCCTTGCTGTTGAATAGGATATGGGCTGTAGTGCCTCTTACATAAAATGATGTTTTGTAATTGCAGGATGTGAGCGTTTTGGCTATTTCTGTTTAAAAATTCTGTTTTGACTTTGGTATGGATGTAAGACGAGATGTCACAGAATGGAACATAGCATGTTTGTGTGATATTGGGTGTAGTGAACATGTGGGTGTGACAGTGTCTGTTGTGGTTGGTTTTCTGTAAATTTTGAAACTATATATATTTGTAGTGATATCTCTGTTGAGGTCTAAGCAGTTAATGGATTTTTTACCATTCTCCATGTTGAACTGTATGTCTTTGTGTTGTGAGTTTAGATATTCAAGAAATGTGTGGACTTCCTAAATTGCACAAGGAAGGCCAACTTTTACAACCTCTTGTGCCAACCTACACCACACCAAACTACAAAATTACCTAGAATAACATTCCTGTATCAAAACCAAGACAAAATTTCAATCTAAGTTCGGAACTGTTAATTCAATAGACACCATTACCAAAATTAAAGACCACCCTATTCCACTCTACATGCTGCACAAAATTCACAAATCCAATAATCCTTGACACCCTTCTGTGGCTGGTTATTGTGCCCCCACCGAAAGAATTTCGGCCCTCATTGACCAACACCTCCAACCAATTGCCTGTAATCTAGACTATCACATCAAAGATACCAACTTCCTTCACCAACTCTCCACCATCCGCACCCCTTTACCTCCTGGATCCTTACTCGATAGTGTCGATGCCTCCTCCCCATACACCAACATCCCTCAGTGCCCATGCTCTTACTGTTATTGAACATTACCTTTCCCAATGTACTTCAGACTCCAAACCCACTACCTCATTCTTCATACAACTTACTAACTTCATCCTGCAATTACTTCTCCTTTGAAGGGAAGGTATACAAACTAATTCACAGCATAGCCATGGGTACACACATGGCACCCTCCATGCCAACCTTCTTATGGGGCATCCAGAGGAGATCTTCCTAGCCTCCCAAAATGCCAGACCCCTATAACCTCAATGCCTTCTCTTGCATCCGCTTCACATGGTCCTCCTCAACCCTGCATACCACCTTCCTAGATGTTGACCTCCACCTCTCTGGTGACACCATCTGCACCTCTGCCCACATTAAACCCACTAACCACCAACAGTTGCTGTATTTTGACAGCTGTCATCCCTTTCACATCAAAAAATCCCTGAAAAACAGCCTGGCCACCCACGGACAGCATATCTGCGGTGACAAAAACTCCCTTGCTCAGTATGTTGAGGATCTCAGCAAGGCCTTCACAGACAGGCATTACCTCCCAGGCCTAGTCTGCAAACAGATGTCCTGTGCCATTTCCCCTCCCACCCCCAATCCTCCCACCACACCCAAGAACTAGCCACAAAGGAGTGTCCCCTTCACCACTATCACCTTGGACTGGAACAACTGAGCCACATCCTTCACCAGGGCTTTGATTACCAATCATCATGCCCTGAAATGAGTGACAACCTACCCGAGATACTTCCCACACCTCCTAAAGTGGTGTTCTATCACCCACCCAATCTTCACAACATCCTAGCTCATTCCTATGCCACTCCCAATCCCAACCCCTAGCTATAAGGGTCATATCACTGTGGAAGACACAGGTGCAAAACCAACCCACCAACCAAGAACTTCCTATTCCATCCTGTCACAGGTTTATCCTACCCCATCAGGGGCTGTGCCACCTGTAAAAGCAGCCATGTCATTTACCAATTCTGCTGCAAGCATTGCACAGCTTTTTCTATTGATATTATTGCCAACTAGCTGTCCACCAGGATGAACAGGCACAACCAAACTGTGGCCAAGAGCAAAGTAGACCACCCTGTGGTACAAGATGCAGCTGAATATAGCACACTTGATTTCAATGGCTGCTTCACTACCCGCACCATCTGGATCCTTCCCTGCACCACCAGCTTTTCTGAACTGCACAGATGGGCATTATCCTTAGAATGCATTCTCTGCTCCCATAATTATCCTGGTCTCAACCTACAGGAACATACTTCCCCATGTTTGCACCCAACATTTTCCATCCCCTCTGTCCTACCATCTGCTCCCCAACCTCATTTCGCACCACGTTTCCTTTTCGCCCTCCGCCAATGCATCCACCCATCTATCCCGGCTCCTCTCCTTCCTTGCTCCTTTTTACCCCACCTCCCAGTCCAACAACCTACTGACAGTGCGACTGTTGGCGTTCTACTCCCTGCACACTCCATCAGACAGCATTTGTCTCTTATCACCAGCCGTACACTACTATCCCTTCCCCGTCTCCTCCAGATTGCTCCTTGCATCCCACATAATAGCTGCATTCTGACCCGAGATGCTGGAGTTGGCAGTCATGTGTGCATGAAGTGTGGTTGCTCGTGTGTATCAATGGTGTGTGTCTCTCTTTTATTGATGAAGGCAGTAGCCAAAAGCTTTGTGTCAATTAACTGTCTTTTAATTCTGCATGTCTGCAACTGTTGTGACGGTGCCACAAGATTTAAAAGTGCCGCTACATCAGTACGCGAACACGGCGATAGAGGCGCTCTGCAGCTCGGCCGAGCGCGGGAGCGCCACCTGGCTACGAATGGCGCCGGCCGCATGTCACGGCACGGCAGTCGAATGACAGATACGGAGTTAGTAGCATGTAACCCGCTAGTGTTTCTACTTTTGTATATCCACGCAATTTATTAGTGATTAAAGGTTATAACACTTTTTGGCGATGAGGTCGGATATTTTTTTTCCTGCGTTGTGGAATTGTGTGTTTGTGCCGGGGCAGACATGGAACAGATTATGCAAGCGCTCATTGAACAACAAACACAGCTGACGGCTGGTGTTCAGGCGTTGTCGACGTCGCTTACTCATCGTCTGTCTTCCTCTTCTCCGCCTCCGTTCCCTCCTTACGACGAGGCAGCTGAAGACTGGGAGGATTATGAGAAGCGTTTGCGGCAACACTTCTTGGCTTTCGGCGTTGTCGACGCTCCTATGTGTAAGTCGTTATTTCTATCTTGGATTTCCCCACGGATCTATCAGCTGCTATCTCAGTTAACCCCTCTGCGGGAACCTGCCTCTCTGTCCTTCCAAGAAATGTGTGATTTATTGTCTAACTATTACCGAAAAAACACCCACGTCGTTGCCGCCCGCGTGGCGTTCTACCGGTGTCGTAAACAGCCCCATCAATCCTACCGGGCTTGGGCGGCGGAACTACACGGTCTGAGTCGGAAATGTCAGTTTGTCACGGACACTCATCATGAGTCTTACGCTGATTCAATGGTTAGGGACGCTATTCTACGGCTTGCTCCTGATAAAGAAGTTCGGCAACGTGCCTTACAACTGCCAAACCCGTCGTTGTCGGAAGTTCTCAGCATCGCTCAATCTTTTGAAGTGTCTCACGCTGCTGGTGCGCAAATAGACGCGTGGTGTGATGTAGGCGCTGTACACACCACTTTCGATGCGGACAATTTGCCTGTTTCACAGGGACACGACGATGTGGCAGCGGTGCACTCGCGTCAACAACGTCGCGTTGGGCCGCCACGCTCGCAGCGAAAACAGCAACCACAGAAGCAGGGTCGTTCCGCACTTCCTTCTTGTCCACGTTGCTTCGTACAGCATGACAGGGCTGCGTGTCCAAAACGTTGGGCCACGTGTAATTCATGTAGGAAAAAAGGCCACATTGCTTCTGTGTGTCAGTCCCCTAAAGTTCCTGCCGACGAGGATGAGGTATCGGACATGGATGTTAACTGTGTGCTTTCTCAACCAAATAAGTTGTTTGTTACTGTTCGTGTTCTGGATAAAGACATTCGCATGCAAGTGGACACTGGCTCTGCAGTAACTCTCATTAATTCTCGCACGTATTTGGAGTTGGGCTCCCCTCCCTTGTCTCCAGTTACGCGAAATCTACGAACTTATAATAAGCAGAAAATTCCTATCGTTGGCCAGTTTGATGCTTCCACTGCCTACAAGTCTGTTGTTAGGCCTCTCACGTTTTATTTGGTGGATCATGCGGGCACTGAAAACCTGTTCGGTTATGATGCTTTCCAGTTGTTCGGGTTCTCCATTGATGATGATGTGCACCTCATATCTGAGGATATTCCGTATCAACAGCTGGATGGCTTGTGTTCTGAATTCTCGTCCGTGTTCTCTGCTGGCCTGGGTCGTGCCAAGGATTTTGAAGCCCACATTACTCTTAAACCTACAGCTCGCCCTAAGTTTTTCCGGGCACCCCCTATTCCGATGGCGTTGCGTGCACCTGTCAAAGCTGAGACAGACAGGTTAACAGCTTCGGGGATTCTCCTTCCTGTTACATCCAGCGAATGGGCATCGCCCATCGTGGTGGTTTCTAAACCAAACGGGAGTCTGCGATTGTGTGGTGATTTTAAAGCCAGTGTCAACGCTCAGAGCCTCATTGACACTTTTCCTCTTCCCCATCCTGAGGAGTTATTTACAAAGCTCGCTGGGGGCCAGTTCTTTTCCAAACTTGACTTATCGGAGGCGTACCATCAGTTGCCATTGGATGCTTCTTCCAAGGAATTTCTTGTCATCAACACTCCTTGTGGGTTGTATCAGTACCAGCGGTTACCATTTGGCGTCGCTAGCGCGCCGGCCATTTTTCAGCGGTTTTTAGAACAGCTCACGGCTTCCGTTCCCGGCTGCATCAACTACCTGGATCACATTGTTGTCACGGGGTCTCCACTGAGGAGCACCTTTGCAATTTGCGTTCAGTGTTTCGGGTTCTGCATTCAGCTGGGTTGAAGTGCAATCTGGCCAAGTCACAGTTCTTCCAACCCTCCATTGTGTATCTTGGTTTCCACTTGTCCTGTGAGGGTATACGTCCTCTACGACAGCACGTTGTGGCCATTACCGCTCTACCCCAGCCGTCTACGGTCAAAGAACTTCAGGCGTTTCTAGGCAAGGTTGCTTATTATCACAAATTCATTCCATCCGTGGCGGCGGTGGCTCATCCTCTGCATCAGCTGTTATGCAAAAACGTTCCTTTCTGTTGGTCCGACGAGTGTAAGCAGGCTTTTGTCCGCCTGAAGGCTCATTTGCAGTCGGTGCCTTGTCTTGCCACATTCCGTCCGGGTCAGCACTTGGTTCTGGCAACTGCCGCATCACAGTATGGCCTAGGGGCTGTTCTCGCCCATCGGTATGAGGATGGGTCAGAACGACCCATCGCCTACGCTTCCAAGACCCTCAACGATGCCCAACGGCATTACTCTCAAATCGAAAAGGAGGCGCTCGCTATCATTTATGCTCTAAAAAAGTTCAGCGTTTTTTTGTATGGTTCTAAGTTTCACCTCATCACCGACCACAAGCCGCTGGTCTCTCTGTTCAGCCCCTCGGCGTCGCTTCCGGATAAGGCAGCTCACCGCCTGCAACGTTGGGCCTTATACTTGTCTCGTTTTCACTATGAGATTCACTATCGCCCCACGGCTCAGCACGCCAACGCTGATGCGTTGTCGCATTTGCCGATGGGCCCTGACCCGGTTTTCGATCGAGATGAACTACTCTGTTTCCACATTGATGAGGAAGAACGTCGTGTGGTCGAGGGGTTTCCCCCTTACAGGTTCGCAGGTCGCGTCGGCTACTGCGCAGGACCCTGTCCTGCGCCAGGTGATCGGTTTTGTTCAAAGGTGTTGGCCGGACAGGACCAAGGGCCGGGCATCGGATCCCCTTCGCAACTACCATGCCTTGCGCCTTCGTCTGTCTGTTCGTGAGGGTGTTGTTCTTCTGGCCACGGATGGCGCATCTCCACGGGTGGTGGTGCCAGCCTCTCTTCGCAAAGCTGTTCTCAAACTATTGCATGAAGGCCATTGGGGGATTTCTCGGACCAAGTCCCTGGCCCGCAGGCATGTTTATTGGCCCGGTATTGATTCGGACATCGCCCACATGGTCGCTGCGTGTGGTCAGTGCGCTCAACAACTGGCTGCACCCCGTACAATGCCCTCTCCGTGGCCTGATCCAGCGCAGCCGTGGGAACGAGTGCACGCTGGCTTTGCCGGCCCCTTCCTCGGCACTTATTGGCTACTGTTGATTGACGCCTTCTCGAAGTTTCCGTTTGTTGTTCGATGTCCGTCGCCCACCACTGCGGCGACGACGCTGGCTTTGTCCAAAATCTTTGCGCTAGAAGGTCTTCCATCCACGATTGTCACGGACAATGGCCCTCAGTTCTCTTCGCAGGGCTTCCGTGATTTTTGTACTGGACAAGGGATTCATCATGTTACAGCGTCGCCCTTCCATCCGCAATCGAATGGGGAGGTCGAGCGCCTAGTCCGCACTTTCAAAAGCCAGATGAAAAAATTTCTTAGTGATTTTTCCACGGATGACGCTCTGTTGCAATTTCTGAGTTCTTATCGCTTCACGCCTCTGGGTGATCGCAGCCCGGCTGAACTCTTGCATGGCCACCAACCGCGCACTCTACTGCACCTGCTTCACCCTGTCAGGCCATCTTGTACTGTGTCCCCTAGTGCGGGAAAATACTCAGTGGGCGCCAACGTGTGGGCACGAGGGTATGGATCTTGCCCTAAATGGATTCCAGGGGTGGTCCAGGCTCTTCGCGGCCGCCGGCTTTGTGAAATACGTACGGACAACGGCATGGTTGTTCGCCATTACGACCAGATGCACCCACGAGTGTGGCCACGCCGGTGCCACCGCCCCTTCTTTCACCTCCACCAGCCCGAGAAGCCAGTCCTGTCGCTGCTGCTGATCTTCCGTGCGTGTTGCTGCAGCCGACGTCGCTACTGCTTCCGAGTACGCCGGAACCGGCCCCGGTTGCGACGCAGCCTTCTCCGGGACCCATCTCGCTGGAGCACATTCCCAGGTCCTCGACACCTATGGATGCTGCTCTGGAGTTTTCACCCATCATCTCGTCCAGGAGGCACGTTCCACGCGCAAGCTTCCGTCCTGGACACTTTCGACCATACTCTCGTGTTTCTCCGCGGGATCTTCTCGGTGCCTCCCAAGAGGCCATGGATGTCTCCGCACTGTCCGTGTCTCCAAGGAAGTGAGTGTTTTTCTTTTTTCAAAGGGGGGAAAAGTGTTGTGACAGTGCCACGAGATTTAAAAGTGCCGCTACGTAAGTACGCGAACACGGCGATAGAGGCACTCCGCAGCTCAGCCGAGCGCGGGAGCGCCACCTGGCTATGAACGGCGCCGGCCGCATGTCACGGCACGGCAGTCGAATGACAGATACGGAGTTAGTAGCATGTAACCCGCTAGTGTTTGTACTCTTGTATATCCACGCAATTTATTAGTGATTAAAGGATATGACAGCAACATAATGTGTCTTCTTTACGATAAGCAGCAATCTGTCGTCACCTACATTGTTCATGTTCTGGTGAAAGAATGCCTTGATATATTGAGAGAAATACTATACAGGGCAGATGTCAATGCTATTCAAGTAGAAGATATAAAACTGGCCACCCAGACATGTTTACAACAAAATTGTTTTTAACCATGTAGATGGCTCGGCAATGGGGTCTCACCTCAGTCCTCTTTTAGCAGATATATTCATGGACCATTTCAAAAAACTGTTTCTATTAGTTAGCCTCTCAGTGATAATATCAAATATTGGTGTAGATATGTAGATGATGTACTTTCTACATCTACATCTACATCTACATCCACATCCATACTCCGCAAGCCACCTAACTGTGTGTGGCGGAGGGTACATTGAGTACCTCTATCGGTTCTCCCTTCTATTCCAGTCTCGTGTTGTTTGTGGAAAGAAAGATCGTCTGTATGCCTCTGTGTGGGCTCTAATCTCTCTGATTTTATCCTCATGGTCTCTTCGCGAGATATACATAGGATGGAGCAATATACTGCTTGACTCCTCGGTGAAGGTATGTTCTCAAAACTTCAACAAAAGCCTGTACCGCGCCACTGAGCGTCTCTCCTGCAAAGTCTTCCACTGGAGTTTATCTATCATCTCCGTAACGCTTTCGCGATTACTAAATGATCCTGTAACGAAACGCGCTGCTCTCTGTTGGATCTTCTCTCTCTCTTCTATCAACCCTATCTGGTACAGATCCCACACTGATGAGCAATATTCAAGCAGTGTTTTTTTGTCTGTGGATTGGAACTAAAAGACAACAGAACACATTCTTGGAATACTTAAACTCACAACACAAAAACATATTTCACCTTGGAGATTCACGAAAAATCCATTAACTGCTTAGACCTCAACATAGATATCACTACAGATATACATAGTGTCAAGATTTACAGAAAACCCATCACAACAGACACTGTAATACCCTCATGTTCACAACGCCCAATATTACACAAACATGCTATGTTCCATTCCATGGCAAGTTGCCCTACATCCATACCAAAGTCAAAACAGAATTATCAAACAGAATTAGATGTCATTAAATGTATTGCACCATCAATGGCTCTACCACTGAATTAAATGGCAATGTTTTACACACAAAAAAAGAAGAAAAATATTACCCTATGTGTATGCCCCCCCTTTCCCCCCTACAGCAACATTTATATCTAAAACCAACTGGTGTACTTTCTCATATTTAGGAAAGCTATCTGACAAATTAGCCAAAACGCTCACATCCTGCAATTACAAAACATCATTTTATGTAAGAGGCACTACAGCCCATATCCTATTCAACAGCAAGGACAAAACAGATTTAGTGATGTTTACAAAATCACTTGCAATGACTGCAACAAAGTGTACGCTGACAGGCAGAGCCATAGCAATTAGGCTGACACAAATGCAGCTGAAGATTACATAAGTCAGACTCCATCTTTGGCAAACATATGCTGAAGGAAGAACACAAATGTCAAATCCACACAGAAGTATTACATGTAGTCACAAGGAAAGAAAATAAGCCTATTAGAAGCATTTGAAGTAAACAAACATTTAACTCAAAATTCCCAGCTGGTCAACTTCAACTGACACTACCAACCAGCCACATACCCACAAACTGCCACAATGACACGTAGTGCAACACAAAATTAAAAAATACCACACTTTCCTAGACCTTACCCCACAAACTTAAACAATATAACTTGTAACACTGTAATACTATATATTTCAACCAGGTACTATGTTCAGTACTGTCCACTGGATAAATATGTGTTTTACAATGTAAAACATGTTTGTTTCTCAATATAAGTTGCTAATGCTCAGTTAAGGCATCGTAACAATATATCTTGTAATAATGTAAGATTATGTATTCTAATTATTGTGTTATATACTGTCCATTGCCTAGGGTTTAGTTTACAATGTAAAAAAAAAAAAAAAAAAAAAAAAAAAAAAAAAAAAAAAAAAAAAAAAAAAAGAAAAAGAAGTTGCACAACATGAATGAAAAGTACTCAGTTCAACAGTATCTTTTAAAAAAATCAATTTAACCTGTAATATTGTTTAGTTTAAATATTTATTGTGACTGAGCAAGGTGGTGAAGTGGTTAGCACACTGGACTCTCATTCGGGAGGACGATGGTTCAATCCCGCTTCCGGCCATCCCGATTTAGGTTTTCCATGGTTTCTCTATATCGCACCACTGACTTCCTTTCCCATCCTTCCCTAATCTGACGAGACTGATGACCTCGCTGTTTGGTCTCTTCCCCCAAACAACCCAAGCCAACCCCAACCCTTCACATCGTCAGTTATGTAAAGTGTATTTTAAATATTAAGAAACAAGTTCGATGGACATCACTCTATGCAAGTAACAGTATCTTTGTCTATAATGTTCGGTTACCTAAGAACTACCGTCCCTTCCAGACACTAGTCAATTGCTTCCTGAATAACTAGTACGAAATAAACAAAAATCAGTAGAACAAAAACAGTGTACACGTTATTCAACCTTAAATCTACAAATAACAGTTTAGATTATATTATAACAACTACATCTACCTTAGGAACCCCTCAACAATTTAAAATAATCATTCAATAGGCTTATGCTGTAAATGACTAAAAATTACTCTTTACAATAGAATCACAGGTGAAGCATTCAGAGGATTGGGATATGAGATTGTGCAAGTATGATGTATTAAATTTAGATTTAATTCAATTTAGTAGAGGTTCTGTTGATATTCTGTAAAGCAAATAATTTAAGGATAGATCAAACAATGGGAACTCCTGGTAGGAATATCAACAATGTAAGAAAAGTCATTGGTACTTACCATAAAAGAAGACATTAAGTTGCAGACAGGTACAATTAAAAGACACATGATGTTTTCTGCCACAGCTTCCATCAGTGAAAGAGAGACACATACACCATTCATACACACAAGTCAGCACCTCATGCACTCATGACCGCCAACTCAGCATCTCAGGCCCGAATGGCCAAGATGCTGATGAAGGCTGTGGCCGAAAGCTTTATATAAGTGTCTTTTAATTGTGGCTGCCTGCAACTTAACATTTCTTCTTTACGGTAAGTAGCAATCTGTCTTTTCCTACATTGTTGATTTAGGGATAGATAATAACAGACACTTAGCCCATATTTCTTTGCTGCTCAGCCTCTTCTTTATCATCCTATAACTAAATGGGTAGGTTGGTCTTCAGTTGTATAAAGGTAAGTACCATTAGTGACAATGCCTAGTTCAAACCACCTTTGAGTTGGTATTGGTATTATATATTTATTACTAGCTATTGTATTACTATATTTATTACTATCTGTTGTATTTCAAAATACCTTGCTCATGGCAGTCAGTGCTGGTTCACAAGCAGATTCCAAGTCCTGTACCAGGAGTTGGATGCAGTTAGAGATCACACTGTAAAAAAAAGAGGAGGAAAATGCTTCTTTCAACAGTTTCTTGATTCAATTAAGTGTCTGGTGCATGAACTATTACAAAAAGTTATGAATGTTAATGTAATGCGAAAGTTTGTAAAATGCATGTTCTTAATCTCAATCATTTTCTTTTTCCAAAATATGAATTTTGAAAAAGTGAGGAAGTGCAATGAAAATTGACAGAATATATGATACAGTTAAATGTTTACTGGCTATATTTCAATGATTACTGCTGAGTAAGGAGGGGGAATTGGCAGGTTTGGTAGTGATTGAGAGGTGGACTTTGATAACTTGGAAGGAATGGCATACATGACATACTGTTACAATATTATGAAAAGGACAGACTGCTAGTCACCATATAGAGATGTTGAGTCGCAAACAGGTACATAACAAAAAGACTGCTAACATCCAAGCTTTCAGGCAAAAGGCCTTCTTCTAAATGCACACACATTGATGCAAGCATGACAGACACGTATGACAACAAAATTTATACTGAGTGAAAAACTATCTATAAAATATTTCATTTTCAAGAATTTTTACACCGATTCCACAATTCTACTCGCCTACTAAATAAATTTTATCGGCTAGATAACTAACTTGTAGCAGCCAGTACCCTCATGCTTCTCTGAGTTCACATTTGCATTGAGACATGACGTATCTGCTGGCATCCTATGAGGACGTGCTGAAAAGTAATACCACCAAACTTTTTATTCTTTTTGTGCAGTCCTAAAGCATTGACTGCACATTGACTAACACAGTGCCGCGAAGCGGTATCAAGAAGGTGCTGATCTGCACGATAGTGGAAAGAGCAGTCAGTGCCATACTTCCAGGAAGACGGAATTCAGCACTACCTGTCAACGCTGATTTAACCAGCTGGCCATCACTGGTCAGCCCCAGTTCGGTCACTGTCTTCAAGAGCATCAGTACAGAGTAATAGGAAGACGTTACTTTCTCGGAAGATGTTACATTCTGCGAGTAGTAATAGTAGCTAAAGTACTTGCAAGTAGGAGGCATAAGAGCCACTTCATAAAGAGAAGTTATGTTTATTTTCTTTTTTGAAATAAAGTATTGCAATCATTTGAGAGTTTAATGTATGTATCACTTTGGATTCCTGCAACTGGCCATCACAACTTCTCTTCTTCCTTGTTTGTGTCAGTGCTGACTCCCACAGCAGCTGACACAGCACCTGGCGATGAGGATTCCAGAACCAATGCTGCCTTCCCTCTACACTGCTCCCTTACAGCTTGCCACTAATATTTCTCTCTTTTCTTTCAGAGGCGCATTGTTACTACTTTTCTTTCTTTTGCCTTGCTTCTACTTATAATTTGCTGTGGCATTCCTCTCATTAAAATGGCCTCTAACCTGCCTCCTACACCACCTGCGCTTAGGTTTCCAGCTGCTGCTGGCTTTGATCTGATGCAATTTATTCAGTTTCAGAACCACCAAACATTGCTGTAGATGACAGCTGTCCAGCAGCTTATTAATGCACAAGCCACTTCCGTATTAACTCTGCCACAACAGCCAGCCACATCAAAGGCACTGCCTCTGTGCATTCCACCGGTCCGAGCTTTCAATGAACAGCAAGAGGAATGGTACAAGTACTACACTCAGTTCGACGCTCATTGTGCTACACATCAAGTGCAAGGTCCTGTGAAACTTTCTTGTTAATGGCCTGCACAGGAGTTTACTGCTTACTTAGAAGTTATTCCTGACTAGTATGCTGGTGCTGCTAGTTTTTGAAGATTTAGTTTCTGCCCTTACTAAGTATTACGAGGATCAGGTACAAGTTGCTGCAGCTCATTACAAGTTCTCTCAATTGCAGTAGAAACCAAGACAGACATACCATCACTGGGTCACAAACTTCAGGGTTTGACACAACAGTGTCATTTTCAGTGCAGCTGTGGATAGTACAATAGCGACACAATGATTCGTGATGCAATGATGTACAATGTGCCAGACAGTAGGATTTGTGAACAAATTCTCAAACATTCTGAGTCTACTTTGAAACAATTGTTGCAAATTATTGAACATCAGGATTCATGTGATAGTGCCATGGAAAACTTTTAGGTGGCTCCCATTTGTGGTGTAATGGAAAGTGACAAACAAGTACGGCCTCATGACTGACCGCCGCACACAAATAGACCGCCATGCCATGGAGGGGTAAACTAGTATCACTATAAGTGTCAGCTGTGAAATCATGTCCCCACTGCTTTTCCAAACACAAACAACAAAATTACCCTTTGCAGAATGTGACTTGCTTTGCTTGTGGAAAGCCAGGTCATGTACAGTCTGTGTGATTCCAAGAGAAAAAGAACTCTACCCATCCCTGCTCTCGGAAACACGGTGCTCCACCCAGTGAATGTAATTTTCTTCTAAACTGCCTGCCAGTACTAGAAAAGACAAAGTTCAGGATGTGCCTTCACCCTGTTCAAGTGCTGTGCAATGACAGTCAAAGAAACTGTTTGTGAACTTAGTAGCAGCCGGATGCTGTGAGAGCCTTCAATTAGACACTGACACCTCAATTACATTGCCTACTCATGCCAATTATGAAAAATTGGGCTCACCACTGGCGACAAAATCTAGCATGCAACTTACTGCATATAATGGTCAGGGCAGTCCAGTGCTTCGTGCATGTAATCTGCCTGCCACTTTACAGTCTCACAGAACAACAGCGACATTTACAATTGTGCATCCAAAAGACTGCAAATATTTTTGGGTTACATTCGCTTCATTTGTTTGGTCTTCATATTCAGGACAAGTACTTTCTGTTTCTGCTTTCAAAGCAAAAGAAAGTGTTACTCAATTGATTGAGGAGTTTCCTGATTTATTTCCTGAAAGACTTGGCAGAAGAAATAATTTTTTAGTGCATGTTAAATGAAGGAAAATGCGCAACCTACGAGTTTTCAGGCGCGTCCCATCCCTCTTGTGCTTAGAGACAAAGTTGCAAGTGAATTTAAAGAATGGGAATACAATGGTGTTATTGTTCCTATTCAGGCTAGTCAATTGGCTTCTCCCTTGGTAATCTTACCAAAACTTCTGGAAGACTTTGTCTTTGTATTGGCTTTAAATCCACTGTGAATCAACAAACAATGACTGATACTTATCCGTTCCCTCGCCCTGAGAAGTTAATGGCTAGGCTTTGTGCACACCACAATTTTTCAAAAATGGACTTAACTTACGTGATGTGTATTTGCAAATTCCGCTAGATGAGGAGACTCAGAAAGTATTTGTGGTCAACACACATTTAGGATTGTTCAAATTTTTGCACTTACCCTTTGGCAGTGTTTCTGTGCCTGCCCTATTCCAATGTTATCTAGAACAGCTTACTGCTAAAGTTCCATTCTGTTCAAGTTACTTGGATGATATTGTGGTGTCAGAACATACACTGGAGCAACATGCCAATAATCTTTGTACATTTTTTCAAGTGCTTTCAGCTGCAGGTTTGAAGTATCGCCTGGACAAATGTGCCTTTCTTCAGTCTGCAATTCAGTACTTAGGCCATTTTCTTAATAGCCAAGGTGTTAATCCTCTTCAATCACATTTGCTGGCCATCCCAGACCTCCCTGTCCCTCATGGCAGAATTACAGGCAGTTCTCAGGAAGATGACTTATTATATCCGGTTTATACCCAATACAGCCCAGATCGCAGCTCCATTGCATCATTTGTGCCAGTAGAATGTGGCTTTTGTCTGGACCAAAGAGTGTCAGGATGCACTCCAGAAATTTAAAAAATGCCTTATTAAGTGAATGAGTGATAGATGCCTTGTTCATTTTGATCCTGCTAAGCCTGAAGTTTTGGCAGTTGACACTTTTTCGCACAGAATCAAAGCTGAGCTCTTGCACAAATTTGGTTCACAGGACAGGCCAACTGCTTTTGCTTCCAAGTCATTGGCCAAAACTCAATGTAACTACTCACAAATTAAGAAGGAAGTGCTCACTATTATCTACTGCAATACAAAGTTTGGTCAAAAGTGACAAACCATAAGCCACTTCAGTCTTTGTTTCATCCAGTCAAACTTGTTCCGCTACACACAGCTCAGAAGCAGCAATGGTGGCCTTTGTTATTGTCACAGTATCAGTCGAAATATTGTACCAGCCCACATCGAAGCATGCAAATGCTGACGCCCTTCCTCGCCTTCCTGTTGGTCCTGATTCTGAATTTGATGCTACTGCTGCATGTTATTGTCCGATCGATGAACAAGACACTGAACTTTTACGTACTTTTCCACTAAACTATAGGAAAACTGCACAAGTTACAGAAGCAGACCATGACTTGAACCTTTTGTTGCACTACACCCGTACTGCTTGACTTCACTCAGTGAAAAACATTCAGAATTCTTTAGTGCAACGATATTCTGTTCGTTGGCATAGCCTCTCCATCTATCATGGTGTGATTTTAACGCAAACTGACTCTGGACAATTGTGTGTGCTTATTTCCAAAGTGTTGCAGAAAGATCTTTTGTGATTGCATGTCAGCACTGTACTTAGCTGGGCATAGACGCCCACACTGAATAGACAACATCACAAACTTTTCACTTGGCGAAAGTCTCAACTGCCATGGCAATCAGTGCATACTGACTTTGCTGGTCCTTTTTGGAACATTTGTTAGCTTAATGTTATGGACTCTTTTAACAAACATCTGATTTGCGGTGCCCATGAACTCGACTCCGTCACACAGTACCATTCAGGTTTTGTCATATAGTTTTTGTTTGGAAGTCTTGCCCGATGTGTTGGTTACAGAAGATGGACCACAGTTTATGGCTAATGTCTTTGAAGAGTTTTGAACAGCTAATGGTAACATTCATTTTACCAGTGCTCCGTTTCATCCTCAGTCAAAAGGAGAAGCTGAATAGTATTTGCACAAATTCAAGCAACAAGTGACCGAATTACATACCTACCAACCGCAGGAGCAAGTGTTGCTCTGCTCCATTGCTGGCAGAGCTTCTGGTGCCATCGCTGGTGCCATCGCACGCTGCTCCAGTTACTGCACCCACTGCAGCGCATGGCGCCTGCCACGCTTCGCAAGAATCACTTTGTGCCCAATGATTGTGTTCTTTTCAGAGTTTGTGGTTGTACCAGGCATAGGAAGAGAGGAACAATTCTTCGAAATTTGGGTGCTTGCATACATTTAATTAAAGGTTATGCTGGGTTGCTGTGCAGCCACCAGAACCAGATTTGTGCTTCTCAACTGCAAGATTCTACCACAGACTTTTTGTCTCCTGTTTCGCATCTTACAGGGATATTGCAGTCGGTGCGGCCGCCCCTGGGTGCCTGTCTGGCACTGCCTGTGGAACCGATGGAGCTGGACTCATTGCCTTCACCGCTACAGCAGTTCAACTTCCCAGTGCTTGTCCCAGCATCCACCGCAGACCATGCGTTGTTGTGTCATCGTCATCGCTACTGTAGTTGTCATCACCGCCCTCTCCATCACTGCTCAGGAAGAGGATGGGCATCTTTCTGGGAGTTCTCCGACTGATGTTCTTCTCAAAGTGCAAGACGGATGTCGGTGCACGGCCGGAGGTACAGCTTTGGTTCCAGTTGGGACTCCCGGCTCCTCATGCCACCCAGCTTCCTGTCCCCCCCCCCCCTCCTCCCCCCGTTGACATAAGATGATTCCCTACACCAAAGCGATGGATGCAACATTTTGGAGGGGAAGAATGTGCAGTCCTAAAGCATTGACTGCACACTGAGCAACGCAGTCCACGAAGTGGCAACAAAAAAGTGCTACCCCATGAACCAATGGAAAGAGCGGGCAGCGCCACATTTCCAGGAAGACAGAGCTCTGTATCCCATGTCAATGCTGATTTCATGAGCTGTCCATTGCTGTTTGGCCCCAGTGCAGTTGCAGTCTTCAAGAGCATGCAGTCTTCAAGAGCATCAGTACAGTAGTGAGTAACAGGAAGATGTTACCTAGCCTGTGTTCTGCGAGTAGTAATATTAGCTAAACTACTTGCAAGTAGGAGGCACAGGAGTTACTTCATAATGTTATGTTTATTTTCTTTTTTGAAATAAAGTACTGTATCATTTGAAAGTTTAATGTACGGATCATTTTGTATTCCTGCAACCGGCCATCGCAGTTTCTCTTCTTCCTTCTGTATGTCGGTGCTGACTCCCACAGTAACTGACACAACACTTTCTAAATATCAAATGAGGTATTACATGTCATGCGTATTACTCAGTTGACTTTGTAGCTCCACTGATGCATGTTGCAAATCTCTGCTGCTAGAGGGCTATGAATTTTAGTGTGTAGCATAACGGTATGTAACATAACTCCATCAGTGTCTAAGAAACAGAGTGCTGTAATCGAGTTTGTAACTACAGAAAACTATGCCTCAAAATCAAATCCATAGAAGAATGAAAGCTGTGAGTGATGGTACTTTAATCAACATGAGTAATGTTTGGCATTGGGTTGTTCGTGCTTGTAATGAAGGGAAGGTTGGCACCAACCTCAACATGTGTGACAGAGCTTGGAGTGGATGACCACTAATGGCAATCGACGAGACTAATCGAAATCAGGTTGATGAATTCATCAGAGAAAATTGTCAGATAACAAAGACACAGCTCTTAGGTAAGTGTGGCATTTTACGAGAGCGTGTGCAGGTCATCACTGCAGAATTCCAGTACAGAAATCTGTGTGCATGCTGGATGTCCATTCCTATATGAAACAACGAAGATGGGACATCTGTCAACAATTTATTCTGTGTTTTTGGTGTGAGGGTGATAGTTTCCTTAACAAGATTGTGACAGATGATGAAAGTTGGGTTCATGATTTTCAACCCAAAAATGAAGGAGCATCAATGGAGTTCCACCCCAATGAATCACTGATGCCAAATATGTTCAAGACCATGCCATCAGCAGGCAAAGTCATGTTCACAGTGTTCTGAGATGTTCAATGTATGGTGTATTTGGAATTCATGTCTACAGGCACCACCGTAAACTCTGCAAGGTACTGCAAGACCTTCATAAAACTGAAAGCACTAATTCGAAGAGTTTGTTTACACATGGAGCAGCACCCTTTCCTTCAGCAGGACAATGTCAGACCACACAAAAGCACTGTGAAATACACAACAATCTGACATCTTAAGTTCACTATCATCGATCATCCCCCATACAGTCCTGAATAAGCTCTATCCGATTTACACCTGTTTTCAAAGGTTAAATAATATCTTTGAGGTCTTCTCTTTGATAGTGATGAAACGGTGCAGGCAGAGGTGAGGTTGATACTTTGTCAACAAAGTCAGAAATTCTACAGAGATGGCATCAACAAACTGGATTCACGTTGGGAGAAATGTGTTCATTGCCTGAGTGATTACACTGAGAAATAAATATGTAGAAATGGAGAATCAAGATGTAGAATGTTAGTAAAGTTCATTTTATTTAAAAATCTTTTTATGAATTTTTACATAAAACATTTGGAGGCGTAGATATCTTTTTTAAATTTTGACCTGTAAGAGAATATTATGAAAAGTATAGTTGCTTCTCACCATATAGCAGAGATGCTGAGTTGCAGATAGGCACAACAAAAAGACTGACATAAAATAAACTTTTAGCCAACAAGGCCTTTGTCAAAAACAGACGACAGACACATGTACGTGCTCACACACACATAACTGTCATACGTGTGAGAGATGAGTGTGTATGTGTGTGTGTCATCTATTTTAGACAAAGGCCTTGTTGGCTGAAAGTTTATTTTGTGACAGTCTTTTTGTTGTGCCTATCTGCCACTCAGCATCTCCACTATATGGTGGGCAGCAACTATCCTTTTCATAATATTGTTACATTACATCCTGGATTTTCCATTGTTTGCTCTGTAAGAGACATGCATGAATGAGAATAGAGTTACTTAACTTTATTTTCAGTAAATGCCATTTAATTTATTGTTTTAAGACTTGAACAGGCATGTAACGGTTTCTGCCAGCAAGAACAATGCATGAAGTGTGAGGCTCTGCTATATCTACAAGCATGTACATGGCATTCAATGTGTTAACTGAATTTCAATATTGTGCACCAGCTTCCATTGTAAATATGACAATTCTGGAATTAGTGCAGGTTCATTTGGATGTATCACAACTGAAACACAAACTAGAGAGAAACCACTTTTCTTATGATTCTGGTGAGCAGATGATTATACTTGCTACTAAATGAGATGTAATGCAGTGATCAGTTCTTCCTTACTTGTGGAATACATCCTGTTCCTGGGACAGATTAATCTTCTCAGCCAATCCAGGGTCAACTTTTTCTTTGAGCTTCTCTTCTAATTGCTGAGTTGTCTCCAGGCAATATTCTGCTGTTGTAAGTATACTGCAAAGTAATTAAATTTTTGAAATGAAGTGTACATCATAGCTTTTACCAGAGTACTACAAACGTAATATGTTCATATACGTGAAATACAGACTCACACCAATAAAAATATTAACCTACTTGTGAACACACAAACCTGCAGACCCTTGCCTGTTCCTCTGGGGTGTATCTCGTTACTTCTCCTTCTTTCAGAAGGCTTTGGAAGTTTTGGATAAGTCCTGCAGTAGACAGCCCAGCTGATGATAAGTCTCTCAGGTCCCTCGTCAAGTTTGACATTCCTGATGATGGGGCAGCTAGCCTAAATGACAGACAAATTTTCTGATGACACATCCATGGGTTAAAAGGTGATAAAGTTGAAACTTCTAGGCAAATTAAAACTGTGTGCCAGACTGGGACTCAACCCTGGAACCTTTGTCTTAAATCAGTAAATGCTCTACTGTCTGAATATTCGTGCATGACTCATGACCCACCATTACAGATTTACTTCCAGCAGTACCTCTACTGCAGAATGAAAATCCATCCTAGTGATAAAGTTAATGATGATACTACATGTTCCTTGTTTTCCTCTCAATGCA
Organism: Schistocerca piceifrons; assembly: GCF_021461385.2. Lineage (NCBI taxonomy): Eukaryota > Metazoa > Arthropoda > Insecta > Orthoptera > Acrididae > Schistocerca > Schistocerca piceifrons. Next base: position 334,918,404 of record NC_060145.1, read on the forward strand.
AAATCACAAAAGATTGTTCTCTTAAAAAGAGAAGAAATAAGCAAAACCAACTGTTGTTACAACCACTGCAGTAGCAAAGGGCTAAAAAATTATTATTAAGGCTAAAATATCAATAAAATTACAATTACAGGGAAGAAAGAGATGGCCCACAATTAATTCCTACCACATAATAAATAACTTCATCAAAAGAAGCAACTTCAATACACTTTGTAAACACATTTAAAAACAAAGAAATTTAGTAAAGTAATGAAGCAAAGGAATATACAATTACAACTGATGCATGGGTATACATTGTATGACAAAAATACAGCACGTAAACAGCACTACAGTACCAAATATGATATAGCAGGCACACTACCTACTTGTGTATGATACATCATCTGCAGTTGCAAGTGGAAAATGTTTAAATCTTTATCACAAACCCGTAACTTAAATCCTACACCACAGTAATATCAAATGAAAACTGTGTATAATACTTCTGAATCATTGCTGTGGAAATGAGTGCTGTATAATTTAATGAACCAATTGTGATTATAAATATAAGACTCTGGTAATAATGTTTTGTTACATTTAAATTGCAATTTTGCTCCATGTCAGAATATGTCAAATTTTGTTAACTCTACAGATGTGTTTACAAGATGAGTAAATCAGTATCTCCTAAATATGAGAGTGGTCATTAAATCAAATTACAAAAGATACCTGGTGATCGTGAGTTAAGGACCAGTCGTATTAAGCATTTAGTCTTCATAATCAAGCTCAGTGGCTAAGTGTTTAAGTGCCTGACTGCCAGTCCAAAGCTTTGTGGTTTGATCATCAGCCAGCATCAAGATTTTTTCTGTCACTTATTGCTTAGTTTATATCTGGCAATGATTGAAAAATGTGAAAACTGCCAAGCTGCATCACAGTTTGAAGCCATGGAAAACAGTAAATCCCCATGGAACTGATTGAGTATGTCAATACCAATGTCAGAGGAAGGCAATGGCATAGCATCTCCATTATTACCATGCCTATAAGAGCACTGTGATGTTTCTGAATTGAGGAAAGCTTTATTTTTTTAATCAAGACATGTCAAATGCAAAATAAAACATGAAAGCAGACTGACTGGCTCTCAGCAGCTATGTCAGACTTTTCTTTCTCTATAAGGCTATTTTTTTTTTAAATCACACACAGGCATGAATAACACGAAAATTTACCACATCCACCAATACACTGCAGATTTAGCAGTGTGTCAGTTCAGCGTCAGAATTAATCACAACCATATGTCACATAGTTCTTCGCGGCGACATTCCTGAAGGAATGCTTTACAGAGTTCTTATGACATCAAACTTGTCAGTCTTGAGCTTTTGATAACTTCCTGTGTCATCATCATCATCAGGAGATCAGATTTCAGTAGGCCTACTAAAATGTAATATTCTGATAAAAATAGAGGAAATCTTCAAAAACTTGGAATTGACAAATCTGACGTGGCAAGTGTTTGAAATGTAATTTCCTGATGATGATGGTGGGATAAGCTGTCAAAACTTTGAGACCGACAAATATGACATGGAAAACTCTGCAAAGCATTTATACATTAATTAAAACTATACTGAACACAGAGATGTGTGATGTTTGCAACTTTAATGTTATAGCATTACATATGTTATACCAGACAATTCATGTAAATTGAAACAATAGTTTGATGTGGAGTGCCTTCAATACCTTCAAGCAACTATTAAACATGATTGTTTCTAGAATGAGGTACTGGCAGAAGTAAAGCTGTGAGTACCGGCCGTGAGTCGTGCTTCGGTAGCTCAGGTGGTAGAGCACTTGCCCGCGAAAGGCAAAGGTCCCGAGTTCGAGTCTCGGTCGGGCACACAGTTTTAATCTGCCAGGAAGTTTCAAATCAGCGCACACTCCGCTGCAGAGTGAAAATCTCATTCTGGAAACATCCCCCAGGCTGTGGCTAAGCCATGTCTCTGCAATATCCTTTCTTTCAGGAGTGCTAATTCTGCAAGGTTCGCAGGAGAGCTTCTGTAAAGTTTGGAAGGTAGGAGACGAGGTACTGGCAGAAGTAAAGCTGTGAGTACCGGCCGTGAGTCGTGCTTCGGTAGCTCAGGTGGTAGAGCACTTGCTCGCGAAAGGCAAAGGTCCCGAGTTCGAGTCTCGGTCGGGCACACAGTTTTAATCTGCCAGGAAGTTTCAAATCAGCGCACACTCCGCTGCAGAGTGAAAATCTCATTCTGGAAACATCCCCCAGGCTGTGGCTAAGCCATGTCTCCGCAATATCCTTTCTTTCAGGAGTGCTAGTTCTGCAAGGTTCGCAGGAGAGGTTCTGTAAAGTTTGGAAGGTAGGAGACGAGGTACTGGCAGAAGTAAAGCTGTGAGTACCGGCCGTGAGTCGTGCTTCGGTAGCTCAGGTGGTAGAGCACTTGCCCGCGAAAGGCAAAGGTCCCGAGTTCGAGTCTCGGTCGGGCACACAGTTTTAATCTGCCAGGAAGTTTCATGATTGTTTCTGATTACATCTGTTAAATAATACTTACTATAAGGCAGAGACCAGACAAAAACCACAAAAGTAACATATTTCTTATGTTTGAAGGACCACACAAATGTAAGAAATATGCTACTGTCACAGGTTTTTAACTGGATTTGTAATTATTTATATGAATGCGTGGTGTCTGCTCTTTTGAACATGACTGAAAGAACAGACAGTGCGCATGATAGGCAGCTGGGATACATAAACATAAATTGTGAAGGGAAGAGGAGAGAACGGAAAGGAAAGGAAAGAAACTAACAATATCACCTGCACTATGACTTTGTGCGGAAACAGCAATGTTGAGTGAAAATGCATGCCGGACCGGGACCCAAACCTGGAATCTCCTGCTTACTAGACAGTTGAGTTAACCACTGCACCACCTGGACACAGTATTTAGTGCAAATGCATGGACTATTTTGCCACACTCCTCGGGTGACTAACAATCCTAGCTAATGCTACCTATCTGCAGTCCCCGTCTATGTCCTCCATGCTCACTAATTTTACACTGGAGGATGTAGATTCATTGCGAATTACGATGAATCAGTTATATGAATGTGTGGTATCTGTACTTCCAGACATGTCCGAAAGAACAGACATCATGCGAGATCTGCAGCTGCGATGCATATTAGATAAATTGGAGGAGAGGAGAGGGGAGGGGAGAGGATGGGATGGGTGGAGGGGAGGGGGAAGAGGGAGGGGAAAGGGAGGGGGAGGGGTGGGTGGAGGGGAGGAGGATGAGGGAGGGGGAATGGGAAGGAGACTGGGAAGGGGGGATGGAGAAAGAAGAGAAAGGGGAAAGGTGGGAGAGGGGAGGAAAGCACAAAAAGGGAAGGGCGAGGAGAAGGGGAAGGGGGAGGAGAAGGGGAAGGGGGAGGAGAAGGAGAAGGGGAAGGGGGAGGAGAAGGGGAAGGGGGAGGAGAAGGGGAAGGGGGAGGGAGAGGGGGCGTGAAAGGGAAAGTAACTAATGATATAATCTGCATCAAGTCTTTGGGCAGAATCAGCAGCAACAGAAGAAAATGTGTGCTGGACCGGGACCTGATCCCAAGATCTCCTGCTTATTAGACAGCTGCGTTAACCAATGCACCATCCGGACACAATATTTATCACAAATATGCGGACTATTTTGCCACCTCCCACCTATCTGCAGCCCCATCCATGTTCTCCATGATTGTTTATTTAAGATGTCCGCTGGAGGTTTAACGTAACTGTGCATCTGGACTGAAGGCTGTTCCAATAGAACAGAATGAAATAAAACAACCCCATGTTTACATTCCTGTTTCAATACCCTAACGAAGTACTCTTCGAAGAGACAATTAATTGAAAGTTCCATAATTCCAATTGTATGTTTGTCAAATATATGTTCACAATATTTTGTTTTCAGTAATGAAACCACAATTATGAAAAATTAGGTTAGCATTGTTGTTTTCCAGTATTTTACAAAATATGATGTATATCCATGTAAAAATCTTTTTTATTGTATACGCCAGTTTCAGCATAAAATAAGCAAGTTTTTGTGGATAGTTCCTCATATTAATGTTAAACTTTTAATTGTTAATTTTATAATCTTGGACTGTAGTTTTGTTCTCTTCATTATTAAAAATGTATAAATAGGAGGAGCACAAGGCTCAGAGGAGGTCAGTTGGAGACAGTTTTGAGACGTCACCACTGTATCGCACATCTGTGCAATAATCTAATTGTTGTAATACAGTATTGTGACTATGTAGAAAAAGTGGTGCAGTTTGTCATAAATAAACCACAATAAAATGACTTGGTACCTGGATTATTTCATGGAATTCACATAACTTGATCCAATTGGCAGATGAAATGGACCTGGACAACGATGGCTCCAGCAGCAGCAGCAGGAAGCAGATTACTCCGAGTTACACCGAAGTAGGACACGTATGAACAACGAAATGAACTATATATGTGCCACTGCATAACTATTTACTAACATTTAATGTTTGGAAACTGTTGTAGCAGTAAATATTGGCATTTCTCTCAAAGTTCTCTTTGAGTGGTGGAGGCCAAAGTGATCAAAAGATACTCCCATGATCAGGTATTCTTGATGTCTATGGAAGACAATTGAATGACACACTTTTAAGATTTCTTGTCTAAATCAAATACTCTCTTTTAATGTCAATTTTTGCAACAATCTCAGTCTCTCACCCCACCAGTAAAATGTATAGTTTCGTTACAAGACACCATACATCTATATAATTGATTTACCTCAATGGACAATGAATCCACATCATTCAGTGTGGATGTACATTTACAATCAACCTCCAGTGGGAATCTAAAATTAGCGAGTCTGCAGGGCATGGACGGGGACAGCTGACAGGTAGCATTAGGTGAGAGTGTGAGTCGACCAGGGAGCATGCTGAGATAATCCATACATTTGCGATAAGCACTATGTCTGGACGGTGCAGAGGTTAATGCAGCTGCCTACTAAGCAGACGATACTGGGTTTGGATCCCGGTCCAGCACGCATTTTCACTCGTCGCTGCTGATAATGCACAATGTCACAATGCAGCTGATACCATCAGTTCTTTCCCTTTCTCCCTGCTCCACCTCTAATTTACACAATTTGTTATTGTTTTGCACTCTATGCTTTGGTTACTGTTCATACTTCCTTGATGTTTGTACTAGCAGCTGTTTGAATGCCTATGTGGATATTTGCAGTGAGATTTCTACCTGAGGATGAGTAAAATTCGAAATTGCAACCACAATAAATAAAAAATAAAATAATATTTGGCAGCCATGAGCAGAAATGACCATGATTAGAAAGAAAGATGATGATGGTGAAGAGTGAGTACAAGTTCAGAAACAAATACTACTTTTCTTTTGCAGCTGATGATTCTGTACTAAAAGTCAGTGAAGCAGAAAGAAATGCCACTGTTCACTAAAATCAGAAACAAATGTTCCCCCCCCCCCCCCCCCTTCCCCCTCTCCGTCCCCATGAAATGGGAGATGGAATAAGAAAAGGAAACAAAAACAGAATTAAACATGTTTTGCTAAGTTTGGCTATGAAACAACTAAGAAGATGCACAAGCTTATCTTTAGGAAAGTCTTCAACTGTGTAAGTTTTATCTTTACAAACATGAGGGCAAGCAAATAATTTTTATAGTATTTCATGACACTGTCTATGAAGATAATTTTCTAGAAGTAGTAAGTTATTGTATGAATATTACCTTTGATACATTATATGGCCCAGTACTTGAATAAAGTTAATGTTGGTTCAAATGGCTCTGAGCACTATGGGACTTAACTACTGTGGTCATCAGTCCCCTAGAACTTAGAACTACTTAAACCTAACTAACCTAAGGACATCACACACATCCATGCCCGAGGCAGGATTCGAACCTGCGACCGTAGCAGTCGCGCGGTTCCGGACTGCGCACCTAGAACCGCTAGACCACCGCGGCCGGCAAAGTTAATGTATACCTGTTATATAAAATATGAAATTCCTCTGCTCACAGCTTGCTTACTGGTAAGAAGGGATCCACTGAGTGTGAGAAGTTCAATCTTTCGTAATGCTCATATGAAAGTGTTGTGTTAACTGTTATGACAGGAAAAATATTAACTGCTAATGACTCACCATGTGTGTCAGAAGGGCAACAGAAAATGAGTGCCCAGTAGGTGCAGATATCAACCTTCTATGCGATGTTATGTGTTACACTCCACAAAATGGACATCATCAATATTCAAGAAACATTCAAAACAAATCATTTACTCGTACCACGAATATCATGAAAAACAGCGTGCCACAGTGACCACAAAGATCGAAGGTGAAGCATGTTGAGAACTGATTCAACCAAACACAAAAAAGTCTGTCGTGGAGCTTGCCGTAAAACTGGCTATCCTTTGAGGCATAGGTACAGATAGTGTGATAATATTTTTTATAGGTACGGAAAAGACAAATGTCCAGAGGTTGAATTTGTCCAGTGGTTCCAGGTTGTATGAATTGCAATGTCACAAACTTTTCAGGAGGGACAATTTGCTCTAAAGGATTATGATTTTTATGAATATAATAGAGGGAAACATTCCATGTGGGAAAAATATATCTAAAAACAAAGATGATGTGACTTACCAAACAAAAGCGCTGGCAGGTCAATAGACACACAAACAAACACGAACATACACACAAAATTCAAGCTTTTGCAACCGACGGTTGCTTCATCAGGAAAGAGGGAAGGGGAGGGAAAGACGAAAGGATGTGGGTTTTAAGGGAGAGGGTAAGGAGTCATTCCAATCCCGGGAGCGGAAAGAGTTTTTGCCTTTACAAATGTCTGCTTGTGTCTGTGTATGTGCGGATGGATATGTGTGTGTGTGCGAGCGTATACCTGTCCTTTTTTCCCCCTAAGGTAAGTCTTTCCGCTCCCGGGATTGGAATGACTCCTTACCCTCTCCCTTAAAACCCACATCCTTTCATCTTTCCTTCTCCTTCCCTCTTTCCTGATGAAGCAACCGTCGGTTGCGAAAGCTTGAATTTTGTGTGTATGTTTGTGTTTGTTTGTGTGTCTATCGACCTGCCAGCACTTTTGTTTGGTAAGTCACATCATCTTTGTTTTTGGATTATGATTTTTTATACATAGGCCAATAATCAAGCAAAATCAAGTTATTTTGACTAGCTACTGGCCAAAAGCAGTTCCCATACCATAGCTGTAGTTCTCTTATGCCCATTTTCCAACTCTTGGTTAATGTGAAATAAATATTCCCTACTGCCCTAACAAGATCACACACCCAAGAAAGAATTGTAGGTGGCAGCGCACCTCCACCTTCTTGCAGAACAATAAATAACTCTCCAGTCAATTTACCAACCATATTAAAAGTCGGCACAATTGTATATGAATGTATTAAGGCACTGATATTAGTTGATTTTCATGTAACTCTCTTGGTGCCTTTAATTTTCAGGGTTCATTTCATATGCATTTACTTTTCAGTTGAAAACAAATCCCATACTAAATGATGGGATAACTTTGTTTATCTTATCTACAAATTTTCAGGTTGTTCTGCAGTTTTCTGTGCTTCATCAAGTTGACAATTTATTTGAAATTTCTTTATATTATGTCTTTCAATTCTGTAACTTTTTGAAGTTGCGTACCCATCCACTGATTCCTTTGAAATCACTGTGATCTGTCACATGCAGTTTGATGAGCATAATGTAACAGGTCACTATCATGCACATCCTGTAAATTGTATCACGTATCCTTGAAACTCACAAACACCAGTTTTTATACCAAATACACCTTGCTTTCCCTTGAGTAGCCATAGTTTTTCTTATGCATTACATGGTCATATTGCTGCGGACTTATTCAAAATCTGTTCTTTCTTTCTTTTTTTTCTTTCTCCTGTGGGTACATAATTGTGTTTAGCACCCACTCCTTGGACAATAATTGTCCTTTAATACATTGCACTGGAGATGGGACTTGTGGCTCGCTGTCCGACAAGCATGCTGAACTACATGTCTAGACACCTGTTTCAATATAACTTTCATTTGTTAAGCATTTATCGTCATCAATGTACTTCTCATGTACATTATCTGCACAGTTTGAGCGTATATGACACCACACATTCCACTGACTCATCTTGCAGAAATGATAATATCTCAACAGCCATTTCTTTCTCACTCTGCAAAATTTCTTGGGTTCCTTTCTGACAAAATGTCAACTTTGATAACTTCTGTTGCAGATATAATGCAATGTTTTCTTTGTCTATTGTTGCAATTGCTCTGCTTTGTATCAACACAACTAGCTCTATTGTGAGTTACTTGTCGATTAAGCAGTTCAACTATGTTCTGTGGGCACCACTGAATACTTCCCTGTTGCCATTAGCAGCCAATAATGTGGTTGCATGGTACACAATAAGTGGAGTGTTGCATGCCATAAAAGTCACTGGCCTTTTGCAACCTCACACTCAAGGGCTTCCTTGAAAGACTCAGTTGCAAAACCAGCTTACAATCTTTATGTGAAGAAACTAATAATGAAATTAAATCTGCATTAGGTAATTCACAGCTAACTCAATCTAAAACACTATACTTTAATCTCATCCATACACGGTTCAGAAGGTGCATTGAGTTACACATTCAGGAAAATGAGCACCTGTTTAAGCACTGCACTTAAATGGACACACGGTCTTTCAATTATGTGCAGCACATTGTATCCACTCCTAAGACTCTGAGTATTTTTAGCTCTATAACTAAAACTGATGGAAATCTGATTTAAATTGTTTGTGTTATAACCTTTATTCACTAATAAATTGCGTGGATATACAAAAGTAGAAACACTAGCGGGTTACATGCGACTAACTCCGTATCTGTCATTCGACTGCCGTGCCGCGACAAGCGGCCGGCGCCGTTCATAGCCAGGTGGCGCTCCCGCGCTCGACCGAGCTGCGGAGCGCCTCTATCGCTGTGTTCGCGTACTGACGTAGCGGCACTTTTAAATCTCGTGGCACTGTCACAACACTTTTCCCCCCTTTGAAAAAAAAAAAAAAACACTCACTTCCTTGGAGACACGGACAGTGCGGAGACATCCATGGCCTCTTGGGAGGCACCGAGAAGATCCCGCGGAGAAACACGAGAGTATGGTCGAAAGTGTCCAGGACGGAAGCTTGCGCGTGGAACGTGCCTCCTGGACGAGATGATGGGTAAAAACTCCAGAGCAGCATCCATAGGTGTCGAGGACCTGGGAATGTGCTCCAGCGAGATGGGTCCCGGAGAAGGCTGCGTCGCAACCGGGGCCGGTTCCGGCGTACTCGGAAGCGGTAGCGACGTCGGCTGCAGCAACACGCACGGAAGATCAGCAGCTGCGACAGGACTGGCTCCTCGGGCTGGTGGAGGCGAAAGAAGGGGCGGTGGCACCGGCGTGGCCAGGGACTTGGTCCGAGAAATCCCCCAATGGCCTTCATGCAATAGTTTGAGAACAGCTTTGCGAAGAGAGGATGGCACCACCACCCGTGGAGATGCGCCATCCGTGGCCAGAAGAACAACACCCTCACGAACAGACAGACGAAGGCGCAAGGCATGGTAGTTGCGAAGGGGATCCGATGCCCGGCCCTTGGTCCTGTCCGGCCAACCCCGTTGAACAAAACCGATCACCTGACGCAGGACCGGGTCCCGCGCAGTAGCCAACGCGACCTGTGAACCTGTAAGGGGAAAACCCTCGACCGCACGACGTTCTTCCTCATCAATGTGGAAACAGAGTAGTTCATCTCGATCGAAAACCGGGTCGGGGCCCATCGGCAAACGCGACAACGCGTCAGTGTTGGCGTGCTGAGCCGTGGGGCGATAGTGAATCTCATAGTGAAAACGAGACAAGTATAAGGCCCAACGTTGCAGGCGGTGAGCTGCCTTATCCGGAAGCGACGCCGAGGGGCTGAACAGAGAGACCAGCGGCTTGTGGTCGGTGATGAGGTGAAACTTAGAACCATACAAAAGAACGCTGAACTTTTTTAGAGCATAAATGATAGCGAGCGCCTCCTTTTCGATTTGAGAGTAACGCCGTTGGGCATCGTTGAGGGTCTTGGAAGCGTAGGCGATGGGTCGTTCTGACCCATCCTCATACCGATGGGCGAGAACAGCCCCTAGGCCATACTGGGATGTGTCAGTCGCCAGAACCAAGTGCTGACCCGGACGGAATGTGGCAAGACAAGGCGCCGACTGCAAATGAGCCTTCAGGCGGACAAAAGTCTGCTCACACTCGTCGGACCAACAGAAAGGAACGTTTTTGCATAACAGCTGATGCAGAGGATGAGCCACCGCCGCCGCGGATGGAATGAATTTGTGATAATAAGCAACCTTGCCTAGAAACGCCTGAAGTTCTTTGACCGTAGACGGCCAGGGTAGAGCGGTAATGGCCGCAACGTGCTGTCGGAGAGGACGTATACCCTCACAGGACAAGTGGAAACCAAGATACACAATGGAGGGTTGGAAGAACTGTGACTTGTCCAGATTGCACTTCAACCCAGCTGAACGCAGAACCCGAAACACTGAACGCAAATTGCGAAGGTGCTCCTCAGTGGAGGCCCCCGTGACAACAATGTGATCCAGGTAGTTGATGCAGCTGGGAACGGACGCCGTGAGCTGTTCCAAAAACCGCTGAAAAATGGCCGGCGCGCTAGCGACGCCAAATGGTAACCGCTGGTACTGATACAACCCACAAGGAGTGTTGATGACAAGGAATTCCTTGGAAGAAGCATCCAACGGCAACTGATGGTACGCCTCCGATAAGTCAAGTTTGGAAAAGAACTGGCCCCCAGCGAGCTTGGTAAATAACTCCTCAGGACGGGGAAGAGGATAAGTGTCAATGAGGCTCTGAGCGTTGACAGTGGCTTTAAAATCACCACACAATCGCAGACTCCCGTTTGGTTTAGAAACCACCACGATGGGCGATGCCCATTCCCTGGAGGTAACACGAAGGAGAATCCCCGAAGCTGTTAACCTGTCTATCTCAGCTTTGACAGGTGCACCCAACGCCATCGGAATAGGGGGTGCCCAGAAAAACTTAGGGCGAGCTGTAGGTTTAAGAGTAATGTGGGCTTCAAACTCCGTGGCACGACCCAGACCAGCAGAGAACACGGACGAGAATTCAGAACACAAGCCATCCAGCTGTTGATACGGAATATCCTCAGATATGAGGTGCACATCATCATCAATGGAGAACCCGAACAACTGGAAAGCATCATAACCGAACAGGTTTTCAGTGCCCGCATGATGCACCAAATAAAACGTGAGAGGCCTAACAACAGACTTGTAGGCAGTGGAAGCATCAAACTGGCCAACGATAGGAATTTTCTGCTTATTATAAGTTCGTAGATTTCGCGTACTGGAGACAAGGGAGGGGAGCCCAACTCCAAATACGTGCGAGAATTAATGAGAGTTACTGCAGAGCCAGTGTCCACTTGCATGCGAATGTCTTTATCCAGAACACGAACAGTAACAAACAACTTATTTGGTTGAGAAAGCACACAGTTAACATCCATGTCCGATGCCTCATCCTCGTCGGCAGGAACTTTAGGGGACTGACACACAGAAGCAATGTGGCCTTTTTTCCTACATGAATTACACGTGGCCCAACGTTTTGGACACGCGGCCCTGTCATGCTGTACGAAGCAACGAGGACAAGAAGGAAGTGCGGAACGACCCTGCTTCTGTGGTTGCTGTTTTCGCTGCGAGCGTGGCGGCCCAACGCGACGTTGTTGACGCGAGTGCACCGCCGCCACATCGTCGGTTCCCTGTGAAACAGGCAAATTGTCCGCATCGAAAGTGGTGTGTACAGCGCCTACATCACACCACGCGTCTATTTGCGCACCAGCAGCGTGAGACACTTCAAAAGATTGAGCGATGCTGAGAACTTCCGACAACGACGGGTTTGGCAATTGTAAGGCACGTTGCCGAACTTCTTTATCAGGAGCAAGCCGTAGAATAGCGTCCCTAACCATTGAATCAGCATAAGACTCATGATGAGTGTCCGTGACAAACTGACATTTCCGACTCAGACCGTGTAGTTCCGCCGCCCACGCCCGGTAGGATTGATGGGGCTGTTTACGACACCGGTAGAACGCCACGCGGGCAGCAATGACGTGGGTGTTTTTTCGGTAATAGTTAGACAATAATTCACACATTTCTTGGAAGGACAGAGAGGCAGGTTCCCGCAGAGGGGCTAACTGAGATAGCAGCTGATAGATCCGTGGGGAAATCCAAGATAGAAATAACGACTTACGCATAGGAGCGTCGACAACACCAAAAGCCAAGAAGTGTTGCCGCAAATGCTTCTCATAATCCTCCCAGTCTTCAGCGGCCTCGTCGTAAGGAGGGAACGGAGGCGGAGAAGAGGAAGACAGACGATGAGTAAGCAACGTCGACAACGCCTGAATACCAGCCGTCAGCTGCGTGTGTTGTTCAATGAGCGCTTGCATAAGCTGTTCCATGTCTGCCCCGACACGAACACACAATTCCACAATGCAGGAAAAAAAAAATATCCGACCTCGTCGCCAAAAAGTGTTATAACCTTTATTCACTAATAAATTGCGTGGACTTCCTGGCATCGATTACATTCAACTTACAATTATAAATAACACATCAAATTAAAGAAGAACTCAATCAATACTGTTTGTATACCTGTGCACACGTGCATGCACTGTTTCCTGTGCCTTCTGTTAGAAAGCGCTAGTTGCAATGATGGCGACCAGGGAACAGAACGCTTCTTGCGTTTTGAAGTTTGCTGAATCTATTGTTACAGTGCAACATGCATTCTGTTTAAGTTCCACTGTAATCCTCCAAATGATAACTGCACCCACAGACGGTATCATCAGTTTGAAGAAACCAGCTGTCTTTGCAGAGGGAAGAGTATGGGCCAACAAAAATGACTGAAGAATGTGTTGCATGATTGAGGGAGTCTTTCATGCAAAAAAAAAAAACATAAATTAGAAATTTCTGTGACATCTGCATGGACACTTTTAAGGAAATGCTTACAACTGCGTCCTTATCATTTTCAGTCATTACAAGTTCTAAAGTCTACAGACTATGGCTTACATCCCATGTCTGCAAGCGAAATGTTGCTGCATAACAAAGATTTTCTGGATCGTGTCATTTTCAGTGATGAATTGACATTTCACTTAAGCGGAAATGTGAACACACAAATGTTTGCATGTTGGGATCTGCAAATCCCCATGAGATGGTATTGTTGCAACAAGACTCCCCTAAATTGAATGTTTTTTGTTCTGTATCCCAGCAGAAAGTTCATGGTCCTTTCTTTTTCAGTGAAGCTCTTTCCTCAATTGGAAGAAGCTGAACCACAGAACTTTATCTGACAGCAAGATTGCGTGCTGTCTCACTGGCATAACTCAGTATGTGATTGGTTAAAAGACGGTGCACCCAATCATTGGATTGGCCGCTAGGGGCTGGATGACAGAGCTTGCTTCACATGGCCTACACTTTCACCTGATCTGATGCCATGCGATTTTAACCTTTGGTAGTTCATAAATTATCATGTGTATGTGCCTCCTGTACCAGCTGATCTAACTGACCTAAGATATAGGCCTGAAGCAGTTGTTGCAAGAACTACTCAAGACATATTGATCAATTTTTTGGAAGAACATGCACATTGACTCAATGTGCTGCAGGAAACTCAGTGCACTAGCATAAAAATCTTGTAATCACAAAAGGCACTGATTTTATCCTCATAGGTTGTAAACTTTTTCCTTTTGTGTGAATTCTGTATTTATTATCAAATGGAATTTTAAGTTAACAGATATTGAGTCAGTCATAACTTTTTAATGAAATGAAGATTTTTATATGTTTAATTACTAATCACATGAAAATATGTGATAAATTAAAATTAATACAAAAACCTGTATACACAACACCTGTAAGAAAAACTGTGAGAATTGCTCTTTCATTTGATGTATTATTTATAACTGTATGATACAAAAAAATAATATTTAATTTTTTTTAAAAAAAATATAGTTTATTGCTGTAACTCTCTGTAAAATAATTAAATCATAACTGTAGAAAGGGTATTGTTTGTAATGTTTAACTATCCCAAAAGAATATGCCTTTCTTTTACTGTTCTGCATGTTACAGGGAAAAACATCTTACATGAAACACCCTGCATGTAGTATTTGCATTTGACTTCTGATTAACACTAACTCTTGTTTTAACTTTCAATTATTCTAGAGACTGAGGAAAAAGCCCTTGCGTATTTTCTCGTACCTCAATAGAAGACATGGGCTTTCATACTTCAGGTAGTTGCACAACCTAGTCATGTAACAAGAGGAACTCACAAACTGGCCCTACAAGATTTTCTTCATACCTACATATTTGAAGATCATCATCTGGACATCAACCTTGTGATTGTGAAGTTGCAAGTCACATTCTTGCAATAAGTAATTTTTTGTTTAATTTGTGTTTTCTGTTAGTTATAAAATGTAAATGTTAACTAATGAATATTAAATCACATTTCTTAAGTAAAATTAATATATAAATTTTTTAAATAGTAATTAAATGAAATTAAATTGAAACAGATATATGAAATGCCTTATTGTTCAATGAAAAAATATATCTATCAATAATACCATTCAATTTCTAGAAACAAAAAAAGTTTTACATTGATGTTTTCACATTTTTGTATTAATTTTAATTTATCACGTATTTTCATGTGATTAGTAATTAAACATATAAAAATCTTCATTTCATTAAAAAGTTATGACTGACTCAATATCTGTTAACTTAAAATTCCATTTGATAATAAATACAGAATTCACACAAAAGGAAAAAGTTTACAACCTATGAGGATAAAATCAGTGCCTTTTGTGATTACAAGATTTTTATGCTAGTGCACTGGGTTTCCTGCAGCTCTGTTACAACATTCAATATGTTTTGTTTTGCACTTAACAGTGCTCAGACAACTTCATGTCGTCAGGTCCTACGTATAAAGAAAATCGAAGAGAGCCGACCACTGAGGACCCCTTGTTAGTAGGTTTACTTTTAACATGAGAGCTTGAAGATCTGACACAGTTGCAACTCTTTGGGTGAACTCTGAATATGTCCGTGTATAGTCCCTCATACTTACTATGTAACTGCTTCACCAATGTGCGCTCTCTACTCAAATGTTGCATAGCATGTAGTGGGCACATGAAATTTATATTACGTAGATGTATCCCTGTAACTGCTCCCTTGTGAACCGAATAAAATATAGGGGAAAGGGGGCAGAATAAACATTATTTGTTTCACATGAAGATATAAATAATATCTGAGAAAAGCAAATTTTAAAATATGAATCACATAAAAGGATAATTAGATAACTGTTTTCAGGTTTTTAGTGCAATAGCATCTCTGTCATAAAAATGATGTGATGTGACAACAAAAGAAAATGAAAAATAACTAACTTATATTACAGCCCAGTAAAAATTTTATAATGAGCTAGTATATATGATATGAACAATTCAGCCAATGCAGACAAACTCATGACAAGTTACACACACAGAGTTATAAATACATACTTTGGAAGGTTGTTCTGTAACAGCTTTACTGCATATTCTCGTAGATACTTCTGAAAAGTGGCTGTGAGTCCTAGCATGGCCTCTCCAGTACTGAGTTGTGTGCACTGTACCATGCACTTTTTGTAGAAGACAAACAAATCAGCACATGATGACATCACAGCATTTCCGGTGCCATCATTTATCCCATCAGACTGTTGCTCCTTTGTTTCTTGAATGAACCTCTCAATAAGTTCAGCCAAATTCCTGTGATATCAAGTTGGACAAACCATTATATATCACCTTATTTAATGTATTCAATAAATTAAATTTTAGAAATAATTCAAAAGCCAAGATCGCTTAAATACTACTACAATGATTTTATATCAGCTGGTCTGCTTCGTGTATCATTATATCGAAATGGTTTATAAATGTTAACCTACATTCAGATCTCATGGTGGCACCTTTAGTGTGTTGAAACCGGCTATCCAGTAAACAGTATTTAAGGGATCTTGGCTTTTGAATTATTTCTACAACAGTGTGATTGCCCCACTATGCACTGTGTGTTCACTGCAAAATTAAATTTTTATGCTAAATGAAATGTCCTCTCCGTCATAAATTATCAAACCTATTGCTTTTTAGAAGCTGCACACATATATAAGATTGCTCTTGAATGTAGAATCAAACAATAGTGTGAATAGAATGAACAGTCTATTCTGTGACAAATATTACGTAATAATACTAATGCTAGAATAAGCAATAAGTGAGGCTAATGATTTGCTGAACAGAAAATCAGGTAAATGTACAGCATAAAAATGAGATAATAGGATTATTTGGAAAGCTAAACAACACATTGCTGAATTAGTAAAGGCAAAATACTGGATGAGTCAAAAAGGATTTTACAACTTTTGAATGATATAGAAATTTATTGAGATAATTTACAGAATCGGTAGAGGTGTCACTTTGTACAACTTCAAGTTTCACATAAAAATGTCAAATGTAATTTTGGTTCAATGTGACTACAAATCCTGATGTGGCAAATATCTCACCGGTAATCAGTTTCTTCCCACACTTGTTGCAGCAAATTATGTGGAACTTGTGCAACAACAGCATAGATATGATTTTTGAAGCCAGCTAAACTGTTTGTTAAGGGAGGAATATACACAAGGTCTTTAATGAAATCACAGAGAAATAAATCCAGTGCTGTCAAGTCTGAGGAACGAGGTGGCCACGTGACTGGTCCTTCATGGCCAATCCACCAATCTGGTGTAAACACCTACGCAGTACTCGCCAGTCTTTTACAGAATGCCTGTCTTGCAGGACGCAAGTCACATTGGTTTTTTTGGACTGTGGACAAAGCACTCCCTAACCTGTTTGACATAATTATCAACACATGGCTGACGTGGTGATTTATCATTTTGCAGTGAGCAACAAACCATCTCAACAAAGGTCTTGTACCAAGAGTGAACTGTAGGCCTGCTTAGAGGTTGCTTAGCGTATTCAATGCAAAATGTATGCTCACAAGTTGTTGCAGAATTCATTAAAGTAGCCATGTGCTCCTGGTGGGGGAATGGGGTATCGTCACATAAAGTAATGGGAGATCATTGTCAAATTGTTTTGAATAATGAGTAAATGATACCCAATGAAGAACATCTAGGCCATTTTGTGATTACAAAAATCTAAGAGATTGTCAGAGAGGTTAAAAAGGGGACTGTAAGAAGAAAGGAATGGTTTTTCTGTGGAAAATTGTCAGGAAAAATTTGAAAAGCCATATTTCATATACAAATTACAGCCATAACTGCACATTTTGTATGAGCCCATTAGATCAAAATGACAGGGATTGGGCTGAGTACGGAAACATATACACAATCATTTTTTTGAGCTCTATATGCAAACAGAAAGCAATAAGATAACTCAGTATGAAGTATCTTCCGCAATGTATTGTACAATGGCTTAGGAGCAAGAGGTTGTTCCACATCTTCGCAGACAGGTCTAAGCACACGATAGAGAAACCTAAACTGAATATTTTGAGATAAGGAACTAACAGTTGGAAATGAATGTTTCAGCTGATAGAATATCTTGAATGAGTGAAGCATGTTAGGTACGTGTATTTAAACGTATCATGTTTCACAATTAACATCTGTCTGACACACCAATGTTCATGATACCTTGAAAAACAGTACATAGTCATCTGCGAAATGTGCACTGTTTGCTGTTATGACAAGTTGTCAAAGATGGAGCATTGTAATCTGTAGCTGCCTATAGAAATCGCATACATATATCCACACCATATGCTTAAGCCAATATAACATACAACTAGTGAACTTCTTATCACGGAGTTCTGTAAAAGAGAGGACCCAAAAATAAACAGAATTTCTTCATAAAAGCATGTACCTTTCCTTTCAAATACAACTTTAACCTTCTGCAAAGTACTCTCCATAAGCTCTAACCCACTTGTTGAAACATTCATTCTTCTTTGATACTTGCTAACACCATTGCGACATGTGTTTCACATTGTCCACATCGGCAAAATGCATTCCTTTCAAGTTCACATCCCAGGGAACAGAAAGAAGTATAAGTGAGTTATAACAGGCAAATAGCGGAGGTGTGTCAAATCTTCATTGAGGCCAAAAACTGGCATACACTGAGAAGCGCATGTGTGGGAACACTGTGATGATGCAGGAACCACTTGCCAGAATTCCGCACAGCCAAATATTTCCACACCAAACTTCTGTGCAGCCTTCTCATAACCTCCAAATATAATTGTTGGTTTGCTTTCTGCTTTTGAGGCATGAATTCTAAATGTATGGTCCATATGGAGTCAGAACATGGATCAGCATCGTCTTCATATTTGATTTTACTTGATAAAAATTTTTGGGTGAAGTGAGCTAGGTAACTTTCATAGACATGACTGTTGTCTACTTTCTGGATCACATCTGTACAAATTGTCTGTGATAGTTTTGTTGAAAAAATTAGATTTTCTTTGAATGGGTCATGACAGACTTCGAACTACTGGAGTTTTGCTGCATGAAATAATACTCATTGGCAAAGTGGTGGGTTCTTAGATTTACCTCTGGAGGAGGCCGAATGGGTACTACTACAGATACAACATATTAGATCACTTTATTATAACTTGAACAAGATGAAACAGTTAATTTCAAAATAATCCATGGCTACAGGAATGTTATGTATATTTTCAATTATTTATAAAATTATTTAGTTGGATAAATAAAAAATCTGCTCACCAAGCAGCGGCAGAACACACACATATAAGCCTGTTGTGACTGGCAAGCTTTTGGAGCCAGTGGCGCATTCTGCAGGCAGAAGGGTTGAGGGGGAAGGAAGTGGGGTGAAAGAAAAAGACTGGAGAGGTCTAGGAAAAGCGGTAGATTTTTCAGGAAAGTCATCCAGAACCACGGGTCAGGGGAGACGTACCGTACGGGATGAGAGGACTACATCGGACGAGATATGAAAACCTGAGAGCTTAAAGGTGGAAGACAGGGTAATGTGCACGACAGAGATGAAAACTAAAACATCTTGCATGAGTTAATAAGAGTGAAAAGCTGTGTGCATTGTACATAACAGAGGTGGGAGGGGTGGTGAAAAATATACAGGAAAGACAATGATAGATATAGAAAACTAAAACCGAGAGAAGCAAAGAGTAGTTACAGTGAAGAAAAGCTGAGATGGAATAAATTAACGTAAATTTAGGCCAGGTGGGTGGCAAGAACCAAGGAAATGTTGTAGCGCTAGTTTGCGTCTGCAGAGATCTGAGACACTGATGTCTGGAGATAGAATCCAGATGGCGCGTGTGGTGAAACAGCCGCTGAGGTCACGAATGTCATGTTGTAGAGCATGCTCTGCAACAGGATATTGCAAGTTGCCAGTATATACCCTCTGCCTACGCCCATTCATCCTAATTGATGATTTGGTGGTAGTCATACCAATGTAGAAGGCTGAACAGTGTTTACATAATTGCTGGTATATGATGTGTCGTTTCGCAGGTGGCTCTCCCATTGACAGTATATATTCTACCAGTTACAGGGCTATTATAGGTGATGGTAGAAGGGTGCATAGGGCAAGTCTTGCAGTGGGGACAATCACAGGGGTAGGGAGATGTTTGCAGAAGGAGCACAAAGTCTGAAAAAAATATTGTGGAGATTGGGTGGGCGGCAGAAAGCTATTCTAGACGTGGTGGGCAAAATTTCAGACAGAATGGGTCTCATTTCAGGCATGATTTTAGGAAGTCATGACCCTGTCAAAGCAGCTGATTAACACATTGCAGACCAGGATAATACTGACTCATTAATGGTGTGCTCTGAAGCTGTTTCATGCAGGGATCAGCAGTACCAGGATTGGATGTGATGGCCAGGGAAATCTGTTTTTTAACAAGACTGGTGGCATAATTACATGCAGTGAAAGCTGAGGTGAGAATGGTGGTGTATTGCTGTAAAGAGTCTGCATCTAGACAAATAAGTTTGCCTAGGATGCCAAAGCTGTGTGAAAGGTAAAGTTTGAATTGGAAAGGATGGCAACTGTCAAAACGTAAGTACTGTTATTTGTTAGTAGGTTTAATGTGGACAGAAGTGTGTAGCTGCCCTTCAGTGAGGATGAGATCAACATCAAGGAAAATGGCATGGGATTCAGAATAGGGCCATGTGAAATTTAATTGGGAGAAGTTATTCAAGATTCCAGAAATTTTAGCAGCTCAGCCTCAACATGAGTCTACATGGTAAAGATGTCATCAATGTATCTAAACCAAACCAGGGGCTGAAGACTTATGGATCCCAGGAAAGCTCCCTCCAAGTGACTCATGAAAAGGTTGGCATAGGAAGGAGCCATGCTGGTTCCCATAGCCATACCCTTAATCTGTCTGTGTGTCTGCCCCTCAAAGGTGGAGTAGTTGTTGGTACGTATAAAGTTGATTAAGATGAGTAGGAAGGATGTCATAGGCTTGGAATCAGGTATGTGCTGACTGGGGAAATGTTCACCACCACACAGACCATGTACGTGCATGATGTTGGTATAGAGGGAGGTGGCATCAGTGGTGACATGGAAGGTGTGTAGAGGGAGTGGATCGGTCATGGATTTCAGATTATCTAGGAAGTGGTTGGTATCTTTAATGTAGGAGGGGAGTCTTTGTACTATAGGTTACAGGTGTCGATAAACTAAGGCAGATATACGTTCAGTGGGTGCTTTGAAGCCAGTTAACTATAGGATGGCCAGAATGATTTGGTTTGTGGATCTTGGGAAGAAGGTAAAAGGTGGGGGCGTGTGGTTTGGGTGGGGTGAGAAGTTCTATGGATTGAGGTGTTAGTCCTTGTGAGGGACCTGAGGTTTTAAGGTGGGGCTGCAGGTCAGTTTGAATCACAAGGATGGGATCTTGATGGCAGACGCTGTACATAGAGGTGTCAGACAATTGGCATGGACCTTCATTAACATACTCCTTTCAGTCAAGTACAACAATGGTAGATCCTTTGTCTGCTGGGAGAATAATGATGGAGTCATCAGCTTTTAGGGAACATAGAGCCTGGAGTTCTGCTGGGGACTGGTTAGGGTCATGTTGTAGGGACCTGAGGAAGAGTTGTGAAGCAATACTGGATGTGAGGAATTCTTGGAAGGCTTGTAAAGGATGAGTTTGAGGTAGCAGTGGATGACCAAGTTGGGCTATCAGGTTTGCTGTTGGAAAGGTTTTGGGGTTGGGTTGCAAACTGATATTTCCAATGAATATTATGCATGAAGGAAAGGAGGTCCTTCACCAAAGCAGCATGATCAAATGCAGGTTTAGGGCTGAAAGTGAGGCCCTTAGATAATTCAGGAGGGGAGAGTGCTTTCAATGAGAGGTTAAGGACACTGCACTGTTGTGATTGGTTCTTGGGATCCAACCCAAAGAACTTTCCAACAGCAAACCTGACACTGAACCCTGCCTTGAATAGCTCAGCCCACGATCGCAACTTGGCCCACCACCGTTATCTCAATATCATTCCTTACAAGCCTTCCAAGAATTCTTCACATCCAGCATTGCTTCACAACCCTTCCTCAGGTCCCTACAACATGATACTTGCTTGTCCTCTGCCGAACTTCAGGCTCTATGATCCCTAAAAGCTGATGACTCCATCATTATCTTCCCAGGAGACAAAGGATCTACCACTGTAGTACTTGCCTCACAAGGACTAACATCTCAATCCATAGGACTTCTCACCTCACCCAAACACGCATCCTCATTTTTTACCTTCTTCCTAAGATCCACAAACCCAATCATCCTGGCCGTCCTTGAAGACTCAGTATTATCCTGGTCTGAAATGTGTTAATCAGCTGCTTTGACAGGGTCATGACTTTCTAAAATCATGCCTGGAATGAGACCCATTCTGTCTGAAATTTTGCCCACCACGTCTAGAATAGCTTTCTGCCGCCCACCCAATCTCCACAATATTTTTTTCAGACTTTGTGCTCCTTCTGCAAACATCTCCCTACCCCTGTGATTGTCCCCACTGCAAGACTTGCCTTATGCACCCTCCCACCATCACCTATAACAGCCCTGTAACTGGTAAAACATATACTATCAATGGGAGAGCCACCTGCGAAACGACACATCATATACCAGCAATTATGTAAACACTGTTCAGCGTTCTACATTGGTATGACTACCACCAAATTATCAATTAGGATGAATGGGCGTAGGCAGAGGATATATACTGGCAACTTGCAATATCCTGTTGCAGAGCATGCTCTACAACATGACATTCGTGACCTCAGCGGCTGTTTCACCACACGCGCCATCTGGATTCTACCCCCAGACATCAGTGTCTCAGATCTCTGCAGACGCAAACTAGCGCTACAACATTTCCTTGGTTCTTGCCACCCACCTGGCCTAAATTTACGTTAATTTATTCCGTCTCAGCTTTTCTTCACTGTAACTACTCTTTGCTTCTCTCTGTTTTAGTTTTCTATATCTATCATTGTCTTTCCTGTATATTTTTTACCACCCCTCCCACCTCTGTTATGTACAATGCACACAGCTTTTCACTCTTATTAACTCATGCAAGATGTTTTAGTTTTCATCTCTGTCGTGCACATTACCCTGTCTTCCACCTTTAAGCTCTCAGGTTTTCATATCTCGTCCGATGTAGTCCTCTCATCCCGTACGGTACGTCTCCCCTGACCCGTGGTTCTGGATGACTTTCCTGAAAAATCTACCGCTTTTCCTAGACCTCTCCAGTCTTTTTCTTTCACCCTACTTCCTTCCCCCTCAACCCTTCTGCCTGCAAATGCGCCACTGGCTCCAAAAGCTTGCCAGTCACAACAGGCTTATATGTGTGTGTTCCGCCACTGCTTGGTGAGGAGATTTTTTAACTATCCAACTGAATGACTATAAACTTTGCTGCATAGTTCTAATACTACTCTCACATTGCTGGCTGTAATGAGATGATGCTGTCGTCTGCAGTGATGACTGCAGAGTGGGTTGAGTGCCACTCCACTACATCTACATGATTACTCTGCAGTTCACACTTAAGTGCCTGGCAGAAGGTTCACTGAACCATTTTCATACTACTTCTCTACCATTTCACTCTTGAATGGCGAGTGGGAAAAAGGAACACCTAAATCTTTCTGTTCAAGCTCTGATTTCTCTTATTTTATTATGATGTTCATTTCTCCCTACATAGGTGGGTGCCAACAAAATATTTTCGCATTTAGAAGAGAAAGTTGATAATTTAAATTTCGTAAATAGATCTCGCTGCAAAGAAAACCACCTTTGTTTCAGTGACTGCCACCTCAACTCGCGTATCATATCAGTGACACTCTCACCCCTATTGCACGATAACACAAAATGAGCTGTCCTTCTTTGCAGTGTTTCGATGTCCTTTGCCACTCTGGTGTAAATAAGCATTCTGCAGCAGTGACATGTCTAATCTCAAAGCACTCAGCTTAAGATCCCTACTATCTGTAAAATTTTGTCACTGAAGGTTTGGGGCACCCTGCAGGTGAGGAAGAAGATGGCACACAATGTGGCATCAGGGAACAAAAGACTCTTAAATTGTGTGACTAAATGAAACTATAAAGTTTCTCATCTGCTCCAGAACTGATGCAATCACTTTACAATGTCCTCTGCAACAAATCTCCAGCAATTCAAGGAATGTAGTGACCCTACTTTACTTCTAGAGAATGAATTTAGTAATGTTTGTTATCAATTACTTTTCTGTGCATCAATGATGGTCAGCAGGAAGCATAGGATACAAGCTAACAAAAATTTAATATTTCCAATAACTATGCTGAAAATGATACTCTCAGGAAAAGTTCTTGATTTTGCCAATGATAAATCATTGCTCTTTCTCACAGAAACAACACCTGAGATGCAGTTGCACTGCAACCTCTCATGCAGAGCAGTATTGTTTGGCTGGAAGGTAGGCAGTGGCACTTCTAATGGAATCATTATCGAAGGGACAGTAATGCCTAATCTTCCTTCCTGTTTTTGGTAGGTAGTGGCTGATGCCAATAAAGTATTAAAGTATTGGCCAATTTGAAAAGGAAAGGAAAGGTAGAGTAAATGTCACACTGAGATCAAAATCATTAATAATAAAATATTAGTTCAGGTGGATGAAGAAGGAAAATGAAAGTGGCCTTGTTAAAGGAACTGTATTATCATCTGTATCAAGTGGTTTTACAAGAATCAAAGAACACTTATTTAAAATGATCCTGCAGGTATCTAATTAGCATCTTGGATGGACAGTAACTGACTGATGTGGAAGTAATTTCAGGTTTACCGCAGAGAAGTGTGCTGAGACTTTTTGCAACTGATGCTGTTATCTACACAGGGACATCATGAAGTAAATTAGACATGTCGTCCCAAGCTAAGATCATTCTGCACCAAGAGTGCCACGGTCAGAAGAAAGTACATGTTTTGGGTTTCCTACAGAATACAGTTTTGCTGTCAAACAGATAACACGTGCATCACAAGTGCAATTGATATGGTGTGGCTCCTGGAAATGTACTCCAAAATGAAGTTCATGGGACAATGTGATTCTTGGAGGCATAAAATCTAATTTGTACATAGATTCATTATGAAATTCTGGTGGTATATGGACCAAACAATGTCATGTCTAACCACTGATCAAGACTGCAAAAGTGTGTGCAATGGTGTCAGGAAATCCAAATCTTGTAATCATGCAAATTCCAATTTTTCTGCAAGCTGAAAGAACATTTGTGGGGTAAGAGATTTTCCAACAATGAGGAAATGGCTTTGTGTCCAAGAAGCAGATTTTTCTTGCCAACATATTGAATGACTGGTAGAAAGCTCCAACCATTGTTTACAGAGAGGTGGTGATTATGCTTAAAACTACTGTCATGTACCTGTGTCACTTTGATGTGTAGTATAGAATTAAATAAAAGTTACTTGGCCTGTTATAAGAGTGGATAACTTACTTTTTGAAGTCCCCTCATATAATAGAGCACATAAATGTAAAATTGTGTGCTTCCCAAATTAAAAAGACTGTGCATCCTATGACTACAATAACACTGAGCCACAAATGGAATCAGTCAGCTCATATTCTGGGGTTACGAAATGAGATGATCATACACTTGACAGTAGGATAAGCAGGCAACAGACTTCAGTTCATTGGTAGGGCACTGGGGAAAACTGAATCAGTCTATGAAGGAGACTCTTTACAAAATACTATTAAGGATGCAAACTAGACTTCAAGAATGAAAATTATATGAGGAATCTAGGAATATATTACTACCTAGTATGTATCACTGCCATAGGAACTGTGAATTCATTATTAGATCAAAATGGTTCAAATGGCTCTGAGCACTATGGGACTTAACTTCTCAGGTCATCAGTCACCTAGAACTTAGAACTACTTAAACCTAACTAACCTAAGGACATCACACACATCCATGCCCGAGGCAGGATTCAAACCTGCGACCGTAGCGGTCGCGCGGTTCCAGACTGGAGCGCCTAGAACTGCTCGGCCACTCCAGCCGACATACATTATTAAACTAATTACTGTGTTCACAGAGACAATTATGCAGTTATCCTTCCTATGTTCCACACATAAATGGAATGGGAATAAATCCTGATACATGGTACAACTGGGTGTACCTTTCATTTCACAGTGGTTTGTAAAGTATGAATGCAGATGAACTCCCCTCTGAATTATGATAATGATTGAAGTTATTTGCATATGTTAATGTTTTAATTTAATTATCTGGACTTTACAAATGTGAGGACACGAGAGACAAAGAATAATACAGAGTCAAAAAAATGTATATTGTCCACAATAAATAGAAGATAGGTACGTAATGGTATGAAGTAGCTTCCATTACGATTGAGTGACTTATGAAGTGTGTAAGGAGGTGTAAATATTGATCAGTCAAAGGTTCCTGGTGTGGAGTATTGCTCAAATCTTGCAGTTTCAGGAGTTGTTCAACAAATGTATAAATACTTCAATGACTTAGCAACATAAGTTACCTGAGTTTATGGCATGGAGACCCATGGGAGGACAGAAGTTGATCAGTTCTAGTATGAGGTAGCAAATGGCATCTCAGTGCCCTAAAGTATAATTTCATGATTGTGTACTTGTTAGCTGAAGTTGTCTTCACAAATAATTAAAACTAGAGTAAACATGTAGTTTCATTCATAGCATATTGTAACAGGTAGTAAAATACAAGTCAAACAGGAAGCCTTCCAAACACCAAATGTACACAGAATATTAACCCAAATTTTCTGCACCAACTTTGTGAAGATGGACTTAATTTGCATGTGACCATGATGTCCCTTCTCCACAATATTAACAAAACACCACAGTGATGCTTCAACAATCAATCCTGTAACTGTGCGCAAAAACTGTATGGTGAAATGACTCTGCAGAAAGGAATAAGCACAGGAAATCATACAAACTTTCAATGATGGTTCAATGGATCAAAGGAGTGAGATCCCCTAACCTATTGTTGAACCACGCTAGTGCTTTTATCAAGCTGTTCATATTGTGTGACAACGTTCATTCCCACAGAACTCAGATGGTGTAAAATATTTAATATGTTGAGAGTATCATTCAAATGGTAAGCAAAAAATTGGTGAATGCAACTAAGCACACGTTTTTGTTTGGAAAATATTTTGTTGCTACACCAGCATCTCCCACAGAGCTTGAAATTTCTTTTCTTAGCTGGGAAAAGTCTCCCAGAATGTCAAGAATAATCTCAATGAACCATACCATGCAAATCCAAATCAGTGTTCGCCAGTTGTGGCTGGCACATACCATATTGTTGAACAGAAATGATCATTTGAGTGCCCAGTTGTAAACTGTTTTACTGTTGGCTAAGTTTTCCTACCAGACCTTGAATCATACAGACAAGAATTATTGTGTTTCTATGCATGATAATACCCCACTATATTAAAAACTGTTTCAGATTATTTGTGAGGGTCAACCAGGGGAGATTAAAAGATTTTACCATACCGCAATCAATCCTATAATTGTGCACAAAAACTGTGTGGTGAAATGATTCTGGAGAAAGGAATAAGCAAAGGAAATCATACAAACTTTCAATGATGCTTCAATGGATCAAAGGAGTAAGAGTGAGATCCCCCAACCTTCCAAATCTACTGAAGCAGTGGGAATTCTATCTCATTGTATAGAAGTATATTGGACAATAAATGATAAAGTACGAATGACATACCTGTCTATACTTTCAATATAAATGTACAGATATGGTTCAAAACAGCGTCCAATGATGCCCTGGAAAGGTGAAAGTTTTGGCTTAACTGGTGCACTGTCTCTAGATTTTGTGTCTTCTGTCTCTTCCTCAAATGGGTTACCTGGAGCAGAAGGTTCATCAAATGGGTTTGTTGAAGGAGTTGCCTGGAATGAAAAAAGAAATAGATGCAGTTTCATAAATCCAAAGAAAGGATTGGTGTTTTTTTGTTATATTTTTGTATGTAATGCACATTTTTGTATGTTCATTACCAATTTCCTAACAAATATGTACAGAATTACAAGAGTATAGTGTGAATAAAAGATTATTTATAGCATTCTTTTATGTTATGCGTGTCTGTGATTCAATGATTTCTCTATGTGAAGACTGCAATCAATCTTTTCCATATTACTGTTATTCTATTCTGGTGTTACCATGGTTCATTTTAAACAAAAGAAATGAACAATAACAATGGCAACCAACAAAATGATAAACAGTTTAATAATGACTGAAAATGGAATAGCTCGCTAGTATGTTGAAGCAAAATGTAGTAAAGAATGTAGTATTAATGATGAACAAGGACAGGTACAGAATATTAAAACATACAACTTTTGCAGTTATGAATGAGGTTCAATTTGCTATAACAAACATTCAGTTGAATATAATATGTTTGATTTCAGTGGCTGCTTCCCAAACCTGGCCATATGGATCTGCTCCCCCCCCCCCCTCCCCCAGCTTTTCTGAACTGTGCAGGTGGGAGTTATCCTTAGAACACATTCTCCAGTCCCAAAATTATCCCAGCCTTTACCTACAGTAACCTACTGTCCTCAAACAGGCCACCAAACAGTTTCCATCCCCTCTGTCCTTTCACCCCTTTTCACATCCCCCACCCATCATTGTGTGCCACCCTCTGTCAAGGCATTCACCCATCCTTTCCCCTTCCCAGCTCCTCTCCTTTTCCACTGCCCACATTTTTCCACCCGCACCCCACCTCCAAACGTTATGCCAGGCAGTCTCATCGGGTCGCTATATAGTCCCCGCAGGACCTGCCAGACAGCACTCTTTTCCCCCCGCCCCATACCCTGCTATCCCTCTCCCTTCCCCAATCCACTCCACATTGTTATTGACGTGACAGTTGCATTCCAGCTGGAGTTGCTGGTGGTAGCAGTCACGTGTGCATGACGTGTGCTTGCTTATGTGAATGTGTGTGTGTTTTATTTGCTGAAGAAGGTCTTGGCCGAAAATTATTAATATGTACAGCCTTTTTGTTGTGCCTGCCTGCAACTCAAGGGGTCATTTTTACAGTTTGTAGCAATCTATCCATTTCCTAATACTGTTGAGATTCCAACCTGGAGATTCCATTGCTTGGAACACGTATATAAGTTTCAAAGGTCACGTCTAAGATAAATGGCACTTAAGCTTTTGGTATAAGCAGTCCTCTGTTGAATGATGAGGGGGAATAGGATGGAAAGGGAATGTCATCCAAGGATTTTTTGTGTGGGTCAGGGGAGTGTGCACTTAGAACAAACTGTGGCAGTGAGAACAATCAATGAACAAAGTATGAAGACAGGATAAACTGGAAATTGCATCTAACATCATTTCATAATATATATGTGGTGTCTGTCATTTCGGAATTGTCTGAAAGAACAGACACCATTCTGATCCAGCACCCACTATGAATTAAAACACAAAGGAGCTATAGACATTGGCTGTGAATGAGGCATTGATTTAAATTAATGGGGAAGGTTGAACATTTGTGCCGGGCTGTCTGCTTACTAGGCAGTTGCACTGACCACTGGGCCATCCAGACACAGTGGTCATAAGAATTGCCCAGACTTACCTAGCACGCATCCTGTCGGACAAAATTCTCAACCTATCCACACACTAAAAATGTAATGAATCTTGCCCATTATTCTCATTACTCGTGGCATTTCGCCATTTCCTGTAACAGTTCAAGCAAAATTACACAAACTAAGGTGTGAATTGTTGCCACCCCCCCCCCTTTCACCTGATACGGCTCCGTCAGACTTCCATCTCTTCCCAAAACTGAAAATTTCACTTCAAACAAAGAGCTGATAGCTGGAGTTGACAACTATTTTGCAGGCATGGCGGAAACTCATTTTCGAGATGGGATCAAGGCACTGGAACATCTTTGTACCATGTGCATTAATCTACAAGGGCATTACATGGAAAAATAAAAAAAGTTTCAGTGATGTAAGTACTTTTTTTCTATTCCGTTCTGGGAACTATTCAACTCACCCTCATACTCAGAGGACATACGGATTCTCTAGCAATGTGGAGACATTATTCCACAAATGACCCACTGGAGAATGCTTAAAGTTCCCTAGCGATTAAATGGGCAGCTCTAAAGCTTACCCTCACTGCACCTTCATTTGTAGCTTCAAATTCCTAGAAACAGAAGTGTCGGGTAAATCCAATTGTAATATAACTTGAATAACATTAAAAGTTGACGTAAGATTACTTCAGACAACCAAGCTTATCTCATTCCTCAAGGATTCTTTTAACTTTGCAATTAATTGCAGATGCTCATCTTCCTGAACACTGTTATACATGTCACAATGTTTGGAATGGCAGTGTCACTCAACATTATCTTTTTTTGGTATAACAGAATGTAGATACACTAAACATGTAGCATGTTCTCCAATACCCACAAAAAGTCAATGCAGTTCTCATTGGGATTCTTGTTGAACACAGTTTCCACTAGAACTCGGTCTCTTCTCAGCTGAACCCATGTTCATGACCCCAGCTATCAAGCCAATAGGTTTGTTTATACAGCAAATACTGACAACAACACATGACTACCCTGCCTGCTGGCTGACCCATGCACTAAACAGGTGACTACTAGCCAGTGAATAGAGATGTGGAAATGGATTAATAGTTGCTTGAATAACTGGAAAAATTGATTGGAAAGAATAGTTGAAAAAAAAATTTGAAGGTAATTTATGAATCTGTGTACAATCTTGGGTGAACTTTAACTGATCCCATTATCAACAGACCTTTACTATCATTACATTCAAGGTCAATAAACACAATTTGCATTAGGTACTGCTGCTTCCAGTAGTGTGTGGTACCAAATAATCACCGCAACCACTGAAACTGTCGAACTGTCACACGAAGCACAATACTTTTAGTATAAGTAAACCAAGTTCAACAGGTGACTATCAAGTCTGAGTCAATACCTTCACATTAATTCCATTGTGTTTAGTCTTGAGTGTGACAATGTCAATGCAGAAACACTCCTCCAGACACAATGTGAATTATTCTTGTTTGCACTTAACCTTTTTATGCAGGATCTCAGCAGTGAGTGAAATGATGAACAGATAGGATTAGAACTTATAACTGTGCAAATAAATATTCCTTTTCTAATAACTTGTTATAATACTTTTAATGAATGGTTAAAGTACACATTTTTAATAATGCTGGTATGATGGATTCAAACACACGTCTGTGCGCTACCACTTCCGGAAACAAAAGGGTGAAGATACATGAATTAATAAACTGAAGAGAGTTTTTCTTACTTTATTTCATACAGATATTTAATGATGTATCCTTGCCACAAAACAACTCATTAATTTACTTCAGGCTGTGTCTTTGGTTTATAGATCATTCAGTTTACATATAGCTTATATATAAGAAAAGAAAAGAAAGGAAAATAATATGATTCAATACACCAGACTGTCCAGTTGAGGTAGCCTGGAAAAGTTCTGGATTTTGCCAATGATAAATTATTGCTCTTTCTCACAGAAAAAACACCTGAGATGCAGTGCAACTGCATCACAGCATGGAAGTTGCACTGCAACCTCTCATGCACAGCAGTATTGTTTGTGCTGGAAGGTAGGCAGTGGCATCTCTAATGGAATCACTATCAAAGTGACATTAATGCCTAATCTTCCTTCCTTTTCTTGGTAGGTAGTGGCTGATGCCAATAAAGTATCAAAGTATTGGCCAACTTGAAAAGGAAAGGAAAGGTAGAGTTTAATGTTACACAGAGATCAATGTCATTAATAATAATACATTAGTTCAGATGGATGAAGAAGGAAAATGAAAGTGGCCTTGTTAAAGGAACTGTATTATCATCCACATCAAGTGATTTTACAAGAATCAAAGTACACTTATTTAAAATGATCCCGCAGGTATCTAATTAGCATCTTGAATGGACAGTAATGTCCATGCTTTGCATATCGTTACTCTTTTATGTTCTCTACCTCAATCAATAAAAACAGAACTCTTAGAGGATCACTATCTATAAATTTGTTTTTCCTACCCAATACATAAAATATAAATGAAACTTATTGAAGGAAGCAAAGAAATTTCGTTAAATTTTTAATGCACACAGCGAAATTAATAAATCCATAATCCTAACCAAGTAAATTCAATGTTAGTTTGTATATGTAAAGATAAGATTGTGGCACTTAATTCTGTCACTGACGTAAACTTCCGAAAATACTACTATCACTGAATTTAAAAAAAATAACAGTGCCATTTATTAGTTCTTTGTTGTACTATGCTATCACTGAAGTTAAAATCTGCACTACTAAGCTGAACAGACTCCTAAAACTTTAAATTAAAATACCTCTTCTCCACCATCCCCGTGTAATTCGATTTTGATGACATGAAGTCTATGTTTGCCTCCAGATACACTGAAGTTACCTACAAAAACCACATGAAAACTTGTTCAGTAGTTTTTGAGATTAGTGTGTTCAAACAGACAAACACTATGGTTTTACAGTTTTATTATTAGCACACATTTAAAAACAATGATAAAAAATTTAAGAGGTGAGCTGCATTCTGACATATTTTAACAGTCTAATTTAGTCAAGAATAGGGTAAATGGTCAGTCTGATGAATTAAATACAGATCTGAAACAAATTTCAGACACTACTGTAAGACTCAATATTTTAGAAAAAAATAAAGATTACAATGACGTGGAAATTTTATGTTCCATTCCCCAACAATGGAGACATGTATTAATAATTTAACTGAACAAAAGATTAATGAAAAGACAGTCATCCACCAAGTTCACCTCATCCAACAGTTAACAATAAGAAAACCAAAGCATAAATCTTAAGACTAACAACAGGTATCTATCTTAGTTCTATTGTCTGTGAAGAATTTGTGTGCAAGAGACTATTTAAATTTAGTACAAAATTACAGTTCAACTAGTGGGAAAATTATGTTAATAATTTCTGTAAATAATTCAAGAGGAATCGGAATGAACTTTGTTGTCATGCAGTATTTGATGTCAATTTATTTGCAACATTTGATTTTCTTAAAAAATTGTAATCATGACTTAATATTAGCATTAGGAGAAATAATTACTGAGAAAAGAACAAGAGGCACAGTTGTACATTTATGTTTTTATGTAGCAAACAAGAAGAACACGAAATTTTTTTGAGACTAAATAAAAAGAAGATTAAAAATGGCAGATAAAGAGCCTTGGGCTTCCATTAAGTAAAAGGAGGATATAGATCAATATGTTTATTCTGAGGTGGGTCTTGAGATATACTGATGTCACTAGCATTGATGGGATTAGGATGGAGTGCCAAAAGGTCACTTCACCAATGGGACGGCAACCACCTCCAAAATATGTCTACGATGTCCATTAAAACCTAAATTATGACATGATAGGTAAGGAAATTTAGAATCAACATTGAGAAACATGACTAATATAGTAAGATGATTAATTTTATTTAGAGGGAATTATTTCCATTAATTTATTAACTAGCTAAATTTATTTTGTTTTATACAAACACTTATACAAAACTTATTTTAAGAACATCCTACTGAAATGTGCATGCATTACACTTTCTTCATAATGAGTGGTCTTTTCAGGCACAAATGGCAGAAGGCCCAGTTGCCCCCCCCCCCCCCCCGTCCCTCCCCCAAGCAGTGTGAGTAAATTGGTGATACCAAGTTGCTTCCTTTATTGTGCACTGTTTTAAGATTTTTTTTATTTCATGTTGACAAGGGGAAAAATTAGTAAAGTAGCTAACTTACAAAAGTAAGTTATGACGTGTTGACATAGACTTTAAAATAACAATTATTGTTGAAACTTCCTCGCAGATTAAAACTGTGTGCCCGACCGAGACTCGAACTCGGGACCTTTGCCTTTCGTGGGCAAGTGCTCTACCATCTGAGCTACCGAAGCACGACTCACGCCCGGTACTCACAGCTTTACTTCTGCCAGTATCTCGTCTCCTACCTTCCAAACTTTACAGAAGCTCTCCTGCAAACCTTGCAGAACTAGCACTCCTGAAAGAAAGGATATAGTGGAGACATGGCTTAGCCACAGCCTGGGAGATGTTTCCAGAATGAGATTTTCACTCTGCAGCGGAGTGTGCGCTGATATGAAACTTCCTGGCAGATTAAAACTATGTGCCCGACCGAGACTCGAACTCGGGACCTTTGCCTTTCGCGGGCAAGTGCTCTACCATCTGAGCTACCGAAGCACGACTCACGCTCGGTACTCACAGCTTTACTTCTGCCAGTATCTCGTCTCCTACCTTCCAAACTTTACAGAAGCTCTCCTGCGAACCTTGCAGAACTAATTGGATTGATGGCAATGGCAAACAGTACAACACTCAGCACGGAGCCCTGGGGTACCCCGTTTTCTTGGGAGAAATTACGGGAGAGAGTAGTGTTCACCCCGCACCCTAAATGTGCGCTCTGCCATAAATTCGCGAAGAAAAAGGGCCAGCCGACCTCGAAAGCCCCAAGAGAACAGTGTGCGGAGGATGCCTGTCCTCCAACAGGTATCGTATGCTCTCTCCAGATCAAAAAATATTGCTACTGTTTGGCGTTTCTGGAGAAAATTGTTCATGATATAAGTGGAGAGAGCAACAAGATGGTCAACTGCAGAACGATGCTTTCGGAATCCGCATTGGGCAGGTGTTAAAAGACTGCGGGATTCCAGCCACCACGCTAAACGGTAATTCACCATACGATCCAAAACCTTACAGACACTACTCGTGAGAGAAATGGGGCGATGGCTAGAGGGGAGATGTTTGTCCTTTCCAGGTTTCGGAACAGGAACGACGATAGCTTCCCACCATCGTCTGGGAAAAGTACTGTCGGTCCAAATACGATTATAAAGGTGAAGGAGGTAACGCAGACTATGGGTTGATAAATGCAGCAACATTTGGACGTGGATACCATCTGGTCCTGGGGCGGAGGAGCGAGAAGAAGAGAGTGCATGTTGGAGTTCCCGCAAGGAGAAAACAGTATTGTAGCTTTCGCGATTTTGGGAGGAGAAAGCAAGAGGTCACACTTCCGCTGCACGTTTCTTCGGGAGAAATGCTGGCGTGTAATTTGAAGAGCTCGAAATCTCAGCAAAGTGCTGACCCAACGAGTTAGAAATTGCGACGGGGTCCACTAATGTGTCATGCGCGACAGTGAGCCCAGAGACCGGGGAGAAACTAGGCGCGCCAGAGAACCGTCGAAGCCGACTCCAAACTTCCGAGGAGGGAGTGAAGGTGTTAAATGAGCTAATAAAGAATTTCCAGCTTGCCTTCTTGCTATCGCGGATGACATGACGGCATCGCGCTCGGAACTGCTTATAGCGGATACAATTGGCCAAAGTAGGATGGTGGCGGAAAACGCAGAGAGCACGTCGCCGCTCACGTATTGCATCACGGCACGCCTTGTTCCACCAAGGAACTGGGGGGCGCCGGGGCAATTCGGAGGTGCGTGGTATTGAATGTTCCGCAGCTGTAAGAATGACGTCGGTAATATGTGTGACCTCATCGTCGACGCTGGGAAAGTGACAGTCATCGAACGTCGCTAGAGACGAAAAAAGTGTCCAATCGGCTTGGGCAAACTTCCAGTGTCGCGGGCGCATGTAGGGCAGTTGAGGCTGCAGTCTAAGAACACATGGAAAGTGGTCACTCGAGTGTGTATCATCAAGGGCGAACCATTCGAAGTGCCGAGCTAGCGGAACAGTACCGACCGCAAGGTCCAAATGAGATGAATTTGTCGTGGAGGCAGACAAAAATGTAGAGACCCCAGTGTTGAGGCAAACTAGATCTGCTTGATGGAAGACGTCTATCAATAGTGAGCCACGTGGACAAGGATGTGGAGACCCCAAAGCGGGTGGTGGGCATTGAAGTCCCCAACCAGCAAATATGGGGGTGGAAGCTAACCAAGAAGATGAAGGAGATCAGCTCGTGCCATTGGTGTGGACGATGGAATGTATACAGTACAAAGAGAGAACGTGTATCCGGAAAGGGAAAGACGGACGGCGACAGCTTGGAAGGAAGTGTTTAAATGGATTGGGTGATAATGGAGAGTTTCATGGAGAAGAATCATGAGTTCTCCATGTGCTGGAGTGCCTTCAACAGAGGGGAGATCATATCGGACGGACTGAAAATGAGGGAGAACAAAGCGGTCATGGGGACGCAGCTTTGTTTCCTGAAGACAAAAGATGACCGGCGAGTAGGATCGTAAGAGGATCGACAATTCATCCCGATTGGCTCGAATACCGTGGATATTCCAGTGGATAATGGACAGAGGGTGAACAGAAAATGGAGGAATGTGACCAAGGTCGCTTTCAACTCAACGACTGCTCTGAGCTTGCGACTGACAGCATGGAATGGCATTCAGCCGAAGGCAGAAGATCCTGATCCATAGGTTGGTCAGGAGCAGCTCCTGCCACCAGCAATAGGCCGGTTGATCGGCCGCCAGCAGTGCGCCTCGGCGACACAGAAGATGGCCGAGGGCGATTTCCGCCAGGTGGTGCTGTAGATGGGACACACCTTGGCGGAGAAGGAGAGGAACTGGGTTTCTTTGTAGCCTTCTTGGAAGTATGATGTTTAGAGGAAGGAGGAACCAATGGTTGGGAAGTTGCCGTACGTAAAAACTCTTCACGAGTATGCTCTTTTTTCGAAGTCTTGGTGTCTGACTTTTGGGCTCAAGATTTAGCACAACTCGATGAAGGGTGAGCCAGAGAGTGGGCAGGCGAAAGTGGTGAGGTTGAACGGGTGATCTTTGCACTGGCCGATCTGACGACCGTGGCACTAAAGGTGAGGTCGCAAGTCTGCGTGGCCGCCTCCTTTGTTGGCCGAGGAGAAGCAAGGACAGTGCTGTATTTTCCTTTCTGAGGCACGGTGGGCTGTCGACTGGCGAATAATTTTCGAGCAGCAAAGGTCGACTCCTTTTCCTTTACTCTAATTTCCTGGATGAGCTTTTCGTCCTTAAAAACGGGACAATCTCGAGAGGAAGCAGCGTGGTCACCCATACAGTTGATGCAGCGAGGGGATGGAGGTGGACAAGCACCCTCATGGGCATCCTTGCCACACGTAACACATTTGGCCGGATTGGAACAGGACTGGCTGGTGTGATTGAACCGCTGACACCGATAGCAACGCGTAGGGTTTGGGACGTTAAGGGCGAACGGAAATTATCTCATAGCCTGCTTTTATTTTCGATGGGAGTTGAACTTTGTCAAATGTCAAGAAGACAGTGCGGGTTGGAATGATGTTCGTGTCAACCCTCTTCATAACCCTATGAACAGCCGTTACGCCCTGGTCAGACAGGTAGTGCTGAATTTCTTCGTCAGACAATCCATCGAGGGAGCGTGTATAAACGACTCCACGTGAGGAATTTAAAGTATGGTGTGGTTCCACCCGGACAGGGAAGGTGTGTAGTAGTGAGGTACGCAGCAATTTTTGTGCCTGAGGGGCACTGACTGTTTCTAACAACAGGGTGCCATTCCGTAATCTGGAACAAGACTTTACAGGACCTGCAATTGCGTCGACACCTTTCTGAACAATGAAAGGGTTGACCGTGGAGAAGTCGTGACCTTCGTCAGACCGAGAAACAACAAGGAACTGTGGCAACAATGGAAGAACTGACTGTGGCTGGGACTCAGTGAACTTACGTTTGTGAGCAGACATAGTGGAAGGTGAGGAAACCATTGCGGAAGAATCCCCCATGATTACCGGCGTCTCCGATGGCGCGCTCCTCCCTTGTGGGGGCCCTCTCTGAGGGCACTCCCGCCGTAGGTGATTGTTCACACCTCAGGTCACACCTCCCGACAAACGGACGGAGGGACCAATCGGCACTTTCGGAAGGTATCAGCTCGGGTAATCACCCCTCCCTGGGCCTGGCCGTTACCAGGGGGTACGTACGTGTCCTACCTGTCTACCCTGGGCGGGGAATTACGCGTTACCCTGTCACCGGCTACGCATGGAAGTGCGTGGGTCGGCCTTCAGACACGCACAGGGAGGAAGAAAGAGAAAGGGAAAGGAAACAAGAGAGGTCTCAAACGCCGCAGCGGAGAAAAGGGTAAAGAGAAGAGGTAAGGAAAAGAGAAGGACAAAGGAAGGATGAAGACATACAAGCAAGGAAGGCGAAGAATGCGGTACATTTACAAGCGTCCGTCTCCGGACGTAGGCACAAACCATACTCCCAGAGGGGAAGAAAGGGAAGGAAAGAGCCAGAGGTGAGAGGGGGGGCGAAGATGGGGGATGGGGAAGGATGCGGAAAGGGAAGGTATGCAGCCCGGAAAGGAAGGAAGGCCACATTAGCTCGGGGTCCCGTGCTCGCTACGCATGTATCCACAAAAGAGTTGTGGATCCCCTGGGGGCAAGGAAAAGGACAGATTACTATTCACCACAAAGGTGATTGATGCACTGAGTTGCAGACAGGCACAACGAAACAACTGTTACACATTTAGCTTTTGTGCAAAGCATAGGAGGGGGGTGGGGGGAATCTCACACACGCAAGCAAGCACTTCTCATGCACACTTGACAGCTGCCTCTGACTGGAATGCCATTGCAGAACTGCCAGAGATAGCAGTCATATATGTATGAAGTGTGCTTGATTTTTGTGTGTGTGTTTTCTCTCCAGGCGAAAGCTTTGCCCGAAAGTTAAAAGTGTAACAGTCTTTTTGCTGCGTGTCTGTAACTCAACGTATAATCTTTATGACGAGTAGCAATTTATTATGTTCCTAATATTGTTGA
The DNA here is from genome assembly GCF_021461385.2 of Schistocerca piceifrons. Classification (NCBI taxonomy): domain Eukaryota; kingdom Metazoa; phylum Arthropoda; class Insecta; order Orthoptera; family Acrididae; genus Schistocerca; species Schistocerca piceifrons. The sequence continues at coordinate 334,956,558 of NC_060145.1, forward strand.
TATTCCAAACTGGACTTCCCATTGTTTGAAATTGGCATTTTACATTAATTAAAGGAAGTTAGAATGGTAGTACTGAGTTTTTTAACATCTTTAACAACACCGCTGGAGAAGCAGTTTGACACAGCCTTTCGGGAGGTCATAATCATTAACATACAGAAATAACGAAGAAACTGCATTATATAACACTTAGTAAATGGAACATCTGAGAAGTCTGATGCTAGACTTCCCTTAGGCTGATGTTCACAATTGATTTGGCTGCACTGTATGCAACACACTGACATTTGGAATCTGATTTGCAATACAATTATATCTTTTTGTCAGGAAGGTTAAGTTTTCATTACTGATAGCAGTGTCCATCTCCACGGATCATTATTATTGTTTATGTTATGTTGTGTTAGCATACAAGGTTCTTTGTGGCTGATTACACTCTAGCTGAGTTAGCTGACAAGCATCTCATTTATGGGGAGGCACGATACAACAGGTGAGTAGCAAAGTTCCTCTATACAGGGCAATTTCCTGGGAGGAGATGACCAACTCAGTTCACATTATAAATATTTCTTCATGAAACAAGATCCTTTTAACCAGACCAATGGGAAATTGGTTCACCTCACAGTGTGCGAATTGTTCAGCTTGAGGAACTGTGTTACAGTGTATGGAGTACATCCCCAGCACCAGCACACAATCAGCAGCAAAGGAACTAAATACAAACAAACTGTGTATATACCCTTGACTTCCAAAATGAACTAAATACAAACAAGTTGGAAATTTCCCTGACTTCCAAATGTGTTTTGTTTACCAACAAGGGAAGGAAATACAACATCTGATTGTTGAGAGGAGTTTGCCAACACTGTGGGCACCATGTTCTCCCAGCCTCACTCCTATGGATTTCTTTTTGTGGAGGAGGTGAATTGTAGACGCTGATTGACGCTCCGGAAGAGCTGGTTGTCCATTTGGCTGACGCTGCACCTATTAACCGTGAAACATCTGATTGTTTCAATCGTGTTAAGACAATGATTAGGATGCAGATGCCAGTTATTCACTAATGTAAATGGACATTTTCTGCAACATCCCTAAAACAACATTCATCACATGGAGGTTTAACACCTTCTCTGAACATCAATAGTGTCGAAATCTTCGTGGACCCCTTGGGGTCAAACGATGTGCTGTGACATTTTTGTCACGAAAAAAGTGTTGCTTTTTATCTCCTCTAAACCCTATAAAAGTGTGTGTGTGTGTGTTTGCACATGCGTGCACATGCATGTTTTTTCCCCTCATTGGTGAGTTTGACAGCTGCAGGGTTGCCATCTCATCTCTGATGAATAAACAGCCATATACACTGATAGTGTTCCACTCATACTAACCATGCAAATTGGATGGATAAAAAATCTACTCACCAAGTGGCAGAAGGAGAAAACATATATAAAGGTTAAAAAAATGTGCAAGCTTTCCGAGCCAGTGGCTCCTTCTTCTGGCAAAATGGTTGAAGGAGAAAGAAGAACAATGAAGGAAAATGAATGGCAAAGTTTACAAACGAGGAGACTTCAGAAAAGTCGCCCAGAATCCCAAGTCGGGGGAGACTTACCAGACTTCTCAACCCTTTTGGTAAATCTCCCTTGGTCCGGGGTTCTGGGTAACTTTTCTGAACTCTTCCCATTTTATAACCCTCACCAGTCATTTTCCTTCATCCCTCTTCCCTTCCCTTAAACCTGTCAGCCAGAAGAAGGAGCCACTGGCTATGAAAGCTTGCACATGTCTTAACTTTTGTATATATTTCTTCCTGCCACCACTTGGTGAGTGATTTTATCTATCCAATTACACTACATTCTCAGAAATTTATCATGTTCATTGACACAACCATCCAAACACGTAGACACGAGATTTAGTTATTACTTTTCCTGTTGTTGTTGTTGTTGTGGTCTTCAGTCCTGAGACTGGTTTGATGCAGCTCTCCATGCTTCTCTATCCTGTGCAAGCTTCTTCATCTCCCAGTACCTACTGCAACCTACATCCTTCTGAATCTGCTTAGTGTCTTGATCTCTTGGTCTCCCTCTACGATTTTTACCCTCCACGCTGCCCTCCAATGCTAAATTTGTGATCCCTTGATGCCTCAAAACATGTCCTACCAACCGATCCCTTCTTCTAGTCAAGTTGTGCCACAAACTTCTCTTCTCCCCAATCCTATTCAATACCTCCTCATTAGTTACGTGATCTACCCACCTTATCTTCAGAATTCTTCTGTAGCACCACATTTCAAAAGCTTCTATTCTCTTCTTGTCCATACTAGTTATCGTCCATGTTTCACTTCCATACATGGCTACACTCCATACAAATACTTTCAGAAATGACTTCCTGACACTTAAATTTATACTCGATGTTAACAAATTTCTCTTCTTCAGAAACGATTTCCTTGCCATTGCCAGTCTACATTTTATATCCTCTCTACTACGACCATCATCAGTTATTTTACTCCCTAAATAGCAAAACTCATTTACTACTTTAAGTGTCACATTTCTTAATCTAATTCCCTCAGCATCACCCGATTTAATTTGACTACATTCCATTATCCTCGTTTTGCTTTTGTTGATGTTCATCTTATATCCTCCTTTCAAGACACTTTTCCTAATTTTGTAAAAACATTAGTTTCATTTTTTTATGTAATGAAAAATGTGAGAAATGGCATGTAAGTTTCAAGGAAGTTTAGAATGATCTCCACTGAACAGCAGTGTTCTGCAGAGCACAGTTTAAGAAACATCGATGTAGAGCATCAGTGGTGCACACACACTTCCTGACAATGTCATGAAGCGTAACAATAGCTTGCAACATACTTTTCCAATTACTGATCTCTGATAAAGCCTTGAATACTGTAAGCAAGGTGTATACACAGATGAGAAAAAAATTTCCCTGCTATTTCCTGGTTAAAAATACACTTGTTCCGTGGTGAAAATACATTTTTTCCATGTTTAGTGACAATATACTTTCCCTCAGAGCTTTAAAATGTATCAACCTTTGAATGGTGAAGGTTTTATACACTGGCATAGAACTTTCGGGCACTTTAGGAACTAAAACTCAGCGGGAGAAAAAAAAGTGTTTTGGAAAGATTTTTGATGCGCGACAACATTTACAATGCATATTTTGAAAGTATAAACAGGAAATCCTGCAAATACAGCACAATAACTTCTGAAGTGCTGAAATTGAGATTGCGATGCACTTTTGTCAGACAATCATTTGAAGAACAATTATACTCTTTGCCATCATTATGATAAAATTCATAATCTATGAAAGAACTAAAGTCTTTTTTAGTGTGTGTTACCCTTTAAGACACTTCAAACACAAATGTGACAGTAAAATATTAAATAACGGCATAAATGGCTGATCTTCTCGGCCCAAAACTTTTCAAAGTGGCTAGTCCTCAGTGTTAAGTTTTGAACGACAGTCTAACGTTCCATGTTTTAAGAAATTCATCACACATTCCAACACGTGGCATAATTCATCTTCCATAAATGGTAATTAATGCTTCTCAAAACACCATTTGCAGTATTTTCTGGTGACCAGTTACAAATGTTAACAGTTGTCATGTCATGGTCCCTGAAACTAGGCCCACAAGAGAGATGCATTGAAGGAGTTCGTTGTTGGGCAGTATTCCATTGTCTTTGAAACATTTTGCTACTAGCAAACACTTGGGTGAGGACTCTGTGTTTTGTAGTAGTAAATGGTGCATTTTCTATGCAACTAAAGTTTTATTTTGGTGTTATTCTCTCCTTCATGTTTTATTGCTGCAGTATTATTCTGCAGTAACAAGCTACAGTAAAATCCTCTGTTAGATTTACCTGTTCTTACCAATAAAAATTACAAAAATTTAACTGAAAACTAAAATAATGAAAAATTCTCAGAAGCTTAAAAAATTCTGAGTTTTTCCCCGTGTAAGGCTGACATTATGTCACTGAAAAAGATGAAATACTATCTCCTTTCCTTGTTGAAACAACTCTCACTCGCAGCTTACTCTTCTTGACCCACCAGATATCAGCAGGAGATTGTAGCGGTGATCAAGTCTCCTTATACTTAACTTGAGTCAAAAAAAAACAGCACAAAGAGGAGAGTTACGAAGAAGTTGCTATTCTACTCTGATGACCAAAAATGTCATGACACCAGTCACCAGGAGATTGTCTGCTGCCTGGTGGTACGCACTGCAGGCACGTGACACGGTAAGGAAAGTATATACGAGGTGTGATGAAAAAGTAATGGGAAGTTCCTTCAATGGTTCTGTTTTATCTCATCAATGGTGGCAACAGAACATCCTTTCATCATTCTCTTCTACCTCCGGAATAGAAAGAAGTTGCACAGGGCCTTGTCCAGCAAATATGGTGGCTGAGGTAACATAATGGTTCTGTTTCTTTGCCAAAAAATCACAAGCAAATATTGAGCAGTGGCTACGAGCATTATTGTGATGCAATTTCCATGAGTAGTTTTGCCAAAATTCTGGTCTTCTTCTTAGGACTGCTAGATGCAAACAGCATATAACTCCCAGGTAGAGTATTTCTCATTGACCGAATGACTTAAGGCAGGAACTCTAGATGCACTATCCATCATTATCAAAGAAACGAGTGAGAAAAATCTTCACTTGATCGAATTTGTTGAATTTTTATCGGTCTTGGCTCTTTGGGCAGTTTTCATCGGGATGATTGGGCTCTGGTTTCGACGTCACACTTGTATAACCATGTATTGTCACCCGTTATAACCTTGTTTAGAAGTTCTGGATCATTGTTGACTTCATTCAGCAATTCCCGTGTGACGGCTACACGACATCATGTTTGGTTGAAATACAACAATTTCAGAATAAACTTTGCTGCTACATGTTGACATGCCAAAAACATCCAAAAAAATTGCTTGTCACGAGCCACACGATGCTGGCATCATCAATGACATCTTCAATGGGGATTCAGTGATTTTCCAGAACAGTTTTCTTTACTTCTTCCACATTGTCATCAGGACATCCAGGGCAGCTTCATCTTCAATGTCTTCTTGACCCTCTTTGAAACATTTATACTGCTTGTGAACTTTTGTCTTACTCATAGTAGATTCACCACAGTCTACATTTCAAATGCAGTGCTGGACTTTATTCCATTTTTCAGGCAAAATTTAAAGCAAATTCTTTGATCCATCTTTTTTGAAAGTAAAAATTCACCGAGTACTTGAAAACAGGTATAACCTTTTCGACTGTCACAGTATGCTAAATATTCAAAACAACTGAAAATGTAAACATATCTATCAACAAGGTAAATAAAATTGAAAATAGTTATAAAAAACCCCTCAAAATTAAAAAAAAGTAATTATTACATTTTGATCACACCCCGTAAATGAAGGTCACATCTTGTAAATGAAGCAGAGACATATGGATTCATTCTTGCGATGATACGGGCTGCAAATAGAGAGCTCCATTGACAAAGGGCATATTGTTATAGGCTGGCATTTGGGAATATTCATCTTGGAAATGGTGAAGCTGATCAGCTGTTCGCATGCTATTGTCATGAGCTTCTATAGAGAGTTGGCAAGAAGGTGTTGGACATCCACACCTTATCACAGAATATGTAGTTTGGTCACTTGCTGTCTCTGTAAAGCAGGACAGAGATTGGACCCTGGATAAATGGAAATATGTCACCTGTTTGGATTAGTCACATTTCTCTTTACATCAGTTCGACTTTAATGTCTAGATTTCCATTATCCATGTTAATGTCTGCTCGAAACATGCACCACACCGTGGACATCGGGTTTTCTGTGGAACCTATGGTAATAATTGTAGGCGTCATGACAGCTATGGACTATTCCACACCATCTGAATGTCTTCATGCTTGATGTCTTCCCTGACAGTGATGGAATTTTAGCAAGCTAACTGTCCATATAATGACAAAGTACTGCTTGATGAGCACGATAGTCAAATAAAAATGATATCATGGCCACCAGATTTGCCAGATCTGAACTTGATGGACCAAATCTGATACACCCCTGGGTGTCATCTCCACACCCGCAACTCACCTGCCCATAGTTTATGTGAGTTGTGTGATCTGTGCATAGACCTCTAGTGCCACAAATTTACAGAAATTTAACAAGGACTTGTCAAATCAATACAAGCAGATTCACTACTGTATACACTCCAAAGATCAGCCAACATGCAACTAAGCAGATGGTCATAATGTTTTGGCTCATCAGCGTATGTAAACATTTAGTTCTTTGAGTGTATTAAATAGATGTCCAAATGAAAACAAAATACAATTCATTATTTGATATTTAAAGTATGGTACCTGATCAGATATGATTAGAGCAATGTGAGCTGCGAGCCACTAGTACAAAGATTGCTGAAAAGTTTGTTTGTGCCACCATGGTTCTGTATAAGAGAGTTCTTACAACTTTGTCAGCATAGTCTTTCATTGAGTTGTTACTGTGCGGATTTACATGAAAATTCCACAATGAATAAGGTAAGAAAGGTTAGCCTTGGCCAAAATGTGCACACTTACATATGCAACTCACGGACTTCTGTCACAGCCACTCAACTATCAAGCTATTATGGAAAGCACAATCTGTAAAGAACACGACAACAAAAACAGCTTCTCACCCATTAGTAGTGAAACAAGAAACTGCAACAGGCTCTAGCTGCATTCAACTCTTGCCCCATTGCAAGCTAGACAGGCTCGGGGGGAGGGGAAGGGGGTTACAGAGGAGAATAATGTTGCGTCATGGGTAATTCTATTTACTGACTCTCAGCTTGTTCATCCCTCCTGGTGATATTAGGGGTGAGGAAGTTCTACATTGAGTTTATATTTTATTTATTCACCATATTTTCCTTCATTTCATAACCTGTCTGAACTCTGGTATCAGTGTATACTTGTTTTACAGCCCACACAAAGCTTCATTTTCCAAGATAATCATGCAACAATAAAAATAAATAGTTCTACCGATTTTGGGGTGTTGCTTGGCCTTGGACCTTCTTGGGGAAGTCTTTGCAGAAAAACTACTCAGTATCTTTCTGTTCAATTTGTACCCTCTGACTGGAGATATCAGAAAAGGCTTCTGAATACTATACTCACCTTCAAATTGTCTTTTTGTATGATACTGGATAACCAACATTGGTCAGGTTATTCACACATGAACAGTCTTCCCATTGCCCACTACAATGATTCTTTTTGCACTGTTAAATACGAGTTAAAATTTACAATACAACTCAAATAATCTATTTCATGTCATCAGCTTACTCACAGTTTTATTAAAAGTACTGATGTTAGTAATGATCCAAATACATGTAGGTGTGACACAAGCTATTTGACTGTGTGTTGTTCAGTTTGTTCTATAGGAATGTAAATTCACTAACAGGAAAGCTGCAAGATTTTGTATGGCTAACACAAGTGAACAGGGGAATATATAAAGGATACTAAACTTGCAAGAAATTTAAAAAGGGTAGAATACATATATATTTAAAACCAGAGAATGAAAGTATGTGCATAGCCCGAGCATCTCAACTGAACAGCTGTGGTACATTAGCATGAAAGGACTGCAGAGCAAAGCTGACAGCTGTGAATCAACAGCTGTTGGTTATTTAAAACTCTGATCCAAGATGACTACATCATGTCTCCTCTAAAGTGAAATTTAAATGAAATTACAAAGGCTTGAGAAGAGGTGAATGGCCTACCTTCACAAGTGTGTGACTTACAATAGTGTGAAAATGCAGTTGGTATGACGCACCATGTGACATCAGAACAGGATGACATGGGACAGCTTTCTCAGAGCAGTAAAGGACCACAGAACTTTGTCAAATGTTCGAAAATGACGTGTTCCATTGTCTTTCCTCACAGTCCACAAGGGTTTGTTGTAAAACTGAACGAACATTGTCCTTTGCATCCTTTGCAAAAAATATTTTTGATACTTCACCAAAAAATGTCTCTTGTTTCAATGGACTTCTCAATGCAGATGAGTGTGTGTCAACTGGCAACAACTCTTTTTCCAGTGAGTTTGGATTATAGTAGCACTTGTGAAATACTGTAGTGGTTAGTACTACCTCCATGTGTTTATTACCTCTGTCAATAAAGTAGTGTGTGTTATACCTATGGCAACACAGGACAGATGCCTAGCATCATAGTCTAGGTTGCTGTTGGATGCTGCAGTAAATCTCGACTGATCCACAAACACCACTTGACACACAAGGAGCATATCCCCCTCTGCATATCAAGTACTGTTTCTTCCCAGGAATAACAATCCACCCAAATGTTCTTACTGGATAAACACAGCAACTTGGCACTTCAATAATCTCTCATGATGCAAAGATATTCCTGTGAATACAGTCCAATTCTGTTCAGTTTAATGCCATGGCCTTTTATCACTTCATACAGTGGTCTTGCTAAATACTAGTTTCAGGATCTAATATTGTTTTATTTCTCTGTATTTTTAATTCTGCATTATTATCAATGTAACTTTTATGCGGAACAAATTTTATTAATATGTGATGATTCCTTGATGGAGCTGCAAATTTTCACAATTGTGGTGTGTGATAGCAAAGTGCTCTACGCTACAAATGTACCACTTGTAATACCTTTATTATGCTAAGCATCCAGTTCCACAAATCATTTTCCAGCTTGGGAGGGGGTGTGGGGAAGGTGGTTCCACCATGTTTATGGACTATTCATTGTAACTAATATATGATAAGGATGAAGTTTACTAAATGGCTCTGTTTCATTTTACGGCCATTTTCTTCTTCCACATTCAATCTTTCCTTAGACAAAGTTGTATCTGCAATATTTATCCATTAAATGGATGTAACTGAAGAACAATTTAATAATAATTTATAGATTAGGCATGTACACAGTTACTAAGAATAATAATCAGCTGTGAGACCCAAGATCTTGCATTACAGAATTTCCATTTGGAGTTTGCATAATTTGGATCTAAATATAAGCTGTACACTTATGAAAAAGTTGACAATATTGAAAAAGTTTAAAATCAAGAAGCATTTAGTATGGAATGCCAGAATACTTCTAAATGGACTAGTGCAGACCCTGCATCATTCTCTAAAAATTACATCTACCAGTAGCTCTCATTGTATCCTATGGATCAAGTGATGAGGCACCAACCAATGGTCAGCCCAAGGGTTGGTGGACTGGTCAAGTATCAGCCTAGCAGTTTGGCATTGCAGACATGGATATAACTCTTGTCACTAGCAAGTCATGGTAGACTGACGAGCTATTAGAAAACAGGCAACATCTAAATTTCTTGTTACAGATCACAGTTACTGCTGGCTGTCAATGATTCAGACATCTCTTCTGGATAGTCATTTGAACAGCTTAGCCACTCCTGCCTGACAAACCTCTTCGGAGTTTTTAAGTTTGCCTTATGTGACAATATTTATCCTCTTAAAACATATGTGACTTTGGCCGAGCAATGAAAGTAAAGTGTAGGTTGCACATACACAACAGAGGAAATTCAAACAAATTTAGTGTCTGTCGCTACTGATCTGCTAAACCTTCTTCATCATCAGACATCACAATAGGATGAAAAACACCATCAGCAGCAGTTGGTTCATCACGAATAAATGTTACATGTGAAGAAAGTGTAGCAACAGTGGTGATTGGAGAGGGTGTTTTTTTTTTTTTTTTTTTTTTTTTTTTTTTTTTTTTTTTTTTTTTTTTTTTTTTTTTTTTTTTTAATAAAAAGGAACCAGGTATTCCTATGGCTCACTTAGAATTTAGCAGCGTCGCAACCTGATGTCTTTCCTACTTTTGATGAGAACACTGAAGTTTGAAAGGTGTATGTGCAAAGATTTCTACATTTCAGGTAAAAATGGAAATGTCGTGTGGCTAGGGCCTCCCGTCGGGTAGACCGTTCGCCTGGTGCAGGTCTTTCGATTTGACGCCACTTCGGCGACCTGCGCGTCGATGGGGATGAAATGATGATGATTAGGACAACACAACATCCAGTCCCTGAGCGGAGAAAATCTCCGACCCAGCCGGGAATCGAACCTGGGCCCTTAGGATTGACAGTCTGTCACGCTGACCACTCAGCTACCGGGGCGGACTACATTTCAGGTAACCTCATATGAACAGAAATGACCACTGTCCCTTTCTTAGCCTTCTCCTAACATTATTTGCTTATTTAGTAAGTGAAGTCTCTTATTAGATCCCAATGGCTTACCATTCTTCAAGATACGTGATCTGTTATTTCCTCATTTTGCTCCAGCATTGTATATTTCTTTTACTAACCAAAACAGTTGTCTGCCACTGCCATCTCCAACAACACTGATATATACACTTTCTACTACTCCCAAGCACTTGTTCGCAACCTCATCAGTCTTAGTAACAGATCAATGTCAACATCCTGTTGCCCTAGCCATTCTCCATGGAGGTCAATAATAGAGCTGTCACTGGATACTATGCCCTGTCATTAACCTCCCTGCTGAAGCAGGCACAAATTGTATTGTTTACACTCATATGCAACCAATTTGAGGGTGGAAGGGATAGATGCTGTATCCTCTGGATTCACTGATTAGGCACACAACAGTTTTCTGAAGACCACCACAGTGTGGCAGTGCTGTCTGTCTTGTATTATATCAGAAAAACAGCACGTCAGTCACCAGTGAATTGTTACAGATCAACAACCCATCGGTAATCCCTGTCTGTTCCACCACTAACCACCACCAGCAGTTTGGTTATACTGTGCTATGCCCCACAACTACAGAAGCTTGTCTACTAGTCTGATTTTTCCTCTGGATCGGCCTTTGTATTGTTCTGCAATTTTCTACTGTCAACTCGAATTCCAACTTCAAGTTGGCCGACAGAAGGTGCAGCCTACTGCAATAGTATTGGTTCTCTATAGACTGTATTTGAACAATAAAGTATAATTTACCATCTACAACATCATCTATAGATAGATAAGGGAACTACACAACTATATAGCTATAGGATCAGCTTCACTTCCTAAAATGTAGTAACTTAACTTGATTAAAACCTTCTATCTGCAATTTTTAACTAATAGTTAATACCTACGTCTGTCCTATGCCTGTTTTAACTGTCGTGATAACAGTTAGTTGGTAACTGATAATTGAATAGGAAGCTGAGAAACAACTTATACACAAAGTGTTACAGACATGAAAAGTGTTTTCCTTTTGTAATTATCTCCACGTTCGGCCAAGTGCCAATGCAAAACTCAAGAAAAAAGAAATAATTACTATTGGTTTGATCACTTCTGTTACTTCAACAGCTGGAAGAAGACTTACATTATAAAGTTTACAGTATATCCAACAACATTTATCTCCCTTTAGACGACTTCTTGCTTTTGCAACCTTGTTATCAGGTATATACTGTGTCCTAACTGCACACAACTGTCAGTTAAAGTAAACTGTACATAGTTATTTAGTATCGGCTTCATTCATTGCAATATTCTTAGTATGGTTAACAATGTTAATGATGGAGTTTTCTCTCTCTCTTTGCCTCTGGTAAGCACTTCTTGTAAAACTTTCCTACTAACGTTGTTTCCTACTATAGTCAGCATCATTTCACTTAATCATTTTGCTTTCTCTTTTCTAACAATCTTCTCCTATGGTTCACACAGTCTCACTGTACATTTTCTAGATATATTTTTCCGATTATTCCAACATTTGCTCCATCATTCCACTATACATAAGTACTTCTTTCCCTATCCTGACATCACTTATCAGGCTAGAAATCTTTTTAATTGCTCATATATGGTTACCATTACTATCTATAAAAACTGCTCTTGGGTTTTGGTTACCCATACTCAAACGAATTACCTCTCATGATCTGATCAGGTAATTCATTAGCTCTTGGTGCCTATGCTTCAATATGTTGGGATGAAACAATACTTACAAAATACACGTACATAAAAGTCAGAAAACTAGCAGCAGGTCAAACCCACTGTTTTGATAGAAAATCCAACATGTTTCAAGTCTTTCAGCCAGCACACACACACACACCATGGTTCACACGTTTCTAATACAGGAAGTAAAAATAGGAATTGTAAGGCACTTCTAGACAGCTATCACAGTGTACTGGTGAAGCTTTACACCATCCCCGTATCACATCACGACAGGCAGATTAACAGACATCTTAGTCTACAATACAATGTAAACAAAAAAAGGAGAAAACGAGGGAGTAGGGGTGTTACAAACCTCCAACAATCTTCTCTCAGTTGGCCTATCAGTCTCCTCTAATGTGATACCAATAAACCTTCTTGCAAGAAGACTTTCAAAATTTGCTGTTTTTTGTATTACAAATAAAAGCAGCTTCACATCAATTTCTGTTTTGCGTTTATGCATCAACTTTGAAAGCTCATCTCTGTAACAGAGGGGGAAAAATATTACTTGCATTTTCTTTTAATAATTTTCAAATCTAAATACACAAAAGGAAGAAGTAGTAAAATGGTCAGTTGACATACATTTATGTTAACAATCTGGACGAATTTTCACTCTGAAGTGAAGTGTGCACTGATCTGAAACTTCTTGGAAGATTAAAACTGTGTGCCTAGCCAGGACAGGAGCATCTGCCTTTTTTGGCCAAGTGCTCAACCCACAGAGCTATCCAAGCACAGCTCACAACCTGACCCCACAACTTTCCTTTTACCTACACCTCATCTCCTACCTTCCAAAGTTCACAGAAGTTCTCCTGCATACCTCGCAGGACTTGTATTCCTGGAAGAAAGGATAATGCGGAGACATGGCTTAACCACAGAGTGGGAGGTTGTTTCCAGCATTAATTTTCACTCTGCAGAGGAGTAGGCACTGATTTGGAACTTCATGGGAGATTAAAACTGTGTGCCAGATTGGGACTTGAACTTGGGACCTTTACCATTTGTGGACAAGTGCTCAACTGACTGAGCTACCGAAGCATGACTCATGACCCACCCTCACATCTTTAGCTCTGCCAGTACCTCATATCCTAGCTTTGAAACTTCACAGAAGTTCTCTTGCATACCTTGCAGGACTAGTACTCCTGTAAGAGAGGATACTGTGAAGACATAGCTTAGCTACAGCAGAGGGGATGTTTCCAGAATGTATTTTCACTGTGCAGCAGAGTGTACACTGATTTATAAATATTCTTTCTACCACGAGTACTAGTACCATAATGTATGTAGGCATTGGTGGAAGTATAGTTGTGAGAGCAGGTCATGAGCCGTGCTTGGATAGCCCAGTTGATTGAGCAGTTGCCCACAAAATGCAAAGATCCCAGGTTCGAATATCCAGTATGGCACATAGTTTTAATCTCCCAGGAAGTTTCAATCAGCACACACTAGCTGCAGAGTGAAAATTCCTTCTGGAAACAATCCTCCAGGCTGTGGTTAATCCACACCTCCGCCATGTCGCTTCTTCCAGAAGTACTAGTCCTGCAAAATATGCAGGAAAACTACTGTAAAGTTTGGGAGGTAGAAACGAGATAATGGTGGACGTAAAACTGTGACAGTGGGTTGTGTGTCATGATAGGATAGCTCAAGCAACTAAGTACTTCCCAGGAAGGGCAAAATTCCCACATTTGAGTCCTTGTTCAGCACGCAGTTTTCATCTGTCAAAGATTTTCATATTAATAATCATTATTAAATAATTTATGTTACAGGCTGTGGAAGTATATCTGACAGTATATGAAAATAATGAAAAGGAAAAGGGAAATGTGGATGTGATACTCCCAGGAAAATATATCAACAGATGCCTCTAAGATAGCAGTTCATGTACCAACCTTTGCAAGTTCTGTTGAGGCATTTTGGGCTATTAAGGACAAAAAAGCCAGAATAACCAAAGGAAACAAATAACAGCTGAATTTCACACTTGCTGAATTTCAAAACATGTCAGACACCAAGAAGAAAAGTGATTCTGCTACGTGACAACAATGACCATCATACTGCTTCCAAGCAGACCTTGAAACAGACATGACAGCATGTGATCTTGTGGCAACTGGTGCTCGTTTATTTGAACTAAGGAACATGCTCAAATCTACTGGTGTGAAGTCACTAAATGGTCGTGATGTTTTAGTTCTAATTAAAGAAATTTATCTCAAGGGTCCTGGCAAGAATTATTTGTGCAACATTATTTCAGCTCGCATGAAAGAAGAAATAAGCAAGTTGAGGCCAGTCAGGAAAGTCCGTGTACTCAGGCATTCATACAGAGTGTATTGGCACTTTTTTTTAAATAGACAATTAGAAAAGTTCAGGAAAATGCAGGTCATTAATGATAGAAACTGCTTTGTGATTGTACCCATTAAACTATTAAATAAACAATTACCACTCATATCGTGTATACACAAAGTGGAACTGGTACCAAAAATGATGGTTATGCTATTATCTACATAAATAAAAATGGAAATGTTCATTTGTTAAAAATCTTTTATATGTGAACGTTTGTTATCGACTGCTTTCAAATTTTGACAAAAAGTTGCATTAAATATGAGCATGCTTTTATATACCTACTGGAGTGCCATATCTATACAAACAAAAATCAATTGCCACATCTACGAAAGATCACCACCTGAGAACGTCTTGACTGATTTGGTGGATTTTTCTTTTGTTGTGTTCTTTATTGTCAGGACAAGGTTTGTATGAAAGAAAATTCTTGGAAAATCCGCCAGAAAAGTTGAAAATTAAATCAATTATAAAAGATCATCACTTGAGAATGACTCAACTGATTTGGTTGACCTCTTATTATTATTATTATTATTATTATTATTATTATTATTATTTCTTTCCTTTCTCAGACGTTATGTCTGGTTAAAAATGGAAAGTGATGCGGACCTTGATCAAGCGTGACTTCCTTTTAACTGTACGGTATATGTTACATTGCATTTAGGAACTTTCGGGTAACTGAACATGTGTCAATAATTACAGATTTCTGTAGTTATATGTATACGTTTGGATGTAGCTGTATTGTGTTGATGTACTGGTGGATATTGTGTGGTATGACTCCTGTAGTTGATAGTGTAATTGGTATAATGTCAACTTTATCCTGATGCCACATGTCCTTGACTTCCTCAGCCAGCTGGATGTATTTTTCAATTTTTTCTCCTGTTTTCTTCTGTATATTTGTTGTATTGGGTATGGATATTTCGATTAGTTGTGTTAATTTCTTCTTTTTATTGGTGAGTATGATGTCAGGTTTGTTATGTGGTGTTGTTTTATCTGTTATAATGGTTCTGTTCCAGTATAATTTGTATTCATCATTCTCCAGTACATTTTGTGGTGCACACTTGTATGTGGGAACATGTTGTTTTATTAGTTTATGTTGTATGGCAAGTTGTTGATGTATTATTTTTGCTACATTGTCATGTCTTCTGGGGTATTCTGTATTTGCTAGTATTGTACATCCGCTGGTGATGTGATATACTGTTTCTATTTGTTATTTGCAAAGTCTGCACTTATCTGTTGCGGTATTGGGATCTTTAATAATATGCTTGCTGTAATATCTGGTGTTTATTGTTTGATCCTGCATTGCAATCATGAATCCTTCCGTCTCACTGTATATATTGCCTTTTCTTAGCCATGTGTTGGATGCGTCTTGATCAATGTGTGGCTGTGTTAGATGATACGGGTGCTTGACATGTAGTGTTTTCTTTTTCCTATTTACTTTCTTCATATCTGTTGATGTTATGTGATCTAAAGGGTTGTAGAAGTGATTATGAAATTGCAATGGTGTAGCCGATGTATTTATAAGAGTGATTGCTTTGTGTATTTTGCTAGTTTCTGCTCGTTCTATAAAGAATTTTCTTAAATTGTCTACCTGTCCATAATGTAGGTTTTTTATGTCGATAAATCCCCTTCCTCCTTCCATTCTGCTTAATGTGAATCTTTCTGTTGCTGAATGTATGTGATGTATTCTATATTTGTGGCATTGTGATCATGTAAGTGTATTGAGTGCTTCTAGGTCTGTGTTACTCCATGTCACTACTCCAAATGAGTAGGTCAATATTGGTATAGCATAAGTATTTATAGCTTTTGTCTTGTTTCTTGCTGTCAATTCTGTTTTCAGTATTTTTGTTAGTCTTTGTCTATATTTTTCTTTTAGTTCTTCTTTAATATTTGTATTATCTATTCCTATTGTTTGTCTGTATCCTAGATATTTATAGGCATCTGTTTTTTCCATCGCTTCTATGCAGTCACTGTGGTTATCCAATATGTGATCTTCTTGTTTAGTGTGTTTTCCCTTGACTATGCTATTTTTCTTACATTTGTCTGTTCCAAAAGCCATATTTATATCATTGCTGAATACTTCTGTTGTCTTTAGTAATTGGTTCTGTTGTTGATTTGTTGCTGCTTTTGTGTATATGACTATTTAAAAAAAAAAAAAAGCATTCAGTCTGACAGATCAACTGCCACATGTTTTCGTAACGAAAACAATCAGTGTGACAGTTGTGTAGGGAAATGTTGTTACAGAAAATCTCAAAAAGCTCTTGACTGAATTATTACAAATTTTAATATCACACTCTAATGGATGTTCGGATGGACATATGGACATAGGCTATATATTTTTGTAATATATATAAATTGGAAAAGTTCTTGACCAATTTACTTTCAATTTTTACACAATACTCTAATGAGCATTGAGACAGACATAGGCTACATATAAGAACTGCTGGATGCGCTAGTGGTATATAACAATAAAGGGAACATGTTGTTAGCAGAAACCTCATGTTCGTTTGTTCAACATCTTAAAACTTCACAAGTTCTTCAGCAATTAGATGAAATTTTGAAAGAATGTTGCATTCAAATATGTGTGTTTTTATATATCTAATGAAGTGCCTTATAATAAATAAAAAGTAATGCACATAACAGATGTATTAGTATACCTTATAAAGCAATTGAATAGATAAAAGAAAATCACTCTCCAAGCGGGAGCAGAACATACATATAAAAAATGGTTTTATGTATGCAAGCTTTCAGAACCAGTGGAGCCAGTGGCTCCTTCTTATGCTAGAAGGGTTGAAGCGTAAGGAAGAGGGGTGAAGGAAAAGGACTGGAGATGTTTAGGAAAAGGGGTACAATTCACAAAAGTCACTCAGAACCCCGGGTCAGGGGAGACTTATTGGATGGAATGAGAAGGAAAGTCTGACTGTTGGGGACTGCATCCGACAGGATTTGAAAACCTGAGAGCTTAAAGGTGGAAGACAGGGTAATATGCACCACAAAGATTACTGCTAAAACATTGTGACCAAGTTAATACGAGTGAAAAGCTGAGTGCATTGTATGTAAGAGAGATGGAAGGGGGACAGAAAAAAACATATGGGTCAGAAAATGAAAGATGTAGAAAACTAAAAGCAGAGTGATGAAAGAAGTAGTTACTGTGAAGAAATGCTGAGATGGAAGAAATTAACGTAAACTAAGGCCAGGTGGATGGCGAGAACCAAGGACATGTTGTAGCATTAGTTCCCATCTACGGAGTTCTGACAAAATGGTGTCTGGGGGGAAGAATACACATGACGTGTGTGGTGAAAAAGGTACCAAGGTCAGTGCTTTCATGTTACAGAGTATGCTTTGCAACAGGATATTGTGTGTTGCTGGTAAATATCCTCTGCCTATGCCCATTCATCCTAACTGATAACTTGGTGGTAGTCAAGCTGATCTAAAAGTCCATACAGTGTTTATGTAACAGCTGGTACATGACGTGTCATTTCACAGGTGGCTCTCCCTTTGATAGTATACATTTTGACAGTTACATGGCAGGTATAGGTGATGGTAGGAGGATGCATAGGGTAAGTCTTGCAGCAGGTATGATCACAGGGATAGGAGCCATAGGGTAGGGAGATGAGTGCAGAGGGAGCATAGGATCTGACAAGGATATTGTGGAGACCGGAGGGGGGCGGGGGGGGGGGGGGGGGGGGATGAAAAGCTATTCTAGGTGTGGTGGACAAAATCTCAGACAGAATGGATCTCATATCAGGACATGATTTTAGGAAGTCATGGCCTTGTCAAGGTAGCTCATTAATACATTCAAGACCAGGATAACACTAAGTGACAAGTGGTGTGCTCCGAAATTGGTTTTTGGAGGGCTTAGCAGTACTACGATTTGATGTGATGGCCAGGGAAACCTGCTTTTGAATTAGGCTGGTGGGGTGATTACCTCCAGTGAATGCTGAGGTGAGAATGGTGGTGTAATGCTGTAAAGAGTCTGCATTCAAACAAATACATTTGCGTCGAATGGCAAGGCTGTATAGAGAGAATGTTTCACATGGAAAGGATGGCAACTGTCAAAATGTAAGTACTGTTGTTTGTTAGTACGTTTTATGTGGACAGAAGCACGTAGCTGGCCTCATTGAGCACAAGATCAACATCAAGGACAGCAGCATGGAATTCGGAATAGGACCATGTGAAATTTAATTGGGAGAAGGTACTCAGAGATTCCAGAAATTTTAACAGGTTGGCCTCACCATGAGTCCATACGGAAAAAATGTCACCAATATACCTAAACCAAACCAGGGGCTGAAGGCTTGTGTTATGGATCTCAGCCCCTTCTACGTGACCCATGAAAAGGTTGGCATAGGAAGACATCATTCTGGTTCCTATGGCCATACACATGATCTGTTTGTATGTCTGCCTCTCAAAGGTGAAGTAGTAGTTGGTAACCTTATGGCGCTCCTGTAGGTATATAACAACACTCTTGTATTTGATTCCAATGTTGTAACAATATTTCAAAGGAGCCTGTGATGAACTTTCGAAGATTTAAGATTTTGAACAAATGAACGAAGATGAGTTTTTTGCTAACAACGTATCCCCCTTATATATGGCACTCGGGGAAAGGAATGAAAGTGGAAGCAGCCTGGTAATATTTTGCAAAGAGCTTAATTTAATCATCACCAACACTTAGTTTAAGAATCATGAAAAAAGGCTGTATACATGGAAGAGACATGGAGACACCAGAAGGTTTCAGACTGATTATATAACGGTAAGACAGAGAGTTCAGAATGAGTTTTTAAATTGCAAGGCATATCCAAGGGCAGATGTAGACTCAGACCACAATTTACTGGATACAAACTGTAGATTAAAACTGAAGAAACTGCAAAAAGGCAGGAAATTAAGGAGATGGGATCTAGATAAGATGAAATAAACAGAGGCTGTTGAGAGTTCCTGAGTCACTATTAGGCTACGGTTGGCTAGAAGAGGGGAAAGGAATACAGTAGAAGACAGATGGGTAGCTTTAATAGATGAAATAGTGAAGGTAGCAGTGGATCAAACAGGTAAACAACAAGGGCTAGTAGAAATACTTGGATAACACAGAAGATACTGAATTTAATTGATGAAACGAGAAAATAAAAATGCAGCACATGAAGCTGGTGAAAGGGAATACTAAGGTCTAAAAAATGAGATTGACAGGAAATACAAAATAGCTATCCAGGAATCACTAGAGGACAGATGTAAAGATTTAGAGGGTTATTTCACCTGAAGAAAAACAGATACCACATACAGGAAAACTAAAGAGACATTTGGAGAAAAGAGAAGCAGATGCATACATGTCAAGAGCTCAGATGAAGAACCAGTACTAAGTAAAGATGGGAAAATTGGAAGGTGGAAGCAGTATATAGATGATCTATATGAGGTAGATGAACTTGAAGGCAATATTGTAGAAATGGAAGAGGACACAGACGAAGATGAGATGGGAGACCTGATGCTCCAAGAAAAATTTGACAGAGCACTGAAAGACCTAAGTCGAAATAAGGCCCCTGGAGTACACGGCGTTCCATCAGAACTACTGATAGTGTTGGGAGAGCCAACCAAGACAAAACTCTTCCATCTGGTGTGCAAGATGTGTAAGACAGGCAAAATACCCTCAGCCTTCAGAAAGAATGTAATAATTCCAATTCCAAAGAAAAGTAGTTGCGGACAGGTGTGAATAATGTCTAACTATTAATTTAATAAGTCATGGTTGCAAAGTACTAAAATGAATTCTTTACAGAAGAATGGAAAAACTGGTAGAAGCCAACCTCAGGGAAGAACAGTTTGGATTTTGGGAAATGTAGCAATGTGTGAGGCAATACTGACCTTACAACCTATCTTAGAAGATAGGGCAAGGAAAGGCAAACCTATGTTTATAACCTTTGTAAACTTAGAAAAAGCTTTTGACAATATTGACTGGACAGCTCCAAAAGCCCATATCGATGATGTTTCGTTGAATGGTTCACACGCTGACACGTGTTGATGGCACAGCATTGAAATGTGAAGCAATTTGTGGAATGGTTGCACTTCTGTGACGTTAAACGATTCTCTTCAGTCACTATTGGTGCCATTCTTGCAGATTTTGTTCCAGCTGCAGTGATGTCGGAGATTTGATATTTTACTGGATTCCTGATTTCATGGTACACGCATGAAATGGTCGTATGGGAAAATCCCCACTTCATCGCTACCTTGGAGATGCTGTGACCCATCGCTTGTGTGCTGACTGTAACACCATATTCAACCTCACTTAAATCTTGATAACTTGTCATTGTAGCAGCAGTAACTGATCTAAAAACTGCGACAAACACTTGTTGTCTTATATAGGCGTTGCCAAGCGCAGCACCATATTCTGTCTGTTTACATATCTCTGTACGCATGCCTATACCAGTTTGCTTGGTGCTTCAGTGTATTAGTCAGTCTAAATAGCCAGACCTGTGAACTCAAAAAACAAACTGCCTAAATGATGAGAAACACCTTGAGCATTATGTTCTGCTGCTACAAGACACTACTATATAGCAATTATTCAGCACTTCATGATATATTTGAGTAAATTATGACCCTCTATTTGAACAAAGGCAAAAGAATTAAATTGTATAGTGCTTTTAATATATATTTTGCAGATGAGTGACATGAGCTGACTGGCCAAGTACATTCTGTATGACATACATGGTCAAGATGAATACAAGAGTGGCACCAGCTTCCTGCAGCTCAGTTTATGCCATATTTATTAAGTATATATCTACATCAGTACTCAGTTCACAAAATCTGCCAAATGAGTTTTCTGGCCATGAGGCCCTTACTCAAAATAAAACAGACCCCCATGGACATACACAAACCTCCTTACAAAAAAACACAGAAAATTTATTGAAGGTCACAACAGTTTAATAAAGTACCTGCTGAAGCAAGAGACCTGGGAAAATATTTACCATGAGGTGGACATTGACAGGAAAGCAAAAATATTAGTTGTTATTCTATGTCATTGTTGTAACACTGCCTTTCCTCTCATAAGGCACATAGAAAAAGCCTTTGAGAAGCAATGATTACAAAGGATGGCTCATCCAGGGTATAATCACCTCCAGTCCAATCAAAAAACAACTTTACATAGTAGTTAAACAGACATGTGACATGGATTTTCAAGTATACTTTAAAAAAGAATATAAAGAATCTACAAAAAAGACAAACCAGAAGCAATGCTTTTTGGGAAGTTGTCTATCATGATATTGCAATCAATGCAAAGGGGATTTACCTGAAGACATCCAGCTAAATGGCAGGAATCACTGTATCAGCAGAATAATACAAAAATTTATTATCAGACAGGACGATTTTCCTGACTCTAGAGACTGAAAAAAGAAGTATTAAAAATTGCAAGTGCAACTAAATCATCTCACTCGTGTGGAGTTTGGTAGTACCCTACATTATTTATTACAGGATTTTTCTGTGGAAATTATCACACCCCTACGTAAACAGCCCCCCCTCCAATATGCACTCACTATTTAGCTTTCAAGGGGGAGGGGGCAGCTTGGAGAGGGTTAGAAAGGAAAGTCCTGTCACTCAAGACCTCAGCATGAAAGGGACTTGCCTACTTTGAAGCTGAGGGTAGACAAAACCATATTTCTTGATAAAATGGAATAACTCACCAAACACCTGTTTGGAATTTATAAAAACAGGGTTTTTAATGGTGCACTTTTCAGTTTCAGTGACCACATTCTTAAATCCATCAGTGAAATTGATTTTTCCTCTGAACCTTTCAGTGACCCAAGTAAAGCTTTTGATCTCATTAATTACTCACTGTTGCTTCTGAAGCTAGAACGATGTGGTATCACAGATGTAACAGATGGTCTCAGTCATGTATTAACATTTGAAAGCAAAGAGTTAAAACCAAAATCTCATATCCAGACATCAAAAAATTGACTGAGCCCTGACAGTTGTGAGATCTCACAAGGCTCAGTACTGGGACCTCTCCTATTCCTAATTTCCATCAGTGACCTTCTATTAAACATGTCAAATACTTCTACTCCATTGTTTACAGAGGACACATATTTTCTCTTCTACTCTGAATCAGCTCTGCCATTGATGTACAACACTAATGACAGAACCAAAAGGCTGCTGTTCTGGCTGCACAAGAATCAGTTGTTGCTAAACACAAGCAATACAGCACATATACTCTCATATCCACACAGAAACCATTCTACACTCTAGAAACACCTTGAAATTGATGACAAAGAAACTGAACAAGTAACAAATACAAAACTTTCGGGTGCGTTGAGTAATTGTACACTTCAGTGGGAGTACCATAGAGAGTACTGCTAAAAAGATGGGTAGTCTCTGCTCTGCATTCAGTATTGTGGGGCTCTTGTGTGATATAAATACTCTTTTTTCCTTGTGTAAAAAAGACTGATAAAAATAATGAAGTGAGAGCCACATGATCAAATTCTAAAGGCAAAAATTCGTGTGGTGAGCCAAAGATTGAGCTGAAGGTCATGATGGGTTGAGAAATATGGGCAGGCTAATATTCAACAAATTACCCCAACAATTAAGAATAAAACTATTACTCTTACAAATACCGTAATGAAATGTATTTTTTCTTCTGTTGATGATTACTTGAAGGTAAATATGTGTGAACTGTATGAGCTCATCTTCTCCACATAATCTAACACTTAAGAAAGATGTGTTCTGAAAATACTATGTGCAAAGTGGTCAATTATACACATAATTTCATTTTTATTTTTGTATCTTGCTCTAAGTATAAATACCCAAGTTGTTCTATATCTTCTATATCTGTACATTATAACATTCACAGGGGATACTTAGCCAGTTAATTAAAGGGAGACCTACCATTTAACATGAACTTAACCATAGTGGAACTCGTCATTTTTTCACGTACACAAGTAACTGCAAGAGTCGAAAGAACCAATAAATTTCAGAAAAATTTCTAAGACCAACCGAAGATTGAAACTGTTTGTATTTGTAGTCTGACACTTAGCCACCAAGCCACTCACCAAGGCAGAATGTGCTTGCTTCAATAAACACAACTCACTGCCATTCATTCTCAAGTTGCATCTTCATCACTGGTGGTAGGTTGCAAGGGCACGAAGTAGAGGTGCTGAGATGTGAGAGGACACTGGGAAAGCCACACCTTTGCACATATCCAATTTCCAGAAAAAAAGACGCTGATTGGCCCAAAAGACATCCTTGTGAAACATTGGTCCTACTCTGTGTTGCTGTCATTGTGCAATCACCAATGGCTGCACATATGGTGCAGTAGTCTAGAAGTGAAATTGTAGGCCATTGTCATCCAGAACCAAGATGACAAGTACGTGTACTTTCGTTGAACATTCCCTACTGATATTTCTCAGCAAAAAATCTTGGTCTGTCACAATGTGTTCATTCAGCTAAATGTTATAACATTTCATAGCTTAATTCTGTTGTATAACATCAGATGCTCTGTAACAAAACTGAATCTCAACCTTTCAAAAACAATGTTTTTTATAAGGAAGAGAAACGAAGGAGAAGAGCAGAGTTTAAAATTCAGTGAATGATGGTGCCTTAAGAAACATACCAGAAGCTTGGCTAAGCTAAGCATGGGAAGGGGAACTGATCCATCCCAGTTTACATCTCAATCAATTTATGGAAGCCAAGGAAAATCCTACTATGGCTGGCAAGATGAGGATTTGAATAATGTGCCTCCAAGATGCCTTAACCACTGCACCATCTAGTCCAACTTGGTAACTAAGTGATCAGTGCATCTGACCATGATGTGTAGGATCAGAGTTCAGTTCCCAGTACTGCCAGTGATTTTTCTGTGGTGGGAGGATTGGAATGGAGTGCATTCAGCCTCATGATGCCAACTGAGGAAGTACCTGAGGGAGAAGTAGCAGCTCCAAGGTCTGGCGGGCTGACCCCGTGCCCCTGTGTAGTGCAGCCAAATGACATCTTTGGTGAAGTTGATATGGTGGTTGGTTGACACTGAATACGTGCCCAGGGTCAGTACAAGGAGCTGGTTATGGCAACATCTTGCCTGATTTGTGTTACATGATACAAACTATTTGAGTAAGTACAACTGCGGAAAGTTCCATGTGGAACAAAAACACCGCTATGGGAGAGTTGAAGGGTTGGGAGAGGCAAGTGAAATATTGGGACCAAAACTCTTACTCTCACTTCAGGGCAAAATTTTCTTAGCCCTTCCCCTCTACCCATTACCCCTAACCCTTTTACTACCTCTGTTTGCAGCTGTGAGATCTTTCTTCATTCACATATTTATCCTCCCGTGCTGTTGCCTCCCTCTCCAGCCTTTATGTCTTTGCTACCCCCACACCACAGTGCTCTCTCTCTCTCTCTCTCTCTCTCTCTCTCTCTCTCTGTGTGTGTGTGTATGTGTGTGTTGTGTGTGTGTGTGTGTGTGTGTGTGTGTGTGTGTAAGTTTACATGTGAACCAGGATACAGACATATAACACATGCAAGAAGCTCCTTTATACAGTAGTTTGCTGCACAGAAAACTTTACTTTTCTTAATGTTCATAGCTTTTTAGACACTGAGCCATGCAAGAGTTCAGTGAGTGAAAATACGTGAAACCATCTGCCATTTTTCTTTTCAAAATATCTGCTACTTTTCTTTTCGAAAATATCTACTATTTTGGTTTTCCAAAATATCTGCTATTTTTCTTTCCCAATATTTCTATTGTTTTCTTATCCACAATATTGCATTTGTCAAGAAACACTAAAGAAAAGATATAACAAACAAATAATGTTTGTAAACTATGGAAATCTCTGGTATTAATGATGAAATAATGACATTTTGACTATATTTACCTGGTAATATTGCAGAATTCTACTGTGATGCGCTCTGATACTTCCCATTCTGGAGGAAACATTGATCCAAATTTGTCTTCAAAATCGAGTAGATGTCTCTTTAGCCATGCATACCGTCTGTCTATTTTGTCTAACCAAGCAGTATCTTGGTTTTCCTGAAAGAGATGACAATACTCGGCCAGTTGCAAACCAATGAACCATTTCAAGAGGTCTCGCCTGAAAATAAATAGATATTTATAAACCATCCATGCAGAAAATTATGGTAAAAGTTTATGCTACTGACATAGTGAAATGGGATTTCATTGTGGTATATGCAAGCTTTTATATATTTCTAGTTCACACCTACAGTTTGTTACCACACACATTTATACACTTAGCAGTGCACGAACACTCCTCTAGAAGGTACCTGGTAACAAAGTTATCAGCAAAATTTCAGACAACACTGAAGCTAAAAGGGTTGCCTTTTATAACGATAAAATGGTGGCGTGACTATGCCAGAATTGCTAATGTGAGGGAAAAATATTACACCAATTCCTATGATGGAAAGAGAGTTGAAAAACAATGAGACATATGAACAGAAATTAAGAATACGAATGTAGGTAAATGAAACTGGAAGTCTCTGAAGTACAGACACAGTAAAAATTGGGTTACAAGAGTAAGTAAATAAATAAGTCGCTAACATTAGCTTACCTTAAATCAGTTTTTAAATTATGTAGCCATATTTTACCAGCAGACTGCAGCAAATGTATGCTTCCCTTAAAGGCTGGGAGGTATTGCATGGTAGGCAGTGCAAGATGAGAGTGCATGGCTAGAGTAGTGTGTTTCTTGTGGACCAAAGGACTGTCAGCAGAAAAAGTACATGTGAAATGTGTTCTGTGTATGGTGACAATTATTTGTGTTCAGCTGGGTCCAGGAATTTAACAAGGGAAGGCGAAACATCAGAGATCAAGAGCAACCTGGTCATCTTGCGGTGATGGCACCTGAAACCACATTGCACCATGTCAATCAGATCATTTGTAATGCCCGGTGTGTGATCATTGAAGACATACCATGTACTGGAGCACACCCAACCACTTACAACATCATGCACGAGCAATTGAAGTTTCATAACGTCTGAGCACACTGGATGTCTCACATGTTGTCAGAGAAACGCCAAATGAACAAAATGGATCTGTCTTTGCAGCACCTCATTTGGTACTCTGAGGACAGAGAGGACCTTATGGCATCAGCCGTAACAGGGTTCACCAATTTCAATTGGTAACCAAATGATCATCTATGGGAAGGTAACATACCAAGTCCCCAACAACAAAAAGGTCCAAGACCATTCCATCAGCCTACAAATTTATGCTTGCAATGTTTGGCACATGCAAGTGGTTATAGTGATAAAATTCCAGCCTCATGGTGAGACTACGAATGTCACATTTTACAGAGCTACTATAAATGATTCATCATTTTCAAAGTTTTGTATTCTCCGAAGTATCAGATCTACAAATATGACTGATGCATGAATAGAACTGTAAGCTCACAGAGATCACGTTGTGCATCCCACTACAACTGGTACCTTCAAATTCGTATCACAATGCAACAAGCAGAACACACATTTTGTCTCCAAGGTGATATTCAGTGAAGAAGCAACCTCCCATTTAACATTTTCTTCAAACCTTCCGCTTATCTGGAAAGATTAATCAGCACAATGTGAAAGTGTGGCACAATGAAAATCCTCATGAAGTTGTGGCACATGAACGAGATTTGTTGAAGATTCATGTTTCTCACCATATAGCGGAGATGATGAGTCGTGATGCACACAACAAAGAGACTGTCACAAATAAACTTTCGGCCAGCAAGGCCTTCGTTGAAAATAGATGACAGACACACAGACACACAGACACACACACACACACACACACACACACACACACACACACACACACACACACGACTGCAGTCTCTGGCAACTGAAGCCACACTGCGAGCAGCAGTACACTGCAAGACGGGAGTGGCGACTCGGTGGGGCTGGAGGAGGCTGGGGTGGGGCAGGGGAGAGATAGTAGGGTAGGGGTGGGGGACTGAGAAGTGCTGCCGCGGAACGCACAGGGACAAGGTGGAAGAAGGGTAGGGCAGCTATATGCAGTCGTGAGGTTAGATGGAGGGTAGGGGAGAAGAGTGGAGGGGGGAGGTAGCGAATAAAGAGAAGAAAAAAGACTGGGTGCGATGGTGGAATGAGGGCTTTGTAGTGCTGGAATGGGAACAGGGAAGGGGATGGATGGGTGAGGACAACGACTAACGAAAGTTGAGGCCAGGAGGCTTATGGGAACGTAGAATGTATTTAATATTGTTACATTCCATCCTGGATTTTCCATTATTTGAAGATTAATGTGTCCTAGGTAGAGTCTGCGACAAAGTCGTATGGGCTGCTCTTCTTCTGTGAGATGACTGTGATGGGTACCTCCTATCTTGATATGTTCCAGTTGTGGCTGCTTCCTAAACTGACTACTGGTTCCAAGAATTTCATTTTCCTACACGACAGGGCAATCCCTCATCGGAACACTGATGGTGGTCGGTGCATAAAGGGCAAGCTTCTGCATCACTGGATGTAGTGGCAAAGATGACTTGGGTTCCTAGGTCACCTGAGCTAAAGCCCTTTGACTTGCTTTGAGGGTACATTAAAGGCTGTGTTTATGTGCTCTCACTGCCAACAACACTGGAACGGCTCAGAGAGTGCATCAGTGCTGCTGTGGTGATCACTAACAGGATGTTGTTACATAAGGTGTGGAATGAACTTGACTACCACCTGAATGTGTGTGTGTGTGACCAGAGGGACTCTCTTAGAACATTTGTAGAGTGCAAAATGTAAAGTTTGGTGTTTACAGTTTTATTTGTGTATCAATGCAAGCTTTAAGACAAAAAAAGAAAGAGGTGCACCATGAAGGATTTACCCAAATTGTTCAGAAAGTTCTGGTGATTGGGTGCAATCCAAGTTGGGATTCACCACTGAAGACAATTCTGCTCCAATCAATGAGACTCCAGGCTGAAGACATGCCATGAGATGCCCCAGGCAGTGGTGGGATACCAACCTGACTACTGCCCACCATACAGCCCGACAACCAGGAGTGATGGTTTGGGGCATCATTTCTTTTCATAGCAGAACCCCTTTGGTTGTCATAAACAGTGCATTTCCTTACAGCACAGCCATATGTTGATTATGCCTTGTTTTGTTGTCCTTCATGGAAAGCCATCCTGGACTTACATTTCAAGAAGATAATGCCTGCCCACATAAGGCGAGAGCTTCTACTGCTTGTCTTTGTGCTTGCCAAATCTTACCTTGGCCAGCAAGGTTGCTGGATCTCTGCCCAATTGACAAATTTTTAAGTATTATGGGCAGAGTCCTCCTGCCAGCAACTGGACAGAATTTGGCACAATATCCCTCAGAAGGACATCCAACAACTCTTTTAATCAATGCCAAACTGAATAACTGCTTGCATAAGGGCCAGAGGTAGGGCTAACATGTAACTTACTTGCTCCCATTGTGAGTCTGTTTTTTCTTTTTGTCTTAGGAGTGTATTTGTACATGTAATACTTCATAAAATATAGAGCTCTGAAAATGAATGGCTTATTTACAGTAGCCACATACTGTACAACTCTGTGGGAACTCCAACAGGCTATTTGCTGCAAATGACCTGGCCTCCAGACAGAGGGACTGATTCTTCTGGATGACAATATCCATCCTCCCACTGCAAGACGAATGCACGAGCTGTTACATGCATTATGTTGGGAACACTTGGAACATCCACACTACAGTCCTAACTTAACCGTCGATGACTTTCTCCTGTATGAGTCCCTAAAATTTCATTTGAGTGGTTGACATTTTGAAAACGATGATATCATAGCTGATGAGGTTACATATTGGGTGTGACAGCAACCAAAGGACTTCTTTGCTACCAGCTATCAATGGCTTGTAAAGATATGGGATAAGTGAATGTAAAGGATGAATATATAGAAAAATAAAATAAACGTTATGTTGATTATTACTGGCTCTACCCCATTTTGGCACTTATTTACTGACATACCGTACTACATACTAAAAAAAAAAAAAAAAAAAAAAAAAAAAAAAAAAAAAAAAAAATATCAAAAGGGTAAACTCATATAATAACTTGATTCTCTGTAACAAGCTGACTAAATAAATAAATAAATTTATCCAAAGAATAAGACACGCAATGGAAAATCCATGATGGAATGTAACAATATTATGAAAAGGATAGTTGCAACTCACCATACAGCAGACGTGCTGAGTTGCAGATAGGCACAGCAAAAAGACTGTCTGAAAGTGAGCTTTCGGCCATCAATGCCTTCATTGAAAATAGACAAAAGACACACACACTCATGCAAACACAACTCACATGCACATGACCACATCCTCTGGCTACTGAGGTCAGGCTGCGAGCAGCAGCACATGATGGGAGAGGGAACTGGCTGGTGGGGGTAAGGAGGAGGTTGGGACAGAGAGGGGTTCTCCTCTCAGCTCCAGCCTTCTCAAAACCACCACCCAGTTCCCTCTCCCATCACGTGCTGTAATGTCAAATATAAAATAGTTCTACCATGAAGTGATGGAAGAATCCATCAACATGAAATGACTTGCATTAAATCTTGATTTTTGTTCTTGCCATTCTCTGGCTGCCAGAATTCCAAACCATGATCGGTTTCATCTACATGTTTATCTTGTCCTTTGTAACAATATTATGAAAAGAGTAGTCATTCCTCACCGCTAAAGGTATGTTATTCATTCAGAATACTGATGATGTAAATATACTGAATGTGTCCTTCATTTCTGGTGTCTAACAATCAGTGCGATGTATGCTCTTGCTCACAACATAGTGAGACCGAAGAATCTACTTTACAGTAGGGAGATTGTAATCAGCTGACCCCCATACACCATAGCAAACACATTCCTTTTTTTAACAGTGGAAGATGAAAGCATGGTTTCAGTCCAGATTTTACACTTTTCTGTGAAACAGCATCTCATCAATATATGAAATCTATTTGAAAAGGTATTGTAAGGACTCAACAGAGACCCATAATGTGACTGTGTTTCCTGCTTTTAGACCGCAAAATGTTCCGTCTAGGAAAAAGTATAACTCAAAAATGGCTACTTGGGAATAATCTAAACTTCACATTACTACAAGCAATGTGTTAATAATCTGTTTTACAACAAACCATTGCCACCAAATAAACAGTGCTGCCACCTGTGGGTAATGACAACAGATAAAGATGGCAAAAACAGATACTGCAACAAGAGGCCAAAAAGCCTGAAAGTAATTAAGGCATATTATCAATGACCCACGAAAGGTACCACCACACTGTACCAACCTCCTAATCAAATTACTTGCTGGTCCCTCATAAGAAGAAAATCTTAAAATCAGTGGAAGAAAAAACAAAACTTCATAATGGAGAATAACAGACAAAGAGGCCAAGAGGCCAAAAAGCCTGGAAGTAATTAAGGCATATTATCAATGACCCACACAAGGTACCACCACACTGTACCAACCTCCTAATCAAATTACTTGCTGGTCCCTCATAAGAGGAAAATCTTAAAATTAATGGAAGAAAAAACAAAACTTCATAATGGAGAATAACAGACAAACTTATGTGTTTTCAAGGCCATTTACTATGGAAGAAATGAATAAGGAAAATAATAAATGCAAGAATGGAAAGGCAGTAGGTAAGGACGATACTTGCAACAATAAATAAAACATTTTGGGCCTCTGGCCAGAGAATGGTGGCTTAAATTTATGTAATATCATCATTTACTCCTGGAAAGTGCCACAAACATGTGGGAAAAATAGAGTTATAGCAATCCTTAAATCAGGGAAACATTCAAGTGATCCTATAAATTGCATAATCTTCTCTTTTCCGTGTCAGCTATTTGAATGTCCAGAGGGAATAAACCAGAAAGAAAGACAAAGCTCACTGAACTACTCGTGATACCTGGACAAGCTCCTTTTCCAAAAGTCGTCATTTCCTTGTAATCACGGTGTACAAGATTATGAAGGATTCCACGCCAACCAAGAAATAATATACAAAAGTTCTCTATTGACTGTCAGTAACAGTATAGCCAATGAGGAGGAACAAAGAGAGGAAAGAAAAGAAATGGGCTATGCAAAGGCAGTGTTCAGTTTCCCATCCATATAAAACCACACACAAAGAGCCAACTTTTACCAGATAACATCATTTAATGACAAATCAATGAACTTGAAAAACACTTGAGGCTGTAGACAGAAAACAGTCAGAAACATTGATAAAACTTTGTTCATAACACAAAGCACCCCAGTTAAGGCTCGATCTTTTAAAAACAGAAGACTGCATCTCCTACCTACAGAACATGTAGGAAACAAGGAATCTGCAATTGACATGAGACAGCATTCTTTTGAATCACTGTATAACATCAAAATACTTTGGAGTACCTCTAGATAGAGCACAAAAACGCTATGTGAAAACCAAGTGTAAATTGTCTGCTAGGAAATGCAGCAGCTACTCCAACATACTATAATTTACACTTTCAATTATACTACTATGTCACCTATTTTGATTTTTTTTTATAAGCTATGCTGTTATACAAATTACATGTGTGTGCTTAATTATGTCAGTTTTAACATTAGTAAATAAATAAAGAATTTTCATAATCATAATTTATATGTATCTTATAATACACTTCAATATAATAGAGGGAAACATTCCACACGGGAAAAATATATTTAAAAACAAAGATGATGTGACTTACCATACGAAAGTGCTGGCAGGTCGATAGAAACACAAACAGACACATACATACACACAAAATTCAAGCTTTCACAACAAACTGTTGCCTCATCAGGAAAGAGGGAAGGAGAGGGAAAGACGAAAGGAAGTGGGTTTTAAGGGAGATGGTAAGGAGTCATTCCAATCCCGGGAGCAGAAAGACTTACCTTAGGGGGAAAAAAGGACGGGTATACACTCGCACACACACACATATCCATCCACACATATACAGACAGAAGCAGACATATTTAAAGACAAAGAGTTTGGGCAGAGATGTCAGTTGAGGCGGAAGTGCAGAGGCAAAGATGATGTTGAATGACAGGTGAGGTATGAGTGGCGGCAACTTGAAATTAGCGGAGATTGAGGCCTGGTGGGTAACTGGAAGAGAGGATATATTGAAGAGCAAGTTCCCATCTCCGGAGTTCGGATAGGTTGGTGTTGGTGGGAAGTATCCAGATAACCCGGGCGGTGTAACACTGTGCCAAGATGTGCTGGCCGTGCACCAAGGCATGTTTAGCCACAGGGTGATCCTCATTACCAACAAACACTGTCTGCCTGTGTCCATTCATGTGAATGGACAGTTTGTTGCTGGTCATTCCCACATAGAATGCATCACAGTGTAGGCAGATCAGTTGGTAAATCACGTGGGTGCTTTCACATGTGGCTCTGCCTTTGATCGTGTACACCTTCCGGGTTACAGGACTGGAGTAAGTGGTGGTGGGAGGGTGCATGGGACAGGTTTTACACCGGGGGCGGTTACAAGGATAGGAGCCAGAGGGTAGGGAAGGTGGTTTGGGGATTTCATAGGGATGAACTAACAGGTTACGAAGGTTAGGTGGACGGCGGAACGACACTCTTGGTGGAGCGGGGAGGATTTCATGAAGGGTGGATCTCATTTCAGGGCAGGATTTGAGGAAGTCGTATCCCTGCTGGAGAGGCACATTCAGAGTCTGGTCCAGTCCCGGAAAACTGATGCTGGCAGGAAGGATTCAGATGGTGCAGGCTAAGAAGCAGTCACTAAGGTGAAGTGCATCATGATGGGCAGCATTTTCAGTAACTGGGTGGTCCAGCTGTCTCTTGGCCATTCATAAGGACAGACAGTTTATTAGTTGTCATGCCTAGCACAGTGTTTACAGCTTAGTTTGTAGATCATGTGGCTGCTTCCAAATGAGATCTACAAACCAAGCTGCAACCACTGTGCTGTTTTCTACTTGGGCATTGCAACTAACAAGCTGTCTGTCCACATGAATGGCCACCGACAAACTATGGCCAAGAGACAGCTGGAACACTTGGTTGCTGAATATGCTTCCCAACATGATGTGCTTCACTTCTTAGACTGCTTCGTAGCCTGTGCCATCTGGATCCTTTCCACCAACACCACATTTTTTAAGCTGCACAGGTGGGAACTCTCTCAGCAGTATATTCTACATTCTCACAGCCCCTTGGCCTCAGCCTTTGTTAGTCCCTGTCCACTTACCTATCTCCTTCCCTGCACCAATTCCAATACTACACAGGCGTCTATTCCATCAATGCACCCTCCAGCCTCTTTCTCCACTTCTCTACTTTTCCACTCTCCTCACCCACCTCAATCCTCCCAACAGCCCTACCCTGTCCTCACCGTGTCCTCGTCAAGAGACGGCAGTTGTATCAAAGCAAGATAACTCTTCACACAACATAACAGCAAACTTTATAAAGATAAACATATCAAAATGTCACGAAGTTTAAAAAAGAGAAAAAAATATGAGCATTTTTGACAATTAATATACCATACACAGCTGTTACTTACTTCACTTTTGGATCCAGAACAGACACAACTCGACAAGCTTCTGCTAGTTGTTTAGTAGGTGCAAAATGTTTGGCATTAGGACCAGAAAAAGCATCACGGAAATCTGCTGTTATTTGTGTTGCTAATTCCAAATGTATTTTGTTAACCTAGTAAGTAAAAGCAAAATAAAAAATACAATAAATTAAAATTTAGAAAATACTTCACAATTTTAAAGCATTGTTTTCCTTTATTAAGAACAAGTACCAAAGTAAGAGGAAAGCAACATTATGTCAGCCCATTCATGAGGAGTGTTTGGTTCTTCTAGTCAACCTTTTGGAATTTCAGTCTTCAATCGGTGTCCAAATTAGTAATTGAGATAGCATACCAAATACACACAGTAATATTTCTGTAAATACACAAGAAATGGTTAGCAAAAAACTAGAAAATTTCTGCATTTTAAAAATATACCACATTTTGTCCACCTCATCAAATGATATGACATAAAATATGTAAACTCTAAAATGGAGTTAAACAATATTAAAATAACTAAATACTACTTCCAAAAGGGAAAAATATCAGAAAGGCAGGGATAGAATGTGTGTGTGTGGTGTGTGTGTGTGTGTGTCTGTGTGTGTGTGTGTGTGTGTGTGTGTGTGTGTGTGTGTGTGGAGGGGGGCGCATGTACGCACGAGCCCATGTGTGGATGCTCGTGTGTGTGTGTGTGTGTGTATGAAGTAAAGCATATGTTAATTAACACTGCAATGAGTGACTTTTCCCTACTACTGACAGGTAATTTCTTCTCATCCTTGGTAATTTTAAGATTTCATATTTGTAGTGGCCCATGGAGATTACTTGAAATGCTATTTAACCATGGTATCATTGCTCTCAGGGAAGACATTGTTATAACTTCAAGTTGAAGAAATATATTTCAAGGACGACACGAAACATGTAAGTCACAGATCAAGTAAACAAAGTAAGACGTGTGTACACTTTAACAGTCAAATCAGAACTGAGTCCGAGTCTAGAGGCCGCTGGCTGGCTGGCTGCTTAGGTGGCGCTGCTGCTGCATGGCTGGCAGACAGCGCCGCATGTAGAGGATGCGTGTAACTGCGCGGCGGCACTTTGAAAGATCGGTGAGTCACAACACTTTTCCCCCTTTGAAGTTTTTTCACATGTCTTGATGGAGGTGGCCTGTAGATTGCTAACGTCCATAGGTATTAAATGTGAATGTATGCTTTCCCGGCGTATATAGCTGGCGAAGAGTTCTTGGGCTTCCAGCCGGGTGGCGGTGTCTTCAAACTGCAGTTTGAAGACACCGCCACCCGGCTGGAAGCCCAAGAACTCTTCGCCAACATCCATAGGTATTGTTTGACTGGCCGTAAAGTCTCAAGGAGGAGGCTTCCCGTACGGACGGAAGTGTCCCCGATGATAATGGGTCGAAATGACAGGAGATGTGGTGGTCGCATCTGCTGGGGCCCCGTGCACCAATCTGCCCGTTGCGGCAAGTCCGGTTGTTATAACAGGAGACATGGGCGATGTGTCCGTGTCCGTAGGAGAAGGAGGCAAGTAGAGTTGTTCCGACAGATGGTGGTCATCTGGTTCCTGCATGGGCACGTCTCCTGTTGGTGTCAGTTTCAGTTCTTGTGCTGGCACCGAGATGATGGTGAGAGGACTGCGTTGTGAGTAATAAGGGATTCCAGGATCCCGAGAGTCAGGTAGAGCCAAAGGTGGTGTAGCGGCATCCGGAACAGGCGATGCTGGCACACGAGGCCGAAGCTGGTCCGAATGATGCACTGCAACACCCATGTCCATCTGGATTTCATACAGGCATCGGCCACAGTGTCATAAGATGTGGCCAGGACTCCATTTTGGCCACCTGCCATATCCCCGTATCCATACAAGGTCGCCGGGGGTGAACTGGCCAAGCGAAGGCATCCGTGGCCGTGAGGTGGAAGGCCGCAGAAGATGAAGTAGCGAGCGGGGCTGTCGGCCATGTAAGAGCTCAGCCGGGCTATGGTCGCCCATGGGGGTGAAACAGTAAGAAGGCAGAAATTGGAGAAGCGCATCATCAGCAGCAGAAGAAGTCAGGAGTTTCCTCATCTGAGCCTTAAATGTGCGGGCCAGACATTCAGCCTCACCGTTTGACTGTGGATGGAATGGACGGGCCGTGACGTGCATGACGCCGTGACGGGCACAAAAATCCGCATAATCGGAAGAGGCAAATTGTAGACCATTATCAGTAACAAGAGTAGAGGGAAGGCCTTCCAAAGAGAAAATGTGAGCTAGAGCATTTTTGGTTGCCGCGGTGGTAGGCAACGTGCAACGGACAATGAAAGGAAAGTTAGAGTAGACGTCAATAACGAGAATCCAATAAGTACCTAAAAAAGGTACCTCGAAGTCAGCATGAATACGCTCCCAGGGCTTCTCACGCAAAGGCCACGATGACAAAGATGACCTCGGGGCGGCAGCCTGTGACGCACAAGGGCCGCTAGCAGCGACCATGTGTGCGATTTCAGAGACGATGCCGGGCCAGTACACATGACGGCGCGCCAGAGATTTTGTGGGAGAGACATCCAGTGCCCTTGGTGAAGGAGGCGCAAGACCGAAGCACGCAAAGACGCAGGTACCACAACTCGCGGTGAAGCATTTTCGGTGGAAAGGAGGATAACACCATCCCTAGCCCTGAGGCGGTAACGGAAAGCGTAGTAGTTCTATATGGATCAGAAGTCTTTGCGGATGGACGATCTGGCCAACCCTTCTGAATACAGCGTAAAACCTAGGAGAGGGTAGGATCAGAACCCGTAGCAGCCGCCAGCCAGTCCCCGGTGATGGGGAACCCATCCACAACCCGCTGCTCGGGAACATCCAGGTGGAAACACCAAAGTTCGTCCCTATCGAATGCAAGATCAGGACCCATGGGAAGGTGTGACAGTGCATCAGCATTCGCATGTTGAGCCGTCAGCCGGAAATGAATCTCATAATTGAAACGAGACAAGTAAAGAGCCCAACGCTGGAGGCGGTGAGCAGCCTTGTCGGGAAGTGATGTTGATGGATGAAACAAGGAAACAAGTGGTTTGCGATCCGTAACAAGATGAAATTTGCATCCATAGAGAAAAACACGAAACTTATGAAGAACATAAATAATGGCCAAAGCTTCTTTTTCAATTTGAGAATACTTACGTTGTGCATCCGTGAGTGTATTGGAGGCATAAGCAATGAGTTGTTCAGAACCATCAGAAAAACGGTGCGCAAGGACTGCACCAACCCCGTATTGAGAGGTGTCCGTGGCAAGAACAAGATGTTAGCCAGGTCGATAAGTAGCCAGGCACGGGACCTATTTCAGCATTGTCTTCAATTTCTGGAAAGCCGCATTGCATGACGCGGACCAGTGAAGAGGCACGTTTTTATGCAACAGGCGATGCAACGGCTGAGCCACCAAAGCAGCAGACGGTAAAAACCTGTGGTAGTATGCTATTTTCCCCAAGAAGGCCTGCAGTTTCTTAACAGATGTAAGGCGAGGAAGGGCATCGATCGTAGCGACAGTTTGCTGAAGCGGACGAATACCATCCCGAGAGAGTTGGAACCCCAAGTATGTGATAGATGCCTGAAAAAATTGTGATTTCTGAAGATTACATTTAAGACCGGCAATCTGTAAGACATGAAAAAGTGTGCGGAGATTCTGAAGATGTTCTTCAGTGGTGGAGCCAGTGACAACAATGTCGTCAATGTAATTGATACACCCAGGGACAGGGAGCAATAATTGTTCTAAGAATCACTGAAAGAGAGCAGGAGCGCTGGCAACCCCGAATGGCAATCGTTGGT
The DNA here is from genome assembly GCF_021461385.2 of Schistocerca piceifrons. NCBI lineage: Eukaryota > Metazoa > Arthropoda > Insecta > Orthoptera > Acrididae > Schistocerca > Schistocerca piceifrons. The sequence continues at coordinate 334,993,923 of NC_060145.1, forward strand.
ATTGATAGAGGCCGAAAGGCGTGTTAGGGACCAGAAACTGCCGGGAAGCAGCATCGAGAGGAAGTTGATGATAAGCTTCTGACAGGTCAACCATTTGGCTTAGCAATGACAACGACAGGAGAGGACCACTCACTGAAAGTGACAGGAAGCAAGACCCCTGAAGCAATGAGACAATCCAGTTCCCGTTTGACCTGGTCATGAAGGGCCACAGGAATGGGCCGAGCCCAAGAAAACTTAGGCCGAGCAGTGGGTTTGAGAGTGACATGAGCTTCAAAGTCATTTGCACGGCCTAACCCAGGAGAAAAAAGGGACGAAAATGTCGTCGACAAGGGCTTTACAAATGTCTGCTTGTGTCTGTGTATGAACGGATGGATGTGTGTGTGTGTGTGTGTGTGTGTGTGTGTGTGTGTGTGCGCGAGTATATACCTGTCCTTTTTTCCCCCTAAGGTAAGTTTTTCCGCTCCCGGGATTGGAATGACTCCTTACCCTCTCCCTTAAAACCCACATCCTTTCGTCTTTTCCTCTCCTTCCCTCTTTCCTGATGAAGCAACCGTTGGTTGTGAAAGCTTGAATTTTGTGTGTATGTTTGTGTGTCTATCGACCTGCCAGCGCTTTCGTATGGTAAGTCACATCATATTTTTCCTGCGTGGAATGTTTCCCTCTTCTTCTTCTTCTTCTTCTTCGCGGATGGATCACTTAGGACCACGCGTAACCAACATTTGTTGGCCTTCCTTTTCGCCCAGTATTCCTTCATAAACAACGAATGGGCTAGCTTTCGTTGCGTAGACCATGTATGTCGGTTAGTTTTTCTCTCTTCTTCCTCAAAACCCCGTGTGTTTGTGATTTTTCTGATTTCATTTCTATCATGTAGATTTGGAGACCCTAATTCTCTCAGGTCTTTTTCCGTCTGTTTGTACCAGTTCGGTCTTGTAGTTTTGTTCTTTAAAAATGTATGGATTTTGTGAGTTAACCTGTTTGAGTCCATTCTTTCTAAGTGCCCCATGAATTGGATTCGTCTCATGCGCATTGTGTCTGTTATTTTGGAGATATTTTTATATATTTCTGCATTGGGTTTTGGATAATGTACCCCATCTTTAGTTCTTGGTCCTAGGATTTTCCTCATTATCTTATGTTCTTTCACTTCTAATTCCTCTTTTAGTGTTCTGTGTTGAAGGTTTAGTGTCTCAGATGCGTAGAGAGCTTCGGGTCTAATTACTGTAGTGTAGTGTCGTATTTTGCAGCTCCACGAGAGACTCTTTTTGTTGTAAATGTTTTTTGTTAACTGAAACGCCGTCTCCATTTTCTGGACTCTTGATCTGACAGATTTCTTTTCATTACAAGTTTCTGCAATCCATTCACCTAAATATTTAAATTCTTTTACTCGAGAGATGTAGTTATTACCAATTTTGAGATCAGAAGGTGCATCTTTGACGTCAGTCATAAATTTTATTTTTTCAAATGAAATTTGTAATCCTATTTTAGCTGCCTGTTCTTGTAATAATTCTAGCTGTTTCTGTGCATCAGTAATGTCTTGTGCGATCAGTGCCATGTCATCAGCAAATGCTAAACAGTGTAATTCTATGCCCTTATGTCTTGGTCCCAGTCTGTGTGCTGGTGTACCTGCTTTTTTCCATTCTCTAACAACTTTTTCAAGAGCACAATTGAAGAGCACTGGGGACAGTACATCCCCTTGTCGTACTCCTGTGTCTATTTCAAACTCTGTGCTCAATTCTCCCATAAATTTTACTTTGGATTTCGTCTCCGTGAGTGTTTCTTTTATGATGTTTGTTGTCTTTTGATCTAGTCCAAATTCTGCTAATACTTCAAAAAGAGATTCTCGGTCTATACTGTCATATGCTTTTTTAAAGTTGACAAACGTGATGACATAACTTTTGTTTGAAGTACCATGTAAATATTTCACTGAGTTTTTCAAGTTAAGGATTTGTTCTACGCAAGATCGACCTTTTCTGAACCCACCTTGGTATTCGCCTAGTTTTGAATCCAGCTGAGGTTCTGCGCAGTTTAGTAGGGCTCTAGACAGAATTTTGTATGTTATTGACAGTAAAGAGATTCCACGATAGTTGTTGGGGTCTGTTTTACTTCCTTTTTTGTACAGAGAATGTATGATTGCAGTCTTCCAATCTGTGGGGATTTTTTCAGTTTTCCAGATTTCATGTATAATTTCTTTGAGTTTTGCAATGATTTCCTCCTGCATTTTTCCATAATTCTGCGATGATTTGGTCTTCTCCTGTTGCTTTGTTATTTTTCAGTGACTGAATTATCTCTTTAATCTCTTGTAAACTTGGTGGCTTTGAGTCTGGGTTTCGTTGTGTACGATGGAACTCAAATTTTTCTGCAGGCTTTCCACAATTCAGTAAGTTAGAAAAGTATTTTGCAAGAATTTCACAGTTTTCGGTGTTGGTATGAGCAATTTCCCCATGGTCATTTTTGAACTGGAGTGATGGAGGAGATTACTTTGTTAATTTTTGTTTGAATACTCTGTAGAAATTTCGGGAATTGTTTTTCTTGAAATCATTTTCTATGTCTTGCAATTTTTTGTCTTCATGTTGTTTACGGACTGTTCGTATTGCTTTTGTGACTGTTTTCCTGGTATCTTTGAGATCTTCCAGGGTCTTTTGATTTTTGTTGCACAACCAATTTTGCCACGCCTGTTGTCTGAGATTTATCAGTTGGTCACACTCATCTGTCCACCATTGGTGTTTACGTGTTCTTGTTTGCGGTGCTACAGTTTCAGCTGCATTTAAAAGTCCTGCTTGCAATTGTTTTAAATTTTGCGTTTCTTTTGTAAATTGTTCATTGCCATTTATCTTTTGTACATCATATTTACGGTGTGGAGATTTCTTAGTGAATTTTCTTTTTTCTGGAATGACATCTAGGGAGAACTTTGTTGGGTAATGGTCGGAATCTAGGTCTAGTCCATTAAGGACTTTAAGTTTCATGATTTCTACTGTATTTACGCGGGAGATCATTACATGATCCAACTGATATTCACCTAGTAATGGATTAGGTGAGATCCAAGTTTTCGTTTTCAAGGCTCTTTTCTTGAAAAATGTTGATTGAAAAATAGGTCATGGTTTTTGAAGATTTCAATGAGTTGCATGCCATTCCGGTTGGTCTGTGTATGCCCTGACCATTTACCTACCCAATATCGATATTTCTTTTCTTTACCGATTTGTGCATTGAAATCGCCCATAAGGATTTTGACAAGAGAATATTATCTAACTGGTTCCAAAATTCTTCTACTTCTTCTATTTTGTTTTTGTTAGTGATGTTAGTTGGTGCATGTCCATTGATTAGGGTGTATATCTTATTAGCTGATTTTATTGTCATCGTGGAGAGCCGACCCGAGTAAGGTTTGAAAGTTGCGATTCAATCAAGTACTGATGTATCTACTATAAATCCAGTTCCAAATTGTGGACAATTTGCCATGGCTCGTTTTCCAGGTTTTCCTTTGTATATCCTGTATCCTTCCGAATCGAAAGGATTTTCATCTGTATATCGTGATTTCTGAAATGCAATAATTTTGATTTTACGTTCTCTGGATTTGTCCAGGATGTTTTTTAGTTTTCCCATTTTTAAGAGAGAATTTACATTAAATGTCATTAGCCAAATTCTAGATTTTGGTTTGATTTTGTTATTACGGGGTTTTGAGGTACTCCGATTTACCTCCATGCACACTTCTGTGGTCTCCCCAGAATCCGAATAGACCACTTGCGGTTTTTCAACCGTGGGATTTGGCCCACTGGGGTAATTTGTCTTTGAAGGTGCTGTATCCATGTTGATTTAATTGGACTGGGTTTGTGACTGAAATTGAGATTTCAGTCTGGTTAAGCTCAGAGTTCCACTTCTGAGTTTTATAGATCAGCCGCCACTAACATGTGGAACAGACGCTGTAGGGTTACCGCCACTAACCTGTGGAACCGTCGTGCCCTTTGTCCAAATAACCTTGGACGATAGCTTTTATAGTATCCCAAAAAGCAAGGTTGCCTCTTCCGCTAGTTCTGCCGTACCGATGATCTTCATCTCCGCCTTCACTGCCGTTGAGGTCTTCACCGTGTCCCTGGCAAGGGGCCCTCACGAGGTACTATCACTCGGGCCAGGTGAACCAAGGTTTTTTTATGAGGTGTTACTCCTCCCCCTCCTCCTTTTTCAACCGGGCTTGGGACCGGCTATGGCTAGAGTTTCCCTCTATTATATTCATATCATTAATTCTACAATAACTGTCACTTAAGTTAATATTACACTGTAAGGAAGTTAATTAGAGTATATTTCATATTATCTATTGATGGTTTCATTTATTTTAGAGTATCTAAGAAAAAAAAGGACCTATAGGCCGGTTTCCACATTTAGCCGTAGGTTTACGTACAAACTTAAGACATTTGTGTCAGTATTAAGTGAAGAATTTAGGTTGTTTTCATTCCACATACATTTAGTAGCGGTATATCTACTTGGGGAATTATAGGTTTTAAATTCTATCTTTTATTTCCTTTCAAAACACGTAAAGTCCAGATTGAGCATACATGATCTTGGGCCTAATTTTTCGGGTATACAAGTTTTAAGTTTTAACGTTAGTTTAAGTGCATTATGTTACTATATTAACAGTACACATGTATATTACTGTTCCACATAATTAGTGACTCTTGTGAGCTTTTATTGCCTAGATAAATTTTGTAAAAATATTGTAAACAACAATGAGTGAAAAGTGTGAGCTGCTGTGGAAAAGTTAGTTCTGGGGTTCTATGCAACTGCTGAGACAGATGGTCACATTGAGGGGAACATAGTGGCATGGGAATTGTGGAAGTAAACAGATCTCTTCCATGGTATTGCAGAGTATGTTCAAGGGATAGGAAAAGAGCTGAACAGGAAGGGAAGATTAGAGCCCTTGAGGCTGAATTGGATAGTGCTAGGGAAGAACTGATTAGGTTAACAGGGGAGAAGGATGAACACCGGTGGGAAGTGGTAGCAAGGAATAGGGGCCACAGAAAGAGAACAGTTTCTAACAGTTTCATCATTGGCACAGAGAATAGATTTGCCTTGCTACCTCAATTAACAAAGAAAGAGGCTCAGGTAGATGTAAGTGTAGTCAACACTCAATAGACTTTCATCAGGAAACCAAGCATTTGAAAGAAATCAGAAAGTAGGAGGAAAGTTCTGCTGTTAGGTAGTAGTCATGGAAGAGGTGTGGGCCAGATCTTGCAGGAAAAAATTAGGTGACAGGTACAAGGTCACAAGTTTTTTCAAGTCTAGTGCATGTCTTAGCCAAGTGATAGAGGATGTAGGATCACTGTGCAAGAATTTTACAAAGCAGGATCATATTATGGTAGTGGGTGGAGCAGGAAACAGTATTGGTAGAGATCAGGTTCACAATATTGAATGTGATATGGTAAAAATAGCAATTGCAACGAACCATACAATTGTTGGCTTGGTTTCTGTTTTCATGCAGTACAATTTGCCCCAACTGAACAGCTCTGTGAGGAGGGTAAATATGGAGCTAGGTCAGCTGCTTCAGGCAACTACTTTGTTAGGCATAGGTTTGGTTCCTGTATTGATAGGTGGGACTTCACAAGACATAGCCTGCATCTCAGTAGGAAAAGGAAGGGTAAATTGGTTGGCATGATAACAAAATCTTTGGAGGAGGGGAGGAGGGGGGGGGGGGGGGGAATGTGCGTACTGAAACTCACCGGAGTACCTCTTTTTTAGGCTAAGATCAGTGTACAGTGATTCAACATTGAACGAAATTAAGTGTAATGAGAAGCTCAAAAACGTAGGTACTAGAGATGTTAAAATATCACAAGATTGTCATAGAAGTACAATGAAAAATAATGTTAGTATGTCACAAGATTCTCATGTAAGCACAGTGAAAAATAATGTTAGTATATTGCATAAGAATATCAGGAGATTAAAAAACAAATTAGACGAGCTTCTTGTTTGTTTAGAAGATTTAGAAACCGAGGGTGGAATAGATGTATTATGCCTGTCTGACAATCATTTAGTCACAGATACAGAAAAGTTAAATGGTAGGCGGATATAAGCTTTCAGCACATGTAAGTAGAGATACTATGGAGAGAGGAGGAGTTGCTGCATATGTTAAAATCTGTAACTGTGGGAAAAATTTAGAAACTAAAAAATGCGTGTAGAGCAACATATAGAAGCATGTACATGTGAGCTTAAACCAAATATACTTTTATAATTGTTGCTGTGTACAGGTCCCCATCGGAAAATTTTCAGCTATTTTTTAAAAGCTTGGATTCTTTGTTGTACTATCTGTTAGGCACAGGGAAGCAAATTATTGTTTGTGAGGATTTCAATGTAGATTTTCTGAAAGAGCCAGATAGAAAGTTTGACCTGGAAGTATTACTTGGTTCCTTCAATATGACATCAGTTATTGATTTTCCTACATAGGTGGTACAGGAAAGCAGCACACTGGTAGATAATGTTTATATAGACCAATATAAATTTAATAAAATAAAAATTTTTTCTGTTAAGAATGGTCTGTCTGATCATGACGCACAGCTAGTTACAGTATATGACATAGCTCCATGCAGTAATGCAAAACATTCTTCTGAAATAATGCATTCAATTAACGATTTAATTACTGAAAATTTTAGGGAAAGCTTGCAACAGTTAGACTGGGATGAGGTGCACAGAGAACATGTGGCTAATTTAAAATTTAGCTATTTCATGATATCTTTGAAAGTATATTCAAAAAGTTTCCCTAAGAAAACAGTGAAACATATTTGTAATAAACCATCTAAAAAGCCATGGCTTACTGAAGGGATAAAAATATCTTGCAAACAGAAAAGGGAAATGTATCTTACAGCTAGAAGGAGTAATGATCCAGAAACAGTGAAACATTACAAAAACTGTATTAAGAAAAGTTAAACAAAAGAGAAGGGACAAGGGAATGAGAACTTCGGAAATTTCATCCATTTTTGGTCTGGAGTTGTAAAACATGAACAAGCAAAAGCAGGTGTTTCCATTCTAATTAACAAAGCTCGGAGCGCTTACATCAGGGACTATGCATTTTTATGCGAAAGAATTGTCACTATTACCATCAAGTTATATGGCACTGAAACAGTTATAATAGGGGTTTATGCACCAAATGACGATGTGGCACAGCAAACCAAAGACCATTTCTACCAGAAATTAGACCATCTACTCAACCAAGTCAAAAAGCACCAAGAAGTGAGATTAGCAGGAGAGGAAGTTTGGCTCACAAGTAAATGATGCAGTAGTAGGAAGATATGGAGGAAATGCCATTAATAGTTCTGGAGAAAATCTTGTAAATTCTGTAACCAATATGACTCGAAAATTCTGAACATACACTATTCACATAAAGATATCCACAGATAATGGCTCTGAGCAGTATGGGACTTATATCCGCAGATATACATAGGAGAAACCATCATTACAGTAGAAATCAATAATTGATTACATCATTACCAAGCAAGGGCCAGAAATGGTAGTTCAAGATTATTGAGTCATGTGGGGAGCCAACTGTGGGTCTGATCACTACTTAGTTTTAGCAAAGTTGACATACCTATTTAGGAAAAAAACCATCAACAACAGGACAAGTGGCTGACCACAGAAATCATGAGAAATTAGAGCAGGCAAGGTATAAGCTCTTTCTCCTGAAGCAGTTCAGTATCAAGGATTTATTTCAACGTAGATCAGAAAATGAACTAAAAGCAATTCCAGAAGATGACAATGTTGAAGTGTAATATGAAAATATTAAGAAAGCACTTACAAAAATTTCTCTAGAGGTACTAGGGACTGAGAGTAAGAATCTAGGTAAACGGGATCCTCCATGGATGTCTGATGATGGTGGTGGTGGTGGTTGTTGGGACGTTTAAGGGGGACTAAACAGCGAAGGTCATCAGTCCCCCATTCCAAAATCATGCGAGCCGAAAATCTACGGAGCAGGTAAAAACCAAAGGGGGAGGAGACGTCCCCCCAGGCGCTAAAAGAACACAAATGCAGCAACAAACACTACAGACAAGAACAGGACAGAGGAACACCAGACAGAAAGAAACAGAAGAAAGGAGGATGGCCGGAGACTGGTTGACTGACCACGAGAAAAAAAAAAGGGAAAGAGTCAACCATCTGACGGCACACCAGAACAGCAACAGACTCAAGGACAAAAGACACAGAAAGGGAAAGGCGCAGGACCTCCCTAAATCGAACCATAAAAAGGACTACTACGGATAAAATGTAAAACATTGTCAGCCATGGAGGCATCGTCCGATAAAACCAAAGCCAAAGTGCCCGGGAGATTAAAAGATTGCCGGAGTGTGCGCAGTCGAGGACACTCCAGCAAAATGTGGCCGACCGTCAGCCGGGACCCACACCGACACAAGGGGGGATCCTCCTGACGCAACAGATGGCCGTGCGTCAGGTATGTATGGCCGATGCACAGCCAACACAGGACTACCGAGTCCCTGCGAGAAGCCCGCAGGGAGGAACGCCACACATCGGTCGTCCCCTTGACAGCCCGCAGTTTATTCGGGGCTGTCATGCCACGCCACTCAGCAGCCCACATCCCAATCAGCTTACGGCGCAACACCAGCTGCTGGTCGCGAGCCGTAAGGCCGATCTCCAAAGCCGGGGCGTCGATCGCCCCTTTGGCCAGCCTGTCTACACGTTCGTTCCCTGGGATGCCAACATGACCGGGCGTCCAAACCAAGACCACCGAACGACCAGAACGGGCAATGGCGGAAACAGACTCCTGAATGGAGGACACCAGAGGAGAGGAGGGATAGCAGCGGTCGATGGCCTGAAGGCTGCTCAGGGAGTCACTGCAGATCACAATGGACCTACCTGAGCAGAAACGCATATGCTCAAGAGCGCGCAATATGGCCACCAGCTCTGCAGTAAAAATACTGCAGCCAGCCGGCAAGGAGCGCTGCTCAACATGGGCAGCATGAGCAAAAGAGTAGGCAGTGCGACCATCAACCAGGGAACCATCAGTGTAGACAGTCTCACAGTCCGAAAATGAGGCGAGGAGCGCAAGAAAATGGTGACGGAGGGCCACAGGCGGAACCGAGTCCTTGGGTCCCTGTGCCAAGTCCAGACGGACGGACGGCCGGGACAAACACCAGGGAGGCGTAGGTGCACGGACCCGGAAGGGAGGCGGAAAAGGGAATGAACCCAATTCCGACAGCAGGGACTGAACGCGGACAGCGACGGAAAGCCCAGACCTAGGTCGCCGTTCGGGCAGATGGAGGACCATGGCAGGGAAAAGCAGGCGACGATTGGGATGGCCTGGCGAGCAATGCACGTGGACAGCATAGTCGGCGAGCAGTCGATGGCGGCGAATCCGCATCGGGGGAACCCCAGCCTCCACCAGTAGACTATCCACGGGGCTCGTACGAAAAGTGCCAGTTGCAAGCCGGACCCCACAGTGGTGTATGGGGTCTAACAACTTCAACACTGAGGGTGATGCAGACCCATAGGCCAGGCTCCCATAATCAAGCCGAGACTGCACAAGGGCTCTGTACAATCGCAGCAGCGTGCAGCGATCCGCACCCCAAGACGTGTGGCTAAGGCAGTGGAGGGCGTTGAGGTGCCGCCAGCATTTTTGCTTCAGCTGAGTAATATGAGGAACCCATGTGAGCCGGGCATCAAACACGAGTCCCAAGAAGCGGCAAGTGTCCACCACTTCAAGCAGGTGGCCGTCGAGGTAAAGTTCAGGATGAGGGTGGACCGTCCGACGCCTGCAGAAGTGCATAACTCGAGTCTTGGCTGCAGAGAACTGAAAACCGTGAGTCAGAGCCCATGATGCTGCCTTCCGAACGGCTACCTGCAGCCTGCGTTCGGCGACTCCCGTAGTCGTGGAGCTAAAGGAGATGCAGAAGTCGTCGGCATACAAAGAAGGAGACACCGACGACCCCACGGCTGCAGCCAGACCATTAATGGCCACTAGAAATAAGGACACACTCAACACCGAGCCCTGCGGGACCCCATTTTCCTGTGTATAAGAAGAACTAGAGGCGGCACCGACTTGCACCCGGAAAGAGCGGTGCAATAGAAAGGTTTGAAGAAAAGCCGGGAGCCGACCACGAAGACCCCACTCATACAACGTGGCGAGGATGTGATGCCTCCATGTGGTGTCATATGCCTTCCGCAGATCGAAAAATACAGCAACGAGATGCTGACGTCGGGCAAAGGCCGTACGAATAGCAGATTCCAGCCGCACCAAATTGTCCGTGGCAGACCGGCCCCGACGGAAGCCACCCTGGGATGGAGCGAGGAGACCGCGCGACTCAAGGACCCAACACAAACGCCGCCCCACCATACGTTCGAGCAATTTGCACAAAACGTTGGTGAGGGTAATGGGACGATAGCTGTCCACTGCCAGTGTGTCCGCACCGGGCTTCAAGATGGGGACAATAACACCCTCTCGCCATTGCGACGGGAACATGCCTTCGCTCCAAATGCGGTTAAATACCGCGAGAATGTGTCTCTGGCAGTCCCGGGAGAGATGCTTCAGCATCTGCGCGTGGATGCAGTCCGGTCCTGGTGCTGTATCAGGGCAATCGGCGAGGGCAGCAAGGAATTCCCTCTCGCTGAAAGGAGCATTGTATTTTTCAGAACGACGCGTGTGAAATGAGAACTGCGTCCGCTCAGCTCGCTCCTTTAGAGAGCGAAAGGTGGGGGGATAAGATGCAGTCGCCGAGCTCATCGCAAAGTGCACGGCAAGCTGTTCAGCAATGGCGGCAGCGTCCGTGCAGACAGCGCCGTCCAAGGAGAGCCCAGGTACACCCATAGGGGTCTGGTATCCATAAATCCGCCGGATCCGGGACCACACGAGCGAGGGGGAGACACGGGAGCCCAAGGAGGAGACATACCGCTCCCAGCACTCCTGCTTACACCGTGCAATAAGACGGCGGGCCAAGGCACGGAGCCTCTTAAAGGCGATGAGAGTCTCCAGAGACGGGTGCCGCCTATGACGCTGGAGAGCCCGCCGACGGTCGCAAATAGCCTCAGCAATCTCCGGCGACCACCAGGGTACAGCCTTCCTCCGAGGGAGTCCAGAAGAGCGGGGGATGGCAGCCTCGGCCGCCGAAATGATGGATGTGGTTAAGACACGGACCACCCCGTCAATGTCACCTTGGGGGGGAGACTCAATGGTTGTAGCAGAAGTAAAAGCCGGCCAGTCAGCCCTGTGGAGAGCCCAGCGGGGCAGGCGCCCAGAAGAATGACACTGGGGCAGTGACAAATAGATGGGAAAATGGTCACTACCACAGAGGTCAGGATGCACTCGCCAGTGGAGGGATGGGACAAGTCCGGGGCTGCAAAGAGAGAGATCGATGGCCGAGAAAGAGCCATGGGCCACACTGAAATGCGTGGGAGCACCGGTATTCAAGAGGCTAAGGTTGAGCTGAGCCAACACATGCTCCACGGCCCGACCGCGGTCATCGGAGACAGTCCCACCCCATAGAGGGTTGTGGGCATTGAAATCGCCTAGAAGCAGCAAAGGTGGCGGAAGTTGAGCCAGCAGTGCAGCCAAGACATGTCTTTGGAGCTCCCCATCCGGAGGAATGTAAACAGAGCAAACAGTAATAGCCGGGGAGAGCTCAACCCTGACAGCGACTGCCTTTAAAGGCGTCTGAAGGGGTACTGGCGAGCTACAGACAGAGTGGTGAACAAAAAGACAAACCCCACCTGACGCTCGTTGACAGGCAGCGCGGTTCTTATAGTATCCCCGATAACCGCGAAGGGCGGGGGTCCGCAGTGCCGGAAACCAAGTTTCCTGCAGAGCAATGCAGAGAACAGGGGAATCACTCAGAAGCATCCGGAGCTCATGCTGGTGGCGGAAATAACCACCGCAGTTCCATTGGAGAATGGAAGCAGGAAGGGACTGGGAGGGCGGGAATGCGACTAAGAGGCAGACAGCGCCTCAGAGCCAACTGCCGCCACCGGGGGAGAGTCAGCTGAGTCCATAGGAGAGGCCCCCAAGGGTTCCGTGAGGGCGAGATCCGCGGCAGAGACGAGGATCTCCACCTCATCCCCGGAGCCAGGACTAGGTACAGCAGGCGGTGCTGAAACCGCCGGAACATCCTTCTTCTTGGACACATGCCGTTCCTTCTTCTCACGTCGGCCCTTAGGGTGAGAGGGCTGGGAGAGCTTCTCTGAAGGAGCGTCGGAGGCTGACGACGACGCAGAAGCCCTACGACCAGCAGGTGGCGGAACCTTCAGCCACTGGCTGACATCCGGCTGGGTAGGAGAAGAAACGGAGGAAGGGAGAGCCCCGAGGGACCCCTTCCGCGAGAGAGGAACCGGCGGAGGCAACGCCGGCGGAGAAGGAGGGGGAGGGATCGAGCCTCCCAGTTGTGGAGCAGATGTCACTCCCGAAGTAAGCGTGGGGGGAGTGACAGAAGAGGGTTTGCCCCCAACTGCTAAGGGAGCAACAGAGGAAGGCTTGCCCCCAGGCACGAGGGGGGCAGACAGAGATACACGGCCCCGAGGGCCCACTGAAGGCGGCACAGATGAGGCGACAACCGTCGCTCGCGTGGGCGACGATAACGTGGCTGCAGCATAAGATGTTCGAATGGAAGCAGGATACAACCTTTCATATTTCTGTTTAGCCTCTCGATAAGTAAGCCGGTCCAGGGTCTTAAATTCCATGATCTTCCGCTCCTTATGAAGAACGGGGCAATCTGGCGAGCATGGAGAGTGGTGCTCCCCACAGTTGACACATATAGGCGGAGGCGCACATGGAGAATCAGGATGAGAGGGGCGTCCGCAATCTCGACATGTAGCGCTGGATGGGCAACGAGAGGACATATGCCCAAACTTCCAGCACTGGAAGCACCGCATCGGGGGAGGCACGTATGACTTGACATCGCAACGGTAAACCATCACCTTGACCTTCTCGGGCAAGACATCACCCTCGAAGGCCAAGATAAAGGCACCGGTGGCCACCCTGTTTGTCTTGGGTCCTCTATGTACACGACGGACAAAATGCACACCATGTCGTTCAAAGTCGGCTCTCAGCTCGTCATCGGATTGCAACAAGAGGTCACGATGGTAAATAATCCCCTGGATCATATTTAAGCTACTGTGGGGAGTGACGGTAACAGGGACATCACCCAGCTTATCACACAAGAGCAACGCTCGTGACTGGGCTGGGGAGGACGTCTTGAGGAGGATGGACCCATTCCTCATTTTTGACAACCCCGCCACTTCCCCAAACTTATCCTCCAGGTGTTCCACAAAAAACATAGGCTTCGTTGTAAGAAAGGAGTCACCATCAGTCCTGCTGCAGACAAGGTATTGCGGTACGTAAGGCTCCCGCTTGGCACTAGATCGGTGTCCCTCCCATGGCGCAGCCAACGAGGGGAACGTCTGGGGGTCATATTGCGCAGCATCAAAGTCGACTCTACCTCGCTTAGAGACACTGGTGGCCGTGCGACCACCAGCTTGGTGTGATTTATTGTGCTTCATTGCGCCACATCCGCCCAGATGCCACCTACTCCGAACGAGGGCTCTCCCCAAGGGCGCCACCCAGCCAAAGCAACGGGTACCTGGCTGATATCCCATTGCCCGGAGTCCCCGTGCCCCAGACAAGATGGGCACATACTCCTTGGCATGCATGGGGAGGAAACAGCTCTGGCATCTGTAGTGCGATCCCTGCGTGGTCAGGGGGCTACCACCAAGAGGGTACATGACGACCCCACCACAACGGACTGGCTACCGTGCTGGATTTTAGGTGTTGAAAGGGTCCAAAGTTGTCGTGGGCGCTAAGAAGAAGAGTGCGCAGAAGGCGAGAAGGAGACAACCCAGAAGATGTTGGGCGTAGTCCCCCCCCCCCCCCTCACACGACAATAGGTAACATGCAAGATGGTGGAGCATGATGGACCAATAGAAAAACACCACGTAAGGTGTCCTTCCCCAAATGGCACGCACTAACAACGGAAATTTGGAAAAAAAATAGGTCAAACCCAAGAGGGGACCATCACAGAAGGCCGAAACGTTTGAGACTCCTTTTAGTCGCCTCTTACGACAGGCAGGAATACCGCGGGCCTATTCTTACCCCCGAACCCGCAGGGGGGGATGTCTGATGACCTGAAGATGTTGATTAGGGAAAAGAAAAATCTCTACAAAAATGGTTATCAACTAAATCACTATAGGACAGACAAAACTACCAGACAACAAATTACAAATTAAGAAACAGAATTAAATTAGAAAAGAACAAGATGTGGGAAGAGAAATGTATTCAAATTCAGAGTCTAATAGGTGGATCAGAAACAACAGAAGTGTGGAGGAAAATTACCAGTATGAAGAAAACACAAGTAAACAAAGCAGTGGACAACCTAATTCCCTTAAAGGAATGGAAAAAGTAATACGTGGACCTTTTAACTGAAGATGGGCCATATTACATGCAAGGGAATGAAGAGAAGATGGAAGTAACTGACCGAAATGTAAACATTACAATAGAGGAAGTGAATTGTGCAAAAATTAAAATGAAGAATGGCCAATCACCTGGTCAAGGAAACATTCCTGTTGAATAATTGAAGGCTGGAGGAAGATATCTGAAGAAATGAATAACCTGCCTGATGAACAACTGTTGTAAAGGGATTGAAATTCCCTCAGAATGGAAAAAGTCATATATGGTTTCTATTTTAAAGAAAGGGAATAGAAAAGACACAAACTGCTATGGAGGCATTAGTGTCAACTGTACAATGAGCCACTTATTTGGCAAGATAATGTTTGAAAAAATTAGACAAAATGTTGGCCACCATATAGGGGAATACCAGAGTGGGTTTAGGCAGAACAGATCATGTACAGATAACTTATTTATTTTACAACAACTAATGGAGAAATTTATGGCAGTAGGGAAGGAGCTACACATTGTCTTTGTAGATTTAGCAAAAGCTTATGATACAGTCCCTGAATCTAAGCTGTGGGAAGCTATGAATGGAGAAATTTATGGCAGTAGGGAAGGAGCTACACATTGTCTTTGTAGATTTAGCAAAAGCTTATGATACAGTCCCTGAATCTAAGCTGTGGGAAGCTATGAAAGATACAGGTATGGATGATCAACTTTTACAAATTATTACCGAAATGTACAGAGATAATGTGATACATGTTGTGGGTTGGCAAGAGAGCCAATCCGGTACTACAAGAGGAAGCCGAAAGGCATGCTTTTTAGCTATCGCAGGCTGGTGTGAGGTCTGGAACAGGACAAGGAAATTAGACTTAGAAAAAACTGACGTAGCTGGTGGAATACTTAACTTTAATCCATAAATGGTGAATGTCGCTCTTGACGGTACATGTTTTACAGTATCAATAGTAACTGGTAATGGCGCCTTGCTAGGTCGTAGCAAATGACGTAGCTGAAGGCTATGCTAACTATCGTCTCGGCAAATTAGAGCGTATTTTGTCAGTGAACCATCGCTAGCAAAGTCGGTTGTACCACTGGGGCGAGTGCTAGGAAGTCTCTCTAGACCTGCCGTGTAGCGGCGCCCGGTCTGCAATCACTGATAGTGGCGACACGCGGGTCCGACATATACTAACGGACCGCGGCCGATTTAAAGGCTACCACCTAGCAAGTGTGGTGTCTGGCAGTGACACCACAGTACAGATTAAATGAGGTCCAAAGTTATGAGAACCTATTAATGTCACTAAAAATTTACGACAAGGTTGCAGTATGTCACCCATCTTGTTCAATTTATATGTAGAAGTGGCTCTCTGAAATTGGGAGAATAGGAATGGGAATCACTGTCAATGATGAACAGATTCTTTCATTAAGTTTTGCTGATGATCAGGCTATTATAGCACAAGATGATTATGACCTTAAGAGAGTTCATAATATGATGATTATATCAGTAATACAACAGATGGGGACTACAAATGATTCTAACAAAAACACACTATCTGGTGGTGAATAGTGAGGCTAAACTTGAAGTACACATCAATGACAAAGCAGTTATGAGACAAGTAGAGAAATTTAAATATCTCGGGGCACATATTGATGAAAATGAATTGGGCCATACAAAAGAAAATGTAGAACACAGCAAAGAAAAAAAAGTGTTAGAGTGTATGAATTCTTTTTGGTGGGATAAGAATATTTACAACAGCAATAAGAAAAGAGTGGGTAAGATAATGGGGATCAGAACTATGGATCTTAAATGTGGATCTCAAAAGAAGACTAACAGCTGTGGAAATGGATTGTTTGCATAGTAGTGACAGAATATCAAGACTCAAAAGAAAAACTAATGATGAAGTAAGAGCTAGAATGAAGGCAAACGATACAGTGATAGAATTGAAAGAAAATCATTAAAATGGTATGGACATATGATGAGAATGCCAGATCATCGGTGGCCAAAGAAGGTTTATGAATGGAAACCACCCGGCAGACATAAAAGCAGAAGACCACGGCATTCTTGGACAGAGCACATAAATGGTATAACGGAACATCGCAGCATCAACAAGGAAGATGCATTGGATAAAGAAGCTTGGCAGAGGATAACAGGAATACAACAATATGTCATTATTAATTAATCTTTTTATTGATTAGTTTTGTAATAATAATAATAATAATTTTTTAAGTGTTGTAGAGAAAACAGGATTCAGCTGTTCATTAGAGAATGCAAAGTACTGTATGGAAGAGGCAACACCTATGCAGTTTGACAAAACTGAAATTCAACCCACCTCTCCTACTGACCCAGCAGACATAAGTGCGGAAGACCACATCTTTCTTGGACAGACCACATAAATCGAATAATGGAACATCGCAGCATCGACAAGGAAGATGCACTGGATAAAGAAGCTTGATGGAGGATAACAGGAATACAACAATATGTTGTTATTAATTAATCTTTGTATTGATTAGTCCTGTAATAATAATAATTGTTAAGTACTGTAGAGAAAACAGGATTCAGCTGTTCATTAGAAAATGCAAAGTACTATATGGAAGAGGCAACACCTATGCAAGTTGACAAAACTGAAATTAAACCCACCTCTCCTACTGAAATTAGGAAAATAATAAATTCACTCAAAAGTAAAAGCTCATTTGGAGTTAATGGCATTTCCAACAGAATACTAAAAGCTTGTTCCCAACAGATATGTAGGATCCTCAGCCATATATGTAGTAGCTTACTGAAACAGGGCATTCTTCCAGATAGACAAATATGCTATTGCTAAATTATTGCATAAAAAGTGGGATAGGTCTGATGCCAATCTCACTTCTGATAGCTTTATCCAAAATTCTTGAAAAAGTAATGTTTTCAAAAGTAACATCACATATTTGTAAAAATGAAGTACTAACAAAATGTCAGTTTGGTGTTCAGAAAGGCTTTTTGACAGAAATGCTATATATGCTTTTACTGATCAAATATTAAATGCTTTGAAGAACTGAACATTGCCCATTGGATACTTTGCGATTCCTCAAAGGCTTTTGTCTGTGTGCATTATGAAATTCTTCTAGGTAAGCTTAAGTATTGTAGTATGAGAGGGACAATTCACAAATGGTTTAATTCATATTTAAGTGGAAGAATGCAGAAGGTTTAAATTAACAGTACAGATAGTATGCAAAAATCAGCAGACATTTCTTTGAGGAACTCGGGATATTCGCAATACCTTTGCAATACATATATTCACTTATGAAATTCATCATTAATAACACACCCCAATTCAAAAATAATAGCAAAGTGCACAGCTGCAACACTAGAAGAAAGGATATTCTTCACTATTCTGTGTTAAATCTGACTTTGGCACAGAAAGAAGTGAATTATGCTGACACAAAAATCTTTGGTCATTTGCCAAATAGCATTAAAGGTCTGACAGATAGCCAACCAACATCTAAAAACAAATTAAAAGAATTTCTGAATGACAACTCCTTCTACTCAATAGAAGAATTTTTACATATAAAGTAGTAACTTTAAAAAAATTGATTAACTATATTGTGTAAAGAAAACTTATGTTAAATTGACACGTTCCACATCATTACGAAATGGAACAAATATTAATATAACTTAAGGGGACATGCTCGTGAAAATGACCAAAAATTTGAAAAAAAATTTCTTGGTCTAGAAAAGAGCATTTAATGCTGATTTCAAAAATGTATAGTTTATGGGCACTATCATCTTCCATTCGTTCTAAAATTGAGGTTGAATGTAATATAGCACAGGGGCCACGCCCATCTGTCAGTTTGAAGAATGTCAGAATACGTGATGCATTATTTTGTTCTTCTGTTTTTTCTGTCGTTAGTTACAGATTGTTAACACAGGTGTCTTCTAGAAGGCACTGACTCTCGGAACTAAAGTACAGGCATATCTAAAAGGCTATGGTTTGAATGTAAACAAAGATCTGAGAATATATGATTTCGGTATTTCATGTGTGTGTGGTTTTGTAGTTATTGTGTTGTTTTGTTTCTGTGTGTGTGTTCCCTGTGCTACAAATGCTGAGACTAAAGGAATTTAGCCCCAAACGAAAGTTTCACGGCAACCAGTTCCAAACACAAGAGAATAATACACATCAGTTGCTTCAAAAGTCGCCTGCAGAAACTATGTCTACAGGCAGTGCTTCTAAATGTAAACTTTCACTTTCTAAATGTAATAAGAACAAGCCTAGTAGTATTGTGAGCAGCAATAATGACAGATATGTTATTGTGAACCTAAATATGCTGTAGTAGTATTGTGAGCAGCAATAATGACAGATATGTTATTGTGAACCTAAATATGCTGTCAAGACGAGTACTGTGAAATGTAAGTGTGGTGTCACCGCCAGACACCACACTTGCTAGGTGGTAGCCTTTAAATCGGCCTTGGTGTGTTGAGCCGCTGCCACCAGGCTCTCAGCCACGTGTACCGCACTGGCAAGCAAATGCAGTGCTAAAATCATGCCCGCGGTGTGCTACTACACATTCGCGTGAGAATTGCCCGTCACGCCAAGCTATTTGCTTTTACTGTAATAAAAAAGGGCATGTTCAAAGTGTTTCCCAGAAAAAGCTCAGATCGGAAGCTCAAAACCATTCCAGGCCCTTTGCTTCGCGCCGGAATCGGAATCGAACCAAGGATATTCAGGCTCGCGAAACTTCGCCCATGGAAATTCATGTAGTTCATGCCACTCCGCCCAGTGCCACTCTCTCTAACAGTGACTGTGTTCGTCCCACAAATAGTGTGCGTCGACATCGCAGGAACTCCCGTCAAGTCGCAAGTGATTTTGTACCAGTGTCAGTTCACACTGCACGAGACAGTCGTTCTTGTCATCAGCAGGGCAATAAACTTTTTGTGGACTTGGACATTAACGGCTAAGTGATACCATTCCAGCTCGATACTGCGGTTGCAGTTTCACTGATCAATCAATACACTTACAAACTGCTGGGCACACCTCCGTTGCGTGCCGCAACTGTTAAGTTAACTAGCTATTTGGCTCACAAGATCCCTGTGTTAGGACAGTGCAGCCTTCTAGCAACATACCAGGGACAAACAAAACTTGTGTCATTTTACATTCTTCATTCTTCTTCTGCAGTGAACTTGTTTGGTTTCGATTTATTTCAGTTGTTTAACTTGTCTATAGTAAATCAGGTCCTATCAGTGAACCAGACTGTGCCTTCAGACAGTGTTTCTCGTCTATGTGAAGAATTTGCAGACATATTTGCACCAGGCCTCGATTGCGCTAAGAACTATAAAGCACATGTGGAACTGAAAGTAAACAAGCAACCGAAATTTTTCAGAGCGCGCAATGTTCCCCACGCATTGCGTGATGAGGTCGCAAAAACAATACACGATTTGGAACCACAAGGTGTAATTGAACGTGTACAGGCTTCTCTCTGGGCATCACCCTTAGTAATTTTACCAAAACCTTCCGGAAAATTGAGACTTTGTGTGGACTTCAAGGCAACAGTGAATCCACAACTAGTGACTGCAACTTTTCCTTTACCCCGCCCGGCAGATCTTTTTGATGAACTGTGCCCGGGTAAATATTTTTCGAAGTTGGACTTAGCAGATGCGTACTTGCAAATACTGGTGGACGAAGAATCCCATCGCGTTTGAGTGGTTAACACGCATCTTGGTTTGTATCGATTCAAACGACTGCCATTCGGGTGTGCATCCGCTCCTGCATTGTTTCAGCAATATCTACAAACTGTTTGTGCGTCGGTCCCTACTGCAGCAAACTATCTGGACGATATTGCGATCTCCGGAAAGACGGAAGAAGAACATTTAGCCAATCTCAGAACATTATTTCAGGTCTTACGACAAAATGGTCTTCGCTTGCGGAAGGACAAATGTGTGTTTTTTGCTCGTGACTTACCCTATCTGGGACATGTACTCAATGCCCAAGGCATACATCCCAGTCCAGAGCACCTCCGTGCCATACAAGACTTGCCTTCGCTGCAGTATTTGAAGCAGCTACAGAGTGTGCTGGGAAAAATAAATTACTATAACAAATATATGCCACATGCCTCTTCCATTTCAGCTCCGCTTCATCGCTTACGCCGTAAAGGTGTTCCATTCGTCTGGACGACGGAATGCGAACGCGCCTTTCGCCAGTTGAAATCGGCATTGCTTTCCAATACTTGCCTTACGCCATTCGATCCCCGGAAGCTCCTTTTGTTGATGGTGGATGCATCGGATTTCGGGATCGGTGCTGTGCTTGCGCACAAAGATGGTTCGCACGATCGCCCTATTGCCTTTACGTCCAAATTGCTCTTGTCTGCGCAACGAAATTATTCACAGATCGAGAAAGAAGCATTGGCTCTCGTATTTGGTGTTACAAAGTTTCATGATTTCTTGTATGGTCGTCACTTTACCATCATTGCAGACCACAAACCTTTGACATCGCTTTTTCATCCGACCAAGCCTGTACCTCCACGTACAGCGCAGAAATTCATTCGCTGGTCTATTTTCCTCTCAAAGTACCGCTGCGATATCTTATATCGGTCCACTGCTAAGCACGGAAACGCTGGAGCGTTGCCCCATTTGCCTGTTGCTGAGGATAGAGCATTCGATTCCTCCGAACTTGCTTGCATGTTCATTGATTCGGAAACCGATGACGTGGTCGAATCATTTCCGATTGATTTTCATCATGTAGCTACAGCCACAGCTTCCGACCCTGTCCTTGCTACCGTTCTGCGTTTTGTTGCTACGCAATGGCCCTTGTCAAAATCACGGATCGGGGATCCATTGGTTCGCCGATTTTTTGCTCACCAGGAGAGACTTTTTGTATGACGTGGTGTTTTGCTGTTGCGTTCTGATAATGATCAGTCCAGGGTCGTGGTCCCACGTTCGTTACAGTCCTCTGTCTTACAGCTTCTCCACCAAGGACATTGGGGTATAGTGAGAACGAAACAACTTGCTCGTCAGCACTGTACTTGGTTCGGAACCGATGCCGCGATTACGAATATGTGCTCTTCTTGCATGGTGTGTGCCGAACAACAATCAGCACCACCACGGAAATTCTTTGCATGGCCAAAAGCCACTTCCCCTTGGCAACGCTTACACATTGATTTTGCTGGCCCATTCTGGAATGCTCGATGGTTGGTTGTGGTAGATTCATTCAGTAATTTTCCTTTTGTTGTCCAGATGTCTTCCACGACATCATCTGCCACCATCCACGCGTTATCCGCTATATATTGCATTGAAGGTCTTCCACAGACTATTGTTTGCGACAATGGCCCACAATTCATGTCCGCAGAATTTCAGTCATTCTGCGAGGCCAATGGTATTCAACATCTGACATCCGCGCCATTTTCGCCACAGTCAAACGGTGTCACTGAATGATTGGTCAGGACTTTCAAGTCACAGATGTTGAAGTTGAAAGAGTCGCATTCTCGGGAGGACGCGTTATTGCTCTTTTTGTCCTCGTATCGCTCTCAGCCCCGAGATGGTCGCTCGCCGGCTGAGTTGCTCCACGGTCGCCCTTATCGAACCTTGATGTCTTTGCTACATCCGCTGCATCAGGTTCCTGTGCAGCGGCAGACTCCTACTTTTGCCCCAGGCGACACTGTCTACTACTGCCACTATCGAGGTTCACGGCACATTCTTCGCTGCCTCGGCCGCGCTATGTATCTGGTTTTGGGGGCCTCTGGTGAGGTGCGTCGGCATTTCAATCAGCTGCGCCTCTGTCGTCGCACGGGATCTGCCGCTCCCCGTCTGCTTTCAGCGACGGTGTCGTCCGGTCAGCGCCCTGGGGACCCATCTACTGGCTCGCCTCAGCCCCAGGTGTTACCGACGCTGCCTTCCATTTTGCCCCATGGCGACGCGCCGCCGCCGCCTGTTCTCCCGCCAGCGATGCCCGCAGTGGACGCATCGCTGCAACCGCCAGGCGCCTCCCTGGGTCACGCGCCGCCGATCGCTTCCCGTGACCAGTTGTCCTTCGACATGGAACTCTTGCCCACTCTGGACCATATGTAGTCTTCACCCGTCGGGTGTCCCAGTCCGATGGAGGTCGACCCTTCGGCCCCCCCTGACTGTCTGCGGGCACATACACCGCATGTTGGCGTGCACCCTCGAGCAGTTTTTCAGGCGTTTCCTAGCTCCCCTAGCTCCGTTAGTATACGTCGGACCCGCGTGTCACCACTATCAGTGATTGCAGACCGAGCGCCGCCACACGGCAGGTCTAGAGAGACTTCCTAGCACTCGCCCCAGTTGTACGACCGACTTTGCTAGTGATGGTTCATTGACAAAATACGCTCTCATTTGCCGAGACGATAGTTAGCATAGCCTTCAGCTACGTCATTTGCTACGACCTAGCAAGGCGCCATTACCAGTTACTATTGATACTGAATTATGTACAGTCAAGAGCAACACTCATCATTAGTGGATTAAAGTTAAGTATTCCACCGGCTACGTCCGCTTTTCTTAAGTCTAATTTCCTTGTCCTGTTCCAGACCTCACGTCAGCCTGCGTGAGCTAAAATGCGTGCCTTTCGGCTTCCTCTAATAATACGGTGTTGGCACTCCTGCCAACCCACAACAGTAAGTACTGTATTTGTGAAGATAGTATTGACGTTTCTGAGGACATTTCACCAAGGAAGTCTTTCAAGTCGGTTAGCGATTGCCTGTAACTCGTGTAAGATGCACAATGATTCTATGACATCGCCAGTAACTGATAGTCGACATTACGGTGTAAATATTCAGCTTACTTATGCAATGCGATGTATTGGAAGGGGAAGGAGAGCTGCCCAGACTTTTTGTACAGTGACGGATTTGCCTCCACCTCCACTAAGGCTTGACAGATACAATAAATTAATACATAATGCTTTATGTGGTGTAAGTGCACATTCAATGAAAATAGCAGCAGAGAAGCAGTAGCCTTGTCTGAGAATACAGACACTGTAGCAGCATTTGATGGATCTTGGCAGAAGAGAGGTCATACTTTTCTGAATGGGGTTGTAACTGCCACATTTACTGAAACCGGTAAGATGGTGGTGGTTGTTGGGATGTTTAAGGGGGACTAAAGGTAAGATACTATGTTATGAATGTCTAACAAAGCACTGCCAGGGTTGTTCAAGTAAATTTCTTGACACCCAGTTTTGTGTAAATAACTTTGATGGCCCAAGTTGAAACATGGAAATGAAAGGAGCTCTAAACATTTTTAGAAGATCAGAGGTCAGTTATGGTGTGAGGTATGTATGCTACCTTGGGGACGGGGATTGTAAAGGACACACTACTGTTGTTAATAACAGACCATATGGGGACACTCTAATAGAAAAGCTTGAATGTGTTGGGCATGTACAAAAAAGAACAGGAGCTCAGCTGAGAAAATTATGTGAAAACTTCAGTGGAAAAAAACTGTCAGACGGAAAACACATAGGTGGTCCAGGTCATCTTACTGAAAGTGAAATTGATTCTTTGACTCAATATTATGGATTAGCAATAAGGGGAAATGTAGTACATTTGGAGAACATGAGAGAAGCTGTTTGGGCAACATGGTTTCACGAGCGTCAACAGATGAAACCCCACAACATGGTTTGTGTTCAAAAGGGGAAGATTCATGGTGCAAGTCCTGGTTGCCACTTGCTGTAATGGAGACAATTAGGCATATCTGGTAAATAAAAATCTACTTAGGAAATGTATGCATGGTCTCTCTCAGAATGCAAATGAAAGCTTCAACAGCTGTATATGGGAGAGGATACCTAAAACTGTATTTGTTGGGCTGATAGAGCTGAAGATTAGTGTAATGGATGCAATAACAACATTCAATGATGGTGCAATTTCAAGAATCAATCTTACGAAGAAATTGAACATCGAGACGGGAAGGAATATTGCTTCAGCTCTAACTGCTATTGATAAGCGGAAGGTAACCGAAGCAGAGACAGCTGCAGAAGTTGCTGCCAAGGAGTCAAGGATAAAGAAAAGAATGAAGAAAAAGAGTACGAAGGATAAGGAAACAGGAGGACAACTGGAGTATGCCGCTGGAATGTTCTAAGTAAGCATAGTGACAAGTTAATTAATCTGTAAACCTTCTTTTGCGATTTACTAAAAACTTGAATATTCATCACTCAGGTACACGTTTCTCCTAAATGACTGAAGTTAAACTCACAAAAATTGGTACAGATATTTAAAATGACCTCTTCTGCCTCCCTTGCCTACTATTTCCTGAAAAATTTTTAACATGATGATGATGTCGGTGATATCTGAGCTACTTTTTTAAACATTTTTGTTGTAGCAAAATAAATTACTTATCTTTTTCACAGATCAGCATCAGGGAAGGAAATGGGAGGCATAAAAAAAACTTATGTGAATGTTGCCTGTGCTCTGACTGTGTTTCCAAGCTGTG
Source organism: Schistocerca piceifrons (assembly GCF_021461385.2). Taxonomy (NCBI): domain Eukaryota; kingdom Metazoa; phylum Arthropoda; class Insecta; order Orthoptera; family Acrididae; genus Schistocerca; species Schistocerca piceifrons. The sequence goes on from NC_060145.1 coordinate 335,018,672, forward strand.
CAGTCAGTGGCTCCACAGTGAAATAGTGTTCTGTTTTTTATACTATTATAAATATTGTTGTCAGCACCAAAATATAAAAAATATCTTAATGATTTTTTGGGAAATGCTTTGACTAATGGCCCTAATTGAGTGTAAGAATTTTGAGCTATCTCTCATGTATAGAGCAGTTACACTATGAGGGTGAAGATAATGCCAAAAATGCAGCCAGTTCAGGGGTGTGTCCCCTTAATGTAATGTAATTAGCAAAAAGACGTCCTGCATGCCAAACAGCGCAGAATCAGAAAACATCGAGTACACTAAATTCTCTTTTCTCAAACAACATCTTGAAAGCTATGGATCAAAGTAATCAAGTGGGAGCAGTATTTCTCGATTTCTGTAAACTCGTTGACTTAGCACCACGCAAATATTTATTAATAAGCATACAATCATATGGGTGTATCGAATGAAATTTGTGACTGGACTGAGAATTGCTTAGTATGAAGGACATATTATATGTGATGGAGAGACATTGACATAAGTAGAAGTAACTTAAGGTATGGCCATGGAAGTGTATTGGGATCCTTGCTGTCCATGAGGTACATAAGTGACCTAGTGGGCAATATTAATAGTGCCCTCAGTCTTTTTGCAGGTGATGCAGTAGTCTATAATTAACTTCCATCTGAAAAATGCTATGTAAACATCCAGCCAGATCTTTATAAGATTTCAACATGCTGCAAAGGTTGGCAGGTTGTTTTAAATGTACAGAAGTGCATAAAATACAAAAAAGTAGTATCTTATCACAACATTATCAACAAGTCACAAATGGAATGAATGAATTCACAAAAATATGTGGGTATAACAATTTATGAGAATATTAAATGGAGTAACCACACAGGCTCAACCATAGTCCAGTGTTTCAACATCTGAAGCTGGCAGCAGACTATATTGTTAATGGACTACAAGAATCATCTGAAGCTGTTAAAATCAATACATGTTTGTGTGGTGAATTTTTCGTGGAATACCTTCACCTAAAATACTCAATTCAGGCTATAATAGAAAAGTAACTTCTAAAAGATTTGATAAATCACAATAAAAATTGACCTCCAAATACAATGGAAATTTATGATGATATAGTTATCTCTGGCCTATAGAATTTATGATGAGTGGAAAAGTGACTGATCTGAAAGTTGTCAGGGATCACAACCGTTTAAAAGTGAAAAGGTTAATTTAATTCAGAAAGAGATAATTTCAAGCAGTTATGCTTCAGTCACTGAGCATGCCTGGATATCATAGCAATGCAATCAACAACAGCAAGAATCTTACATGACTTTGACTGAAATTTTTATTGCAAAATATCAGGAATTATAGAGCATGTTAATCTTTAAAAATTTTCTCAATACAAACCTGCAGCCATTATATAATCTTCGGAAACATAATGCTATGCCAACCCACTGGGTGGAGGCACAGATAGTACAAAGATAATTTATGCAAAAGACACAGCATTTTATGTGACTACTAAGAAAACAACGGTGCAGCATTTCACTAAATAAAGCAAGTGACACATTTTGATTCATTGTCAGAAAAAAAGAGAAAATTCAGTCAGTCTACAAAGAAGACTACTAACAAAACACTTCTGTGATAACTGAGCACAGGCATAGTGCAGCAGGGTTTAAATAGTATAGCTCTATCGCGGTGCCATCTCATGGATGGATGACAATACACAGCTAATGCACGCAGCTTTCTGGTATGTACACATTACTTCATGCCTCTTCCATTAGGGAGCAGCTTGGATTTGTGACATGTCCATGGCGCCTTCCTCTGCAAGGCTCTGACTGTGATCACATGCTAATACTGGAGCATATGGTCAGAAGTGCATGGGACACGGGTAGTGTCACAGTTTGCCTTCTCTTGTCAACCCATACAGTAGGATGGGTGATGTCGGCACGAGCTACATGTCCACATCAAGTCCAGAGCTTGGTGGCGGTGATGCCACCACAGTTGGTGGCTGAGGCAGAGAAGACGGCTCCGGTGTGGGTGGTGGCTGCATCGGCACTGGTAGCAGTGTAGGAGAAGCTGCATCAGGTTCATCCATCAGTGATGAGAGGACCCTTTGTATGTTGTGCCAGGGACACAGCTGCATCAGGTGATCTGTCGAATGATGCAGACTGGCGTGGCAACATTGGTGTCCCACCCAGAGTCACCTGGTCGTCCACACTCAGGTGCAACTGGTCGTAATGACATGCACAGAGGCCCTCTTCTGTATGGACATCGCACCGACAGTGGCTGTGGTATTGGGAGATGATGGCGGAAATCCATTTTGGGCGATGACCACACCAATATGCCCAGACAGCCATCCGTACTGGAAACGGGACGACAACTGCACAAGTTGGTGTCTCTGGCCACACTTCAGGAGATGTAGGAGCATCCGGAATTGATGCCAGTGGAGTAGTTTGGCGGGGCTGTTGCTGCCAAACGGTGTGAAGCGGTAGGAAAACAGATATTGATCCAAGGCGACATTGGACAGGGACCGAGACATGTACTTTTTCATTTGCATTTTGAATGTTCTAACAAACCTGTCAGCCTCACGGTTGGCCTGAGGTGGAAGGGTTAGGCAAAAATTTAGTGAATCCTGCAGACATTGAAGAAAGAGATAAAAATACTACAAAACAAACTGAATGCCGCTCGGAGCCATCAGAATGATTATGAGCTAACGCCACCTCCAGCCCATACTGGGACGCATGTGTCACTAACATTAAATTTTGATCCACTTGGAGGTTAAAAGATAAGATGCACATTGTAACATAGACATCTGTTTCACACACCTGCAACCAGTGGAAAGATGTCCCATTATGCAGCAAGGCATGTACCAGTTGTGCAATTGACGACGCCCTGGCACAAACTGATGATGATAAACTATCTTACCACAAAATATGGAATTTCTTGAGTAATGTAGGATGCAGAACAGCCACAACAGCAGAGACATTCTGATGAAGGGGTTTGATACCACCACTACAGACCTTGAACCCAAGATAAACCACAGAAGGCTGAAAGAAGCAGCACTTTTCCAAACTTCATTTTAACGAAGTGGCCTGTAACACTGAAAAGAGTGTACTTAAGTTGTTGAGATGTTCAGCAGTGGAGGAGCCAGAGACCACAATATCACCAAGATAGTTGGTACAGCCAGGCACAGACCTTGTGAGTTATTCAAGAAACCATTGAAAAATTGCTGGGGCACTGGCCACGAAAAATGGTAGCAACGAGTATTGATAGAAGCCAAAAGGTGTATTAACGACCAGAAGCTGCTGACAGTCAGCATCAACAGGAAGGTGCAAATATGCACCCGAGAGGTCGATCTTGGAAAAGTACTGACCACTACTAAGCTTAGCTAAAAGTTCATCAGGTCATTGCAAAGGACATATGTCAATGATAGACTGAGTATTAACAGAGACTCTGAAATCACTGGAAAGGTGTAACCGCCCTGATGGCTTCTTGACAATAACTAATGGGGTTGCTCATTCGCTGGAAATGATCTGTTCAACAACCCCGGTGACCATGGGGCGATTGAGCTCCGTCCTGACTTGGTCACAGAGTGCCATCGGCACCGGGCGAGCCTCAAAGAAACAAGATCTGACCAAAGGTTTCATGGCGATATGAGCTTTGAAATTATTGGCACAAGCCAAGCCTGCAGAAAACACGGAGAAAAATTCAGAGCATAAAGGATAGGGTTGTGTATAAGGCACTAGATCAGAGATGAGATTAACTTCACTGGACATAGCAAACCCATAAAAGTTAAAGGCATCCAAACCAAACAAATTTTCGTTGTGTGCATTGTTCACCAACAGAAAAGTGAGCAGATGAACCACAGATTTGTATGTGATTGGGACTGAGAAACTACCTAATATTGGAATGTTTTGTCTATTGTAGGTGACTAATGTACGTGACACTGGCGCTAAAGGTGGAGAACCTAAGTCCATGCATATTTGCAAGTTGAATAATGACACAGCAGCTTCTGTGTCAACTTGCATGTGCAAAACTGTTTATAAACCTTGACTTTCATAAAAAGTTTATTGGGTGCAACAGAGATTGCTGATACACAAATGACGTCCCTATCAGCATCTGCAATAGGCTGTTGGAATTTTGCATTACAAACAGGAGCAATGTGGCCCATTTTGTTGCAATGGCGGCAAATGGCCCAACGCTTAGAACAATTTGACCGTGTTGTTGTCCGTGCTGTGCTACTAAAGTGGCTGTGGCTACCGCATTGGGTTGGGCTGATCACCATTATATTTTACTTGTGTGTGGATCGCTGCCACTATATTGTTCCCTTGTGAACCATTAGACTAACGGTGGGGGGAAGCGGGCTGAATTTCTGCAACCTCACATCATGATTCAATCTGAGTACCCACAACCATTGACAATGATGATGATGATGATGACGACGACTGGTTTGTGGGGTGCTCAACAATGTGGTTATCAGCGTCTGTGCAAATTCACAATCTTTTCACAGTCCAGTTTCACCCTTTTCCCGAATGATGATGAAATGATAAGAACAACACCAACACCCAGAACTGGCTGGGAATCGAACCCGGGATCCCGTGATCCAGAGGCAGCAACCCTAGGCACCAGACCACAAGCTGTGGGCACAGCTCTCAAAACCTCAAACGATTTTGTAATAGTCAGAAAATCCAAGAGAGAGGGGTTTTCACATCGAAGGTCCCGCTCACAAAATCAGGAGTCAGCCGAATGTTTGCATCATTAACCATTTGGTCGGCATACAGCTCCTTATGTACATCAATGACAAACTGACGACAGCTTAAACAGTGAAGCTCAGCTGCCAAGTCTTATCGGAATGTTCCGGTTTCTTGCGACAGCACAGAAATCCACTCAAGTGGCAATGATGTGTGTCTGTTTACAGTAATAGTTCAAAAGGAGGTCACACATGGTATCAAAAGAGAGTGAAGACAGATCCTGCAGGGGGGCCAGTTGGCAAAGGAGTTGATACATGCAAGGTGATAACCGACAAAAAAAGAAAGCACAGCATAAGGTAACATTAGTCAATCCCAAACCCATGAAAATGATTGTGAAGCATTTTTAAAAATTCCAAAGAACTTATAGTTAGTAAATTCATTGTCGCTGTCTCAGATGTATTTCATTGACTTTTGTCCAAATGGATGCAGATTTTGGTGCCTGAACTGAAGAAAGTAATTTCAGGAAATGATGCAATTTTTGATGAAACAAAATTCAGTTTTGGCAGAACAACTAGTGACCAGTGGCATGACAGGACTGACAAATAAAAGACAAATAAAAACAAGAAAGAAGGTGGAAATTCTAAGTGAACTGGTCAAGACACTGGACAACACAAGAAGGAATGTTGGATGTCTACACAATTTGACACTCATGCAGTAATGGCCTTGCATGCTGAATTGTTTGTCAGTGATGTTCCTGAATGCTATAATGATATACGATGGAGACATAATGAATGGAGAGAAGTCATCAACAAAGAAATTAAGTATCTGGAATTTAATGAGACAGGGGAGCTGCATGAGTCTTGTCCAGAGAAGAAACAAATTGATAGAAAATGAGTCTTCAAAATTAAATGGAAACAAGATTTGAAAATTGAAAGATATACAGCAAGGCTTGTAATTAAAGGATGTGCTCTGACATAGGGTTATGATTATGATGAAATGTACTGTCCTGTTGCATATTTGGTTATGCTGAGAACATTGGTGTCAATCATCATTGAAGAGGCTCTATATACATGCCAAATGGATGTCAAAAATGCCTTTCTACATGGGGAAATAGATGATGTCTACATTAAGATCCCTCAAGCTGTCACATGAAGAAAGAATCAAATCTTCAAATTAAAAAAAGGCCTTGTATGGATTGAAGCAGACTCCTCATATGCGGAATACAACATTTGATAGTATTGTCAAAAGTATTGGTCTTAGACAGTCAAATGTTGACAGAGGTTTGTATATGGGCAGTTCGGAAAGTAGTAGATCCTATCTTCTATTATACATAGACAACAATATACCGGCAAATGCTGCAAGCAACTCTGATATCAACAGGATTAAAAGCCTTTGGAAAAGTGATTTTTTATGTGACATATGGGAGGACCCATTTCTTGTCTTTGATTTCAGAAGGTCAGATGACAGAATGATTATGAGTCAGCCTATATAGAGGTGGAAACTAATGAAATGCTTTGACATGAACAATTGTAACCAATGCAGCCCAAACTGACAATGGAAAGCAAACCAGAGATAAGTATAATGATCAAGATTACATACTAATTTAATTGGGTGGATAAAAGATCTACTCACCAAGCAGTGGCAGAACACACACATAAAAGACGGTTATAATTAGTCAAGTTTTGGAGCCAGTGGCTCCTTCTTCAGGCAGAAGGGTCAAAGGGGAAGGAAGAGGGGTGAAGCAAAAAGGACTGGAGAGGTCTGGGAAAATAGGTAGAGTTCGGGAAAGTCACCCAGAACTGCGCATCAGGGGAGATTTAATGGACAGGATCGGCAATTCTAAACCATTTGATCAATTAATAGGTTGTTTGATATATACTATGTTTACAACATGAAAGGATCTGAGTGTAGCAATATATTATTTTGGCACATCCCAAAACAAACATATGGAATCCTCGGCAATTCTTAACCATTTTATCAATTAATAGGTTGTTTGATATATACTATGCTTACAACACAAAAGGACTTGAGTGTAGCAATATATTATTTCGGCACATCCCAAAACAAACCAATGGAATGCCATTGGAAGGAACTTAAAAGATATATGAAAGGAAAATTGGATCTTGGTTTGCACTATGGAAGATGAGGAGTACAGATGGCTTTCTGCTACACAGATGCAGACTTTGGCAGTATAGAAGACAGAAGTCTACATCATGATTCTTTTTGCAAGTGTGTCGAAATACTGGATATAGCTGAATTGAGGGGGAATGTTGAAGGTTCAGTTCTGTTATATCCTAGCCAGTAATGCCACCCGAGCCCACTGCCAAAAGGTTGGCAGCATCAAAGTCCGGACGCCGTCCGCATAAGCAGCGCCAGCGAGACAGCAAATCGCCGCAAGTCTGCGCGCGCCACCGCTGGCTTCTGGGTTTCTTAAGCGCTGGAGTCGCGAGCGCTAGGACAGTTCTGTATTCGCCGCTCAGTTGTATACTCGCCACCGAATTGTGTACTTGCTAGTCAGTTGTGTGTTCATCGCAGCAGAGTTGTTGTTTGTCGTCAGCCGACGCTGACCTAGCCGCTCCGACTCGAACTAGACAGATCTCTGTAGACACGGAGTTCACTACTGTGTTTCTGTATCTTCGTGAATAAAGATAAGTACCGACTTTTATTTAATCAGAGTGTTTGGGTTTTCATCTTTCTGTTCACTGTTCCAGCGGACCGGTCGGCCCGCTATTAAAAGTGTGGCGGTGACTTCGTAAGCCGTTTCTACAGCGAATTGTTTGTTGCTACGAACGCCGCCACAAAAAGTTCAGATCTTGCAAATTAATTATTTTATCTTTTTGATGGCAACTCTGAGCTATTATATTTTATTCTGTAACCAGTATGTGGTTGACAAGTGATAGTTTCTTGTGCTTATTCAGAAGCCAAATAAATCATTATTATTACAAGACTTATAATTTGTATGCCTGAGGAATGCCCACAGCTGCCTACATTTATCACAGATAAAACATCTGCTTATAATGTTTAATACAGTTTTACATTTTCCCTTATCAATGTTTGCTGTTCATTACAATAACATGTTTTAACAAATAAATTGCTATACTATACTACAAGACAAGTACTCAACTCCAAAATTATATTAGCTGTTCATCAAAATGTACCAGCTACTCTTTCAGCTATAATTTAATTTCATATTGAGAGCAACCTGTCGTCGTATAAATCAGGCAAAACAATGGAGTAATTTGTTTCAAGTTCGTGAAAATCTCAGTCCAAATATACCATGGCCACCTTCAAATCTGTCTTGTGAAAGTCAAACTCACCTGCTCTGCTAGTTGTTTGATCTGGGGAATGTCCATATAATTGTGGAAATGTTTCATTACTTCCATTATTGCTTGTAATGGAAGCTCAATTTCTCCATACTGCCTCTTTTTAATGAGTGCTCTACAACATAATAAAAAAGTGTATGTATGAACGTTAATTATTTAAAATCAGATAATCACATAAAATGGAATCCATTTATTGGACATGTGATACAAACTATTATAAATGAGCAAAACTTAAACCACATAATTCCTTACACTACATTTGAAAGGTAATTTCCTGGCAAATATGAACATGAAAAATTTTAAACAATACCATGGACAGTTCTTGAGAGAGTAAAGACAAACAAAAAGTAATAGGTAAAAATGAAACAGATAAGTTTTACCACTGGAATTGTGAGTGAATCAATCAGCATCATCAGTTTCAGACCATGTACTTATATATATTGGAAGGAAAAATTGTAAAGTATTTATAAGAGATCTTTGCCTTTCAGACAATTACTGTAAGATAATAAAGCTAAAGTCGGGCTTGACAAAACATGCAAAAGTGCAGGAATACAAAAGTGTCTTCTTGGGATGTGAGATACATAATTTTTCTAGAGCAATTGCAAATAAAACCTGAGATGCCGTGTATGTGGAAGATGCTACGATAACTAAATTCTGTGCAGTGTTTAAATTTATCTTTGGGACACATTTCAAAAAGTAGCAATTTCTACAGCAGCAGGTAAGAAAAATAGGTGGATAACTATGGGTATCTGAAATTCCTCCCAGACACTTAAATTTCTCAGTTCTTTACCAACGCACTGCACTAACCCACAGTTCACAGATTACTATCACAAGTATCAAAAAAACATACACTATGTTACTGCTTGCTCAAAAAATTCATTCAATGAAAAAATAATATGTAACACAGAAACTGAATGCAAAGTAGTGTGGGATGTTATAAAACAAGAAACCAGGAAAAGGCCGATGTAAGTATATCATCAAACAAATCAAGGAAGGGGATAGGATAATAGAAAAGGCTCTGTAATTAGCAAATAATGTGCACGATTACTTCTGCTGAGAAACTGTAGCACAAACTTCCTAAAATGCATGCAGCAACTGCTGTGACTTATATAGTGAGCACAATGATACTGTTTCCCACAACAAAGCTTGAAATCAGGAAGACAGTACAACAATTAAAAATCAGAAGTCAGAAGCATAAATGAGGTTCCTGTCTGTTCTGAAGGTTCGTATATATACCATATAAGCCCCATTAACTGATGTAAGAAATGTCCTTTAGTTCACGTATTTTTCTAGAGTAGCTAAAATATGCACAATTTGATAGAATATTTATATAGACCTATCGGTTTTGGGCTTCCTGCCAATGTAGCACAACAAACCATACTGTGAAAGATGCATCTTGACGAAATCTTCAAGGCACGATAATTGAAACTGCATATTTTTGGAATGCACTTGTATAAATACGTTATACACAAAATATGGTCTGTTAGCTTCAAAGACACTGAATTTAAGAGAGCAGCTACTCAATTTGCTGTTTTCAGTCAATCACAGCAGGCACAGGATGCACGATCTAGTTATCCAATAACAGTGAGCACAGCAGACTTGAACTAGTCAGCCAATTATAGCAAGACTATATCGTTGTGCACGAACACAACACACACACACACGTGCATGCACACACAAATTAATATACAACACAATATAAGCACATTTATGCCTTTACATAAACTTTAGGCTGTCACAAATATAGGCTCTTTTTTCGGGGTGTAAGAGCACAGCTTAAATTGCTGTGAACAAAGCAATGACATTTCTATTTTTGTTTGTGAGAAATATTTGGCTGTTTTATTTTGAATATGTCATGGCTTTCATATCGTAACTTACAAGGGTATGGTTTAGTCATGGACGAAACAACAGAAATTAAACTGCTAGGAGTGAAGCAGTGACATTTATATTTTTCATTGTCACAAATATTTGTCTGTTTGTCTGTTCTTCTTCAAATAGGTCATGATTTCTAGGTGTGAGGGTAGGCTGCTCACAGCTTGAATTGCCACAAAAAACCTGATTGTGGTGACAGATTATCTCTAAGTAATCTGAGTTCTAGGTTACACTGAAAAATAACAGTTTGCTTGTGAGTTGGTGAAGCCAACAAAATGAAAGTAAAAAAAAAGTGGTTGTAGTGACAATCTGATCCCTAGCATAGACGGAAGTCTAGGCTAGGTTGGAAGGTAACAGTTTGGTTGTGAGTTAGTGAAGACAATGAATGTGGGGGGAAAAAATAGTGGTTGTAGCAACAGACTGATCCGTAGCACAGCTTGAGGTCTAAGTTAGGTTGATAGGTAAGTGTTTGGCTCTGATTTCCCAAATCTAATAAATGTGAAAGAAAAAAATCTGGTTGTGACGACAGACTAACCTGTAGCTTAACCTGAGGTGTAGGTTAGGTTAGAAGCTGACAATTTGTTTGTAAGTTGGGTCATTCCATGTCAATTCAACCAATTTGAGAAAATGATCCAGTTGATAGTCTCAGATTTGGCTAAATTTAGCACACCAATGCTACCAAGTGTGGAACATTCATGCACAAAATTTTAAGTTCCCCTGCCAATTAGTTCCAGACTTATGGCTTGTGAAAGAAGGTGGCATGACCCGGAAATTGCAACCCACATCTGGCAATCTATCTTCAGACCCAAATTCAGGTCTTGACAACTTTGGAACTGTTCCGCACAGTCCAGTGAAATTTTTACAACCCAGTAACATCCACTTAGAGAACACTCCATGAATCAAAACACCAACAACATATTTCTGAGCGAAAATAAAAAATTCCAAAATGTGATTAAAAATGTAATACGTTAAAAGGTATGCCAAATATAATTCACTCAAAAAGGGTACTTTTTTGTGGTAAGCTTAATGTGGCCTAAACACACACAGAACTCATTATGCTCATACCAGTCACAAAAACTGAGTTACATGCACACAAAAATACAAAAATTTGAAAAATTACCTGAAAAACATGGATTTTCTAAGTATGGTAGCACAAAAGGGACAAGTGATATCCAAGCCAAATTTCAAACACTGCATAAGTAGACCATAATATAATATGTGGCAAAATTTCAACTTGTTATTGCGAGGCATTTGTGTACAGTAAAAGTTGACAGAGATGTATTTGGTTAAGTTTCTTTTAACACAATTTAGCAAGTAATAGTGATGATGCAGACAGCTTGTTTCAGATAAAGCTGCAGCAATTGTTGGGAACCATTAGCAACAGAAAGTTAAACAATGGTAGTTTTCAGGGACAGAATGAGTCATTGTTAGGCAGGAACAATAAAGGAAACAAGCAACAATTACAGGTTACTCATGTTTTTAAGATTCTAGTTCAGACTGGTCAGTATTGTTGTGGAAAGTCAGTATGAAGGCAGAAGAATGTACCAGTGGTGCTTTTGTTCAAACAAGTTGCAGTATTGGTAGAGCACAAGCATCTGAATGTCATAAAACAACATGTGGAACAAAATGTGGCATTCACTTTGCACTGTATGATCTGGATGAATCGGACCAAGATTTGTTGCTATGGAGATCCGGGATACACCCTGTGGGCACAAGAAGTACAGTTCAAGAAAACTCTAGTGTTTGTTATCGTCATATGAAAGTGTTTCTGGATAAGTATTCTTTCCTGCAAAGAAGTTGTTTTGATCCATTTCGGATTCATAAGAAGACAGTGAAGTGTAGCCTCAGAGAAATTGATATAAAATCAGTATTTAAAGTGAATCAGTGCATGGGACTTAACATGAAGCCAGGACAAAAGTTATGTTCCAGGTGTGTTGCACTGCTAAAAAATGAAGAATATTCTGATAATTTACATGACAGTGATGAAGAGTATCAGCCACCTGGAACCACAGTGGGTGAGCAATTAAATACCTCAGTGACTGCTCTTGGTTTGTCTCCCATGAAGACACACAAAGTTGGGAAAAGAGACAGGCCCAGCTATGATAGAAGAAAACAATAAGAAGCTCAAATGGAATTAAAACACAAAATAGCTGACACACTAGGAAGAGGAAGAACTATCTGCTCCAAAGGAACAGAAATCATGCCAGAAATGCTCCGATTTGGACAAAATTGTGCATGATTTGAAAGAAAAATGTGCTATATCCACACGCTAGAAAAAAGTAGCTATTCTTACCCTTGCACCTTCCAGCTGGTCAACTGACTACACTGCAAAGGAATTCAATGTTTGTACATATATGGTAAAGCAAGTGAGGAAAATAAAAGCAACCCAAGGAGTGCTTCCACAACTTCAGCAGGCTCAGGGTAAGCAACTGAGTTCAGAAATACAGGTACTAGAGTTGGAGTTTTATGAAAATAATGACTACAGCCGAATAATGCCTGGAAAAAATGACTATGTAACGGTGAAAATTGGAAATGTACATGTACAGATGTAGAAAAGACTGTTGCTATGCAACATATCAGAACTATATGTAGAATTCAAGGAAAAGTATCCCAATACCAAAGTAGGTTTATCATCTTTTTTTAATCATCAGCCAAAATGGGTTGTGCCTGTAAGTGCAAGGGGCACACACAATGTTTGTGCATGTGAGACACATCAAAATGCTAAGCTGACATTTGCTGCTATAAAGGATTCTGGTATGGATTACAAAGGTGCAATGAAGCTGCTAGTGTGTGACATCAGTTCCTACCAATGCATGATACACAGGTGTGAAAAGTGTCCTGGTAAGGCAAATCTTGCAGAACACATGAATAACAAATTGTATGGTGAAATCCTTATGGATGACGATGAACTTGTTTCTTATAAACAATGGACGCACATGGATCGCACAAGTCTTGAAACAAAGCAAAGTACAGTGGAAGATATTGTTGAAATGTGTTGTCAAAAAACAGACAAACTGACCACACACAGCTTCACAGCAACAGCACAATCGGCTTACCTCCAGTTTTGTAAGGATAATTTGAAACAAGATGAAATTATAGTAATACTAGACTTTTCTGAAAATCATGCATTTATAGTTCAAGATGCCATCCAACCATCCAAGGATATCACTGGGACAACAGTCAAGCAACTGTCCAGCCATTTGCGATTTACTATACAGGTGAATCAGGTGATGTGTCTGTCATGAACCTGTGCGTTTTTAGTGACTGTTTAATTCATGATGCCATTGGAGTTCATGCCCACATTCGCACTGTCATGGCATATGTGAAAAACAAGCTGCCTCACATACATTTTGCGAAATACTTCGGTGATGGGGCAGCTAGTCAGTACAAAAACTGTAAAAATCTCAAAAATTTATGCATGCATTACCATGATTTTCAGATTCACACAGAATGGAATTTTTTCGCAACAAGTCACGGCAAAAATGTATGTGATGGTATTGGTGCTACCATTAAGCGCATGGCATCATGAGATAGTCTGCAACATCCTACAGAAGGTCACATTCTAAAACCTCTTCAATTATTTACCTGGGTACAGAAAAATATCTCTGGCATACAATCATTCTATGTGTCGAAAGATGAGGTGAAATCAGTCGAAGAGTTCCTAAAAAGCAGACTAGAACACGTTAAAACTGTTGCAGGCACAAGGAGCCATCATCACTTCTCTCCGGCGGACTCTGACAATGTGCAGATGAGCAGTCTGTCCGGTTATAATTATAGGTTCATGCACAACATGTGTCTCCACAGTGTGTCTGACTCAGGATTCAGAAGCAAAAGCAGCAACATACAACCACGTTGCTATGTTACTGCTGTTTATGATGACAAATGGTACTTAGGATGTGTTGCAGAGTGCAGTGAAGCAGAAGGTGATGTATTTGTGAACTTCATGGCACCAGCAAGATCATTTCATTTGGCAGACAGGTGGTGAATTCCTTTTGAACATATTCTTATGACAATTCCAGTTCCTACCACAGTGTCAGGAAGACAGTACAATTTGCCACTCAATGTACAGAGTACAGTAGCTAAAGTGTGGGAGAACTTCTGTTAGAAGCACAATCGACTGGTTTTTAGCAGTTAAGGTGCAGTAAACATTAATGGTAGGTTGTGTTAATCTGTCTATATGTTGTTGCTTAGTGATTAAACAGTTGTGGGAGAGGATAAGATGACGCAGAACAGTTTATGATATGTTTTTACAAAATTGTGTTGTAGAACAATGGCCACATCACCAAATACATTTGTCAACTTCCATTGTACACAAATGTCTTGCAATAACATGCTGAAATTTTGAGATATATATCATTATGGTCTACTTATGCAGTGTGTGAAATTTGGCTTGGATACCACTTGTCCCTTTTGTGCTACCACACTTCGAAAATCCATGTTTTTTGGGTAATTTTTCAAATTTTTGTATTTTCGTGTGCATGTAACTCAGTTTTTGTGACTGGTATGGGCATGATGAGTTCTGTGTTTGCACATTAAGCTTACCACAAAAAATGTACCCTTTTTGAGTGAACTATATTTGGCATAGAGGGCACCTACAATATGTACCCTTTAACGTATTACATTTTTTTAATCACATTTTGGAATTTTTTATTTTCCCTCAGAAATATGTTGTTGGTGTTTTGATTCATGGAGTGTGTTCTCTAAGTGGATGTTACTGGGTTGTAAAAATTTAACTGGACTGTGTGGAATAGTTCCAAAGTTATTAAGACCTGAAGTTGGGTCTGAAGATAGATTGCCAGATGTGGGTTGCAATTTCCGGGTCACGCCACCTGCTTTCACAAGTCGCTATTCTGGAACTAATTGGCAGGGGAAAGTAATACTTTGCAAACGAGTGTTCCACACATGGCAGAATTAGTATACTGAATTTCAGTCAAATCTGAGACTATGAGCTGGAGCCCCTGGTTGAGTTGACATGGAATGACCCAGTTGGCAAAGCCTACAAATGTGAAAGCAAAAAATCTGACTGTAAAGACAGATCCATTTGCAGCTTGTGGCACTACAGTGAAATGTATAATCTTGCTTGTCACAAATAACTGGCTATTTTCCCGAATACATCGCAGTTTCCATGGGCATAGGTAGTCAGGAAACTAAGAGCACATCTTTAGTTGATGGAGCCAACTATTTGTCATAAACTAAGCTAAGTTATAAATTTACTGTTTCATGAAACTGTCCGTTTTTAAGCAGATTTATAGCTTGTTGTGGCTGGTTCATAGCACAACCCTTGTGGTCCTCTGCAAGAGTCAAATGTGACATTAATGTTCAACTAGTGTCAATACCGTATAACATAGAGTGCCACAGGCACTTGCTGGGTGAAGTTGTATTTTATAGATTAATGAAACCTGACTTATGGTTGTGGCTGATGGAGCACAACATACTACCATGAGCAAATGACTGCTCCAGATGTCATGCACTGCATAAGTTTTTGCTGAATGAGGACTCTTTCCATTAATGGTGCTGACAGAAGGTGCAGAAAGATAATTGCATAGCCAATGTGTAATGCACATTCAAGTGGAGTGTTCAGATCGGTACTTGGTTCAGTCATTTGCAAAAGCTCGTCTGAAAAATCTCAGATTTCTGCACCATGTCGGTCTCCATGTATTATCCAAAGACACTGAGATTTGTCACAAATTTTACCATGTCTATGGTTTTGATACCTGACTGGTCTTCCTTCTGTCTTGAAATGTGTATTGAGTGGGTGATAAACAATTCACAACAGTTACGGGCACCAGGAGTTGTAGCAGAAATAGACTAGGCGAAATTTGAGTAAAAGAATACGTGGCTCAGGCTGTAAAATCCATGGAAACGGGTGTTCAGTTGAACTGAGAAAGGGCCAAAAAAATGCTTGCTTGAGCCAGTTGCAGTTCGTATCTTGGAAGTGTTTGTAAGAATAATCAAAGAAAAGATCCTCCCTGTGTCAACAATCATTAGCAACTGCTTCAGTTCATTCAGCACCGCACTCTAGGTACTGAAGGTTTTCAACAGCGTAGAGTGAACCACAATCTGAACTACATAGGTCTGAAAGATCATTCTGTTCACACACAGAATGTAATGGGATGTCAGAGGTGGCATTCCACGATATAGCAGAAAGAATGCACATTTTGTGGGTTACCTAGCTGAGTATATGTTCTGTCGAGCACACTGCTCAAAAGAAATATTACAAGACTTTTTCACTGAATCACTTAAACTTTATCTGCCTAGCAGAAGTGTGATGCAATAATTCTTTCAAAGAATGCTGCAAGCAGGACCAGCAAATACAATTCCGGGCCTTTCGGGGAAACCAGTGCTTTCACTTTCTTCAACATTAATCGCACATTACAGCATCGGTTTTCTTGGCACTGTACACTTTGATATTAGTTTGGGGCATCTACTTTATTCCTGTTTTATGGTTAATAGTTTTTGGTGTTTGAGTGTTTGTGCATTGTAAGCATGATGATGTAAGTGGCTGATTTCATCATATGTAATGTGCTCTGAGTCTGTGTTATGACTGACTGGTGAGATGATGTGTCTAACACAAGCACATCACACAGCACACTCTCATTTCCCTATTTTCGAAGCTATTGTACCATTTTGGATTTGCAGTTATATTGATACAGTGCATAAAAAATCTATCTCAGATAAAATTCCAGGATGAAATAATGACAAAATTATGAAAAGAATAGATTTCTGAAGAAGAGATGTTGAGCTGCAGACAGGCCACCCTCTTCCCAACCCCCAGTGTCATGGGACACATTCCTGCTAGAGACCAAGACGCAAGAGCAGTCCCATACATTCTTCCACTATCACCAACTCTAGTTCGGTCACGGGCATTTACTATCCCATCAAAGGTGGGGCTACCTGTGAATGCAACCTGCAACAACTGTGCTGCTTTCTACTTGGGCATGACAACCAACAAGCTGTATGTCTGCACGAATGGTCGCCAACAAACTGTGGCCATTAGACGCTGGATCAACTTGTTCATTGAACATGCTGCCCTACACAACATGCTTCATTTCAACAACTGCTTTGCAGTTTGTGCCATCTGGGTCCTTCCTATGAACACGAGCTTTTCTGAATAGCACACGTGGAACTCTCCCTGCAATATATCCTTTGTTCCCATGACCCCTTGGTCTCAACATTCACTAGTGCTTGCCCTTCACCTACCTATCCCCTTCCCTGCTCTCACTCCAGCACTACACAGCCTCACATTCCATCAATGCATCCACTGATCTTTTTCCTGTCCTCTACTTTCCTCTTTTTCCACTCCCCACCCCCTTTCAAATCTCTCAACTGCACCTAGCAGTGCTACCTTGTCCCCGCCACATCCCTGCATGCTCCCACAAGCAGCACTACGTCTTTCCCCACCCCTATCCTGCCCGCTCTCTCTCCCCCCCTGATTCAGCCTTCTTACCCCCACCATACACGGACTACTTCTCCCAAACGACGCAGTTGTTGTCCAGAGTCTGGCCTAAATAACAAGAGACAGTGGTCATGTGTGTGTGTGTATAAGGGAGGGGGGTTGTGCTTCTGTGAATGTGTATGTGTTTTCTGCTTTAGAAGGCCTTTTGTCCAAAAACTTACATGTAGAGCAGTCTTTTTGCTGTGCTTGTCTGCGACTCAACGTCTCCTCTACGTTGTGAGTAGCAATCTATGCTTTTGAATAAGAGAGATGAATGAGTTTCACAAAAAAAACATTCTTTTTAATGAAGCACAGTTTGGTTTCTGAAGCAGGAGAAGTAAAATATCGGCCATTACAGAACACGTGAAACACTGTGAAGTGCATGGCAGAGGGTGTAGGGTATGTCCCACCAGCTATTAGGCTTTTTTCCTGTTCCATTCACATATGGAGTGTGAGAAAAATGATTGTTTAAATGCCTATGGGCATGCTGTAATTAATCTAACCTTATCCTCATGATTCCTGTAGGAGTGATATGTAGTATATTCCTAGTCATTATTTAAAGGCAGTTCTTGAAACTTTATGAGTAGACTTTCTTGGGACAGTTTCTGTCTATCTTCAAGAGTCTGCCAGTACAGTTTTTTCAGCATCTCGGTGACACTCCCCCCGTAGGTCAAACACACCTGTTACCAACTGTCCTTCTCTGTACAAATTCAATATCCCCTCCTAGTCCTATCTGGTACTCGTCCTACACACATGAGCAGTATTCTAGGATGGGTTGCACAAGTGATTTGTAATAAACCTCCTTTGCAGGTTCATTATATTTTCCTAGTATGCTACCAATAATCCAAAGTCTGCTATCCTGCTTTATTCATGGCTGAGCCTATGTGATAATTACACTCAATGTCCCTTTTAAGTATTATACCTATGTATTTGTATGAGTTTACAGATTCCAACTGTGACTCAGTTACTGACAACGATGACTGTGATACATGCATATACTTAAGATTTGTTCAAGTTTTTGACACTGTTGAGCATAAAATAATACTAACCAAGCCTGAAGCAATTGGTGTAAAAGGAACAGTGAACAAATGGATTCAACCTTATTTGGAAAACAGGGTGCAAAAAGTAGAGTTATTTCACACGCCTGCTGATGATTCATTTTTTAGTAAAACAATTGTCAGAAAAGAAATATATACACACGCAAGTGTTCTCAGGGTAGTGTATAGATAACAACAACATCATAGTCACTGATAAAATATCATAACCCCTGTTGCAGAAAGCAAATGAAATCTTCAAGGATGTTTCTGATCGAGTTATATGTAATAAATTAACAATTAACACAAATAAAAAACAGTATACATTTCAGCATAAAGAGGAGAAGTTACTGTGCCACATTAAACATAGAAGATCAATCTACAGATTGTGCAACAAACACGAAGTTTTTTAGGGATGAACACTGACAGCCAGCTAACACGGAATGAGCACACAAACATACTGGCAAAAAAGAATATCATCTGCATGTTGTGCTCTTAGTGTTTTAGCAGCAATTTGTACAGCCTTTGTCTTGTGGTGACTTACTATGCCCATGGGCACTCAGTTCTTAGTTATGGGATTCTTTCCTGATGATCAAAGGCACACAATACGGGCACTATTTTTAAACTGCAATAAAAAAGGACTGTAAAAATAATAGCTAGAAGTAGTAGTCAGCTATTTAAAACATTGGTTATCCTTACAGCATCTACCAATCTGTGGCGCATATAAGAGAAAACATAACTAAGTGTTTCACTAAGTGTCGTCTCAGAGTACCATGTCAGTAGGAGTTCAATTTGTCCATTATACACTTGAAAAAATAAATGAAAAGAACCAAGAGTATTACTGGAGCTCTCAAAAGCCTCTGATAGAGTACATAACAACATGCTCTTATCGAAATTTCAATGACTGTTGTCACCAAAAAATTCATACAATTGCTGGAAACATATTTAAAATGTAGATAATAGTGTACAGATATTATATATGATAATGGAAAAATACCGGAGAGGAGACAACCAAGAATAAGAAATATAAATCCGTGCATTCCTCAGGGCTCCACTCTAGGACCATTCCTTTTTATACGTCATGTAAATGATATCAGGTTCTCTAGATAATGAGTATTTGATACTATGTACACCTGTGACACATATGGTGTTGTTGTGCAGACAGTGAGTATAGCTGAAGTGAAGCACTTCAAAACTTTATTGGCAAGGCTACGGCTCCCTTTGGAAAAGAGAACTTAAAATCAAATATATATATATATATATATATATATATATATATAGGAATACACATTTTCAATAACTTGTCAGCAGCCATAAAAAGTTTAACTACTAATAAAGTTCAGTGTAAGGGGAGCCCAAAGACTGTGTATAGGCATTCTTTATGTTGAAGAAGCTATTCACAGATATGTCTAAATTACAAAAATTTGTGTTTTGTAGCAGTCTGATTGAAAGTAAATTGTATACACTAGTGAACTGTTGTTCCAATGAGAGATGAGTTACATGTGCTGTGTACACAGTCCTTTCTTTAGTGTCTGCTGTTACAGTATACAGGCATTTTTATCCTGAAATGTGGACTGTTGTGTGGATGACAGACTGCTATGACTTATACTCATTTTATGAATGGCCCTTTATTAATTTTCTACTTTAGGTTTATCTTGGCATTGCTATTGTTGAAGTATACAGTCAGTTTGGTGTCTTTTATGTAGAGGTCGTTATTATGGGATCTGTCAAAATTACGGAAATCTTTATTTTGATACAGTCTGATTGGAAGTAAATTGTACACAAGAGTGAATTTTTGTTCCAATGAGAGATGAATTACATGTGTTGTGCAGATGATCCTTTCTTTAGATTCAGCAGTTACAGCACACTGGCATCTTTATTATGACCTATAGTCTAGTTATTTCTACATTAAGTGGGAAGGGGACAGTTTGAATGTGAGTTGGTGAAGCCAACAATATGAAAGCAGAGAAACTAGTTGTGGTGAGGCAGACCTGTAGCATAGCCCAAGGCCTGGGTTAGGGTGGAAGGCAATAGTTTGGTTGTGAGTTGGCAAAGGTAACAAATGTGAAAGCAGGAAAACTAACTGCTTTGACACACTGACCTATAGCATAGACTGAGGCATAGATTAGAAAGGAAGGCAACAGTTTGGTTGTGAATTGGTAAAACCAACGAATATGAAAGCAGAAAAATTGGTTGTGGTGACAGATTAATCTGTAGCATAGCCTGAGGCCAAGATTAGATTGGAAGACATGGTTATGATCTGACGAAGCCAATGAATGTGGAAGCAGAAATACTGGTTGTGGTGACGGACTGGCCTGCAGTGTAGCCCATGACCTAGGTTATGTTGGAAGGAAACAGTTTGGTTGAGACTTGGTGAAGGCTACGAATGTGAAGGCAGATAAACTGGTTATGGTGTCGGGCTGACCCATAGCATAGCCTTGGGTCTGTGTAAGAATGATGTGTCTCAACCTGTAACAGTACTAGTAGTGATAAATGGGCACTAATGTAAGGCCCATTAATACCTTTCTTATGTGCTGCATAGATTCTTCTGAGCAGATGACACTGAAAGGGGATGGGGCTGTATTATTTCAATAACAGCCTCGTAATGTTTTTTCATGTTTTATGGAATTCATTAGTTGTTGCTATATTATTATATTCTTGGGGATGTGATCCCTCTATGTAACTAAATAAAAGCCTGTTTGTTTTTGTTGCTTCCTTGTATTTTCAAAGCACCATTAGTGGCCTGTATTACCTGGTGTTTCTTAAATACAAAGCAGTGAAAACCTTGTACCATAAAACAAGGTCTTATTTTGTTGCTTAGACAGATGATATCTGTAACAGTATAATGATGATAACACATGTTAAATCATTTATTACATGCTTGCATGTGTCAATGTTTTTCAGCAAAACTTGAGTTCCATTGCACTAAGATATGCATTATCCTAAAGGATATTATGTTAAAATGCAATATTTGTTTTGCCCACAATTGAAAGCAAAACACTGTTCTTACTGACTAGGCAAATCAGCTGTTCTGACATTTTTCATTTCTACCATTGCTCGCAATAGGCATTGTAAATATGTGCTTCAACGTAAGAGCACCAAAGTTTTACTGTAACAAGTATAGTAATCGTAGCACAGTGTAAAATATTTGTAACTGTAAAAAATGACACACACATAAACTTATGTGCCATGAGCACATAGTATTATAATAACTAACAGTTCATATATATTCCATGTGGACTTATGTTTACCAAGGGGGACAGGGGGCAGGGGGGGGGGGGGGGGGGTTGGGAAACCAAAACAGCACTATATATCAGAGTATAAAATAGCATAATAAACTGCCAAAAGTAATGAAAAAGATCACTGAAATACGTGTGTTTCAAAAGGCAGGTAAAACATTCTTCATAAATAATGCATACTACACAATTAATGATTATTTAGAGGGCTCAGATTCGTGGGTAGTGAAGAAAGGGAATAAATAAAACACCCCGTCACATTTCACTATGTGACCATGGTTAACTGCTTTCACAAGAAAATCATGTGTGTAGCACGGCAGTAATGTTTTGTCCTCCTACTGAGTTCAAATCTCACTTGTGGGAGGGACAGTGACTTGGTTTTTCAGGTGGACTGAGGAGCATAGCTGAATATGTGTAGGCATGGAATCTGCTTTCTGAATGTGTGGGAGTTGGTGCAAAGGACGCAGCAGCATCTTTACAGTCCAGGAGTCACCAATGGGTGTCCTTAGTGTGTTCGATAATGAAGAATGGAACTGAGTCTCATATTTTGAGTCCTTAGAACAAACTGTGTGTGTAAATCAAGGAGTACCATACAATAGGGACCAACTAAGTGAAGCAATATAGCTGTTAAGGCACTGACCTCTTGTTTAGAAGGATGTAGCTGTTCTGCCCCATCATCCTGATTTATATTTTCCTAATTCACTAAGGTACATGCTTAATCACGGCCATGGTGGATCATATGTCCTATCCTTGTACACCACCTCTCCTATCCTCATAAATGTGTTATGTATTCTGCGGGTTGTATATTTTGAGCTATGTATAGATTCACATTTCCTATATCATAGTGGGGTAGTATATGGATGAATAAAGATAATAATAAAAATAGTTACAACATGCGCAAGTGGTGGCAAAAAAGGAATGGAACATGTCGTTCGGCCTCTAGAGTTTTAATTCGGGTCACTCACTGCAGACTGTCGACACCACCAACCAGCATATGCAGATGATTCAGTGTGGTGATGGCTGCAGTAAGATTCCTTTTAGCACAGTCCAATTGTTTTATATCTCGCGTTATTTCTTTCACCATTTCTTCAGATTGTTCAGCCTTCGTTTTTATATCTTTTATGTGGACGAATAGTTGCCGAATAACACGCTGTGCTTCTTCCAAAGCTGCACGTCCATCCTAAAACAATAACGCTGGTTGACATCGTCCCACAATATACAATTGGCATTACAGCAAAATCCGGCAAAGACTTGGAGAGAACATTTTTCTCACACACCTGGCCAACATTTGTTTGACCCCTAACGACTGATCGGATTTCATCATCAATTGATCTGATTTTGTACTGCATATTGCCAATAACATCGTCGATGTTTGACAGTGACTGTTCCGTTGGGAACAGTGTATTGATATAGTCAACAGCATTAAAATCTGGCTTATCTAGTGGGTCACTGCTTGGTAGTACCTGTGACAATAGCAATTTTATTCGTCATCAGTGAATAATGATCATAAACATACTTCATTTCATATTAATAATCAGCAAATATTTAATATTACACCAACAACACGTTTGTGTGCATAGGATATGGAAACTCTAGATTGTAGTTGTTTTGCCTACTTGTTCAATGGCACGCTGAACTTCTGGTGGAAAATTAATTAAGACTTCGGAAATTTCTTCATCCTGGATATCTTCCTCTTCGACATTTGCCATCGTCAAACCCAGTTAATCGTACACATAATACTTTGTTTACAACAATCACTCTTCCACGCCTCCGCAACACTCCTGTCAGTTTCGCCAACATAACTAATGCAGCTGTCAACTGTTGTAACAAAAGACAACCGTATCACACGCTTTTGGCACGTCGCAACAGTAGTTTGTTTATGGTTTTTCGCAAGTGCTAGGTGGAGTATTGTTATAGTCACGCTAGAAGTAGAGTGTTCTGTAGAATCACAGAATAGCGACTGAGTGATTTGTGCTATTCTTTTTCCCTGTAGTCATCTAATGAAAAACTGTTAATACACTAAAAAGCGACTATGCCGGAGCAAGACGTATTAAAATCTATTGAACAGGACGGTGAGTACGAGATTGTCTCGACAAACAGCAGATAGATATGTTAAGACACTGTCAGAAGGAAATAATACACAGCAATGTTAAATAGGCTTCCCTGGCCAGTGTCATGAGGTTTAAAATACTTGTGTGTGTTTTACCACGCCGCTGTATAAATACTTTAATTATAAACTGTAAAACCACAGTTTCGAACATACTTATTATAAAGAACTTCCTCAGGGCAAAACTGCTTTTGGTGTAGGAAGGCCGTTGTAATGCGGTCGAAACGTTGGGTCTACAGTTTATAATTACAGTATTTTACACACTGACGCGGTACAACACTCGGAAGAATTTTAATGAATATATCAGTCTTCTGATGAACGTGTAACGTGAGCTGATAGAGTTACATTAACGTCTAGACTCAGAAACACCATGATATTGCTGACGTCCACAGGAGTTTATTGCACTGTAGTATCAACTATTTTATCGTTGCAGTTACGCCAAGATTGACACGTACAGTATGTAAAGATTGCATCTTTAATGTGGTAAATATTTGAGATATTTGTTATAGCCACTTACGAAATGTTAAATACAACTTATCATCTAATACATATCAGTAAGTGGGCACCATGGAGCTATGTGTAAAGTTTATGATATAGTTTATAATTGTTTTGCAAATGAGACTTTCCACATCATAATGCTTATTTATGATATAGTTTATAATTGTTTTGCAAATGAGACTTTCCACATCATAATGCTTATTGTGTGGTCTGTACAACAAGTTACATCTTCAGTCTAAGTGCACAAATCTGCAAGCTAGTCTGGCCTGTGCAAGTCTCTCCAACTCTTCATGTTTACTGCAGGCTAAATCCTTTTGAACCTGCATACTGAATTTGAGCCTCGGTCTTCCTTACAGTTTTTACACCGTAAACGTACTTCCATCACCAAATAAAGAATTTCTTGGTGCCTCAGGATGTGTCCTTCCTCCTCCTCCCTTCTCCTAATCAAGTTATGCCACAAAATGCTTTATTCCGATTTAGTTCAGTACCTCCTTGTTAGGTATTAAGTCAAATCTTTATAATTCTTCTGTGGCACCATATTTCAGAAGTTTCTATTCTCTTCTTGTCTCAACAGTTTAGCCTGCTGTACATGTTTCACTTCCTTACAAGGCTACTCTGAAGTCAATTACTAAATTTGTATTTGAAGTTGGCAAGTTTATACTTCTTCAGTCTACTCTAGGGTTCTTGTTTCCACTTGGGGTTTTCAGTCTCCCATCTGAGATATGAGATTCAAGGAAGAGCCAGTTTGCTAACATGGAGAAGTTTAGTGGATAAAAATTGTGGAAGAAGGCAAAAAGTACTCACCACAACAGTGGTTAAATATTGTTAGCAGTGTCATCCATTAGTTATTTCTTGAGGTTCATATTCTTGCCGTATTCTGGACATCATCAGTGTGCAGGTACTGTATGGTGTTGTTTGCTAATCCTTTTAATATATTATTCTTAACAGGACAAAATCTTCAGGTGTAAAAATAATTTTGTGAGTACCCAAAAGGAGTGTATACAAGTTACTACAGTATATACAAATTATGCAGTGGATAATATTGGTAGCTCCTTGCAGTGGATAATATTGGCAGCTCCTTGGTGCTATCTGCACATGATCCAGCAGTATATAAGAGTATATAACAAGTCATACTTCTAGGAAATTGTTTTGAAAGGCAGAAAGAACCATGGGGGATCAGTGCTTTATTCAAAGACTGGCATCATCATCATCAGTGTTCTGCCTAAAGGCAGATTTTCGCATGGTAGTTCTCCAGGCTGCCCGGTCTTCTGCCATCCTCTTCAGGTCTGCATAATTTCCTCTTACCTTTATGTCATCTATCATCTTGTATCTCCTTCTTCCTCTCAGTCTTCTCCCACAAACCAATCCTTCCAAAGCATCTACTAGCAAGCACTCCCTTCTCAATGAATGTCCCAACCAGTTCTTTTTCCTTTCTCTTACAACCTTCTGCAGACATCTTCTCTCACCAACCCTTTCCAATACCTTTTCATTACTCACTCTTTCCATCCAGCTTATTCCCTCCATTCTCATCCACATCTCAAATGCTTCTAACCTTTTTTCATCCTTTCATCTCAGCGTCCATGTTTCTGCCCCATATAGTGCCACACTCCAGACAAAACATTTGCCAAGCCTTTTCCTTAGTCCTTTATCTAATTTGCCACATAAGAGTTTCCTCTTTCTGTTGAATGCCTCCTTCGCTATGACAATTCGAGTTTTCACCTCCTGGTGACATCTCAAGTCTTCAGTTATTGTGCTTCCGAGATATTTAAATTCACTTACTTGGCTAATGGTAGATTGTCCTATTTTAATATTGGACAGTCTGCGTCTTGTACTGATGACGATACTCTTTGTTTTTACTGTGTTTATTTGCATCCCATATTCCACACAAGCTTCATTCAGATCTATGAGCATGTTATTCACTGTCCGCTCACTTTCTGCCACTAATACCATGTCATCAGCAAATCTTATACATTCTATTCTCTTTCCACCAACACATATTCCTCTTTTCCCAACTAATCTTTTCGCAACAATCTCTTCAAAGTATACGTTAAACAACAGTGGGGAAAGGCAACAACTTTGTCTAACACCTCGTCCAATGCTGCTTCCTTTTGACATTTCATTTCCAGTCCTTATCCTTACTTTCTGGTGTAAATATAGATTCTGTATCAGTCGGCTCTCTTTCCAATCTACTTCTTTCCTCTTCAAAATATGCATCAGCTTGTTCCACTGAACTCTGTCAAAAGCCTTTTCTAAATCTATAAAAACAGCAAAGATTTCTCTACCCTTTTCCATATATCTTTCCCCTACAGTTCTTAGCAGGCCAATAGCATCTCTTGTTCCATTTCCTCTTCTAAAACCGAACTTCTCCTCTGCAGTCCCTCTATCCAACTTGCCATATAACCTTCTATTCAACACTTCAACAAGACTTTAGCTGCATGAGAAATTAAACTGATGGTCCAGTGCTCTTCACAGTTTTTAGTTTTTTCTCTATTGGAATCATAACTGTTGCAGCGAAGTCCTCAGGCCATTCCCCTTTATCGTATATCTCGTTACAGAGGTAGATTGTTTCTTTTCTTGCCTTGTTTCCCAGCCTCTTCAATAGTTCTGCTGGCAAATCATCTATTCCACATGCCTACCTATTCTTCATCTCCTTCAGCGTCTTTTCTATTTCTGCTCCCAAGATGGTAAATCCCTTTCCATCTTCTGGCACATATTGCTCCTCTTCAACCTTAATTTCGCTTTGCATTTCATCCCCCTTATACAGACATTCAATATATTCTTGCCATCTGTTCAAAACCTCCTGTGGTTCTTCTGCTAGAGTAACATCCGCTCTTTCTATTTCCATGTTATTCCTCTTTCTATCTCACTAGCCAGTCTATACACCATTTCATACTTTCCCTCTCTCAAAGACTGGCAATTGGCACTAAATACAAATGAATGTAACATATTGTGCATAAATGGGTATGAATATCAATTACTATTCAATTACACTTGCCTCCATACTAAACTGTAGATGTGCTCTGTGCTCTTTCCATTGATGCGTATATAACTACAGTATATTTAATTGACTTGAGTCATTAGTGATGGCCAGATGAATAACCAGTTAATCAATTACAAATCAAATCTAAACATATAGCACATTGTGGGATAGGCATTGGACAGTGCTGCATCATGCTGTATTCACGATACATGTAGGTGTCAAGAGGGCACAGTGTTCTGAAATATCTACACAATTATAATTATTGTAATTAAAATAGGATGTACCTTCAACAGCATATGAGATCTGTAATATTGTATGAGATGCTACGTGGTGAGAACAGATTCCTTCAGCTTTTGACGCCTTGTTTATTAATCTAGCTCAGTGCATATGCGTGCTATTAATTGTCATATGGGGTATGGATAATACTTGTATATGCCTACAGATGTAATAATGCTGATTTTGATCGTATAATTGCCCGCTAGGCGGAAACATCTGGAATTGTTGTGAGACTGAATTACAAGTTGTTGTACGTGATTTCGGTTGTTTCATCATCAGCCATTTTTCATGCCTCCGTGTCTGCCAGTTTTCCTTGACAAGGATGTTGGAAGCCTCTACTGGCCACTGTCCTTCACACCAGGGCTTAGGAAGTCTAAGTGTGGTCTTTTGGATATTGTGTAATGGCTGGAAAACTACCTGGAGTAGGCCTATATCCGGTGGGTGACGGCCACAGCTCATTGTTTACTGTTTCGGCTTTTGATAGTCAAGCAGTGGGTGTTACCTTAGAGTTTTACTGAAATCAAAAGATGGTACAATTTATGCTCTTCTTGTATATGAGGAATTGCTGAAGCGGATAAAGAAGAATCATGCTATTCAGTAGAATTTGATGTTCAAACTTCCTAGTCCCTGTCTGTCTGGCCAACTTCATATCCACATGTTGACTAGTAAATAAATATTTTTAAGATCTGGTTGGTAACGTATATGTTAACAGTTGGATGTACTAAAACCATTGTCCAATGCCAGTGAAGTGTAAATTACCTGTATTACATTCTTAATATTTATCTGGGCATTGTATAGTTTTATGAAAATATATAGTGTTCATTAATTTCCCCTCTCCTTTGCAGAATTCTACAAGCAGTTTATTAATAAGAAAAAGACTGGTGATGAATTGTCTGCCGCAAAACAGGGTATGGTTGTTGCAGACCAGCTTAAAAAATTAACAGAAGGTATTTTTTATTGTTTTTTTCCCCCCACCATATGTGTTATCATCATGGTACTTAATCACACAATGTAACTTGTCAATTTGTTCCCTGTTTTCTCACCTTAAAGGAATAGCCCTACTGGACAAAGAATTGCAGCAGCAAGTTCTGGGAAATTTAGAAGAACTACTCTCACAAGCAAATTGGGTGGAGAAACTAGAAGATGTCCTGACAACAATGTTTCCACATGTGCAGGTATGTAGATTAGACATTTGTGGGCACCACCCTGTCGTATTGAAAGCAGTTCTCATTTTGTGACAGATGACTCATGTATTATTTGAACATATGGGGTATCAAGTAAAATTTGTGACTGGGTTAAGGACTTTATGGCAGGAAGATGCAGCATATTGTCTTGGATAATGTGTCATCGTAGATATAGAAGTAACTTCGGGTGTGCCCCAGGGAAGTGTGTTGGGACCCTTGCTATTTATGTTGTGTACTAATGATCTTACGGAAAATATTAATAGTAACCTGACACTTTTTGCAGATGATGCAGCTGCCTGTAATGAACTAACATCTAAAAGAAGCTGTACAAATATTCAGTCAGATCTTGATAAAATTTCAAGATAGGCAACTTACTTTAAATGTTCAGAAGTGTAAAACTGTGGATAATATCATTCAGTCATTTTGGAATCAGCCAACTCGTACAAATACTTGGGTGTAACACTTTGTGGCAGTATGAAATGGAATGATCACATAGGCTCAGTCGTGAGTAAAGCAGGTAGTAGACTTTGGTGGATTGGTAGAATACTGGGAAAGTTCAATCAGTTTACAAAAGATATTGCTTAAAAATCACTCATGTGACTGGTTCTAGAATTTTGATCAAGTGTGTTGGACCTGTACCAAATAGGCTTTACAGGGGATATTGAACTTACACATAGAAGGGCAACAG
Organism: Schistocerca piceifrons; assembly: GCF_021461385.2. Taxonomy (NCBI): domain Eukaryota; kingdom Metazoa; phylum Arthropoda; class Insecta; order Orthoptera; family Acrididae; genus Schistocerca; species Schistocerca piceifrons. The sequence continues at coordinate 335,047,972 of NC_060145.1, forward strand.
AATGGTCACAGGTTCGTTTGATCCATGGGAGAGTGCCACAGAGATGCTGAAGGAACTGAAATGGAAGACTCGCGAAGATAGATGTAAACTATCCTGAGAAAGTCTATTAACAAAATTTCAAGAACCGGCTTTAAATGACAACTCTAGAAATATAGTACAATCCCCTATGTTTTGTTCACATAGGGAGAGGCGTACAAACAGTCATTCTTCCCACGCTCCATATGTGAATGGAATGGTAAGAAACCCCTTACTAGTGGCCAACTCCTTCTACTCCATTGACAAATTTTTTAATAGAAACAAATGATTTATTGTATATATTCACACTATTAATATTGTTATTTCAGCTTAAAAGAAAAAAAAGAAAAAATTGACATGTTCCACATCCACAAGGATCTCCTCAGCACGGATCTATGGAACGAAAAACTAATCTAATGTAATCTGTAAATAAGGGGACTTACCCTCTGCCATGCACATCACGGTGGTTTACAGAGTATAGGTATACCTGTTGATTCGCCTTGGCTCTACAACCCTCGATGGGTCTTGGCCTGCTCTAGAATGTCATTCCAGTCATGCTTGTCCACCATTTTGCACATCCATCCTCTGACACCAATAATTTTTAAATCATCTTGTACATCATCCAAGTATCGAATTCTTGATCTTCAGGTGCGTCTTCTTCCCAAATCTTGGTCTTCTCCTACTTCTTCTTCCCACTGGGTTTTGTAACAGTGCTATTTTTGTTGGGTTCTAATTTCCTTGCGAAAACATAGTGACACATTTCAGGTGGTTTATTTTAATGAACTTTATGATTTCAAGGTCTTATATAATCTGTAAAGTTTAAAATTATGTCATCTATGCCATGCTCCATCTTCATCCAAAACTCCATAGATTTTGCGTAACATTTTTCATTCATAACAGCCTATTAACTCTTCACACTTTTGTGTCTGTGTCCAAGTTTCTGAGACACATGTTACACTGGACATATTGAAGTTTTGTACAATTAACACTTTGTTCTTCTAGACTTAAGTTGTGAGGACAGTCCATAATAGTATTTATTAGCCAGGTGGATGCACCGCTTTATTTCCATAATAGTATTTATTAGCCAGGTGGATGCACCGCTTTATTTCCATACTTATATCGATCTGTGATGTTACGGTGTTCCCAGATAGACAAATTCACTAACAGATTCTATTTGTCGCTGGTCAGTTTCTAACATTGTATGTTGTTCTGCTCGATTTATTTGTTTGTATTTGGTATTATTGAAATTCACTTCCAGTCTCATTTCTATTGCTGCTGCCACCAGTGCCCTATATGTTTCTTTAGCAACTAGTTCTGTTCCACATCATCCATGTAGCCCAGAACCTGCAGCATTCTATTGTATACTGTATCTCTTGTGTTGATTTGAGCTGTTCGTATTACCTTGTCTAGAGCTATGTTAAAAAGCATGCGTGAGAGGGCATCCCCTTGCTTCAGTCCACAATTACATAGTTTAAAATCTTTGCATTAAATTCCTTGTATCCATACTTTAAGACACCACTTTTCCATAGAGAAATTTATGAGATGTATGATGTGTTTATATAGTGTATTCCCTTGGTCCCCCAATCTGCAGTATCTGCCTAAGTGTGGGTATTTGGTCACTAGTTCATTTGCCAGAAATAAAAGCCCACCTGATATCTCCCAATTGCTTTTCCTGTCAAAGTTTTTACATGTGTATCCTGTGATATCGAAAGTAGTTATTGTACTGTGGTGGATGAATCATTTATCCATTTGTAAAAAGGTCTTTATCAAGCCAGTGTGACCCATCTGTCACATGTCTCTATGGAATACGATCCATAAAAATTGAATGGTCTGCTAAACAGAAGGCATAATCGTAGATTCAAAGTCTGTCAACTGCAGTGTTGATATTGGACTTTGAACGGCAGTGTGGATGTTGGACTTTAGACAGAAATATTCTACAATAAGCACACTTTAATTCTACAGTGAGTACAGAAATATTTCTCCTTTACTTTTATATAGCCTGAGTAATAATTATCAAAAGTGTTGCTCAGGAACAGTACATATCCAAAAACAAAATAATAAAGTGGCAGTTTGCTTTTGTTCTACAGTATTAATTTTAATATGTTAATTGGTTTTCAGCTTTTAATGCCACCTTCAGACATTAACTGACTATTGCCACCAAAGAAGTTACAATTTGGTAAACAACATTGGAAAAGAAGTTACCCATCAAGATTGAAGCAGAAACGTATAGTAAGTAACGTCTTTGACAGTGTAATGGTAATGCAATGTAAAAAGTTGAACAGTAAATAAATATAAAGGGAGTAGAGAGAAAAAACTGTAATGCAAAACTGGAATACAGGCGTTCATAACAGTTTACATTAATAAACAAAACCAGTAAAATAACATAAAATTAGTGCTTGACACGGCTACTTCAGAAACTATAAAACATGGAGAGCGATACACAAACCAATTAAAAGAAAGAATTATCAGTGTAACTACAGAATATATGAAGAACTTAAGCAGTATCAATAAGATAGTCAGAAATGAATAAATACAGGGATACGAAGGAGTGTGAAGGGACATACAGTAAGTACCATCATTGAGAGTGTTCTGATATTACATTTTAAAAAGTAAAAGTTGAACAGTATACAAATATAAAAGGAGCAAACAGGAAAAACATTGACCCTATACTGTAAACTGTGCCTATGTAATAGTTTGCAACAGTCTCTGCCTGACTGACTAATGTAAAACTTGTCACAACCAGAACAGGTTGGCTAAGAACTGGCTCTTGTCTTTGCTGTTGAGCCATAGCAACTAGACCATCTAAACATGAATGTAGCTGGAGGTTGCAGAATTCTGACTCCACATTTTCTGAGCATGTACTGAGTGAGGGACACAACTATCAGCCAGAGTCTCATGTCCCTCGCTTAGCAAACAAACTTCTAGCGCACAGTCCAGATCTAATCTTAAATGACCAGACACAACTTAATACTTCCCCTCTCCTAAATTCCACATAATTCTCTCTTTCATTACTTCCCACACTTTCTGTATCTTTGTACTCCCGCATTTCCTTGCCTTCATTGAGTTATTTTGTTTTCTTGAAATTGCCTGTGGAATCCATTTAATCTGTGGTTACAATTGTTAAGTCTTTCTTTTAACTGGTACTTATAATACTTTCCATGTTTAATGCCTCTTGAACTTGTCTCATCGAGTACTGTTTTTATTTTACTTTGTTCATTTATTTGATGCAAACTGTTGCTTAGGTATGGTTTTGTTAATGTGTTTCCTGTTTGCTCCTTTTATATTTGTATATTGTTCAACTTTGTACTTTTTAAAATGCGGTACCACCACACTCTCAATGATGGCATTTACTGCATGTTCCCTCACACTCTTCCATTTTCCTGTGCTTATTCATTTCTGTTTATCTTATTGATACTGCTTAAGTTCTTTATACATCCTGTAGTTACATTGATAATTTTTTTCCGCGTCTTATACTTCCTGAAGTAGCATTGTCAAGTATTAATTTTATTTTATTTCATTGATTTTGTTTATTAATAAAAACTGTCACATAGACTTGCTGTTCCAGTTTTGTGTTAAAGTTTTTTCCTGTTTCCTCCCTGTATATTTATTTTACTGTTCAACTATTTACTTTTTACATTGCATTACCACTACACTGTCAAAATTGTTATTTACTGTACATTTCGGCTTCAGTCTAGATGTGTAACTTCTTTTCCTATGTCATTTACAAACATTGTAACTTCTTTGGCAACAATAGCCAGTAAATGTCTGAAGACAGCCTCGTATACTGAAAACACAATAAAATTAATACTGCAGAACAAAAGCAAACCTATGCTTTTCGTTTATTATGATGTTGTTCTATGAGGAAGCGATGGAAGATTCAGTGAACATGAAAAGAAAATATTTCCATTTAAGCAGTTATTTTTTACAGACCGTTGAGGGTACCTAAAAAATGAGGCAATAATAAAAATTCATTACAAAAGACAAGTAACAGTTATTCTTACCTACAAGATAAAAGTACCCTTAAGTTTTAAGTTGGTATACAATTTCACATTTGCTCACTGTGACATACTTTTTAATTTCATTTACATTTAAAATGTAAGGAGACTAGGAGTTTGTCCGTAGCATGTCATCCTACAAACAATGGAAAATCCAGAATGAAATGTGACAATATAATGAGAAGTATAGTAGCTACTCACCATATAGCGGAGATGCTGAGTTGCAGAAAGGCAAAACGAAAAGACTGTTGGAAAGTTAGCTTTCCGCCAACAAGACCTTTGTCAAAAAATAGGCAAAACACACACACACACACACACACACACACACACACACACACACACACACACACACACACACATGCGTGCGGATGAGGAGGAGGATGGATTTGGTAGATGCAAGATTGAGCAGAATGAAGGCATCGGAAGAAATTTCAAGCTAAGCGTCTAGATAATTTGGTCTGTTATGTTAGTAAAATGGGATGTTGTAGTATTGCTGCATAGGACAAATATATTTGATTCAGGCTTCTCAGTTATTTATTAGTAACTATGGGTCCATGGTCTCAAGTAATTAGCATAAAAATCACCAGTGATGGTTAATTTCTAGGCAATAGCTGTCAGAAAAAAAATACAAGTGTCCTATAGTAAAGCTGCCCTCTAACTGAAGATTGGTTTGAACCCCACAATGCTTTTCCAGGCATGGTTCTATTAAGGATAATATGCACTTGTCTTCATCTGATAGTTGAAATGACTTATGCTGCCAGCTATAGAGGGTCCTACAGCTTTATGTGGACCATCAACCATGGGGCAACATGACATTTCTCACTTTAACAAGTCATTGCCAGAGGTGAAAGAAATTCTGAGAGACAGGAATTGAGCCCCAGATCTCTGACTACCTGTTTTTCATCACAAGATTAATACTGTCATCAAATCATATCATGTAGTACCTTAGATAATTAATTGGAAAAAATTACATTAATCTTTTTGTACCCTGTGAGACACTAGGATGTGGAATGAGTCAAAAATATAAATATAAATAACATTGAACATTTAGCAGAAGATATAAGGAAAAGTGCAGCTAATTTACAGAAACATAAAACAACAGATATCAAATAGGCATAGTACATGGATTAGCAACTGTTTTATGACAATACATTCAAAAAATCAAAATATTTGTATAGAAACAGGCTATATGTCTCTGTTAAATGGTCATACAGCGAATAAAAAGTTTGTTCAAGTATACACATATTTATTTTTAATTAATGCACTATTATTTCTTAGACCTTTGCTGATATTTGGCAGTGAATTAAGTATTTTAATACTGGAATATTTTCACTTTTCTATACCTCTTTAAGATTTTTGAATTCACGGTGTAGGTCAGCCTTCTTTCTCATATCATTGGTTTCATGATGCACTGGGTTGTCAACATACGGCTCATAGTGGATAATATTGAGAATAATATTGAGAAATGGTGGTAAGCATCCTAGGTTGCTTAAAAAGATTGTAACAAGAAACGGCTGAGGGAAATCAGGATTTAATTCAGATAACTGTAGAAAGAGAATTTTCTTTGATGTGGATGAATTTTCCCTAAAGATAATTCCATAGCATATAATAGAGTAAGCACCCAAAGTAAGTAGACTTTATGACACTGATGTCTCCAACATGAAATGTTGTCCTAATGGCAAAAGTGGCTGAGGGCAACCTTTTTATGGAGAACGCAGACATAAGTTCCAACATTTTTATGGTCTGTAGGTCACACTGTCCACAGGTAAACCTGCCATCTTTGTGATGGCTTAAGGATCTGGAACAGTATAATCTTTGCATTTACTGACCGTTGTGTACAGTAGATATCACCTGTGGAATTTTATATAATTAGTTTTCCTCAGGTTTACTGAATTTGCTATGACCCAAGCTAAGATTTCCAAGAGAAGTTTGTTGGCAGTAGTCTTGAGATCAGTCGAATGTTAGTTGTTTATCACAATACTTTTATCATTAACAAACATAGTGAATTGTCATTATAATATTGTTAAGGCTAGCACCTACAATTCAACTACCCTTCATACAACAATGTAATGTTAGTGGCTGCCTTTCTCATCTGCTCACTACACAGAGTTGGTGATTGCAGAAAAACAAACTGATGTACAGATAAATGTGTGAGTTTGTTTTCTTTTCGGTCTCCAGCAGCTTCCTGGGGGTGCGAGCCTCACCACATGGGGCACTGTCAGTGTGCAACTACATTATTGTTGCCAGTCACAAGACTCCAAGTGCTGGTCCTTGTATCCTTCTGCGATCATGCTATATAGGCTGTCTCTCAGCCAGTCTATGCCAGTTGCGCTTTGGGAGTTACTTCCAGTGGTCAAGTGCCGACTGTTCATTGTCTCAGTACTGAGTTCAGTTTGCTGAGCATAGCAGCTTCTCATTGGAAGTCTTTATGTGGTCATGTGCCTACCATCCACGTACCACTGATTGCGGTCATTTACAATCATGCCAAGTACATTCCAGTGCACTGTGATGGAATCTTAAACCTGTGCCAGGCTATGCACCTGGAGGCTACAGCTATGTTTGTTCATTGTGCATCAAGTTATGACAAAGAGGCTGTTGTTATGTTTGACTTAATAAAGTTCATTGTTCAGGCTACTTGAGTTCATATCCAGTAGTGTATCATTCCAACATGGACACAAACACAAAATACATGTTTTAAACAATATATATTAGAAACAGCAGCGGACCAAGGACAGATCCCTACATCTACATCTACATTTATACTCCGCAAGCCACCTAACAGTGTGTGGCAGAGGGCACCCTACGTGCCATTGTCATTACCTCCCTTTCCTGTTCCAGTAACGTATGGTTCGCGGGAAGAACAACTGCCGGAAAGCCTCGGTGCGCGCTCGAATCTCTCTAATTTTACATTCGTGATCTCCTTGGGACGTATAAGTAGGGGGAAGCAATATATTCTATACCTCATCCAGAAATGCACCCTCTTAAAACCTGGACAGCAAGCTACACTGCGATGCAGAGTGCCTCTCTTGCAGAGTCTGCCACTTCAATTTGCTAAACATCTCCGTAACGCTATCACGCTTACCAAATAATCCTTGGAAGAAACGCGCCGCTCTTCTCTGGATCTTTTTCATCTCCTCCGTCAACTCGACCTGACACGAATCCCACACTGATGAGCAATACTCAAAAATAGGTCAAATGAGTGTTTTGTAAGCCACCTCCTTTGTTGATGGACTACTTTTTCTAAGGACTCTCCCAATGAATCTCAACATGGCACCCGCCTTACCAACAATTAATTTTATATGATCATTCCACTTCAAAACGTTCCGCACGCATACTACCAGATATTTTACAGAAGTAACTGCTACCAGTGTTTGTTCTGCTATCATATAATCATACAATAAAGGATCCTTCTATTTGCAATACATTACATTTGTCTATGTTAAGGGTCAGTTGCCAGTCCCTGCACCAAGTGCCTATCTGCTGCAGATCTTCCTGCATTTCGCTGCAATTTTCTAATGCTGCAACTTCTCTGTATACTACAGTATCATCTGCGAAAAGCCGCGTGGAACTACCGACACTATCTACTAGGCCATTTATATATATTGTGAAAAGCAATGGTCCAATAACACTCCCCTGTGGCCCGCCAGAGGTTACTTTAACATCTGTAGATGTCTCTCCATTGAGAACAACATGCTGTAATCTGTTTGCTAAAAACTCTTCAATCCAGCCACACAGCTGGTCTGATATTCTGTAGGCTCTTACTTCGTTTATCAGGCGACAGTGCGGAACTGTATTGAACGCTTTCCGGAAGTCAAGGAAAATGGCACCTACCTGGGAGCCTGTATCTAATATTTTCTGGGTCTCATGAACATATAAAGCGAGTTGGGGCTCACACAATCACTGTTTCCAGAATCCATGTTGATTCCTACAGAGTAGATTCTGGGTTTCCAGAAATGACATGATATGCGAGCAAAAAACATGTTCTAAAATTCTACAACAGATCGATGTCAGAGATATAGTTTTGCGCATCTGCTCGATGACCCTTCTTGAAGACTGGGACTACCTGTGCTCTTTTCCAATCATTTGGAACCTTCTGTTCTTCTAGAAACTTGCGGTACACGGCTGTTAGAAGGGGGGCAAGTTCTTTCGCGTACTCTGTGTGGAATCGAATTGGTATCCCATCAGGTCCAGTGGACTTTCCTCTGTTGAGTGATTTCAGTTGCTTTTCTATTCCTTTGACACTTATTTCGATGTCAGCCATTTTTTCATTTGTGTGAGAATTTAGAGAAGGAACTGCAGTGCGGTCTTCCTCTGTGAAACAGCTTTGGAAAAAGGTGTTTAGTATTTCAGCTTTACGCGTGTCATCCTCTGTTTCAGTGCCATCATCATCCCAGAGTTTCTGGATATGCTGTTTCAAGCCACTTACTGATCTAAGTTCCTAAGGGACCCCATGGGATACCATGTCCCAGTCAAACTCTTCCCCCTCCCCAGCACCCACGATCTGCTTTGCTCCTCATATCCACAACTACTTTCAACATCCTGTGTAGGAAGTAGTATTTCAATCTGTTTCTCATTCTCACTGCCCCTCTGATGTCAAAGTGGTACACTTTCCAGTCATCCATTCCAGTGCCCTGTAGTCAGTCAGTTCCATGTCGGGACTGGTATGCTACTTCTCCAATTTTCCTAGGCAATCATACATGTGTGAGAGACATCAAATAAATAAAGAAACAAAATTATATAGAAATGAAAAAGTTTTTAGGAGAAGTTTTATGACTTTTTGGTTGGCATAACTGAGATGCGGTGAACTGAGAACAGCCGAGAGAGAAAAATTGTTTTGTTTATAACCTAAATATTTAATTCAATAATGGCATATTCACTTGAGGTTTCCACATTAGTTGAACAACATTCACATCCATTTTTTGCACTTTGAAAGTGAAAAAAGGACTAAAATCTTTTCTTGAATGATTTTACAGAATGGTGAAAGTTGTATGAACTGCAGAAATTTTTGTGAGTGAGTAGAACAGTTCCAAAACGGTTGAACCTCAGTGACTGATGAGCAGTGTCCTGGCCTGCTGGTTGAAGTGTCAACTTCTTCCCTTGAAACCTGCATTTACAGTGTTATTTTTGAACATCAACATATTATAGTTTAACATACAGCTCAAACAGTTACTATCAGACAGTTACTGTAAGTGTTGGCAATGTTCATAATGTTACCAGTAACAAACTAAAGTTCAGCAAAACAATTGAAAGGTGTGTCCCGAAAGAGTGAATGTAACAATACAAAGAAACCAGACTCAAAGTGTGTACAGACTTGAAAGAACATATGAAAGGGAAGGTGACTTTTGTATCCAAAAGTGATTCAGATTACCCATTTAGCACAGATGTGGACATGTCAGAGGTACTAAGGCTGTGAGCAGTGACTGCGGGCCATCATCATAAGGGGAGACACAGCTGAGATATGTGCATCACATGGTGCCACCCAGTGGTGACTGCCACTGAGCCTGCAGGCCAGGCATGTGGTGCAGCTTATTGTTTGCTGTATTTTGTAGCTGTTTGTGTGGTACCATTGCACAGCTGAGTTGACTCAGTTTGTTTTGTGGTCTCGAGTGGTTACTGATTTGGAACCTTTGTATTTCTGCACCAAATTTGCTATGTCCCATACTTGTTAGTACTTTTGTTCACTTCATGAACTTATTTGATTGTGGACTTACAGGACATGTAGTTATTTCCCTGTGATTTGGTGAACCCAGTGGTGTAAGTGATGATAAACAGCCTACCTATGCCACACAGGATAAGAAACTGCCAATGAGGAACTTTCTCTCTGTGCCATTTCATTAAGTTAACCTTGGATCCTGAGTTTATCAAGTTGTGGCAGTAGCAGTTGCAACTCCAAAAGCAGCAGCAGTAGTAGGAGTATCGGCAGGAACAGCACACATTGCTGTTACAGTTTCTCCAAAATCAACACAGGCAGCAGCTGCTGTTTCAATACATCCCTGCTTACCATTCACTTTTTTCTATGAGGAAGGCGAGAGTTGAGAGGTCTGTTTGAGGCATTTCGAACTACAATGCAAGGGAACAACAAATTAATTATCCTGATCTCCGTTGTGCACTACTATTGAGTGCCATTGTGCACTATTACTGTTGTCTAGTAATAAACTGTATGAAGCGGTGCAAAAATTATACCAACTTTTGGTCCCCAGTAGTTTGAAGTTTTCTGAAGTTTGCAGTTTACTGACTGACTGTCATGGACTGTGCGGCTGGTCCTGGAGGAGGTTCGAGTCCTCCCTGGGGCATGAGTGTGCGTGTTTGTCCTTAGGATAATTTAGATTAAGTAGTGTGTAAGCTTAGGGACTGGTGACCTTAGCAGTTAAGTCACATAAGATTTCACACACATTTGAACATTTTTTCAACTGACTGACTACTACAGTCACCAAACGCATGTCATTGCAGCTAGGCTCAAGTTTAATCAGTGTGTTAAGCAAAGTAAACAATCCTATGCAACATGGACTGCTGATATACAAAGCTTAGTTTGTATGTGTGATTTTGCCTTTCAAAAGTGTGACACCTCTTCTGCAGATTTCTTAATTTAGAATATTATCATCCACCTGGCTCCAGATCATAAGGTTAGTGCAAAGGCTTTAGAAACATCGGATCCTACTTTGAATTGCTAAGGTGTATGAAGTGACTCCTGCAACATCAGCTCTGTTTGACAATTCTTCAGGTTTTGATGTCATTATAGTATTAGTTGTCATACTCTTGAATCAACTGGTGACTCCCAGTAGAGATCATCATCTCACTTACTCTTGTGCATCCATTCATCCAGCACCACAGGATTCAGTATTTGGTGCATCCCCTCCCTCCGTGCTGATGAACACACAAAGGTGAAAGTGGCAGTTCCTGAAGAATTTTCCTCCTATCATTGTATGAGAACCCCAGCACCAGCATAAGTTGTGCCGTCAAATCATGTCCAGAGCACAACCTTCATCACCACCAGCATCACTGTCCATACAGTTACTTCATGAGTTTTGATTGCCACAAGCCAGGATACCTCACGAGCATCTGCCTCAGATGGTGGGCATCAGCTTCAGCCATTAGCATGGTGCACACCACCCTGCCACTTCCAGTGACAACAGTAGATGGGATGCAGTGTATGATGCCACACACCCTAATTAACGGGGATACTGGCATATTGCCTCACTGTGGCTGTGTACAGCACAGCGCAAAGTGGTGACAGACAATGGCCAGTCAAAGCCACTGTGGGATCAAATCATTGTGCAAGTTAAACTGACCTTACATGCAGTTACTTCTTGGACAATGACTACTAACATTTTTGTTCTCAATGCTTTCGCACTTTTCATTTTCCAAATTCAAGATCAGGTGAATCTAAATTTTAGTGTGACTCTATTCACAGAACTAGTTTCATTGTGAGCAAATATTCAAACAGTTGTTTGAACCTACCTTAGGTTGTATTATGAATTTTCAGGCACACATCTCTTTTGAAACATTAGGCATTGCCTAAGTTCTGTAGAACCCATCTGAAACAAGTTAAGGCAGAACTAGACAGATTGCAGAATCAGGGTGCTATCTCCCCCATCTTGTGTAGCCAGCGGGCGACACCTATTGTTATTGTACAAACCCTAATGGGTCACTTAGGATCTGTGATGATTTTAATTCAGCCAGTAGTGCCCAGGCAAATGTTGATTTGTACCCAATTCCTAGGCAAGGGGAATTGTTAGCTTTGCTGACGCGTATTTTCCGTTACCTGTTGATGAGACCACGAGGCAGTTTCTTGTGATTAATAAGCCATTTGGTATGTACCGATGCAACAGATTACTATTTGGGATCACTAGTGCCCTGCAGTTTTGCAAAGTTACCTAGAACAGCTCATCCAGGGCATCCCTAATTGTCTCAATTATCCGGATGATTTTTAGTTATGGGGCCATGCGGGAGAAGCACTGCTGTTGGAGCAGCTGCAAGTCAATGGCCTGCGTTGTTGTCTCGCCAACTGTAGGTTATTCCAGCCGAGAGTCAAGTATTTGGGCCACATATTAAGTAAAAACAGGCTTATACTCACACAAGACCATATGACAACTATTATTAATTTAGTGGTGCCTAAGAATCTTAAAGAATTGCAATCTCTTCTGGGCAAAGTCAATTGTTATGCCTAATTCAGTTCCAACACAGCTCGTATTTTCCCCATTTGAGTAACCAGTTACGTAAAAAGGATGTTCTGTTTGTGGGATCAGACACATGTCAACAGGCCTTTGTGCAACTTAAAAAGTGTCATAGTTGTTTGGCGACTTTCCAGCCGGTCGAATGGCTAATGCTGGCCACAGGTATGTCTGTCTGTGGTGTTGGTGCTATCGCATCTCTCAAATTTGCTGAAGGCATGGAACAACCTATTACATTCGTATTTAAGATGTTGAACTCTCCACAGGAAAATTATTGGCAATCATTTAAGGTGTCCAGAAATTCCATGTCTACCTCTATGGTACAAAGTTTCATCTGATTTCAGACCACAAGCCCCTGCTGTCATTGTGTGAACCCCATGAAAAACTTCTGGACAAAATGACGCAATGGCTGCGGCAATGGGCATTGTGTCTTAGTAACTACATTTGTGACATCCATTACAGAACTACCATGCAACTCTCCAATGTTGATGCCCTGTATTGTTTGCTGTGTGGCCCCGACACCAGTTTTGACAGACATGAAACAATGTGCTCTGCCCTGGACGTGAAGTAGTGGGCACACCCTTGAGAAATTTCCTATTGTGACAGCCAATGTAGCAGCTGAGACAAGCTAGGACCTGCTCCATTACAGAGTGTTGTCCATGGTGCAGCAGGGTTGTCATGAGCATTGGCTAAGATGCAGACCCAGAGTGGTGCAATTACTTTTTCCACAGGCAAAGACTTAATGTTACAGATGGAGTCATTGTGTTAGCCATGGATGTTGCAGAATGTCAGGACGTTGTTTCTCCTGCATTCTACTTCCACATATTGCAAGTCCTTCTCAGTGCCCATTGAGGAATGTGCCGAATGAAAGCAATGATGCGGTGTTATGTGTATTGGCTGGGCATAGACATCGCCATTGAATGTACCAACCACAGCTGCTATGTCTGTGCGCATAACCAGTCAACCCCAGTATAGCATTTTAATTCAATGCCCCCAACCTGACTACCCATGGAAAAGAGAACACATACATTTCGCCAGGCTTTCCAGGGGGCAGCGTAGTTGTAGGCTGTTGATGCCCTTTTGCATTTCCTGTATCTAGTGCAGATGTCTACATCATCCTCCAGTGCTGTGGTCTGGGCCTTATCTAATATCTGTGCTGTAGAAAGGGCCACAGCTACATTCGTTTTGGATAACAGTCCACGTTTTATGGCTTCGTAATTTCGGAATTTTTATAGATGTAATGGTATCAAGCACCCGACCAGTCTCCGTTTCACCCGGCATCTAATTCAGAAGCTGAGTGGTTGGTCAGGACGTTCAAGTCCCAGATATTAAAAAAATCTTGATGTTGGCCAACTCAAGGGATGCACTCACCAACTTCCTGGCCACGTACCGGTCCACACCTGTCAATGGACATAGCCTGAGTGAGATTTTGCATGGTTGCCAACTTCTTGCATCCAGCGGCACAGGCTCCACACCACCACACCATACTGTATTATCATTCAGGCTATAGTGAGAGGGTTCGCACATTTGGCCAGAATCCCAGATGAACTCAGGATGTCATGATTGGCATTCGGGGATAACATATGTTCATGGTAGCGGTTGGCCAGAAACAGCTGGTCTATCACCACAATCAACTCTGCCCACATTGTGGCATGCCACCCTCATAGAATTCCTCAGGCACCAATGGGGCAGCATCATTGGACTCATCCCAAAACAAAACCAGTCTCTGGGCCTCTTCTTTCCCCCTCCATCCTCCGCCCCAGTGCAAGGTGTTGATGGAAGTAAATACTGACAGTAATGGTAGCCTATGGAGGTGGATCTCCTCCCTCCCATCGCACTGTGCACTGCTCCTGCGCCTTGACTGGTTGTGGGACCGTGCATGTACTTGGGCTGAGGTGCTGATGGAAGATGACCTGTTGGCACCACGCCTGTCGCATGTGACAGCCCCTCCCCTGCAGGCCAACCCAAGTTGTGCCCCAGAGGTCATTATTTTGTCCAGGTTGATACATATGATGCCACCTTCCACTCTGTCACTCTAGCCTTTGGTGGGGATTTGCCTAGCATGGAAGTGGAAATGTCAGAAATTCTAAGACTGCAAACAGTGGCTGTGGACCACCATCTTAAGGTGTACCACCACTGAAATATGCGCACCACATGGCACTATCCAGTGGTGACTGTTTGCTGCTGAGCCTGTGTCCTGGGCTTGGGGTGCGACTGATTTCTTGCTGTACTTTGTACCTGTTCGTATTGCACAGCCAAGGTGACTCAGTTTGTTTTTCAGTCTCAAGCGGTTACTGGTTTGGAATATTGTATTTCTACACTGACTTTACTTCGTCCTGGACTTGCTAGAGCTGTATTCGCTTTGTGAAATCAATCTGTTGTAGATATATAGGCATGTGTGTTTGTTTCCCGCTGGTTTGTTGTATCCAACGGAACAACAATCTACCTACACCACACAGGATAGAAAAGTGACCCATTTTTCATGTCTGATGAGGCTTTGGTTCACCATTTTGAAGCATGGAACGGAAGCACACCAGGTCACGTGCCTGAAAGAAATTCAGAATACAAGCATCGGTGCAAAAATTAATCTTGACTATCTTCTGGGATGTCCAAGGAATTGTCTTTTGTGATAATTTGGAAGATTAGTGTACGATAAACAGTGCCTTCTACTCAGACATGCTGATGAGTGACGTAAAGCCAGTAGTGAGAGAAAAGTGTGATATTGCTCCATGATAATGCTTGCCCTCACGCTGGCCAGCTGACTCAAGAAACCATTCCAAATGGGTTGATAGATACTACCTCACCCTCCCTACAGTCCACATTTGGCTTCCTTGGATTTTCATGTGTGTGGTCCACTCATGGTGGCACTATGTGGAAAAAAAATTAGTGACAAAGAAGATGCCAAAGAATTTGTGAGAAAGTGGCTCAAACAATAGAAAGACTTCTTTGCATCAGGTATAGAAAACGAGTTCTTTGTTGGGTCAGTTGTATAAATATTGATGGGGATTATGCCGAGAAGTAGTAAAAGTCTCATTTTGTAAAAATTCACAGGATTTTTTTTATATCATTTAGTCCCTCTAATTATTGAATGTCCCACATATATAAGCTACTATTATGATGGTTTCACCATTCCCAAAAGCATTTTTTGAAAGCTACTGCCATTACCCCTTGGAGAGGAATCCATGTACCTATTCTGCATGGGTCTAATGTCTGTTGCGTGATCAGATGTGCGATTGTTTTTCAAAGTGTTTACACACCATGTTACTGAGGCAGATCCTGAGAACCAGACCAGTATTTACCACGTCCAAGCTGGCCAGCGCACAGGTTCTCGTTGTTAATCAACAAGGTGGGTTAAATCTGGGGCCGGTGTGCCCTCCTGTATCTTGTATGTTGTCACTTCTACATGTTCAGCACTGGGCGGGTAGTGGCAAGTTGTGTTGAGAAATATTTTGCGGTCCACTCAGTTGAAAGCTTTAGAAAGAACACAAAACATACCAACAGGCTTAAGTGTTTTGCTGAAAATGCAGCTTCATTTTTGAACATACCTTTTCAAAATCCAAACTGACTTTCACTGTTGATATCAGTGTTTATGAGATGCTTAACAATTCTAGAATTCGGTACTTTCTTGAGGACTTTTTTGATGTGGTCAAGAGAGGGATGGGACAATAGTCCATGACATCTATTTATAAGGATCATGCCATCAACTGCATGATAGTATTACTAGATCAGGGTTACTTACTTGGTAGCTCATGGGCTTTTAACCACTTAATACTGCTGGAACTTTGAGAAAATTTAATTGAATCATCTTTGCAAGTCTCAGGATTTGTGTGTTATGTGCAGTATGTTTCCATTGTTCCAGTGTAGCTTATTTATTTATCAGGTTCTATAGGACCTTGCGAGCCAAAGGTGCATGCTCATGAATGAGTCAAATGCGTTCAGAATGTTGATTAGAAAATTTACAAATAAAATAATTAAAGAGTAATAAAATTTGAAACAATTGTGAGACAGTGTACGAATAAATAACACATTACAGAGGATGCTTTTGAACAACTGAGAGAAACTCTTGAACAGAATAGAGGGAGCGTACCAGAAGGACCTTGGAACTGGGATATTGGTACTTGGGGTTCATCTCAAAATCTTTTTAGTTCTGCTGGTAGCGTATTGAAAATAAAACCTGCTGAATAGTGCACATCTTTCTCTATAGTACTTAAGAAAGTGTCGTTAAAGTGTATACCATTCTTTCATCTAGTGTTCATTGTATGAATATTGCATTTTCTTCTGAATGAGACAATATTGTCAACAACAAATCCCATTTTGGAGTATATATAGAATATTGGGATGGCAGAGCTGGAATTAGAAGATAACCTGAATAACAACATACATGAAATTTGCAAACTGACACCACAGATCAGTCTGACTAACTATTTGTGGGCAAAGAATATTCTTGATGAATGTGAGATATTTTCATTATATAGGCAAAGAAACTATGCTGTCCTTTGCAGAGGAAACCAAGCCCAGTTTTACCCCGTTATCAAGGAACAATTATCTGAAAACAACCACCATAGTGGCGAGAGAAAAAAAAACAAACAGGACCATCTTCTTGTTAGTAATTAACACCACTCAACAGACAAAAACAGTTATGAACACAATACATGTTGAGAGAAAGATAATGTATATACTGTCTTAGTTATCTCAATGTTCAGTACTTTGATCATTTATCTTGAACTAAATAATTGATATAATAGAGGGAAACATTCCACGTGGGAAAAATATATCTAAAAACAAAGATGATGTGACTTACCAAACGAAAGCGCTGGCTGGTCGATAGACACACAAACAAACACAAACATACACACAAAATTCAAGCTTTCGCAACAAACTGTTGC
Organism: Schistocerca piceifrons; assembly: GCF_021461385.2. Lineage (NCBI taxonomy): Eukaryota > Metazoa > Arthropoda > Insecta > Orthoptera > Acrididae > Schistocerca > Schistocerca piceifrons. Next base: position 335,065,039 of record NC_060145.1, read on the forward strand.
TTCATCAGGAAAGAGGGAAGGAGAGGGAAAGACGAAAGGATGTGGGTTTTAAGGGAGAGGGTAAGGAGTCATTCCAATCCCGGGAGCGGAAAGACTTACCTTAGGGGGAAAAAAGGACGGGTATACACTCGCACACACACACATATCCATCCACACATATACAGACACAAGCAGACATATTTAAAGACCTATATGGGGAGAGATAAAGGTGAACTGGAAAGTAACTGGAGATCTGGTGTGAAAAAGGCGAAAAGGTGTTGGTTACAGCTGGGCTATGTTGGACTTAGGTTGGTAGACAACGATGTGCACAAAGGTTAGGTGGTTGTGTTGCTGCCAAAACACGTTAAAGGACGGAGAAATTCGGGAAAATTTCGAAAAAACTGCGTGTAATGTATTAAAAGGAGTGGTTTGTGGTGGCAGATTATGAAAATGAGGCTAACAATTGTCTGACGAAGAAATAATGACGTTAAAACCTGTGGGAAGCGGCTAAAAATTATCAGTGATGTGGGAAAAACGGAAATGGAAATAAAGCGAAAGTTATTAGAAATAGCCGAAATGGTTGTTTAAAAGGTGAAAGGAACTGTTTGTGAACTAGAAATGGTGGATTTTATAGCAGCGGTAGTGTTGAAAGCGGCAAAAAAATTTTTTTGGTTATGGTTTGGAAGTGGGTTACGTATTATTGAGTATATATAGGCGGGATAAAATTGTATAGCAGATTACGGTAAAAAGGAGAAGGTGAATACAAAGTGAAACTACTGGCAAAAACACAAAGAGAAAATAAGACGACAGGAAAGATTTCGAAATGCAACAGTGACAATAACAAACGTAATTGTTGGGTTCAAATTAATGATATTAATATAATAGAGGGAAACATTCCATGTGGGAAAAATATATCTAAAAACAAAGATGATGTGACTTACCAAACGAAAGCGCTGGCAGGTCGATAGACACACAAACATACACACAAAATTCAAGCTTTCGCAACAAACTGTTGCCTCATCAGGAAAGAGGGAAGGAGAGGGAAAGACGAAAGGATGTGGGTTTTAAGGGAGAGTCTTGCCAGACTTAATAGACATGAAAGAAAACTATACAAATGAATTTTCTGGAGGGTAAGTAGAATTTCATAGGACAGTTGACTGTCTTCAAATAATTGTATGTATCATGTCATTAATAGAATTCCACCAGTTTTCAGTATGTTTTCTGGTCCCAAAGAGTTGCTATATTAGATTTACGTCTAGATCATATTGATTTTTTCCATGGTAAGATATGTTTTATCATGGAAGTGGGAGATAATGTGGGATTACTGGTTGATTAAGCTTTGGTCCAGAGTGTGTATCACAAGTCTGTACCTTCAGGCAGCTAGCGTTCATCATTCACCTCAGCACTATGGATTACTGAGAGCTCTCTTATACAGCAGTTATGAAAAAAGAAGAAACAGATGGCATGAAACAATTGACCATTTTGCCCTAAGTCTGTAGTATTTTATCCGAGATTGGCCGAGTTCTTTAGAAAGTATGGCATTATATGTGGCTTTTGTCCATTCATGTATTTTGTATGAGTCCCACATTCCGTTGACAACCAGAGTGTGAGAGAACAAAAAGAGTTTATGAGATTCTGTGCCAATGTGGAAAACTTAAATTGGTCATATTTGATGCAGTATTAAGGATATGCAATATGCAGTTTAAATAATGACAAAAATGAATGCTTGCTGGTAACGGTCCGTAAACAGGCATGGGATGGATGCAAAATACTGATGTCACTATTGCTTTCACTTTTTCTCAGACAGAAACATTTTCCACATCCACACAACTGATAATTTATTATAATAGCGTAAATTCCAGAAATGAAGCAATAGACTAATAATGAGTACTGGCAACCATTCACCTCGAGGTAAATGTTGAGTGTCATGTGGACACACTTAAAGCTCATAAAATCATACTAGGGTTTATTCCTGTAGGTGCAGTATATACCACCCATCATTCATAACCAGTGTACCTGTTAAGAAAATTGCCATGACAAACAAAGAAACTCTCTCAGCAGACATGGTATCTCTGGTACATGACTCTCGGTGCCCCTCCTGATTCACCAGTTCACAGCAGCTTCCAATTGCTCAGTAGAAGTCAGGACGATTTCCAGCTGTTGATGAACAGCAACTAGCTCATCACATGACTATGAACAGCACACACAGTGGAGCTGTGTTACACTTGGTGCAGTACTTACTGAACAGTAACAGATAACTTTAAACTAAGCCTGCTGATTGTCTTTTAATTTGTGGGTCTAATGCACTACATACATTACCAGTAACCTTTAGAACTAAGCTAATTAAGAGTCAAATGGGATATATACTGCGAAAACAGAAAGGCTTTGTAAAAAATTTACTGTCTCTTTGAAACATTTTTCAGCTTATAATCGCTGACAAATTTGACAATAGCCTTAATTTATAACAGTTGCAGAGAATATATGCTGCTGTTAAAAGAGAAAGATAATCTGACATAATATGTTAGTTATTTACAGTAAGTCTGGGCCACAAACACTCCGTTACTATGAAACTGGTTATGCATAATATTCACAACTTTAATGAAAATAATATATTTGCGAGTGTCATAAATTTTCAAAAATATACCTTTTTTCACATAAATGTGTAATGGAATTGGGGAACAATTGGTTTTGAACAAGGATACTGTGGCCAGAACTTTCCAGTTGCTGATATGGTACAAGGGACCTTTTTTCCAATAGGCCCTCCCAAATGTTTGGAGGGGAGGGGAGGGGAGAGGGGGGGGGGGGGGGCACACACCACAGTAATCACGATACACAATCAGTGAGAGATTACGTGAAAATGAACAGTACTGTAGAACATTAGAATCTAGATTTTTGAATCGGCTCTGTCTGGCACATGCAGTCTCACCCAGAGGAAAATACATAAGGTGATGTATATATGTAAATAAATGTGTGACCTGGATGGATCTCATGACAAAATCTACACTGATGTGCTGAAAATGAATACTGCAATTTCAGTGTATCTGAGTCAAAATTGTGAAGCAACAAAAAACCGTGTCTTCTGTTTGCAGCAACTAACAATGTCAGTTGTTAATGGTCCATGTTGAAGATAGTGTCCTTTATTAGAATAAAGATAATCCATATGTGAAAGTGTCTCTTGAGTTATGGAAAGAGTAAACTGTTAATAAAAATTGGGAATTGTGGTCCCATCAATGATCTAGTGGATTCAGTATAAAGGTGCTTCACCATCAAAACTTATGTGAACATTGCCTTCAACTCCCACAGATTTAAAGGATGTTTTTAAGAGAACATCACAAGCTAAAGCTAAAGCTCTGTCATCGACAGTAACCTTAAAGCTGCCATGTAATACCTTGCCAGTGGCATCATTCAGATGCACTATAGAGGGGAGGTCAGCACACCTTCCCATGGCTGTTTCCAGCTTCCTAGACCTTGGAGTCGCTACTTATCACTCCAGTGGCTTCACAAGGCTGTCAATCTTTATCAGTCTTCCCACCAAGAAAATATTCCTGGCAGTACCAGAAATTGAATTCAGGTCCTCGGTATGGCAGCGGGACACAGTGGCCACTAAGCTACAGAGGTGCACTTTAACACCATAAGATGCTATGCAGAAGTATCTTTATTGTGACAGTTAGATTCAAAGTGTACTGATCATCATCTAGTTGATCAAGAACATTACAGTAACATTTGCTTGTGAGTGTAACCTTGTGTCATTCAGGATATAACTGCAAATCACCACAAAAATATGGAAGTAATCTAGTAAATTATCTAGAGGTAATTTGTATGATTATTAATATGAGCACTTGTAATTTTTTGTTAGTATACGAGGTGTGATCAAAAACTACTCACATTTTCATTATGTGCCTCTGCTGCTTCAGCGATTCTATTTTTATCTCGTCAGTGGTGGCAAAACAACATCCTTCATGGTTCTCTTCAGCCTCAGAAATAGAAAGAAGTTTCAGGGGGCAATGTCCAGCTAATATGGTGGCATAGGTAACCTAACATTTCCCCCCTCCCCCCCCCCCCCCCCCCCCCCGCCCCCTCCTCCCCCTCCCTCCCACAAGAAGTTATGAACAAGCATTGAAGTGTGAACAGAATGATTATTGTGATGCAATTTCCACAAGTGGTTTTGCCACAATTGTGCTCGTTTTCTTTGGACTGCTTCACACAAATGCTGCATAACTTCCAGTAGTGTTCCTTATTGACCATAAGGCAGGGACTCATGATGCGCTATCCCATTGTAATAAAAGAAAACAGTGCAAAGAATCTTCACATGTGATCAAACTTGTCAAATTTTTTTTGTTAGGCAGTTTCCATTGGGATGAGTGGGCGTTGGTATTGATATCATAGCCATATACCTGTGTCACCTGAAATACCTTCTTTAGCAGTTATGTATCATTGTCAACTTCAGTCGGCAATTCCTGAATGATGTCTATGTGATGTTGTTTTTGTATAAAAACAAAGATGAGGTGACTTACCGAACAAAAGCGCTGGCAGGTCGATAGACACACAAACAAACACAAACACACACACAAAATTCAAGCTTTCGCAACAAACTGTCGCCTCATCAGGAAAGAGGTAAGGAGAGGGGAAGACGAAAGGAAGTGGGTTTTAAAGGAGAGGGTAAGGAGTCATTCCAATCCCGGGAGCGGAAAGACTTACCTTAGGGGGAAAAAAGGACAGGTATACACTCGCACACACGCACATATCCATCCACACATACAGACACAAGCAGACATATTTAAAGACAAAGAGTTTGGGCAGAGATGTCAGTCGAGGCAGAAGTGTAGAGGCAAAGAAGTTGTTGAAAGACAGGTGAGGTATGAGTGGCGGCAACTTGAAATTAGCGGAGATTGAGGCCTGGCGGATGACGAGAAGAGAGGATATACTGAAGGGCAAGTTCCCATCTCCGGAGTTCGGATAGGTTGGTGTTGGTGGGAAGTATCCAGATAACCCGGACGGTGTAACACTGTGCCAAGATGTGCTGGCTGTGCACCAAGGCATGTTTAGCCACAGGGTGATCCTCATTACCAACAAACACTGTCTGCCTGTGTCCATTCATGCGAATGGACAGTTTGTTGCTGGTCATTCCCACATAGAATGCATCACAGTGTAGGCAGGTCAGTTGGTAAATCACGTGGGTGCTTTCACACGTGGCTCTGCCTCTGATCGTGTACACCTTCCGGGTTACAGGACTGGAGTAGGTGGTGGTGGGAGGGTGCATGGGACAGGTTTTGCATCGGGGGGCGGTTACAAGGATAGGAGCCAGAGGGTAGGGAAGGTGGTTTGGGGATTTCATAGGGATGAACTAACAGGTTACGGAGGTTAGGTGGACGGCGGAAAGACACTCTTGGCGGAGTGGGGAGGATTTCATGAAGGATGGATCTCATTTCAGGGCAGGATTTGAGGAAGTCGTATCCCTGCTGGAGAGCCACATTCAGAGTCTGGTCCAGTCCCGGAAAGTATCCTGTCACTAGTGGGGCACTTTTGTGGTTCTTCTGTGGGGGATTCTGGGTTTGAGGGGACGAGGAAGTGGCTCTGGTTATTTGCTTCTGTACCAGGTCGGGAGGGTAGTTGCGGGATGCGAAAGCTGTTTTCAGGTTGTTGGTGTAATGATTCAGGGATTCCGGACTGGAGCAGATTCGTTTGCCACGAAGACCTAGGCTTACCAACTGACCTGCCTACACTGTGATGCATTCTATGTGGGAATGACCAGCAACAAACTGTCCATTCGCATGAATGGACACAGGCAGACAGTGTTTGTTGGTAATGAGCATCACCCTGTGGCTAAACATGCCTTGGTGCACAGCCAGCACATCTTGGCACAGTGTTACACCGTCCGGGTTATCTGGATACTTCCCACCAACACCAACCTATCCGAACTCCGGAGATGGGAACTTGCCCTTTAGTATATCCTCTCTTCTCGTCATCCGCCAGGCCTCAATCTCCGCTAATTTCAAGTTGCCGCCACTCATACCTCACCTGTCTTTCAACAACTTCTTTGCCTCTACACTTCTGCCTCGACTGACATCTCTGCCCAAACTCTTTGTCTTTAAATATGTCTGCTTGTGTCTGTATGTGTGGATGGATATGTGCGTGTGTGTGAGTGTATACCTGTCCTTTTTTCCCCCTAAGGTAAGTCTTTCCGCTCCCGGGATTGGAATGACTCCTTACCCTCTCCTTTAAAACCCACTTCCTTTCGTCTTCCCCTCTCCTTACCTCTTTCCTGATGAGGCAACAGTTTGTTGCGAAAGCTTGAATTTTGTGTGTGTGTTTGTGTTTGTTTGTGTGTCTATCGACCTGCCAGCGCTTTTGTTCGGTAAGTCACCTCATCTTTGTTTTTATATATAATTTTTCCCACGTGGAATGTTTCCTTCCATTATATTGATGTTGTTTTTGATCAGAATTCAACAGTTTTGGAATAAACTTTGCTGCTACAAGTTTCATGCCCAAAGCATCCAAAAAAATTGTTGGGCATGTGCCAAAGGATATGCCAATATCATCAGCAACCTCCTTGATAGTGATTCGGCGATTTTCCAGAACCATTTTCTTTTCCCCTTCCACATTGTCATCAGTGATTGATGTGTAAGGACATCCGGGGTGGTCGTTATCTATTTTAACCTCCTTTAGAAGTTTGGAATCGGTGTTGACATCATTCAGCAATTCCTGAGTGATCTCCACACTATGTCATTTTTGGTTGAAATTCAACAATTTTGGAACAGACTTAGCTGCTACACATTTCATGTCCAAAACATGTGAAAAAATTGTTCGACATGAGCCAAAAGATATCCCAACGTGATCAGCAACCTCTCTGATTTTCCAGAACCATTTTCTGTACTTCTTCCGTATTTTCATCAGTGATTGATGTGCAGGGGTGTCAAAGGCGGTTATAGTCTTCAACTTCTTCTCGACCCTCTTTGAATGTTCATATCAGTTGTAAACTCTTGTGTTACTCATAGTAGTTTCACCAAAAGCCACGTCAATATTTCGAATTCAGTGCTGCACTTTATTCCATTCTTCTAGCAAAATTTAATGCAAGTCTTTGATCCCTCTTTTTCAAAAGTAAAAATTTGCCAAACACTCAAAAACACAAATAACCTTTTTGACTGTTAACAGTAAAATAAACATTCAAAACTGCTGAAAATGTAGCATCCAGCAGGAACCTGTGTACCAAGATGAAACAAATTTTTGATAATCAAATGTATAAAGCCTATGAAATTGAAAGCTTCCCATTACTTTTTGGTCACACCTTGTACATTGCAAAAGTGGCTGCTTCTGCCAGTCAGTGTGTTACTGGAATCACTTCACATCCCCATTGGTTCTCCTTTGTGATGGAATTTATGGAACACGATATATTGGGTGCATCATACCATAGATCCTGCTCCACACTACCATCTTCTCTGAATTATTGGGTGGGAATTGCCCTACAATCTCCTTTGACCTGCAGTCCTCGTGGCCTCAATCTCCACTAGCCACTGTCCCACAACTATATGTATCTCTGTCCCCAAGACCTCCACTTCACTCCTTTAATGTACACCCACCATGTTTCCTCTGCAGTATCCCTCTTCCCACTGTGTTTCCCTTTCGTGACCTATTCACTAAACTTTGTCATGTGTCGTCTTCTACCTGAACTACGACAAACTCACCAATGGCACATTCTTATCCCATTCCCTTAGTGTCTCTGCCACCCAGCTACCAATTCCCCACTTTTCTTCCCCCTCCTTTTTTGCACTGTCCACAGCACTTGACACAAGTCTTCACCCTAGTATGGCTGCAGGGCCTGTACAGTGTAGCCCCCAGCTATAGTGTTGCTCTCTCTCTCTCTCTCTCTCTCTCTCTCTCTCTCTCTCTCTCTCTCTCTCTGTGTGTGTGTGTGTGTGTGTGTGTGTGTGTGTGTGTGTTTTGTATGTAAGTTTATCGACTATTTCAGTCTTTTTTAGAAATTTTCTTGGTGGATAAAATATTTCATCATCTTTTGGGTATACATCCAGACAGTAATATTTCTTCTTCTGATATTTCAGCTGATAACGATACAGCCATTTTCAAGGTGATTTAGTGACTGAATTAAAATTACGTGATGGATAGATATACTGTGATTTTAATTCAGTCACCTACTTGCCTTGGAGATTATCAACCAAAATTTCGGAAGAAGAAATATTGCTGTCAGTGACGCACGCCTGAAAGATGATGGAACATATAAGTTTTTTTTATATGGTTGTCAACTGCTCAACTGTACTGTGAGTAACTACCTCTACTCCTTTTGATTATTTATTTACATAGTTTACACTCACACTGAAGCTCTTGAACCAGATCATATAAATTACAGTCTGCAATGTAGTTAGAAATGCTTTATTGCCTCTGTCATCTGTTACCACAAGTTTTTCCATTTTTTTCTATTAATTTTTCATTCATTCTCAGCTAGCTACCCTTTCTTCATCAGTAACGCTGTATTACAAAATTGTTAAGGCTATTGTGGCTACTTGTTGAAAAATTGCCTGTTGGCTTCTGTATTGGGTTCCTCGGCCAGTGTTTGTTTGATTATTTGTCTGGTGTTTCACCAGCACAAATGATTGGCATTGTCAAGGTTTCACCTCCATCCACCACCAGCAGACCAGCAGTGGAAGGTGAAGCTTTGATAATGCTGGTCACTAGTGCTGGCATAATGTTAGAAAAATCATCAAACAAAAATTGGCCAAGGAACTCAAGAAGAAGCCAACAGGCAATTTTTTAATGGTGTACTGTTTTTATGTGAATGTTTTTACCTGTAAGTCTCATATTTCTGCTCTCTCACTTCTCTGTCTTCAGTTTGGTGCAGTATTATATTTAACTTTCCTAAATCATCTTGGACTTTTGGAAACATTACTTCTTGGTTGTACTTTCCCGTAGACATGGTAAAGGCATCAATGGCAGTGAAGGCAAAGAAAGAATCTTTTGTAATGGTGAAGGTGGCAGAAGAAGCATCCCTTTCCTCGTGGGACCAAACACAGACTTGACAAGTAGTGTCTGTACCCCAAACATGTGGCTACAACCAGCATATAATTTATAGTAAATGGCTGTCTAAGCAGAAAGTAATGAGATAATACAACATTAATGTTCCCTCATGTGGAGCACTGCCATGACAATACTTTTAAATGGTATATTTACAAAAGAAATTAAGAAAAGAACAGAATTTGAGAGGGGGAGGAACCAGTGAGACTGAAAGCAGGGAATATAGGCTATACAAGCCATGAGAGGAAAAGCATGGAGTAGAGTGGAAATATTGTTAGGACAGAAACTAAAAATTCGGCTAAAAAAGGTAGAATATATAGACAGTAGTCTGATGATGATAAGGCGATAGTGAAAAACAAAAGGATGTTGGATTGTACAGCTATACATGTTAGCCAGCCAACATAAGATGAGGAGACAAAAAATTATTATAGAAAGAGGAAATAGAAATATCTGTGTTATTGTTTTGACGTTGGGAATGTTGTGGTGGATGAAGGAAACAAAGAAGATATGGTACAAAAATTTCAACTAGACACAAGGAATGATAGATTTGAAAGGTTAATTAATTATTTTAAATAAAGCTTCTTAGTTCTTGGGCAACACTATTTGGGAACCACAAAAGGAGGTGGTAAACTGGATTTCTAGTTTGAATGGAGAGAGGTATCAGTTGGACTGAATATTTATACAAAAAGAGATACGATCTGCCTGAAGAGTGCTTAAATACACCCAGGATCTGACATAAATATTCTACCACAACCTGGTGGTAGGGGAAACACAAGTACAGTTGTAGAAAGTATGGAGAGAAACAGATAAAGAGAAATTAAATATAGTGTGTCTGAGGAAGACAAGTGTTGAATTTACATTTGAAAACTCGTTTGTAGAAAAACTGGGAAAGGGTAGTGAGGAGAACACTATAAATCCGGAATGGATAAAAATAAGGGGCAGTCTTGTGGCAGCCACAAAAGAAGTTGTAGGAAACAGAAAGTACAAAAAAAAAAAAAAAAAAAATCAGGAAAGGAAAGGTAATTTAAAATAAGTTGAAAAAGACAGAATAGTGGAGAAAATGAAAGAATGTGGAGAATAGAGAAGGAAAATGATGAGTAGGAAATTGAATAATGAATTAAGAAGAGAAACAGAACATACAAGAGAAAAAATGCTGAAAGAGAAATGCGAGGAAATAGAGAAAATGAAGAAAGAGGGAAAGTATAGAAATATACAGCTTACCTAGGGAGAGAGTTTTTGAAATTAGGAAAAGAAAGATTAATTTGTAAATTGAAAGAACGAATGGCATGATAACCAAAGACACACAAGAAATGTTTATAGTTGACGAGAATATAAGGAGTGTATTGTGTGAGCTGCATCACAGCTCAAGCAATATATTACCTTCACAATACATATATTCGCCTATGAAATTTATTATTAATAATCCATCCCAATTCCAAAATAATAATGAAGTGCGTAGCTACAACATTAGAAGAATTAAATCTGACTTTGGCACAGAAAGAGGTGAATTATGCTGCCACAGAAATCTTTAATCATTTGCCAAATAGCATTAAAAGTCTGACAGATAGCCAACCAACATTTAAAAACAAATTAAAAGAATTTCTGAATGACAACTCCATCTACTCAGTAGATGAATTTTCGATATGAAGGGGAAAAAGAGAGAGAGAGAGAGAGAGAGAGAGAGAGAGAGAGAGAGAGAGAAATTAATTATATTGTGTAAAGAAAGCTTATGTTAAATTGACATGATCCACATCATTATGAAATGTTGTGATCATGATCTATGGAACAACTATTAATGTAATGTAATGTAAGGAGTTAGAAGGGGCAAATGTGTGTGCGCGCGCACATGCGCTACTACAGTGATACTAATTGAGAAACAGAAGTGTACCGAAAGTGTGAGGAACATGCAGCAAAAATATTGAGACTGATGAACAGAAAGTAATGTGGAAAGCTAAATTCACCCATTGCAGAGTAACAGTTTGGATTTAGGAGGACTCAGTGAACATGAGATGCAATTGGACTGCCAAGAAGTATAAGACAGAAATATGTGGAAGGAGTTAGAGGAATTTATACTATATTTGTTGACTTAGAAAAGCCTTTTGGCGAAGTACAGTGGAGCAAGTTGATGAGTATTTTGAAAAAGAAAGGAGTTGATGAGAAAGAGAGGAGATTGGTACAAAATTTAAATTTACAACAGAAGATAAGAGTAATAGTTGAAAATTAAATGTCTAAGGAAGTATGATTGAATGGAGATTGAGAGAAGGCTGCTCTCTTTCCTTTTTGCTCTTTAACATATTGTTGTGATGTGCTCCCTACTTCTATTGAACTATGTAACTGCCATCATGTGCGCCATTGTAGCATTCTGAAACTACAACACAAATATATCAGTCCAAGTTAAATAACCCTTTATCATAACACAAAATACGATCCAAATCCTCAAATTGCAGCAACTAAGGAAACTTTCATTAAAAAGAGGTACTTATTATGTGGAAAAGTGAATAAAGACCTCAGCAAGACCAGCCAAATGTTCTGTTTGGAGTGTTTAACACTATGGAGCCGAATATTTTCATTGAGAAGTGAGAACAAAATTAGGTTGGGAAGCATTTGAAATGTGGGCGTGGAGGAGGATGGAAAGGATTAGTTGGCCATAGAGAGTGATTTGTGAAGAGGTGCTGAACAGAATATAGGAGAAAAGAAGACTATTGGAAGTTATAAGAAAAAGGGGGAAAATTGGCGTGGGCGTCTATTGCAACAGAACTACTTGATAGTGAAAGCCTTAGAAGAATTAGTGTATGGTGAAGATAAAGGATGGTAGATGACATTAAAGCAAGTAGAATCCATGTGGATATGAAGAGTGTGCAGAAGACAAAAGGACTTCATGCAGAATACACAATAAAAATAGCAGTTTAATAATTGTTTCATGAGTCTGGTTTCTGATACGCATGGTGTGTGGAAGAAGAAGAAGACTTTATTTATTTATTTATTTATTTTTGACCATTCTGAGGCTGGCTGGCTGGCTTGCTTGCCTCTAACACATAGCCATACTGTAGGGCAGCCACAACAGAAGGGGCTCTATGAAGAGGCCAGGCTAATTTGTTGCTCTGTTGTTCCTAAAGTAGGGCAGCAGCTGTTTCAGTAATTATGAGGTCACGAATGTAGATGATTGGGCAATCTGGCTTGTAGAATTAACTAAATGGCCTTACTATAGTGGTACTGTGAATGACTGAAAGCAAGGGCAAACTACAGCCACCTTTTTTCCTGAGGGCACATGCCTCTGCTGTATGACTTCATGATGAGGACTTCCTTTTAGGTAAAATAATTGAGGTAAAATAGTCCCCCATTCAGATCTCTGGGTGGGGATAACTCAAGGGGATGTTGTCATCAGGAAAAGCAAGATTGGCATTCTACATGTCAGGATGTGGAATGTTCGATCACTTAATTGAGTAGATGAGTTAGAGAATTTATAAATGGAATTGAATATCCTGAAGTGAGATATGATGTGAATCACTGAGGTGCAGTGGCAGGAAGAACAGGATATCTGGGTAGGTAAGTGTGGGATATAAATACAAAATCAAATAGAGGTAATGCAGGACTAGGTCTCATAATGAACAAGACAGTATCATTGTGGTTAAACTATTACAAACAGCTTGGTGAACAAATTGGCATAGCCAGGGTAGACATGGAGCCAATACCCACCACTACAGTACTAGGTTTTATGCCTACTAGCTCCACAGGATCATGGGGTTCCTGGTTCAATTCCTGGTTGGGTTGGGGATTTTCTCTGCTCGGGGACTGGGTGTTTTTGTTGTCCTTGTCATTTCATCATCATCATCATTCGTGACACTGGCTAGATTGGATTGTGAAAAATTGGACTGTGTAAAAATTTGGACTTTGTATGGGTGCTGATGACCATGCAGTTGAGCCTCCTACAAACCAAACATCATCATTCAGATATAGTTATGGGACATGAAAATTGATTTATGGTGGAGGACTGGAATTTGATAGTAGGAAAACTAAAGGGAAGGAAAAGCAATAAGAGAATATGGAAGTGGAAGCCACTTGTTAGAATTTTGCACATAACACAATTCGATCATTGCTGACAGTTGGTTTCAGAATCATGAGAAAAGGCTGTATACCCAGAAGAGACCTGAAGACACTGGAAAGTCTCAGATTGCTTATATAATGGTAAGGAACAGATTTTGAAAGTAGTCTTTACACTGGAAGACATTTCCAGAGACAGATATGAACTCAGGCCATAGTTTTTTGCTTATAAGCTGCAGATTAAAACTGAAGAGATTGCAGAAAAAATTAACGAGATGGGACCCTGATAAATTGAAAGAACCAGAGAGGTTGTTGAGAGATTCTAAGTGAGCATTAGGCAATGATTGACTAAGACAACAGAAAGGAATGCGAGAAAAGTGGTTAGCATTGATGGATGAAAAAGTGAAGACAGCAGAGGATCAGATAAGTAAAAAGAAAGGTCATAGTAGAAATTCTTGAATTACACAGGAGAATACTGAATTTAATTGATGAGAGGAAAAATATAAGACTGAAACTGGCAAAAGAGAATGTAGGTGTCTAAAAAATGAGGCTGACAGAAAGTGCAAAATGGCTGAGCAGAAATGGCTAGAAGACAGATCCAAGACGGTAGAAGCACGCATAGCAAGGGGGAAGGTAGACGCCATCTATAGGAAAATTAGAAAGACCTTTGACAAAAAGGACAGTAGCTCTGAGAATATCAGGAGCTCAGATAAAAGCATGTACTAAGCATAGAAAGTAAAGCTGAAAGATAGAAGCAATAATAAAAGGGCTATACAAGGGAAATGAACTTGAAGATTCTAGTATAGGAAAGGAAGAGGAAGTAAATGAAGATGACATAGGAGATATGGTACTGTGAGAAGAACTTAAAGATCTAAGTCAGAATAAGGCCGCTGGAGTAGATGATAACCCATCAGAACCAGAGATGTCCTTGGAAGGACCAGGACATAGTTATTCTAACTGCTGCGCAAGATAGACAGAATACCTTCAGATTTCAGAAATAATGTAATAATTTCAAAGACAGCAGGTGTTGACAGTTGTGAATGCTACCAAAATATCCGTTTAATAAATCATGCTTAGCAAATACTGACACAAATTATTTACAGAAAAATGCAAAAACTGGTAGTAGCCAGCCTCAGGGAAGATCAGTTAGGTTTCTGGAGAAAGGTAGGAACATGTGAGGCAATACTGACCCAGTGACTTCTCTTAGAAGATAGGATAAAGAAAGGCAAACCTACTGTTGTAGCAAGAACAAACGTGATGTATGTGGAACATAGCACTTTATAAAGCACAGGGTGTATATGACCCGGGAGATCCGGGAAAAACCTGGGAATTTTTTAGAATTCCGAGATATTTTGTTTGTTTTAGTTTTCAGTTAAATTTTTGTAATTTTGAATTGTAAGAAATAATACTCTAACAAAGGATACCAGTAGCAAAATGTGTCAAGGGCTTTGGGAAGAGTATGCAATGCTTCATAACAACAAATTGCCTCCGATGGGCATGACGTCACAACTGTTTGCATTAAGCCTAGTTCATATGATGACATTGGGTTGCGCCCTTTGTTGTATGGAATGAGTTGCGTGCAAATGGTTTCATATTTGACTGTAGACATTGCAAAACCAGTATATACTTCAGTTTTGTCGTTTTGTGGGTTCCTGAGTCATACCTGAAATGAAAATTTTGGCAACTGCACGTCGCACGAGTTGCGTGGAATCGCTGCATAAGAAAAAAATAAGAAACGTGTTTTGCTTCATGACTGGTTAAAGAAAAGACATCAGCTCAATTGCTCAGCATCCTTGCTGAAATAATTTGTGATTGAAGACCCAAGAAGTTCTTTTATCTCAGAATGTCACCAGAACTGTTAGCATTTCTTCTAAATAGAGTTAATTATGCAATAAGGAATAAAGATATTGTAATGCATGAAGTACTGTCACCAGAACTGAAATTACATATCACATTGCATGCGTTACAATCGAGAAAACTCGGCGTGCCGTAAGATGCGGTTTCAGTTGGTGATGATGCTTTTTCATTAACACCAATAATTATTAACATTAACAGTAATAATTATTAACATTTACATCAGTAATTATTCAAAGCAGGCCTCTTTAAGAAGAGAATGGTTTGCATACTTCTGTCTTGAAGCTAGATCTGTACATTGGCAATATTTCAAAATTCAAACATATGTCAATGGGGAGCACTGCTTGCAACATTGAGTGGCCTAACTCAAACGATGGGATTTTAGTCTTGTAGACAAGAGCATTTCTACAACTAGAATTACGTTTGCTTGTATTTTTCTTAATTCAGATGTATATATGCTCCTAACTCAATAAATTTTACCGTGCAGCTCCGATATTGTCAAACTATCCACGTTCTGATCCCACACGACAGTCTCAGGATCAGAAATATGTTGCTTATTTTTGTAATAAGCATCACTGAAAATCCACAAACACCTATGCAAAGCATATACATCCAAAAAGTGAACATTATTCTCCATTCCCCACCCCATATTTCAGTTTGTCTACATTCTACGAACACACACAATCCCAAAACCCATGCAATTAGTGTCGCCAAAGTTGGAACACACCGAAACTGTTTAGTTTCACTGACGAGTTGTGCAAATGTGCGGCGCTGATGCGCAGTGGCCGGTAGCGCAGTTGCCCGCAACCTAGTGTCGTCGTGTAAACTATGCTTTAGATTCATGTGAGCAGTTGCGAGCGGGCCCATGTGCATGCACAGTTGATTCGTGCCTGTACCTTCTCCCGTTTCTGGCTACAAAAGTGTGGCTGTTAGATGTATAAGCAAGTAGCAAGATGCTACCCGGAAAACTTTTTGTGGCGCGTGCAAGCTGCCATATTCACTGGGAACAAACCGGGGTATCTGCCCCGGGCGGCAATTTTAGTCGAGCATTAATCACCTTGCAGAACAATGAAATTGTTTTTGTCATTTTGCTAGGGAAATGTGGCTTTATTAATCTTTTCCGCTGAGGCAGTCAGTTTATTTGAAACGAAGTGTTTAATTCGACACTGTTGGCTAGTTTCAACTGTTTGCTGCATTTCAATTGAGCATGTTTTTCATCTTCTAGCATGTATGGCATTATGCCACAATAAAGAACCAAAAATGAGATACTACTGTACTGGTACTCCAAGAAAATTTACAGCCGAATCTGGACATACGAATGTGGACTCTAAGCTGAATTATGGATTTTAGTTCGGTTCACGAAATTCCTCTGATGTCTTGTTTCTTTTATTACATAATGTAAGATATTTTAATGTTTTACACGTCCAAAAATACAGGCTTCCTGTGTCATCGTAGCTGCGCAAGCATGGTGACGCCTATTATCCAGCGCTCTCTGGCAACTGCTGAAACAAACCTCTTTCTAACAGGTCGTGGGAAAATATTGCGAATTATTGATTGAAAGGCATTACTTTCAAAGTATATTTCCTTTTATGCAAGATGAAATAAGTGTGAGAATGTGCTATGAATTTCTTAAATCACAGAGCATTTGACTCTCATTTAAAAATCAACTGTTTGAGGACAACCATTTAGGAAAAATTTCGAGCCCAGAAGAGCAGACATTTATGACGGTATTAAAAATTTTACTGGCACATTTGTGTGATGTATCTTAATGCGTAACACACGCAAAATAGATCAACATTATACATGAAAGTTTAGCTTATCTTGCAGTTTATTAATCGTCGAGATCAATATTATATGTGAAAGCTCTGCTTTTCTTGTAGCAACACTACGTATATTAATTTACACCATTAACTTTTCCTATTTGTGTGCACATGCTACTTAACAGTGATAAAGCTATAGGCTGACTCCATCACGTGTCCTAAGCTCTGAATATCCACTGTATCGGCTGGCGAGATCACATGACATGAGCTATGACGGGCTTATAAAAGCGCGTCACCCAATCTCAATTTCAATGCTTGGAAATTAACATGCGCTGTTCGGTGGAATTCGAATTTATACTTCCGTAATACGAAAATATGCAGCATACAGGGTCTTTTTTTCCCGAGTTTCGCTTTCTAAAGGGTTGAGAAATTCTATGTCGGTGTATAAAACGATAACCATTCAAAGGATTGATAAGTTTTACAGTTACAAGGAAAAGTACACTGTCACTAAACACGGAAAAAGTGTATTTTCACCTGGTAGAAAGTGTGTTTTTAACCGGGAGATCTGTTTTTTTTTCCTTCTCCACATACACACCCTGGCACCCTGGAGCAACACATAAAATATAGGTTATGTGTAGCACCGAACACATTAACTGAACAACGGTAATACAGAGTAAAGAATAGGCTAAGTACTTGTTTGCGATCACTTAAATAAAGCTGTTTCTTTGATGGCTCACCAGAGCGTGCAAGGGAGTCGACCCATGTGACCCTGTGAACTGAAATCGTGCATGTCATGTGTGAAGGTACGTGACTCCTTCCTTGCAGGGGGTGGGAAAACCACATACATACATAAAAAACACTAAACAGTAGGCGCACAAAAATGCATGGTAGAGAAAAGAAAGGCGCTAGTACTGTGAGGGAGGGTCAGGAGGAAGGGGGCAGAAACACTGCTTTCACAAGGCACTGAGATTACAAGTCACAGAAACAATGACAAAATGACAATCCTGACCTGCATTTCATCATCTGATGATGGCATGGCTGCAGCATATGTGACAGGCAGACACCAGTGACTAGGGGCAGAAGTGATGAGGAGCCGGGTTAGCACACCATCCCCCCACTCATGAGAGGCCAGTGGGCAGGACCAGGGACGGTGTCTCCATAGCGATGTCCTCTTCAAGGTCAGCGGTCGGTGCTGGAGGCGTTGGAGAAAACGGCCTCACAGGACTCGGCTGCAGCATCAGGTGCAGTTCGGGCTGTACCGGTGATGGCAGTGGAGGAGTGGATGCAGAAGCAGGAACCCCAGACAGTGATCTGCTAGGCAGCAAAGCCCCCCCCCCCCCCCCTCCCACCCGTCCGTTGGGAACCAGATCGTCTGTGACACAGGAACAGGGGTGGTGGGCCCTCTGGAACAAGCCTTGCCATGGGCAGCCACCGCATAAGACTGATGATGCAATATATACTACTCCTGCCCAGTTGAAATCCTTTGTGATATGCTCCAAGTTATTTGTGAAGCTTTTCTTGAATTCTTGTGGGAATAATTTTGGAGGTAATTTTATATGTGGCATCTAGAAGGAGTATTCCCAATAATTATTCAGCTTTAACCTATTGGATATTTGTACCATAGAGTGTTCATCACTTTGTTCTGTTACTCAGATGTTATTACTTCAGAATCCCAGATGTCAATAACAAGTTCGTGTAGGCTTTGCAGGATTTGATAATCAGCATATTTAACTGTCCACTGGTTCCACAGTATCAGTGATTTATAAAGGAGAGAAGTAACTTTACTATACAAAATTTATAATGCAGAGCTACAGCAAGTCAAGTCAGTAATAATAATTACATACCAAATATTTTATGTCAAAATTCCGTGAAAACTTAACAAAAAGTTTTTACCAAATGCTGCTGCCCACCATGAAAGCTGCAATGCCTATTAGTGGGCAGTAGGGACCAAGGGACCAGGTTGATATCACTACTTTAAAGGGCAAGTTGAATAAAATCTGCTATCAGCCACAGTTTATTTATTTAAAGCATAATTGGTTTTTTGCATATGTCGATCTTCAGCTGATTATACATTCAATTTTGTGCTTCCACATTCATTGTTAGAGTTCACTATTTAACACAGAAGGTAAATTACATTATGTTGACTAGAGAGACATAAAAGAAAACACTGGAAGTAACGTAGTGACAGTAGTTGAATATATTAAAAGTACTGCTAGGCATTTTTCCTTGCCTGGAGGACTGGAACAGGATGCACTAAACCTCAAAGAGGCCAGTTGTGGAGCTACTTGACTGAGAAGTAGCAGCTCCAGGTCATGAAAACTGACGACGACAGGAAGAGCTGTGTGCTGGCCCACACCCCTCCATACTGCATCCAGTGAGATCATTGGCAGAGGATGTCATGGCGGTCGGTTGGTACTGAAGGGCCCAACAGGGCCTATGGATGGAGTCTACATTTACATTTATTTACATATAGGTGAAGTACCCAAAAGGTAATTGATATTCCTTTGGATCTTTGCAGCTGAATAATTTCTTTAATTGTTCTGTTAGTATTATGGCTTTTTTAAATTTATTGTTATTTATTTATGTAATTATTATTAACTGTTGCGTGCCGTTTTCTCATTTCCATTTTTCATCTTAGGTGTAGGAGGAATATATTTCGACTGTTACTGTTTAAACATTTTGTAATAGTCTCTTGTTTTATACTGATTGACTACCTTGTCTATCATTTTGAACATAATTTTACTTTGATAACTGCTTCTAAATCTACTAATTTCTTCAGCTACTTGTCCTCTAGTATTATTTTTTCTCAGGATTGTTTAGAGTTTCTTATTTGATCATTGAACCATGCTTCGTGCCTTGTTCTTTGTTTCAGCAGGCATGTTTATTCCTCCTTTTAACAGTAGCAATTTATTTGGCTCTGGCTTTCAGTTTATTATCATCTTCATTTTATCACCTGGATGTGTTTTAGATCTTTTTGTTTAAACTTTATTGCTTTTTAAATAAGTGATATGATAATTCCTCCTCTTTAGAAATATTTGGTTTCCTTTTTAGTGTAAATGTGATTTTTATTATTGAAATGTAAGTCAATATCTACCCTGTAGAGAACTGTGGCGTTATGTCATTCTATGTAGTAATTTTTATCCCTGCTTTCGTGATCAGCTTAGCCCTCCTTCAGTTTTATGTTGGGATATTTTCAGGTAATTAGTTTAACATAGTACACACTAAAATCTGATAATATCTAGGATTAGTCCATTGCCTACACCAAGTTGATATGATCTTTGACTATTAATATATGAGTTGGTCATTTTCCTACCATTGTGCAATATTGCCTTTTTTTGTACTGTTTCTCCATTGAATTCTTCAAACAAGATTTTAATATGTGCTGCAGGGATATTGAATATCATTTGGTCAATCTTTTTTCAATTTTTTTCTGCTTGTTTTCATAATTTTTTGGCATCTGATATTTATAGAAGTGTATGTATTGCTCTCTACTTCAAGTTTTAAGGTTACTTATCCTCATAGAGTTCAAGAAGTTGTGTTGTTATCCACTAGAAACCCCTGTCTGAAATGAGGGCCAGTCTTCATGTTATTTTTCCTGAAGGTCCTTTGTAAATATGATACATCGCAGAGTCCATTAAATCCTAATCTGAGCTCCAAAGTTCTTGAAGAGGTGCAATTAAGATCTTTTCTTGATGCATTACAGCAGTTAAATCCTTCAACTTGCTTAGTTTCATTAGAAGGTAGTGTTTCATTTTGCAAGTACAGACATATTACAGACCAATATCCCTAACATTAGTTTGGTGAAGAGTTATTGAACAAGTTCTTAGTTCAAGTAAAATATATTTCCTCAAGACAGAAATGCCTTTGTGCACAAATCAGTACATATTTAGAAAGCGTCACTCATGTGAAATTCAGCTTGCCCTTTTCTCCCATATCATCCTGTGAACCATGGATGAAGGGCACCATGCAGAATCAATATTCATAAAGTTCCAAAAAGCATTTCACACAGTGCCTCGCTGGAGACTTTTAACAAAGGTGCGAGCACATGCAGTAGGCTCCCAGATAGATAAGTGGCTCGAAGACTTCTTACATTATATAGCCCAGTATATTGCCCTTGCAGACGAACGGTATCATCAGGTGTGCCTCAGGGTGATGTGATAGGACCGTTATTATTCTCTACATTTATAAGTGATCTGATGGGGCAGGGTGAGCAGCAATCTGCAGCTGTTTGCTGATGATGCTGTGATGTACGGGAAGGCTTTATCATTGAGTGACTGTAGAAGGATACAAGATGACTGAAACAAAATTTCTAGTTGATGTGATGAATGGGAGATAGCTGTAAATTAGGACTGTTGATATTTTTGAAAATGTTGGTAATCCAATGTATTGATATTTAAGAAAATATCATTATCAACCCTCGATAAATTGAAAAAAGTATTGATATACCAACAAAACAAATATCAATGTTCCAGCCTATAAAAATATCAGCTGCACATTGTAAATATACTGCCGGTTTTAGATCTGTATATTTAAGTACTGATTTATTATTAGATATTCTGTACATCAGCAGGTCAGCTGCCTGTTTGTCCCCCTTCTACATCTCATATACATCTGCATGATTACTCTGCTATTCACAATAAAATGCCTGTCAGAGGGCTCAATGAACCACGTCTCTCTACCATTCCACTCTCGAATGGCGTGCGGAAAAAACAAGCATTTAAATTTTTCTGTGCAAGCCCTGATTTCTCTTGGAATCAATTTGTCATCCCCTGTTGATAGCACTCATTACTTCATGAGTATAAAGAGCTAGTTGTGTTTCACAAGAACGATATTTTCTGAATCTGTGCTGACTGTGTGTCAATAAATTATTTTCTTTGAGGTACTTCATAATGTTCGAATACAGGATCTGTTCCAAAACCCTGCTACCAATCACGATTTTATCATGATGATCATTTCTTCCTATGTAGGTTGGTGCCAACAGAATGTTTTCGCAATTGGAGGAGAAAACTGGTGATTGAAATTTCATGAGAAGATCCCATCGCAATGAAAAACGCCTTTGTTTTAATTATTGCTACTACAATTCACATATCATATCTGTGGCACTATCTCCCCTATTTCGCGATAACACAAAACCAGCTGACCTTCTTTGTACTTTTTTGGTGTCATCCGTCAGACCCACCTCATGAAGATGCTACACCGCACAGCAGTACTCCAGAATATGGCGGACAAGTGTGGTTTAAGCTGTCACTTTAGTAGATCTGTTGCACCTTCTAAGTGTTGCTCCAATGAATCGCAGTCTTTGGTTTTCTCTACCCACAACATTATCTATGTGCTTGTTCCAATTTAGGTTATTTGTAATTGTAATGCCTAAGCATTTAGTTGAATTTATAGCCTTCAGATTTGTGTGACTTATCACGTAATTCACACAACTCTGAAGGCTATAAATTCAACTAAATACTTAGGGACTTATCACGTAATTCAAAATCAAATAGGGGTAATGCAGGAGTAGGTTTAATAATGAATAAAACAATAGGAATGCGGGTAAGCTACTACAAACAGCACAGCGAACGCATTGTTGTGGCCAAGATAGACACGAAGCCCACGCCTACGACAGTAGTACAAGTCTATATTCCAACTAGCTCTGCAGATGACGAAGAAATTGAAGAAATGTGTGATGAAATAAAAGAAATTATTCAGATAGTGAAGGGAGATGAAAATTTAATAGTCATGGGTGACTGGAATTCGGTAGTAGGAAAAGGGAGAGAAGGAAACGTAGTAGGTGAATATGGATTGGTATGGATTGGGGGTAAGAAATGAAAGAGGAAGCCGCCTGGTGGAATTTTGCACAGAGCACAACTTAATCATAGTTAACACTTGGTTCAAGAATCATAAAAGAAGGTTGTATACATGGAAGAAGCCTGGAGATACTAAAAGGTATCAGATAGATTATATAATGGTAAGACAGAGATGTAGGAACCAGCTTTTAAATTGTAAGACATTTCCAGGGGCAGATGTGGACTCTGACCACAATCTATTGGTTACGAACTGTAGATTAAAACTGAAGAAACTGCAAAATGGTGGGAATTTAAGGAGATGGGACCTGGATAAACTGACTAAACCAGAGGTTGTACAGAGTTTCAGGGAGAGCATAAGGGAACAATTGACAAGAATGGGGGAAAGAAATACAGTAGAAGAAGAATGGGTAGCTTTGAGGGATGAAGTAGTGAAGGCAGCAGAGGATCAAGTAGGTAAAAAGATGAGGGCTAGTAGAAATCCTTGGGTGACAGAAGAAATATTGAATTTAATTGACAAAAGGAGAAAATATAAAAATGCAGTAAATGAAGCAGGCAAAAAGGAATACAAATGTCTCCAAAATGAGATCGACAGGAAGTGCAAAATGGCTAAGCAGGCATGGCTAGAGGACAAATGTAAGGATGTAGAGGCTTATCTTACTAGGGGTAAGATAGATACTGCCTAAAGGAAAATTAAAGAGACCTTTGGAGAAAAGAGAATGACTTGTATGAATATCAAGAGCTCAGATGGGAACCCAGTTCTAAGCAAAGAAGGGAAAGCAGAAAGGTGGAAGGAGTATATAGAGGATCTATACAAGGGTGATGTACTTGAGGGCAATGTTATAGAAATGGAAGAGGATGTAGATGAAGATGAAATGGGAGATATGATACTGCGTGAAGAGTTTGATAGAGCACTGAAAGAACTAAGTCGAAACAAGGACCCGGGAGTAGACAACATTCCATCAGAACTACTGACAGCCTTGGGAGAGCCAGTCCTGACAAAACCCTACCATCTGGTGAGCAAGATATATGAGACAGGTGAAATACCCTCAGACTTCAAGAAGAATATAATAATTCCAATCCCAAAGAAAGCAGGTGTTGACAGATGTGAAAATTACCAAACTATCAGTTTAATTAGTCACGGCTGCAAAATACTAACGCGAATTCTTTACAGACGAATGGAAAAACTAGTTGAAACCGACCTCGGGGAAGATCAGTTTGGATTCCGTAGAAATATTGGAACACGTGATGCAATACTGACCCTATGACTTATCTTAGAAGGTAGATTAAGGAAAGGCAAACCTACGTTTCTAGCATTTGTAGACTTAGAGAAAGCTTTTGACACTGTTGACTGGAATACTCTCTTTCAAATTCTGAAGATGGGAGGGGTAAAATACAGGGAGCGAAAGGCTATTTACAATTTGTACAGAAACCAGATGGCAATTATAATAGTTGAGGGACATGAAAGGGAAGCAGTGGTTGGGAAGGGAGTAAGACAGGGTTGTAGACTCTCTCCAATGTTATTCAATCTGTATATTGAGCAAGCAGTGAAGGAAACAAAAGAAAAATTTGGAGTAGGTATTAAAATCCATGGAGAAGAAATAAAAACTTTGAGGTTTGCCGATGACATCGTAATTCTGTCAGAGACAGCAGAGGACTTGGAAGAGCAGTTGAACGGAATGGATCGTGTCTTGAAAGGAGGATATAAGATGAACATCAACAAAAGCAAAACGAAGATAATGGAATGTAGTCAAGTTAACTCGGATGATGCTGAGGGAATTAGATTAGGAAATGAGACACTTAAGGTAGTAAAGGAGTTTTGCTATTTGGGGAGCAAAATAACTGATGATGGTCGAAGTAGAGAGGACATAAAATGTAGACTGGCAATGGCAAGGAAAGCGTTTCTGAAGAAGAGAAATTTGTTAACATCGAGTATAGATTTAAGTGTCAGGAAGTCGTTTCTGAAAGTGTTTGTATGGAGTGTAGCCATGTATGGAAGTGAAACATGGACGATAAATAGTTTGGACAAGAAGAGAATAGAAGCTTTCGAAATGTGGTGCTACAGAAGAATGCTGAAGATTAGATGGGTAGATCACATAACTAATGAGGAGGTATTGAATAGAATTGGGGAGAAGAGGAGCTTGTGGCACAACTTGACTAGAAGAAGGGATCGGTTGGTAGGACATGTTCTGACACATCGAGGGATCACCAATTTAGTATTGGAGGGCAGCGTGGAGGGTAAAAATCGTAGAGGGAGACCAAGAGATGAATACACTAAGCAGATTCAGAAGGATGTAGGTTGCAGTAGTTACCGGGAGATGAAGAAGCTTGCACAGGATAGAGTAGCATGGAGAGCTGCATCAAACCAGTCTCAGGACTGAAGACCACAACAACAACAACAACATCTTTCAATTGCCGTCAATACTATCTCTTTGAAATCATTCCACAGCTTTTCTGTGCTTACATGATCAGATTGGAAGGAGTGTTAACTTTGCATTTCTTCTTGATAGTTGTAGATGTTACGGTATTCAGCCTAGCAGCAACTGCCTTGTGGTTGCTAATCCCTGTATTCGTCACGATACTCACTATTTGTCCAGGATTATTTGTTGCTAAGAGGTTCATGAGATCTGTAGAGGTGTTGGCATTCTCCCTCTGTAAATCTGTGAATTTCAGTGCACAAAAATGATCGGGTGTGGGTGTCACGTGGCGACAATGTCAAAGAGGATCTCCGAGTCGGCGAAGGAGAAGACCGTTTGTTTTTGTTTGACTTCTTGAAGTCTTTCCGTCTGGCAGAGGAAGATTTAGATGTTTGTTGGCTGGAGGGATGTAGGAAGTCTTTGCGATAGTATTTCTTCTCTCTTTTCCTTCCTGACGGTTGTGTATCAGGTGAATTTGGCCCGGGAGACAGATGTTTGGTGGTTTGTCGCACAGTTGGACAAGTTGACGATGATGCTACCATGACACTGGGTGATTTCACAACCCCAGTGCTGTATTTGAGGTCGCATGTCTGCATGGCCGTGTCCTTCATTAAATGAGATGTAGCAAGAACAGTACTGTAAGTGCCAGATGGTAGAACTGTTTTCAACACTCTTGTAACCAAGCCAGACATTTCACTGTATCAGTCGATATAATTGTAGTATGTCCAGTGAGTTTGTTAAGCACATTGTGGAAAGATACATTCGCCAATGCCAGCTCACATAGCAAAACACCTGCAGCAGATTTAAGGGTGGCCATAGGCTTCAGTTGTGACAACCAGCCGATATTTACAGCAACCTCTCCAGTCTACCTGTTGACAACAATCGTGTACATCCTGGTTTTCACCTGGACTGTTGTCTACCTAATGCAGTACCATCTTCACTCACCATTCAGCTAACAGTTGAGTTTTCAGTGAACAAACTGACTGCATATGGGTGCACTGAGATGATGTATTGTATTCCAGTGCTTCCCAATTGAACTTACAAACAGTGTTGTGTGTGAGTTATTCAACAAAATTGCAAAATACTGTGTTGGCCTAGAGGTATCCACTTCCATTTTTTTTTTGTTTTTTTTTTTGTTTTATGTATTTCCAGGAGAGTGAGCAACTGTTTCTTTCTGTGATTTATTTGTAAATAATTTGTACTTCATAAACTCTTTGTTATTGAAGAAACAGACTCACAACAAACATTCCTAGGAGAAACTCACAAATACTCAATGTTGTAAAACAAAGAAAGAATCCATGTTAGTAAAGTATGAGAACAGATGATGATATTTTGTGTTTAGGCCGGGAGAGGATGATAACGGGATGGACAGGAAAAGAAACAGACATTTAAAAATGGCCTAGAGTGCATTTCAGAAAGTAAATAGGGTTTTAAAACTTAAGCTTTCAACATGTCTGAAAAGAAAAGTTTTTACTTATGGTAGTGAGTCATATACTCTTGATGTAAAACCCAATGAAAGCTGAAGGTTGTTCAGTAGGCATTGGAGAGATGCACACTGAGAATTACTAGGAGAAGCCAGAGAACAAACAAATAGATCAGCGAATAGCCGGAGGTGGAAGACTTATTTTGACTGTAGTGAAAGTAAAATGGAAGTGGCCATGACATGGAGCAAGCAAATAATGATGGTTAGACAAAAGAAGTTCTTCGCTGTTTTTACTGATGACTCAGTAACTACTCTTGCAGATAATAACTGATACTTAAAATTTATTCTTAATCTTTGGTATTTACTCTGTAATGAGTTTTAAATGTAGTCACAATGATCCAATATGGCATTACTTTAGTTTACTACATTGTAGCTGTAGGAAACAATATGTATGTGAACTGCACGATGAATGCTGCAGTAGTGACACCAAAATTATTTAGGGCTTCAGCAATAAAAATTGGATAATATTGGAACAAATAAGCCCCCAGTCACAAATATTAAGTCAAAATTGACCAGGTTTCGACGCTACTATGTGCGATGTCTTCAGAATTAAACTAACTGTTCTAAAACATATTACATATATAATACAGTAATAAAATTAAAGCTTGTACTGACTGGAAAGAGATGCAGTACTTACAAGTCACATTTTAAAAAATGTAAGCCGGAAAGGCGACGTCATTCTGAAGACGACGCTCATAGTAGCATCGAAACCTGGTCAGTTTTGACTTAATATTTGTGACCGAGGGCTTATTTGTTCTAATATAATTCTGACACGGTCACAGTTTTTTTTTTTTTCTGCCTATAGGGAGTTCTGTCATCTGTGGAACGTCTTCGGACACAGGTGCAGGAGCCTTACGAGCGCCTGGAACGACAGACCCGAGTCCTGGCACGCCTGCATGCCACTTCTGACACACTGCGCCATGCAGCAAGAACGCAACATCTTGCCCGAAAGCTTGAAGCGCAGGTTCAGGCTGGGGATATAAGCAAGGCTGCTCATTCCCTTAATGAAATTGGTAAGTTGTCTTACCACAAGTGATGCAGCGTTGTTTCTTATCTTCGTTGGATGCCAGATAATGATTGTGGGAAAATGAGAATATCAGTAGAACTGCAAATAGAAGCAGCTTTCTATTAGGTTGATGCATAAGTTCGTAGCGTTTTTGTTTTACATGTTGATATTTCAGTTGATATGGGTTTATTTATTATTGTTATTTTTAATTTGTAATTCATTGTTGCTATTTGAGTTTATGTATTGTCATTTTGGCATTCGGAGCTAGTAAGTGGAGCAGTGGACGCTAGTGAAAGGAGTGCCAAGTGGAGAAAATCAGAACATTTCTGACATTTTCTTCTGCTCAAGTTCAATAGAGGGATGAGAGAAGCAGAGGCAGCGAAATTGTGTATCTGGTGGAACAGTGATGGTGGGGTGTACTATGAATTGCTTCCCCAAGGTGTAAACATCACTGTTGACGTTTATTGCCCACACCTGAGACACCTTGCATATGAAATCCAAGAATGACAACCAGGAAGATTGTGTGAAGTGATGCAACTCCACGATAATGGCCACCCACATTTTGCTAGACTGCGTTGGGAAGTCATTCCGCACCCCTCTTATTCGCCTGATCTCACACCCTTAGATTTTTCAGCATTTACGCTGAGTATTCAACAACCTTCAAGGAACTTCCTTTCCAGATGAAAGTGAGCTCCAAACATGGTTCGACAAATTCTTCACTCAAAACCATATGATTTGCTTCTTCACTCAGAACCACATGATTTACACAGTCGTGAAATTGAAAAGTTACCTCAGCATTGGCAGACAGTTTTAAATAGTGAAGGAGAACATATTATTGATGAGTGTAGTCTTTGTTATGTATATCTGCTGTGTTCAGTAAACTTACGGGAAAATATTACAGATTCATGCATCAACCCAATACAAAAACCTTTAGGCTATTGTAACAGATAATAACTGAACAGTATGTGTTTGCTGTCAGGTTTTAAGCATTAAACTGAAAAATTGTATCAGTATTATCTGCTCCTTATAATCTTTCTTTTTCTCTGCTGTAGACAGATTAATTTTGCTCATGCTATGAAGCAGTCATATAGCAATTTTCTACAAATGTCAATATGGAAAGTTCTTGCAGAATGCAAATAATGTAGGAGTAAAAATCACAAGTCACCAAATAATAGAAATAGTAAGTCGTTGACAGGAACATAAAAATAGTTTGCTAGCTTTATGGGGAAGCCATTTTTGAGGAGGTAGAATTTGTATGCTGCAATGAGTTAAGGATTTCATCACACAGACGAGTATACTTCTTTTGATTTTCATGCTTTCTCATTATCCTCTCACCCGAAAGGAAAGCAAAAAAAGCACATAGAATGACAGCTGTAAGTTGAACAGAGTAATTGAAAAGGCAAGAATAACATGCATAGAAACTTAAAAGGACTGTCTTTTGGAGCAGTGTTGTTGACAGTAAATCACACACTTACAAGCTGAGGTAAAGACTCACTTTTTGGTATGAATGTTTGCTTCATTTAAAATTATAAGAAAGGAAAAGATGAGCAGTAGATAGTGAAGCTAAGACATAAACAGAAAAAAGGGCTTTTAACACACCTGGTCAGAAAATTGTTCACTACAGACCTCTCAAGAAGAGAACATTCCACATTGAATATAAAATAGCATAGAAAAGCAACAAATTATGTGTTTTTAGTGACATTACTTAAATATTTATTTACATAAAACATTGCAAAAATATGTTTTTTTATGTGAAAGAGAATTTGTATGATTCAAGTGTGCTGTTTTGGAATTACTGTCTCAGTCACAGTTTTTATGTATACGGAAAAAAATATTTATCTAAATAAAAATCTATTCCCTACTGATGGATAAATAAACACATACTCTTGCTTGTACTATTACAAAGCAAAAAAGTTGTTGCTTCCAACTAGTAATTTGAAGCCAGAAAAAGAGAAATGCAGATGTGTGATTTAAATAAACTTTTGGATATGTGTTCATGACATGTAAGCCACAGAGTATTGTATGTATCTACACCTTTGATTTTCAATTTTTGAAGAGGCAGTACCTATTTATCTTGTTGTTACCTTTACTTTAAATTTTGGATGCATTGCAGACTACTAGACTTGTCACAGTATGAAATTACTTTTTTGGTTTTCAGCTCAGTTGGCAGAAGATGTTGATCTTACAGGCCTTGAAATGCTAGAAGCAGACCAGCGAGCCATACAGAACCATCGTGGTCAGGTTGAACAGAAAGGGCAGGCTTTACTGGCCCAGGGTCTTTCTACAAACAACAATGGCCAAGTGAGTATTTTGACAGTTCTGTGGTTGGTACATTAACATCTGTGTTACTGGATATTTATTCCAGTTTACTTTTCAATTTTGGTCTCACTTGTCAGCTAGTAAAAGTTTAAAAGTTGTTTCAGCTTTGATCTCACTTGTCAGCTAATTAAAGTTGTTTCTGATAACCACAAATGAAGGTAAAATCATGAGGACTGTACTTACGGCCTGAGACAATTGGGTGATTTCATGACAAGTGGTCTAGTTTTAGAGATGTTCTACATCTGACTATCGCAGAGATTGTACAAGTTTTAGGTTCAAGTATGCTAAATGATCAAAAGGGTGTATGCAAATTTATTGCTGACACATTTTAATACTTTCTGAATGGAAGCCTCATAAGTGGCTTCAATTTAAAAAAAAAAAAAAGATTGACACTAGAAATAACTATGGATACTGGCTGTGTAAGGTTAAGGCAAGATACAGGAAAGTGGATAACTGGAGACTTAAAGGTTATGAGTGAGGTATGGGTGAGGGATGGTACTGGAGGGAGATAAAAATATATGAGCAGTTCAATGAGTTGAAGAGAGAGGAGAAAGTAGAAGGTTTGACTGTATTGACCTTAATGTTTGAGGGTGGTGATGGTAATCTCTAATGGTCATAGTTTTTACTATGATTGTGGTAGTGAGGTGTTGGTGATAGCAGCAATAGTGGGGAATCATGGTACAGAATTGCGCACTGATGTTGCTTAAATACACCATCTCTTCTCACCTCCAGTCTGAGTATATTTGTCTGCTTTCTGCTACACTTAGAAATAGTCTTACTTTTTGTCAGTTTCCATTCTTTAATACCATTTTCTATTGATACATCTTCATCATCTACTGCTTTTCTGTCCATATGCACTAGTTTACCTATTTGCAGACTCAACAGTTGAAAAATCATCCTATATATTGTTTTACTGCTGTTCAGTAACTTTCAAAAGTATGCACATCACAAAGTAACAATGCATTGCCATAGAGCAGTTACCTACATTTGATACAGTTGTGGGATTCAGTTTGTGTTTTGGAGGAAACCCGAAAAACAGTTCAGATAGTAAAGTAGGATTGTTTGACTGCTCAAAGAGCTCTCCTGTACAACACGTAGAAGCACCCTAATATGGGACTGTAACCTCCCTCCCCTGTATGTCGTCTCGTGCTTCATTGCAGTAGTTTAGTTTACGGCGATCAACTTTGGTAAGGGATTGTTTGTGTTGTAGTAGCATATGACTGTGTTGCATGAAATGAAAAAATGTCTCTTTACTTGATGAGCATCAAAGTTCCTCAAATTTAAGTGAAAAAGTTGCTTTCAAAGGATAACAGTACATATTATTTTTACTTTGTTTATTGAATTCATAATGTTATAATATTGTATCACTATTGATAATAGATAATACTGACACACTTTTTCCACTGCAGATTCTTCTTCATCACTCACTACATATTTCATTCAATTTTGTGGTTTTTACATGCAGGCTGAATTGTAATATGTGAGCTGCCTTTTTTAGTTTCTAGTGCTGAAGATGGCAGTTGTTGAATCATTTGGATGTATTTATATATTTTTTTAAGTTATGTCTGCGGTTCTTGGTGCTCTGATTCACCAAGATTTTGTCTTCTATTGCTTTATAGCAAATAAATACCAGTGGCAGCATTAATGTTAACTATGTTGAATCTTTACAATTAATTAAATGTATAATGTGTGTTTCACAGGTGTGTACAGCTATTCAGGTTTTCCACAGTCTTGGAAACTTGCCAGCTGTAGCTGAAGACGTTCTTACAGCTGCACAAGGTCGTGTAGCTTCTGCAATTGACAGAGCTCTGGATGTACAAGCCTTGAGCCAAAGCTCCATGGCTGACATCAGTACACCAGCAGGACGAACAAGGGGTGAGCAATACTTTTGGCGAAAGCAAATGACATTTATCAACTAGATAAGAAGTTAAGCCTTATGACTACACTTTGTATAAATGTTTCTTGATGTGATTTCGTTACGTCATGATTTTAAAACCATATTAGTGAGTTTTAAAAGGTGTCCACTGTTGATATGCTTTATTCCTCTCTTTTTTATTTCTTATCCACGCAGCTGTATTTATTGTTATTGTTGTGGGTTGGCAGGAGAGCCAACACCATGGTACTAGAGGAAGCGGAAAGGCACGCGTTTTAGCTCACGCAGGCTGGCGTGAGGTCTGGAACAGGACAAGGAAATTAGAATTTAGAAAAAACGGACGTAGCTGGTGGAATACTTAACTTTAATCCGTTAATGGTGAACGTCGCTCTTGACGGTACATAATTACAGTATCAATAGTAACTGGTAATGGCGCCTTGCTAGGTCGTAGCAAATGATGTAGCTGAAGGCTATGCTAACTATCGTCTCGGCAAATACGAGAGCGTATTTTGTCAGTGAACCATCGCTAGCAAAGTCGGTTGTACAACTGGGGCGAGTGCTAGCAAGTCTCTCTAGACCTGCCGTGTGGCGGCGCTCGGTCTGCAATCACTGACAGTGGCGACACGCGGGTCCGATGTATACTAATGGACCGCGGCCGATTTAAAGACTACCACCTAGCAAGCGTGGTGTCTGGCAGTGACAGCACATTCCTCCCCCGCAAATCGGCGGACAGTTGTGGCATAAGGCTTCCGCCCGCCGTGGGGAGGACCCCATGTTGATGTATGCGACGAGGTGGGGAGCCTAACAACAGGCGCGGCTGTGCCACCCGCACTCTGCCATTCGGACCGCGGGGAGCTAGGAAACGCCTGAAAACCTGCTCCAGGGTGCACGCCAACATGTGGTGTATGCACCCGTAGAGAGACAGGAGGTGCCGAAGGGTCGACCTCCATCGGGCCGGGGCACCCGACGGGCGAAGACGACATATGGTCCGGAGCGGGCAAAAGTTCTATGTAGGAGGACAACCGGTCACGGGAAGTGATCGGCGGTGCGTGACCCAGTGAGGCACCCAGTGGTTGCAGCGATGCGTCCACTGCGGGTGTCGCCGGCGGGAGAACAGGCGGCGGCGGCGGTGGCAGCAGCAGCAGCAGCAGTGCGTCGCCATGGGGCAAAATGGAAGGCAGCGTCGGTAACACCTGGGGCTGAGGCGAGCCAGTAAATGCGTCCCCAGGGCGCTGACCGGATGGCACCGTCGTTGAAAGCAGACGCGGAATGGCACATCCCGTGCGACGACAGAGGCGCAGCTGATTGAGATGCTGACGCACCTCACCAGAGGCCCCCAAAACCAGATACATAGTGCGGCCGAGGCAGCGAAGAATGCGCCCTTCGAGCCAACGCCGTGAACCTCGATAGTGGCGGTAGTAGACAGTGTCGCCTGGGGCAAAAGCAGGTGTCTGCCGCTGCACAGGAACCTGATGCGGCAGATGTAGCGAAGACATCAAGGTTCGTTGAGGGCGACCGTGGAGCAACTCAGCCGACAAGCGACCATCTTGGGGCTGAGAGCGATACGAGGACAAAAAGAGCAATAACGCATCCTCCCGAGAATGCGACTCTTTCAACTTCAACATCTGTGACTTGAAAGTCCTGACCAATCGTTCAGTGGCACCGTTTGACTGTGGCGAAAACGGCGCGGACGTCAGATGTTGAATACCATTGGCCTTGCAGAATGACTGAAATTCTGCGGACATGAATTGTGGGCCATTGTCAGAAACAATAGTCTGTGGAAGACCTTCAATGCAAAATATAGCGGATAACACTTGGATGGTGGCAGATGACGTCGTGGAAGACATCCGGACAACAAAAGGAAAATTACTGAATGAATCTACCACAATCAACCATCGAGCATTCCAGAATGAACCAGCAAAATCAATGTGTAAGCGTTGCCAAGGGGAAGTGGCTTTTGGCCATGCAAAGAATTTCCGCAAGTGTGCTGATTGTTGTTCGGCACACACCATGCAAGAAGAGCACAGATTCGTAATCGCGGCATTGATTCCGAACCAAGTACAGTGCTGATGAGCAAGTTGTTTCGTTCTCACTATACCCCAATGTCCTTTGTGGAGAAGCTGTAAGACAGAGGACTGTAACGAACGTAGGACCACGACCCTGAACTGATCATTATCAGAACGCAACAGCAAAACACCACGTCGTACAAAATGTCTCTCCCGGTGAGCAAAAAATCGGCGAACCAACGGATCCCCGATCCGTGACTTTGACAAGGGCCATTGCGTAGCAACAAAACGCAGAACAGTAGCAAGGACAGGGTCGGAAGCTGTGGCTGTAGCTACATGACGAAAATCAATCGGAAACAATTCGACCACGTCATCGGTTACCGAATCAGTGAACATGCAAGCAAGTTCGGAGGAATCGAATGCTCTATCCTCAGCAACAGGCAAATGGGACAACGCTCCAGCATTTCCGTGCTTAGCAGTGGACCGATATAAGATATCGTAGTGGTACTGCGAGAGGAAAATAGACCAGCGAATGAATTTCTGCACTGTACGTGGAGGGAGACGAAAATTTAATAGTCATGGGTGACTGGAATTCGAGTGTAGGAAAAGGGAGAGAAGGAAACATAGTAGGTTGATATGGATTGGGGCTAAGAAATGAAAGAGGAAACCGCCTGGTAGAATTTTGTACAGAGAACAACATAATCATAGCTAACACTTGGTTTAAGAATCATGAAAGAAGGTTGTATACATGGAAGAAGCCTGGAGATACTAAAAGGTATCAGATAGGTTATATAATGGTAAGACAGAGATTTAGGAACCAGGTTTTAAATTGTAAGACATTTCCAGGGGCAGATGTGGACTCTGACCACAATCAATTGGTTATGACCTGTAGATTAAAACTGAAGAAACTGCAAAAAGGTGGGAATTTAAGGAATGGGACCTGGATAAACTGACTAAACCAGAGGTTGTACAGAGTTTCAGGGAGAGCATAAGGGAACAATTGACAGGAATGGGGGAAAGAAATACAGTAGAAGAAGAATGGGTAGCTTTGAGGGATGAAGTAGTGAAGGCAGCAGAGGATCAAGTAGGTAAAAAGACGAGGGCTGGTAGAAATCCTTGGGTAACAGAAGAAATATTGAATTTAATTGATGAAAGGAGAAAATATAAAAATGCAGTAAGTGAAGCAGGCAAAAAGGAATACAAATGTCTCCAAAATGAGATCGACAGGAAGTGCAAAATGGCTAAGCAGGCATGGCTAGAGGACAAATGTAAGGATGTAGAGGCCTATCTCACTAGGGGTAAGATAGATACTGCCTACAGGAAAATTAAAGAGACCTTTGGAGAAAAGAGAACCACTTGCATGAATATCAAGAGCTCAGGTGGAAACCCAATTCTAAGCAAAGACGGAAAAGCAGAAAGGTGGATGGAGTATATAGAGGGTCTATACAAGGGCAATGTACTTGAGGACAATATTACGGAAATGGAAGAGGATGTAGATGAAGATGAAATGCGAGATATGATACTGCGTGAAGAGTTTGACAGAGCACTGAAAGACCTGAGTCGAAACAAGGCCCCCAGAGTAGACAACATTCCATTGGAACTACTGACGGCCTTGGGAGAGCCAGTCCTGACAAAACTCTACCATCTGGTGAGCAAGATGTATGAAACAGGCGAAATACCCTCACACTTCAAGAAGAATATAATAATTCCAATCCCAAAGAAAGCAGGTGTTGACAGATGTGAAAATTACCGAACTATCAGTTTAATAAGTCACAGCTGCAAAATACTAACACAAATTCTTTACAGACGAATGGAAAAACTAGTAGAAGCCAACCTCGGGGAAGATCAGTTTGGATTCCGTAGAAACACTGGAACACGTGAGGCATTACTGACCTTACGACTTATCTTAGAAGAAAGATTAAGGAAAGGCAAACCTACATTTCTAGCATTTGTAGACTTAGAGAAAGCTTTTGACAATGTTTACTGGAATACTCTCTTTCAAATTCTAAAGGTGGCAGGGGTAAAATACAGGGAGCCAAAGGCTATTTATAATTTGTACAGAAACCAGATGGCAGTTATGAGAGTCGAGGTACATGAAAGGGAAGCAGTGGTTGGGAAGGGAGTAAGACTGGGTTGTAGCCTCTCCCCAATGTTGATCAATCTGTATATTGAGCAAGCAGTAAAGGAAACAAAAGAAAAATTCGGAGTAGGTATTAAAATTCATGGAGAAGAAATAAAAACTTTGAGGTTTGCCGATGACATCGTAATTCTGTCAGAGACAGCAGAGGACTTGGAAGAGCAGTTGAATGGAATGGACAGTGTCTTGAAAGGAGGATCTAAGATGAACATCAACAAAAGCAAAACAAGGATAACGGAATGTAGTCTAATTAAGTCGGGTGATGCTGAGGGAATTAGATTAGGAAATGAGACACTTAAAGTAGTAAAGGAGTTTTGCTATTTGGGGAGCAAAATAACTGATGATGGTCGAAGTAGAGAGGATATAAAATGTAGACTGGCAATGGCAAGGAAAGCGTTTCTGAAGAAGAGAAATTTGTTAACATCGAGTATAGATTTAAGTGTCGGGAAGCCATTTCTGAAAGTATTTGTATGGAGTGTAGCCATGTATGGAAGTGAAACATGGACGATAAATAGTTTGGACAAGAAGAGAATAGAAGCTTTCGAAATGTGGTGCTACAGAAGAATGCTGAAGATTAAATGGGTAGATCACATAACTAATGAGGAAGTATTGAGTAGGATTGGGGAGAAGAGAAGTTTGTGGCACAACTTGACCAGAAGAAGGGATCGGTTGGTAGGACATGTTCTGAGGCATCAAGGGATCACCAATTTAGTATTGGAGGGCAGCGTGGAGGGTAAAAATCGTAGAGAGAGACCAAGAGATGAATACACTAAGCAGGTTCAGAAGGATGTAGGTTGCAGTAGGTACTGCGAGATGAAAAAGCTTGCACAGGATAGAGTAGCATGGAGAGCTGCATCAAACCAGTCTCAGGACTGAAGACCACAACAACAACAACAACAACGTGGAGGTACAGGCTTGGTCGGATGAAAAAGCGATGTCAAAGGTTTGTGGCCTGTGATGATGGTAAAGTGAAGACCATAGAAGAAATCATGAAATTTTGTAACACCAAATACGAGAGCCAATGCTTCTTTCTAGATCTGTGAATAATTTCGTTGCGCAGACGAGAGCAATTTGGATGCAAAGGCAATAGGGCGATCGTGCGATTCATATTTGTGCGCAAGCACAGCACCGATCCTGAAATCCGATGCATCCACCATCAACAAAAGGGGCTTCTGGGGATCGAATGGCGTAAGGCAAGTATTGGAAAGCAATGCCGATTTCGACTGGCGAGAGGCGCGTTCGCATTCCGTCGTCCAGACGAACGGAACACTTTTCTGGTGTAAGCGATGAAACGGAGCTGAAATGGAAGAGGCCTGTGGAACATAGCGATGATAATAGTTAATTTTTCCTAGCACACTCTGTAGCTGCTTCAAATTCTGTGGCGAAGGCAAGTCTTGTATGGTACGGAGGTGCCCGGGACTGGGATGTATGCCTTGGGCATTGAGTACATGTCCCAGGTAGGGTAAGTCACGAACAAAAAAGACACATTTGTCCTTCCGCAAGCGAAGACCATTTTGTCGCAAGACCTGAAATAATGTTCTGGGATTGGCTAAATGTTCTTCTTCCGTCTTTCCGGAGATCACAATATCGTCCAGATAGTTTGCTGCAGTAGGGACCGACGCACAAACAGTTTGTAGATATTTCTGAAACAATGCAGGGACGGATGCACACCCGAATGGCAGTCATTTGAATCGATA
This sequence comes from Schistocerca piceifrons, assembly GCF_021461385.2. Classification (NCBI taxonomy): domain Eukaryota; kingdom Metazoa; phylum Arthropoda; class Insecta; order Orthoptera; family Acrididae; genus Schistocerca; species Schistocerca piceifrons. The sequence goes on from NC_060145.1 coordinate 335,102,427, forward strand.
CAAACCAAGATGCGTGTTAACCACCAAAACGCGCTGGGATTCTTTGTCCACCGGTATTTGCAAGTGCGCATCTGCTAGGTCCAGCTTCGAAAAATATTTATCCGGGTACAGTTTGTCAAAAAGATCTTCCGGGCGGGGTAAAGGAAAAGTTGCAGTCACTAGTTGTGGATTCACTGTTGCCTTGAAGTCCACACAAAGTCTCAATTTTCCCGAAGGTTTTGGCAAAATTACTAAGGGTGATGCCCAGAGAGAAGCCTGCACACGTTCAAATTACACCTTGTGATTCCAAATCGTGTAATGTTTGTGCGACCTCATCACACAATGACTATAGACAAGTTAAACAACTGAAATAAATCGAAACCAAACAATCTCACTGCAGAAGAGGAACGAAGGACGTAAAATGAGACAAGTTTTGTTTGTCCCTGGTATGTTGCAAGAAGGCTGCACTGTCCTAACGCAGGGATCTTGTGAGCCGAATACCTAGTTAACTTAACAGTTGCGGCACGCAACGGAGGTGTGCCCAACAGTTTGTAGGTGTCTTGATTGATCAGTGAAACTGCAGCCCTGGTATCGAGCTGGAATGGTATCACTTTGCCATTAATGTCCAAGTCCACAAAAAGTTTATTGCCCTGCTGACGACAAGAGCGACTGTCTCGTGCAACATGAACTGACACTGGTACAAAATCACGTGCTACTTGATGGGAGTTCCGGCGATGTCGACACACACTATTTGTGGGACGAACACAGTCACTGTTAGAGAGAGTGGCACTGGGCGGAGTGGAATGAACTATATGAATTTCCATGGCCGAAGTGTCGTGAGCCTGAGTGTCATTGGTTCGATTCCGATTCCGGCATGAAGCAAAGGTCCTGGAATGGTTTTGAGCTTCCGATCTGAACTTTTTCTGGCAAACGCTTTGAACATGCCCTTTTTTATTACAGTAAAAGCAAATAGCTTGGCGTGACGGGCAATTCTCACGCGAATGTTTAGCAGCACACTGCAGGCATGATTTTAGCACTGCATTTGCTTGCCAGCGCAGTACACGTGGCTGAGAGCCTGGCGGCAGTGGCGCGGCCGGGCACGAGGACTGTTTACTGTTCCGTGCAGCTCGCCCAGCGGGCCGGTTAACCTGACGACACACGGGTGGCGAAGTTTCAAATGATTCCTGAGCAAAGTCAAGTGTGTCCTGCCGATCCAATATGTCCATCACTTGTTGAAGGGAGGGATTGACTAGTTTCAAAATCTGTTCCCGTATACGAACATCAGAAACGTTCTGTGCAATTGCATCATGTACCATAGTATCTGAATAAGGGAGTCCACATTGACACTCAAAAGCACAATCCCTAGTAAGGCCTTGCAAGGTTGCAACCCACTCCCGATTAGTCTGACCTGCCGTACATTTTGTACGAAAGAAGGTATACCTTTTCGCAACTACATTGACTGATTCTTTGAAATATGCATCTAATGCAGACAAAATTTCTTCGTAGGACAGAGTTGCTACGTTGCGTCGGGGAAATAATTTGACTATCACACGGTACGTGGTCACCCCGGCGGAAGATAACAAAAAAGGCTGCCGCTCGTTACCTTGAATTCTTTAGGCGGCGAGATGGAATCCAAATTGGCATGACCACTCCATCCAGCTCTCCAGTGCAGCATCAAAAGGACGAAAAGTTGGTGCAACTGTCTTTTGTGGCTGTGTTAGCGGTGGAGCGGCAGCTGCCGCGTCGTTTTGCATTGCACGATGACCCTGGACGAGCTGTTCAAGTGCATCCAGTAAGGCCTTCGTCTGCTGATTCTGTAAGCTATAAAATTTGGACAGTACATCTGGAGATGGTGGCGAAGCCATTACACAAGTAAATCAGGGCAGTATACTTAAGAACGCAGTGTTGCCTCGTCGCCAATGTTGTGGGTTGGCAGGAGAGCCAACACCGTGATACTAGAGGAAGCGGAAAGGCACGCGTTTTAGCTCACGCAGGCTGGTGTGAGGTCTGGAACAGGACAAGGAAATTAGAATATCGAAAAAACGGACATAGCTGGTGGAATACTTAACTTTAATCCGTAAATGGTGAACGTTGCTCTTGACGGTACATAATTACAGTATCAATAGTAACTGGTAATGGCGCCTTGCTAGGTCGTAGCAAATGATGTAGCTGAAGGCTATGCTAACTATCATCTCGGCAAATGAGAGCACATTTTGTCAGTGAACCATCGCTAGCAAAGTCGGTTGTACAACTGGGGCGAGTGCTAGGAAGTCTCTCTAGACCTGACGTGTGGCGGCGCTCGGTCTGCAATCACTGATAGTGGCGACATGCGGGTCCGACGTATACTAACGGACCGCGGCCGATTTAAAGGCTACCACCTAGCAAGTGTGGTGTCTGACAGTGACACCACAGTTATGAGACACCAAAGTCCTAATTTGTATCAACCAGTGCTGGGAAGACACAAGGAAAACCTCATCTTATCATAGAATACAAATAGTCATATTGTTTTGTGTACCATTCCTTCCTTCTTATATGCATGCAAACAAGAACACTCGAAGGAACATTTCACATTTCTTACTTGTATTAAATTTTGTTGCACTGCCATTTATTGACATAGGAAGATAAGAAATATAATTTTGTCTGGGTAGGTCAGTGTGTGAATCTACGCATGAAATATTTTTCCTCATTTATGACTCACCTTGTATATACAACTCGTTTCACCAAAATCTGGACAACTTTAATTGTCCCTTTAAACAATATTTATTATCAAAAGATTAAATATTACAAAACATCCTTCTAAATGGTATATATAGAACCTCTGGAGAGCACATGCATGACATAATGCCTGTTGGTCAGTGTTGGTGAATGATGTTAGTAGTAAGATATGTTGGAGTCTCTTTCAGCTACAGTTCATATGTAGTAATCCAGTATATTTAAAACAGAATGATTGGGAGGACAAAATTCTGTAGACTAAAACATATCAAAATCATATTCATGCTAGATTTCTAGTGTTGGCTTGTGCCCAGTCTCGCTGAAAACCATATGGAGTTCCAGACATCACTGTTTCCATCCACAGTTTTGCTACACTCGAAGTAACATCCAGAAAAAGCTTCTTTGTTAAATGTGGAGGTAGGACATGACCCTATCGGGACACAACAGTTAGCCTATGAAGGCTGGTGGAGCCAGCTTGCACTTGGCTACCACAGGGTCCCAGTCTTTGCAGCATCTTTTCCCTTTCATTGTGCATGTCTATCCTCTTGCTATTCCTTCACTCCTCCTGTGGGAAAATGTCTGGGGTGTTTTTGGGTATCTGTTCTGCATTTTCAGTAGCTGACATAAGAACAGTCTCAACAACATTTTTCATTCCTTTTTTGCTTTCTCTGTTCACCTTCTTCTATCTTCCCTCCACTTCAGCGTTTGAGGATCCTTATTTCTTCTTTCTCCACGTGCACTCCTCAGGCCAACCCGCATGTCTGACATGTAACAGGTGATTGTATAATGTGTAATCCCCAACCCAGGGTCACAGGTAGGGTTCACATGAACTCCCCATGTATAAGCCTGGCCCAGGGAGGGGTGATTACCTGAGCTGCTACCTTCCATATTCTGATTTGTCCCTCTGTCAGGTGTTTGGGATGTGTGACCTGAGGTGTGAACAATCACCTAAGGTGGGTGAGACACCCCTCTGAGGGGCACGGCGGGGAGGGGGGCGGGGGGGGGGGGGGGGGGGGGGGGGGGGAGCACACCATTGGAAATGCTAGCAATCATGGGGGATTTTCTCGCAATGAGCCAGTCGATCAACGTCGCAGTCTACGTCTGCGAAATGTAAACGGAATGAAGCTCCCAATTCAAAGACCCTACCAGCTGCACCACGATTCCTCATGGTTTCGCATACTGAAGACAGTCAATGCTTTACAATCCATTTCTTATTCAGAAAGGTGTTGATGCAATTGTCAGCCCTGTGAAATCCTACTCTCGTTTATGCAATAGCACTTTCCTTTTGGAGACTGCTCCTGACTCTCAAGCACAACTACTACTTGCCATTTTAATTGTCCATGGCTATCCTGTGACCATAGAACTCTGAATTCTTCCCGTGGTGTTACTTACACTAGGCTTTTCAAAAGCCTGACCAAGGCAGAAATCCAAATATATGTCTCTGATCAAGGTGTCATTGCTGTCCATCGGGTGGTGAAAAAGGTAGATATATCCTTAGTGCCCACACACACTTTTTTCCTCACCTTTGATAGAGTGGTGCTACCGTCCAAGATCAAAGCAGTCCAGCCATACATTCTGAACCCCATGCGCTGCTACCAGTGTCACCATTTCAGCTACTGTCGAATGTTTTGTTGACACATGGCAAAATGTGTAAATTGTGGTATGGATGCACACGAGGGTAATTGTCCGCCTTATCCTCCCCACTGTACCAACTGCAATGATGGCCTTCCTGCCTCCTCTCGAGATTGCCCTGTGTATCTCGATGAGCGGGCTGACCAGGAGATCTGGGTAAAGAAAAAAGTGCCTTACCAGGTCACTCACAAGTTATTGACTAGTCACAAACCTACATTCTACCATCTGGCACTTACAGTACTGATCTTGCTACATCTCACTGCATGAAGGACATGGCCGTGCAGACATGCAACCTCAAATTCAGCACTGGGGTTGTGAAATCACCCAGTGTCATCGTAGCATCACTGTCAACTTGTCCAACTGTGCAACAAGCCACCAAACATCTGTCTGCTGGGGCGAATTCACCTGCTACACAACCGTCAGAAAGGAAAGGAGAGAATACTCTCACAAAGACTTCCTACATCCCTCCAGCCAACAAACATCTCAATCTTCCTCTGCCAGCCGGAAAGGCTCCAAGAAGTCAAACAAAGCAAACAGTCTTCTCCTTTGCCGACTCGGAGGTCCTCTTTGAAATTGTCGCCACGTGACACCCGTACCCAACCATTTTTGTGCACTGGAATCCACAGCTTGAAAGAGGGAGAATGCCAACACCTCTACAGATCTCACGGAGTAGGATCCTCCAGCCTCTGCACCCTGTAGCAATGTGTCTTTGAAGATTGGCACTCAGCAGCCAACGAGGTGACACCCCTTCATTTTTTCCCTCCTCCCCTTTCCTCATCATGAATTTTTCAGTAGAACGTTCATGGCCTTGTGTCAAACAAATAGGATTTATGGCTGCTCTTAGAATCACAGTGTCCACTTGTTCTCTGCCTCCAGGAAACAAAATTGCATCCTCACAACTGTTTTGAGCTCTCGCATTTCTTCCCAGTCTGTTCTGATTTTCCCCCAAGAATTGTTTTCCATCTCTTGGAGGAGTCCTGTTGTTCATACGGGATGACATTCATAGTCAAACCATCTCCCTGACTACCCAACTTCCAGCTGTTGCATTTTGCCTTTACCTTCCTCACTTGACCTTTTCTCTTTGTACCGCTTACATCCCTCTGTCATTTGATGTCACTAGGGCAGGCTTCCTTCCGCTTATTGGGCAACTACCTCACTCCTTTTTGCTGCTCGGTGACTTGAATGCGCACCATCCCCTTTGGGGTTCTTCCAGAACCTATCCGAGAGGTGCCCTCTTGGCTGACCTCAATCACTTTAACCTCCTCTGCCTTAACACATGAGTACCCATGTTCCTTTCAGACTCCACCTATTCTCATTTGGACCTATCCTTATGCAGTGCCCAACTTGCCCATCGTCTCGTGTGGTCTGTTCTCTCTGACACATACCCGAGCAACCAATTCCCGTGTGCTATCCGTTTGCTGACTCCTACCCCAAGTATGTGTACATCCAAATGGCAGCTTACTAAGACCTACTGGAGGCTGTGCTCCTCCCTGGCGACATTCGACGAACAACATTTCCCCAGTTGTGATGACCAGGTGGAATATCTTACAAACATTATCCTTACCATCACAGATTGTTCCATTCCTCGCACTTCCTGTTTACCACGCCATGTCCCATGGACTGAGGCGTGCCACGACGCAGTTCGTGTGCAGAGACGCGCCCTCTGCATTTTTAACCATCATCCTATGGTGGCAAACTGCATTCATTATAAACGGTTGTGTGCACAGTGTTGTCGCATTCTTTGGGATAACAAAAAAGCTACCTAGATTTCATTCACTAGTTCTTTTAACAGTTCCACCCCCTCTTCTGTCATGTGGCCCAACCTTCGATGGCTCTCTCGGACCAAGATCCATTCCCCAATTTCTGGCCTATTGCTATCTCCGTCAACTTGGGCCATCATTTTTCAGAGATTTCGAGCTTGTTCCACTATCACCCAGCCTTGCACAAGCGATACCTGTCTCTTCTAAGAATCATGAGTTCTACAATGCCCCTTTTTCTATGGGGGAGCTAGCTCATGCTCTCACTTCATCCCAATCCTCCGCCCCAGGTCCAGACAATGTTCACATTCAGATGTTGCAGCATCTTTCTCTTGTGGGCAAGCACTTTCTGCTTCATGCATATAACCGCATCTGGGCAGAGGGCACGTTTCCCAGATGCTGGTGTGAAGCCACTGTCATACCCATACCTAAGTTCAGTAAGGGCAAACACCTTCCTTCTAGTTAACATCTCATTTCTCTCACCAGTTGTGTTTGCAAGGTGACGGAATGTATGATTCATGCGCAGTTGGTATGGTGGCTCAAGTCTTGTAGTTTTCTAACCACTGCACAGGGTGGATTTCGAGCATGCTGTTCTGCAGTTGACCATCTCGCCACTTTGTCCACCCATGTCATACTGTAGCCATGTTTTTTGATTTGGAGGAAGCGTATGACACCTGCTGGAGGACTGTTAACCTCTGTACTCTCTACACATGCGACTTCCATGGCCACATGCCCCATTTCCTTCAAGAATTTGTAAAAGACCGAGTTTTCATCAAGGTACATGTGGGTTCTGCCTCGTTGGACAACTTTATCCAGGGAAATGGTCTGCCTCAGGGTTCTGTCCTGAGCATTATCCTCTTTGCTGTTACCATTAACACTATAATGGCCTGTCTCCCACTGGGCATATCTGACAACCTCTTCATTGATGATTTTGCCATCTATTGCAGTTCTCCACGGCGTCTACAGCAATGTCTCGATCGTCCTCACTCATGGAGTGTTGACAGTGGCTTTTGCTTTTCCAGTGACAAAACTGTTCAATGAATTTGTGGTGGTGCAATTGGTTTCTTCCGTTGTCTTTACATATTGGGCCTGTTGCTCTTCCATACGTTGAAACTACAAAATTCCCGGGGCTCACGCTCAATAGAAAACTTTCTTGGTACTCCCACGTGTGTTACCTAGCAGCCCATTGTATACAGTTTCTCAGTGTCCTACGTGTCCTCAGTGGTACTTCGTGTGGAGTAGATCGCACCACCCTCCTCCTTTTGTACCGGTCCCTTGACTGTTTGAAACTTTATGAGTCTGCATGTTTCTCCCTCTTAGGCCTTTTCAATACTATCCACCATTGTGGCATCCGTTTGGCCACTGATGCCTTTTGCACTAGCGCAGTTGAGAGTCTGTATGCAGAAGCTGCCAAACTACCACTGTCCTACTGCTGTGACTTTCTCCTCAGTATGGGACGCATCCCTCTTCTCTATTACCACCTTGAGTTTGCTTTCAGCTATTGCTCAGACAGGTTAACTTCACACTACCTGCAACTTTCCTGGTAGGTGTGAACCTTGGCTTCATGCGGTGGCCTGTGTTCACATTGGCCTTTATTCGCTTCCTAAGGACGCTACTCCATCCTAACTCTATCGCCTTCAGTTTCACAACCTTCACACGGAACTTCGCGATAGTACCTTTGTGTACACAGATGGCTCATGGACTGACCGGGGTGTCAGGTGTGCTTTCATCATTGGTGCCGAGATTTTTCAGTATCAGTTTTTGGAACACTGCTCAGTGTTTACAGCAGAGCTCTTTGCCCTTCATCAGGCCACACAGTACATCCAGCGACACAGGCTTTTCAATTGTGACATCTGCTCAGACTCTCTCAATGCCCTTCAAAGTGTCTGTGTGCTGTACACCATCCACCTCTTAGTGGAACAGGTCCAGGGAAGCTGTCACTTGCTCGCTCCTTATGGAGCCACTGTGGTGTTTACGTCTGCCAGGAAACGAGGCCACCAACACTGCTGCCAAGGCTGCAGTCCTCATACCTCAGCCCGCTAGTTCTTATGTTCTCTCCAATGATCTCTGCGTGAGTCATCTATCAGCAGGTGGTGTCACTTTGGCATCACCACTGGTCCTCCCTTCATGGGAACCAGCTCCGAGTTATTAAGCCTCCCCCAGCAGGTTGGATTACCTCCTCTCGACCTTCTCGCCACAAGATCATTTTAGCTAGGTTGCGTATTGGGCACTGTCTTTTTAGCGATCACCATTTGTTAAGTGGTGCTGCTTCACCACTTTGTGCTCATTGCGCTCACCCTTTGATGGTCTGCTATTTCCTGATGGAATGCCCCTTTTTTAATGACTTACATTCTCATTTGTGTTTGCCGTGTGAGTCATCGTCCATTTTAGGAAACGTTGCGCGGGCTGTTGACTGCGTTTTACTTTTTATCCATCATAGCAATATGGCAAAGACCATTTACATTTTAGTTCAGGACCTCAGTTTCTCTATGGTGTTTTCTATAGAATTTTCTCCATATCCCGTTTTTAGCTGTCTTCTCTCCCACCGATTGGGATTAATGTGTAGTTGCCTTTAACTTGTCTCTTTGCCTTCGTGTTCTACAGTTTTGACATGGGTGCATATGAACCTGGTTGTTTTTGCGCCCTAAAACAAACCAAATGAAAGAAATCCTGGTTTCATTTTCAGTGAATTCTCCAACACACTAATTATAATTGTGTAAATGTATTTTTATTTTGCTGTTCTTTTAATACTATGATCACAAAATAAATCCACATTTATCTTTGCAGCTGGTCCTGGACGTGCTGCAATGCCATCTCCAGGAAATACTTCTGCATTCCGCACCCGCTTGTGGTCATCGCTTGAGCAGCTTTTTGAGTCTGTATACTCTGAGTGTGCGAAGGTAGAAATACTTCTTGTTTTATAATTGTTCATGTTTAAACATTTGTATCTGAAACTCTCAGTTGGAAGTAACACAAAAACCTTGCTGTTTGGAAAATTGCCCAGCCAGATCAATATCAATTGCCTTCAACGACCTTTACACAGGTACACTGTGCCGCCAGTGACGACGGTAACCTAGACATCGCAGAGGCATTGCTGAGGCAAGTTAACACAAGTCAATATCAATTGCCTTCGTACACAGGTACACTGCGCCGCAGCACAGAGCGTTATTTGCTCTGCGAACATCGAGGAGTGCGGAATGAAATATGCTCACTATTTTTATTTACTTAAATTTGGCATATTTCGTGACAGTACCTTTTCCGTGAAATCTTTACAAGATGATATTTGTCTTGGCTTCAGTCATCTAGTGGAAGTATGATTCCACAATGCAGTTTCGTCGGCTGCAGAAATGACCTGGTTCAATGCGTTTGCCTCATTTTTGGTGCTTCAAATACCATTTCTTCGAATGTGGTTTCTTCTTAAAGTTTATATAAAAAAAGTAGTAACATATTCATTTTTTCCTGTTCACTAGCAAATTATTATGGCGGCGACCTGCACATTGTTCTACCGTCAACACACACCAAGTGTTCACTGCCAACTGACTACAGTCAAAGACGGCTCCAGCGTCAAAGACATTTTACACAACACACAACATTCCACTTGTAACCAGTCTCTTTGATATTCTTCGTCACATCTACTAATAGTAATCAATATGCTGTCACTCTCAAAAATATAAGTAAATTAGCATAAAATAAGGTATATTACAATTTAAAAAATTCTGACAAAAATATAAGAAAACATTTACAATTTGGTATCAACAAATCCGGTAGAAAATAACACATCTCCCAGATCCATTACAACTACTCCCCAGGGCTTTTGTTGTTATAAACATATACAACAAAATCCTGACCACACTCAGTAATGGATCTGTATTACACAATTAGTACATTAATGATGCAGTCTGATAACCTCTTCCAAATTTGGACTCTTTGAATCTGTGGCGGCGTACACAGGTACACTGCGCCGCAGCACAGAGCGTTATTTGCTCTGCGAACATCGAGGAGTGCGGAATGAAATATGCTCACTATTTTTATTTACTTAAATTTGGCATATTTCGTGACAGTACCTTTTCCGTGAAATCTTTACAAGATGATATTGTTGTAGATATCTTATTCTAGCAAATGAGTTTTATCTTACTATTATGTTGTTGCAATGGTCCTTCCCCATCAATCTCATACACAAAAAATTCAAGTAAAGAAATTATTTCACATGACAAATACACATGGCATAAAACATACATGAGAAATATTCTAAAATACAGCAAACAGATTGGAAATAATAGTAAGATAAAACTCATTTGCTAGAATAAGATATCTACAACCACCTCTTTGGTTACACTGTGCCAACTGGTTCTCATAATTAAATTTTTTGTTCCCCATATTAATGTTAATTTCATTTTGCTTACATATTGTACAATAAAAAATGATACTGGGCATATATAGTGTAGTTTTTTTTTCTCTATATATTTGCCTTTTATATATTTTTACTTCTGATTGAACGATAGTGTTGGCAGGTCGATAGACACACAAACAAACATAAACACACACACGAAATTCAAGCTTTCCCAACAAACTGTTGCCTCATCAGGAAAGAGGGAAAGACGAAAGGACGTGGGTTTTAGGGAGAGGGTAAGGAGTCATTCCAATCCCGGGAGCGGAAAGACTTACCTTAGGGGGAAAAAAGGACAGGTATACACTCGCGCACACACACACACACATCCATCCGCACATACACAGACACAAGCAGACATGTCTGCGGATGGATATGTGTGTGTGTGCGATTGTATACCTGTCCTTTTTTCCCCCTAAGGTAAGTCTTTCCGCTCCCGGGATTGGAATGACTCCTTACCCTCTCCCTAAAACCCACATCCTTTCGCCTTTCCCTCTCCTTCCCTCTTTCCTGATGAGGCAACAGTTTGTTGCGAAAGCTTGAATTTTGTGTGTATGTTTGTGTTTGTTTGTGTGTCTATCGACCTGCCAGCACTTTCGTTCGGTAAGTCACATCATCTGTTATATATAATTTTTTTACAATTATTTATGTACACTTGCCTCTCTACTACAATATTACTGCAAGTCACATTCTTGTGAAGAGTACTTTTGCTCCCCACAACATCAGTATAAAGAACAATAAATTGCTCATATATCATGAGGCTTTATCTAAAATTGGTTTTGAAACTTATACCTTTGCATGCATGTCCTCTCATGCATAACTTCACTCACAGGGAAGACTTAGCTTCCAAAAATTAGAAAAATTCAGAAATGCTCACTATGGAGACTTTTTTTTTGTAAAAAAGTAAAAATAAATCTTTCTCTCATACTTTGTTACAACAGTGTTTTTTCATCAGTTTCAATTAACATGTGACTTCAAATTATTAATTTATACATGCAAATATACATACTTGGTTGTACAGGTAGTTTTGTTCCAGCAAGCATATTCCAGTGGAGGACTTTTGTTTTAGATGAAAATAGGTTATTTAAATTTTGAATTTATGATTTCTGTTTATATAGTTTCAAAGAGACAACATTCCTGAGACCAAATAATTTCTTTGACTTAGGGTATACCAAACGATAAGCATTAGGGTGTGGATTTTCTATGACTTCAAAAGGCCCAATATAGATACCAAAGAATTTTTTAATTTCTGAAGTTAACATTTTCGATTTTTCATGAGATTTGACCACAACAAGATCCCCAATTTTGAAAGTGGTTAATTTTCCCCTTGTTTCCTCATAGTTTCCCTGACGATATCTTCTCTCTCTTTCATGGTGAAAGGTGTACATTTAGGAAATTCAATAAGTTCTGATATAAGATTTGGAGGTCTGATATTAAACATTATCTCATATGGTGAAAATCCTGTGGAACTATGTTGTAGGCTATTCATAATATCTTCAAAATTTTGAATGTGCTCAAACCAGGTTGGATGTTTATGGCTAAAATAGGTTCTGCGAAGTCTCCCAATTTCCCTCATATACCTGTGCGAAATAATCTCTTTCAATTTTTATTATAATTTCATGGCTAGTAGCTTTTTTTACTGGATATAGTTCAATTAATTTTGAAAATACATCTACCATAACAAATATGTAACAATGACCACCTTTACTCTTTGGTAACATTCCATATAAGTCCATAGCGATAAGATCTAAAGGTTTTTCCGGAATAATGTTTTGCATCTCTCCACCACATCTTTGATTGCTCACTTTAACTCTCTGACATTTGTCACAGGTTGCCAATTCTTTTCTTACCTTCTTTCCAATATTGTAAAAATAAACGTTTTCTTGTATCTTTTGAATGCACTTCTGTATCCCACAATGACCAAAACTTTCATGTATGTAAATAATCAGCTTTTCAGCATCTGCCTCTGGCCAACACAGTTTCCAATTATCAGAATCTACATCTGTTCTCCAAAATAAAATCCCCTTATGTAATTTGTAAAATTTATCAAGTTTCTCATACCCCTTCTTGCCTAAACATTCTTTGATTAATTTCCAACTTTGATCTAAATTTTGATTTTTCCTAATTTTGTTACACATAGCTCTAATTGTTTTCTCATTTTCCACCCCTTTCAGGTATCTAATTTTAAATTGCTTTTCCTCCTCTTGTTCAAAAATCTCCTTTTTTCCCCCAATTGGTAACCTTGAAAGTGAATCAGCTACTACATTCTCAGAACCTTTTATGTGCTTGATTTCAAAGTCAAACTGTTGCAGAAATATTGCCCATCTGGTCAATCTACTGTAGTATAATTTGCACTCTTGTAAGTAACTCAAAGCTTTATGATCCGAAAATACTGTGGTTTTATGTCCAACAAGGTAAATTCTAAATTTTGTAAAAGCCCAAAGAATTGCCAAAAGTTCCTTCTCTGTGACTGTATAATTTTTCTCATGCTTGAGCAACACTCTGCTTGCAAATGCTATGGTACAATGTATCTTAACTCCATTCTCTACTCTTTCTTGAAATAACTCTGCTCCAAGCCCATAATTACTGCTATCAGTGTTCAAACAAAATGGTAAATTAAAATCAGGTCTGTGTAATAAGTGTTGCTTCCTCAACTCTTGCTTAATTTTATCAAACTCTTCCTGACAACTTTGATCCCAAACCCAAACAGTGTTTTTCTTAAGTAACTGACTTAAACATGGTGCATTCAGACTCTGATCACTTATATGTTTTCGGTAATAACCACATAACCCAAAGAACGACTTTAATTGTTTTTTAGTATTAGGAATAGGAATTTCGGAAATTGCTTTAATTTTTTCTGGATCTGCCAAAATTCCCTTGTCTGTGACAACATGACCCAAAAATTTTAATTCAGAAACTGCAAACTTACATTTCTCTAATTTCAGTGTCATCCCCCCTTTTCTAAGTGTTTCACAAACTGACTTCAAAATCGAAAAATGTTCCTTCCAATTTTGCCCTGTAACCAAAATGTCATCTACATAAATTATCAGTTTAGATGCAAGTTCTTGCCCCAGTACATGATCCAAAGCTCTTATAAATACGGAAACAGAAGAATTTAACTCAAATGGCACAATACAATATTGGTAACTCTTACCATTGTACAAGAAAGCAGTATATTTTCTAGAATTAACCGAAAGTGGTACCTGATGAAAACCCGAAGTTAGATCCAAACTTGACATATATTTTATGTCTGTAAATTTATAGAGTAACTCATTAATATTTTCAGGATGGTCTGTCTGTCTGAACAAAATTTTGCTTAAGTGTCTAGAGTCGAAAACCAATCTCACTCCACCATCTTTTTTCGAAACAACTACTAAAGGATTATTACATGCACTGATACTCCTTTCTATTATATTACATCCTTCCATCTTTTTCATCTCTTTCTCGACAGCAGGTCTTTTTGATATTGCGATACTGTATGGTTTTATGAAAAATGGTTCATGAGGTTTTACCTGAAGCTCACACTGATAACCCTTTACCCTACCAGGTATGTCACTGAAAACATCACTGTATTCCCACAGCAGATTTTCTAACTGTCGTTTTTGCTCCCCAGATAAATTTTGTGTTTCTGAAATTTTCAAATTTACTAAATTCCCAAAATCAACTTCATCAGTATCGAATCCATGAATTTCAATATTCTCCAATCTATTTTCTTTTAGTAAACTGATACTGTCAAAATTTCCATTACTCTGATCACCAAGTGTGTTCACAAAATTTGTCTGAATGTATTCCCTTTCACTAGTTTCTATCAAAAGTTTTCTTCCAACCCAATCAAATGCTGTATTTACTTTTACTATCCAATTCATACCCAAAAGAAAATCCTCATTAAATTCCTGAATTACAAAACATCCACGTGTGAACAACTTGCCTTCAATTAAAAATGTCACTAAAGCCTGGCTTTTTACCAATTTACTGCTCTTCCCAGTAGCACCTTTTATCCTTACCCCAACAACTGGCATTTCAACATAATCTTTCCCCACTTCCAATTTCTTGCTAAACCTTTCAGATATTGCCAAGATCTCACTTCCTGTATCAATTAAACATTTACCAATCCATGACCCAATTTGAACTTTTATATAAGGACTGCACAATTGATCACTTTTCTCAGAACCTGTACCTTCGTGTAATAAATCACTTTCAATTTCCCCAAACCTATACTTATCTGAATCATATGGTATACCATTATATGTGTTTTTTGTCACAGTTATAAAATTTGCACAAGATACAGAATTGTCATTAGTACTCTCTATTATCTCAAATAGCCAAGAATTTTCATCCAAATCACATTGTATACTATTGAAGTGCTTTTTCTTCAGCTCTTCAAAAATAAAATATCTCATCTTTTTCCACCACTCAGGACACATAGTTTCACATACATTAATAAGCATCTTTTTAAAGTTCTTGTCAAAAGAAGTAGTTTCACTGTTCAGCCATAGATTCATAAGAAATGTGTGCGTGTCATTAGTATCTGTAAATGTTTCACTTAGGCTAGAAGTTATACATGTGTAATCATTATTGTGTAGTCAGATTCTTTACCAACAAAATCAAAATTCACATTTTCACATACACCCTGCTTGCAAGCCTTATTCATCCTGGTAACATCCCTGGGAATTTCTATAATATTCTGACTATTTAATCCATTTTCAACCATGTGTATACCCAACTCCCTATTTAAACTAATGAAACACCTTTCCTCAACATCATCATCAATACCATTAACATCATTATCAACTTTATCATCAACATCATTATCATTATACATATTCAGGTCATACACATTCAAATTATCCCCCAAAATATTATTTCCCCTTTCTAAAGTTACCAGATCCCTTTCACCAATATTTTCATTCTCACAGCATGCATTCTCTTTTTCATTCACACTCGTCTCTGAACTACTACAAATTACATCATCTGATAAAGTGTTGTTCTTTTCTTCCCAAGTGTAAAACTCTGTCAAATTAAATGAATCACAATTACTTTTATCTACTGTATGTTCTTGTGTATTGAAAATTTTATCTTTATCAATATCATTATTTTCCTCTTGAAATTTTTTCAATAAGTAACAACTAATAACCTCATGTGATAGCCTAGGTTTGGAACTCTCATGTTTGGGTTTATGATAGTCACATCCATTGGTCCTTTCATCATGCTCACCTTCTGTCTCAACTTTGCGGACCTTCAAGGGGGCATCTACTCATTTTTTATTTCCTGAATTACAACTGGTTTCTGTTTGAACTACTGATTGTGGTTCTGCCAGTGTCTCTGATCAACATTTCTGTTCCCATTCCTATGCCAAACATTACCTGGTTTTTGGTAGTTTCTATTGTACTGATCTCTAGCAAAATTTCTGTGATTTTGATCCCTAAAGTGTTCTCTATTTTGTTGATTATTTCCGCGAAAATGTTGTTCTTGTTTTTGATGAAAATTATGGTCCTTCTTTTGAAAATTGTTATGTCCCCCTGAATTTTGACTGACACCATGATAATTGTTTTGTTTCCTTTTTTTGAAAGTTATCATTTCCCCAATTTTGATCATTACCTTTCTGAGTAAACCCACTGTGTGTTCTTGTTGTTACCCTATCCAACTTTTCAATATAATTGAGAAACTGCTCAACATTACTATCAGGACAATGAACTAAACTCAACTGCATTGCTGATGGCAATCTTCTCTTTAAGGTATCAATTTTGATCAAGTCATCCAAAGGTTTTGTTAAATGAATAAGTTTTGGAAGTTCAGTTTTGCAAAATTGTTTCATGCTCCCATCTGATTCTCTATAGTTTCTCCCATTCAAAAATTCACTTTTGATTCTAGTTTGTTTAAGATCATCCCAAAAATTTTCCAGAAATTTTGATTCAAATTCTGAAAAGGTCATCCCCACAGTTACAATCTGGTTTGCCCAAGTCAAAGCTTCCGCTTCCAAGAATTTTTTCACAAATTTAATTTTCATATCATCTGGTGAGTGAGGTAAAAAACAATCCGTACAATACTGTATAAAATCAACGGGGTGTAAGGGTCCATCTACCGAAAAGTGCTTCACTGGAACATTAGATACAAGATTGCATGTGTTGACATTGTGATTTTTGCTTTGAAATTCAATGTCAAAATTTTCAAGTTTTTCACTAAGTTCTTTGACAAATTTTTTGTTTTCTAAATCATTGCATTCTACTTTTTTTTCTAGAGTAACCAAATGATTGTCAGTTTTTTGTTCTACATTTTTTACTAAAACTTTTGTGTTCTCATCCAAATGTTTAATTTCCCCTTCTATCTCATTAAAATCAATTAAATTTCTTTCCCTATCTGCCAGTAACTCATTTTTTACAGTATTAATTTCATTGCTCAATTTAGCATCAATTTCATTTACTTTTGCTTCCACAGATTCAATTTTTTCCTCAATACTGCCAACTCTGTTCGAAAGCTCACCCACTTGGGTATTGACTGCTTGGACTTGCAACAAAATGTTATCAATTTTTTCATCGCAGTAAGTCTTATTGTCGTCAACTGATTGTTTAATTTCTTTCATGAAATTTACAAGAAAACTTTTTAAATCAAATTGATCGGTTCTTTCTGTTTAATTTGACCTGTCCTGATTTTCAAGGTCTATTAAATTACTATTTTCTACTTTAGGCACAATACTCTGGAAAATCTCATAAGTCATGGTGAAGAAAATAAATTTATAAACAACAATACAAAACAAGATAAAAATATTCTTTTAACAAAATACGTGAGTTTCGTGACTTATCTGGAGCACTCTTCTACTGTTGCAAATCCACGTTTTCCATCCATGTGATTGTTGACCAAAATTCTTGAAATTACTTCTTCTGTCGAAAATTATATTTTTTGCCGAAACATTTCTTCTACAAAACTTTTACTTCCCGATGAACACGCATACTGTAACACACATTCTGAAAAATTGGTATGAACACACAAAAATTTTCTTCTTCGTAGCACTGTTGAAGATCACGTGAACACAATATCCCGGCTACAGTCCCCAGTTGAAATATGCTCACTATTTTTATTTACTCAAATTTGGCATATTTCGTGACAGTACCTTTTCCGTGAAATGTTTACAAGATGATATTTGTCTTGGCTTCAGTCGTCTAGTGGAAGTGTGATTCCACAATGCAGTTTCGTCGGCTGCAGAAATGATCTGGTTCAATGCATTTGCCTCATTTTTGGTGCTTCAAATACCATTTCTTCGAATGTGGTTTCTTCTTAAAGTTTATATAAAAAAAGTAATAACATAATTCATTTTTTCCTGTTCACTAGCAATTTATTTTGGCGGCGACCTGCACATTGTTCTACCATCAACACACACCAAGTGTTCACTGCCGACTGACTACAGTCAAAGACGACTCCAGCGTCAAAGACATTTTACACAACACACAACCTTCCACTTGTAACCAGTCTCTTTGATATTCATCGTCACATCTACTAATAGTAATCAATATGCTGTCACTCTCGAAAATATAAGTAAATTAGTTTAAAATAAGGCAAATTACAATTAAAAAATTCTGACAAAAATATAAGAAAACATTTACAATTTGGTATCGACAAATCCGGTAGAAAATAACACATCTCCCAGATCCATTACAGGAAGCATAGCACTGAGTCTCGCTGGGCGTTGGCTTGCTACGTTCACTTGTGTTAACATGCCTCAGCAATGCGTCTGTGACGTCTAGGTTACTGTCGTCGCTGGCGGTGCAGTGTACCTGTGTACAGGTTGTTGAAGGCAATTGATATTGACCTGTCTGGGCAATTGTCCAAACAGCAATTGATTGGAGGACCAAGTGTTTCTTGTGGATTGCGTCTGAACTTCTCTTGTGATGTACAAGCTGTGTTCGGAGGCTCAACATGGCTTACCTTGGCTGTTGTTTGGGGGAATCATGCAGACTATGGTGGCCTTGAAGCATTTCCAGATGCTAACATTCTGGCCTGAAAGACGTGGCCTGCCTCCATGCCTCACGCTGCTCACTATCATTTTATACTTGCACTTCCCTCTCCACACTCTTCCTGTTGCTGTGTTGTATCTCCGTCTCCCAAACCACTCCTCAGCCTCGCCATATCACACACAACTGCCTTCAGTAGGGTGTGCTCCTTGCCGCCATATTCGTACCCTGTATCCTTGCTGCTTCTGCTTTCAACCTTCAGCCTCCCCACCCTCCACCTCTCTTCCCCCCTCCCCACCTTCTTTCTCCTCTCACACAACCTCTCACCCTGTTGAGTGCAGTAGAAGGACAGCATAGTCAGCTTGGACAGTGTAATACAGCTGGTTTTTGTGCATTTCCTTTTAATTAGCTTACAAAGAAGACATTGTCCAAATAGCAACATATTCAATCGTGTGTATGTGCCTTTGAATGCTCAGTGTCTCAATGATATGGTGAGTCCGTTACATTTTCTCTTTCCGTTATTTGCATCCCAACTAGGACTTTCTGTATCATATCAAATAAAGGATAAGTAAGCTAAGTGCAATACTGAAAATATTGTTGTGCGTCTGGGTGATGTCTTTCTTCATAGCTAACTAGTATAAAATTACATACACACAGTAGAGATCAGAAATGAGCTCCGTATACTCCCTTCAAACTCACAAGTTATACGATGTCATTTCCGAACTCACTATCTTCCTATGCTCAGAGACTCAAATCGTATCTGCCACTACCCACTACCCACTCATCACCTCTGTCTGTTGTCGAGCATAAGTGTACTCAACTCATTCTAAAAGGCAAGCGAGTACACTAGTTTTTACGTATAACTGCAGACTCACGGCATTCCTGCTATATATGCAACTTTTCTGAAAGAAGTTTCTTGCATTGTCTGTAAATTACTATTAATTTATTTCACATGATCATGATTCAGGCTTTATAGTCATTCTTAAGTGCAAGCAGAAATGCTGCAAAATGCCCAGTGTGCCTAAATGACCTAAGCAATCATTGGGCATAACAATTATTATATGCCAGGATAATAACTGATCAGTTAGCAGTGAATAGTTGTGTTTGTACATAGATTTATATAGATGTATCTAAAAGCAAAGATGATGTAACTTACCAAAGGAAAGCGTTGGTATGTTGATAGAGACACATCTCTGCCCAAACTCTTTGCCTTAACATATGTCTGCTTGTGTCTGTATATGTGCGGATGGATGTGTGTGTGTGTGTGTGTGTGTGTGTGTGTGTGTGTGTGTGCGCGCGAGTGTATACCTAAGGTAAGTCTTTCTGCTCCCTGGATTGGAATGACTCCTTACCCTCTCCCTTAAAACCCACATCCTTTCGTCTTTCCCTCTCCTTCCCTCTTTCCTGATGAAGCAACCGTGGGTTGCGAAAGCTTGAATTTTGTGTGTGTGTTTGTGTTTTTTTGTGTCTCTATCAACATACAAACGCTTTCGTTTGGTAAGTTACATCATATTTGTTTTTAGATATATTTTTCCCACATGGAATGTTTCCCTTTATTAGATTTATATAGATGTATTTTTATTAATTACACACACACACACACACACACACACACACACACACACACACACACACACAGTGAGAGAGGGTGGGGGAGAGAAAGAGAGGAGTTGGGGAGTCCGAAAAAACAATGACAACAGTTAATATGTTGTGCAGGAAGACACATTAGCTAGTTTTCCTGGAAGAACCCATATCCAGAAATGCATGGCTTGGATGCTGGAGAGCATGGAAGTCTGAGGTGTGTGTGTGTTCCACCTTACTTCAATAAACCCAACACGAGTAGCACATTGTCTGGGTGTGCGTTCCACCTTACCTCGACAAACTCAACATGAGTAGCACATTTTGTGGGTGTGTGTTCCACCTTACCTCAATAAACCCAACATGGGTAGCACATTGTGCTGTCTGCATTACAAACAGGCTTCAAACTGTGAACCTCCTACATCAGTGCATATCGTGCAAAGGCAATGTTGAGCCTCATGCACATGAGACAATATGTGCGGTTGTCTTTGAAGTATTTCATTCGCTCCGTGGATTCGAGCAGTAAGGACCTCTGCTGACTTCATAGATGTGCTGTATGCCATACTCTTCCTATTATCCCACAGAAAATAGTGGAGATGTATCAGATCTGATGACTGTACTGACCATGGAATTGGTCTACTTCTACCAGTATATCAGCTGGGATACGCGACATTGAGGTGATTCTGCACGTCGACGTCAAAGTGTGCTGGAGATCCATTATGTTAGAGGCCGCATGTTCGGGCCGCATGTCCATCCGAACATTTAGTGGCACTACATCCAATAGGGTAGGCAAAACAGACAAAACAACTGTAATAAATGTGAGGTAGATTGGTTGGTTCATCTGTTTGGCAGTAGATACGGCCCACTGATGCAGTCACCAATTATCCTGGCCCAGATGGTAGTATCTCTGCAATATCCTTCTCAGACCCTATGCTCCTTCTGCACCCATCTCTCTACCCTACGGCTCCTACCCCTGTGACCGTCCCTGCTGCAAGACTTTCCCTATGCACTCTCCTATCATCACCTATACTAGCCCTACCTATACTAACTGGCAAAACACATGCTATCAAAGGGATAGCCACCTGTGAAATGATTCATGTCATGTACCAGCTGTTATGTAAACACTGTTCGGCCATTTACATCAACATGACTACTACCCAGTTATCAGTTAAGATGAATGGGCATAGACGGAGGGTGTATACAAATAACACACAATATACTGTTGCAGAGCAGGCTCTACAACATGACAATCATGACCTCAGTGCCTATTTCACAAGTGCCAGCTGGATTCTTTCCCCAGACACCAGTTTCTCAGAACTCCATTTTAGTTTTCTACGTCCTGCATTTTCTGACCTGCCTATTCTTTGCTGGCCCCCTCCCACTTCTGTTACATACAGTGTACTTACATAACAATCAAAACAATCAATTTTTGACAAAATAATTTAACTGAATTAATACAAAGGTGTGGCAGAACACAGACATAAAAGTGGATTGTAATTAGTCAACCTTTCGGAACCAGTGGCTTCTTCTTCAGGCTGAAAGGTCGAAGGGAAAGGAAGAGGAGTAAAGGAAAAAGGCCGGAGTGGTCTAGGAAAAGGGGTAGATTTCTGGAAAGTCACCCAGAACTGTAGGTCAGGGGAGACGTACCACACGTCCATCAGTAAGGATGAATGGGCATAGGCAGAGGGTGTATACTGGCAACACACAATATCCTATTGCAGAGCATGCTCTTCAACATGACAACCGTGACCTCAGCGTCTGATTCACCACATGCGCCATCTAGTTTCTTACCCCTGACACCAGTTTCTCAGTACTCCACATATCGGAACTAGGACTACAACATGTCTTTGGTTCTGACGACCCACCTGGCCTTAATTTGTGTTAATTTCTTCTGTCTCAGCACATCTTCACAGTAACTACTCTTTTCTTCACTCAATTTTAGTTTTCTATATCTTTCATTGTCTTGCTCCCTCCCACCTCTGTTATGTATGATGCCCTTAGCTTTTCAATCGTATTAACTCATGCATAATGTTTAAGCATAACCTCCATCTTGCACATTACCCTGTCTTCCACCTTTAAGGCATCAGGTTCTCAAATCTTGTCTTATGCAGTCTCCAGCAATCACCAATTATCCTGGCCCAGATGGTAGTATCTCTGGATGACTTTCCTGAAATCTACCCCTTTTCCTTTCCCTTCAACCCTTCTGCCAGAAGAGTGAGTAACTGACTCTGCAAGCTTGCATAAGTTAAACCTTTGTGTGTGTGTGTCTTCGAAAATTTTACAGAAACAAGTGATAAGCTACACATCTCACTGTGCAATAACAAAATAACAATGTGTATGATGTATATACTGTACCAACCTGACTTGTCCTACATTGTTTGTGCAAAATATGTACCTAAACATGATTTACAGGACCAATAAAGAAATACAAATACAATACAAATACTGTAAGTGAATACAGAAATAGCTCACTTTTTGGTCAAAGCCATACAACAGTGATGTTGCTATGTGGCCAATTTTTGTTTGATGCTGCCCATATGTTTTCTCATAGTAGAGGTGGAATAAATGACAATACAACCATTTTGTTTGTATAGGACGAAATTTGTATATTTCTCATCTGAAATGTGGACTTTAGCATGAAACTTATTCCAGATATCACTCCTCCTCTAACATAACACAGCTGTAATTTGTACACTACATTCATTAATTTTCGTCGTACGTCCTCCATAGTCTCACAAACCATAGCATTGCTAAAGGCCATCTGATGTCAACAGTCGGTCATTTTGCTTTGTCAGTGCTACTTCACAGCAGTGAGTTCATGTGCTCATCATCTCTACTAGCAGTGAGTCATGACTATTGTTACATTCCTGCATGCTTCAGTAAGAGAGAATAATTCAAAAAGTATGAAGTGACCATAGTGCCACAGTTCTCAGAAGCTTCATACTCACAGAGCTACAGTGAAAACGAAGGAAGCCATTAGTTTTGATGTAAAAGCGGCACCTTGATTTTTAAAGGATGCAACCCACAACATTAGACTCGTACTTGTTTCATTTCTGATTACTAAAATACACACACACACACACACACACACACGCACACACACACACACAGAGAGAGAGAGAGAGAGAGAGAGAGAGAGAGAGAGAGAGAGTTACATGGTATTGTTGATACAAAGGATATATTGTAAAAACAATTTTTGTGTTTATAGTCAGAGAAGCTGGTATTTGAGGGTGGAAGAAACTAGAATACCTATTTCCATAGAGCATGTTGTGCTCAACGATGTATTCTGTCACTCAATGGTGGGTGAATGCCTGATTGGTCACTGTGCCCATGTGAGAGGCTGTGAAGAAGTTACAGCCAAGCTGGTGTATAATATGACTGCTGTCACAAGTGTCCCTGCTTCTGATAGGATAGGATAGGATAGGATAGGATGTGCTAGTGGTGGGATGGGAATACAATGTGCTGGTTATATACATACAACACATCTTTCATTTGTTCCTTCCTCGAGGCTGTGACCCATATGCCAAGAGATTGGGGGCATGCATGACATAAGGAGGAGACATTACTCATATCTGAGCAATATAAGCAAAAATCTGACAGATGATGTGGTTTTATGTTCCAGTCCAAGGTGTTTTTGGGTAATACGGAGAGAGGTACTGCATACTGGCAAAAGGATTGCTCATCACTATGGATACACCATCTTCTTTAGTGTGGAAGGGATAGAAGTTATTGAAGTGGAAGTACAGCCAAGGTTGGAGGGCTTTATATTGAGCCATCAGAGAGGTTTAGCTCAGCATCTAAGATGATTGCAAGTTGAACGGAAAAGGTCAGGATGAAAGAGAATAGAAGGTGTTAAGGCTGTGGAGAAATGAGGATAGAGCATGTTGCCTCAAGTTCACATCAGGAAGGTGTAGTCATTGAACTTGAGCTTCTCTAGGAATTTGTGATTTCTCATTGTGCTGAAGTTCTCCCCTAGATGGGTCATAAAGAGGTTGGAAAAGGACGGTACCGTGTGAGTGCTTGTGGCCATATCACATATTTCCCCTTTAATGATAAGTAGTTTTGGGTAAGAAATTAATTGCTCATATCTTTAAAGAATGAGAAAGTCTATTTGATGTCAATAGGACATTGGAGAAAGCAGTGCTTGATGGTAGCAAGGCCATGCACATGGGGGATGTTAGTGTAAAGAGAGGTGATGATGTCAACAATGATAAGCAGATATCCAGGTGCTAACGGAGTGGCGGTGGTGGAGAAGAAAGAAGAGGTCTGTGTCTTTGATGTAGAAAGTTAGGCTATGAGCAGTGCCTTGAACATGTTGGTCAAGTAGAACCAAGATTCCAAGTGCAAGAACACAGTAGCCAGCTACTATGGGGTGTGATTCGGTTCATCAATTTTGAGAAGTCTATAGAATGTGGGTGTACAGTGGATAGTTGGGTTAGGGGGAAGATGGATTTGGGGAGAGGTTCTGGAATGGGTCTAGAGATTTGAGTGGGTATTTGAAGTTATCCTGGATTTCTGGTATGGGATCACTATGTCACTTTTTAAACCCATAGTCATCATCATCAAGACTTATAGATGGAGAGGCAGACAGTTTCTCATAGGTCACCATTGTTTATCGTCACAGGAGAGGTGGTACTTTTATCTCCAGAGAGGATGATCAAATCAACATCTGTTTTAAGATTTTGGATGACTGTTGAGGGCCACAGTTGCACAGTGGTGAGAAGTGTCAGAAGCAATGTTTAGTGTTAGCTTTTGGTTTGATTTGGTCAGAGATGTAGGTGACAAAAAGTGTTTCCACTATAGGTACTGAGTGAAGAAGAGCAGAAGCTGCAAATATTCGAGCACAGTTGAATGTGGGTGTGGCATTGAAAGTGAGATCTTTTAAAAGGACTGTAACTTCAATGTGATTAAGGTTCTTGTTGGGTAAGTCAACAACACTACTCTGGGTTTATTTGAACTGTATTATTGTGATATGTTGGAAGTTTTAGGAAATGTAGCAGATTTATTTATTTATTTATTTATCTATTCTTGTCCACGACATCATACAATAGGAACACTGTAATTATCAAATAAAATTAAAATGTACTGTTCTAAAGCAAACCTAATTTCTTCACATACAGATACACAGTGTAAATGGTGAAGCCATTTTAACCTCCATACACTCTCAGCTTTAAATGCACCAAGCATATAAATTACATTGTTGTTGTTGTGGTCTTCAGTCCTGAGACTGGTTTGATGCAGCTTTCCATGCTACTCTGTCCTGTACAAGCTTCTTCATCTCCTAGTACCTACTGCAGCCTACATCCTTCTGAATCTGCTTAGTGTATTCATCTCTTGGTCTCCCTCTTCATTTTTATCCTCCACGCTGCCCTCCAATACTAAATTGGTGATCCCTCGATGTGTCAGAACATGTCCTACCAACCGATCCCTTCTTCTAGTCAAGTTGTGCCACAAGCTCCTCTTCTCCCCAATTCTATTCAATACCTCCTCATTAGTTATGTGATCTACCCATCTAATCTTCAGCATTCTTCTGTAGCACCACATTTCGAAAGCTTCTATTCTTTTCCTGTCCAAACTATTTATTGTCCATGTTTCACTTCCATACATGGCTACACTCCATACAAATACTTTCAGAAACGACTTCCTGACATTTAAATCTATACTCAATGTTAACAAATTTTTCTTCTTCAGAAACACTTTCCTTGCCATTGCCAGTGTACAATTTATATCCTCTCTACTTCGACCATCATCAGTTATTTTGCTCCCCAAAGAGCAAAACTCCTTTACCACTTTAAGTGCCTCATTTCCTAATCTAATTCCCTCAGCATCACCCAACTTAATTCGACCACATTCCATTATCCTCGTTTTGTTTTTGTTGATGTTCATCTTATACCCACTCTTCAAGACACTATCCATTCCGTTCAACTGCTCTTCCAAGTCCTTTGCTGTCTCTGACAGAATTACAATGTCATCGGCAAACCTCAAAGTTTTTATTTCTTCTCCATGGATTTTAATACCTATCCCGAACTTTTCTTTTGTTTCCTTCACTGCTTGCTCAATATACAGATTGAATAACATTGGGGATAGGCTACAACCCTGTCTCACTCCCTTCCCAACCAGTGCTTCCCTTTCATACCCCTCGACTCTTATAGCTGCCATCTGGTTTCTGTACAAATTGTAAATAGCCCTTCGCTCCCTGTATTTTGCCCCTGCCACCTTCAGAATTTGAAAGAGAGCATTCCAATCAACATCGTCAAAAGCTTTCTCAAAGTCTATAAATGCTAGAAATGTAAGTTTGCCTTTTCTTAATCTTTCTTCTAAGATAAGTCTTAAGGTCAGTATTGCCTCACATGTTCCAACATTTCTACAGAATCCAAACTGATCTTACCCGAGGTCGGCTTCTACCAGTTTTTCCATTCGTCTGTAAAGAATTCGTGGTAGTGTTTTGCAGCCGTGATTTATTAAACTGCTAGTTCGGTAATTTTCACAACTGTCAACACCTACTATCTTTGGGATTGGAATTATTATATTTTTCTTGAAGTCTGAGGGTATTTCGCCTGTCTCGTACATCTTTCTCACCAGATGGTAGAGTTTTGTCAGGACTGGCTCTCCCAAGGCTGTCAGTATTTCTAATGGAATGTTGTCGACTCCAGGGGCCTTGTTTCGACTCAGGTCTTTCAGTGCTCTGTCAAACTCTTCACGCAGTATCATATCTCCCATTTCATTTTCATCTACATACTCTTCCATTTCCATAATATTGTCTTCAAGTACATTGCCCTTGTATAGACCCTCTATATACTTCTTCCACCTTTCTACTTTCCCTTCTTTGCTTAGAACTGGGTTTCCATCAAAGCTCTTGATATTCATGCAAGTGGTTCTCCTTTCTCCAAAGATCTCTTTAATTTTCCTGTAGGCAGTATCTATCTTACCCCTAGTGAGAGAAGCCTCTACATCCTTACATTTGTCCTCTAGGCATCCCTGCTTAGCCATTTTGCACTTCCTATCGATCTCATTTTTGAGACGTTTGTATTTCTTTGTGCCTGCTTCATTTACTGCATTTTTATATTTTCTCCTTTCATCAATTAAATTCAATATTTCTTCTGTTACCCAAGGGTTTCTACTAGCCCTCGTCTTTTTACCTATTTGATCCTCTGCTGCCTTCTTGAACCAAGTGTTAGCTATGATTAAGTTATGCTCTATGCAAAATTCTACCAGGCGGCTTCCTCTTTCATTTCTTAGCCCCAATCCATATTCACCTACTATGTTTCCTTCTCTCCTTTTTCCTACTCTCGAATTCAAGTCACCCATGATTATTAAATTTTCACCTCCCTTCACTACCTGAATAATTTCTTTTATCTCATCATACATTTCATCAATTTCTTCGTCATCTGCAGATCTAGTTGGCATATAAACTTGTACTATGGTAGTTGATGTGGGCTTTGTGTCTATCGTGGCCACAATAATGTGTTCACTATGCTGTTTGTAGTAGCGTACCCATACTCCTATTTTTTTGTTCATTATTAAACCTACTATTGCATTACCCCTATTTGA
The DNA here is from genome assembly GCF_021461385.2 of Schistocerca piceifrons. NCBI lineage: Eukaryota > Metazoa > Arthropoda > Insecta > Orthoptera > Acrididae > Schistocerca > Schistocerca piceifrons. The sequence continues at coordinate 335,129,969 of NC_060145.1, forward strand.
TTTTGTATTTATAACCCTGTATTCACCTGACCAAAAGTCTTGTTCCTCCTGCCACCGAACTTCACTAATTCCCACTATATCTAACTTTAACCTATCCATTTTCCTTTTTAAATTTTCTAGCCTACCTGCCCGATTAAGGGATCTGACATTCCACACTCCGATCCGTAGAACGTCAGTTTTCTTTCTCCTGATAACGACGTCCTCTTGAGTCTTGGGGGACTATTTTACCTCCGGAATATTTTACCCAAGAGGACGCCATCATCATTTAACCATACAGTAAAGCTGCGTACCCTCGGGAAAAATCACGGCTGTAGTTTCCCCTTGCTTTCAGCCGTTCGCAGTACCACAACAGCAAGGCTGTTTTGGTTAATGTTACAAGGCCAGATCAGTCAATAATCCAGACTGATTACTTACAGCATATTGGTGATGTGTGTGTCACGTTTAACAATGTTTGTTGCCTGTTATGTGGGGACGGACACGTTTCCACTCATAATCATGTTGAATTTTACAGATATAGTCCTGCACATACCCAACAGCTTACAACTACTACTCTCACAGCACGTCATGTAGGCACAAACCTCCATGATAGGTAGCTTACTGGCCCTTGCACATTCATTTAGCAGCATACCGTGTACTTTTCCACTCTCACACATACACATAACCATTACAAATCACAGGGAACATGCATCAATCAAAGAGCATGCCAAGAGCTGTCATTTTGCAGAGAGAAAGTTGTCGGCAGAGAAGCTGCAGTCATGTGATCACAGTCTTGAGTGCAAGTCATTAATTCTTATTAAACTTCTGACATTATTTACTTTGACAATACTTATAATCATTATAGCAGTAATTTGATGTTCATTGTTGCTGCAGTGATGTTGCATAGTCTTATTACATCTTTTTAAAAGTGGCCGTAGTTTTATATACCATTACTGAAATAGCATCTGTGCTTGTTGTCATTACACAAGTGGCACAACATTACTGTTCTTCGCTACTGTAGTAAACTGTCCTTACATTTGATCACAGTTCAATGTCACATCGATCTATGAGCTTATAAAATTATTCACAATACTATAAAGTTGTTTACAATACAGTCAAATACTAAATTGATTTACATTTGTCATTGTTGTATAAAAATAAGTACCTATTTGGCAATATTTTTCACTGAAGTGGTTTCACGTGTTTGTTTTCCTAAAATAATGTATTAAATTTAATAATTCTTGTCATTAGTAAAATATGATAACTACTCTGAAATCACCAACCAGATTTTATTGCAATAAGATCAGTCATTCAAAAACCCAATTCACATAGCTCATAAAAGACAGTTAAAATTGTCAAAAAATCTTCTGTTATGTAAGTCTTCTGTTCATTCAACATTTGTATTGATTGCTTTATAAGGTTGTCATATACCTCAATCTCTTCCAAGATATCCATGGTTTTTACCTTATCTGCTCTGTGTGAAAATTTTTATGTTTTGTTTGTGTCTAATGTAGACTGGCTATTTTCTCTTTCATGTATACTAAACATGGATGGATTACTTTCACTCTGTTTGATATGTTCTTTAAACTGTGTGCTAAAGTTTTCCTGATTTGGTCAATGTAAAATTTATCGCAATCTCTGCAATTTATTTTGTAGATTCCTGATTTATTGAAAAGCAGCTGTTTCTGTGTTTTGTGACGTGTAATGTTGCCCAGCATGTTGTCAGTACAGAAACTAATGATTTCATCATTTTTTTATTAACTGCTTCGCTTTCAGCTTCTTCTGGTATATTTCTTTAATCATGTTTGGATTGTAACAATTATTTGTAGCCATGGCTTCTAATATTCTTAGTTCTTTACCAATTTCTTGTTTTTCTAATGGAAGGCTCATAATTGCGATGCAACATGGAATGGAAGAATTCTATTTTGTGAGCAGTTGGATGACAAAAGCTGCTGCTAACTAGACTTTCGATAAACTCCAGATTTATGTTCCAAATTGGTATTTGCTATTTTTAAATCAAGGAAGCTGATACTCTTTCCCGATTCTTAATTCCATGGTAAATTTCAAATTCTTGTGCATGTTGTTTAGCTTTTGGTGTATGGAATTTTATCTTCGATGCTACTGTTGGATCAATATGTCATCTGTGTATCATCAGTTAAGTATAATTTTATCCATGCTCCACTTATATGTCTTGAAAACAAATCTGTCTACATGGTTAAGGAAGATAGTTGCAAGTATACCAGCAAGACAGCTTCCCATTGCTAGACCATCTTTTTGCAAAAATATTTCACCTTGAAATGAGAAATATGTAAGTAATTTAAACAGTAATTATTGTAATATGCAAACATAATGTTATCCACTAATATATTTACTTAGTTATTGTACTTGTGACTTTGTCACAGACAGGTCTGACTTTGGCACAGAAAGGGGTAAATTATGCTGCCACAAAAGTCTTTGGTCACCTACCAAACAGCATCAAAAGCCTGGCAGATAGCCAACCAACATTTAAAAATAAATTAAAAGAATTTCTAGATGACAACTCCTTGTACTCATTGGCTGAATTTTTAGGTATAAATTAAGGGAGGGGTAAAAAAACGTAAACATTAGTGTCATGCAATATTTTGTGTAATGTAATATCTTGTGCAGACATATTTTATTAACCTGACACGTTCCACATCATTACGAAGTGTTGTATTCATGATCTATGGAACAAGTATTAATCTAATTTAATCTATTGCAAACATTTGCTAATGGCCTAAGGCTGAAACTGGCCATTAATTTAATTTATATGTAAGGTATATTAAAGGTATAAAATTGACAATCTGTGGTGATTAAAATGGTTCCATCAATTAAGCAAAACAAACTTAGTTAACATAACTGAGTCAACACATGAAAAACATATTAAATATAATGATGAAAATAGTATCTACAAAGATTTACGGATGTTCCTATCCCAAAATTAATCCAGAAAATAGCAGCCTGAATATCTTTGTTATGTGCTGTTACTAAAAAGTTGTCTAAGATACATGCTTCACCCAGCTGTCTTCAGATTAGCACACAGGATGGATATTGTAATTTGTAGCATTCACAGAATTCATGAGTTCTATTGTAGCTTCACTTTTTCGGATTATCTTCACAGCAAGATACCCCCATCCTTAGGGTGATTCAGAAGTTCCCAAGTTGTGTAAGGGTGTCTAAAACCACCAGAAAATTCCTACTTCTGTTTGTTCCATGAGCCTCTTAGAGATGAGTAACACCACAGTTTTATTCTGTGTTTATTTGATGGTAATGGGGTTGCTTTGGTTGATTGTAAATAGCTCTCTTTTTATTTCAGTCACAGTGGCTGAGGAACATTTCCAAACATAAGATGTCTGCGATCTGTCTCTCGCTTTTGTTTTTCGATCTGTGCAACCATTCTTCTCCTTACACCAGGTCAGCTATACCCATAAGTTGATAGAACTGGTTTACAGGGATAGGGCAAAGACATCTTGTAATAACATGTCCTATCTCGTTCACTGCCACTCTCATTTGTTTTACATGAGTAGAGTTTCCTCGAGCTGCTTACTCTGCGACAGAAGACACACAGGCAAAGCAGATGTACAAAGGACTGTGGGTTGCACTCCCTATTCGTTTTGTCAGCTTTCATATTATATTGTTCTGGGTGCCTATTTTCTACATCTACATACATACTCCAACAAGCCATCATATGGTGCTTGGTGGATGGTACCCTGTACCATTACTAGTCACTTCCTTTCCTATTTACACAGCATTCTGTATATGTGAGCTTGACTGTCAGGTATTTTATGTTAGTCCAGTGTGAGTGCTGATATCCGTTCCATGTTACATTAAGTTCTTTCTTTGTCTTTCTGCTGCACAGATGGATAGCACAGATTTTTTTTTTTCTTCTTCTTCAGGGTTGGGGTTTAGATGATTATTACTGTAAGAAACATCTAAGTTCTCGAGTGCTGCCACTAGTTTCTTTTCCATCCCTTTGAAAGTTTTGTCCTGAAAGGTGACACTGTATCATCTGTGTAGATAAAGGAATGAGTGTCTGGTTTAATAGTCCGGTCATTCATTTATGCATTAAACAGCAGTAGGGTGAGAACACTTCCTTGGGGAAGGCCATTTACATGACTCATTTTTATTTGTAGGTGAACAAAGAATCATCCATTTTGTAGTAAGCATAGGAAGAATTGTGCCAGTCTATACTCATTCACTGTATTGTATACTTTTGTTATCAGCTTCTTATGATTGTATCTTAGGTTGCTTTGAGATCAGTGAAAACCGTCTTCTGTATGTTGCAAGAGGGTCAGGATTTGACCACAGCATGACTTGCCGTGGCAAAAACCTGCTTGTTCTCTACTAATAACTTGATTTTCATAGACTGAAATGTGGCTAAGGTTCCTTCTTTGTAATACTTTAAGAAGTTGACATAGAGAAATAGGCTTGAAGGTTGTTGAATCTGTTCTGTTATTCCCAAGCTTTGGTAATGCAACAATCTTACCCTGCTGCAGATCCTACAGATTTAATTTTAAGAAGACATGGAAGAAGTCAGCAGGGTCCCTGGACACCTATGATATGATTAAAATGGAGACACTGAGGGTAGGATAAGTCTTGGTGGGTGGTGGTATTCTGATGTGGGAGTAGAAAGACAACAGGTTGGATAACTGTTGTTGATAGTACTCATATTTGGTCTGGAGAGCAAGGACTTCGGTTTGGAAGATAGGATGTAGGTAACTGTGTTCGCATGATATGAGTGAGTTATGGAGGAAACAGAGTTAGTTCAGAGATGTCTAGAAATCTGTTTTTGTAATACTGAGTTTGACAGATAGGGATTGGTGGAATTTGAAGACTTAACTGTATCGAAAAAAAGAGTGCATTTCTAGGAGGAGATTTTTATGGTTAGTCCATTTGGGGAGGAGGAGGGGGAGGGGAGAATTCTGTGAGTTAGTAGCATTCCAGGAACACCATGAAGGGGATTGAGTTATAGCTAGGAATACTGACATTTTAAATCAGAATGTGGGGATGAAGATGTGGTCAGTTTGTAATGAGATGTAGCTGTAAGGAGAGACACGGAATGTAAATGACTTCATGGAGTGATCATTGTGGTAGACACTGTAGGAGGACACTGAAGACAAAATATGAGATATGACAGTGAAAAGGTCTGTGGGAAACTATTTCAATTATTATTATATTGTTATACAAGCTCGTTTAGTAGACTTAATTTAGTGAACTGTGCACTGTGGTATGAGCAATTGAAATTGCTGTTTTTTGAGCCTCATTCATAGCTTGCTAGGTGTGGTGCTACAATACATGGAGGCTCTTATGGCAGAGCATGGCAACTTTATGAAAAAATTGCATGGTAAATTGAGTTATTTCTCTGTGACACTGTTAGTCGGCATTTACAAGGATCATTTTATAAATAATGCACGTGATTGTGAGACTAATAGTTTCATTACATAATAGTAGTGTTTTAGTTGCAGTTGAAGGCTTATGGAAGAAAAAGATAACAGTTCTTTGTCTCCTCTGAAGTGTACTATCTTTTAAGTAACATTGTCTTGAAGTGAGACCTGCATGAGTCTGTGGGGCTCATAGGTCAGACATTATCACTGAAACTTTACATGGCAAAACTCATCCAAGTTCTGCTGTGCTTCTGAATATGCTCACAATGAGTTAACAGTATGCCATGATACAGTAACACAGTGGTCATTGTGGTTATGTGAGCACAAACAGTGGTTTACAACCAGGAAACTTTGACACATTAATAAATAACAGTTAATTACTTAATTATTACAATCCATCCTTGATTTACACATTAATAAACGGTTGAAATGTAAAATCTGTGATGGGATGCTATTGTAAAAGATCATTCTGGAATTTGTGACAAAGTTTCTGATATCATGTGGGCTCCACAAATATCAGTATTCTGCTTCTACATCTACTTTTATACTCTGCAAAGTACTGTGAGGTGCATGGCAAAGGGTACTCTCCATTGTCCCAGTTATTAGGGTTTCTTCCAGTTCCATTCATGTATGGAGCATGGAAAGAATGATTCTTTGAATGCCTCTGTGCATGCAGTAATTATTGTAATCTTATCTTCACAGTTGCTATGTGAGCGTTACATAGGGGTTTATAGTATATTCCTAAAGTAATCATTCAAAGCTGGTTCTTGAAACTTTATTAATAGACCTTCTCGTTATAGTTTATGTCTATCTTCAGGAGTCTTCCATTTCTGTGCCCTCAGTTTCCCTGTGACACTCTCCCATGGATTAAACAAACCTGTGACCATTCATGTTGCTCTTCTCTGTATATGTTCAACATCCCTGTTAATCCTGATACAGGTCCCACACACTTGAGTAATATTCTAGAACTGTTCATGTGAGTGATTTATAAGCAAACTCCTTTGTAGATTGATTGCACTTTCCTAGTATTTTGCCAATCAACTGAAGTCTACCACCTGCTTTACCCACAATGAACCTGTATGATCACTCCATTTCATATCCCTACAAAGTGTTACACCCAGGTATTTGTAGGAGTTGGCTGATTCCAGCAGTGACTCATTGATATTATAGTCATAGGATACTACATTTTTCATTTTGTGAAGAGAAAAATTTTACCTTTCTGAACATTTAAAGCAAGTTGCCAATCTCTGCACAATTTTGAAATCTTATCAAGATCTGACTGAATATTTATGCACTTCATTCGGATAGTACTTCATTATAGATAACTGTGTTATCTGCAAAATGCCTGATTTTACTATTAATATTGTCTGCAAGGTCATTAAGATACAACATGAACAGCAAGGGTCCCAACGCACTTCCTTGGGGAACACCCAAAGTTACTTCTGCATCTGATGATGACTTTCTATCCAAGATAACATGTTGCATCCTTCCTACCAAAATGTTCTCAGTCCAGTCACAAATTTCAGTTGATACCCCATATTACTATACTTTTGACAATAAATGTAGGTGTGGTACTGAGTTAAATGCTTTCCGGAAATCAAGAAATATTGCATCTACCTTGTTGCCTTGATTGAAAGCTTTCAATATGTCGTGAGAGAAAAGTTCGAGGTGGGTTTCACGTGATCGATATTTTCAAAATCCTTGCTGGCTGGCATTGAGGAAGTCATTCTGTTCAAGGTACATCATAGAATACTTCTCGGGTGTGTGAGACCCATATCAGATAGGACTAACAGGGGGTGTTTAAGACATACAGAGAAGGGCAGCATGAATGGTCACGGTTTTGTTTAATCCATGGGAGCAGTGTGACAGAGAAACTGAGGGCACAGAAATGGAATGCTCTTGGAGATAGATGTGAACTATCCCAAGCTCAGAATATGTTCTAAGAACCTTCAACAAACAGATGTCAAGAATACTGGATGGTAGTTTTGTGAATCACTTCTACTACCCTTCTTGTAGATGGGTGTGACCTGTGCCTTTTTCCAAGAACTGGTCACAGTTTTTTGTTTGAGAGATCCACAATAGGTTATAGTTAGAAGAGGGGCTAAATCAGCCGCAAATTCAATATAGGATCTGACAGGCATTCCATCAGGTCCCCGAGCTTTGCTCAGTTTTAACGATTTCAGCTGTTTCTCAACACCACTGTTACTAATACTCATTTCCCTCATCTTTTCAGTGGTATGGGGATTAAATTGGGTCAATTCTCCTGGATTTGATAATGGAGTTAAGCATTTCAGCTTTTGCTTTACTATCCCCCATTTCAGTTCCTGTCTCATTCACTAGAAACTGGACACTTAACTTTGGTGCCAATAACAGCCTTTACATACAACCAGAATTTCTTTGGATTTTGTGAAAGATCACTTGACAGTATTCTACTACCATAGTCACTGAAGGCATCACATATTGCTCTTTTGACAGACAAAGGTGTTTCATTCAGTATCTCTCTATCTACAGCTTTACACTTTGTTTGACACCTTTTATGCAGTAATCTCCATTTTTTTTTAGAACTTCCTTTACAGTGACTGTATAGCATGGAGGTTCCCTCCGATTATGAACTATTCTACTGGGTACATATCTATCCAGTGCATAGTCAACTATTCTCATTGTGATGTGAAACTACTGATTTTTTTTTATCTAGTTTACTGAATATATACATCTTTTTACTTGTTTTAGTTGTGCTTTGTTCTTTAGTAATCACTGTTGCCACAACCTAATCATGTTCACCAATAGCAGTTTCGATGTGGACGTCCTCAAATTATTCAGGTCTATTTCTTGCCATTAGACCCAATATATTCAGGGTGTATACGATCTGGGATATCCGGGAGATACGGGAAAAAACCGGGAATCTTTTCGTCCGGGAGAAAACCGGGAAAAACCCACGAATTTTTTAGAATTCTGGGAATTTTTGATTGCTTTAGTTACCAGTTAAATTTTTGTGATTTTTACTGGTAAGAACCAATACTCTAACGAAAGATATTACTGTATCCTGCTTCTGCAGAATAATACTGCAGCAACAAAACATGAACGAGAAGGGGGGGGGGGGGGGGGGGGGGGAAACGAAAATAAAGCTTAAGTCACGAAGGAAATGCGCCATATACAACAACAAAACACAGTTCTCATACAAGCATCTGCCAACCAAAATGTGTCAAAGGCTTTAGAAGAATATGCAGTACTTCCTAACAACAAATTGCCTCTGATGAGCGTGACGTGACAGCTGTTTACATTAGATTCATTTGAGCAGTTGCGGGCGGGCTCTTGCGCATGTGCAGTTGAGTTGCGTATGAGTAGTACCTTCTCGCGCTTCTGGCTACAGATGTGTGACGGGCGCCACTATCCAAATTTCTCCGGTTCGGAAATATCGTAGATCTGGGGCTGATGCACAGAGCAGTCTGAGTTGTTGTGGGGAAGTGGGTAGCCCCACGTGACCTGTGTTTATGTTTAGTGATTTTGCTGTTTCCTCTTTGTTTATTGCTCTCACATTAAATGAAAACAAAACGGATTTCTGTGGCCGGGAGCTACCAAATGAATTAAAATACGTTCGCATAATTATGGAAGGCTAAAATATGTTTTTAGTTTCAGGCTTTATTTCTACCTTTCTGACAGTCAAGCATTAATTGCCTTGCAGAACAATGAAGTTATTTTTGTTGATTTGCTAAAGAGATTTGGCTTTTTTTAATCTTTTGTGCAGAGACAGTGAATTTATTTGAAACGAAGTGTTTAATTTCACAGTGTTGGCCAGTTTCTACTGTTCGCTGCATTTCAAGTGCACGTTTTCCATCTTCTAGCTCGTATGGCATTATGCCATAATAAAGAACCAAACATGAGATAATACAGTACTGGTACTCAAGAAAATTTACATCCGAATCTGCACATAACGATTGTGCACTTTAAGCCGAATTATGGATTATAGTATGGTTCACGAAATTCCGATGCTCTTGAAGTATCCTTTGATGTCTTGTTTCTTTTATGACATAATGCAAGATCTTTTAACGTAAATTCCGATGCTCTTGAAGTATCCTTTGATGTCTTGTTTCTTTTATGACATAATGCAAGATCTTTTAATGTTCTACACGTACGAAGATGCAGGCTTCCTGCGTCATCCTAGCTGCGCAGGCGCTGTGACGCCTGTTATCTGGCGCTCTCTGGCAACTGCTCTCATTTAAAAATCAACTCTTTGAGGACAACCATCTAGAAGAATTTCCAGCCCAGAAAATCAGACATATGTCATTATTAAAAATTTTACTGGCACATTTGTGTGATGTATCTTAAAGTGTAACACATGCAAAAAGATCAGCATTATATGTGGAAGCTTAGCTTCTCTTGCAGTTTATTGATCTTAGAGACCAACATTATGTATGAAAGCTTTGTTTTTCTTGTAGCAACACTATGTGTATTAGTTTAAACCATTAACTTTTTTTGTGTGTTCATGCTCCTTAAGAGTGATCTTGCTATTGGTTGACTGCATCATGTGTCCTGTGCTGTCATCAGCTGCCGAGATCACGTGACATGAGCCATGACTGGCTTACAAAACCGCATCGCAATCTCAATTTCATTGCCTTGGAAAGTAACATGCACTGTTTGGTGGAATTCGAATTTATACGTCCGTAACACAAAAAAATGCAGCGTACATGTTGCTGCACATCATAGATCGTTCCAAAGCGTATTTTTTTTCCACACTGGGTTTCGTTTTCTAAAGTGCCGGCAAATTCTACGTCTGTGTATAAAACCATAAACAATCTAAGGATTGATAAGTTTTACAGTGCCGAGGAAAAGTATACTGTCACTTAAAACGGAAAAAGTGTATTTTCACCCGGCAGAAAATGTATTTTCAACTGGGAAATCCGGGAATTTTTTTTCCTTGTCCATGTATACACCCTGATATTTCCATCATGAGTGGGGTTCCTAACTATATATTCTAGGGAATGCATTTAGTAATGTTTCACAGGATGTCTTGTCACGCCCAAATTCTAACCAATGATTCAAACCGAAGAGTAAATTCTGTGCAGTTGAACCTTCATAACTTTACAGCTGAACAGGAAAAGAGGCAGCTGGACCCTGCAGTCTTGTTGAAGTGAAGATTCTTCTGTTGAACTGTCACTATTGATGAAACATAGGTCAGAGACTCTGAGCAGAGTTCAAATTACAGTTTATTATGTGCATAGGCGTATCTTTTCTGTGACAAATAAATATGACAGAGTCAGTTGAAGGCTAAGCATACGTGAAGATCATCATGACAGAAAGAATTGCTTGTAAAATAAGTACCTTATCAGCATATTTCTGCAATTTATTTTCCCAAAACATGACCAGTGCCTTAAGACCAGGCTCTCATCCTTCACAAAAGTTATTGTTGGTGGTGTGGCGATTGCACACTCTAATCTTGTAAACCAGTAACACAACCAGTTTGTAGTTGCAACACTTCTTTATTGATTGCACATACACATGAATTCATCACCAGTAATAAACAATTAACAGCATTTGCATATCAAGGCCCTCTCCACAATTAGTATTTACAATATTAACCATCACACTTGTGACAACGGGCCCTTTATGTGCCGGTAACAACAACCAAAATAATAGATGAGATAGATAACGAAATGTTTACAATGTTGGCTATCACCTTTCTCACTCAGTTTTACACTTACTGAAAAGATAAAATTAATTTGATGCTATCAGACCTGAAGGGCACTAATAATTGTTCTGTTTACACTTAGCATTCTGCTACACTCAATGTCCAGAAGATTCTAAAATTTGTGCAAGCTTAAGGCAAAATTCCAATTTGATGAACATGTGATGGACGCGAGCAAACGTTAATCTATTACGATTTCACAAAAACACGATCCAAAGGGTGAACTTATACTCAACTTTGGGCAGTAGGAAATCTTCTGCCTAAAACAAGCCTCTCGTTGAATGGAATACAGAAATCGCGTGTTGATGGTGTCCGAATGGCCCTGAGTTCAAATTCTGAGATTTCCGTCACACTGCAAGCTCGCGGGGCGAGGTTTGCTTGCGTTGACCACTATACACGTTTCTGAAAACAGGAAAACGAGCGACCCCATTAAGTTTTATTTACATTCCCTCCGCAAACATGCCTTCGCCCTAGCCAGATTACGCTCCCATATTTTATTTTCTCAGGCTTGTCTGACATTTGGCATTACCCCCAAAGGCCTCACACTTAAAGTTCTCATCTCTGGCTGCAACCCTTCTTTCCATCAGTCCCTATACCAGTTCCAAACTGAACAATCCATTGCCCTCACCCACCTAATCCTTCACCTACACATCAACTCAGCCAATGATCAACTCCTATCCTTAATCATGTTCACCTCAATTTTTCCTCTCCCGCATCCACACCGGCTGTTCAAAGCATCCTCCTACAGGCCAACCGCAAATTAGAACAGCATGCCACCCTCCACCTCAAAAAACTATCCAATCTCCTGGTTTCCCACCTCTGAAAAGGCAACTCACTCACCCTTCACAACCTTTCCAGCAAACCTCAACCTCCTCTCATTGCACACAAACCCAGTCTCTCCCATCTACTCAATCTCCCACTTCCAGCTCCACTCCCTCCAAAACCTCAAAATTCCAGTCAACGCAATATGGAACCACAACACCCCAATTAAGTAGTTAACCTTTCCTCCAAACCTCTCTCCCAATCCGAAACCTCTGTCCTATCCAAAGGCCTCACCTTCAGCCCCACTCCCAGATTCAACCAAACAGCCCTCATCAAAGATTTACTGTCCTACACTCGTACTCTCTGCTGGAAATATCACTTTGCCACGAAGAAAAATGATCCTACTCGTACTCCTAATGATCCAACTCCCCAAGACACTATCCAAATTGAACCCTGCCTGGAACAGTTCCGTCCTCCGTCACAGCGGGACCCACCTCCTCTTCCTCAAAATCACCCTCTCCAAACCTTCCAGGAATTTCTGACTTCCAGCCTTGCTTCTCAAGCCCTCTTAAAAAACCTTAATCCTACTCCCAACATCACCACTGCTGAAACCCAAGCTATCCGTGATCTGAAGGCTGACCGATCCATCGTCATTCTTCCGGCGGACAAGGGTTCCATGACCGTGGTACTTGATCGTCGGGAGTATGTGGCTGAGGGACTGCGTCAGCTTTCAGACAACACCACATACAAAGTTTGCCAAGGTAATCCCATTCCTGAGGTCCAGGCGGAGCTTCAAGGAATCCTCAGAACCTTAGGCCCCCTACAAAACCTTTCACCTGACTCCATCAACCTCCTGACCCCACCGACACCCCGCACCCCTACCTTCTACCTTCTTCCTAAAATTCACAAACCCAATCATCCCGGCCGCCCCATTGTAGCTGGTTACCAAGCCCCCACAGAACGTATCTCTGCCTACGTAGATCAACACCTTCAACCCATTACATGCAGTCACCCATCCTTCATCAAAGACACCAACCACTTTCTCGAATGCCTGGAATCATTACCCAATCTATTACCCCCGGAAACCATCCTTGTAACCATTGATGCCACTTCCTTATACACAAATATTCCGCACGTCCAGGGCCTCGCTGCGATGGAGCACTTCCTTTCACGCCAATCACCTGCCACCCTACCTAAAACCTCTTTCCTCATTACCTTAGCCAGCTTCATCCTGACCCACAACTTCTTCACTTTTGAAGGCCAGACATACCAACAATTAAAGGGAACAGCCATGGGTACCAGGATGGCCCCCACGTAAGCCAACCTATTCATGGGTCACTTAGAGGAAGCCTTCTTGGTTACCCAGGCCTGCCAACCCAAAGTTTGGCACAGATTTATTGATGACATCTTCATGATCTGGACTCACAGTGAAGAAGAACTCCAAAATTTCCTCTCCAACCTCAACTCCTATGGTTCCATCAGATTCACCTGGTCCTACTCCAAATCCCATGCCACTTTCCTTGACGTTGACCTCCATCTGTCCAATGGGCAGCTTCACACGTCCGTCCACATCAAACCCACCAACAAGCAACAGTACCTCCATTATGACAGCTGCCACCCATTCCACATCAAATGGTCCCTTCCCTACAGCCTAGGTCTTCGTGGCAAACGAATCTGCTCCAGCCCGGAATCCCTAAACCATTACACCAACAACCTGAAAACAGCTTTCACATCCCGCAACTACCCTCCCGACCTGGTACAGAAGCAAATAACCAGAGCCACTTCCTCGTCCCTTCAAACCCAGAACCTCCCACAGAAGAACCACAAAAGTGCCCCACTTGTGACAGGATACTTTCCGGGACTGGATCAGACTCTGAATGTGGCTCTCCAGCAGGGATACGACTTCCTCAAATCCTGCCCTGAAATGAGATCCATCCTTCATGAAATCCTCCCCACTCCACCAAGAGCGTCTTTCCGCCGTCCACCTAATCTTCGTAACCTCTTAGTTCATCCCTATGAAATACCCAAACCACCTTCCTTACCCTCTGGCTCCTACCCTTGTAACCGCCCCCGGTGAAAAACCTGTCCAATGCACCCTCCCACCACCACCTACTCCAGTCCTGTAACCCGGAAGGTGTACACGATCAAAGGCAGAGCCACGTGTGAAAGCACCCACGTGATTTACCAACTGACCTGCCTACACTGTGAAGCTTTCTATGTGGGAATGACCAGCAACAAACTGTCCATTCGCATGAATGGACGCAGGCAGACAGGGTTTGTTGGTAATGAGGATCACCCTGTGGCTAAACATGCCTTGGTGCACGGCCAGCACATCTTGGCACAGTGTTACACCGTCCGGGTTATCTGGATACTTCCCACTAACACCAACCTGTTAGAACTCCGGAGATGGGAACTTGCCCTTCAGTATATCCTCTCTTCTCGTTATCCGCCAGGCCTCAACCTCCGCTAATTTCAAGTTGCCGCCACTCATACCTCACCTGTCTTTCAACAACATCTTTGCCTCTGTACTTCCGCCTCAACTGACATCTCTGCCCAAACTCTTTGCCTTTACAAATGTCTTCTTGTGTCTGTGTATGTGTGGATGGATATGTGTGTGTGTGCGCGAGTGTATACCTGTCCTTTTTTCCCCCCAAGGTAAGTCTTTCCGCTCCCAGGATTGGAATGACTCCTTACCCTCTCCCTTAAAACCCACATCCTTTCGTCTTTCCCTCTCCTTCCCTCTTTCCTGACGAAGCAACCATTGGTTGCGAAAGCTAGAATTTTGTGTGTATGTATGTGTTTGTTTGTGTTTCTATCGACCTGCCAGCAGTTTCGTATGGTAAGTCACATCATCTTTGTTTTTAAATATATTTTTCCCGCGTGGAATGTTTCCCTCTGTTATATGGAAACATTATATATATATATATATATATATATATATAATGGAAGGAAACATTCCACGTGGGAAAAATTATATATAAAAACAAAGGTCTATCGACCTGCCAGCGCTTTTGTTCGGTAAGTCACCTCATCTTTGTTTTTTTTTATATATATATATATATATATATATATATATATAAAAGCAATACATTAATATAAACATATTACAAGTTAACCAATGAACAGAATTAAGGAGCTTAGTTTCCTTTGATAAAAAAAAAAATCTAGACACTATGTGAAAAGATGTGTCAGTCCACACCCAATGACTTAAGTTCCACCTTACAAGATAATCTGTCTTTGCTGAATGGCTGACACCACATAAATCAAACATGCAGTACCTAACGTGACAATCAATTTTCAGATAGGTATTTGAAATTGCAATAGAAAACTAATGTCACTTCAGTAGGTCGCTAATGCAATATGCACGGCCCCTATGGCCACAGACCAAAATATACACGGCATCTCTCCAACTATCAAACACTATGTGACCTATATTTATCATGGCCACTTGCCGTCGATACACACAAGAAATTATTAAGAAATAACAACTACCACTAATTCGTAAAACCAGAAAATTCTAAATCTATAACTAAATTATGAAATGACGTTCAAGTGAACCAGCTACCTTCAGCGTGCCACTAAGCACCAAATCCAAACTTACAAATGCGAGGTGCTATTTCTAACCACTTTAGTAACACAATTTAATGGCCATTCCAGAACATAACTCGCCTCGCCACCACTGCAGTGAATGTTTTACTGGCCACTAGCATGAGCAACTGCAACAGTCAACAGTCCTTAAGTACACAATAATATTCGCTATATATAGAAGGAAGAACCCACCATGAAAACTTGCTGATTAATTTTATTTTCTTCATGTGAAATTCACACGCCATCCATCTACATAGCTCTCGAGGTATTAGCAAATCCTGGTCGCCACCGGCCAGCCGTGTCAATACAACTTTAATACTTTCCGGCAGTGTCCCATGCTTCTTCGTTGCTCCAACTCAACAGGTCCTCACGGCTTACGGCTGTGCCACATGACATGGTGTCACCAACCCCCCACAATGACAACATCGAAAGCACGTCACGTCACAGACTGACTCGGCTTATGCGTGGACCCACTCTCCTCGACTTGCGCATGTGGGCTACCATAAATAGCCTGCCTCAAAGATGCAAAGAGAACAAGGCACAGGGACAATGATCAAAGATGGATGTAAGAATCGATATCGTCTGGCGCCAGAAACCCACCGGCTCAATTTCCCCACCACAAAGATGACGGGAGGGGGGAGTTGTGTTAGGAACTGCGGCAGACTATGGGGTACCCCGGTTCCCAAGTTTAACCTGTTTGAGATGCACCCTGGAATTATGGCCAGGCGAGAGATCGTTGACTACAAGATTGACCGGACTAAGGATTTTCACTATCCGGCACGGGCCCCTGAATCGTGGCATAAGCTTGTCTTTCGGACCAAACCCGGTTCCGCCAGCAACATCCCTGATGAACACGAGATCCCCGACCTTACCCTGAAAGGGGTGCCTACCTTTGTTATACTGAGCTGCTTGGCGCCGGTGGGCCAGATCAATGCTATTTTTAGCCCATTTCCAATTTTCCCGCAAACTCACCGGAGCAACCTGGCATGGAAGGAGGTCATTAATGTCCCGTAAAATGGAGAGAGGAGAGTTCGGGACATAAGCAAATATTTAACGGCTAGACGCAGTGCCTGTGGACTCATGCCTGGCAGAGTTGAAGGCTTGGTTTAGCCAGGGTAAGGTAGCATTCCAATGTGTAAGTGTTCGTGAATGATTAATGCAGAGAGCAGCCTTCAAATTCCGATTGACACGCTCCGCAAAGGATGCCTTTGGATAATAGGGAGTAGTTGTGATGTGTTTGATCCCATTAGCAAAGCAAAACCCTTTGAACACTTTACATAAGAAGGTGGGAGCATTGTCACTGACTAAGCTTTTTGGAGGTCCAAACCAGGAGATGATCCTAGACAGCTGTTGCACTGTAATTTCGGCACCTCTGAACCATGTGAAACAATTATGGAGGTCTGGTAAAGGTACTGACTCTAGCATGACCTTCTGGTTTAAGGAGCGGTAATCAACCACGGCCCGATAGTCACTGCTCTGTCCCTTGGGAACGAAAAAAACAGGCAAAGCATAGGGAGAAGTTGGATACCTAATGACCCCATCCTGTAACATGTGATCGATCTCCTCACGTAATATTTTCATTTTGGGTAGGGAAAGACAGTAAGTTGCATGGCGCACCGGAACACTATCAGTCAGCATTATATTATACTTAATTAAATTCGTCATTCCCAGTCTGGTGGTCAGGACCTGGGGATAATCATCCACCAACCACTTCACCTACCGAGCTTGGTCGAGATCTAAGTGAGATACCTCCACCTGCTCTGCGTCCTCGGTCACCGTGTGCACCTCACTCACATGATTGCATCTACAAAAGCTAATTTTGCAATCAGGCCGGAACTTGAAATAAAATGTCCCCTCTGAATAGTCTAATACCAGCTGTGTTGCCTGAATGAAATCACACCCTAGAATGAGAGGGGTGTTCAATCCGTCAGCTATCAGTAATGAGATCGGCCAAGAAAACCCTTGTACAGACACCTTAACTCTTACCTCCCCCAAGACAGGCAACTCTTGCCCATTGGCCACATGACATCTGTACTTGCCAGGACGAAGGTTAGAAAATCTCTACAAACGCCTAAACTCCAGGTACCACAGCTTATCTACCAAAGATTGGGAACTCGAATCAAGCAGGTCACAGATCGGCTCATTTCCCAGAGACGCACACACGTAAGGGAAGTGGGAAATGGACGATTACCCCACAAACTGGCAGTCACCCGGCCCTTTCCTAGTCAGCCGCCGCCTCACCCCCCCCCCCCCCCCCCCCCCTACTTTGGCGTCACTTAGACGCACGTTCACGACACTGCACCGGGTGCTCTCAGACAGGGAGCTTGACAGCGGAAACAGCATCGGACGTTAGACACGTTCTGCATAAGGTTCGTCGGCACCTGTGGCTCGTTGATTCGTGGGGAGCGAGTTTCGGAGACTAAGTTTTGTCTCTGCTCATCAGCAAATGTTAAGGCATCCACCATATTAATCAGACTGTGGAGTTGTTGGAAACTACCCGGCCTTTCTGGCAAAACTAACTGTATGCGGTATTGCGGGCGAATTCCCTCCAGTATGCGGTTAACACAATCCTGCTCCAAAACAGTTAACCCCAGAGCGATTACTGCTACCCGTATATGCTCAAAATAGTCACTTAAACTTTCATTACTAGCCTGAACTCGCCAGTAAAATTTTTGCTCTAGAGCCACCCTCATACGTCTCGACAACCTACTATCAATTTCCCGCTGTTGAAGTTGTGTCAACGAACCCTCACCTTGTAAGACTTCTGCCACCAAACTACTAAGTCAGCCTTTCGTCACTGGGTACAAGGTGGCCAGCACAAGGGAATTGGAAACATGCAAGGCATCAGCATTCATCTGCAACTTCACAGTAATCCACAAGAATGACTGAATTTGGTCTAAGTTGTTTATAGCTAATTCAGTAATCCCTTGTAACAATCCACGGAGAGGGTGGGGTAGCTTAGAGAACTGATTTGACAACTACACCTGCGCATCCACTACAGGGTGCGTTTGGTGCGCGCTACTATCTGACCCTGCAGTTCGAGTACTCTGTCCAAGAAGATCGCCTCCACTGCCCAAAGATAACACCAGGGCCCGTGAATGCAATGCCTGCAATTTGTCTTTGAGGTGAGCAAATGACTTAAGGACGGGCGGAGCTACGCCTATTGTGGCTAAATTGATAAGACAAGAGTTGTAATGGGCTAGGTGGGCCTGAATGCGATACAACTGTTTAGGAGTAGGTGGATCAAGCTCAAAAAGGGAAATAGTTGCCGCTAATTCAGCCAGGGAAGTAGATAGACAATAAAGAAACTGACTCCGATTGGTGAAAATGTCCTTGGACAACAACACTGGAGTGTCAGCTGCGACATGAAGTCGGGCCGATAAATCGCTACGCTGCCCTCGGTTGACAAGTTGCGTATACGTAACTCGTGCACTCGATGATCCCGACGCAAATATGCGTTGCCAGGGTAGATTCGACTGGCCATGGTGACAAGAAAGTTCTGAAAGCAGCAAGTCCGCAGTATTAACAAAAGACAAGTCAGAAAAGAGACAAAAGAAACAATATAAGGCGAAGTGTAGCAACTACAAAGAGACTAAAGCCATCAGCAGAAAGAGTGCTCTACTACCATTGGCATGGCGATTGCACACTCTAACCTTATATACCAGTAACACAACCAGTTTGTAGTTGCAAAACTTCTATATTGATTACACATACACATGAATTCATCACCAGTAATAATCAATTAACAACATTTGCATATCAAAGCCCTCTCCTCAATTAGTATTTACAATATTAACCGCCACACTTGTGACAACGGCCCCTTTACGTGCCAGTAACAGGGACAAATTCAGAGTGTACAATCCCTTTGATGTCAAAAAAAAAAAAAAAAAAACAGATCAACACCGTTTTCACATTCGATTTAACTTGTTGAGCTTTTTTTGATCGAGGTGAGCCAGGTGACTTCCATTGTGATGATTGTTGTTTACTTTCTGGATCGTACCCATAGCACCATGACTCATCACCTGTAATGATTTTGTTGAAAAAATGTGGATCATCTTTGAACGCGTCCTTCACTTCGAGACAGGCTTGAATGCGACGATCCCTTTGATCTCCGGTAAGAAGCTTCGGCACAAATTTTGCTGCCACTCTTCGCATCCCCAAATTGATGACCAAGATACGCTGAATTGAGCTCCAGGACAACCCGGACAATTTCTCAAGTTGGTCGATGGTCCTGCGTCGACCTTCACTGGTGAGATCACGGATTTTGTTGATTTTTTTAAACCGAGAAAACCACTCATGCACTTGTGTTTTACTAAGAGCATGGTCTTTGTAGGCTGTTTGAATCATCGCAACAGCTTCTTCTGCATTCTTGCCAAGCAAGAAACAAAACTTCACTGCCGCACATTGTTCGTAAGAACTAGCCATTTCCTCGTGTCACGTCTGCACTGTACGCATACTCAAAGAACTTCCAAAGAAACCACACTTCTCACTGTTGGGTGACGCTGCATGGCATGGCATGGAAAGTACTACCTCATACTGCCTATATTTTGGATTAGAATCCATCATACTTTGAGTTATTTCTTAACTTGAAACACCCTGTGTGGGGATGTCATGCTTCTTCTTTGGAAGATCTTCCTACCACTGTTGTTATGAACCACTTGACATATAAACAGAGATGTTGTCTTTGATAGAATAACAAAGTTGGACACTTGTAATACCAACAATTCTTTTCGTGTGAAAAAAATATGATGATGACTGAGCTTTCATTGGTAAAACAACAGATTATTTACATACTGCTTAATATTTCAGATGATGCTTCTCCAGCGAGTTCTGTCTCGCAGGACACGAGACACAATGCCGAGTCCATCATACCTGGAGCTGTTGCCCACAAACAAGAGGAACTTAGCCAGTTACTTCTGGAACAATGTCACTGAAACTCTTGCAAAAAAGTTGAATCAAACTGCTGAAGGTATGGTGAAGTTTCAGGTTTTGTTACAGGTAGTAGAAAGGTTCAAAAACACTGATCATATTCATTTCATGAATTGAAGTTCTTTTCTCTGTTGCAACATAGTACTTATTTAAGTCCTAGATGCATTTTATCTTTTATATAAAAAGCATCTTCAAGGGATTTGTCTCCTGTATCAATATAGTTTTGAAATTTGCTGACAGGTTAAAAGATTCTTGCCAAGAAGTTTCGAATCAGTACAGACTCCATTGCACCAAGAAAATTCATTCTAGTGTAATACTGTTTTACCTATAATACACATAGATCCAAATAGTTCACCCCGTAATTTACACCTCAATACAATGTTACTTAAAGTTACTTGTCTGTCCTGCCAAAATCTGCATTTCGTCTCGTCTGATCATAGGTTACAGGGTACACTTCCATTTCACATAAGTGACATGGACATTCACCTTCTAACCTAAGACCAGGTGAGAGAAAGTTCCCCGAGTGCCCCATTCTGCTCTCTCACGATGTCTAATAACTAGATACGGAGCAGCCAGCAGTAGGGGCAGCACAGTGCACCTAATATGAAAAACATGTTTTTGGGGGTATCCGGATACATTTGATCACATAGTGTAGTTCATGATTTTGCACCACCCCAAAAATGAGCGTTCAGTTGTTAAACTACACTATTGGGCTTTGCTGACATGAAATGTCATAGATCTTATTTATTCACATTACTCAGACATTGTACCATTTTTACATATATCAAAATGTGCATTACCATTAAACAGTGACAACTTGTGGACCACAAGTACTTGAACAATTTACCGTTTTTAGTCAACTTTATTTGAACAGTTAGATGAACAGAATGAAATATATATAGTTTCTGTGGTAATGCTATGTAGTTATACTTCAGGTAATCCTAGACATACATCGCCATCACTCACGTTATATCAGCAAAAAATAACCAACAAAAAAGTTTTTTGGGCCAGTGAGCTTGTAGATCTACTAATTGTAGTTGTTATTTTCTTCCAAGTTTTGTCATATTATATGGAACTTATTTAATTTGATATATGTTGTAGAAGTTAGCACCAATCTATACACTATGCAGCTTTGATAAATGAATATAAATATATAACTTTTAAAATTGGATACAATTCTATTAAAACTGTCTTTCTTCATACATAATATGTCAATGTTTGTTTATGCTTTTGTAGGTTCCTCATTTCTAAAACAGGCTCTTGAAGGTGAATACCCCAAGTTTCTTCGGCTGTACCTAGATCTGTGCAAGCGACTGCAAACAAATAAAATGAGTGTTATGGATCAGGCTGAGCCTACTATGATCAGTGAGGTGCCCTCCAAAGGCACAAAATCCACAGTGAGCTTTCCTGTCAAGTAAGTGTCACAACAGCGGCATAGAGCACATGTTATACAAAGAAAACTTTTATACATTTTTGCATGATATTCCTACCATGAATACCTTCCTTACAAAGTAAGTTCCACATGTGTTGATATTTTGCACAGAATATAATATTGTGTGTGTTGTTAACTCTGTGTCCACAGGGCACTGTGATGTTGTGAGGTGGCTGTTAACACAAAATTTGGTGTTCTCGGATTTGATAGTGTAGCCACTTTGTCAAGGAGCAAGTGATATGGCACAGTAGTTAAGACACTGGAATCATGTCTGGAACGGTGGTGATTCAAATTCCCATACAGCCATCCAGATTTAAGTCTTCTATTGTTTTCGTAGATAACTTGAGGCAAATGCCAGGATAGTTTCACTGAAAAGTGCACAGCTGACTTCCTTATCCATCTCACTATAATCCGATCTTGTGTTCGATTGATGACCTTATTGTCTTAGCAACATTTAACTCCTAATCAATGTCCCATCCTTTTCCTTCAGGTTGTGACAGACTGTCATCTGTATAAAACTGTCTGTCATTAATACATTTCCTGACAAAAATAATAAAGTATCTTGAAGACGTGGTCAGATATCAGTGTAGATCTGTACATGTAGACACCATTGTATTGGGTATATAAATTATTAGAGTTACAATTCTCTGTGACAGCTAGAATGGCCACTAGACTGCATTTATTGTTGTAGTATTGTTCATCATTAGTGTTGTTACCAGGCCTGACAGGGTACATAAAGGGTATGAACAGTGCCAGATATTGAGTGATCTGTGTGAAGGACACGTAAATGCCGCATACTTATGTGAGACAGGGTTATCAGCAGTTGACAGAGCTTAAAAGAGGCCTCATTGTGGGTATCCATTTGGCCATGTGGTTGAATTGTGCAATATCCAGATTTAATTGTGCAATATCCAGATTTGTGGGGCATTTGGATGTGAAATTGGATTGATGTTGAACTGCATGGAAATTTCAGGGCAGTGTTAAGGGAGAAATGTGTTGTGCGTGTGGTTCTCTCCCGAAGATAGGATGGAGGACTATGGCAGCAGAAGGTGGTCATGATGAGGAGATGATAACATCTTTATTAATTTATACAACTTGGACTCCCATTGTAACTGGTCCATTTTGGCTGTGGACAGGCATGGCAGTGAATACAACCCAGCTAGTATAATGCATATGGGCTGGTCCAGGTGGGCTTGAATGCTGCTTTTGCTCAGTGACTTGACAGGAGTTGTGGCAGTGGTGTGTACTTGACAGGAGTTGTGGCAGTGGTGTGAACTTGACAGGAGTTGTGGCAGTGGTGTGTCACACCGAATTATCTGGATTTAAGCCAGTGAACAGCTGTATTGGCAGTGGGTCAAACTGCAGTTCTTCCTGGTGACCAGCCTGGTTTCATCACGCAGAGGGATGTGATGCGAAAATTGTAGAAGTCCATCAAGCTCAAGGGTTGCAGACAGGCCCCTGACTGACTCCACTGTGCGACCTAATTACTATCCTGGCGCTCCACCGTTAGCTCCAAGTCCCAGTTAATGTCCTCCCTTTACAGCAGGCACACTAGTCATCAGTGTTCCAGTCAACTATGTCCGGCCACCAGAAGGTAAGATCGTGTTTGTACCTAAAGCTTTTCGTAACCCCTTGAAATCTGTGTGCCATCTGAAAGCAAGTAAAGGAATCTTTACAATGTTCTGTGTCATCCTGCACCATTGATTGGAGACAAACAGTAGTAAGACTAGGGAATTCAGTCCCATATGTAGGTTGCATGGAGAGCTGCATCAAACCAGTCTTTGGACTGAAGACTACAACAACAACAACTACAACAACAACATGTAGGCTGCCATTAACACCACAACACAAATGTCTATATTTGGAGTGGTGCTGTGACAGGGAAGCATAGACTGCCGATGAATGGCATCACGTTATGTTCAGTGAAGAATCATGATCCTGCACTACTCTAGATGACCATTGTTGTCAAATATGGTGGCAACATGGGAAGAGGTCCCATTCTTCAAATATTTTGAAGAGGTACAGTGGTGTTACTCTTGGCATCATGGTATGGGGAAACATTGGGTGTGACCTCAGGTCATAGCAGGTGGTGACTGAGGGAACCATTTTAGCACAACTGTATATCACAGACATTGTGTGTTCTTGTGTTTCATCTTATGCAACAGTATCATGGTGCTACTTTTCATTAGCACAATGCTTGTCCACACCTGGTATGAGGGGTTTTGCCCACTGGTCTCATCTAGGGTGCCTAAAGGATGCTGCGCTCTTGGAATGCTATACAGCAGTTCAAATAAAATCACATTAATAGTTTTATTACAAATAAAGAGAATTGGCAATACTTAACTTGAATGTACAACAAGTGTCGCAAGCAATGGGTGACATGCAAACAGTAATGTTCTTGGCTATAGACAATGTCCATTCAAGCAACGGATACGGATCACTAATAACTGTTCTGTGACTGCTGGGCTACAACTCTACAAATACTGAGCCGATACTGAGCGGTCGAGGCTGTCAGAAGCGGCACTTATATTCTCCTCTTGTAGTGGCTGCTCCTGTCGTGGTGCGGTCCTAATCAGTGAACCATTGGCTTACATCGTTTCACCGCCTTCTCTTCTCTTGTGTTCTTCATCTTCATTCTGGCACTTGTTGTTATGCCAGAACATTCCTCCCCCCAAAGTGACGGACTATCATTGTGTAGGGAGTGCGACAACGATGGGGGAGGCAGGAGTGTGGACACATCGCCAGGCCGGATGCTGTGGTTGCAGGGGACATCAAGCTTCCGGCCATACCCCGCCATCCAGCTACTGCGCTCTGGTGGAAACGTCACCTGAACAACGACCAGAAGAGTATGCGTCCAGCTCCAGCTGCCATGAAGAAGGCGGCACTGCTGCGATGTAGGCAGGTCCCGCTCCATCGGTAGGACAAGAGGAGGTGGAGGAGGTGAAGGCTCCATCTCCATGGAGTCATCCCGCGATATCATGGTGACACTCTCTGGTGGCTGCTGTGGCCATGCTGTTCTCTGGATCTATGAATCTGGGGGAAGAGAGACTGAAAGATCATCATGTAGATGACAGAGGTGATGTTGATTTTGATGGCAGCAGTGCAAGCCATATGGACCTGAAAGAAGATACATGCAAACGTCAAGTCGACGGATGATTTTGCCTCACACCCACCATCAGCTGCCGCTAAAAACCCTGTAAAAGACAATATCATGGCACAAAATGATACTTGCGGCCTTCGTTTGGAGCCTAATGCTGAGGAGGGTGGAGCAGTGTCCAGTGGCGGCGGTCATGAAACAGTTCTGCCAGCGACTGTCCATCTCGTGGGTGCCAACAGTATGAGGTGAGAAACAGTTGCAATGCTTGATCCATGGTGTGCGCGGAGCGAAGATTGGCCATCTGTTGCTTGAAGGTTCTGACAAACATTCCGCTTTGCCATTGGACTGTGGGTGGAATGGTGCACTAGGTAGATGGTGTATGCCATTGCATTCACAAAATGTTTCAAATTCATTTGACTTCAACTGAGGGCATTGACTGACACTATTACTTCACGTAAACTTTCTAGGCAAAAAACCAATGACAACACCTGAATTGTGCTATGTGATGTCGAGTTCATTGGCACAGCAAAAGGAAACTTGCTATACGAGTCAACTGCTATCGACCTACAAGTGTTCCAAAAAGGTCCTGCAAAGTCTATGTGCACACGTAGCCATGGTGATTATGACTTAAGGGCAAGCAGAGAATTTTTTGTGATGGAGAAGACTGATTTTCTGTGCATGCGTGATACTGTGACGTCATCTGTTCTATTTTGTGTCCATACCCTGTCAAGTACAGTGTTGACATACTGACTGTTTCCTACGAACAATCCCCCAGTATCCTTGGTGAAGTACCTGCAATACTTCTTTTTACAAAGCTTTAGGGATCAACACACGTGACTGTCCACTGTCATTTTGAACACGAATCAAACCTTTCTGTACAATGAGCCTATGCACACTAAGGAGTTCTTTATGCTATGCAAGGAACGAGGCCAAGATGTGCAAAATGTTCAATTTCGGATCAGCTTCCATGGCCTGTGCAATTTTCTTATAGTTCAGTGAAAAGATTGAAGCAATTCAGAATCCTGGGCATTGATGCAGCAGAAGCATCAAAGTCTGTATCAGCACCAGTCAGAAGACATGAAAGCATGTCTGCGTTATCATATTGAGCTGTCAGACAATACACAATCCCATACTGGTATTTAGACAACAACAAAGCCCACCTTTGCAATTTTTGGGCAGTTTGTACAGGAACTGGTTTTGTCGGATGAAACAAGGACTGCAAAGGCTTCTGATCCTTTACTAAGTAGAATTTTCTGCCATACAAATAGTGGTGAAATTTGGTGACACCTTACACAACAGCCAAAGCCTCTTTTTCAATTTGTGAATAGTTACACTAAGCTTTGGACAACACTTTTGGCGCGAAAATGATAGGTGTGTTTTTATCACCAATTCTGTGCGAAAGCACTGCACCAATTCCATAAGAGGAAGCGTCAACATGTAATACCATTAGTTTGTCAGGATCAAAGTGAACTATGCATCGATCACTGAGCAATGCATCTTCAAGGTTTTAAAGCTACTTGGCACTCATCTGTCCAAACAAAGAGGATAATCTTGC
Source organism: Schistocerca piceifrons (assembly GCF_021461385.2). NCBI lineage: Eukaryota > Metazoa > Arthropoda > Insecta > Orthoptera > Acrididae > Schistocerca > Schistocerca piceifrons. Next base: position 335,156,393 of record NC_060145.1, read on the forward strand.
AACACAAGTGATGCAATGGAGCTGTTAGTTGTGCAGCATTCAGTATGAACCAAATATAATAGTTCATTTTCCCTAAAACGCACTCCAATTCTGTGATATTGCGAGGAACTGACAAATCTTGTATGGCCAACAAATGCGACTGAAGAGGATGTACACCTTGACTGTTTATGACATGACCAAGATACTGCGACTCAGGTTTTAAAAAAATCACACTTGTCCAGTCTACACTTTAGATAACACTCGAAGCAAAGCACGTAAATTTGCAAGACGTTCTTCAGCTGTACAACCTGCTGCTACAATATTGTCCAAATAGTTTGAACAGTTTGGCACTTGTGCAGTCAGCTTTCCAAACACCATTGAAAAATGGTGGGTGCGGAAGCACTGCCAAAAGACAAATGCAAATATTTAAACAAATGCAAATGAGTATTTACCACACACACTTTTTGAGAGTCTTCATCGTGCAGTATTTGAAGATATGCGTCTCGCAAATTGATTTTTTAAAAGTAGCGTCCAGAACGTAATTTGTCCATGAGATCCTCTGGGCGTGGCAATAGATAAGTATCAATTACAGTTTGTGGGTTGACCGTAGACTTAAAGTCAACACAGAGGCGAATGCAACCTGAAGGTTTGGGGAGCAAATCCAGTGGACTTGCCCATTGACTAACTGATATGGGCGCAATAACCCTGCTATCTTGCAATTCTTAAAGTTCAACCAAGACTTTGTCCCGTAATGCAATGGGAAGAGTTCTGGCCTGGCGAAATTTTGGCTGAGGATTGTCTTTCAGAGTAATATGTGCAACAAAATTGTTAGCTTTGCCTAAACCTTCAGAAAATATTTCCAGGAATTCTTTTAGCAAGCTAGCTACACTATCTTTGGCATTGAGTGCAGACACTGACAATACATTGTCCTGAATGTTAAATCCAAGCATATCAAAAGAATCAAGACCAAATATGTTCTCACACTCGCGTGATTGTAGCTCTGTAAAAGTCACTGTTCGCGTATGCTAGCATTGCATGGCAGGCAAAGTACATTTTCCAAGAAGGGAATGTCTCGTCCATTATAAGCTGTCAGTTGCGTGCTAGTTTTAGACACGCGCGGCGAGCCCAACAGTTCATATGTGTGATGATTGAGCAATGTGACAGAGGCGCCCGTGTTCAAGTGAAATTTCACACGGTTCCCACAAATAAGTAAATGAACAAAAAGTTTGTTCGACTGGGCATATCATTGAAGAAACTGCACACTTAGTAGTTTTGCTAATGCTAGTTGCAGACGTGGAATATACTACATTTATGAAATGGGCCGTGTGAGGAGATTTTTTTGAGTGGGCTGAATTCTTACGTTTGTTCTATTGCAAATGTACAGATTGTACATGTCCTTTCTTACCACAGGCATAATACTGAGTGTTTTGGAAGGGGCAGTCTTGACGTTTTTGCCATGAATAACAGTGAGGGCAAGACTTAAATCTGTGCGCCTGTGCAGCCACCTGTTTAGTGAACTGCTTGCACAGTGTGGAAGGTTGTTTAAGCAAGAGACTCAACCCGAGAAATAGCTGGCTCCTCAAATGTATGAGCCAACAAGGTACCAGAATCATATTGATCTAAAATTTGCACTACCTGCTGAAATGATGGATCGGACTGTTTTAAAATTTGTTCTCCGGGTTTTGATATCAGGTACATTGTACACAATCGCATCACGCAACATAATATCTGAATATAAAGCACCGAAAGCACATTTGAATTTGCATTTGCTTGTCATACCTTGCAAATCTGTTACCCACTCACAATAAGTTTCTTCTGACCATTTTTTGCAATTAAAGAATTGATACCTAGCTGCTACCATATTCACTTGTTGGTCATAATAGTTAATGAAGTTAACATTTCGTCGTAAGCAAGTTCACTTGGAGTGGTGTTAGGGAACAGTTTTTGTAGGAGCCTAAACACTGTGCTTCCTACTGTTGATATTAGATAGGGAAGTTTCACAGTATGTGATAGATTGTGGGTGATGTTGTGGGCTTCAAATTGGGACAACCACTGGAGCCATTTCTCTTCTTGTTCATGAAGCTGTCGAAAAGGTGGTATAGCAGCTGCAGTAGGAAGTGCTTGTTCTGCCGGACATGCAGCATTGGTGAGTAGCTGCTGCACCATGTTGAGAAGTGCTGAGATCTGCTGCATCTGGAACTGAAACATCTGCATTAGCTGTATTGCTTCTAACACTTGCGGCTGTGGTGCCTGAGCAGGGGGCGGAAAAAAAAGGCCGAGCAACTAAAACAAGGACAACCAAAGTAAATTTCTGCAAACACCCCCCCCCCTCCCATGAAAACACTGATTAGCAAAAATGACAAGAAACTGTTAAAGCAATAAGCACCCTTGCAAAGTAAAGACGAGAGAATTAAGGCACCAGCAAAAAACACAAAAAAAGTCCATGATCATTAGGTACTGGTTTTGGTGGATACTCATTGTGATTATGTGGGGTCTTGCCCACTCATTTCGTCTAGGGTGCCCAAAGGATGCTGCATTCTCAGGATGCTGTACAACAATTCAAGCAAAATCACAATAATAGTTTTAAGTACAAATTAAGAGGATTGACAATACTTAACTTGAATGTACAACAAGTGATGAGCGACATGCAGATATTAATGTTCTTGGCTATAGGCAATGTCCAACAAGCAATGGATTGGGATCACTAGTAACTGTTCTGCAAGTTCTGGCTACAACTTTGCAAATACCGTTCGAATACCGAACTGATACTGAGCTGCTGAGGCTGGCAGGAGGCAGCCCTTGTATTCTCCTCTTGTTGAGGCCACTCCTGTCATGATGCGGTCCTAATCAGCGCACCATTGGCCGACGTCATTTCACCGCCTTCTCTTCTCTTGCATTCTTCATCTTCATCCCGACTCTTTTGGTTATGCCAGAACATGGCATATATGTCCATGAACCAGCTGTGTGATACTGAGGTAGCCCCACTGTCTAAAAAATCCCTAGATCTGTCCCAGATGAAAGATGTGTGGGACCAGCTCGGATGTAAACTTCATTCCAGTTACAACAGCTGTGAACCTGCTTGCATCTGGAGAGATGATGACTACTTAATGACACCCTTCCCAACGAAATTAGTGCGTACATACAGGCCAGAGGGTGTGGGACATCTTAATGAGAAGTGGACTCACACAGCCAATCTCCTTGTAAATGTGACTCGATATTGTGATCACTTATATAACATACGGACCCTCTCAACCTATGAAGTTTGGTTTATTTTCCTTTTGGGTGCTTCACTTTTCTTGGCAAGCAGTGTATTACAGGAAAATATGTATAGCATAACTGCTATCCTTCAATAATATCTCAACACATCAACTTAAAACTTCTGTTGATTACATCTCAAGATGGATGATCATTCCCAGTTGAGTAAATGAAGGTAATAAAACCATATGATGCTGAACAACCCAAAGCTGGCCAATACTGGATTGTGTGGGAACTTGACAGTAACAAAGTTGAATAACTGTGAACAAGGCCAAGAACAACAAAAATTAAATGTTTTTTTAATCAGTTTCGGTAATGAATAATCACAATGTAATTAGAATAACAGCTTTGTAATGGAGTAACACTGAGTTCAAAATAAGCTGTTTTCCAAGTTACTGGAAAATGTAGTGAATGATTAAAGTTATTGCAGCTGTTACAAATTTACGCATTTTACCCTCAAGATGGCTTGTTGCCAAGAGAAGAGAACAGGGGAAGGTGTAGGCTCTGTGTTGTAACACAGTAATGACAGTGATGACATAGGTTTACTAGTATTTGAATTTGCAGCTGAGTTGTCATTTGATCTTTACATTTCATTTTGGCAACTTCCCTATTAGTCTTTGTCAGGTGCTTGTTTTGCTGTTTTTATTCTTAACAAACTGTGAGCAGTATGTGCTCATGCAGCTGTAGTGACTGTTTCGTGGTACCAGCCTGTCACTAATCAGAAACAGAATTTGAGATATTTTGGTTAGTGTTTGTCACTTACAAGGCAAAGACCTCAGAAACGGCCAACTGATTCAGCTCATATTTGGCAGGTCACTTTTGTGCAACCTAAAATGAATGAGCCTAAGATATTTTGGCCCAATATCTCTGGTTTTGAGGAGAAAAAAAACCCTATATACAGTTCATGACACACAATTAAATCAGAATTGACAGGGTCAATATGTAACTGAAAATTGTGCATTTTTACTTGTCGTGTGTCTACAAACACATATTTTCCAAGAAACTGAGGAAAGGAACTGTTACGGCTGTCACTTATGTACCCATAAGATTCCTAAACAACCTTCAATAAAAGCACCACTGGCATAGCAGCCAAGGCATCTAGCTGGAGAGCAGAGACCCTGTGTTTAATTCTAAAATGCAATGTGCAAGTTTTTTTATTTGTACATTTTTCCGTATTGAAATTGATGGAAATTGGAGGGTTAATAAGATACTCAATAAGGAATAATAATAAAGTAGGCAATTAAATTTCTCAAATGACTTTGATTAGTAAAGAAGTAAAATTTTAAGCCTTGTTGCATGAAAACAATTCTGAGTAATAGTGCTACAAATATACCACAAGGCATGGAAGACAGCCGACCACACACTGCTTGTTTACAACAAGGTGCAGTATGAAACTTTATTTGGAGGTTTCAGAATTGCAGTGTTTGCAGGGAAATCCAGTGAGACACGCACAACCAAACCTAATGGGAGTTGCACAGCTGCGTACATTCAACGATGACTCATAGTGTAAGACAGAATCACCTTTCAACACCGATTTTTCAGACAATTTTATCATATTTGTAACAGGCATTAAAATTATTTCCCAAAAAATAAATATTTTTAAATTTAAACAAAGTCTTGATTTATCCAAATCTTTGTAAGGAACAATGTAGTTGCAAAAGATTGCATCAAGTAAACATTCTAGGTGGCCATGAAAATATTTGCTGCAAATGTTTATATGACAAGTGTCGTCCATGTAGTTGTTTGAAGCAAAGTGAGGACATGTAACAGAGTGACTGAAAGAGGCATTGTATGGAAATCATGGCAAAAATTTTAATTCTTCACTAACACAAGTTGTCACTAACACAAGTTGTTTGAGAATTTTATGTGCCTTTCTTGTTATTATTTCTTTTTGATTGCCTGATTAACCCTCTTATTCGTACCAATTTCTATATGGAAAAAACACAAATGAAAAGAAACTGCATAATGGGGAACTGGGAATTGAACGCAGGTTCATTCCTTCCCAACCAGGTGCCTTGGCCACTGCATCAGCTGCGCTTTTGTTGAACAGCGTTCGCTTGACAGGCACAAAAATGGCGGTTGTAACAGTTTCTTACCTCAGATTCTAGAAAAATACACATTTGTGAACCATGCAAATGATGATGAAAAAATGCTCAATAATCAGCTATCTGTTGGTACCACCAATTTTGATGCAATCATGAACTTTAAGGGTGGTTTCTCAAAAACTGGGGGGTGTCAAGGAAAATATCTTAAGAATTTTCATATTAGGTCATACAAATGCAACCTGCCAGATAAGAGGTGTAACTTTCTGTGTAGTTTGTTTCTCAGTAGATCTTTTACTTTTTACGTAAAAAAATTAAAAACCACTTTAAGGGATTCACGCATGTTCTCTGTTATGCGGTGTTTCTCATCACAGCTGGATAACAAATTGATTTTCTTTTCATTATTGCTCATAATTATTGTGATACTTCACAAATATGTAAACCACTGGGCATATATTGAAAGGTTTGTAGTGAAAAAAGTAATCACTTTCCAGTTTACATTTTGATAGGTCTTATATCATAGATTACTACACACAAAATGTAGTTAATGTATCAAAATTGATTTTTAAAGGTGGAAGTAGAGCAATACTTCTTTTTGTGTTCTAGGGAATAAACATGTGTTGTTTGTGTGTGTGTGTGTGTGTGTGTGTGTGTGTGTGTGTGTGTGTGTGTGTGTGTGTGTTTTAGAACAAGGTTCTTTATTTCAGTTCTTATAATACATTGTGAAATCAGTTACAATTTTTACATCTGCATATACACCTGCACCTTTGAACCACACAAATATAGACTCAGTCTCATTAGCCTTACAGAGATTGTAAGACCTTACCAAAGAGGCATACTGGAGCTGAAATAGGAAGTTCTGATGTCCCTGTTAAAAACCTCTAATATTTGAAATGTGCAATAAGCAATCAGCTTTTCTTTTTAAGGAAAAAGTTCTTTATTTCAATTCTTATATTACATTGTAAGATCAGCTACAGTTTTCACATTTGCACATACACCAACTCCTTTAGACCATACATAGGTAGACCAGTCTCATTAGTCTTGTGAATGTTGCAAGTTCTTACAACCAAAAGCATACTAGGGCTGAAATATGATGTTCCGATGTTGTATGTTGTGGTAATGTTAAAGATAAACTAGGCCTTGAAACTTTCAACACCTTGGACATTATTGCTTATCGCACGTTTCAGATAAGAATTGAAATAAAGAAGCAATTCTTCTGGTGTTGTAGCTCTCAGGGGCACCCTGAGATGCCCTCTGTGTGCAGCACCTCTGGGCAGTTCTGCAAGTCATGGCTCACGATTTGCCGCACAACACTGAGCCGTACAAGAGGTGGGGGTCCACGCTTGGTGCTTTTGTAAGGCACCACATGCACTATTGTTGACAGAGTGGATAACGACACTGGACAGGAAGTTGCGGCCAGAGATGAGCGACATACTTATGTGTAATGTATCTGGAAAGGTGGCGTCAGTTGTCGTGCAGCTGTTTGTGCAACGGCATTGAACGACTTACAGAGATGCCGTGTTACTATAGGAGGAGAAAACGTTTCCATGGTACTGTTTATAAATCAGTTGATAATGTCAATTACTATACAGGGCCAGTTATGAGCTCAACCTATTCTTCACGGGCCATCTGTTTTTGTTGGAGGAGTTTTGAACTTTATGTTTACGAAGAATGATACTGCCCAACATGGTGGGTGGATAACAGCTGCAATTGTACATTGTGATTGTTGAAGATAAGTGAGGCCTTGAATCTTTCAAGGCCCATGACATTCTGCTTATCGCACATTTCAGATATCAAAAGTGTTCGGTAGGGACATTGGAACTTCATATTTCAGTTCCAGTATGCCTCTTGTTGAGGTTGGCAGCTATGTGACACATACAGTGCTACTGCTTCCTGCTATGCAGAGTGCACAGTTACTCCACATATTTCTTTTTTGTATGCAGCCTGTATATGCTGAAGCAGGAAATGAAAAACCTGCTGAAATGAAGAGACATTGGCAGTCATCAGCTGATGATTCGGACTAGATGTCCATACTCTCTGATTTGAGGAAACTTCATGATAAATATAAAAGAGATCTGAAATTTAAATTTCTGTTACTTCTGAATTAATAGCTGGATGTAGCCATGACGGACATGTCAGTATTTTTCTTATTGTAAGCTACTTCCTTTTTCTCAAACACATTGTCTACCCTTATGCAGAGTTCACCACCCGCTGCTACACCAGTGATGGTGACAGATCTCATTTCAAATCCAGCAATGTTTATTCTAAATACACCTCAACCTGAATCGTATACTACTTTACAGAACTGAACAGTGTAGAAATATTATCCTAGGTTTATTAATTTGTAACCTTTACTTATATGGATTAACTTCTTGTGGTTAGGGCTCACAGTCATGTAAAATTTTCGAGGACATCATTTTTCAAGTTGATTGCAGAGAGTTTTTTATTTCACATTTACTATTTTGCTTTTAAGGTCATTATCAGCTGGAACTGCAATTGTGAAATAAAAAAATTCTATAGTCAGTAACAAAAATGATGTCCTCTATAAAAAACACACACACACACACACACACACACACACACACACACACACACACACACACACACACTGACTGGGGCAAAATATCAGAACAATAAGAAGGAGTTGTGCGGCATCAACAAAAGATGGTAGGAATGTTTCTGTTCCAATTTCACATTGTGAGGATGCAAATTAGGTTTACTTTAAATACATACTGCAGTGGTCATGAACAGTAGATACCTTTAAGATTGGATGTGGGGAGTTTGTGCTAGTCAAAAATGCCTTTAGGGAGAGTTTGAACGAGATCCTGTAACAGGGCTACAAGAAGCTGGATGTTCCTTCTGGGATAATTCAGAAACACGTGGCAAAAATGTAGCCACTATACCCAATTGCTGGTAGCTGTGGTTACAAGAATGTACTGTTCCTTCTGCACTAATTCAGAAACACGTGGCAAGAATGTAGCGACTATACCCGATTGCTGGTAGCAGTGGTTACAAGAATGTACTGTTCCTTCTGTGATAATTCAGAAACACGTAGCATGAATGTAGCCACTATACCCGATTGCTGGTAGTGGTGATTACAAGAATGTACTGTTGCAAGAGGACTGTACTCCAGACAGCCACATGGCACTACAAAGAGGGAAGACGATTGGTTTAGATGTATGGCTCTGGTGCATCATTCTGCTTCTGAAGCACCAAATTGAGCACAGTTACGTCTGAGCCAGACGGCCTCTAGCATGCATTCCACTGACGCCAAAACACAGCCATTTGCAACTTCAGTGATGTCAAATGAGAGCTCATTAGAGGGCAGAGTGGAGGTATGTTGTGTTTTCCTATGAAAGCTATTTCTGCCTCGCCGCCAGTGATGGCTGTGTTTTGGTTAGGAGGAGGCCAGTTGAGGACCTGCAACCAACCTGTCTGCTTGCTGGATGCACTAGACCTACACCAGGAGTTATGGCCTGGAGTGCAATTTTGAATGACAGCAGGAGCACTCTCGTGGTCATCCAATGTACCCTGAGTGCAAATTTGTGCATCAGTTCGGTGATTTGACCCGTTGTGCTGCCATTCATGAACAGCACTTTAGGATGTATTTTCCAACAGGATAATGCTCGCCCACATACCGCTGTTGTAACCTGCCATGCTCTACAGAGCATCGACATGTTCTCTTGGCCTGCTCGATCACCAGATCTGTCTCCAATCGAGCACATACGGGACATCATCAGATGACGACTACAGCATTATCCACAAACAGCATTAACCATCCGTGTTTTGACCGAACAAGTGCAACAGACGTGGATTCCATCCCACAAACTGACATCCAGCACCTGTGTAACAGAATTTGTGCACATTTGCACGCTTGTATGCAACATTCTGGTGATTACATCAGTCATTAAGTATCAGCATTTCACATTTGCAGTGGTTTGTCTCTTGCTTGCATTAACCTGTGATCTTGAATATGTTACCTACATAGACAAATGTATTCCCAAAATTTCATTTCTCTACATTAATTATTTTGTGATATTGCAACTTTTTTTCCATGATATGTACACGACACTAAATAAAGTACCTTACGAGGTTGTCTTACAAAGATGAAACTTTTCATGGTGACATTTTTAATGTCATTCACACACTTTTACCATATTACCTTATTGTAATGAGTAGCTGCACAGCTGTGTTGTGCCTTCTCATAGTAGCTGATGCTAGTTAGTCCAAAAAGTGGTCATTCTGTAGAATTCATGGAATTTTTTGTGTTGAGAGACATCATGAGAGATCACAGCTGAACTATGATATTTGTAGCATTGTACGGGTGCACCAAGTACTTCCCTTTATTTTTCAGTTTTTTGAGCTTTAAATAACAATAAACCACAATAATATCATCTTCAGAAGAGCTCATGATTGTTACTGAAACATAAACAGAAATATGATTAATGCTGTCTTGTTGTTTGTCATATGATGAGCCACATTGCATATTGTATCGAATCGCATATTGTACCACCCTACTGGGAACGCGGGTGTCACACTGATAAGTGTCACATTGTGCAACCTGTATTCCAGTGTGCCGTATTGCATGTAGTATTGTCTCAACACAAACAATACCTTTGTCATTACGTGGGGAAATATGGACACCACATTTGTAATTCCACCCATTTCAAGTATCTTTTCACTAAAATTTCACTCCAAGAGAAGGATATCATAATTAAAAAAATTATTGTAATTATTTGATGAGAAGTACAATGCAGACTTTACATAGCTCTGTTCATATGTCCTCCCATCAACTTACCTTCTCTTCTACAGGAAATATTATGAACAAACAAATGGAGTGGTTATGGGCAGCTTGTTAACATGAGTGGTTGTCAAATTTGACATGGAACATTTTTAGGCTAGAGCTCTAGAATCTGCTAAACATAAACCAACATGCTTTAAATAGTACACTCAGCACATTTGTAGACTGGCCACATGTATCATCTCAACGTGAACCATAAAATTCACAGTGGTAACAAAACAAGATGAACATTTACTTTTTTTTTACCATTTTTGTTATGAGTAGAGCCAATGTATCCCTGTAACACAATGTGTACTAGAAGACCACCCACACTGGCCTCTGTCTGCATGCCACAGGGAACGTATGATGGTTGATATAGAAGCCTCACTGAAGAACCAAGACACTTGACACAACTTTTAGAAAAGAACAGGTACACATACAGGGTGTATATGCCCTGGGACAACCGGAAAATCTAGGGAAAACCAGGGAATTTTTCCATCTGGTAAAAACCTGCGAATTTTTAAGAATTCCCGGAAATTTTCATTGTCTTACTTTTGAGTTAAAATATTTGTAATTTTGACTGGTAACAACTGACATTCTAACAAAGAATTTTACTTTAGCCCGCTTCTGTAGACTAATACTGTGGCAATAAAACATAAACAAGAGAAAGACACCAATGAAAAACTTACACCAAAACACAGTGTGCACATAACTGTTCACTGCCAGCAAAATGTGTCAAAGCCTCCAGAACGAAGACTATGCAATACTTAATAACAACTGCTTTCAATGAGCGTGGCATCACAAAAATTTACATTTCTACCAGGTGGCAGGAAAATATTGCAAATGGTGGTTTGAGAAGCATTACTTTCAAAGTAAATTTCCTTTTATGCAAGATGAATTATGTTACGTGTGAAAATGTGCGATGAATTTCTTAAATCACAGAGTGATTGACTCTCATTCAAAACTTAAAACTTTGAGGACCAGCCACATAGAAGAATTTCAGGACCAGAAGACAAAATATTTATGCCAGCATTTAAAATTTCACTGGCACATTCATGTTTCTTATATCTTAAAGGATAACACTCGCCATAAAAAAAGATAAATAAATAAATGAAAAGGCTTAGCTTTTCTTGTAGCTACACTACACGTATATTAATCTAAACCATAAACTTTTCCGTTTTAACAGTGATGTAGCTATTGGCTGACTACATCAGGTATCCTATGTTCTGAATGCCTTTCATTAGCTGGTGGGATAATGTGACGTAAGCTGTGATTGGCTGACAAGAGCACATCAAAATGTGGATTTCAATTCTTCAGAAACTAATGTGCTGTGTTTGGTGGAATTTGTTTTTATACTTCTGTAATAAGAAAATGTGCAACATACATGTTACTGCACATCCAAGATTTTTGCTGGGTTTCATTTCCTAAAGTGGTGGGAAATGGTGTATAAAACCCTTACCACTCAAGGAATTGCTAAAAAAAGTTTTACAGTCTGTGGGATATTTTCACCTAGGAAAATGTGTATTTTCCCCTGGAAAAAGTGTGTTTTTATCCAGGAAAAACCTGGGAATTTTTTTCCCTTGTCCACATATACACCCTGTCATAACAAGAGGGTGAGAATGCTCTACATCACAATTTAACACTACATGAGAAGAGAAATCAACATTAGTGTTCATCATTTCTGTACAGTTTGGCAGAATATTTTGAAAATATTGTTTCTAGTGTGTATCAATTCCCCCAACAAAATTAAAATGTGTACTGTGTTGCATGAAAGAGAATTTAGGGCTCTAAAAACAGGGCGTATACTATTTAACATGCAAATGGAGCATGCTACTTGTTGGACAAATTGTAGGAACTGTTAAACACAAAGAAGTAAAGAACGGAGGTGCTAGACACAGATAAAGGAGCCAAGTAGATAAGCTGTCACCAAATACTGCCTCATCATTAACCATGAAATGAAGTATGCAGACTCCAGCATTGTGGTGCAGGTGACAAGTTTTTCAGACAGTATAATAAAGAAGGCAATCAAAATCAGAGCAACAAATAATTCAATTAACAGGGAAATAGGTTGTAACTTAAGTAAAATGTGGGCACTGGCAGATGAGTTTGCATAAACTGCAAATAAAATACCTCAGTAATCTTTCTCTTTCCACATATATTTGTGCCTGTTAAGTAGTCTTTCAGTAAAAGTTGTTGTCTTATGATATATTCCTTCTGTATAATTTTTTTACATTTTGATGTAGCCCTTATGTTGATTTCTAATTTCTGTCACTGATTTCATGATAAAAAAAACCAGGAACCAATTCCTGTGGGTAATACAGTATTTACCATTCACAGTTCGGATGTTGTCCAAACAGTGGGCAACAAAATCTGGCAGTATGGGGTGCGTCCCTCTTCTCTGTTACCTCCCCTCCTGGAGTTCACTTTCGGTTCTTGCTCCCGCAGCTTAACTTCATGGTATCTGCAACTTTCCCAGTGGGTGTAAACCCTTCACCACCTTGGCTTTGTGCAACATCCCATGTTCACCTTGACCTTCATTCGCTTCTTAAGGACACTACTCCAGCCTCACTTTATCGCCTTCAGTTTCACGACCTTCGCATGGAACTTCGTGATAGTACCTTTGTGTACACTGATGGCTCTCGGACTGACCGTGGTGTCAGGAGTGCCTTCGTCATTGGTACTAATGTTTTTTGGTATCGGCTTCTAGAACACTGCACAGTATTTACAGCAGAGCTCTTCACCCTGTATCAGGCCATGGAGTATGTCCGGTGACACAGACTTTTCAATTATGTTCTCTGCTCAGACTCTCTCAGCACCCTTGGTAGCGTCTGTGCGCTGTACACGGCCCATCCCATAATGCAATGGGTCCAGGAAAATTGTCACTTGCTCACTCTTGATGGAGCCACCATGATATTTATGTGGGTTCCTGGTCATGTCAGTTTGCCAGGAAACAAGGCTGCTGACGCTTCTGCCAAGGCTGCAGTCCTCGAACTAGTGAGTTCTTATCTTCCCTCTGATCATTTCTGTGTTGCCGTCTGTCAGGAGGTGGTGTCACTTTGGCATCGTCCCTGGTCCTCCCTTCATGGGAATAAGCTCCAGGCTATTAAGCCTCTCCCCGGCGGCTTGAACGACCTCCTCTCAGCCCTCCCTCCAAGAGGAGGTCATTTTAACTAGGTTGCGGTGTTGGGGCACTGCCTTTTTAGCCATCGCCATTTGTTAAGTGACACTCCCCCAACACTTTGTGCTCATTGCACTCAACCTTCGATGGTATGCCGTTTCCTGATGGTATGCCCTTTTTTCAACCAGTTACATTCATCAGCCATTTTAGCGAACAACGTGCGGGCTGTTGACTGGGTTTTACTTTTTTTTCCATTGTAGCAATATGTAACTTTTAGTTCTGGACCTTTGTTTCTCCATGGTGTATTTATAGACCTTTCTCCATCTCCCTCTTTAGCTGTCTTCTCTTATGTGGATTGGGATTGACATGTAGTCATTTTTTAACACTTCTCTGTCTTCATGTTGTATAGTTTTGACATGGGCGCGTATGACCCTAGTTATTTTTGCGCCCGAAAACAAAACAAAACAAACAAAATCTGTGCTCAATACCTGATGAAGACAACTAGAGAAGTTGTAGCAATATCATGTAAAGATAAGACAAGAAGTCACCTGCAATATTATTATTGTTATTACTATTTGTATTAATGGGTTCTTCTGTCTCTCCCCAGAACAGTTTCAAATTTAGGGGTGAAAGACAAACAAATTGTTCCACTAATATTTTTTCATACAAATCAATTTTAGGCACATTAAGCTATTAACTGGTTTGTTTGCTTTTCACCCTTAAAATAACAATAATAATTATAATAATAATAATTATCATTATTATATCCACTCTGCTTAGAGTTGATGAAAATGGGGTATATTTGTAAAAGGAGAATTGCTATTAATTTGTGGTGCTGGTGTTTCTGTGGTTATTGTTTTTTCTTATCATTTTATCTCACAAAATAAGGCTAGCATTTTGAAGCTTTTTGCTTACTTTATACTCAGATGATATGTGCAGTGTGTCAACTTTCATCATTTTCTTTTCAGTTAACTATGTGTTATGTATGTCTAGCTATTTCCCCCTCCTCTGTATATTCTCCTCTACATTTTATGGCCTGTAGTGTTGATCCTCATATTATGGAAACAAAAATATGTTAATGAATTTATGTCTGTGGCTTTGTGGCATTCTCAAAAAACTTTTTAAGGTTGACCTTTGTTCCTTTTTTGCAGTCGCCTGGTAGTAGTATCGTTTGAAAATGCATACTTATCAAGATCAGTGTCTCGTCTTCTTGATCCTGTAAATCTTATGTTTTCTGGTGATGCTGTTCCACCTCCTGAAGAAGTTGATTCTCTCATCAGAACAATCACAAGGTATAATTCTACAACATTTATATTTCAGTACAGAATAGTGTGTGCGACATGTTCTCGTTTATGCATTAAAAACAAAAGAATCAGTATAATATTAACAATGTTAATTTCATTTCTGTAATACTAATTATTCATTCAGTAATCCATTTGGGGGGGGGGGGGGGGAGGAACTAGGCTAGATTGAGAACTACTCGATAGTGGGAAGGGAGGATGAGATGACAATACAGTGTGGAAAGTGCTAAGTTGCTTTGTTGCAGTCATATTTTAAATGCTAAAAAAGGATCAAAATACACCTTAGTGAACGGTGGTCAAAAGTAAGATTGGAATACTGAAAATTTTCTGCAGTGCTGAAGTAGGGAAGCTTATGGAAGAGAGAACAAGCAACAAGAAAAACAATAAAAGAGAAATAAAAGCACTAAGGGAAGGAGGGAGCATGAAAAACTGTGATGCAAAGGTGAATATGAAATAGTAGGAAAAAGATTTTGCACACTGTTGATAAGGAGGGATGGTATACAATGAGCTTTATGTGTAAACAGTAATTGTTGATGTAAACTTTTCAAAAGTGGGCAGCAAGACAAAAAGTGCTGAAGAATAACTGCAATCTGTATTTCAAAAACATTCTGTGCGGGCATAGTTATGTTCTTCGAATCACTGTGAAATATATCACATGGAAGGGATTCCAGTTTTTGAAGTTTGGGAGAAGCCCCCTGTTTACGTCGTGAAATTTTAGAGTATTTTTGTAATATCCTCATGTGTGTTTCATATATTTGTAAGTGAAAGTAGTAAAGGTAACAACTTTCCATATAATTGTGTCAGCAATAGACACAAAAACAATAGGATGACAAATCCTCCTTCGTAGCTAACAAAATGCACATACACCTGCATGACTACTTTGTCCCAGAATAGCTGCTTGACTAGGCTAAGGGATTGTGTCAACTGTAGAAGGCAAGTGGAGGAAGGAAGCAGGGAGCAGGAGGGAGGGTTTTTAACATCTGATAGGGAGAGTCACTAGGTGCACAGGATAGGAATGTATTACTGATGAGCTCATTTTGGTCACAGGAAGAGAGAGTTGTGCATAGCACACAGTAATGTGGAGGAGTGGGTTGGAAGAGAGACCAGAAGAAGAGGGTGTAGTGTTGGCAGAAGAGCCAACACCGTGTTACTAGAGGAGGCCGAAATGCACGTGTTTTAGCTCACGCAGGCTGGTGTGAGGAGGGAAGAACTATACTGACGTGAGGTCTGAAACATGACAAGGAAATTAGAATTCAAAAAGCGGACGTAGCTGGTTTGATACTTAACTTTAATCCATTAATGATGAACGTCGCTCGTGACGGTACATGATTCACAATATCAATATCAATAGTAACTGAATATGGCGCCTTGCTAGGTCGTAGCGAATGATGTAGCTGAAGGCTATGCTAAACTGTCGTCTGTGCAAATGAGAGCGTATGTAGACAGTGAACCATCACTAGCAAAGTCGGCTGTACAACTGGGATGAGTGCTAGGGAGTCTCTCTAGAATAGACCTGCTCTGTGGCGGCGCTTGGTCTGCAATCACTGATAGTGGCGACATGCGGGTCCGACGTATACTAACGGACCGCGGTCGATTTAAAGGCTACCACCTAGCAAGTGTGGTGTCTGGCAGTGACACCACAGAGGGAGCAGGAACAAAGAAGTTAGGGCCATGATCAGTTCCCATCTACATAATTCAGAGACATAGGTGTTGGGGACAAAGGATCCACATGGCATAAGTAGTGGAGCAGCCACTCGGGTCAAGCATATGTGCTTATCAGCATTATGTGTCACAGGACAACTCTGCTCTAGGTCACAATATGGGTGCGGCCTTTCACTCAGGTGAACAGCTGGTTGACAGCCATGCCTACTTAAAATGCTGTGCAGAAGTTACAACAGAGTTGGTATAAGATGTGACTGTTTTCACAAGTGGCCCTGCTGCTGGTTGCACAGGATATGCCTGTGGTGGGACTAGAATAGGAAGTGCTGGTTGAGCGCGTAGGAAAAGTCTTGCACCTGGGTTTTCCGTAGGAGTGTGATCCATGTGTGGAAAGGGATATGGAGTAGGTGTAACATAGGGATGGACAAGGATGTTTCATGGATATGGTGGTTAGTGGAATACCACTTTATGGGGAAAAATTTAAGTAGGGTGATTCTCACATGTTTGGATATGTATATGAAATCTGTTTGTGGCTACTACAGGCTCTGTGAAGCCCTTAATAAAACCTTCACCATACTGGACAAGGGTTTGCTCGTAGGTGCCACGGATGGCCCAGAAAATGAGACGGACATTTTAGTGTGGAATAGATGTGAGTTACTGAAATGCAGATACTGTTTATGAGAAGAGATGTATGCGACATTGGAGGGATGGAGGTCAACATCCAATAAGTTGCCACACTGAAGTAAGGAAGACAAGAAAAAGCAGCTTGGGGAGAATATGTTGAGACTGTGGAGGAATGAGAATATACTGTTGTGGCCCTGAGTCCAGCTCATGAAGATGCCTTCAGTAATCCTGGACCGCACAAGCGGTTTGGGATTTTGGATGATTTAAAGGTTTCCTCTGTATGGCCCTTGAAACAGGTTGGCATAGGTGGGTGCTGTGCAGGCGCCGCATATTTGTTTGTATATCTTGTGCTGAAGGAAGCAGTAGTCTTGTGTGCAGAAGTTATTGGATGTATAAGGAGTGGGTGGTGGGTTTAGAGTTGAAAGGACATTGAGAGAGTTAGTGTTTGATAGTGGTAACACGATTAGTGTGGGTGACGTTGGTGTGTAAGCAGGTGGCGTCAACAGAGATGCATAGGAATCCTAGAGGTAATGGGGGTGGTAGTTGTTCTAGGACTGTGAAGAAAGTGATTTGTTTCCTATGTAGTCTGACCAATAGCAGACAGCACATCTGCAATGACGAGCAATCCCTTGTCCATTATGCTGAAGTTCTTGCTAAAGCTTTCACAGACTGACATTACCTGTCCCCTCCCCAGCCTAGTCGCCAAACTGATCTCCTGTGCCATATCCACATGTGGCACTAATCCTCTGACCTACAGTCACAGTTATTATACCGGGTCAATCAAAAATTTTGATATATTGTAAAATAATAATATCTTGACAAAGGTTAACTGTGTTATCAAAAGGAAATACAGATGCAAATTAATAATTCTGAAAATAACTTCTTCGGATCAATGATTGTCTTATTGACAGTATCACAGTTTTACATTAATTGTATCAGGTTTTATCCTCAAAGTTTTCATTTCATGTTCATCTCCAGTGAATTGAGTGTGTCATTGGTGGATGAGACCCTTAGCCGTACAGTGGCTCGTAATATCGGAAAGGCAGTGCGCCTTTTCTGCCTCAAGTGTGAACAACTGACAGTAACTGATGGTGAAGCTACTCAAGTCATAGGTGAGTATAAATACCCAAAAAAACTCTCAAACTGACAAAAGGCATGCATAGAATAGTACAAATAAAGTGTGAAATAAATTTGTTGCTCCATTATCTGTTACTTTACGCTTCAGGTAATAATTGCTGTTATTTTTTAAGCACACAAGATCTGATTTGTACTTTGTTTCATCGCACTTAAATTTTATATGTTGTGTTGGACAAATGCTTTCTTAAACCTTAACATTGATATTTTTCTGTGATTTATCTCTTTTCTTTCAATTATTACATCTTGAGTACATTTCTGCTAGGGGTTTGTTAACAGACATTGAAAGTATATACTTATATGGATATGGTATCTGTTCTTTCGGACATGTCCAA
Source organism: Schistocerca piceifrons (assembly GCF_021461385.2). Classification (NCBI taxonomy): domain Eukaryota; kingdom Metazoa; phylum Arthropoda; class Insecta; order Orthoptera; family Acrididae; genus Schistocerca; species Schistocerca piceifrons. The sequence goes on from NC_060145.1 coordinate 335,174,620, forward strand.
AAGAAGAAACACCATTGATGATCTGCAGCCGTCTAGAACGAAATTAGAATTATATTAATACCTTCAGCTGCTAACGGGCATTGATATATATCAACGGGGACAGGTGAAAATGTGTGCCCCAACCAGGACTCGAACCCGGGATCTTCTGCTTACAGCGCAGACGCTCTATCCATCTGAGCCACCGAGGGCACAGAGGATAGCACAACTGCAGGGACTATCTCGCACACGCCTCCCGTGCGACCCACATTCTCACCTTGTATGTCCATGTCCATAAGTATATACTTCTGGTAACACTGGCCATGACCTTCTTCTGTGCGGATGCACACATATTCCCCAAACTCTTACAGGAATTGGCAAGAATGTCTTCCATGAGTAATGAGTGTGTTGGGGTGGGACACTACGAATGTAGTGTGTGGACATACAAAATGAGAATGTGGGTCTCGCATGAGACGTGCGCGAGATAGTCCCTGCAGTTGCGCTATTCTCTGTGCCCTCAGTGGCTCAGATGGATAGAATGTCTGCCATGTAAGCAGGAGACCCCGGGTTCGAGTCCCGGTCGCGGCATACATTTTCACCTGTCCCTGTTGGTATATATCAACGCCCGTTAGCAGCTGAAGGTTCTAATTTTGTTTAAAGGTATATATCATGACTATGGCTATTGCAAAGATCTGGGCTATGGCTGCTGAAAATTTGCCAGCTGCAAATGAATGGTATATGTGATGTTAATAATCCTTAGTCAGTGGTTTCCATGCTTGCAGCTAGTCTACTGTTGGTAATTTGCAAAGCTGTTTGGTGAAGGGATACAATGTTTTGTTTAAGCTACTCTAGCACAGAAATCATTTGTTTAAAATTAATGAATTGATCAGGAATAATTAACAATAGAATTTTCTTACATTCAGAACATGATTATGTAAATTGAACTATCAGTGTGGTAAACTTGGAAATAGAATCCTTGATTGCAGTTTTTCCCCTTGAGTTTTCAGCAGTCATGTTACAAGAAATTTACAGTTGATCATTTCTTTGTTATCTCAGGAAACTGATAGACAGTAAATGAATTGTGCATTGAAATATTCATTAGCTCTTTACACATTTTTACTTCCATGAGAAAAGGTTGTAGTTTCTCATTATTCCATCCAACTCTACATCCTTACAAAGACCTGAATGATGTACCTGCACAGATATCCATACTTTTAGCTGATAATCACTTGTTCTCAACAAATGATAGAAAACAGCATTCCCTTTGAGGCTACAGCTAGGAAGTGTGTAGTTAGGTTGGTTACCTTAAGCTCAGATTTTCACGTCACATGAGTCCACATGTGAGTTACCAGCTTGTAATAGTTAATTCTTGGAAATGCTGTTGTGCTATTATTATTACAATACAATATGTGCTGGGAAATCATTGCAATAATTTGATTAATATGTAAAAGAAAATTAAACAAGTTTCCACAGTACTCCCATTCTGTGAGAAACACTGAACTGTGTATATCACAAGTATAGGTGATTAGAATAATTCTTAACAGTGGAAAAAGTGTGTTGAAAATTATGGATTAATCTTGATCTAGTTACTAGTAAATGAGGCATTCTGGATTGTACAAAATATTAGATGTGGGACAGGACACTGTAAAAGGAAGGAAAAAAGTTTAAAACAGTTTCCTGTTCAAGCTGGTGCATTTGAAACACTTGTCATCTATTGTATTGAACTCAAAGAATAGAAGTTTCAGTAACACTGAACTTTTACCAGTAGTATATAGTTACCAGATTATTTAATGGAAATGTGGGAGACAGTGGTAAAAGTGTAGGGCGTTTGACAAAAATGTGGGACATTATCGGTTAATGCAAAAATAATGTAAAGTTATAATTTAAATGCTATTATATGTATATCCATAGGCATGTACATTTATATTTTCTTAAAATTCTGATAATTATAGTCAGTAATACTTCTCTGAAGAACTAATTGTGCTCAAAACATGTAGTCTGTTCGAAATATAATCAAGAAATTCCACACAACTGAAGAAGTTTTTAATATTGTATTTCACAAAAACAATACCTTCAACAGAATCAATAGATAAACTGCCCACTGTGTTCTTATTAGTCAAAATACTCGTTCAACATTAGTGTTGTGCACAGGAATATCAAATAAATACTGAACTAGTTTCAGCAGTTCAGAATGGCAATCCTCATACTTGCCACCGCTAAAATATCCAACCCACTTATCATTGTAGGACAATTTCCCAAGTTTAGATCTTTCCCCAGTTTAGATCTATGCTGCTGCAAAAACCAATTATTCATTTCTATTTTCCCAGTTACCAGTTAGCTTTCTGATGATCACTACTTGAGTCTGAAAATGTAGGACTTTGACACTTTTCAAAATATTGTCTCCCAGATGGTTAAAATGTAGGGCATATCCATGAGTTTCCGTATGTCTGATAACCCTAAAATGTAAGAAGAAAGGGTTTACACTATGGTTATGTGTGAGATAGCCAGGAAATTTATTTTGAGAGACTTATAAGGACAGCTGCTGCTGCTGGTGCTGCTGCTGATGATGATCATGATGTAGATATCCCATTTCCTACAGAAAGCTGAATCTGAATTTAAGTTTGCATACATAAGTAATTTAATTTAAATAAGCAATTAAAAGTTTCATGATTATATTTACCATGAAAATACAAATTGAGGGTTTTTCAATATTTATTTATTTCATGAAAATGAGTTGTCAATGTACAAGGTTATCATCGGGCAATATCTGATTATCATTGTTGCAGACAATGCTAGTGTGCTTTTGTCTCTGAAAACTGTCTGTTATTGTCTGGTGATGGCCCAGTAACTTGAGATATAATTATAAATGTTTTAGAACATCTATGTAACAATATTAGGGAAGGAAAGTTGCTACTCACCATATAGTGGAGATGTTGAGTTGCGATAGGCACAACAAAAAGATTCACACAATTATAGCTTTCGGCCATTGAGACCTTTGTTAGCAAGAGGCACACCCACGCATGCACGCACACACACACACACACACACACACACACACACACACACACACACACACACACACACACACACACACTCTGTTAGAACATCTATGGTATGAGCAGTCATTCGCAAACATTAAATTTTTCTGCCAAGCAGTGATGGAACACAAGATCAACAGAATTAATATCCCACTTGAAGAATTTCTGTGCTTGGTCATAGAGATCACTCCCTCCTTGAAAAAGAAAATAATTCTGACAGCAAGAAAGGATAAACCAAGAATTAATGACGCTTTGGGATGAGTGCAGTAACTTGTTAACTCCTCAAACCAATCTTGCAGCACTGCAGTGTTACCCAATTTATGCTGTTTTGTCAAATAAACCAATCCCTCCTCATGGTGAATGAAAAGATATAAGTGAATTGGTACTGCATATACTGTAAATTGTTGACTCCTCAGATCAGTCTTGCTGTATTATCAATGCTTTGTGGTACCTCCTCGTGCTATGTTAACACCAAGTAAAGAGGGTCTGTCAGTTTTGACTTTGTAAAACAGTGATTGCTTTAAGTGACAGTATCCTGTTGGTGCTGTTGTGTCAAATGAGTCAACCCTTCCTCTCGGTGAATGACATGAAATTATACTGCATAAACTGCTTTAGTTGCTATTGTCGGTGAGTGGCATGTGTCAGTACATAATTTCGACCAGCAACACGTGTAATCTGTTTTAAGTGTATCAAGAGATACTAATATTATCGGATTATAGTATGGATAGTCTGTAAAACTATACCTCTAGTTGTTTTCATATTTCAACACACTCTTTTATTGTACATAATAGGACCATGCACACCGGGTCAGCAGACAAATGTAAAGATAGTAAACTTGTTGTCGTGCCTCTCGAGTCAAGTGCTACGTGTTACCACCAACATGCGCGCAAGCTTACCATCAGACTCTGCAGCTGCCGTTGCAGAAGCAGTTGGACATGCTGACACGCTGGCACAGTCAATTCTTTCACCTCTGTTTGAATCAATAACAGATGCTATAGAGGCTATTTTACTGACCATGCACAATGAGGACTTCTCCATGTAAGTATCATTGATATACATGTTACTTTTTGTTTAGTTAGCTGTATTATGTTTGAATGAATCTCGTTTATTGTTTGTTACAACTTTAAATACTAGTGTTATGTATAAATTTTAAGCACATAGCTTACCACAAAAGTAAAGGGATAAAGCAGTTCCATCCATACACATTTACAATACTGTAATCCTGCTACGGGTGAGAGAAGAATTACTTTATTATATCAACCACAAATACAACATGAGATACAAAAAGAATTTTGTGCTACCCACACACAGTTAAAATTGTATACAGAAACTCCACAATATTTTGGGATAACAATGTGTAATAAATTAAAGGGCAAAACGTATTTAATATGAAACCACAGATTCTAAAAGTAAGAAAGTTTCTGTTAGCGAAATGCTACTATTTGGTAGAAGAATTGTGGATGGAATGATAATTTGAGAAAGGGGTAACTTAATATTATTTTTTAAAATAAAGTTTTATTATTATTAGAATGCTATTATTAACATCAGTTGTTCTATGTTTATAGAAAAATTTTGATATGCCTCCCGAGCTTGAATGAAACAATTTAGATTACGTGTGCTATTAGACTAATAAATCCAATTCAGAATGAATGTTAAATGCTGCAACAATGTCAGTGCTATTTAAAAACTTTTGAATAAATTAAAATTGTGTACCAAACTGAGACTTAAATCCAGAACTTTGCTTTTCATAGGCAATTTTTTTTTTTTTTTTTTTAGTTACTGAGCTCGCACTGTTACAGTTTTTTTGTATCTTTTGTCTCATTTCCAAACTTCATAGGACATTTTGTGTGTGCTTTGATAGACTGCTAATCCAGCAAGGATACTAGGGTGTATACGCTCTGGGAAATCCAGGAAAAATCCCAGAAGTTTTTCATCTGGCAGAAAATGGGGAGAAATCCAGGAATTTTTCATTGTTTTATTTTTCGGTTAAATTTTTGTGATTTTGACTGGCAAGAACTGATATTCTAAAAAAGAATTTTTGTACCCCACTATTGCATAATAATACTGCAACAACAAAATATAAATGAGTGAAATAAATAAATAAAACTTAAGTTCCAAAGGAAATGTGCCATTTACAATGACAAGACACAGTGCACACACAAGTATATGCCAAAAGCAAAGTGTGTCAAAGGCTTCAGGATGAAGACTGTGAAATATTTCATAATAACAAAGTGCTTCTGGTGAGTGCAATGTCACAACTGTTTACATTAGGTTCATTTGAGCAGTTGGCTAGTTTCAATTGTCCATTGAATTTAACACTTTGAGGACCAGCCAGTAAGAAGAATTTCGAGTCCCAGAAGACCAGACATTATTTAAAATTTTACTGGCACATTTGTGTGATGTATGTTAAAGTATAACATGTGCAAAATGAGACCAATATTATAAGTGAACGCTTTTCTCTTCTTTAGCGTATTAATCTTCAAAACCATTATTAAATGTGAAAGCTATGTATATTAATTTAAACCATTAACTTTTTGTATTTCTGTGTTCACACTACTTAACAGTGATATTGCTATTGGCTGACTACATCACGTGTCTTATGCTCTGAATATCTGCTGCAATCGGGTGGTGGGATCACGTGACATGAGCAATGATTGGCTTCCAAAAGCACATCACAATCTCGGTTTCAATGATTTGGAAACTAACATGCTGTGTTTCTGTGTTTGGTGGAACTCGACTGGCTTTCGTTTTCTGAAGTGCCAGAAAATTCTGCACTGGTGTATAAAACCTAAACCATTGAAAGTATTGACAAGTTTTACAGTTCCCAGGGAAATTATAATATCACTTAACATGGAAAAAGTGTATTTTCATCCGGGAAAAAGTGTGGTTTTAACCAAGAAATCCGGGAAAAATCTGGGAATTTTTTTTCTTGTTTGCTTATACATCCTGGATACAGGAGAGCTTCTGTGAAGTTTGGTAAGTAGGAGAAAGATAATGACAGAATTGAAGCTGTGAGGACAAGTTATGAGTCGTGCATGGATAGCTCAGTCAAGAAAAGCATTGCTTTTGAAAGGCACACTTCCAGGTTGGTCCAATACATAGCTTTAATCTTTCAGGATGTTTCGTGAGAACATTTATGAAGCACTGATTTCCGACATATTTTTAAAACTTACATTTGGCCAATTTTTGAATGACTGCTGTAGAAGAATGATTGGCAGCACAGACTTCGACTAAGCATGGACAGATGTGAATTGGGCTACCGTGCACTTTGGTATGGGAGTGGTGCATTTTTCCAGATAGTCCTTGTACCTATAGAGAACTATAAACATTTAATATGTTATGTACAATATCTGTTTCAAAAACAGAACTCTACTTTTATGATTATAAGGACACCATTTTGTTTTTAACAGTGAAACTGGACCACCAAGCAAGAAAAGTGAAGCAAATTGCTCACTTTATATGAAAGAGCTTCAGGGTTTTATATCTAGAGCTGTTTCGACATATCTGGCACCATTCCAAAATCAAGAACTCGTTGCAAAGTGGTAAGTGTTTGTAACTGATAGTTGTAGATATGAAGTTCTTTCACAAACTTTGAGAATGCAAACTGATAAACATGTTTGAATATATGAGTAACTGTGTGATGATTAAAATGAAATTCCATCACTGAATCCAAATTTATTTATTAAAACACATTGATTCTGTAGTTTATGATACCTGTTGCCTCATGGCCTCCTAAAGTGGAATAGACCACACCCATGGTGTAGCGATGCATTTGTCTACTGCAGTGGCTGCAGTCACTAGCCTGCTATAGCTTAAAAACATACCCTTTTTTATGAATAAAGGTCTACCGATTATCTGTAGTTTGATTTTGTCAGGTTCTTACTTCTGACGTTTATTTCCGAGTGAAGATTCACTCAATGTCTTTCATCATGACCTGGTGAAGCAGACACACCTGCATATTGTGAGAACCAACTTCACTAGTGGTCCATACTGAAAGTCCCCCTCAGGTATTTGGTTTTCATTGCACTTACGCTACTCGGGGAAAAAAAAGGAAAAAAAGAGAAGCACCCAGAACACAAGGTCGGATGTCATTGTCACTTCATACACACCTCAGTGGGTATGTGAATGATTGGAGTTGCAGTTCTCTGTGACAGATAGAATGGTCACTAGAGTGCATTAACTATGTTATCAAACCTATTGGGGTTTAGAAGACATATGAACAGCATAACATATTGAGGATCTCTGTGAAAGACACAGGGAAGTTGGAAACAGTGTTACCAGCATATGACTGAGTTTGCAAGAGTCCCCATTATGGCTCTCAATTCGTCCAGCTTGTCGAATTGTGCAGTATCTGAATTTTTTGAGCATTTAGATATGCCAGTGGCCTGATGTTGGCAACATGTGGGTGTGAGGGCAGGTATACTCATAGCCAAGGTTACAGTCACTCATGTCTGATCACCACAAGGAAGGAGCAATTTGCTGTGCACCAAGCACACCAAAAAATCCTTCACATCAACACCTGCAATCCAAGAACAGGTGCTGGACACTCTGCAACATTCAGCGTCATCCTGCATCATTGGTCAGAGACTAGCAGCAGCCGTACTAGGGAATTACTGTCTCATGGATATACTGCTGTGTAAACCACAACACATACAGCTACATTTGGAGTGGTGTCATGACAGGGAAGCATGGACTTGTGATGAATGTGTTCAGTGATAAATCATTTCTCTGTGCTACTCTGGACAATAATTGTCAGTTAGTATGGTAGTGACCTAATGAGAGGTTCTAATCTTCCTTTGTTTTGGAGAACTGTGGTGGTGATACTCCTAGCATCATAGTGCGGGGAGCCACCAGGTATGACTTCAGGTCATGGCTGGCAGTGACTAGGGAAACAAGAACAGTACAGTGGTACATCACACACATCCTGCATCCTCATGTGTTGCCTCTCATGTGACAGTATCATAGTGGCATTTTTTAAAAGGACACTGCTTGCCCACACATGGGACATGTGTCTATGAGATATTTATTTGATGTTGAGGTGCTCCCAGGGCCAGCAAAATCCCAGTTCTGTGCCTGAGAAAACCTGTCTAAGACCAGGTCAGCTATCAAATCTGTCCCAGTGCCAGTATCCAATATATCAAGAATTATGATGCCCTTCCCAATCGAGTCAGTGTATGCATTGTGGCAGGAGGGTGTGCAGATAAGTGGGCATATCCTCTCAGTCCGCAAAGTTTCATTTGATTTCCTCCTATTCAAGGTGCTTCACGTTTTGTCAGGCAATGTATATTGTTAACAAAGAGACGTGCAAAGACATTGGCAGTGTTTCCTTCATTCTGTTTGGTAATGATATATTTGTGTAATGATAAGCACAAGTTTTAGGAATTACATTTGGCGCAATAATAATTCTTTTGAAGACTGGAGATTCCATCCTAAAGAAATAAAAATCACAAAAAAAGTCTCCATTTGAAACAACCAAATAAAAGTATTCAGAGGAGCAGAGATACCAAACACAAAGTATCAATGGCAGAAATGTAGACTCCCATCACACAACTTCACTGTCAATTTCCGCAGCAGTCATACCACATCTACTTAACAAATTTTTCAGTTCGTTAGTGTGCTGTCATAACTTACTGTAATCTGTTGTGTTGTTACACGGCACCAGAATGGACCTTTTCAGTGACCTCCTGTGGCTCAGTACAGCTCCAATTTTCTGTCCATGCAAATGCCTACAACTCACTCACTCATCACATTGATCCTTCACATTCCCTCTAACATTGGAATTGGAAACAACCTGCTGTAGTACAACAGAATTACAGAATGCAAAATATTGTTGAAAAAAATAAAACTGGAAGTCATAAAATGGAATGCTCAATTCAGTGATTAGCCTGGTATTTGATACACAAAATGTTGGAAGTGTAATATTTCCAAATATCCAGTTCTTACTCTAACCGTGCACAAAGAAATCTATTATAACACAAGTGGTTTGAAGTAAATACAATGTATTTATTAAAATAGCCAGAACTATACGCATGATAACAATGCTTCTGCGATATCACAACTGTAAAAATTGCCTATTCTTCATGACAGCAAAAAAATTTAAATCTGTATATCCAACACAAGTACACTGGTGTGCAAAACTTAAGGATGAAAGTAACTTTCGCATGATGTTTCACTGCCAAGAAACATAGTGGGATGAAATTTGGACTGTGCATGGAAAGAACTGCTACAGTATACTACGGAAGGTATCTGAAAGAAACACAATGAGGTGAACAGAAATAACACTGTTATTCAAAGACAATAATTACGCTCAAGTCGTCATGATCTATAAGGGTCCCTTTGACATTACAAAAGGTGGGACACGGTTCCAAACAGGGCATGTGATCATCACGATCTGCAGTACATGCTTTGTAATGTACTCCCATGCTGGCCACAATGTTGGTAAGGTGTTCTTTGGTAGGGTGTTAACATTTCTCAACCAATGTGGTTGGCAGCTCCTGGTTGGTCATTGCTGCATGTGTGTATGCTGCATTACATCTGCCCAACACATCTCACACATGCTTGATGGGATGTAAGTTGGGGGAACAGGCAGAACAGTCCATCCTTTCATTCCAAGAGCTGCTCCACTTATACTGCAGTCATGTGTTGTCACCCATAAAAAATAAGTCGAGGCCAAATGCAGCCCTGAAAAGACAGACACGGGGGAGGAGCACAGTGTCACAATAATGTTGACTTATGAATGGAGCCACTTAGATTTGGAGATCAGTGCACCCATGCAACATTATGCTCCCCACTCTATAACAACAGGACCACCAAAACTATCATGTTGACATTGTATATGGATGTATTATGTATTCCCACCTCTCCCCGCACAAGGGTGCCTTCAGGATCACTGCTCATACTGAATCTGCTCTCACCTGGGAAGAGCATGTGTCCCCACTCCTCATTGGTCCAGTCCCTGTGCTCTTGGCACCATCACAAATGGTGCCACAGATGTGCAAGTGTCGACAGAACAAAATGTACTAATCATCGGGCAAAGAGAACAACCGCCTACAGGCATTGTGCCACAGTGGAGTTGGAGGCTACGTGCCTTGGAATTGTATTAAATGACATGGGTCCCTTCTTGCCTGTTGCATAATGTAGTGGTCATACATTGTAGTTGACCATGGTCAACCATCTCCTCTTCTTCAGGCAACAGTACTTGTGGTTCGCAATGCTCACAATGCCTGTGAAAAACTGCTTGCTGTTTGACATACACTGTCTTCCCAGTCCTCCAAGTGTTGCACGCCCAGTCTCAGGTGGTCCTATAGTCATGCTGACATCATACCATGTGATGTCCAAGTGTGAAATAAAGTCAGAAATACCATAAGCAGTACAAAAATCAGCAAAAGTATTACAAGAAATTTCTGTGAAACTATAGATTTTTAACTTGCATCAACATGCACTTTGATTGCTTCTAAATTCAGTTTGTCATATTTTTCAAATTCCAGTCCCACACATTCTCTCCCCCACGTAAGTTGTGCCCCCCCCCCCCCTTTTTCTGATGTTACTTTTCCCTGTGTTTTCTTCTTGCCCTCGCTCACATTCACTTCTCAATTTGTCTTCCTAATTTGTTGACCTAGGACAGTTTGTTGATTAAACATAGTTCTCCTTATACTGCATTTTTATAATATGCTTAAACCAAAATAGGAAACTCAATACCATGAACACATTGAACTCCATTGGTTTGAAGCAAATAAAACATGATAACATAGTGACTTTTCTGCCATAGATTCATTAAGGTTGTTTGGTAAAATAAAGTACATTTTCTTATAGCAGTTTGATATTACTGTTATGGTGAAGAAAAAAAAGACTTTGCAGAAAGGCTGTTTTTTTTTTTTTTTTTCAAGAAACTATTCTGTAAATCTTCAAGCAAAAAACTGCCACTTCTTTTCTGCGATAAATTTTCTGTTCGGATATCATTATTGTGAAATTTGAAATTGGGCATTTAAAGCAGATTTTATTTGGAATTTCAAAATGAATCAAATTACTAGATTCAATTTTGGTAAAATAAACAATATTTTCAAATAAATAAGAAGAGACTCTTTTAAAATCTGCCTTTCTTTATGTAGATTAAACTTGAATCACCATTTTTCAAATCTATTCTGCACATACAAACTCTGTTCTCCACTACAGCAGAACCTCGATTGTCTGACCTTCAATTAACCGACTCCTTGGATTATCTGACCATATGTTTGACTACATGTCTGTGCTCTGCACCGAACAGCATACCAGAATTATCAGTTGATGTTATTCCTGTTACAACAGGTTTGTCGTGAGTCATGCTTCTCACACATGTTCAGTTAACACACCACTATAATGCCAGACTGTTCACTTTGCTGTACTCATGAAATTTGTCAACTGCTTTACTGCCAGACTGTTCGCTTTGCTGTACTCATAAAATTTCAGTCACTATCATAAACGAAAAAGCTTTTCTGTAGCTCCAAAAGCTGGAGGGTGGGGGGTTGAAAAGTTAAATTCCAAGCAAGGGAAGGTTGGCTTCACTTTTGGAAAATTTGTCACGGCAGTAGGCAAGCTGCTGTTTCAGGTGAAAAGCTTTTTGCTGCTGATTATGACGCAGGTAAGAAGTTTGTTGAAAAATACGATAGAAATGATAGTATCAGAAAATGAACTGGTAGCTAAGCATTTATACAACATTGATGAGATGGGGCTAAATTATAAAATGCTCACCCAAAAATTGAAACAGTCACAGCACAAAACTAGCAAAGGGCAGCAACATGTAGCAATGTAAGTGATGACCATAAATTGTCATTGTTTTTAATCGGAAAATCCAAGAAACCAACAACCTTCCAAAACACAAACATGCCAGCACTTTCTGTTTATCACAAAGCTCAAAAAAAGTACTTGGATGAATGGTATTTTGTTTAAAGAATGGTTTTTTTGAGGCATTTGTTCCGCCATTCAAACATACTTGAAATCGAAAAACTAAACTTCTACCTCATGCAGTTGTATTGCTAAAAATGCCCCTTTGTGTATGAGCTTCAACAGGGGACATAAAAGCTACGTTTTTGGCCCCCTCCCTCTGTCTCACCCCATGACTTCAATAATCCAAGGAAAGGACCAAGATGTTATTGAGCAGTTAAAGTGTAGGAAGAAACACACCAGTGCTTTGTAGGAGAAAACAGAATTTGTAACCTTTTTGAAGCAGTGAAAAGTCTCAACATAAAAGAGCCAATTTACATAGTTGCTCAAACTTGGGAAGAACTTAAGGAAACCCCGGTACAAAAAATACAGTGAGAGGTTTGTACTAGCCTAAACCAAGAGCAAAAACATCCAGAAACTTATGAGTCAGACACTACAAATTTAGTCACAGATTAGTAACTCTTCACAGTGATATCCAGCCTGCTGATGTAGAGGAATGGCTAGCAGGAGGTGATGTTACTGCTGTTACTGGTGCAGAACTGGAAGATAAAATCAGATTATCGATCTTGTTTTGCAACAGTGTAGTGCTGAGCAAAATGAGGTAGATGGTGAAGAAAAGGAAGAAGACGAGAAGATCAGCCACTCTGCAGCAAAAGTGTGTTTAGTCCACCCTCAGATGTTTTGAACAACAACCAACCGCTACACTTAGTGGCAGTGCTACAGTATTTGGGGCAAAGGCATGGCGTAATGCAATTGCTAAGTCGATGTTTATGAAATTAAAAAAACTCTTCTTTAAAAAGATTTTCAGTGTCTAAAATTTTCTGTTTTCTTTCTCTTTGTTACAAAAGTATTTGTTTGCCTAATTTTGATTTATTATATCATTTTGAGGTCTGTAATTAAGTTGTTTCATTCTCCTCCAATTATATGACCCTTTTAGTTTTCTGTCCACTGTCTGGTCCCAAAAGTGATGGTTAATCGAGATTTGACTGTTGTTAGAATTAATGCAACAGCAACATTAACTGTATGCTTTGACAGTCAGACAAATATTAAGCTTTCTCTTTTCAGTTGTTTTAAAATTATTCTTTCAATTACTTTTTTAAATTCTGTATATATTACTGTTATTGAAATGTGGCTGCAGTTTTATTGGGATTGCTTTTTAGGCTAAGATATTGTTATGACCAGCACAGTGAAGATACACATCAGGTGGAAAAGACAGTGCCTCACTGTCTCATTCAACACAAAACAAAGGAAGAATTACATCTGTGTAAATATATTGAAATATAAGTAGTGTAAGTACAGTGCGCTATTTATATGTTGTAACTCAGGTGGAAAAGACGGCAATGTTACCAACGGAATTTTTAACAGTACAAAGAGCTATGAGACATGGAAATCAACTTGAATCCTCTGATAATACAACATATTATGTAATTCTTTCTGTATGTGATTTTCGTTTTTATTTTTACATAACTGTCTTACAGATATGAATGAGAAACATGATTTTCTTCACTCTTTAATACTAAATGTGTCAAAATACATCCCCATTCTCTTTGAGCACATAGAGTTTGGTCCTTTAGTATAGATGAGTAAACCCACAGTCCTTTAGAAACTCAAACAGCTTCAAACTTCTGATTAATTTACAAATGAGTCAGCATTTTAAATATTTAGTGTTAAATATGTAAGTGAAAAGAACTTTAAATAGATTTGAAATTTAAAGTTTGTAGGAAGTTGCTAGGTGATCCCATTATCAAACGCTGGATGTGTATAGTCTTGGTAATTTGTGTTTCATTTTAAGCAAAAAGCAGTTTTTCATGCATGTCAATGTTTGTGTAATAGAATGATACAATTTTTCAGATACATTTTAGTAATATATGTGGATACTGTATGCAAAATGTGTCATGAACAGAATTAGTAGTAAATAAGTAATAAATTAAAATGTTATACTTGATTGTGAAGTTTTCTTGCAAGAACAACGAAAGTTTTTACTTTGATAATTTTGTGGAGGTTATTAGTAAGAAAAAATTTTTGTAAAGGCTTGCAATTATGTCTAAAGTTTGTTGCAAGTTACTAAGTAACCTAATTCTCAAATAGTGGTGAATCAATATAGTGTGAATATTTGTGCCTCACGAGCTATGCTGCCTCAGGACATATACCCAGTTTTTAACTATAATATTTGTTTTGTTCTGTTAAAGGTTTAACATAACATTGTACCTGTTAATGAGTAAATTAAAACAGCATTTTAAATTTGGCCAATAATTATGTGAAATACTGAAAAATCAAACTAAGCTAGGCCTCCTGAATTGGGGATTGTGAACCATGAACCATAAACTGGGATAACCATTTAGTAATATAGAAGTCAAAAGTGGAATGGTTGTGTGCATTCAGTGTTAGGCTTAAAATTCATAAGTGAGTCAAAAATATTTCAGGAAAATATGGGAATCTGTTCATTAATACAGCTCTGCATTACATTAGAAATGGCATAATGTCATGGAGCCTTGTGTAGTTCTGTATTATACTAGTTAATCTTCAAAGTATATTGTTTAGTTTTTGAGATGCACTAAGCAATATAGCATGGTTTCAAAACATGTAAGAACTGTTGTTTTATTTTATATATGTGAGACAAATAAGACACTGTAGCTGATAGTGACTCTTTGATGCATTATAATATTTCAGTGCACTTCCTGTAGCTGGTCGATCTTTGGAATTGTTTTGTCGGCATGCGTGCTTTGTTCGACCTCTGGGAAGAGGTGGTCGCCGAAGACTGGCTGCAGATTTTGTGCAGGTAACACTCTTAGCAAATTTACAATTTTGTGTTTGTATCACTGCCAGGCATGAATGTACAAAATTGTTTGACTTACACAGTTTTATTGTTTAGCTGTGTTCTGTTCCTCTTCTCTGTGATTGATAGGCGTAGTATAAAAGAAGGTGAGAGAAGTGGAATGAATGGTTCATGCATGCCCAACTTGCCTACCATGTTTTCTAATGACAAGGAGTCTCTTACAGAAACAGATTATATGCATATCCACTGTGATGGAAAAACATATTGCGCACATCATAAAATGAAGACAGTAGCAGACCATAAGTTTGTTAAACTATGATGGCAGGCACAAAGGTTCTTAAACTGTGATGATCCTGAAGGTTGTATTTTCCCTTCTGACAGATGAGCTGTCTTTTCTCTAACTCATAGCTCTGCTTATAAATTTGGACAGTATGTGTTACGGTATTATGAATCTCTGTTATCTGTTGGAAAGGACGTTCCTTCATGTCATCAATGAAATAAGCTTCAACCTAGTCCTTGCAACAAGATATTAATGAATTTTTTGAAGAGTATTCACAGGATCAGGGCTAAGAAGGGAGGGAGAAACCCATGTTGTTTTTGTGGAAGTGGTGTTGGTTGAAGAACAAAGCACAACTTCGTACAATCGTACAGTTCAAAATCTACAGAGAGTATATTTTGTATGAGATTTGTGCGTATTATTATTTTGCTCATAGGCAGATTACATTTAGATACATCCATATACTCTCTGTATTCACATTTTTAATAGTTTTGACACTGGCTGATAACACTAGAAAAACATCACAAATTGATGATACAATACCACTGGAGGCTCTTACAACCCAATTATCTGGCATTTTTAGTTGCAAGGAGCATAGCAGCAAACAGCAAAATAATTTTGAGATGTTGCATAATATAATACAAATGCCCATGATAATTCTGTTTTAACATTGCACCGTCTTGTGCTGGTGTGTACATTCGCAAGCATTTCCTTGAGAAGGTGAAGCACTGTCAAAAAGATGGTAAACACAATAAATAGATGGAAAGGATAGATTGCCTCTCACCATAAAGATGACATGTTAAGTTGCATACAGGCACAACAAAAAGAACAAAGCTTTCTTCAGAAAAGACACACACACACACACACACACACACACACACACACACACACACACAAAATCCCTTTGCAATGCCTGTCGCAACTCGTGGTCTTATCTTGTCTTTGTGGTCAATAGCAATTCAGCTTTTTCGTAATTGTTAATATTCTGACCTGGACTTTCCATTGTTAAATAAAGACATGAAATGATTTTAAAAGCAAAGTTAAAGTAAGAATGAACATAAACAAAAGGAAAGGAAGAGTCATCAGATAAGTGAACGTGACTCAAAGAGTGAAATATAAGGAGGAGCAAAATCTGTTCCCCATCTGATAATTAAGATTTAAGTTTTCCATAGTTTTCCTTAAATCAGTAGTAGTAACAAATCCCAAAATGTATATTTTTAAAAATATGCAGCATAATTCCTTTCATTATCATTGTCCTGTGAGAGATTACACTCTGACTCTCATAACCTTCATATCAGTGAGACATTACATCATAATTTTGCTTGTACTCCATGTGAATCATTCTATATAACTTCCATTTTAATTATTGTATACCTGTTTCAATTATTGGTAATTTTATGCATTTTGACTGACTATTACAGTTTAGTGAAAGAATAAAAATATTCAATTTGTAGTAACTCCAACTTCACTAAAAAATAATTGTGCTTCAGC
Source organism: Schistocerca piceifrons (assembly GCF_021461385.2). Lineage (NCBI taxonomy): Eukaryota > Metazoa > Arthropoda > Insecta > Orthoptera > Acrididae > Schistocerca > Schistocerca piceifrons. The sequence goes on from NC_060145.1 coordinate 335,191,097, forward strand.
TATTTTTTTTTTTATTTCCGGTGACAGTTTGGCACAATGCATTTCAGCAGCACACTGCCATCTTCTGCTGCCCACCTTACGGGCATCTGAAGGTTGCATTTTGCTGCCAAACTATTGTTAGAAATAAAAAAGTGACTGAAGCAGAAAATACCTGAAGTTTTGTAAATTTTGTAAAACCGTCACAGACTTCAACCAAGTTTATTGTAATATGGACAAGTTTAAATAGAACAATGGTGAAGTAATTTTTTTCCTGTAGATATTGTCAATTATTTTTTGTGGTAACACATCAGTTATCCCGTTTTCACCCTTTTTTTAGTAAATTGTATTCAATGTTCAAGGTTGAGACAGCAGTAGCGCCTCTCTGCCGGCCTCTTTCAGATGTTGGAAAACCCTACAAACTACTCCGAGCCCTTAGGACATTGTTGATGCTACCACCCGAAGAATATGCAGTGAGTCCTGCATTGGGGCAGTCTGTTCCTTACAGCATGGCTCTGCTTGCTCTGTTTGCACATGGACCCCCTGAGCTGGCATCACCCCATCAGGTATGACAAGAGAAACCATTGAACTACCTTGGATATGAAGTTCGAAAATACATCTAATATGTATGTTATGCGCTAACAGAAGATGGCAGTTATTCTACTTTGTTTATTATTAAGGTGTCTGAAATGAACTGTCTTGTCAGTTGTAAAGGTTGTAAAATCAGGAGTATGGAAGTGGAGAAGTTTGGAGACAATTGCTGACAACATGTGACAGACACGTAGGAAGCTGAATGGAAAGGCAGAAAGAGCCAGAAATGTGTTACACATTTACAAATGCCTGTAAGTGAGATGACTGTTTCAAATTGTGCCATATCTGTTTAATAATTCTGAGTGAGGAACTGCAATACCTGTACATTCAAACATTTAAGAGAGTAGCGTTGCTGCATTTGCTACATAGGAGGAATTGAGGTATCTGTCATTCATTATTTTATATAAAGTCAAATTGGTGTGTCACTACCTTTTAGAATGCCTGCATATTATTCAACTCAGGATAATTGTCAGTGGGCCATGCTAGAATTGAGTCATGCACAATCACATTTGAACACTGTGGGTGATTATATCAATCACATTCAAACTTACTAGCAAATTCTTGATTCAGAATTTTAAGAACCACTCTGTATTCCTCCATTTATACATCTACAACTGTAGGAGGGAAGCTGCCTTGACATACCTTTGTTTAGTGATCTAACAAAATTTGGAAATTGATTGAAATACCTTAATTTTTCACAGGCTGGATGAGAAGAAAATAACACATGATTTTGTTTCTGCTAGCATATGTGGTTGAGATTTTCTTTTGGTAAATAGTGCTAAAATGATATGCATCATTTCCTTGATAGATAAGAGTGTGTAGGTTCTCATTAATTATAAGTTTCTTCCATTTTGTGATGTGGCAGTAAGGTAGTAAGACATATTGATGTTTTTTGAGTGCTGCTCAGTATAGTGAAGAGAAATAACTGAATATTCTAACTTGGATGATAACAACAGAGACACTTTTAACACCTGAGGTTACTGAATTTCAGTTGGACATCATACTTGTCTGAAGTGTTCACAATAAGATACTTAGTGTTCACTATATACGTAGTAATGGTTCAAGCAAGTGAAGCTTCTGTCTTGATAAATTGTTTTCCCTGCTTTTGTGTGTTTCCTCTGGTGAGTGAATAAAATACACCCTGCACAATACTGATGTGAAGAACATTTAAGCAAAAAAAAATTATTTTTTTTTTACTCAGATTCCTATTAAGTCAGCTCTGTTGTTCAGGCAGGGATGAGAAAGTGTCTGGCATGTCTAATTTTTGATCATGTTGAGTATATTGTGTATCTTTTCACTGTACAGTCTAGTGGATGTTGTGTGCTGACGACAAATGTTATTAGTATTTGAAGGATGTCCCCTTTAACTTTTCTTGTGCAGTTGCTTAATAAAATGTAATTGTCCAGCATTTCTTTACTGCCTTATTGTTTCAGACTGCCAATTGGTCTCCCAGCTATTTCTCGCAGTGGTTTGATTTCCACACATCTGAGTGTGAACGGCTGGAACTGATGGGTGGGGCACTACAATGCTATGAGCAAATGGTACGACAGCGTGGACAGACTCAGTTCCACAGCATTTTCCCCATTATGACATCAATATTAGAAGCAGGACTGAAACACTGCACAGAGAAGGCATGAATGTCATGCGTCAATGATGTTATGTATTTGTAGATTTAATGATGAGATTGTGGTATATGCAGTTCAGTTAACAGTTGTAAAATATATTGTTGCACACAACCAATAAACCCATACTGTGATAGAATGAAAGCCAGTGAAATGATGTTCACAATTGTTTGGTTTTGAATCTTTGTAACTGATTGCTCGAAAACCCTTCACAACACCAAGTGTGCTTTCAGGTACCTCAGAGGGATGCTAAAACACATCTATTCTAAAGACTTCTAGAAACTTTATGTCAAGTTTAGAGTACCTGAGCTTAATAGTGTGTATGCCATGCACAAAAAGGGTCCCACAGTAGTGTTCTGTAACACACACTTCCTGTCTGTGACTGATAAGCTGATTCTGAAAAATTGTAATTAATTGATTGCAAGCTTCCATCTCCGTCAACTCTGGATGTGATCGAATCTGCTGTATATAACACTGGATCTACTACCAGTTGTGAACAATTTAAAACTTTTTTTTTAAATATATATTTATTTGAGAGTTATTATATGGCATCAATGAAATGTTATTTGTACAAAAATGTAAAGGACTGTAACAAGACTGGCATCATCATTAACAAAGGGCTCACATTGTCAAATACTGAAGCAACTCTCTTGACTAATTCATAGTTTGCAATATTGTGTATCTGGTACTACCATATCACGTTGAATATCACCAAGTTTGGCACACCCTGCAAGAAAACATAAATTACATAATCAAATAAAATGCAAGACAATTTTATTTGCCAATTACAAAGCTTCACCCTGTTGCAGGAGAGTCACTAACATACCTGAAAGTGCCATTGCATGATCAAATTCACACTTAAGAATATCCAAAACTTCCTTAACTCCTTCTTGTCCTGAAGCGGCCAAACCCCATATTGCAGGCCGCCCAATAAAAACCATTTTTGCTCCAAGGGCTAATGCTTTGAATACATCAATTCCTTCTCGAACTCCTCCATCGAGGTAAATTTCACACCGATCATTTACAGCATGCACAATCTCTGGTAAAACTTCTATCTGTGAAGAATTACAGATTAATTTCCTTCAGAATCGTTTTGCACTCAGTATTTCCACATATTTCACAAATTTCATATAAAGATAAAGAAGTATGCATATTTTGAAACCACAACCTTTATTCTGTTTATATTACAAAAGTTTGAAGGCTGAGACGGAATGAGAGAATGCAAGACAGTGTATCAGAATGCTTGCTTTTGTTACCAAGAATCACTCTACAACTATATAATCTCTGGTTTTTATGTTGTGCGAATATAAAATAAGAAGCAATGAAAAACTGAGGATGTAAGAGCAGCGCGTACAGTTGGATAGTTACCACCTTTATGATCTGGCCTCAGTATGTGGTGCTCATCTCCATTCCCTGTGACTCCACAAGAACTCATGTTCACAGTAAACTCACCATTCACCAGCCAAAAAACATCAACTTCTAGCAGTTGCCATGTGCTACATATTGAAAATCTCTCCCACAGACATTGCATCTTCAGAGACAAGCAGTTCCTCTTCCCATATGCCAAGGTATTCACAGGCAAAAACTACTCTCACACCTGCTGACCATCCACTTCCTCCACTACTGGAACATTTAAACCATATCCTCTGATATGACTGAGTGCCTCTCATTGTGCTGTGTAATGGATAGGAAAATATTCCTAAGTGGTGTTCTGCCATCTATCTAACCTATGTAGCTCTTTGTGATACTGTTTGTATCTCCATGGAAGACATAGGTGCAAGACATACCAGTGACCTGACCACCAGTGTAATGAATTGTCAGTTACCAATTTCATTGCAATGACTTCTCCGCTTTCTACGGGGGTTGCTCAGAAAGTAATGCACGTCTTTTTCTTCTACAATTCTTTATTGAGCATAATGAGAATTACACACATGGAAGAATGGTGTTTTTATCTACATACCCTATTTTTCCAAGTAATCTCCATACCGTTCTATGGCTTTCCTCCAGTGTGAAACAAGGGCGTGTATGCCCTGTCAGTACCATCCTTATCCTAGTGGCGGAGCCAGTGTTTCACTGTGGGAATCACCTTCTCATTGTCCTCAAAATGTCGTTCATGTTTGGCATCCTTTAATGGCCCAAACAAGTGGAAGTCCAAGGGGGCTAGGTCAGGGCTGTCAGGTGTGACAGCCATGGATGGTCTCCCTGACCGCTGCAAATCGTGGAGCTCCACTGAGCTGCCTTATGATAACGTCACTCTCTGTGCCCAGCGACTGACTGTACTTCTGTTGACAGCAGGTGCTCCATAGACTTTGCACAAGCGTTTGTGAATATTTCCCACAGTTTCTTTCTTTGCAGTAATGCAGTCAATGACAGTACATTGCTTGTAATATACATCACCTACAGACGCCATTTTGAAACTGTCGTGCAGCTACGCTGTCTGTCGGAAGTGACGGGAACTTGGCACGCTGACTCAGGATACTTCAAATAATACATACGTAATGTTTCACATTTGTAGAATTGTTTTCGGCTGAGAAAAAAAAATGTGGTGCATTACTTACTGGGCAACCCTCGTTTGCGTCTGTGTGACCAGAAGCCAGCTATGCACCAGGACGAATTGCTGCTGCTGATCAACATTCAGGGACCAGCTTTACTAATCAATTGCAGAGCATGCCGTTCAGCATAATGTTTTTGGCTTTAGTAACTATCTAGTTTCCAGAAAGGACCACATTTTCCACCTGGACTGTTATTCACCACAGTTGTGGTTTCGGCTTACAGTGCCATTTTCAAATTATAGCTCACCTTGAAGAGCATCAGTGCATCATTCCTATAAATAGGACATTGTTCTTGTGTCATCCGTGTTTAAATATTTCATGCATATAATAAGACAGGAGTCTTTGTCATTTATATAAACAGATATAGTACTGTGTGTAGTAACTGCCATTGAATATGTGCCATCTATGCTCATACTTCACACCGCACATACACCAGGTGTGACATTTGAAAGCTCTATACACGATGCAAATTATGTACACAAATGTCATGGATTATTATATAAATGATGAAGGCTCCTGTTTTATTATATGCACGGAGTAGTTAAACATGGATGACACAAGGATAGTGTCATCTTAACAGGAATGATGCATTTATGCACTTCGTAGTGAATTATCTCTTGATAATGGCATTATAAGTTGACAATGCGATTGTGATGAATAAATACATTGAATACCAATCCAGACAGAAAATGATCTCCTTTCTAAAATAGTGCAAGACCGCAGACACAAATAAACAGCAAATAATATCTAGATTCCCATTCCCATAGCAGCTTTACAGAATGGCACAGATGAGAACAACCGCTCTCATATATTGTTTGTTCCTGCAACCCCACTGCTTTCAGTCTTCACTATCAGCTACCATGTGCCCTTCAGGTCCTTACATATTTTCAGACATTTTATTTGTTTAATAACATACTGTTTGCAAGGTATTTACACCAAACAGTAATAGAATAAATTTTTTTAAAAAATATGTTAGTTTCTGCTCCCGTCCAAGCTGTACAGGTTCTGGTACATTTCTATTCCCTTAGCTCAGCTATTTCTTCCTTTATTTACCCTTCCACTCATTAAGTATCCTTCTCTCTGCTTCGCTGTGAAGGTGGTATGCATTCCCCTGTGTGCACCAACATGTTCCACAGCTCTATGGTTTTTTCTAGCCACATCCCTCTCTGTTCCCCCTTCCTGCCCTCTCCTGTGCCTACACCGCTTGCTCAAGGCAAAACTGCAATATGTCATCATTAGAGTGCACCATCAGGAAGTTTTATATGATTATATAGGACTGTTGTGCCACTGAAAAATATCCTGGGCAAATGTAAAATTTTTGAAGTCTCCCTTGGCCAGTGCAGATCCAAGACAAACCACAGCAGGCTCGTGCACAATGTCTGTGGCAGATGTCAAGGGGACAGGATTGCCCATACTGCAAACAGTGTGACACATAACCGAGGCCACTGCTACACTTCGCTCGAGTGAGGTGTGTGAATTGCCAATGCAGCAGTATGACCTCACTTGGAAGGGAACATGTCATTACGTCAAGCAAGCACAGTGGAGTAACAACACACAAATCATACACAAGAATAACTTTCAGCCCACTGACACTGCAGAAAGTAACAAACTTAAAGCTTGAAATGAAATGAAAGGTTGGAACACAGTGGTGAGGTAAAAAATGCTGTCAGGTCCAGAAAACTAGGTCACCTTCATTCATTCTCACTAAGGGATATCATCTTTACTCCCAACAGACAGCTACAAATACTCAGGCCTTTGAGCCCTTCCTTTATTCAGTTGCAGTGAGTCAGTTCCAAAGTAGAACCTGTGATATGCAGACTACCGTTCACCAGATGACTTCTACCTTTCAGCCAGCAGCCAGTCCAGCCAGTTGGACTTGACCACTGTGAGCTGCTGATGTGGAGACTTGTAGCCTTCTATTACCTGCTCACTGAGGAGAGGCTACAAACTGATATCGACTGGCACTCTGTCAAAATTTCACAGTAGTGGTGAAGTGTGCTAGCTGTTCCTGCCCACCCTCCCCCCACTCCCACTCCCCACCTTGCATCTGCGAGCAGACCCTAGTTTCCATGGCCTCTGGTGGAAAGGCTGTGACTTAACTCAGCCATCACTGTCCTGTACAGAGCTGCTGCGAGCTTATGCTGGGACATCATCTTCGGTGTCCACAAATGTGCCCCTAGTAAACAGTGCTATCTAGCTGTTTGGTGTTACGATGGGTTGAGTAAAACCTGCCACTTGCCACCTGGCCTTGTGCAGCACCACTTTTGCTGTGTTAACATCCGTGCCATGCAGATACCCTCAAGCCTACTCAGGTGAAAGCATCAGCACGTTCCAATCCTGTGTGCTGCTTCTGCTGCCATCACCACTGCCACAGAGGAGATGATTCAAATTGTAAAATCAAAATTATAATTGTGTAAACTGCTAATGCTGTCTCATTAGCGCCCCTGGGAGCCTGACAGGCCCTCGCTACTGCACTCCACATTTAGTCATCCTGCACCTGTAGGGGTCACATGCCACTGACCCCTACAGTTCAAAAGCTCAATTGGTAATCTTCATTTTTGATATGTTTGTCTATTGCCCACTGACTTGTCTATTCTATGCCCAGTGATCTCTCCACATACAGATCAGAAATATTTGCTTACAGCTTTTTTGATTTTTACATTTCAGTGGTATCGTATTTCATAGCACACTTTACCAAAACTTTCATGTGGTGCTCATACAATAGTCTACATCTACATGCATATGGGACACGGCAGAGGAAACCACATACCATTACCTGTCATTTCCTTTCCTATTCCACTCACAAGTGGAATAAGAGAAAAACAACTGTCTCTGTACCTTCATGCAGCAAATGCCTGTCCTCTATTCTCGACTGTGTTTTGTGAAAAGAATGTTGTCTCCTCTCTAGAAATTCCTATTTGAGTTAATGAAGCGTCTCCATAGCACATTGATCAAAATTACCGCTAACAAATCTAGCAGCAGACCTCTGAATTGCTTGAATGCTTTCTTAAACCTGAAATGGTTTTCTGTACAAGACAGTGTATGATATTCTCCTTATTATCTAACATGCAGTCCTCAGAGAAAAAATTTGAGAGTAGGAATGTAGGCAAATTTTTGCTTTGCGTGACTGCTGTCTGCACCATCCCGTGGAACTAATAGCATTGTTATCAACCTCGAGCCCCAAATAAGCTACTTCAAATTTATTAACTGTGAATGTGTTAAAATTACAGAAATTTCAGATAGTAATGAGTTTTTATTTTCAAAACTCAAATAAAAGAAAACAATATGAATTTTATTATCAGAGGAGATTACATAAGTCCCTAGCAAATTATTGTAGTTTATTTCTTTAACACACACAACCCAGTGGAACAGGACTAATAGATACACAATGCATCTAGAAAGTGTATCTAGATATTATCAGCATCATTAATTCACACTTATTGTTTTGAAAAACATTAAGAACACACTAATTAATTACAAGCATGGCAACTGAATGAGAGACAACTGCTATGTTAGGTAGAAGGTACAGCTGTCACCATGGTGAATGTCAGATTACTGTTAAGTTGACAGACCTCATTTTGGTCGTCAACATGACTGTCAAGGGCAGGATGCACGACATGTACAAAGCCAGAGGGTGCCTTAAGCCACTATTACATGATGCGCCTAAACCATACACCTATTCACCGGTGCCCGAAGCATGCATATCTGTAACTACAGACTGGTTCATGTCGACATATTACACCATCCATGTGGGATATAACTGGCACACATGCACAGTAGACGGTAATAACACACGAAACACAAACAAAACTGTCTGATCTCTTGAAAAGTCATTCGTTCTACCATGCGAAACACAAAGGAGACCGCGTGATGTATTGGAATGTCATTCACTCAAATTATTTTGGTGAGCTTAAGTTTACTATTTCATAAGAAATTGTTTTTTATCATTATTTATTAAGCAATTGTTATTCTCATATGTTGGTTACCACTGTTCTGAATCACACACTCAACAGTTAGTTTTATATTACAGTGTTTGGTTACACAGGTCTCTGCCCAAACTCTTTGCCTTTACAAATGTCTGCTTGTGTCTGTATATGTGCGGATGGATATGTGTGTGTGTGTGTGTGCGAGTGTATACCTGTCCTTTTTTCCGCCTAAGGTAAGTCTTTCCGCTCCCGGGATTGGAATGACTCCTTACCCTCTCCCTTAAAACCCACATCCTTTCGTCTTTCCCTCTCCTTCCCTCTTTCCTGATGAAGCAACCGTGGGTTGCGAAAGCTTGAATTTTGTGTGTGTATTTGTATTTGTTTGTATGTCTATCAACATACCAACACTTTCGTTTGGTAAGTTACATCATCTTTGTTTTTAGATATGTATCTAAATTTACATTTATACAGCATTTTGCACATGGAAGACCCACTTGTTTTTGAAGCTATTGCCCTGGCAGTGACAGTAAATCTTTGGATTAGGGCAGAACGATGATGAAAATGAAAAGCCAGATGTTGTTGGGTCTGACCCTGACTGAAAAGAAGGGATGAAGGCAGGAGAATATAATCACTTCTTATGAAAATACTGATGCCCCAAGATCTGCAAGAATTTGGAAACTTCGTGAGGACGAACCTGGCCTGTTTCAAGAAGCTGTTGTCTATGATAGAAGATGAAATTAGCAAGTGTGACGCAGCCATGAGAGAGGCTAGCTCACCTTCTTGAAAGTAAGAATTAAATATATGTTTATATGTTTTGTGATCATACCAGTGTAGACCACTGATGAAATATCAGTACATGCCCTGTTATGTTCCAGGCTGATTGTAATGTTACAGTTCCTGGCAACTAGAGAGTCTTGTAAGAGCCTGGCTTTTAGCCACAGACTCACACAGCCTACCATTTCAGAAGTTGGTGTGGATGTTTGTACTGCAATTTGCAACTCTTTAAAGGACCAGTACATAAAGGTGCACGTGTGTTATTTTTCCATGTCTGAAATATACACTCCTGGAAATTGAAATAAGAACACTGTGAAATCATTGTCCCAGGAAGGGGAAACATTATTGACACATTCCTGGGGTCAGATACATCACATGATCACAATGACAGAACCACAGGCACATAGACACAGGCAACAGAGCATGCACAATGTCGTAACTAGTACAGTGTATATACACCTTTCGCAGCAATGCAGGCTGCTATTCTCCCATGGAGACGATCGTAGAGATGCTGGATGTAGTCCTGTGGAACGGCTTGCCATGACATTTCCACCTGGCGCCTCAGTTGGACCAGCGTTCGTGCTGGACGTGCAGACCGCGTGAGACGATGCTTCATCCAGTCCCAAACATGCTCAATGGGGGACAGATCCGGAGATCTTGCTGGCCAGGGTAGTTGACTTACACCTTCTAGAGCACGTTGGGTGGCACGGGATACATGCGGACGTGCATTGTCCTGTTGGAACAGCAAGTTCCCTTGCCGGTCTAGGAATGGTAGAAAGATGGGTTCGATGACGGTTTGGATGTACCGTGCACTATTCAGTGTCTCCTCGATGATCACCAGTGGTGTACGGCCAGTGTAGGAGATCGCTCCCCACACCATGATGCCGGGTGTTGGCCCTGTGTGCCTCGGTCGTATGCAGTCCTGATTGTGGCGCTCACCTGCACGGCGCCAAACACGCATACGACCATCATTGGCACCAAGGCAGAAGCGACTCTCATCGCTGAAGACGACACGTCTCCATTCGTCCCTCCATTCACGCCTGTCGCGACACCACTGGAGGCGGGCTGCACGATGTTGGGGCGTGAGCGGAAGACGGCCTAACGGTGTGCGGGACCGTAGCCCAGCTTCATGGAGACGGTTGCGAATGGTCCTCGCCGATACCCCAGGAGCAACAGTGTCTCTAATTTGCTGGGAAGTGGCGGTGCGGTCCCCTACGGCACTGCGTAGGATCCTACGGTCTTGGCGTGCATCCGTGCGTCGCTGCGGTCCGGTCCCAGGTCGACGGGCACGTGCACCTTCCGCCGACCACTGGCGACAACATCGATGTACTGTGGAGACCTCACGCCCCACGTGTTGAGCAATTCGGCGGTACGTCCACCAGGCCTCCCGCATGCCCACTATACGCCCTCGCTCAAAGTCCGTCAACTGCACATATGGTTCACGTCCACGCTGTCGCGGCATGCTACCAGTGTTAAAGACTGCGATGGAGCTCCGTATGCCACGGCAAACTGGCTGACATTGACGGCGGCGGTGCACAAATGCTGCGCAGCTAGCGCCATTCGACGGCCAACACCGCGGTTCCTGGTGTGTCCGCTGTGCCGTGCGTGTGATCATTGCTTGTACAGCCCTCTCGCAGTGTCCGGAGCAAGTATGGTGGGTCTGACACACCGGTGTCAATGTGTTCTTTTTTCCATTTCCAGGAGTGTATATGTGCCAATCAGAGTTTTGCAGTCCTCATCTATCGCATTGGGCGAACCTGCGCGGACTCTCTCGCCTTCATTGCCAGTTTCTCTTTCCTGGCATGCTGAAATAAAGCAAGAGAGAGAATCAAATCAAACTTGAACTTTCATAAACTAAAGCATTAGAATATACATTGCATATGCATGCAATATGCATACAATGCAATGTTATATGCATATTACTCGGAAGTACACAATTGCCAACGTACCTTATTACAATACAGTGGGTCATACATACACCTTTCCTCACTGTATGCTTAAATTAAGACCCTTAATACCTCTTTTCTTCATTTCAGTTCTTTTATGAAGAAATCAACAGAGAAAATGCTTTCACAAACAGCTAGTGTAAAAGAAAGTCCTCTGGTCACAAAAAAAAATCTGCACGCAACATGAAAATCTGAAATAATAAACAAATTACAAACAGAAAGCACTGCGGCACCCCCTTCTAGGCATGCACGAGCTGTTGCTGCTTAGTGCACATGCGTGGATTGATGACAGTTTATGACTGCTCTATTCTAGCATGTGGATAATGTGTCTGCTTATTTTCACAGTTTCACCCATTCTACTGTCAGATGGCTGTCATACTAGACCAGTACTGTTTGCAGCAGATCGTCTTGTAATACCCCTTTTAGACAATATCCAGAACCATGTATCACTGTATCTCCGCAGCCATATGGGCACTGAGCTCTTTGCATGCCACCACATCAAGAGTGTGTAGTGAGTACACATCAACTGCCACAGGTATGACTGGTCATCATCGACTATAATAGATTGTAGCATTGGATAGAGAAGCCACAGTCCAAAACATCATTTGCCATTTCAGTGCTGTTCAACACCAAATCCCAGAAAGATGCAGCTCTCTGACTTTCATCTGAGAAAACAGGAAGCAAGGAAGAAGGTAAATATTATCTGCAGAGGACAACAACTATGCCGCTATGATATTCCAAAATACCTGGGAGTAAAGTTTGATTGCAGTCTCACATTCCGAGATCGTTGCCAAGAAACGAAGTTAAAAGTATCTGGCCAGAACATCATCTGTAAGCTTACTGGCACTGCCTGGGGCTCACAGCCAAATGTGTCCCTACATCTGCACTGGCAGCATTCTTCTCTGCAGCAGAATACACAGCACCAAAATTAGGAGATTGATCCCAGACAACCTCTGCCTCTGTTTGGATACAAACCACGAAAAGCTGGGTTGAGATTAAATAGGAGCTTCATATGCACAAAGTCAGCAATTTACAGCACCTGGAATTTGCCAAATGCAGCTATGAGGAAATTCATTAATCAAAAGGGGTGGGAGAACATCAGAGAGAAGTCTGCCGTGAGCTTTCATCTGCTGTACATGACACAGAAAACACTAAATTGATTGAATGTAGGAGTGTCCTGATGCAAGGCGAATGTCAGGAAGTGGGGCTTCATGAGTGAAGTTGAATGCTATGAGTGTGGTGACGAGCCCTGCCTCTGCTTACCACATGAAGAGATTAGCATGGGCACAGGAACACCATCACTGGAGCTCAAAATATGGAAAAAAAAGGCTGTAGGCTAAGTATAAATTGAAAACCATTTGAGGGAATGCATCTCACTTGCCATTAGTTCACCATTCAGACAGGTAGTAGAAATATTCTCAACTGGAGATGTATAAATGGGATGAATTTGAACCTCAATACATGTGCCATCATCTCTCACGGGCAAGTAGCACAGAAAATTTACTCTCCAATCATGCTGATCTGTACATCCACCTATGGCAGGCTGTTTCAATGCTGCCATATAGGGCAAGGGTACCTGCCTTCCCCCATCTCATTATGCTCTTAGACAGGAACAGGTAGTGTCCTTCCTGCTAGACAGCTGTATTGTATGCAGGCTGTGCATGCGCGAGCTGCTTGGGCACCCACGGGCTCCTTATTTGGGCATTGGTATACAATTGCACTGCACACCAGTACCCATGTCTGCCCAACTGCCCCTGGGTGGGCACGCAGGCTGAAACAGCCTAGCCTATTGTATTCTACGGGAGACCTTTATCTGCAGCAAGACAGTGCATCACACCATCATTCTCAACTGGTACATGTAGCCTCATAGCGAGCTGAATCTGCACAGGGGGCAATATTTTGTGTACAGAGGTCAGCACTAGGGGGCTCCTGCTGTTCTCTGACAGCGACCAGTGCTACCTAGCCATGTGCTGCATGTGTGTCATGCTCTCGGAGGTGAGGCACCACAGACACTAAAGATCACATGGATAAGAGACCATCCAACTGCAGTTCTAACCGAGTTCTTGCCCATTTGTTGTGTAGCTCCAGTTAGCAGCAGTTGAAGATGGTCATAGTGCAGTCACAACTTTCTCTATGAAAGTGGAATTGACTTCAAGACTTATGTTTATGTCTGTATAGTGAACTGTTAAAGTGTGTAACTAATCCTGGCTTTTCCAAGGACTTGTATAAGATTTCAAAAAGTATGCTAAGTACGAAAGTTGAACAGAATGCAATATTTCTCTTGATGATTGTGTTCTCTCATTCTTTTGATTTCTGCCTCAGGACCCACACACCACATATACGGGACGCTGTACTTTTGGTGAAGTGACTTACTTGGTCACTTCTGTATACAAATAGTTTGAGGAAAATCCCCAAACATGCAGGTGTTTGAACCCAACTTCAACCATTTGCCATGAGTTTCAGGCAGTGCTTGACTGGTCATGTGTCGGGAGTGAAGTCTGTGCCATGACAAGTAATTGTACTCATGACAGCAAAAGGGCATGCTACATGTTACTGGCTAGGTATGTATAACTCAGGTGCTCATGAGTGTAGAATGACATTGGAAATAGCAACACATTTTAATTTACAAAAGTGTAATGTGAAATTACAGCTGATATATCTCAAGAACACATTCAGTTTTTAAGAGGTGCTATTGTCAGTAGAGAGCATCTCCAGTGACATATAAAACTGTATGAGAATGTGTCACAGACAAACTTTAAAATAAGTAACTTGAGTTTGTGTAAGGATCTATAAAAACGTTCACATTAGGAAATGCACTCAAATATGTAGACTACACAGAAATATGATTAATTTATTAGACATAAATACTTGAAAGACTCACAGGTGCTGGAGTACAGTCTAGTTGTCGAGCTCCATGGTTGGAAACCTGTATTGCATCTACACCACTGTCAACAGCCATAACTGCATCCTCTGCTGTTAAAATTCCTTTCACTACAATGGGCAATGATGTGATGCTGAAAATCCAAACAAGTTGTAATCAGGCTAGTAAATGTCATTCACACATTATGAAGCTAGCAGTGTTATGCAATTACGGTGCGAAGCAAAAAGGTATGGGGAGTTCATAGAGTTGGTAGTGCCATTGGCTACGCGGAATGGGTAGGTATGAGAAGAGAACGAATGACTGTTGATGATACTGTTTTGATTATACGGTTGCTGTAGGATACTGTGCATCAACCATTTCTTGTGGAAATGCCTGTAACAACAGATGAGCCATGAGGACACATTGTCGTGTTTTATGATAGTGCACTGCGTGTCATCGTGGGCACATTCCCAGCCATAACTCAGTAGTATGTTGAACTATTTTCACACATATGCATACACAATCATATTTGCCCAGCAATCAAATACACTAATTGTCTCCTGGTGAACTGAAAGAAAATTCAATTACAAAACCTAAAATTGCATCCATATAAAGTGATGATTGTGCAATATTTTGTTTGTGATGACCATCTAACTAAATAATTATTATCGAGACCCTGTGGGTAGTGATATGATGCTGCTGATGGTTGAAGCACACTTTCATCTGTTTAGTCAGACAAGTAAAATGTTCAGTAATGGTGAAATACAGAATTAATTCATTACACAACAAATGTATGTTTGTGTGGTGTGGAATTTGTTAAATGAGAATCTTTGGTGTATGTATTTTCAAGAACAAATTGATACTGCATCATAAGAGTGAGAAACAATACAATGACATAATGATCAATGTCTTCACTGCAACTCATACTTTTATTTCCATGTACTGGATATGTTTCAAACTTTACATAATAAGGTGGCACACATGGTGAAGCAATAAACAAACATTATGGAAAGAATTAGAGAGAATCATATTAAAATGAACTGATGACAGAAAAGATGATTTTCAATATTCTCAAAAAACAAATGTTTGTCCTTCATCTACATTACACATAGTAATGAGAAAAAGCTTCACACTAAAACACCTTGCTGCTGGAATTCATAAGTGGTTTCAAAGTTCCTTTTGGTGAAACCTAATAACAAATGTTAACAACATCAAATCTGAAAGCGCGTGTAGACCAAGGTTTTCATCTGCTATATTTTATTTTAATTAAGACACATATAACAAATATTTCAAATTGTTATATATGATTTGAAGAAAAAAAAAAAAAAAACTATTGTGTCTGCCATAGCAGCAGCACTGCAAACAACTTACAACTTGCAGTTACATGACTATCTCCCACTGCTGGATGTCCCACAATTTTGATAAAGATTAGAGTTTAATATAACTTGAACAGACATAATCACTTACTTGAAAATTTAGATGGTGCTATATTGTGGAAACTGCTTTTCTTATAAACTTATATAACAAATTCAGAATGCCCTCTTTAACTTGAACTCTACTTTTCGTGCACGATGTTTTGTACTGCTAATGGCAATGTGAGATTGAACAGAAAGTATCCAAATTTTACGGGAATGCATTGGTATGAGCCAAAGATAAACAGCAAAATACAATCACACAGCCTTACTACAATGTGGGGCCAGAACAAAGCTCTGACTGTGATAAATTTTGGATCGATTATAAAACAGCTGCTAAATTTATTTCTGAAAGAGATGTGGTTACAAAAAAAGTGTGAGAATGTTTATTCAAAACAGCAAGTTCCCAAATTTAATTGATTAACAGTGATCAATGCTTCTGCACTGTTAACTCAACTAAACACTTTACAATTTATTCCCAAAGAACAACAAACAGAGTTGCAAAATAACTTGCCTTTTCAGCCACTTAACATCATTCCAAGTTAATGATGCATCAAACATGTTTTTGACATATTCATTAATCCCCGAGCCACCAGATGACTGAACACTGTCAGCAAACACTCCTCTAAAGTTAGCCAACCTGAAACCGAGAAACAAGTGTGAAGAGGTATTGTTCAGCAATTTTGCAGAATTAAACACATTTCACTGAATTGAAGTAGTAGCATAATTATATTTGATAAAACCAATATTTAGCAGCATATTATCTATATCTTTATTTGAGTCAAAATAAAATGAGTATTACATTGACAATTTTATGAACTGAAAAAAAAAAAACATTACAAATGCATTGCAGCTGTCTATAGCAAAGACAGAAGAAGACGAAAGGCAGGTTAACACACGGAAATGGAAATGCTGTGTGGCTAGGGCCTCCCATCGTGTAGACCATTCGCCTGGTGCAAGTCTTTCAAATTGACGCCACTTCGGCGGCTTGTGTGTTGATGGGGATGAAATGACGATGATAAGGACAACGCAACACCCAGCCCCTGACCGGAGAAAATCTCCGACTCAGCCGGGAATCGAACCAGGGCCGTTGGGTATGACATTCCATCCCACTGACCACTCAGCTATCAAGGGCGGACAGATTAACACATTAATGGCAGTAAGAACTTATTTTGGTTTCTGCTGACAACAGATTTTCCTCACCCTACTTCAGGGTTGCTACACTGCAATAATGACGTAGTGTACTTGTCACCTTGCCCTCGAGTTTCTCTATCCTGTGCTCTTCACAGTTTTTCTAGTTAAGTTAGTCCTCTTTAATTTAAGACCACTATCTAGACTTCTGGACAATTACAGGAAGAAAAGTATTATGGATAGATGACTAGAAAGTTTGAGCTATTCAGTGCAATCATAAGCGTTTGAGAATAAGCATGGGTGGAAAAACGGGCAATACTGCAAAGAGCTGTGGTCCAGAAGGAGGACAAGTTAAACAAACAAGACAGCAACTGCAAATTTCTGTTTAAGGGGCATTAAACCTCAGTCTTCCTGCAAATGAAAATTTATTTTTTGTAAAATCAGATTAAACAATATTAAGTCAACTTGTAAACTACTGTATCTAGAAATAATATGACAAGACTGCCATGAACTGCACGTCCAGGTACACCAGTTTCTTGATGTTTGCCAACAGTGATACATCATTCTTCACTGGACTTCACCACCTCGTGCATGGGTGGGTGCTAAAAAGTCTTCCAAGCAACTTGAATGATGTAAATGACTGAACGTTAAACCTTCTGTATTCATACGTTCTCTTGCAAAAACAGTACAAAGAGAGTTGCTGATTTTCTTTTTTAAACTGATGTTGCTTGGACAAAATCAAGACAAGAATTTTATCTACACAAGCCAATTTGATGGTCATTTGTCATGGTTTCTATTCCAGCCATGATCTGTTCTCTTTTTCTGCTTGTCTTCTAGACACCTTGAATCCATGATACCAAGAAACAAATGGCCCCATACAGCAGCCAGAAACACTCACCCATCCTGCCTTGAAGATGTGATAGGTTCAAGATATTCTCCCAGCTGCCCAAACCATAACAATGTCTCCCACAGTGGGATGCGCCGACACATACTTACCAATAAACATCACAAACATCTTTCTTTGTCAAGGAAGCCTGGAAATATGATATATCATTTCATAAAAATGTCATATCACACTTCACTATCCGTCCATCGTGTTCTGTAGATCCCATCAAGGAGGACAAGCTTTAGGGATGTGAAATGAGTCAAGGTCAACATTAAAATAAGATGAGCAAATTTTAGAACCTCAATTTGTATACTTTGTTAACAATAAACTGTCACTGTACTACGTAATGTTGTTATGATTATACCAGCTAAATGTAATCAAGTAAATTGGAAAGAAAGCTGCTACCAAGAAAAAGCTTCTGCCTCCTCAGCTATAATAAATAGCTGTTTATTATGTGTTGTCAATTGCATAATATTTACTTGATTGTACTGATGCTTTCCAAAGGAAATATATACATATGTAAATACTGAGTTCTGTTGCAAATACATTAATACTCATCATGTAGCTTTTGCTACTTGCCATGTTGCTACCAGAACTCTTCAATCCATGAATCTATATAATCAAATAATCTGTGAAAAAGTGTGGCTAGTGAAATATGTTTTTAATTTTCTTTTGAGCAGGTAGGATTCACAGTTTCTTGCTTTATGTTAGATGGGAGCTTGTCAAATACCTATGTGCTGAAGTTCATCACTCCACTCGGAACCCTAGACAAGAATGCAAGTCTTCATGAAAATTATTTTTGTCTTTTGTGTACATCACAGTTCAGTTCAAAACTGATTTTTATTGTTAGCAACAAAATTGATTGTATGAAGTGAGTGTAAGAATTCCAATATCCATTAAAACCTTTGCAAGAAGTATCATTGTCTTCCTTACAGACTTACTGCTCACTTCTGCAGAATAAGCATTTTATTTAATGTAGGCGCACTGTCCCAGAAAATAATTCTTTAATACATCAAGGAATTTAAGTATGCAAAATAAGCCACCACCATTGTCCCTAGCTCAACAAAGTGAGAGATGCTTCTACATCCAAAACATGCTGAACTGAGATTCTGTGGGTTTTAGGCTTTTTCCCACTAGAACACAAGGAGTTTTTCCTGGTGTTTATTTTGATGTACAGCTATTAATGTCTACTTCTGGTGCTATTATTGCTTGTTTGAAATCGGCATGGTACGAGTCTTTGGAAGATTAAGATTTGAACTGTTCATTGTGAACTACTTGAAGGCCTGTCCAGTTATCATCAGAAATGTGTCTGGGGTTCTGGTTAATATGCATGTCATCAGCAAATAGTGCAGGTTTGGAACTGCACTTTAAACTCTTTGGAAGTTCATTTATGTAGGTTAAGAACAAGAGTGGGCCTAGTACTGATGCTTGTGGGGCCCCACATATCATTTTCCTTGTTTCCATTCAATTTTGCCCTTATTTGTTTCAGTGGGAAACAAGGCTCAAAATTCTGTAGAAATATGTGTAAGAAAGAGTTAAAATATTTTCCATCAACCTTATCTGCCCCATAATTTTTGTCTAAACACTGCAATCAATTTATAGTTCATGATTCTGCAATACAACGGGTCTCTTCTGGTATCTATGCCTAACTGGTCAGTATATTTTATTGTTAACATTTGACAACCATAGTCAAACAAACCATTGACAACTGGTGTTACATGTAAATCACAGTAACTTAT
Source organism: Schistocerca piceifrons (assembly GCF_021461385.2). Lineage (NCBI taxonomy): Eukaryota > Metazoa > Arthropoda > Insecta > Orthoptera > Acrididae > Schistocerca > Schistocerca piceifrons. The sequence continues at coordinate 335,210,512 of NC_060145.1, forward strand.
TGGGTCTAAAAAGAACTTGTCCATGGGTGGTGTACTATGTCCTTCAATCCATCCCAAGACTTCAGTGTGGCAAATAATCCAAAGCTGGATATCAACAACTGTAGATGCCTTTGATCAGTACTTTCTGACAGAAATCAGCCTTAAGGTCTCTACAAACTATAATTCTACAATCAGCTTGTGCTTTATCACATACCTGCACATAGGAAAAAATTCCACGTTCTGCAAACAAATAGTTTATTCATGTTTTTGCAAACAAATAGTTTATTCATGTTTACCAAACATGTTTCACCAGATCATTCTAGGCATATTCAGGGGTCTACAACATAAAGAAAATTATTTAATTGTACATATTTTGATATGAGATCTGTAGTAATTCTTGGTAGGTCATTTAAATTATCTTACTATTTACTGTGTGGGGTTGCTAGCCCCCAATAGGGCACCTCCTGAGGTGATGGATTGAGGAACACTCACTGGATGTAGTGGGTACCGAGGAAATAAAATAATCGAGGTGGATCAAAACACCCCATGGGTGAGTCAAAAGCTGTGGAGAAGACAAATGTCTCTAGGGGAGGATGGGCATCTAAACTTTATGCCACTTGCCTTCCAGGTTAAGATCTGCGCTGGGATTACCCTCCCCCCCACTCACGCAAAAGATAGATGGGTCAAGACTCTCTACAGAAGCCTCAGAATCATGTCTGTCTCAACTAAAATCAGACACAGTGAGAGACATTGGACTTCTCTTTTATAACCTGGAAGGTAAACAACCTGTACAGGCCAGGAAGTTTGCATAATATGACCAAGGAGTTATAGAAACATAGGCTGAAAGTAGCAGCTCTTCACAAGATTAAATGGAAGGGTACAGGCTTAAAAAAGATTGGCAACGGGAACATTCTGTATGGGGACTGTGGTGAGTGCCATGTATAAGGTGCTGGTATGTATGCACATGACTAATTAATAAAAGCAGTGAAAGAGTTCAAATCCATTAACAACATATTCTCCCACATTACGATCACTTTACACCCGCAAAATAGAATTTTTTCCTTGCTTTTGAAGTGATACACTTGGACTTTTTTCTTTACAAAATAAAAGAAATAACTGCTATGCTTTTTTTGAAGAATTATTTTCTGTGTAAAAAAAAATGGGCTTGTTAAAGTGGGCATCTGAGTTGGAAAAGTTAGAAAACATCATGTCAACACCACTTATATGGTATATCAAACTAGCATTAGCTCTCAATTTACAGATGCTGATTTGAACGGATGTTACCATGATGTTGCACATTATGTTCTTGACATGAGTGGCAGCATGCAATGTGAGTACCATAGCATAATAATGTATCATTTGAAAATGGATACAGAGTGAAAATTGCAATAGTATCCAGAATAAAACAAAAAGGAAAGATAAATGGTGATAGTGTTATCATTTAAAAAATTTCATTCATTTGATATGAATATCAGATTGTTGCGATACGCTCTGTACTTACATCAGGTGTGGAGGAAGAGAGAATTTATTACGAATGTCTGCATCGCGTATTCCAAACATCGGTGCATCAACAGTCAGAACAAGTGCTTTGAAGCCAGCTTTTTCAGCTCTTCTCACAAGATCCTCGGTTACTGCCCTGAAACAAGGAGCAATATTTCCCTAAGTATGTGATATGTGTTTGACAAAAAGAGAAGAAACAAAAGTGCCTGAATTATTCCAGAGAAGTATAGTTTCTTTGCATATTAAATTAAAAATCTTAATATAGCTACGAGAAACACGAGAAATGTATAAGACAAATCTTCTGCTGAAATTTCTATCAAAACTCTTGCTATTTATCTCATATCTAAGAAGAGCCATTATAATTAAATACTGATAGAACTATTGTCAAGAGAAATAATCAAAAAATTATAAATTTTATTCTTTATTAGATCACCAGCAAAATAAATATAGTGTAACTGAATCAAACAAAATTATAAGGCTCAAGAGATACACATTATCCATTATAAAAAGATAACAAGGAGGTGTTCACAAGAATCTCTGCTGTTGCTGTTCTCAGTTTCTTTTCTATGTATGACCTGTTTCTCTTTTTGGATGATTTATCCTTCTATTTTCAAAGATTATTTCCATTTACCAAAGTGTCAATGAATCAGATATCTTCTTTCAATACAATTCATACTAAGTTTTAGCTTGTAACATGTACGACTAACTACACATATTTTCTCATTTATATTCTTTAAAAATGGGAAGGCTAAGGTTTAACATGTCATCAACATTAAACATGGCATACTAGCTCAAATGCACACAGCTAGGGGAGAAAATTAAACATGGCTCTGCAAATTGGATGTTCTGACTTTTACTGTATGCCAAACTCAGGATCATCATTCTGGGATTTGAAATTGGTACCAGTATATATTTTACCAGGTAGTGGATTCTATTAGTTATCCATAAACTCTTAAATTCATCAGTTTTATAAAAATGTGAAAAAAATTATTTTCCACATGTTTTCACTTCTTATCATTTGATTTTCTTATGATCATGCTTTTCATAAAATGTAAATTCCTTTTTTCTATATAAAAAAAGACTTTCTGAAACATATTTGAGTATATGACAGAAATCTGTTATAACTTTTAGGCCACCCCCCACACACTACATTATTATAGATTTGACTGAGGAAGAAAAAAAAAAATTGCTCGCCAAGCAGCAGCTGGAGAACAGACACATATAAAAGTAAGGAAATTTCCAAGATTTTGGAGCCAGTGGCTCCTGATCCTGGCAGAAGGCTTGAAGGAGAAGGAATAAGTATGAAGATAAAGGACTGGTGAGGTTTAGGAAGTGGGGAGAGTTTGAAAAAATTTCCCAGAATCATGGGTTAGGGGAGACTTGTTGGATGGAATGAGAAGGAAGATGGATTTTTGGGGACTGCACCAGACGAGATTTGAAAAGCTAAGAGCATAGAGGTGGAAAATGGGTTAATAAACAAGCCAGAGATTACTGACAAAACTAACAAGAGTTAATAAGAGTGGAAAGCTAAGTACACTATATATGAAAGAGATTGTGGGGAGGGGGTGGGTGGAATAGACATGCCAGTAAAAAGAAGATATAGAAAACTAAAAGGGACTGAAGAAAGAGAATCAAGTAGTTAACTAATGAATACTGCAGAGCCTACAGGACAAAGAAAAGAATAAATCGGTTTTCTGTAACTTGGCAATGTAGTGGCACAATTCTTGATAAATTAGCTCTCTTACCTAAATATACAATGGATAAATCAAGGCACTTTTAAAAACTGTGATTGAATTTTTTAATATTACTATTTTTAGTCTTCTTGATATGTGGTTTTTTGTTGTCTAACAGTTGCAGTGCCAGAGAATATTTCTGTTTTTGACGGGAGAATATGTATGGTCTTTCTATGTATCTAGTATCTTTTAAATCTTTGTGGTCTTGCTGAGATTCACATTAGTTATTACAGTCACCACACATGGAGACATGTATCTCAAAATAATATTAAAACTGACTGGAACAAACACATAATAAGAACTGCACAACTACATAATTTAAAAAAACTTAAAACATGGGCCAAAGTGTTATAGAAAAGATGGAGAAATGTAAGCAGCTTAGGGATGGGTTGCTAATATATGTGACAGTAAGGTGCTTCATTTGAAGTAGGTTAGTTATCTGCATGTTCCATGATCATAGTTGTGACCTCTCTGAGTGATATGGAATGAGTCAGTTTTACTGACTCTGACCAAAGTGGCCAGATATTGTGGTCATATATGTGTAAGTTGTGCTTGTGTGAAACACACACAGTGCTTACAGTTAATTTTATTGTCCATTAAATTCTTTACATCACTGGGTAGGCAGTTAAAGACTTTTATACCTCACTGCTTCCTATGCTGCATTAAGACTGAGTTATGGGTAGTGTGGATCTGTGCTCCTAGTATAATACTTATGAATATTGATGTTGCATCCAAACTGTGATGGATTGTTAACTACAAACGTCATTAAGGAGTAAATGTACTGTGATGCTATTTCAGTTTGCCATATGTAATTCCTTTTTTATAGTGTGTTCCCCTGCCGACACTTGGTAATAGATTTTTTTTTATTTGTCCAGCTGTTAATGGAGTTGTCTATAAGAGCTTCTGTATGGATACCACATATTATCTTTCTTACACAACTTCTGTGCAACAATCACGTTTTTATTCAATGAATTAGCTCAGAATATGATGCCATAAGATGTTAGTCATTGAAAATATGAAAAGTAAGTCAACTTTTTGATATTTTCATCTCCAGTATCTAATACTATCTGTAATGCAAATGTTACAGAACCTAAACATTTAAGATTTGTAACGTATGACTTCCAGTTATAACCAACATAAACACCTAAAAATTTACAGTATTCTATTTCATTTACTGATTTCTCCATTATTTCTAATGGTGTAGTCAGGTCTTGTGCAATAGTGCATTGCATCTATCATATTTTATCTAAATACAGTGACAGTCCATTTGCAGCAAAGGCAGATAGACATGTTACAAATGAAAACAGTAACATTGTGAAACATTAATGCTGTCATTCTTTCAACTGCATTGATGCCATTGTCCATTTACTTCTACCCTGTGCCCATTGTCTACCAATAATCTGTGGCGACACACTTCAGCCTTGGCCAACTCCTCCAGTTTCACCTCTTTAATGTTATATCTAATGCCTGGTTAACTATTTCTGGACAACAACCACGCTATGGCGGGTACATTGGTTTCTGTCAGATCACTGGAGTTAAATGCCATTGGGCATAGCCAGTACTTGAATGGGTGACCGTCCAGATGTGTCATGCAATATTGACAGTTTTCCCCATGCCTTTATGGCAGAGGAGGCAGGAGGGTTGGTGGCATAAAGTCCCCGATCGTCAGTCTCTGCGCCAATGTCATGCATTAAATTCAAACCCTCTCTGCAGTGTTTCATGAAGTGAGGATATGTGACACTCTTAATGGTGATCCACCCATTTAATGGGAATGTTACACTAAGAGGGCTCCTTGGTACTCTTCGAGATGAGTACGCAATGTGCTGACACCAGCCTTCAGCATCTCCATTCTCTCATCATCCCCAACATAAACATGGCACTACACTACAAACACACATTCTTTCCAGCCACTTACACTTAACAGATACTCTGATACATACAACTCTCATCCTTTGTGAAGGAAAGGTGCCTATAGGCATGAAGGATAGGGAATATCTTTCCCATTAACTGGCTGAACCTGCCCTTTGGCGTCTCCCAGCCATTTGTGCCATATGACTTTATATTACTTAACTACTACGGGATGCCTGAGGGCATGTCCAAATAATACAGCCCTATGTTCTCTACTCTTATCTGTCCATTTAATTTACAATATTCATCTAGAATGGAACATTTCAAATGAGCTGACTATGACCACAACTATTTGATGCCTGAGTTCAATTTACTGGATTTTCATTAAAGGAAATAAGGTTAAAATCTGTGCCTGACCATTTCTTTAATCACTTAGGACAAATGCTGTGCTGGTTCCTTTGAAAATGTCCTGGCCACTTTCCTTCTCAGTGCAAGTTCGTGTTGTGTCTCTAATGACTGACTTCACTGCCATGTTAAATCTTAATCTTCCTCTGCATCAACACTGGCATTATTCGTTATTTTTCAAATATACACAATGTCATCAAAATTTCTGTTCATTCCAAAGAGACCAGGTATTTAACTAAAAGTGTGTCAGATCTCCCAGTATTACTCTCCTGGCATTCTATCTATGGGAAAGGCATTCCACTTAGTTCTGATATGCTGGCAGCTAATTTTTATTTTTTATGAAGTGTGGTCCAGGGTTGTTGTCACTCACATTCTTCTTCATCTGTAGAATTATGAGAGCATGCTGAAAACTCTTAAAGCTTTTTAAATAAAACAAATGTTATCAACATTGTATATCTTCTGTCTTCATGTCTACATATTTGCAGCACTCTGGTGCTAGAGAGCTCTGAATGGTAGGGTGTAATATTGTGGTGTGTAATGTATTGTTGTGTGTGAGGCACAATGTGCTGTAATTGTGTTTCAAAGAGAGTTCATTCTTACATGGAGCACCTTCTCCTTCAGCATAACAATGCCAGACCACACAAATGCTGTGTCACCTGCAACAATCCACAACATCCATTCACTGTCATCGATCATCTTCACACAGTTTCAATGTGGCCCCATGCAATTTTCATGTGTTTCCAAAACATAAAGAACATCTTTGAGGACTTCACTTTGATAGTGATGAAACAATGCCAGCAGATGTGAGGTTGTGGTTTTGTCAACAAAGTCAAACATTCTGTAGTGATGGTATCAACAAACTGGTCTCTCATTGTATCCATAAATTGATAAGGACAGTCATCGTACTTTTCTACATAGTGTCATCCATGTACTCTTGTAATCAGTGGCCTCTGGGCACAAGTGTGGCCATGAAAACTGGGTCCAGACTTTTCTCCTTTTCTTACGTATTGTTCTGTCACTGACCTTTTTAAGCAGCCCATAACAAAAGCTCTTTCAGTGACTGGCAGAGACATTTTACACAGTATATGTTAAGACTTCAGTGGTCCTTAACAGTTAATTTCTAAGGGCCTCTAGAGTGATGATTGGCTTTAGTGCTTCCCTTACTTCTTCTTCTTTTTCTTCAGAGTAACTTCACTAACATTGTATAATTTCTGTGAAATCTTCATGACAGAATGCTTGAAACTGCACCTGCACAATAATACCCTGTTCAAGTTAATGCAGTTGTCTTCATTGGCTCATTCCAACAGGAAACAAATCTGTGACACTGATACATTGAGCCTACACTTACTTGGCCACAGTGATATCATACAGAGCATGTTCACTAGAGTGCCTGAAGTCTTTTGGCAACATGTTGTATCTTGACAGTGAAGTGACACAGAAAATAAGGCAGTAGATGGTTATTTGGGTGATATGATGTTTAAAACGGCATCCTTTCAGTGTGACTTAGGTTTCTGTTGCTTGCTTAGAATCATTTCAAGTGAGTAGTGGACAGTTGCTTTAACATAGCTCCTGCTGCACTGTCTTTATTACCCTGATATTCATATGATATTAACCTCTGATAAAAATTTACACTTCTTATAGCCGCCCAGACAGCTGAGTTCATTCCATTTTCCGCTTCTTGGACACAGGGAGGCACAAAAACCCTGTGTTGAATGTGCCCCACAGATTAATTACGGGTACTGGTGTGCCGGCCAGCCTGGATATGGTTTTTAGAAATTTTTCACACCCACTTAACTCTCAGCCCCAGTCTAATACCCATGCAGGCAATTAATCAAACACAAAATAAGTTTTTTAATGACATTTCTGTCTGAAGTAAAAGACATATAGATGAGTGCAATTCAGTTTGAGAACAATGGTTGTAGACAGGTGGCACCTAAGTTGTCTGCTGCAATATACAATATTTAAAAATTATACTCATCTTGAAATTCTTGTTGTTGTGTATAATGACTGAGCCTGTTATCCCGCAATAATGTGGGATATGTTCTCTGCAGAGGCCACGGATTTGGCGAGTTTCACAACGAAATATCTTCCCTGGTAGTGATGATTGTTGTAATGGCATTAATGAAAGAATTATGTTAATAATGACGCTTTGTGCATTTTCAAAATAATAAGACTGGATAAACTAGTAATATTCTTGAATGAAACACTGTTTAAACTTCACACTTCAAAGTCAAAACAGTTCTTGAATTTAACAATTTCAAACATCATTTAATTTTCAGTTAATACATTTTTGATAGCCACAGTGGAGACAAGTTCTTGACCTGACTTCCCATGTCCATCATCCATGAATCCTTCACACATACTCTCCTCAAATTGACTGTCAATAAATTACAGAGTTAACAAAGATGTTACATTTTGGCAGTACAAAGAGTTTCACAGACATCAGTGCAATAGACTGCGATAAACTTTATGCAGGAAATGTTATTCAGATCACAAAGAAATTTTGTTCAGCATAGATGATTGCTGGACACTCTAAAACACTGTGTGTTTCTTTGTTTGTAGCAGATGCACAGATGATTCTTGTGATGAGATCCATTTCAAGCTCCACACCATCACAATACATAAGAAGTTTCATGACTCCCCACAGAAAAAAAATCAAGGCTCGCTAAATTTGATGAGTGTAGGGGCCAGGAAATGGTCAACCATGTCCAATCCATCACTGAGGGAATGATCTATTCAAATGCCTATGAACACCCAGACCAAAATGAGCAGGCACCCCATCATGCTGCACCTCATATTTGCTGGAACATCTGCAAGCAGTCACAAACTGTGAAGTGATTGTGCCACATTGTGCTGCACGCCATAGGGGTTTCTTGGTGCCCACAAATTCTCACTGTGGTGACTGAGTATGCCATCTCTAGTGAATGTGGTCTCACCAATGTACAATGGGTTGAGTGAAATAATTACATACATTGGAGATCAGAGGCACGTAGGGATTTGGTGTTCAGAACATTCTGGACACTAATAGAAGATCTTTTGAATCCAAAGCAATGACACATATGCTGGTGCCTGGATTTGTCTCCACAGCATCCAGCGCATTCCCTAATGACCGAACACGCTGATTGTGGTCTGTTCTCACAAGCCTTGCAACTTCTTAATGCCCTGTACCCACATGGATTTTGATGTGGATGTGCAAACAAACTGTGGGGTGGTTGATGTCTGTCTGGGAAGAGTACTTGATAAATGTGTCCAGTGGCACTCAGCTGTCCCATACATTAAGTGCATGTCTGTGAGCTCACTGTTCATATATTACCCCAGGCTAGGGCTCAAATGTGGAAATGCTCATGTTCCCCTCCAGTACTCACGTGTACAGCATCACATAGTGATGTTTGTGGCCATGGGTTGCTACGCAATTCTGAATCCTTACAATGTGCTCCACCTACCTTGGAGTTTATTGCAACATTTCTGGGACACCATGTTTTTGTGAGTCCACGTAACATCATGCAATAAAAGCAGCTTCATTTTGTGTGAAATGAAAACAAATATTGAATAATTTATCCCATTCAAATGCACGACAAGTTGTAATTAGAAACACGATGTGATGAAATCAGCTTTGGTTTACTATCAAACAGAAACAAGTATGGAAGATTTTAAATCACCCAATAAAAAAATGATATGAGGAAGAATTGATAAACTTACAGCTCTCCAAGTGGTCCATCAGTGAAACAAGTTCACATTACTGGAAGTCACTATGTGAGTTTAACGTCCCTGGCTCTGAGTTTCCTACTATAACAGCTGAAGTTAATCACGTTATTGTGTTAGATAAGTTTTTAAGGAATAACTATCAAATTACATAATTACTCTATGCAAAATTATTTGCATATACAGCCAGTGTTAGTTTGCCTTTGCTACTTGTCAATATTTCACTTCATATTTTCAATTATAATATATATTGTATGGTATTAGAAAGTACTGTATATCAAAGTCTGACCTGTCCTTATAGATATAGAGTTGAAACCATTTGATAGTAGATGGTGCTGCTTCTGCTACTTCCTCTATACTGCTTGTTGAAAGTGTACTCAGTGTAAATATTGTGCCCATCATACCAGCAGCTGAAATTTTGAGAGAATCTCGCTGATTTAACTATCAGCATAAAGCTTAAAACTAGAGAGTGACAAATCAAAGAAGTATATGCCAAGAGGGTCTTTAATTAACAATTGATCTGTTGTTGAGGCTTTAACATTATGACTTCAGAAGGCAGTCAAAAGGAAGTGCAACATGAAAACTGCATATAACATGTTACAGAAAGTCATAACAACAAAAAAGATGTTAACCACTGACTAATTTATCAAATGGAGAAGTAATAAAATTAACATAGACTAGACATACTAAGGGGAACACAGTGCCTCTCTTGTAAACAAAATTCAATAAAGGAATTAAATTGTTAATAATAACGTAGAGCAAAAGTGAAGTTTGAAATAATAAAGTTTTTGAGAAAATGGAAAAAAAGAACTACTGAATATCTTGTTTGGACATATAAGAAAAATATTACTGATTATCAAGCAGATCATAAACATGTGTTTTTTTTTTTTTTTTTTTTTTTTGGGGGGGGGGGGGGGGGGGAGAGTGAAATGACAGGACTTTAAGTAAGTTAATAAAGCTCAAAACTACAATAATATTCATTAATTCAGTTTGTCCTTTATGGGTTTTTGACACATTATGCGGATGACATTATCTTGTAATGTACAGTATTTCTTTTGACAAAAAGTAGTTTACCCTTACTTCTTTCATTATACTGCATAAAAATGAATGTTTCCTTCACTTCACGAGTCAGATCCTTCTAATTTTGTGTTGAAAAAAGGAATATAATTAAGAAAAATTTTTTATCAGTGCTAATTCCTGTGATATAAAATAGGTGGATATATTTTAAGAGATTAAGAGTAAATTATATAATTCTGATTACATGTGTCAATAACATTTAAAGCCCGTTTGACATTTTCTTTAAATCACAGTTTCATTCTAAGAGTTCTGAATTGATTGAAAAATACCTGCCAGTTGGTTGGGTCTGAATGGAATCATATGGTGGCTTTATGAGATTGTTGTCTTTCGGCTTGCCTCTTGCAAATTTCAGAGCATCTCTACAAATAGACCAGCAGTAATCTGCAAGCATTGTTTCATTCCAAATGCCCTGATATATTTGTTCAGTTACAGAAATACCCTGATGGAATTTTTCTCCATGTTCATCACTGATAACTCCACAATTAGGAGAGAAGAAGTCTCTATGTGAGTGGAGAAAATGAATTTTATGGGGCATATTGCATCCAAGCTGATGACATTTTTGCAGAAGTACTGTCACCAACTGACTGTAGTTTTCATCTCTTTTTTTTACTTTCTCCTCCAAAATCCAATGAAACACAGGACCCTTTAAACATTGTCAAATTTTTGGCTAAAACAAAATACCTTCCTTAACTTTTGCACCACTAAGTGATGCAAGAGTTAAGAAAGGTATTTTGTTTACACTTAGTGTTGGTAATTTGTCTCTTAAGTACTTACAGGCCTCTCCTCCTCAGTTTAGACTTTTTACAAAAATTTTCATCAAATCCAGCTATGTACAACGGAGTAGTAATAGAACATCTTTTGGGTCCACAAGAAGCTTGGCAATAACTTTTTTCTCACTTAAGATTTTTTTGCAGGCTGCCTGTGAGAATATAATTCGATTTCCTATACCTAATGTCCTACATACATAAGAAGTAGCAGTGATTAATGTTCCCCATTCCATTTTTAAGAGTACAGAAATGACTTTTAGATCATCACAGGTTTTCCACTTGTGTTCAACATATTTGATTGAGTCGAGGACTGCCATGTTGGCATGTCTTCTTCAGGTGTACTGCAGACCAGTGGAAAAGAAGGAAGAAGGCTGCAATTGTTAAGTAAAATAGCTATCAAATTAAGTTTGGGGGAGAGTATAAATAACCTCCAATCAGCTAATTTATGATTCAAATTAAAATAAAATATTTCATAAAAAAGTGGTGGGGTTGGAAGCAAGCTGTTCCCATGATGATGTCTGCACTGTGAGATCCTAACATTACACTGGAGAAGATTCCATCAATGTAGTCTTTACCCTAAAAGTTCTGCTTTCTTGTTCGACAGATCCAGGTCTCAAACCTCGCCTGACTCTGTATATGCAGTTTATCATCTTTTTCATCAAAACCAGACTCATGGATGTGGAAAACTTGTTGGGTTCTTCTTCTTCCACACTGTCTTCATTTCCTACTTACAGCTAATAATTTTGGAGTGGGGTAGGAACTGGTACATTATATGAATGTGGAATAGCTAGAAAAGATTAGGGTATTGAAATATTCCTCTTCTCTTCATTAACAGTCCTGCCTTTATAAGTACAGTCAAGCAAAAATAGTAGTTACCTGTATAGTTTGTACGCTCCCACCAAACCATAGGCACAGCAACAGCTACAGATAATTTTTTTTTTATTTTTCATCCATTCTCATAGCATAACTGAACAAGGATTGCAACATAAAATATATCTGGAGCCATGACTAATCCTAGTCCCCTATCTTCACACTAAAATAAAATTGATAAGCAGTGTTTACAAGACAAAATGTTATTTCACCACAAATGTGATAAAAATTATTCATTGAATTTACACATTCTTGTCGCAGTTTGACTTAACAAATTTTACACTTGAAAATCATTTGAAAATCAGAAATGCTGTCTCCTGCTACTGGTGTGTGTGAGTGTGAGTGCACCAAGTGTAGCGTCACCGCATATGCCTACTTAAATCAACCTTCAATTGTGTCAGCATGGGCTAGCCACTGGAGACCACCTGTAGGAAGCATGCTAATAGCACTGTTTATTCGTGTCTACATATACGTGGAGCAGTTCTGACTCACAATCACTATGTTCATTTAGTTTGTACTGCTAACATCAGTTGTTCTGTGTGTTGCTTATGTTGCATCCTCTGTATGATTCTTTTGTCTTGTTATGTGTAGAGTCATGAGGGGCTCATTTCCATTATTGTTCAGAGCTTTATAAATAAAGCCATATTTGTGTTACTTGGATTGGTTTCATGTATCCCTTGGTTACTACACACTTAATGATGGTTTGGAACCGTTTCCATGTGTGCAGTCTCTTTAAATGTGACTTCATCGGGTTTAGTCATTGTGAATGTCATGCGACCGGCCCTGATTGAACAGCTTACTTTGGCAGTGATCATTTTGTCGGCTTCCACCCACTTTTCCTCCATATGATGATTCAGCCAAGGAATGGGAAGCTTATGGAAAAAGACTCAGACAGCTTTTTTTGGCTTTCAATATGACAGACTCGAATTTGTGCAAAGCTTTATTCCTCTCATGGATTCCACCTAAGGTGTATCAATTACTGTGTCAGCTTGTCCATTTATTAGAACCAGCAGATCTTACTTTTGATCACATATGTAGTTTATTGACAAACTAGCATTGCAAATGAATGCATGCCACAGCAGCACAAGTTGAATTCTACTTATACGCGAGAAACCAAACCAGAAATACAAGGCCTGGGCAGCCAGACTTCATGATCTTAGCCATAAGTGTCAATTTATTACTGACGGTCATAATTAACCTTATGCACACTCTGTGATGCGTGATACAATTATCTGTTTAGCTCCAGATATGGAAGTGCGCCAGAAGGCTTTACTCTGTGAAAACCCCACGTTTGCAAATAGCAAAGGCAGCAGGTGATCAAATTTAAGTGTGGGGAGATGTGACAGTAGTGTCACAAGATGTGCCCACTAGCATGACAGGCACCTTGCACAAGGAAGCGACAGTGGTGGCATTAAACTTGCAGGCTCAGCACTAAGAGACAAAGGCTGGCCCACAGCTATGACTGCCACTGCTTCGGCATCAACATTCTCTTTTCCCATCTAGTTCTTTCTGTTTTGTCCAGAATGACCAATTGGTGTCCAGAATGACCAATTGGCATGCACAAAACATTGGACTACTTGTAATGTTTACCAGAAGAAAGGCCACATCGCCTCTGTGTGTCATTCACTAAAGGTTGCTCTGGATATGGACATGGACATAAACTGTGTGACACCAGTGCTTGTGACTTCCCCCAAATTGTTCATCGAGTTAAGTGTTTTTTGCCAAGTGATCCAGCTACAGGTTGCACAGGTGCTGCAGTGATGTTAATTTCCAAACCTATGAGAGTTTAGGCTAGCCACATTGACACCAGTCATGCGGAAGCTAGTCAGAAAACAGCACATTGCGCTGTTGGAATAATTAATGGCATCTGCCTCTTACAAGTCAGGGGTTCATTCTGTTACATTTTTGGTGGTTGCTGATGCCTGTGTTGAGAATTTGTTCAGGATAGACACATTTAAGGAATTTGAATTTTGTATCACCAATGCAGTTTGCCTTCTAACCAATCAGATACCATATTTTCAATTGGAAATGCTGTGTGAGGAGTTTTTGAACTTGTTTTTTAAGGTATAGGGTAGGCTACAAATTTTTCTGCTCATATTTCTTTAAAACCCATGGCTCGGCCTCATTTTTATTGAATTGTTATTCCTGTCATCCTGAAAGATCAAGTGAAACCAGAATTGGATGGACTTCAATCTCTAGGAGTGAAGCAACCTGTAATGGCCACTGAATGGTCATCTCTGCTGGTTGCAGTTCAGAAGCTGTCGGGGAAACTTCACCTCTGTGGTGATTTCAATACTACTGTCTACAAGCAGTCATGGATATGTAGTATCCTCTCCCATACCAGGAGGAACTGTTGGTGAAAATATTGGGTGGCCAGCACTTTCCTAAAATTGATTTGTCTGAAGTATGTTAGCAAGGTTCCTGTGAATGAAGAGTCTAGGTGAGTTCTGGTTTTGAATACTTCCTTTAGTTTCTATCAATACTTGCACCTTCCTTTTAATGTGGCTAGTGCCCCTGTCATTTCCCAATGATTTTTAGGGCAATTGACTATGCCTTTCCTGGATTGCATTAATTACCTGGATGATATTGTTGTCACGAACTTCTTCAAGGCTGATCACTTAAAAAAAATGCTCACTTTGTTTTCTGTCTTATGACCCGAAGGCTTACAATGTAACATCGCAAAATCTCAGTTTTTTTCAACCTTCTGTTGTTTATTTGGGGTTCAAGTTCTCATAGGATGGAGGTCGACCTCTGCCAGACCACATCTCTGCTGTTACATCTATGCCTCACTCCCTGTCCATGAAGGAGCTTCAGGTCTTAAAATAGTGTACTACCATACCTTCCTGCTGGGGGTGGCCACATTGGCCCACCCGCTGCATGCATTGTTGTGTTTGCTGGGGCCTGAATTGCAAACATGCATTTCTGATGTTGAAATCCAAACTACTTTTGGTCCATTTTTTAGCTACATTTTCTCCAGACCAGCAAATAGTTTAAGTGACTGATGCCTCACAGTACAGCCTCGGTATGGTCCTAGCATGCCGCTATGCCAATGGCTCTGAATGACCTGATGTTTTCACCTCTAAATCTCTCACTCTGGCCTAGAAATGTTACTCTCAGATGGAAAAAGAGGTCTTGTCATAGTCTGTGCTTTCCAGAAATTTCAGGATCTTCTTCTTCTTCTTCTTTTTGGGTCCAAGTTTCACCTTATTACAGACCATAAATTCTTGGTTTCCATGTTAAACCCTGACACTTCCTTGCCTGACATGGCAGCACACCACCTACAATGCTGGGTGCTGTTCTTGTCTTGGTACAGTTATGAAATCCATTTTCGACCCATGACTAAACATGCCAATGCAGGCGCCTTGTCCCATCTCCCTGTGGGTCCTGCTCTCCACTTTTATCATGAAGAATTGCTTTGTTGCCATCATGATACTGAAACACAGGCCATGGTCAAGGGTTTCCCAATTATGAACTTGCACATAGCAGCTGCTGTTGCCGCTGGCTTGGTTCTCAGCCAAGTTTTTCAATTAGTTTAACAAGGCTGGCCAGATAAATAGCCATGTCAGGCTTTGCACCCTGTACACAAAACTATCTTCCCTTATTATATCACCTCTCTGTTTTTGACAGTGTTTTGGTTTTGCTGTTGTCCACAGAAAGGTCAGAGAAGAAGGCCAGTGTTCACTCTGTCTGCTTGCCGGGGGGTCTCATCTGAGATGTGGAGGAGGGCCTGCCGGTGGCAATTGAGAGCACTGGGTGCACCAGACTGCAAATTGTTGCTCATGTCGGCACCAATGACTCCTGCCGTCTGGGTTCAGAGGTCATCCTCAGTTCATACAGGCAGTTGGCAGAGTTGGTGAAGGTGGAAAGCCTCGCTTGCGGGATGGAATCTGAGCTAACTATTTATAGTATCGTTCCCAGAACCAATCGCGGTCCTCTGGTTTGGAGCCGAGTGGAAGGCTTAAACCAGAGGCTCAGACGATTCTGCGGAGATCTGAGGTGTAAATTTCTCGACCTCCGCTATTGGGTGGAGAAATGTAGGGTCTCCCTGAATAGGTCAGGCGTGCACTACACACAGGAAATGGCTACAAAGGTAGCGGAGTATGTATGGAGTGCACATGTGGGTTTTTTAGGTTAGAGAATTCCCTCCCTAGGCCCGACAAGACACCTCCTGATATGAGGCAAGGTAGGAGTAGGCAAAATGCAACAGGGAATAACAATATTAATGTGCTAATAGTAAACTGCAGGAGCGTCTATAGTAAGGTCCCAGAACTGCTCTCATTAATAAACGGTCACAATGCCCACATAGTACTAGGGACAGAAAGTTGGCTGAAACCAGATTTAAACAGTAATGAAATTCTAAACTCAGATTGGAATGTATACCACAGAGACAGGCTGGGCAGTGAAGGGGGAGGCGTGTTTATAGCGATAAGAAGTGCAATAGTATCAAAGGAAATTGACAGAGATTCGAAACATGAAATAATTTGGGTGAAGGTCACGGTTAAAGCAGGCTCAGACATGGTAATTGGATGTCTCTATAGGCCCCCTGGCTCAGCAGCGGTTGTGGCTGAGCACCTGAAGGATAATTTGGAAACAACCTCTAGATATACCACAGCATCATCCGCAAAAAGCCTCAGTGAACTTCCAACATCATCCACAAGGTCATTTATGTATATTGTGAACAGCAACGGTCCTACGACACTCCCCTGCGGCACACCTGAAATCACTCTTACTTCAGAAGACTTCTCTCCATTGAGAATGACATGCTGCGTTCTGTTATCTAGGAACTCTTCAATCCAATCACACAATTGGTCTGATAGTCCATATGCTCTTACTTTGTTCATTAAACGACTGTGAGGAACTGTATCGAACGCCTTGCGGAAGTCTGGGTAGAGATTTCAATTTGCCAGATATAGACTGGGAGACTCAAATGTTCATAACGGGTGGCAGGGACAAAGAATCCAGTGAAATTTTTTAAAGTGCTTTATCTGAAAACTACCTTGAGCAGTTAAACAGAGAACCGACTCGTGGTGATAACATATTAGACCTTCTGGTGACAAACAGACCCGAACTATTTGAAACAGTTAACGCAGAACAGGGAATCAGCAATCATAAAGCAGTTACTGCATCGATAATTTCAGCCATAAATAGAAATATTAAAAAAGGTAGGAAGATTTTTCTGTTTAGCAAAAGTGACAAAAAGCAGATTTTAGAGTACCTGATGGCTCAACACAAAAGTATTGTCTCAAGTACAGATAGTGTTGAGGATCAGTGGACAAAGTTCAAAACCATCGTACAATATGCATTAAATGAGTATGTGCCAAGCAAGATCGCAAGAGATGGAAAAGAGCCACCGTGGTACAACAACCGAGTTAGAAAACTGCTGCGGAAGCAAAGGGAACTTCACAGCAAACATAAACATAGCCAAAGCCTAGCAGACAAACAAAAATTATGCGAAGCGAAATGTAGTGTGAGGAGGGCTATGCGAGAGGCGTTCAATGAATCTGAAAGTAAAGTTCTATGTACTGACTTGGCAGAAAATCCTAAGAAATTTTGGTCTTAGGTCAAAGCGGTAGGTGGATCAAAGCAAAATGTCCAGACACTCTGTGACCAAAATGGTACTGAAACAGAGGATGACAGACTAAAGGCCAAAATACTAAATGTCTTTTTCCAAAGCTGTTTCACAGAGGATGACTGGACTGTAGTTCCTTCTCTAGATTGTGGCACAGATGACAAAATGGTAGATATCGAAATAGACGACAGAGAGATATAGAAAAAATTAGAATCGCTCAAAAGAGAAAAAGCCACTGGACCTGACGGGATACCAGTTCGATATAACACAGAGTACACAAAGGAACTTGCCCACCTTCGCAGTGGTGTACCGTAGGTCTCTAGAAGAGCATAGCGTTCCGAAGGATTGGAAAAGGGCACAGGTCATCCCCTTTTTCAAGAAGGGACGTCGAACAGATGTGCAGAACTATAGACCAATATCTCTAACGTCGATCAGTTGTAGAATTTTGGAACACGTACTATGTTCAAGTATAATGACATTTCTGAAGACTAGAAATCTACTCTGTAGGAATCAGCATGGGTTTTGAAAAAGACGATCGTGTGAAACCCAGCTCGCGCTATTCGTCCACGAGACTCAGAGGGCTATAGACACGGGTTCCCAGGTAGATGCCGTGTTTCTTGACTTCCGCAAGGCATTCGATACAGTTACCCACAGTCGTTTAATGAACAAAGTAAGAGCATATGGACTATCAGACCAATTGTGTGATTGGATTGAAGAGTTTGTAGATAACAGAACGCAGCATGCCATTCTCAATGGAGAGAAGTCTTCTGAAGTAAGAGTGATTTCAGGTGTGCCGCAGGGGAGTGTCGTAGGACCGTTGCTATTCACAATATACATAAATGACCTTGTGGATGATGTTGGAAGTTCACTGAGGCTTTTTGCGGATGATGCTGTGGTATATCGAGAGGTTGTAACAATGGAAAATTGTACCGAAATGCAGGAGGATCTGCAGCGAATTGACGCATGTTGCAGGGAATGGCAATTGAATCTCAATGTAGACAAGTGTAACGTGCTGCGAATACATAGAAAGAAAGATCCCTTATCATTTAGCTACAATAAAGCAGGTCAGCAACTGGAAGCAGTTAATTCCATAAATTATCTGGGAGTACGCATTAGGAGTGATTTAAAATGGAATGATCATATAAAGTTGATCGTCAGTAAAGCAGATGCCAGACTGAGATTCATTGGAAGAATCCTAAGGAAATGCAATCCGAAAACAAAGGAAGTAGGTTACAGTACACTTGTTTTCCCACTGCTTGAATACTGCTCAGCAGTGTGGTATCCGTACCAGATAGGGTTGATAGAAGAGATAGAGAAGATCCAACGGAGAGCAGTGCACTTTGTTACAGGATCATTTAGTAATTGCGAAAGCGTTACGGAGATAATAGATAAACTCCAGTGGAAGACTCTGCAGCAGAGACGCTCAGTAGCTCGGTACAGACTTTTGTTGAAGTTTCGAGAGCATACCTTCACCGAGGACTCAAGCAGTATATTGCTCCCTCCTACTTATACCTCGCGAAGAGACCATGAGGATAAAATCAGAGAGATTAGAGCCCACACAGAGGCATACCGACAATCCTTCTTTTCACAAACAATACAAGACTGGAATAGAAGGGAGAAACGATAGAAGTACTCAAGGTACCCTCCGCAACACACCATCAGGTGGCTTGTGGAGTATGGATGTAGATGTAGATGTAGATGTAGACCTCTCTCCCAGAGCAGTCATTCCTGCCATTTTACAGCATTAAATTCTACACCTTCTCCACCAAGGCCATTGGGGAGTTTTGTGCACTAAACCGTTATCTAGGAGACACGATTTTTGGCCAGTATTGATGGCAAAATTGTCCATTTTGTTGCAACTTGTGAGTAGTGTGCACAGCAACAGGCTGCTCCCAGGGCATCTCTGTCCCCCGGAGTGTTTCTGTCCCACTCCACGCCAGCCATGGGAATCCAACCATGACGATTCCGCAGCTCCCTTCTTGAATTCCTATTGGCTCTTGGTTGTGGATGCAGTTTCCCACTGTCCTTACATTCTCTGGTCTGCATCGACATCGGCTGAGGTCACAATTCATATGCTTTTTAGGGTTTTTCCTATTGAGGGATTGCCTTTTACCTTAGTTTCCGATAATGGGCCCCAATTCATTTCTCACACCCTTCAGTTGTTTTGTTCGCATCACAGCATTCATTATGTTAAAGATCCGCCATTCAATCTTCACTCAAATGGTGAAGCAGAACAACTAGTGTGTACGTTCAAGTCCTAAATGAAAAAGTTTACTGTGGATTCTTCGCTGACGACATCCTTCTCTGTTTTCTAAGCACCTATCACTTCACGTCTATGTGGGAACTGAGCCTGGTTGAGCTACTTCATGGCCTGCAGTCACCTTCTGTGGCCTGTTCAGCACCTTCTGTGGTTGGGATCGGCAGTGTTTGGTCGTTGGCCCAAGTGGATACTGGCCACTGTTTTTCTCTGCTGGAGAAATCATCTTTGTGATGCCCGTATGGCTAACAAGCTGGTGGTGCGCCACTTTGATCAGTTGAAGCCCCACTCAGTGACACGGAAGCTACCAATTTGCAGGTGTGGCCCCTGTTGTCATAGCTCACTCCGCCAACCTCTGCCTGGAGCCCGTCATCACCTGCTGTGGAGGTCCCCCCATCCCATTGGCTGCCTCCTCCATGTGCGGTGCCCTGGTGTTCCAGCTTCATAATGCTGGGCACTGGTCTGTCTCTATCCTAGGGTCCGTTGCTGCAGCCTGCTGTTCCGGTTGGGCTGCATCCACTGGCCACCTTGCCATCATTGCCTCAGCCACGGTCGCTGGTGTGTCCAGCTCAGTCTCCTCTGCAGTGGGACCTTGCTTGCTGATGATGACACACAGATGGTAATGGCACCCTCCTCCTCAGTGCTGTCATCAGGTGCCGCACACCCACCACCCTTGGGACTGCCTGGCACACCATCCCACCCACTGCTGCCGGCAATTCTGCCACCACTGCAGATCCGATGGATGTCTCTCTCAGCAGGCTGCTGGTGTCTCTTCTGTTGCCAGGGTGCCGTCTTCACCTGAGGGAGAGGACTGTTGTATCCTGCTACTAGTTCATGTGAGTGAGAGTGCGCCGAGTACAAAGTTGCCATGTGTGTGGACTTAAATCAAACACCAACTGTATCAGCACGGGCTGGCCACTAGAGGCTGCCTGTAGGAAGTGCACACATGGCACAGTCTCTGACATGCCGTCTACCAATGACCCGTGCCTATGTACATGCAGAGCAGCACTGACACACACACATTATATTCTTTTAATCTGTTGCTGTGTGTATCACTTATGTTGCACCCTCTGTGTGATTCTTCTGTCTTGTGTGTGGAGTGATGAGAGGCTTATTTCCATTATTGTTCAGAGGCTTATGAATAAAGTTTTAATTGTGTTACTTGGATTGGTTTCATGTGTTCCTTGGTTACTAAAAGACATTATGCATTAATTACACCGCAAACATGATGAAAGTCAGTCACAGCAACAGTAATAACGCTTACAACCTACAAAAAACTGGAAATTATTGTGCTTCGTCATTTAACAGTGACAACTCTAAAAGAAAATTATGCCCAGTATAAAAATGTACATTGGGAAAGAAAGGCACGTTATTTTACCTCCGGAGCAAGATGTAATCATTCATTTTAAGATGATTTTTGAATTCAGCAGGTGGAAGTATACAAGAAGAAGCTATTATTGAATCCAAAAGGTTTTCATTGTTGGGCAGTGTTGCTTTATTGTTACAAGGCTCCCTTTTTTCAAATAGTTAATATTTCTTCGATCATACATTTCACAGGGTGGTTATAACTAAACTTTTGCTACTTTGAGAGAGCACCCATGAAAAACAAGTTATTGTACGACAGTGACATTCTGTGGAAACATTTGTAAGAATATGCAACAGAGAAATGATAAATTAACCATTGAAAGAAACACATTTTGATTTCCACATGAGGGGTTTCACATTTGGTGATTTTAGGGGTTATCCCATTTGTAACGATCGGCCAATGACTCTGTCTGTTCCTGGGAGATGCTGACGGCCAGTTGCATGACAAATTGTTGAAGAAGTTACTATTGCCACAACTGAGAATGTTGGATGCAATGTGCATTCTTTGAGCAGTGCATGAGCCGTACCATGACAGCTGAACATTCCACAATTGAATGTTTGAAAAGTGCTTTGAAGTTTTGTGAAATGGTATCTGTACAAACTTCGCACATTATTCACCACCTTTTGCCGTGTGATGCAGACTTTTGAGTAGATGTTCTTCTGACACTTGGCCTTGGAACATTTTGTGGAGTGATAAATCACACTTTACGCTCACATGGGCAGTGAACACTCAACTGCCGCATTTTGGGAGCGTCACCACCAAAAGCCATTTATAAACTTCCCCTGCATAGAGACTACATGTGTGTGGTGCAGCTTCATGGCATGGTACATGATTGGTCCAGTTTCTTTGATGAACTCTGACTTCAAGGACAAAGGACAGGCAGCATCAATGAAATAAGTTACTGCGATCTGCTTCGCCAACATGTGATCCTGCTGTACGGGAGAGAAGTGCTTTGGACTAATCTATTTTGATACATGATGGAGGTCCACCTCACACAGCTCATGAGGTGACTTGGTTTCTCCATAACACATTGGTATAAAACTGAATCATTGGCCGATCACTGCAAACTGCATAACCACCAAAGACCACCAAATTTGAACTCTCTAACATAGAAATTAAAATGTGTGTCTTTTGATGGTTTATTCATTTTTTCTCTTCCCTATGTCCTTAGAAATGTTTCCACAAGGTTTCATTATCCTACGAGCATTTGTTTTTCATGCAGGCTCTCTCAAGTAGCACAATTTTAATTATAACCATTCTGTAAAATCCCAGCACTTGCCCTCATTCTGATACCATCTTTTCTGTTAATTATTATCTGTATCAAAGGTCTTGTGGGTTGTTACATTTAAAATATACATACAGTACTGCTTAAATGCATTATTGCAGTTTTTTCACCCATTTTATACTGAAGATCTGTACTTGGAACTATTACTTACCTTTCCCCTTAATGTTTTTGCTGTCGTCTTTCAGGACAGTTAACCTGTTTTCAGCAGTTCTCAAAGGAAACTGTTTTATTGTATACTAAGGAGTCAACACAATAATTATTCTTTCTCTTTACACTGACACACCCTCATCTCTTGAACAATGGCTCTTCACATGAAATCAACTACTGAATTAAATAGGACTGACATGCAGAACAATATGACATTCAAACTATTGCCATAAAAAAATTATCCATGTTATTTGTTTTCATTGCACTTTTATTCCTTTTTTAAAATAAGACTTTATGAAACACTACAGTTCGTAATTTCTATTGTTGATAAAATCAAGTAGTAGCCCAGTAACTTAGAATAGTTAGAAATTTAAAAATGCTTATTACAGTCACTGGAACACTATGAATTCAAACAGGTTATGCCAATATCACAACAGATAATGAAGTATTGCAAGTCTGACAGTCATTGGTAAGGAGATAATACAGGGTGTTACAAAAAGGTACGGCCAAACTTTCAGGAAACATTCCTCACACACAAAGAAAGAAAATATGTTATGTGGACATGTGTCCGGAAACACTTACTTTCCATGTTAGAGCTCATTTTATTACTTCTCTTCAAATCACATTAATCATGGAATGGAAACACACAGCAACAGAACGTACCAGTGTGACTTCAAACACTTTGTTACAGGAAATGTTCAAAATGTCCTCAGTTAGCGAGGATACATGCATCCACCCACCGTCGCATGGAATCCCTGATGCGCTGATGCAGCCCTGGAGAATGGCGTATCGTATCACAGCCGTCCACAATACGAGCACGTAGAGTCTCTACATTTGGCACCGGAGTTGTGTTGACAAGAGCTTTCAAATGCCCCCATAAATGAAAGTCAAGAGGGTTGATGTCAGGAGAGCGTGGATGCCATGGAATTGGTCCGCCTCCACCAATCCATCGGTCACCGAATCTGTTGTTGAGAAGCGTACGAACACTTCGACTGAAATGTGCAGGAGCTTTGTCGTGCATGATCCACATGTTGTGTTGTACTTGTAAAGGCACATGTTCTAGCAGCACAGGTAGAGCATCCCGTATGAACTCATGATAACGTGCTCCATTGAGCGTAGGTGGAGGAACATGGGGCCCAATCAAGACATCACCAACAATGCCTGCCCAAATCTTTACAGAAAATCTGTGTTGATGACGTGATTGCACAATTGCGTGCGGATTCTCGTCAGCCCACACATGTTGATTGTGAAAATTTACAATTTGATCACGTTGGAATGAAGCCTCATCCGTAAAGAAATGCACTGAAATGAGGATTGACACATTGTTAGATGAACCATTCGCAGAAGTGTACCCGTGGAGGCCAATCAGCTGCTGATAGTGGGCTGGAATGTTCCGTGCTCCCTAAGACGCCGATCAATTGCTTCGAACATCTTCCTGTCGGGACACCTTCGTTCTGGAAATCTGTCTCGATACAAACGTACCGCGCCACGGCTATTGCCCCGTGCTAATCCATACATCAAATGGGCATCTGCCAACTCTGCGTTTGTAAACATTGCACTGACTGCAAAACCACCTTCGTGATGAACACTAACCTGTTGATGCTACGTACTGATGTGCTTGATGCTAGTACTGTAGAGCAATGAGTCGCATGTCAGCACAAGCACCGAAGTCAACATTACCTTCCTTCAATTGAGCCAACTGGCGGTGAATCGAGGAAGTACAGTACATACTGACGAAACTAAAATGAACTCTAACATGGAAATTAAGCGTTTCCGGACACATGTCCACATAACATCTTTTCTTTATTTGTGTGTGAGGAATGTTTCCTGAAAGTTTGGCCGTACCTTTTTGTAACACCCTGTATTTCGTCTCCCAGCTTATTATGTGCAATACAAATAAGTTGAAAACAGACTTGCCTCTTGCTGTGGCACATTCTCCATCTTGATGAGCCATACGCTGCATTGCTGTTGGTGCTATTCCAAATGGCACTGACACACAGTTACCCAATACTGTGGTGGACATATCCCGCTTTGATACATTTCTCATCATCCTCGGGCGAATACGCAGTCTAATATTCAGTTTTTTGCATTACATTGTGTATGTCTTACAAATGACAATGAAATCCAATTTAATAGTTATATTACAATAAATTAATATTGTTAAAGAAAGTGTGTATGAAAACTCACACTTTGAAGGCATTCCTGTTAAGTTTCAAAGTATGCTCTCTTCCAGCACCACTTGCATAATAATCCAAAGCATTTCTTGGAAGCACAGTGGAAGCATGTTTCTCATAGTCATCAAGACACACAA
Source organism: Schistocerca piceifrons (assembly GCF_021461385.2). Lineage (NCBI taxonomy): Eukaryota > Metazoa > Arthropoda > Insecta > Orthoptera > Acrididae > Schistocerca > Schistocerca piceifrons. Next base: position 335,235,328 of record NC_060145.1, read on the forward strand.
ATTTATGACTTTCTGGCATGGCTGCTGTTGCTTACTGACCACCTAAAACCTGTACATACAACTGTTCCGGCAGTTCTCAATTTGTTTTGACAGTCCAAGTGAAAAGATTAGTGGGGTCAGTATACAAGAGATAATCCTACCACTGATAGGATAACCCCGTAAGTGTTGCATAATATTGACGTCCAATAGCTCAATGTCACTGTTATGACTTGCTCCACACACACTGCCTTAGCTTAGATGACATCCCTAAATATAGCCACATGGCTTTTAGTGATTTTTTAATTCTGGAACTAGCATAGGACTTGATCTACTTGTAGCTAATATTAGTGATAAAAATTCTATGGTATTTTTTATTATTCTCAGTACAAACAATGAAAATTTGACAAAAACATTCCATAGCATACTTTCAGGTAACAAACATACTTTGGTAATGCACAAGAACATAATTCTTTTGAATACTACCTATATATCTTACTGAAAATATACAAATAATATTTTTACTTTCTGTCATTGTCCACATATTGTTGATCATTGTTCATTGGCAATTTTGACAGACGCTCAACATAAGAATAGATGATAAACAACAAGATCCAGTCTACTTTCCTTGTACATATTTGCACTGTTTGTTTACTTTCTGTGACAACTGCAGTGCAAGCTGATACAATATTTATTCTGTTCTTAATTTTTTTTAAGTTTCTCTTTTTCATGTACACTGGTTCACTATTCTTTACATACAGTAGTATACTTTCCATACATGTATAGCAACACTTAAAGAGTAAAAATAACTGTGTTACCTTTTTGAAATTGATATCATTAATGGCTGTGAAGTAGAAAAAGGTGATATCTACCTGGTTTCACTTGCTTATACCTAACATGGGGTTTGCCAGTGAGGCTTCTTCCTTTCTGTAACATCTGACTATCGTTCTTGGGTAGCCTCCTCTTTCATGATGGCAAAAATTAACTCTCTAGGAAACCAAAGGTATTAAACAATCATACCAAGATATAAAATACTGAATGTAGCATCTAACTACCATGATCAGCTCAAGTGGAAAAATACTGCCTAAGGACAAAGCCCATTCACAAGCCCTTATTTGATTCCCGAAATTACTTAGATTCAAACACAAACGTCACTAGAGGAAGCATTATTAATTATCACTGGACATGAGAGCAACTCAACTTAGACTAAACCATGCCACAGCAGAACAGACATACTCACACCTTGAAGACTGCAGAAAGGGTGCCTCAAAAACACAACCTCCTGGTGTCCTCTGGAAACAGACGCTCATTATTTTGCATGCAGGGAAAGAACTTTTCTTATCTTCCCCGATAAATTTAAAAAACACACACCCATGGATCCATACTGCACAGACATTAATTCAGAACCTGGCAATGAAAAAGGCTGCTGATCTCAAAAGAAGTTAAAAAGTACTGCTCCACTGCATTCTGTTCCCAAGTGGTGATACAAACTCAATTAGACAGCAAAAGCAAGAAATCTGCGGCATTAGCAACTCAGGAAATAATAAATTATGGAACGGGGCACAAGACATACCTCTTTCAAGGTATTTTTTAAATGTGATGATGTGGATCATTTTTTTCCCTTCAAGGTACCTGCCTATAAGTAGGTAGGCAGCAGTACTGTGAAACTACTCACCGAATCTTCCACATGGATGTGACATGGCAATTGTATTATCTCTTGTAACTTTATGTGTACAAATGCTTTGCAGTTGAGGGTACATGAGGGCAAGTTGCAAACTGCTCCAGCGTATGTTGAGATCAGTCTGTACATTCACTATAACTGACAGGTTAAGCCACTACTATCAGTTGTACCACAGCTGGTGATAACTTAGCATCTGGTGATGTAGCAGTGGAAAAGAGAAACACTGATTTGCAGTTTTTGTTATGCAACATTTTTCCTTGAATCAACACTTTAAGCAATATTTCCAGTACACGTAAAATACTGCTCATTTTCTCCTACCACATTCAAATGGATCAAGATGATTCTGAAGAATTACTTTAGCCATGAAGATGTTACCCACATAAGCTGACCTCCATCACTCACCGAAAAGAATATCGATGCCAGAAATAAACAATGGAAGTCACATTACACGTTATATTTACCAGCACACAGATGAATGTTTGGGTCTTTGATACCCACAGTTTATACCATCCTGAGATAATACATTCAAGTTAGGGAATTATGTCAATATCACAGAACATGGTAAAGGAAGACAACTGCCCCATGGTGATTAGAAATTAAATATAAAAAAATTAAACTTACACATTTCCCTATAGCAAACTTAATTTAAATACTATATTACTGGCAAATCAACATTCTAACTTATACTACAAATTTGTGCATATTTTGTTTGATGTTAAGTGTCAATGTACTACTTAGTGTTGGCTTGGTTCACGTTCCAGTGTTGTATATGTGGAAGCTCAATAGTTGTTTATTCACTTGACTAATTTTCAAATTAGGTACAATATCTCAATACCTTTCATAAACTGTGTACATGCAAGGAAATGTTATTGTGATTTTACATAATTGTTTCTATAGTAAAAGCTGCCTTCAGATTACCATTTTCAGCACTGAAAGTTCATTACTGCTCCAAATTATTATATTTTCATTTTATTAACAAATCAAAGTAATTGTGAACATTTTCCCACTATTACTTTGTACGAAATTGTGTTACTGGAAAGTGTATGCAAATCTGTTGCCACACATGCAGTTAAATAAATACAAAATCACTGCTCTTCTAACTATTGTTCAGGTAGTGAACAGGTATTGTTCAACTACTCTAACAGTCAGTTGATTAATACTTAACTCTGTTGTTAGAGTTTCGTTGTGGAATATTCAAGTTTGTGCTACCTACTTTCATTATCATGTGTGACTGCACTGTTTTAAGATCATTAATCAAAATTCAAATAAGCAGAGTGTAGAGGAAGTGGAATAAGTTGTTTGTTAGGATAGTTTGTACACGTCACACCCTAACCAGGAATTTTTATTCAGAAGCAATGGGTTATCAAAATTTGCTGTTTCTATTAGGTGCACACAATCACAGTCAGAATGTAGGTAACATGATGCCCGCAAAAAAATGGTTATTTATGTTCAAGTCCCAGTCCAGTAACATGGCTGCAAATTATTTTCTCAACATGAATAGGGGGAAAAACATTACACCATGCAGTTGATGACATTACCCTTTTACATCTGTGCTATTGTTCATGATACCGTTGGTGCCCATTCCATTACAATGTAAGGCAATACTTTTATTAGGCACCCTGTCTACTACAACCTTGTGATAGCCAAATTCCATATTATAATCATTTTCCAGCTACTACCCTTACTCCCATTTCATAAACTTATCTTTCATGATACTATCCCAGAAACTGCTTGCCCATATGACAGATACTAGTAACTATAATTTGATGTCCATTTTCTTGTTTTTATTAGGCTACAACTGTTTTTAAGGGATAGTGTAAGTGCAAAAACTGCTCATGTTCCTTTCAGTGCTACTCTACAATTTGCACTGTTTACCTTGTGTCAATGTTTGCACTCACACGGTAATATTCAGGGCATATAGTCATTCACAAACCTTCACATGGGTAGTTTTATTTTAATGAAGGCCTCACTGAATAATATGTTTGGGAGACTACTTACATCCCTATCCATGAGCTACAGAATAATATTGATGCAAATAATTTCTGCTCTGGTTAGTCATACATTTTAAGAGCTATGCACAGTTAGTAGAATACATTTCATCAGTTGTGTTGTCACTGGTCCTCGCTGCGTTATATAGAGCTTGTTCTGAAAAAGGGTGAAGGAATATTAAGGACCCAGCAACAAGTTCATTGGAAACAGAGCAAAAGCTTAGATAGTACAAGGATGAGGAAGGAAGGACTATTTCCTTTTCAAAGGAATCAATGCAGCATTTTGTGGATGACAAGGATCATTTAATAAAAAAAAACTGATTTTTTAAAAATCTGTTACAACAATGGTATACAACACTTATTTATTTTTTAACATAATCCCCCCAAGTTCTATGCACTTATGCAAGCACTGGACAAGCTTCTCAATTCCACATGCAAAGAATTCTCAGGGGTGTGTGTGCAGTGATATGGGCCGGGCAAATGCTCAAAGCATTTTGGAATGCCCAAAATCTGAGCATTTATAACAATAGTACTTTAAGTTTTTACTGCTAGAATGTATAATTTACCCATGATGGGATAATGCTCTCAATATTAGACATTAGTAAAGTTAACATTTAAACTTATGTATGTCATTCATTGCCTTTATTACTATGAACAAAACGAAAGTAGTAAGACACTTTACAGCGTGTGTCAAATCTCTGAATATTCCTGAAGAATGATGATAGCAAAATTATTCTGAATGTATTAAGCGGCTGGCATGTTTTTCTTGATGATAAATCTATTTCTAAATGTTAAACTGTTTTCAGTGGCAGAAAAGAAGCAGCAGCTTCGTTGTCACATGTGGGGACATTTGAGACAGACTATAGTTCTCTGTTCTGCTCCTTTCTTTATCCACTTTCATATGACTCCACAGCTGTGAAGATAAAATGAGAACATAAATAAAAAATAATCAATACCCAAGACATTGGAATCACTTGATTCCTTTACTAGTTGATTCCTATAGAATCAGCAGTTCTTGGATTCAGGCAATCAGAATTGGCATGACTCATTCCTAATTAAAATAATAATGGATTTTTTTACTCTAATTTTTTGCAGTGATATAGTATAAGTAAAAATACTACCTACTTAATATAAAATATACTTTTTTCAAGAATTACTTCCAAACCCGAATTTTGGTTTATTTTTTAATTATATACTACCCCAAGAATTGACCTCATTAAAATGTATAGTTATGTTTACAGTCCAATTTATTTCTCCTAATAACTTTTTCCTAATCAGCTTTTTCAACTTGGTTACCCAATCATTTCAGAAGCAGTGTTGCAAAACATGTTTTCCAATACAAAATATTAGTTTAAAATTTTTTATGAGCGCCATTTATCAATTAATCCTTAAAATGCATAAATGCCAGACAGTTATGAATTTTGAGCATTTGCCCAGGCATTTATCATAGGTATTTGCCCCAACTTATAAATCTCCAGGCATTTTACATAACTGTGTGTGCATAACCAGTCATGCACAGCTGCCTGGAATCACCACCATCACCATCACCATCAAAAAACCTTGCGCCATCAGGAGTTTCTTTCAGTGGGTTAAAAATGTGATTATCTAAAGGTGTCAAATCCAATGAAGGCAGAGGGTGGGGCAAGCAGACAAACTTCAGGTCTCCCTGCACACATCCATATGCCTTTCTTTCAATTCTTATGTCAAATGTTTTGCAACCCACATCACACACACTTCTTGAACACAAGTACATCATGAACAATGCCGCTGTCTGATGCATCACTAATGTTCATTGTTGCTGTAACATCACTCACGGGTATACACCTGTTTTTTTGTTTGTTTTTGTTTTTTTTTTTTCCCATAAAACTCATCACCTCTCTAATGTTGTTCCCCGTGACTGCATGACAGTTCTGAGTGTGGTGAATCTTCAGCAGTTGTTACATCCCATTTGAACTCATTTCTCCTCTTGTACGCGTGTGTTTGAATCAGCTTTTAACATTTTGCACTGCCATCCAACAGTGAATTTCGATTCGTTTCAACCCTTTAGCTAATGAAAATATAATGACCGACCCCCCCCCCCCCCCCCCCCCCCAATTGCTCCATGTTGGTGTAAACCTGAAAGGGTGCCACCATCTTGTTTCACTGATCCCAAACATCCTGTTTGCGAGGTAGACATGCCAGCCCCATCTGATAAAAGTTCTAGGACACCACCAAAAATAACAAATAAGCACAAACTTTGTAGAAGTTTTGTAGCTTTTATACAAACTTTCTCGATATTTACTGAATGGAGGTTGTATCTAAATCGAAGGACACATTCACAGCGCAGACTCAACGCTGGCATCAGTGGTCAGGCAGGTACCTCCATATAGCTTTTAAAATGTCGTTAGTTGAGTAGATTACTAATAGCATATGAAGCAAAATCTACGTTCTACGCGTAGTCTGACAACAATAATAGGAGTCTGTTCATACCAAAACTGTGGTTACTGAAAGAAGAAGAGTATTGATGCACCCTTTTAATGTAGACTGTCCACAATGTTGTTAGAACAACAGTTAAAAAATTATCAACAACACTTTTTCAGAGTTACGAATGTCGCAACATATATTATTGAATCAAAATAAAGATATAAAGATTCAATCCAAAATTATATATGTAATACGTTGAACATCAATTCACAGGCCTACTCACTCTGATGTAATATTTTGTCAATTTTTATCAACATCTACTTCACATAATACATCAACCACCTGCAGATTTTTGTGCCAATGTTATAAAGGAAAAAAGAAAATTATAAATTAAATAAAACAGAGGAACTAATTTCAAAAAATTATTTCACTAGTATTCTTCTCTACAAAGCAGTTGTGATGATCCATGTGCCTCTGGTCCCAGATAACCGTGTCCGAAAATGGCTGAAATAAGTGCATGTTTAAAATCATCATTTGTAGTTCTCATAAAATTATTTTCTGCATATGGTGGTTTCATTGGTAGCATACTTGCAAAACATTTGGATGACCTGTTCTAGAACACTGTTCAAGTGTATCGAATCCATACCAAATAAGACTATCAGCAGACACTGAAAGTATACAAAGAAAGGCAACATCAATGGTCATATGTTTGACCCAGGAGATTGTAGTAGAAATGCAGAAAATACTGAACTGTCAGACTCTTGAATTCAGACACAAGCTAGGTCTCGAAAGATCACTTACAAAGTTTCAAGTACAAATATTAGGTGAACAATCTAGGAATATACTACAGCTCCCTAGGTATTGCTATTGCAATGATTATGAAAGTAGGATTAATCTAATTACAGCTTGTGAAGAATCATTTAAATAGTTATTTTTTTACACACCACACATGAATGGAACAGGAAGAAACCTTAATGTATGATACAATGGGAAGTACACTCTGCCACGCACTTTACAGTGGTTTGCAGTCTGCAGAGTATGGATGAAGATGGAAATGTAGCAACAAGGAGCAGCCAAACACAGTACTGCTAACATGACAATGAAGCAGCTAATCACAGCTGAAGCTTCAGGACTGCTGGCAGTGATTATTGCTCCAAACACAAATCAGGTTGATATCCTTGCCTGTGAGGATTGTAGTGAGCAGCACAGCGAGCAGTGATGGTGCAAGTTAAACGTGTCTGTAAGAATCAGTCTGTTTGTTTCTCCATTGCCGGGTCATGCCAGCTATGTGCGAACAGCGTGGTGGCAACATAAACACACTATAAGACTGGACTTCAAGTCCCATTGCCTTAACCACTAAGCCACATTTCACACTGTGCATCTTGCTCCAAACTTCCTATAGCATGAAAAATTCAAATAAATAACACTGAGAATACTTAAGAACTTCAACAGTGCAATCAAATTCAGATTATTGGGTGTACATCAAGTGTTTGGTCCTTTTATGTACAAGTATGGAAGTAATGTAATTATATGTTTTGATGCAAAATATTTAATTTGGAGAGAACTGTTGACACTAGAAAATCGCAAAATGGCTTGCCACAAGGTGGGGTATGAATTTACATTACAAATTAATGGTTCAAATGGCTCTGAGCACTATGGGACTTAACATCTATGGTCATCAGTCCCCTAGAACTTAGAACTACTTAAACCTAACTAACCTAAGGACAGCACACAACACCCAGTCATCACGAGGCAGAGAAAATCCCTGACCCCGCCGGGAATCGAACCCGGGCGCGGGAAGCGAGAACACTACCGCACGACCATGAGCTGTGGACTACAAATTAAATAACAGTTCATAATGAATTTAAGATAGAAAGTAAAATATGATCAATAACATTTGAACAAAATATGATAGTGGAAAATCTACAGTATGACAGATGCCTGGGTTGCCACAAGGTCTGGAAATCTGAGAATTTCAGATGTGTCAGGGAAATTTGGAAAAAACACTGGAAAAATCTCGTTTTGTCTCTGTAGACGAAATGGTTTGTTTATTGAAATGTTAGATATTGTCGCTGGCTAGGCACAGCTGACTACTTGTGCTGCTTCCCTACTCCATCATTCCTACTGCTTCTCACCTTCCTATCACTCCCCTCAGCTTGTAGTCAGTGCTGCCACCACTTCTTGTCACTGGCCTAGCAGCTGCCGAAGAGAAACACGAGTGGTTTGTTTGGATCTGATTCTCAGAAAGTGTAGACGCAGTGGCTGGAGATGGTGGTCAAGTATGCACGAGTTGTCCGAGTGATTGTGTGAATGTGTGCATGCTATCTTTTCTGACAAAGGCTGTGGCTGAAAATTTAGTTGTGAGAGTGTGATTTGTCTTTACTACATGACTATCTGTGGCTCAGCGATCATCTTCAGGATGAGTTCCTACCTATCCTCATTAGTATTGATTCTCAGAGTATTTGCACAAGTTATCCGTTGCATGGATGGTCTAATTTCATCAACATGGTGTCTGTGACATGTGAATAGCTGGCCACAGAAGTGGACTTCCATGATGGGCCACAACCATAGGCCATTTTTGTGTGTATCTCTAACAGACTGGGCCTGCTGATCTGAAGCCCATTGTTTCCAACTAATGTGCAGGCCTTGCCTGTCAGATCTAGTCTCACCAATCTGCCAGCAGGCCAGGTACGTTTGTGTGTGGCGTAATTCGGCAGATTTTTGTGGTTTATCCATGGACTCATGAGTGCGGTGCTCCTTGGCAGGCCAGAGACCTTTCAGAAACTGTGACTGTCTCACTGCAAGTACAGTGTAGCATTTTATGGACATTTTATTTATTCTAGTACATTTTGGCACTTCGAGAGTAGTTTATATATTAGAAAGTATGGATGATGAGAAGAAGAAAATTGTGGTGGTCATTGGCAGTTTGTACGCTATGCACTCGTGTATTTCTTGAAAGAAAAACCACACAATACCTGTAAAATAATAGACATAATACAGTGGGTAATAATGGACAACACTGAACATAGTAGAACCAATATTTTATTGGCAGTCGCCTACAGTGTTGGTTTACACGCTTCCCTGCCTTACACATTTCTTTCACGAGGCCTACATTTTTCTGAGGTTATTTCTGAAAACAGTGAAGGTATTTTAAATCTATCTTGTAACTCCTACGAAATGCATATTTTTGCCACCACATATGTTTTGTTTTATTGAAATAAAATAATATCAGTGGTCTTAATGAAACATATACCATTTGACTTGCTTCCTCTGTCTAAAAACAGTTTATTACAAAGGATCTTTGCTCACACATTGATAAATACAGAAGTACTTACTTTTTTTGGTCAATTTGTGCCTTTTCTAAACATTGAGATCTCAAAATTTTTCAGGGAAAAATGCTAAAACTTGTCTGGATATCAGGGAATTTCACTTGGGGAAACTTGTGGCAATGCTGGACACACTGTGTTTGAGAACATTTACGGAATTTCTTCATCGGGAAAAAGTGAATGAGGGGAAACATTATAAAGTAGTTTTAGAAATACATATCAGGATCACTGCTCCACAAGACACATGATGCAAAAAACAAAACTATAACGATAATGAGCAGATAGTTGAGATAGGAATTACTAGATTTTGTGAAGAATATAAGACTATTTTAATAAAACATAATGGCATTTGCACAGTTTATCTGAAATATATAATAAATACTACCACAACACAATTTGGTAGGTGATATTATGGTAGACAGAAGAACCAACAGTAGCCTCTATTGAAGTTAAAACCTTAAAGTATCTTGAAGTCTCAAGGATGAATAGTTATTAAGTTTTGAAGGGAGTATTAATGTATGAATAACATTACATTAATTTTAACAAAGTTATTTATTAATAAATTACAAGCACGACTGTAGCTTTAGGGGCTACAATATAACAGGACAATGTACAAAACAAGCACACAGGTAACTGTCTACAGCTGCTATCTCTTTCTTTTCTTTGATTTCAAACCCTTTTTCTTGGCACTTCCAGGTTTATAACTCGTTGAAGGTTTCTCCCATGTTGTGGTGTTATCTAGAGAAAGAGCAGCTAATGCAGTTACTGGTGTCTCCGAGACATCCATAGTTTCTTCAGTTTCACTTTTGGAAAACATACTTTTGGATGCCTTATTTGACACAGATGAGAATAATGTTCCTGAAGATGATTTCTTTCCAACTGAGCCTTCTTCAGTTTCAGTTTTGGCCTCAGTACTGTCAGATTCCTTTTCTGGAACAGCTTGCAGCAAAGGTCTTGAAGAAAATCTCTTTTCCACTAAAACACACAAATGAGACCGACTGATATATAATGCTTCATATGATTAATATGCACCAAATCATTACTTAATACTAAGATGTTTTTGTTATTTGCACGAATATGCTTATGTTAATACTTTAAAATATAGGTGCATGTTTTATTACAAACTTACACACATTCTTCGTGTATCTCATTCATAGCACAGGGGTAACACTTCTTCAGTAAACATTTCACCAATGCCTAAGTCATGTGGAATACTACCGAAAGAGTAACTCTACAAACGGACATCAGCAACATAAGTGGTTGGTTCAATGATCTATACCTGTCTCGATGTATCTGCTTTACTAAGCACTCTCTACGACAATTAGAGGATATAGTACACAGGGTGACCAGGAGAAATTGTCATTATTCAGGAATGACAGGAATGCCCATTCGGAGCAAAAAAGTCATGGGCTCTAAAATGCAGAGTTTGAGCACAGTGAAACATTTTTGTACTGGACAAGTCCTCATAGATCTCAAGAAAAGGATTTTATAGCCCATGTGTACCACGCTTTATTTTGGGTGGTCATTCCTGTCATATCCCTGAAATATTGACCATTCCTCATGAGACACACTGTATAATAATACTGTTGACAACTGTTCATTTTTACAGGTGTTCCACACAGCCTTTAATGACTTCAGGTTGGAATTTTCTTTCCTTCAAGGGAGATGGAAACAGTAATTGGCTGTAAAGGCACTACTTGACAGTCTTAAGACAAATCAATGTAATTGGAAAAACAATGGTGAATATAAATCAGTTCAGCCTAGAGGAGGTAACTGTTACCCCATATTCTGTTATATAATCCAGTTATTCTGCCTCCATATATCTTATGTATTTCTACTGGAGCAGGTCCCATAATGATTCCCATTATATTTATAGCATCTGCAAGTGTGGATATTTTATCTGACAGTGGGGGATGGCCCAACCCCACCCACAAGAGCAGTTGTCAATGATACAATGGTAATTACAAGACCCCCCTGACTACATGAAGAGGTGGGTTTAAGCAAAAATAACACTCTGGGAATGTGATGTTACAGAAATTGCTTTCAGTTTCAGTTACCTAATATTTTCTGTCTATTTCTTTCTTAGGTCCCTGTTTTCTTCATTTCGTACCTGCCATCACACTAAGCCCTAATTCCATTTTAAAAGCTTACTCTTGATCTCCCTCCCCCCCCCCCCCCCAAACAAAAAAAAAAAAAAAAAAAAAAAAAAAGACACCACCCCTTCTGATTTTCTGAGGGGCTGAATCTCCAAAGCTTTCGTTCTTTCTTTTTTTATCCTATTTGTTATTTTATGTCCTCATTTCTTCTGCTTCTTGTCTAACAACATCTACACTACACTCCTACATCCGGTTATTTCAACTTATTGTCAGCTGTGCTTGCCATTGCTTGCAAAATTAAGAAACCAAATTTTGTTACATTGCTATACCAGTTTATATCCTGTCCAGCCTCCCACATGCTCCAAATACCTGAACAAATTTATTGGCAAATACTTCAATTCTCCTTTCCTTTCTACCTTCTCAGGTAAGACACTTTTACACTTCAATCTATTCATCTTTGTGTTTAACTACTGATTCTACAATCTTTCACTATTTAACTGGAATAAAACGGGGGAGAACATAACTTGAGAAAGAACTTACCTAAAGCCCCCCCCCCCCCTCCCCTTCCACATTATACCAGCAACATAAAAACTGAGATACTTCTCCCTCATTCACCACACACACACAAAGACACCCACATGACAACCATATTTTTGTAATTTTTTATATTTATGATAAGAAGTTCAAAACCGAAATATCCATCAGTCGAAGCAGTTCTGTGCAACTCTAAGAAGAGTCCCGAGAAAATTGAAGTTTTCCCAAGGATCCTTAATAACCAGCTCAGTCTTCCAACGAGTCTTATGGCCCTGCGGTAAAATGCTCGCCTGCCATGTTGACGCTTTGTGTTGGATTCCAGTCAAATGCACATTTTTAAACAAAGATGCTTGTTCTGTGAGTGTTTCAGTGAAGTGTGGGGATCACTGAATTAAGTCTCATTTTTGTCACTATTTTTCTTGTCTTTTTCTATTTAGTTTGAATACCTACACCACTTCAATATAAAATTCATCAAATATGTGCTAATTAATATGTAAATAATAGCCATTTTTATTGAAAATGACTACAGTCCAAATCCATGTACACTTATTTGACAAGGAGAGCACGTCTTCTTGTTTCAAATTATATACTGCACTCAAAAATATGGTTTCACTGCAAATATAAATCTTTATATAACTGTAGTTTATAAAACACTGTTAATAAAGATTGTTTGAATAAAAAAACATAATGAATTATTTTTTCATCTTTATATATTTTAGGCTTCATGGAAATGCTCACAGAACATTTCTTTGTTTAAAAATATGTATCAGTCGTGAATTGAACTCCATGCACACATGGCTGGTAAACATTCTACTTCGCAGTTGCGAGACCTATTCAGGTGGGTCGCCAGACGATTTTTAAAATACTGAAGTAAAATATCTTACCAACTGAAAACATGAAATCTTATTTCAAGAGGAAAGTTTTATAATCTGAACAGTTATATACAAAATCATATCATTCTAAGCGATAAACTGTAGCGGCTTAATAACTGCTCTGGGCGAAACGAGAACAGGGCAGGCACAGGACTCATTGGTAATTGTGATAATGCAACACCACTTTCCCTTCCACTTACAACAATGACTCATGACTGTGAGTGCGTGCTTTGTTTGTTGGTATAGTGTGTGCATGCGTGTTTATTGTGGCCACTTGTTTCATTTTATTTCACTATGGATGTGTGGATTAAAATGGGATCGTTCTGTTAAAGACAGACTTCAAGTAATTACGACGAATCTTCCACACCCCGTACCAGTGCATAATGCAATACACCTAAAGGTGCCTGTGTTAGTGGGCTGAACTCCTTCCAGAAGAAGTCAAAATTTTGCTTTCGTAAATACAATGATTGTTATTTGAAATATGGATTTGTATTTTTTCGCACACATCAAGAGACACTTCCTCAGTGTGTTGTGAGCTTTGAAGTACTTACTAATGAGAGTATCAAACCCTCAAAACTGAAAAGCCATTTATCAAAGAAACATCCAGAATACGTAAGTAAGTCAATCAATTTTTTCCAAAACAAAAAACGAGAATTTTTAAAATCAAAATCAGTGATGACAAACTCGACTTCTGGAGAACAAAATAAGCAAGTTACAATTGCTTCATATCGACTGTCATTATTGATAGCCAGAATAGGGGCAGCTCTCATCATAGGAGAGGATATTATTTTACCAGTGGCCAAAATGATATCAGATGCTTTATTTAGCGAAATGCACACAAGACTAACTGACAAAATACCCCTATCAAACACAATGGTAAAGAGAAGGATCAATGAAATGTCAGAATTTGTAAAACAGTCCATGATCACAGTTTTCAAGCAAAGTGACTACTACTACTTTTCACTTCAGCTTGATGAAAGCACAGATATAACTGACGAGTCTGTTCTTTTAGCTTTTGTTACGTTTGAATTTAATGGGAGTATAGAAGAAGAAATGCTCTTTTGTAAATGTTTGCCATGACAACAATAGGGGAAGAATTTTTTTAAATGTCTTGATGGTTTTATGGTAAAAAATGAAATAGAGTGGACAAAATGTGTTGCACTGATGACTGATGGTGCCCATGCTATGTCACGTTTACTCAGATTTTATTGCCAAAGTTAGGGCACTTGCCTCTTCTGTTCAGTGGACTCACTGTAGCCTGCACAGATAGGCTCTTGTGCATAGGGGTCTGCCTGAAAGCCTAAAGAAAATCATTAATGATGCAGTGAAAATTGTGAATTTCTTTACATCTAGACCTCAAAATTCAAGATTGATGATGAGATGGGCAGTGAACACAAAACAATTCTCCTTCACTGTGAAGTACGCTGGTTATCAGGAGGGAATGTGCTATCAAGATTATTTGAGCTTCGAGATGAGCTGAGAATCAGCCTGTTGGAGCACAAAAGTGATGCAAAATCTGTGAGCAGTTTCTTGGACATGTTAAATGAGGAAAACTGGCTAATAGTCTTTCATATTTGGGTGACATATTCAGTGCTCTTAATAGCCTCAACTTATCGCTGCAAGGGAAGGATGTCCACAAGTTCTATGTCCAAGATAAAATAGAACCAACTATTAAAAAAACTTGAAAGATGGGGCAGTAAAGTGAAAAAGAGCTGTTTTGATGCATTCCCACACCTCAACGATTTCTTAGAAACATGTGGAATGAAAATTAATGAGGAAACAGCAGCTGCCATGAAGGAACATCTTTAAGCACTGACCTATAGTTTCCGGTACTTATTCTGAAATAATTTTACTAGAAATCATTTAGATTTGAAGTATTCCTTATTAAACATGTTCCTAATTTTCCTGTTATTGTTTTTCACCCAATACAGAAAAGTACAATTAAGTTCAACCACCTCCATTTTCAAAATGATAGTTAGGTCGCTCCCACATAGCGAACAGAAAAGAATCAGATAGTTTCACGTTAATGCCACTAATAGTTGTTTGCTTATTCAAGAGTGTTACTTAACCCTTTCAGGACGCGAGGCCCGTATATGTGGCCCAATGTGGCAGTCGCTATGTGATGCGAGGCCCGTATACATGGCCCGATTATCATGTTACACACCCAGCGCTGTATCTAAGGACTGGCTTGGATTATCGACACGGGACGGGACACATTCTGTTGGGAAAAATGTGAACTACACGCAGAGCGCGGGTGATCGGCGCATGCTCAACCCTTCTCCTCCCAGTCTTCCCCTCAGCACTCTGCTAATTGGTCACACTGTTGCTAGGGAGCTCGTGACACCTGCAGTCATGTTTATGTTTGCACTTCAGTGATTTATTGTCTTCCGAATGAAGTGGTGATTTTCGTGTTAGGAGCTACATAATTATGGCTCGTTTATCTAATATGGACATTGAGAGTTTGCTGAATGACAGTAATGAAGAGTGGAATATAGATGAAGATGATGGTGAGAGTGAGTGGTCAGGAAGTATTGATGATGATGATGATGATGATGAAAAAGATGAAGAGGAAGATGAAAAGGGAAATGAAGAAGAAAATGAGGAAACCGTCGTTGAAGAAAATTAAGAGGACGGTGGTGATTTGAATGACGGCAGTGGCACGAATAGTTGTGCTCATCGGGGCAGAGGTGTATGGACAGATATTACAGGAAAAGGGGAGCTTCCTAATGATATCGATTTTGTGCCACAAAGAGAAAAAATTTCTGAAGCAGTGACAAATTGTAGGAGTTTCCTAGATTTCTTCCAACTATATTTTTCTGATGAACGTTTGAATGACACTGTAGCCAAGACAAACCGATACGCCCGTGATAAGATTGAAAAAATGAGCCCCTGAAACCCTGTTCGCAGTGGAAAGGCTGGCATGATGTGACTGATGGAAATAAAATCTTTTTGGGTACCATTCTCAACATGGCAATGAATGAAAAAAGTGACATAAAAGCCTACTTTTCTACTGATTGGACAACAAAGCCGGACTTTTTTCCAGAAGTAATTTTCCGTGACCAATTTTTGCATCCGGGCTTTTCAAATTTGTCCTCCGGCTTCTCAGGGCTCATCAAAGTTAGCTACTCAAGCCCAAAAAGTGAAGAATGTTGCCGATTTCATTGACAGCAAGTGTCGAGAGCACTTTTCTCCAGGAAAAAAGTTGCAGTGGATGAGCCTACCGCCTGTTTCAAGGGAAGAACTGCGTTCAAGTGCTATAATCCTCAGAAACCGACGAAGTGGGACCTACGAGTCTACGTCCTGGCCAATTACGAAACAGGATACATTTCAACATTTGAGCCGTACTATGGGTCTCCTACGACGGAGTCCTTGGTGCGCTCTGAACTTCCCTTTATGTCCCGAATCGTCCTTCATTTGTTTGTGTGACTACAGCAAGATTGCCCGGCTCAGGGGGGGCATATGTACACAGACAGATATTATACAAGCTTACAATTGGTGGAGGAACTGAAGAAAGAAAAAAACTCATCTAACCGGGACAATAATGGCAAACCGTAAAGGTTTACCAGTCAACATAATTAGCTTATTTCACTAAATATTTTGCAAAATAGAACTATACAAATTTTACTATTTTTTTTACTTGCAGGTAAAGGGAAAAAAGCTGGCAAAACTAAAAAAGAGCGATGTGAAGGCGTTCGAGAACGCAGTGGCAGATATTCTAGAGTGGAAAGACACAAGGCCGGTTATTATGGAATCTACTCATCACAAAGATGCTATGCAATAAATCACCCACAAAAAGCAGGGAGGCAGTGAAGAGGTGATCCAGAAGCCATCAATGATTTGTGACTACACGGCAAATATGGGAGCCATAGACAGAGCCGATCACTATTGTGCGTCGTACCATTTTGCCAGAAAATCCCTCAAATGGTGGAGGAAAATTTTCTTCTGGTTATTCGAGGTATGAGATTCACTTTTCTAATACGTCTTGACCTACTTAGTAAATTTTTATTTTGACAAAAGGGGAATTATTTGGCTAATTTCAGGTGGGGATCGTCAATGCTTACTTGCCATATGTCATCATAGCAAAGAAAAGAGGAGAGGAACCAAAGAGTTATTTGCAGTTTCGAAAGAGTCTCGTTAAGGAGCTTGTGGGCAGCGTCAGGGCTCAACCAAACCCATCGAGGAAGAGGCCACGCTCTGAGCCTGGTGACCTACACAGGATGGGCGGCCTGTACCATGCTATCGCAAGAATGGACACCGGAAAACAGGGTGACTGCGTCATTTGCAGTGATCGCTCCAAGCCAGGAGAGCGAAAACGCTCCCCCGTTTGTTGCGAAACTTGTCCGTCCAACCCTTCTCTTCGTGTGCCTGAGTGCTTCAACAGGTATCACAAAGTAGCAAAGTACTGAAAAGACTTAAATATGGTTGCCTATCGAAAAATCAATATGCTAAAGTTGTAAAATTTGTTTTAAGCAAATTTTATGAAATTTTGTAGTTTATTGACATAGATCAAATTTGTCATCCCTCCAAATGGACTTTTTATTTTTCTTCCCACGGACGTCCCATAAAAGATAAAATTGTACTTCATATGTCGTTTTAAAGCTAAAATTTTAAAGAATAAGATACAACTAATTTTAATATGTCTAATTCAATGCATCACCTCTCAACTTTAAAAAAAACACCACACACAAACATACACACAAAATTCAAGCTTTCGCAACCAATGGTTGCTTCATATATATATCATTTTTTTCTGTTTTAACACCACTGCCAAGTCAAAAAGTGCCTGATATGGAATAATGAAAATTGTATGCCAGTAAAGAGCATGTTTTAAGCTTTATTTTAAAAATTAAGCTTTATTTTAAAAATTACACCAATAAGTCAAAAACTGTAGATTTTGTAAGCAACGAAAAAAACCTAAGGGATGTGGAACCTGCACAGCACCGCCAAATTGCTCTGCCTTGGGGAAATGCGCTCCGTCCCGAAAGAGTTAGTACTGATTTCTTGTTGTAGGCATTACTTTCCAACGATTCCTAATGAACTACTATGGATAAGAAATGCGTCTGAAGAGGACAACCTTAGAAAGTTAAAACTTTCGGCACCTGTGGAAGATTCCCTGATAGAACTATCATGTGATTCTTCTTTGAAAACTTTACTTCAAGAATTAAGCTTAATCCCATTTGGATCACATTAAAGGGAGAGTATTGGGTGCTTGCAAATATAGCTTTGAAGGAACTAATGGAATTCACAACTACTTACTTATGTAAATGTTTTTTTGTTTTAAGTATAGAAACAAACTTCGCGTGGCAAACAATTTACGACTAAAACCAACAAGCTTCAATCCAGATACAGAAAGTGGCATTGACACCAAGACTAAACAATACCACAAATCTCATTAAGTTCTCCGTATAATCTGCATGAAATAAAATTCTAATGGGCCACAATATTGTTTTGTTTTTTCCTTTAATTATGTTCCCTTCACCATTTTCCAAGTTATTGTTCAGCAAAGCATTTTTTTTGTACAATACTGAGTTCAGGTTCATATTATATATAATTTTTATATTATTGTTAACTACTGCGTAGTGACAGAGCATACATATGTATATACTGAGTCATGAAAATGTTTCCAGAAAAATAATGGGTCATGTTACAAAAAAGTGGGGGACCACTGGTCTAAGGTATTAAAGATGATCAGAAAACTTCAGTCAATTTTCTCAAGAACTTTTGAGAGTTGCAGTGGCCTGCTTTGTAGGGCAGATATTTGGGTTCTGAACTCACTCTCTCTCTTTCACACACACACACACACACACACACACACACAGTAATTCAATTGGCTTATCAGATAAAAGTGTGCATGAATTTGGAGTGTAGCTGAAAATAGAACAGCTGTAATTACAAATGTTTAAAGAATATTGTTTAAGGCAAAGGCAATTTAACTTGTCTTTCCTGACCCAAAACTACTTTTGATATATTAACACTACTTACTTTCATTGTATTCCGCTACACTGATGGTACTGAGAAACAGTGCACACTTACCAGTAGAATATTGCATGAGATCAAGAACACGGAAATTACAATCACTCTTTTCACCGCCAACACAGAAAAGAAATGGGGCATCAGGACAAGCATCTAGACACTGGATAGCCCCCATATTGTACGTTTTCTCAGCGACATGTACAGGCGTGTCTTCTGAAATGTCCCACACACACACTTTCTTGTCACTGCCTGCTGTAACAAGGAGGCCAGGGCAGGAACAGCTCAGAGACAGTCCTGTAATAAAACATGCAAGGAAAACCCAATGAAATGGCACAAAATTGTACAAATAAATAAATAATATAGTGATTTGATATGAGACATAAATCTAGCAATTTCAAATAAAATAGAAATTTGCCTGGAAAAGCTAATGATGAACAGACATATTACACTGGTTTTTACATTAGATATGGAACAAATGAAACATACAAGGTGTGATCAAAATGTGATGGTAATTTTTGTTTTTATTAAAGAATCATTTATTCATTAACATCAACTTTGTCCCCTTCAAAGTAAGCTCCCTGAGATATAACACACTTGGCCAGTGCTTTTCACACTCTTAGAAGCACTTCTGGAACTCACTTTTTGTTAAGGTGTTCATCTCCTTCAGTGATTCTGGTTTTATCTCATCAATGGTGGCAAAACAACATCGTTTCATGTTCTCTTCAGCACTGGGAACAGAAAGAAGTTGCAGGGGACTGTCTGACAAATATGGTGACTAGGGCAACATAATGGATTTGTTTTTGTCAAAAAATCATGAGCAAGTATTAAGGTGTGAGGTGAAAGATTATTGTGATGCAATTTCCATGAGTGGTTTTGTCACAATTCTGGTTGTTTTCCTCACATTGCTTCATGAAAATGACACATAACTTCCAGGTAGTATTACTTATCAGCCATATGATCATAAGGCAGGACCCAATATGCACTATCTCATTGTAATCGAAGAAATCGGTTAGAAGAATCTTCACATGACTGAGCTTGTCGAATTATTATTGGTCTTGGCATTTCAGACAGTTTCCGCTGAGAAAATTGGGCCTTGGTTTTGACACCGTACCCATATGCCAATGTTTCTTCACCTGTCATAACCTTCTTTAGAAGTTATGGACTGTTGTCAACTTCATTTAGCAATTCTTGGGCAATGTGTGTGCAACATCGTTTTTGGTAAAATTCAACAATTTTTGAAAAAACTTTGCTGCTACATGTTTCATGCCCAAAACACCCGAACAAATTACTTGGCATGAGCCAAGGGTTTCTCCAAGATCATCAGCAACATCTCTGATGGCAACTTTCCAGAACCATTTCCTTTACTACTTCCACATCATCAGTAATTGATGTGCAAGGGCTTCCAGGCCAGTTGTCATCTTCATTGTCTTCTTGACCCTTTTTGAAACATTTATACCACTTGTAAACTCATGTCTTCCTCCTAGTAGATTCAACAAAAGCCACAATCAATATTTCAAATGTAGTGCTGCACTTTATTCAATTTTTCAAACACATTCTTTGCTCCATTTTTCTGAAAGTAAAAATTCACCGAGCACTCGAAAACATGAAAAAGTTTCTCAATCGTCAACAATAAACTAAATATTCAAAACAACTCTAAACATGAACGTACATCAGGAACGTCTGTACCAACAAGATAAAATACAAAAATAAATAAATCACACAATGGAAAATGCAGGATGGACTGCAACAATATTATGAAAATGAAAGTTGCCATTAACCATCTAGCGGAGACGCTGAGTTACAGATAGGCACAACTACAAGATTGTCACACATAGAGCTTTCGGTCCGTGAGGCATTTATCAAACACACACACACACACACACACACACACACACACACACACACACACACACGAGACTGCATCCTCAGGCAACCAGAGCTACACTGCGAGCAGCAGCACCAGTGCATGATGGGAGTGGTGGCTGGGTGGAGGTAAGGAGACCTAGACGCAAGACCTGTCACATACATCTTCCCACCACCACCTACCCCAGTCTAGTCACAAACATTAAAGGCAGGGCCACCTGCGAAACCAGTCATGTGATCTACAAGCTACACTGCAACCACTGTGCTGCATTCCATGTGTGCATGAAACCAACAAGCTGTCTGTCCACATGAATGGCCACTGACAAACTATGCTCAAGAAACAAGTTGATCACCCTGTTGCTGAGCACACAGCCAAATACAGCAGCCTTCATTTCAATGACTGCTTCACAGCACGTGCCATACGGATCCTTCACACCAACACCAGCTTTTCTGAACTGCGCAGGTGGGAATTTGCCATGCAATATATACTATGTTCCTGTAGGCCAACTGGCCTCAATTTTCGTTAGTCATTGTTCTCACCCATCCAGCCTTCCTGTTCCCATTCAAGTATTGTACAGGCCCCATTCCACCATCACACCCAGTCTCTTCACGTCTCTCCTTTTCTGATACCCTCGCCACCTCCCCACCTCTCCTCTGCCCTCTGTATAGCCTCCCGACTACTCATAACTGCCCTACCCTCTCTCTACCTCATCCCTGCATGCTGCCCAGGAGCACTGCCCGCCACCCCTACCTGCCCCATCCTCCTTATCTTCACCCAGCTGTCACTTCCATCATGCACTGGCGCTGCTACTTTCAGTGTGGCTACAGTTGCCTGACACTGCAGTCTCGTGTGTGTGTGTGTGTGTGTGTGTGTGTGTGTGTGTGCGCGCGCGCGTGCGCGTGTGCACCTCTATTTTTGATGAACACCTTACAGGCCAAAAGCTTTATTTGTGACAGTCTTTATGTTGTGATTGAGTCAGCATCTCCGCTAAATGGTGAGTGGCAACTTTCCTTTTCATAATATTGATAAATAAATAAATGAAAATCAGGTGCATAAAACCATCAGTATTAAAAAATTCCTGTTACTTTTTGATAACATCTCGTACGTG
This sequence comes from Schistocerca piceifrons, assembly GCF_021461385.2. Taxonomy (NCBI): domain Eukaryota; kingdom Metazoa; phylum Arthropoda; class Insecta; order Orthoptera; family Acrididae; genus Schistocerca; species Schistocerca piceifrons. The sequence goes on from NC_060145.1 coordinate 335,257,149, forward strand.
CAAAAACAAACATAGTTCTCATGTCGACCTCAGTACTGCATAAGCACCAGAGTCTTCCTTTAAAGGTAGTTTAACATTTCATTCAACATGATGTCAGAAATGATAAAATGCACCCGCCCCCTTTCAATTTAGTTGCTCTGGCAGAATAAAGAGTTCTTAGAAATACAGTAATTTAATTCTGTCCCAGCATTATTTATTGATTTCTTGTTGTTCAACACGCGAAGAAAGTTGTCTTCTTTATTTCTTTATATAATCAAATACAAAGCAAGTTTTCTCTGGAGTCAACTGATACTAATCAACAATTAAAGTTAAAGGAATAGGTTATGGCACAGCAGCACTAGCAATTACCTGCAACTTCTCCATGGTGTGCAGCCAGCTGCCAAATCGCTTTCTCATTACGACAGTCAACACAATATACTGTTCCACTTTCTGTTCCTGCCTGTACAATAACATTTAGTTATTAAAACTGCATTCATATTGTTCTTTAATACAGAAAACACCAAAAGTATGAAAGAAAGTTAATTATGGATGTTAGCAAAAGTAACAGGCCACCAAGGTGGAAATAATATGAACAACAATTAAGTGGATACCCCATCATCACTTGTCTTTCAGGTAAAAGCAGGATGTGGAAAATGTGGTTTTTATGCACATGGGGGTAGGGTGGTTGCGGTGGTGGTCTGCTGTATAGAAATTTGGGGACAAAATAAAAGAAAAGCAGTCTGGGGAAATGGGCAACTCTGCAGCTGGGCAGTCAAGTTAAACCTTGCCATAGTTTCACAACAGCAATCCATGATTATGCAATACTGATGTTGCAGCCGAGTTGCAAACAGCATGGTCGATAGCCTCACCTCTGATGAGATTAAAAGATGCTGCTCACTGCAATTGAGTTGGTGTTTGGGTACATCGGACTGTCAGGCGCCTTTAGGTCCTTTACAAGGGTATGGCTTATGACACAAATGACGTTGTGAGCAATGATTATCATGCAATTTGGGTGGGTAGTAAAATATCATAGTTGAGGGTCTAGAAAGAGGCAGGGAAGAAGTTTCCTTCTTTGTACTAAGGCATGGTAAATGGAACATGAAGTGTTAATAGAGGACATAGTAGAGCAGTCTGAAATGGCCTCTTGTATTATAGACTCCCTGTTTATTAGTGATGTGAAAGATGTAGGGTACAGATGATGTTTTTGTGCATCAGACAGAGCAGAAATATCACGCCAGAAAATTTTGGCAAGAAGTTCAATATACTTGGACAGAGGTTTACATGGACCTGTATGACAACTAGAAGCTGACATCAAAACTGGCCTTCTGGACAGGGTAAACTGATATGTGGCAAAGGTTCTAAGATTCTCATGGAATGTCTTCTATATAGATTCAAATAATAAAAATGCCATTAATGAATCTGAAATATATGAGCAGTTTAAGACTGTATAGATAGGATTCTTTCTAGTGGTCAAAACAGGTGCATACATAAGGGTGTCATACAAGTACCCACAGCCACATCGAAATTATTTGAGCAATAACTTTACGTAAGGATAGATTGCACCACATTTATAAAGAAGGAGGTAGGAAGTTAAAGATCAGTGATGCCAGGAGAGGCAACGTTTGACATGAAAAGGCCACAGGTGCAGGAGATAATTGTGTATGCAGAGCTGGCACACACAGTTACTTGCATAAAGGCAGAGTTAGAAGACTGGCTGTGGTCTGGATTTGGCTCAGAGATATGTGTCTAAGGGAAGGACTTGAAAGTATGAAGTAACTGAACATTAGTGACGGCAATTTTTATGTATTCTGAGATGAAAAGGAGAAACAAGGTGTTACATGAAATCTGTATGATTTATGAAGTGAGTGAAATATTTCAAGATTTACATGCCTTCACTCTTTCGTATCTAACTTGCAATGAGTACTGTTTTCCTCACCTTGCATACAATTAGTACAAGACTTACCAGAAACTGAAATGGGTTGAAGTGGTTCCATAATACTCTCTCAACTTCTCCTTCAAGTTCCCAAGCTTTGAAACAATCGTCAATTCGACAGTCATAAACTCTTGCCAGTCTAAAGAAAAGAAAAGCAACACAATGCGATGAACATCTGTAATCACTGGTAAAATATAGTAAACTGGAACTATATATGCTTAATTAGATTATCTAGCTATCTGATCTATCAAGAAGATCACTATGTCCAATGATTTTGTGCACTTTGTTTACTGTTAAAAACAACAAGATTGTTGCAATAGAATCATCTGATGCATTGACCATAGGAAGGGTAGTCAAAGGTTTAAAGAAATGAAGAAAGGACAGAAGGAAAGAAGGAAGATTAGGTTTAACATCCCGCCGGCATCAAGGTCATTAGAGCTGGCAAGATTTTTGTTATCACCTCAAAAAACTTATGTACCTAATTTTGTTTGTTTGTTTGTGAGTACAGGTCTGCACTCCTGGTACAAATTTAAATCTCCACATCACAATATCATAGTAGGCCGTTAGAGAAGACAAAACAAAATAGTGAAGTCCACTAACCAAATGGGGCAAGAAAGGTGTTGTGGAAGAGAGAGAACATGGTTTGGAGGCAGGAGTGATGTGCGAGGAAAGAGATACCAGGAGAGGAGAGCGGGGAACGGGGATTTTGTGTGTGTGTGTGTGTGTGTGTGTGTGTGTGTGTGTGTGTGTGTGTGTGTGTGCGCATGCAAGCACAACAAGAGAGTGGTTCATGCTTAGCACGACACGTTTCAAAAACTTTTTCTCATTGTCAAGTGTAAATATTTACATAAGTATTTTGTGTGGTGTTTGCATATGTGCCGTTTGTGTCTCTTGCACTGCAGTTGTCTTTTTGAGATTATCAGGTACTGAGCCTTGTCAATTAAGTAGAAAACCACACATAAGCAAACTATCAATCACACTGTTTGTTTATGAAACATCAAAAAATACATGCATAAATATTGCATGGAGACCGTTTTATCTCAAAACATGTCTTGCTAAGCATGAAAAAATACATAACTGGTGCTGTGCTGGGGAGGGGGGGGATCAGAGCAATGCAAAGTTGGCAAAGGTGTCAACTAGCACTACAAATGGCCAAAGGACGGAACACGCTAAATACAGATCGCAAAAGACATGAAACTACACATGTGCAGCAGTATGGAAATGGTTGCGATTGATCATGACATTATTAATCAAACGAACTTAGTAAATCCCATCAGCCTCCATGCCGAGTGGGGCTTGGCAGAGGCAGGAGATATGGCATGAATTGAGCCAACATTTAACAATTTACCATCACAGATCCGCTGAGTGGAGCACCCTGGTGCCAAGCAATTTAACCATGTAATGTTTATAAACACTACTTGACAGCCAATGCCATGTCAGCATCATTTTATGTCAATTACATAAGTTTTTTCTGCACAAACATTTTTCATAAAGTGTAAATTGCATGAAAATTATAAATGTGTTAAAGCAAAATCAGGTGTAAATTACCATTTGGCATAAGAAATTTGACGGGAGTGATAAAAAAAATGTGGTGAACGATGGGAAAGCGTTACTTCCGGGAAAATAAAAGCGGGATTTACTGTACTTTCAACACCATGATCATTAGAGATGGCGAACAAGCAACCATGCCCTTTTCATTGAAACTATCCCTGGATAACAAGCAACCACGTCCTTTTCAAAGAAGCTTTTTCAGCATTTGCTTTACTGATTTGGGGAAACCACAGAAAGCTTGAATCTGTACTGTTTTCTGGGAATTTGAAACACTATCCTCCCAAAAGCATGATCAGTATCTCACTACTACATCACGTTGTTCAGTTTCATTACAACATACCCCTCTGACAGTCAAAAGAACTGAATAAATCAACAACATTAGAATTTTCTATCACATTCCTGAATTATACTTTCATTTCTCTACAAAAACTTACTTTACTGTCAATACTAAATACTCTATGCGAAATAAGAGCAACAGGGTTATACAGTCCACTATGTTTTGCATATGTTTTCATGATTATTAATAGTTTGTAGCAAGCACATTTCTATAAAGCCTCAATAATGTATTTCTTATTCATCTAAAAAAACTGATCTATATGTAACATGATGGAACAGTTGCATTGGTAAGAAGAAGTGAGTGAGTGTGAGTGTGTGTGAGTGTGTGTGTGTGTGTGAGAGAGAGAGAGAGAGAGAGAGAGTGTTCATATAATTTTGTTGTTCCTGGTGTGATATTTGTAATTTGTATTATCACACTTACTTATCACAACATCCAGTAAGAAGCAGCTGAGACTCAAAAGGATGCCATTTCACACTTGTTACCTTCTCACAAAACTGAGTAAGTGTCGTAGCTGCCTTGCCGTTGTCCAGATCCCATAATAGTACAGTCTGATCCACTGAGCCACTTGCTAAAATGTGCCTGTAAACATACAAGGTTTGAATTGGAACATACCATAGGTTTAAACTAACATGAGAAAAAATAACGCAATGAAGTATTCCTATAATGATGTAACTTGTTCGATAAGGACTGTATATTAATTATAAATGTATAACAAATAACTGCACACTGATGCCTAGCCTTATGAGCAAGGTGTGGTTTTTTGTTGCTTGCTTGAAACATAACATTATGTTAGAGTATAATATGAATACTGTCTATTTGTACATTATATTTAATAAAAAAGTAACACATTGTGGCAGCAAGAACAACATTTAAGTTATGATGTAAAATTCCATCTGATGTCACACAAATACAAACTTCCCTGTGTTGTCTTCCCAAAGGCACTTGTCCACATGTTAATACTCAGCAAACTACAGAGAAATGCTTATATCATAATGGTATTCAACTGTACGTTTACTTTCTACCATACAACACTACTTGGTGTGCCTTGTGTAAAGCCTGCACTCCAGATACAACATTTGTTTTCCTCCATCCTCTGCCCTTAAAATCTGCTCATTTTCAATTCTGCCCCTAGATTCTAGACTACTTCATAAATCACTAACCAAGTACATCATTGTGTAATATTGATAGTATCTTCCCCAGTATGGCATGCCTTAGAGTCTCAGAATAATAAGAGAAGAAAAGAACTGTTTTCAGTGTAATTCTGTTCCTGGTCAGCGAGTGAGACATATAATAAAATTCTTGGAAATGTAGCAATCTCTCATTACGTTATGGTCATTCCATCTCTACTCTCATTGCCCAATCCCTTCTCCCTACAATTCTTCCTCCTCAAAATGTTCACTTTTCATCTCTTCAGTTTGTCTCATCACCTTGCAACATACCTGTGAGCTACTAGTAGCATCAATTTTCGTACCACTATGTAAGTGAGCAAGTGAGTGCATGCGCAAGAACATGCGTGCACACATACTTTTTGATAGCAGGGGTACTTCAAGAAATTTGCATACTACCACTAAAAAATTTAAAAAATCAGGTACAGTCTTACGGAAGGTGTGTATTCCATGTTATGTCAAGTACTGCATCTCTATGACCATGTCGCTTAATTCCTTTCTTCTTCTTAGCTTTATTGCCCAATCTAAATGCTGGCTCCAGACTATCAATAATATCAAGGTCCCAAACATCAATTATGGGAGACATGCTGCCAACAGCACACAAGTTACCTGCGAAAGTAAGCAAGAAGCCAATTAAGTGTCTGCGATCCACTGAAAAATAGACAGCAAACCACATATAGATATACAAAACCATGCCTGTCAGTACAGCCCCACAAACCAGTCAGTAGAGCACTAGGATTTGGGACATAGCTAATAAGAATAGTGAGCAGCTAAAGAGAATGACTCCTTAAATATAACCTAGGGGTCTTCTTTGAGCAGCTCCGAGCAAAGCAGGTATGAAAAAGGCAGCAGAAGGGAGGCTGAAAAATACTTCTGAACCCAGTGTGAAGAGAATTCATGGAATTGGTAATTGAAGTTAGGGGATTAGATTATGCACATTACATTTTAAATTAATGCGTCGGGTAAATGTATGCCTCAGAACTCAAAAGAGAAAGATGAAACCAGGGAAAAATTATTCAACCAATGTGAAAATTCCTCAAAATTAACATAAAAGTTTTCTGGATATGGCAAAAATTAATTTTACTGAATGAAATCGAAGTTTCAGCCATGGTTGCAGTTACTCTACTCTAGAGCTACTGGAGTGTGCCCCACACCACAATCCATGCTGTTCAGTCCACTCTGGCCGCAGGTGCACGACTGGAACAGTGTTTCACAGAGACACTTTATGACTCTGCACTACTTAGAAAAGTTGCACTCCACAGCTTAGCTGGCAGTTCACAGTTCAGAGTTCATGGTGGTTGTTCAACAAGTTCATCACCCCACAGTGAACCTAGTTGCAGTAAAGGAAACAATGCATGTCTGAATGAATCTTCTGCTGAGAACAGCACCAGCAACATTGAGCATCAGACCAAGGTGGAGACTCTTCAACAGTTACAACATGAGAGAGACTGAATTGTACATTTGGACTTTGGACTGTTCAGGACTTTTATGATACATCAAACCTGGAGTTAAGGCATGCCTAATGTGAAGTGGGAGTAGTGCCCCACTAATCTGATATCAGCAGAATCTTGGACGAAGTAGGTAGCTAGTTATAAGTTCCATAGATTACTGAATGATTTTTTTATCAAAATGATGTGGAATGAGTCATTTTACAGGTATACATGACAGATGATTAGTGGTAACACTAATGAAGACTTTTTTTGTCCTACTCACGTTGCTACACTTAAAAAATATATATATTTTACAGACTATCAATTTTTAAACAGAAATTCATCCATGAATAGAAAGAGCTGTCTGGGAGAAATGATTTTAGATTTATATTTTATGCTATTGTGCAAGCAATCACAAATTTTTGTTGTAGCATACTGAATGCCTTTCTGAGCCACTGGCGGCTCTAATGATAATAAAGGACAGTTTTTCCTTGAGTGTTATAGGAATGGACACACACACACACACACACACACACACACACACCTACTTGCATATCTAACAATCTTGATGGCACACTAAAATCTACCCTTCCTTCTATTGTCCTCTCTCAAGGGTTAGTTCAAATCTCAGTCTGGTCATACTGCTTTATATACAGTGCATCCTTTCTAGAACACATGAAGCTAGGAAGTTCTTTCAAAGTGACCTCAGTTGAATTCCTCTTCAATGATAATCCAACTAGGTTGCACTGTGCACTATAGTGGCTTGCAGATGTGCTTTCCAGCACATTGCATGTGGAGTCCACAGCAAGAGTTTCTACTTTTTAACATTCCTAGTGATGATCTATAAGATCCCAAAGCACTGACACAAAGTTTTGAGAAAAACAGATGTTTGTGGAAATCAAATTTGTAGCAGCTAGCAGGAGAGGGGTGCCCCACTGAGCCCTCAGGCAGTCAATGAGGTAAGTGACGCCAGAAACCATTTCCAGAAAGTTAAGTGATTTAGACAAGAATATAATTTAGTTTAACGCCGACAACAAATTAAATACGTGCATTAGTGTATCGTTTAGTCTTGCCATCAAAGGTTTGACTTTTCTTTGCATATTTTTTCAGAAAACACGAAAAGATCATAACTTCGCGAAGTAGCGCTTAGGCTTAAATTTTGTAAACGTGTTTGTTTCTTGTTTCACGGTAATTTAACTAGTTTCTCGGTAACAAATAAGTAAACTACTATAAATAGCATATAACTTCATTGTTTTAATACAGATTTCAGAAAAACAGCGTAACTTTATATCAGAAACTTGCCTATATACATTTGTTTATAGGCCTAATTCTCGTAATGTTTTTGGAGAATCAAAGTTAAAGTATCTCGTTTAATTGTCCTTTTTTTCATTCCATCGAGTGAAATATATAATAAATAGCGTATACCTTCATTGTTTTAATACAGATCTCAGAAAAACAGCGGAATTTTAAATCAGAAACTTGCTTATATACATTTGTGAATAGGCTTAATTCTTGTAACATCTTTTTTGATTTTCGGTAATTTAATTGATTTATTCTAGCTAAAGTATTATTTTTGTCATGAGTGAGAAGTGCCTGACTTGCCGTAGAATTGTTAGTTCCGGGGTTTGGTGTGATGGATGTAGTAGTTTTTTTCACTGGGGGGGACTGCAGTGGCGTGGGTGTTGGGAAAGTGGATCAGGCTCATCAGTGGTTATGTAGGATTTGCAGCAGAGATAGGAAGATAGTGGAACAGGAGGGGAAAATTGCTGCCCTTCAGGCTGAGCTAGATCAGGCTAGGGAAGATCTGGACAGGTTAAGGAGGGAGAAGGGCAAAGAGAGGTGGAAAGTGGCAACAGGTAGCAGAAGGAACAGGCCTAGAACTAAGTCTGACAGTTTTGTGGTGAATGTCAAAAATAAGTTTGACCTGTTGCTTCAGTTAGAAACTGATGAGCCTCAAGCAGAGGTAGGTGTAGACAGGACACAACAAACTTTCAATAGGAAATTGAAAAAGAATGTAGAAAAGTCATCGAAAAGGAAGAAAGTTTTGTTGTTACGCAGTTCTCATGCCAGAGGTGTAGGCCAACTTCTGCAGGAGGAATTAGGACCAGAATACCAGGTCACAAATTTTTTCAAACCAAGTGCTAGTCTGGATCAGGTGACAGAGGATTTAGGTTCACTCTGTAAAGGATTTACCAGGGAAGACACCGTGGTTATTGTGGGAGGGCCAGGGAACAGCATCGACAGAGATCCTGGGTACAGTATATAGTGTGACCTGGTAAAGATTGCGTCGGCATCGAGACACACCAATGTTGAATTTGTATCTGTCCTGAGACGCCATGACCGGCCTCATTTGAACTCTTCTGTTTGGAGAGTTAATTTGGAGTCGGAACAGCTGCTTGGGTCGGGTGCGGGGGCTCATATTGGTGTGGTTCCTGTTGATTATCTCAGTAGGTGGGACTATACCAGGCACGGCCTACATCTCAACAGGAAAGGGAAGGGGAAACTGGCTGGGGTAATAGCAGGAAATTTAAGGGGGGGAGGCACTGCCATGAATGGTAAAATACCAGTGATTACAGGTGTTGGAGCAGCACCTTTTTTAGGATAGGTAAGACAGAAAGATGTCAAGTTCTACGAGAGGTCAGGATTGAAACAAATCTTAAGTTTAGGAAAGAAATTAAACAGCACAATTCTAGCACATTTGATCACCAATCACAGCTATCAATTATAAATTTTCACCAATCACCAGAAATTTTATCTCCACCAAGTTGTATCTCAGTCCTAGGTAATTGCATTGATGAATTAAAGTCACCCAACCCAGTTGACATAATCTGCCTCTCTGAACACCATGTGACCACTGGTATAGGAAAAATGACCTTGAAGTATTACTCGGTTCTTTCAATTTGACACCCGTTATTGATTTTCCTACTCGGGTGGTAAAGGATAGCAGCTCACTGATAGATAACTTCTTTATAGACCAAGATAAGTTTAACCAGATAAATGCTCAGCCTGTTGAGAATGGTCTTTCTGATCATGGTGCACAGCTAGTTACAATATATGACATAGCTCCATTCAGCAATACTAAACAGTCCTCCAAAGTAGTACGTTCAGTCAACGATTTAACAATTGCAAATTTCAGGGAAAGCCTACAGCAGTTAGACTGGGATGAGGTGTACCGTGAACCTGATGCCAATTTAAAATATAATTTATTTCATGACATTTTTGTAAATGCATTTGAAAACTGCTTCCCCAAGAAAATTGTTAAATATAATCTTAAGAAACCTTGTAACAAACCATGGCTTACTAAGGGTATAAAAATATCTTGTAACCGGAAAAGGGAAATGTATCTGACAGCAAGAAAGAGTAGTGACCCAGAAACTATCAAAAATTATAAAAACTACTGTTTTATATTAAGAAAAGTTATTAAAAAATCCAGGAGTATGTGTATCATGTCTGAAATCAGCAATTCTGATAATAAAATTAAAACAATTTGGAATATTATTAAAAGAGAAACAGGTCAACCAAGAGCAGAGGAAGACAGTATTACCATCAAATTCAATGAAAACTTTACGAACAAAAAGTCAGAAGTTGAAAATATTTTTAATAATCATTTTCTAAATGTTGTGGATATAGTAGGATCCAGGTGTTCATTAGAAGATGCTAGGCTGTTAATGGAAGAGGCCATACCTATGCAATTTGATACAATTGAAATCTCATCCACTTCTCCCTCTGAAATTAGGAAAATAATAAACTTGCTTAAAAGCAAAAACTCACATGGAATTGATGGCATTTCCAGCAAAATACTAAAAGCTTGTTCTCAACAGATAAGTAAGATTCTCAGCCACCTGTGTAATAGCTCTCTGGAACAGGGCATTTTCCCTGATAGACTGAAATATGCTATTGTTAAACCTTTGCATAAAAAGGGGGATAGATCTGATGTCAACAATTACCGTCCAATCTCCCTTCTAACAACTTTATCCAAAATTTTTGAGAAAGTAATGTATTCAAGAGTAGCTTCACATATCTGTAAAAATGAAGTGCTAACAAAATGTCAGTTTGGTTTCCAGAAATGTTTTTCAACAGAAAATGCCATATATGCTTTCACCAGTCAAATTTTGAATGATCTGAATAACCGAACACCACCCATTGGGATTTTTTGTGATCTCTCAAAGGCTTTTGATTGTGTAAATCATGAAATTCTGCTAGACAAGCTCAAGTATTGTAGCATGAGTGGGACAGTGCACAAATGGTTTAATTCGTACCTAACTGGAAGAGTACAGAAAGTTGAAATAAGTAGTTCTCGTAACATGCAAAGATCAGCACATTCCTCAAACTGGGGAACTATCAAGAATGGGGTTCCACAAGGGTCAGTCTTGGGTCCTTTGTTGTTCTTATTATATATTAATGACTTGCCATTCTATATTCATGAAGAGGCAAAGTTAGTTCTCTTTGCTGATGATACAAGTATAGTAATCACACCTGACAAACAAGAATTAACTGATGAAATTGTCAATACTGTCTTTCAGAAAATTACTAAGTGGTTCCTTGTAAACGGACTCTCACTGAATTTTGGTAAGACACAGTACATACAGTTCCGTACAGGGAATGGTATGATGCCATTAATAAATATAGACCTTAATCAGAAGCATATAGCTAAGGTAGAATATTCCAAATTTTTAGGTGTGTCCACTGATGAGAGATTAAATTGGAAGAAACGCATTGATGATCTGCTGAAACGTTTGAGTTCAGCTACTTATGCAATAAGGGTCATTGCAAATTTTGGTGATAAACATCTTGGTAAATTAGCTTACTACGCCTATTTTCACTCATTGCTTTCATATGGCATCATATTTTGGGGGAATTCATCACTGAGGAATAAAGTATTTATTGCACAAAAGCGTGTAATCAGAATAATAGCTGGAGTCCACCCAAGATCATCCTGCAGACATTTATTTAAGGATCTAGGGATATTCACAGTAGCTTCTCAGTATATATACTCTCTTATGAAATTTGTTATTAACATCCAAACCCAATTCAAAAGTAATAGCAGTGTGCATAACTACAATACTAGGAGAAAGGATGATCTTCACTATTCAAGATTAAATCTAACTTTGGCACAGAAAGGGGTGAATTATACTGGCACTTAAGTCTTTGGTCACTTACCAAATAGTATCAAAAGTCTGACAGATAACCAACAAGTATTTAAGAAGAAATTAAAAGAATTTGTGAATGACAACTCCTTCTACTCCATAGAGGAATTTTTAGACATAAATTAAGAAAAAAAAAAAAGAAAAAATATTTAAAAAATAAAAATACAAAATAAAGAAAAACAAAAAACACAAAAAAATAAAGTGGTTATATTAACTTAAGTATGTTATTAAATTAACCTAATTATGTCATGTATTAGAAAATTCGACTCATTCCACATCATTACGAAATATCGTATTCATGATCCATGGAACTAGTATTAATCTAATCTAATCTAATCTGAGGTCAGAATGTGTTACAGGGATGAATAGAAACAATCTTCGCAGGTGAAACGTAACATGAGATGCCGCTTTGGCATCGTCTGCTAGCATCAGAGGTAGCGTGTCAGGATGATTAAGATTCCGCCTCAAATCAGCCAAATGAGGGCAGTCTATGAATAAGTGGGCCACCATCAGGCGGGCCCCACATCTGCAGTGAGGGGGGATTCTCATGTTGGAGAATGTGGCCATGGGTCAGCCAAGTGTGGCCAATGCAGAGTCAGCAGAGAAGCACACAAGGAAGATTGCTGTGTGGTCATGGTCTCCTTTATTGTCCCCAGTTTGTTTGGGGAGATAAGGGCAGACCATTCTTAGTTCCAGATTTCCGGCAATCTATGGAATATAAACGACTGAAGGTCCATTTCCAGAATCAGCATCCTGGTAACCAGCTTGGCCAACTGGTCAGTTCTTTCATTGCCTGAAATCCCAACATGACTAGAGGTCCAAATGAAAACGACTAGCCACCCAGCTAAAACATAAGATCTCAGATAGAAGTAACTGGTGGGTGAGATGAGTAGCACTGGTATATAGCCTGAAGACTGCCAAGGGAGTAACAAAAGATTAGAATACTCTTGACAGTGTAGGAACGAACATAGCTAAGGGCTAGTTTAATGGACATCTACATCTACATCCATACTCCGCACGCCACCTGACGGTGTGTGGCGGAGGGTACCTTGAGAACCTCTATCGGTTCTCCCTTCTATTCCAGTCTCGTTTTGTTCGTGGAAAGAAGGATTGTCAGTATGCTTCTGTGTGGGCTCTAATCTCTCTGATTTTATCCTCATGGTCTCTTCGCGAGATATACGTAGGAGGGAGCAATATACTGTTTGACTCTCGAAACTTTCTTCTTGCAGCGGTGTACCGTAGGTCTCTAGAAGAGCATAGCGTTCCAAAGGATTGGAAAAGTGCACAGGTCATCCCCTTTTTCAAGAAGGGATGTCGAACAGATGTGCAGAACTATAGACCAATATCTCTAACGTCGATCAGTTGTAGAATTTTGGAACACGTATTATGTTCAAGTATAATGACTTTTCTGAAGACTAGAAATCTATTCTGTAGGAATCAGCATGGGTTTCGAAAAAGACGATCGTGTGAAACCCAGCTCGCGCTATTCGTCCACGAGACTCACGAGGGCTATAGACACGGGTTCCCAGGTAGATGCCGTGTTTCTTGACTTCCGCAAGGCGTTCGATACAGTTCCCCACAGTCGTTTAATGAACAAAGTAAGAGCATATGGACTATCAGACCAATTGTGTGATTGGATTGAAGAGTTTGTAGATAACAGAACGCAGCATGTCATTCTCAATGGAGAGAAGTTTTCCGAAGTAAGAGTGATTTCAGGTGTGCTGCAGAGCAGTGTCGTAGGACCGTTGCTATCAATTCAGTGGTGGAGAAATTGCAGCCGTTTGTCAGAGAGTGAAGTTCACTACACCATGCATGTGTGCACGCAAAGCCTGTTCCTCCATTGACTGTTGAGTTATCGGTGAATACCACTTCCGAACCCAGATGCGTCTCAAGGAAAGCCAAGTACAGGCAGCAAAAAATTTTGGTGTCAATGGAATCTTTTGGACCAAACAACACTTAAGACAAATCCAAAGCCAGGGCACAAGCGATCGGGGCAGACGCGATGTTTTCCTGACCACAGGCGACAGTGGAGGAAATTGCAGTTCCGAACAGAGACAATGGAGGCGTGCAGCAATTGTAAACACAGTTCTGGGTCGCTGTTGTGGGAGCTGGAGCTCTCTTCCAGGGAAAAGGACACTGTAGTTGGGATATTCAGGGAAGCTACAAATCTGCATAGCAGCTGTTGTTGGCACCTGATAGGTAATGGACAGTCTCCAGCCTCGCCTAGTACGCTGTTCACAGAGCTAGATTGGAAGGCTCCTGTCACAAGTTTGACCCCACAATGGGGTAGAGTATCCACAATGAAGAGAGAGGTGCTGAACCATAGCAAGACTCCCATAATCAAATGGGACAAAATCACAACTTTGTAGAGCAACAAAATGGTAGAGCACCCCAGTTAATGTTACTGAGGCAGTGAAGCGTATTGAGGAGTCACCTGCACTTTTGCTTACGCTGGTGAAGGTGGGTAAGCCATGTCAGCCGGGAATCGAAGATCAGTCCCAAACAGCAGTGCATCTCAGCTACAAGAAGTAATTGATTGTCTAGGTAAAGTTCTGGGTATGGGTGGGTAATCCGATGGCGACATAAGTGGCTGAAAAGCGAAAGCCGTGGTTGCGATCCCATGACTGCACCTTTCGTATGGTGCCCTTTAGGCAACACTCAGCAAAACCCATACTAGAGGAACAATAATAAAAGCCAAATATCATTGGATATATGGAGGGCGGTACCGAAGACCCCACAGCCGCTGCTAGACTACTGATGGCCGCCAGAAAGAGGACGCTCAGTACAAAGGCCTGCAGGACCTCCTCCTCTTGTATATGGGGAGTACTCAGTGAAGCAGCTACTCAAACCTGGAACGTATGGTGTGACAGGAAATTCTTGACAAAAATTGGGAGTTGGCCCCAGAGACCCCACTCACGTAATGTAGTAAGGACGTAGTGATACCATGTCATGTCATAAGCCTTCTGTACATTGAAAAAGACAGCAATGATGGCTGATGACATGCAAAGGCCGTCCAGATGGTGAACTCCAAGTAAAGCAAATTATCAGCAGTGGAGTGGCTTTTGCGAAAACTGCCCTGTGATGCAGCCAAATAACCCCAAGGCTCAAGGAGTCGATGCAACCACTTGCTTACTATGTGTTCAAGCGACTTACAGAGGATATCGGTAAAGCTGATTGGGTGATAACTGTTCATCTCTACAGGGTTCCTACCCGGTTTCAGTATTGGAACTATTGCGCTACCTCAGCACTGAGAAGGGAACTCATTATCCTTCCAGTTCCAATTAATGAGGGCAATGATGCGATGCTGACAATCCACTGAGATGAATTTTTTCAGCATTTGATTGTGGATGCAGTCTAACCTGGGGCCTGTATCAGGGCAATGGATTAGGACAATGGAGAGTTCCTGTTCACTGAAAGGAGCATTACGTGACCCCAGGTGGCAGATAGTAAAAGATAAGCCCATTTGTTCAATCTGCTCTCAGACGCACATGTGCGAGCATAATGCTCAGCAAAATGTTCGGCAACAGCATTTGGATCAGCATAAATGGCACCATGCAAGGAAATACTTGGTACACCCGCCAGGGACTGGAATCCGTAGAGGTGTCTGATCTTTCCCCATGCCTTTGGCAGAGAGGTAAGTGATAAAATGGTGGAAACATATCATTTCTAGGACTCTTGCTTTCGTCGTTTTATTAAGTTGTGGATGTAGACAGGGAACCGTTTAAAGGCAATGAGGTGCTCCAGTGAAGGGGGCTGCTTATGGCATTGGAGAGCCCCCCTACGATCTCAAATGGCTGCAGTGATCTCTGGTATCCACCAAGGTACCACTTCCAATAGGGGTATCCCGAGGAAGACTGGACGGCTTGGTTGGTTGCTGGAAGAATGGCTCCCATTGCATGCTGCACAGCTGCATCGATACTGCTTTGCAGTGGGGTACTAAGGACGACAGCAGAGGGGAATCATCCCAGTCAGCATTACGGAGAATCCGTCAAGGCGGGCGTTTAGGGGAGCAAAGCTGAGGGATGCATAGAAAGATTGGGAAGGGATCACTACCATACAGGTCATTGTGGGCCCTCAACCGGATAGATGTAGATGACCAGGGCTGCAAAAGGAAAGATCAATGGCCGAGTACGATCTGTGTGCCACAATGAGTGTGTGCAGGCACCAGAGTTGAAGATGTAAAGATTGAGCCATGCCTGTCAAGTTTCAATGTCTTCACCACAGCCAGTGATCATATGCCACCACACAAATAGTTATGGGCATTGAAGAAGTCACCCAAGACTAGGAAATGGGGGGGAGCTGAGAGAGTAATGCAGACATTACATCCTGGGACATGACTTCACTGGGAGGGAAATACACATTACAGATGGTAAAATCATGATGTACCCTTACCTGAACTGCCACAGCCTCTAAATGTGCATTAAGAGGCACAGGGTCACTGCATACAGAGTCCAGGACATACATACTAACTCGATCCGATACTCTCTCATAGTCAGTTTGATTCTTAAAATAACCAATGGTAGGGGTTCAAGTTGCTGGAAACCATGTTTCTTGGATGGAATTACAGAAAGCAGGGTAAATGCTTAAAAGCTACAGTAGCTCAGCCAGTTGGTGGAAAAATCCATTACAATTCCACTGGAAGATCAGACTTACAGAATACTGTGGGGGCATGAAGTGACAGGTGGGGGGGTTATGACATAGGGTCACGTGATGCCGCCGGTTGAGACATCAGGCGTTCCACTGACTTACGTTCCATGACACATTGCCTGGGGAGATCTGGTGTCTCCACCCTGGGCATAGAAGGGATACAGGCAGAGTCCGGTGTTGTGGGGGGCCTTCATCTTAGAGGACTTCTTTTTGTCCTCCTCCTCTTTAGAAGCAGAGGACTAGGAAGGTGTCCTCATATTGGGCACCACTGGCTGGGTGTCCTCAGTAAGTGGGGAGCCAATGCTCCCGAAGTAGGTGTGGCGGAAGCACCAAGAGGGTCCTTGATCACCAGAGTGAGGGGGTATCAGCGGGCAGCTCTGAAGGTCCACTACATGAGGCACAATATAGGAAGGCACTATCGACAGAGATGGCGACAACATTGCAGCTGTAGCATAAGATTATGGGATTAAGACACTCCTAGTCTTTTCTGGCCTCTTGATATGGGAGCCTGTCCAAGTCTTATACTCCTGGAGTTTCCTCTCAGCTTAAAAATGGAGCAATCTGGTGAGCAGGGAGAGTGGGTGTTGATTATGGCGGTGATGTTTGGCTTTTGGGATGCTCAACTGCGTGGTTATCAGTGCCCGTACAATTTCCCAATCTTTGCTCAGTCCACTCTCACCACTTTCATGTATGATGGTGAAATGATGAGGACAACACAAACACCCAGTCATCTCGAGGCAGGTGTAAATCCCTGACCCCGCCGGGAGTCAAACCTGGGACCCCGTGTTTGGGAAGCGAGAACGCAACTGCGAGACCACGAGCTGCGGACCAGGAAGAGTGGAGTTCGCTGGAGTTTACACACATTGTGTGAGGGGCACAAGGAATGTTTGCGTGCAGCAGACTTTCACAATTTCTGCAGGCAGGAGTATCGGAGCAACGGGAAAACGTATGTCCGACCTTCATAACCTGAAGCACCACATAGGAGGAAGAACATGGGCTTCACGTCAAACTGGTAGACCATTAATTTGATCTTCTCAAGCAACGTATCACATTTGAAAGCCAAGATGAATGCCTGGTAGCAACTCTGTTGTCTCTTGGTCCCCTATGGACATGATGGATGAAGTGCACACCCCCGTCGCTCTATGTTGGCCCGCAGCTCATCGCCTGATTGTAAAAGATCACGGTGTAAGATGACACCCTGAACCATATTGAGACTCTTGTGGAAAGTGACAGTCATGGGAATGTCAACCAAATTTTCACAAAAGAGCAGCGCCTGTGACTGGGCAGGAGATGATTTTTTTTTTTTTTTTTTTTATCTCATTTTGTTCTATATTGTTCGTTGAATTTGTCCGGGGTGGATGTCCGATGACATCCGTTTAGGTACTTTGTTGATCAGTTCACTCAGTTTTTTTGTTGCAGAGGGTAGCTAACCCTCTGATCGAACATGCTGAGCTACCATGCTGGCATTTGTTTTAATCAAGAGGGAACTATTCTTCCTCTTAAGAGATGGCTGCAACTTCCCTGCATTAGTCTTCAAAGTGTTCCACAAAAAATAAAGGCTTTGTCGCCAAAAAGGTGTCCCCATCGGGCCTGGTATACACCAGGTATTGGGCGGACGATTTTGCTCCTTTCCATCTACTCTCGTGTTCCTTCCACAGCATGGCGAGGGAAGGAAATGCTTTGGGATCGTATTTTTTTGCCTCATATGAGGCCCTTCCATTTTAAGAGACTACTGGAACTGTGTGACCACCCCTGGGAGAAAACTTAAGTCATTTCATGTGCGAGCTATCCACCATGGTGCCACTCACTCCGAATGGATTGCCACCCAACCACAGCAATGGCTATCTGCCAGTAATCTGTTGTGATGGGTGCATACTCCATGGCATACATGGGGAGTGTGCAGCGCAGGCACCAACAGTATGATCCCTGCATCATCAGGGGCTGCCATTGCGCAGGTACTTGATGATTCTCCCCTTCTCCACAATGGCATGGCTATCGTGCTGGGTTTTGGACATACTACAACAACAGGAAGGAAAGGTGCCAAGGTGAAAGTGCACAGAGGCAGAAAATACACCATGGTGTATAACCTACCCTGCACAACAAGCAATTCTGTAAAAACTGGAAAAAGATGGCAGGTCAAGCCCAATAATGGAGACCATATAATCATTCATGGAAGGTGAAGATACCTCCAGGAGTGAAACTAGAAATCAAGGCCAAAATCGTGAACCAAGTCCAGACAAAGTCTACATGGAAAGTACTATCCGACGGAAAGTCTGAGGAGCTGAGAGATAGTCTAAGTGTAAGTTTGCAGCACAGAAAGAAGAAGTAGTGCTGCAAAGGATGGGTCCCCATGGTAACCAAGCACGTACTTGCTGAAGAGCAGTGAGCCCCCTGGGGGGGGGGGGGAGTTATTGTTGGTTTAATGTGGAGGTCCACTTGTGTCATACCTAGATTGTGGTTTTATTTGCAAACTATGGCTGAAAAATAGATTGCTATACTACCAAATTTAAGCTTCAAATGATTGCATACGCTAAAGAACAAGGAAACAGGACTGCAGAAAGGCATTTCAAGCCGCCTCCAACTGAAAAAAATGACAAGAACTTAGTGGAATCAGGAATATGTTTAAAAGAAATCACCTGGCAGTAAACATAATCCGAGAAGTGGAACTTTTAAAATAGCCAAAACTTGGAGCAGAACTCAATACTTAGATTTTAGAGAACAGACAAGCAGGAATTTCAGTTTCTATGAAAATGATCTTTTATCAAGTGAAAGCAATAACCATTAACAAAAGGATCACTGACTTAACTGGATCAGCATCATGATGTTCAAGATTTATAAAGAGGTATTGGCTTTGTATGCAAACAAAGACAAAAATATCACACATGTCCAGCCGAGTCTGAAGAAAAAATTGTTGAAATTCATCGATTTGTCATAAATGGAAGGACAAGAGAAAAGTCTGAACTTCTACAAACTGAAAACATGGAAGAGACTCTGTTAACCTTTGATGTGCCTTCTAACAACTGTGGATTCCCAGGGCACAAAAAGCATTATTGTTACAACTTCAGGACAAGAAAACACTCATCACTCAATCATTTTATCCTGCTGTGCTGATGGGACAAAACTGCTGCCACAAGACACTTCCTAATGAACAACTGCCAAAAGGAGCACCTGTTCATGTACATAACAGTGGCTGGATGGATGGATGGATGGAGGAGGAATGAGATCGTGGGTAGATAAAATCCAGTCTACACGACTTGGTGGTCTACTGAAGAAGCCTGCCCTGTTAGTATGGTATCAGTTTCATTCTCACAGAAAGAAGACATTAAAAAATAGACTGAATGAACTGAGGACTCAGATAACTGTAATTCCAGGAGGGCTAACTAGTTTACTTCAACCATTAGATGAGAGCATCACCAAACCATTTAAGGGACTTATGGAGGAGGGGTGAACAGATGCATGAGATCTACAGATTTTAAAACTTCAGGCTCAGAAAAGGAGAAAGAATCCTATTTTCTCAAGTTTGTGAGGGTGTCAAAGCTTCACAGGGCTCTAAAAACTGAAACAGTGGTTAAGAAGTTTGGAATCAATAATGCACTGGATGGTACAGAGGATAATTTATTCTTTGAGGATTCAGATTCTGAGATGACTGCTTCAGCTATTTCTACCGCCAGCACTGAGAATGAATTTTGCAGATTTGGAGAGGAAAATTAAAAGGCTTTCCCCTACTTATATCACCTAAATATTATATGAACGCATGTGTTATAATTGTTTTGTAATAAACATATTGAGAAATTTTTTCCCTAAAAAAAGTGGAGTCATCTTTTATTCTGGTGTGTCTTATATGCCAGCAAATATAGAATATCTTTTCTGAATGTGTGTGTGTGTGTGTGTGTGTGTGTGTGTGTGTGTGTGTGTGTGTGTGTGTGTGTGTGTAATTCCAATGAAGGTCTTTTTGGTAAAATCGTACTTGTCTGACAGTCATTTTGTTGTACCTATCTGCAACTCAGCATCTCCGCTGCATTGTGAGTAGTAATCTATCCTTTTCATTATACCATCCTGGATTTTCCATAGGCTGACATTACAACATAAATTATTCTTTGGAATAGGTTTTGTCAAGGAGAAACCTGTCCGGTTTGTTCTCAAATTTTCCTTTGCAGTCTGCCAGACATTTTACATCACTGGGTAAATGATCAAAAAATTTGGTTTCAGTATCCCTTTTTGTACTAACAGTAACTTTAATGTTGAGTAATGAATGTTATTTTTTCTTCCAGTATTTTAAATATGTACATCATTGTACATATTGAACTTCATGACAGAAGCAGTAGTGAAAATGCCCAACTTTTTAAAAAGACATCTACCAGACGGGGGTGAGCACCACATATTATTCTTAGAGCATGTTTTTAGCAATGAAAGCTTTCTTTCATAAAGTTGAGTTATCCCAGAACATTACTCCAAATGACATTACTGAATGAAACTATGCAAAATATATCAACTTACTGATTTATCTCTCCCCAAGATTTGCAATGATTTTAAGTGCAAATGTGGCTGAATTAAGATGTCTCAGGAGTTCCAGAATGTGCCTTTCCAGTTTCAATTTTCATCAATATGAGCACCTAAGAATTTTGACATTTCCAACCTATTTATCAATTCCTCACCATGTGTCACACTTATCATTGGTGTGGTACCTCTAGACGTGTAGAACTAAATATCTTGTCTCTTTTTAAAATTGAGGGCGAGACCATTCACAGAAAACTGGTCAATGATACTTTTAAGAACACTGTTTAATATTTCCCCCGTTTCTGTGAGTATGCTTGGATTTATTACAATTCTGGGGTCACATGGAAAAAAAAAAATAATCCGGCTTGTGCATTAGATGGAAGATTGTTTATGTGTATGTGAAATAATAGCTGTCCTAAGACTGAGTCTTGTGGAAACCCATAACCAATCTCTCTAATGTTAGAAGAATATCCCCTACTCGCACTGGTTGAATTATTAAGTAAAACTTTCTGCCTTTTGGTGAGATACGACAGTATCTATTGGTTGGCTATATCATTAACTCCTTAGAAGTTTAAGGAGATTATTGTGATTTGTACAGCCAAATGCCTTACTTAGGTCACAGAAAATACCAAATGGTGCTATTTCCTTATTTAGTACTTTTAAAATTTGGTGAGTAAATGGGTAAATAGCATTCTCAGTTGAGCAACTCTTCTGGCATTCAAACTGTCATTTACTGAGGATATTATTGTTGTTCAGGTGGGATACTATTCTAGAATATATTACCTTCGCCAGCATTTTGGAAAATGTACACATAGGCTTCTGTGGCCATTGTCACAGTCAATAAAATTCTTCTGGATTTGAGACTGCATTGTCAACTACTTGGCATTTTGGCGACTATTGCAAGACACCTTCCTCAGGTTGTATTGCAGTTAGCAATACACCCTGAGGAAGGCATCCTGCTATAGTCGCCGACACATCAGAATCTTATAGTTGACAATGTAGCCTTAAACGCACAAGAATTTGACTGATTTTGGAAAATCTCAATAATGAAACATGTCAGTAGTTACTGCCATCTCTCCCATCACTTCTTAATAACTTTTCTTAGTAGCTCTGAGCATTTTGTAGTGTGCAACTAGGAGTTTTGTAGTGTGCAACTAGGAGTATCAATTTAGGCACCATCTTATTTATCCTAAAGTCATCTTCATGTAGGAAGGCGACCCAATTTTCAGCTGTTCTGAGCATCCCACTGTAGTAATGGCTCTCGGCCAGTAAAATTCACTCTCTTTCTAATGGCTTTTTTTCCCCTTCCTGCAACAATATAACTGTGAATGTACATCTATAAATGTTTTAGTATGATTAAAACAAAAGTCAGGTGACAGCAGTAAAAGTGAAGTGTTTCACAAGTAGGTGAGTGGGATTATTTACCACATTTAAAACTTTCTCAAATTTGAATCTGAAAGTGGAATTCCTACAGTTGACATTTGAAGACAAGAATGGACTGCAGAAGCATGTGTGGTCACCAAGAGAACTGTAAATGAAAGTGTCACAGGTGTAGAAATCTTAGGAAAACTTGGTTTCATGTCACCTGGAAAGCATCGAAATCTCAAGAAACCTGTAATGAATGGTTCAGACAATGAGGTTTTAAAGTTCTTTGAGTAAATATACCCAACATCAGAAACACTTGTTAGAATTATGCATGAGCAAATTGGCTTGAAAGGTAGTACTTCATCAATGTAAAGAATTTTAAGAGACATTAGTTTTGAGTATGATAAGAAGAGCTTTTAGTTGAAAGAAGTGGCACACGTGCAGCACGAACCACATCCCTTATAAAGATGCAAGATACAAGAGAAGAAGTTAGTTAAACTGTGTAGTAATTTGATGAAACATGGATGAATCAGAATTATCTCAGTAATATCTCCTAGAAAATGAGTGACGGTACTGGCAGTTTCAAGTTCCCATAGTAATGTTCTTGGATAATTATTCTGCATGGTGGCTCTTCAAGTTTTTTTGTAGAGAAAACTTGTACTCAGGTGTAAGAAAACTAGCTCTGAATACCATTCGGAAACATATGCTACCAGTTACATGAAGTGATTCACTGAACAATTCTTGCCCCGTCTTGCTTCGAAGTCTGTCACTGTATTGTACCGTGCCAGTTATCATTCAGCTGTTACAGAGAAAACACCAGGTACAAACACCAGGAAAGCAGATGATGTGCCCTGGCTTAAAAATAAAAATATTCTGCACTCATGCCGAACTCCTGCAGCTCATTAATTTAGACGAGTCATGCAACAAATGTACAAACTTGACTTTCTTGCACGTGAGTGTGGTAACACAGTTTTGTGGTTACCCAGTTATCACTGTCAGTATAATCCCCTGGAATTAATTTTGGCACAGGTTGCAGGCTATGCGGGAAAATATCTACATCTACATCCATACTCCGCAAGCCACGTGACGGTGTGTCAAGATACAGCCCTGAATAGCTTGTGCATGAAGCAACAGACAATTCCCCCCCCCCCCCCCCCCCCTTCCAGTGTGGGAACAGTCTGTGCAGTATGCAGAAAAGCTTCAGGAAGACTTTGAAAGGGAGGTAAAGATCGATATAAGCCTTGACCCGATCATCGTAAATTTACAATCAGATGGTTCGGACAGAAACTCTGATAGCAGTAACAATGGTATTACAATGCAGACTTTGGAACAAAGTAAAGTAACGAAATTTCTTAGTTTTAAAGACTAAGCCTTGACCCTATCATCGTAAATTTACAATCAGATGGTTCGGACAGAAACTCTGATAGCAGTAACAATGGTATTACAATGCAGACTTTGGAACAAAGTAAAGTAACGAAATTTCTTAGTTTTAAAGACTCATAGTTTAAAAAATGTGTCTAATAATGTATCAGTTGTGTACTTAGCATATGAGAACTTCCCAGCCTTTACTGCTTAGGAATTTGTATCCTATGAAGCTTGCAGGAGAAGTTAAGCTCTTCCCAGTGTGTTGTATGTTCTAATAACTCACAATAATGTGGCTGCATAAATTCATCCAAAACTCCAATATTTCGATAGGTAAACCACTGTCATGTTAAAGGCACAATTTGAAAAATGCCTTAAAATGACAGGGAGGGTTACCTGTTAAGATATCGGTGGTTTCCGATGTTATCAGTTGGCATTCCCTCAAGTTATTTGCAGAAGAGGTTCATTGTTTCCTTGTTCAATGGATTATAAATACAGTCTGTCACTGTAATGCTGATTGAGTTAGTTTACGCTCATAATGTCCATTTATAGCAAAAATATGACAATATACTGATTATTTTTATGATAGTCTTTGCGTTAGTCTTTCCTACCAGTAATTCGTTTTTATGCAATGATTACACGTAACTAGTCAAACTAACCCATGCACATGCATTATACACATTTTTAAAAATTATATGGAGTAGACGCAGTTGTAAAGCAAATGTAATGACTTTGGTTTAGTTAATTTTGTTATGTACTACATTTTTAGAATTATTGCAAGCAGATTCAATGACCTTATCATTATGCAAATGTTATATTGAGAAAAATTATACTTGACATCTTCACAAAGCTGCGTCAGCTGTTCTCATCTTCCGATACCATGTGAACTAAAGCTGTGTACTCAATGTTGTCAAGATGTGAAGTAAGATTTCTCGAGAGATGACAGATCGAAATTGGTTTTAAAATTTATGTTCCCTTTATAAATCTGAGTGTATAATACAATGTACCGTACACAAATGGACCTGACCGTTGCCCGCAGCAACACAGTTCGGCAACACGGACTTTGTTTACCTGCTCTGTGCCGCCCCATGTGCGCACACCTCATCCCCTCCACGCTTTGCTACTGCCTCTATGCACGGAAGTGCTTTCCTACATCATGCAAGCTATAACTGTGCATAATGATCAGAGAGTGCATTTGTTACTGGATTTACAGTTATTTTCTTGCTTCGAGCTTCACCCGAGAAAACATTATCACACAGTGTTGTAGAAATATTTCAAAAGCCAAGGTCGCTTAAATACTGTTTCTGGATAACCGGTTTCAACACACTAAAGGTGCCATCATTGGATCTGAATGTAGATTGTAAATGTTAATCTACATTCAGATCAGATGATGGCACCTTTAGTGTGTTGAAACCAGTTATCCAGAACAGTATTTAAGCGGTCTTGGCTTTCGAATTATTTCTGAAACATTATCAATTATCTTTATCCACCCGTGTTGGAAAGTTGACTATTGAGATCAAACTGTAGAATCCAAATATGGTTTACAGATCATGTTTCCTATCAGAAGCCTTTAGAAAATCTACACTGAAATTACAACAGACTTAACTGCTTGCTGCTGTCCGACATAGTGTAGCAATGAATTCAAGTCTCGCAGTGGGCATCTACATACAGTTACAATTAAAAGTATACTATTTTCAGCACTTCTATGTGCTTATTACTACAAAATCTACTTGTCTAAAATTTTCTAAACTAGTGTTTTTGTCTTAACATATATAACAGCTCATCCTTCCCCATATTAGTTCTACATGAGTAAGACGCTAGAGTGAAGTGGACATATGCTACCACACATCTTTCTTTCTGTGTTATTTGCAAAACAAATATATTATACAACACATTAGAATCAAACTAAGCCTATAAATTTACCTGGTTTTTGTTCTCCAGGATCATAGCTCAGCCACTCAAGACACAGAGGAAAAACAGGCAGAATCAGATCGTGGTGAACATACAATGAATCTTCCACCTCGTTGTGCACTGTGAAAATGGATATTCCTAAATTTTCAAGCAAACTACTTCATAACGTAAGAATAAAATTGCTGAGCTTATTTCTTACCATATATTTCCAGTACACTAGCATCTCCTGAAACATGCCCAACAACTACTAAATTGTCATCGGGTTTTATTATCTCGTCATCTTTTTCACTGTCATCTGAATCATCCAATGTGACATATGGGTCTTTCCCTGATGTATCGTGAACAACAAGACTGCCAATTCCAAATAGATTACCTACATCATCTGAGAATGATAAATACAAATACACAAATTAGCATCTGAATAAACATATAATATACAAAAATCATATACATTTAATCTAATAACTGGTAAGCTACCAACCTCCTTCTTTATCATAATTCTTAAGATTGTATTCGTCATCTTCATCAGTGTTCAAAGTTTCTTCTGCTTCATGTTCATTTACTTCTGCTTCACTGTCATCATCTGAATCACTAATCATATCTTGTGTGTCTTCTCTTGGAAAAGTAGAACATTGTGTTACAGAGTTATACATGTAACTCATCTAATTACAAGCACAGTCCAGAAGTTACCTTACATTAAATAAGAAAAGAAATTTCCATTATCATTAATTATCTTATTTTTTTCAAAACATTGCAAAAATACAGACTTTCACATTTTGTCTCAGCACCCACAAAAGGGTATACCACAACCTGGCAGAAACACTGACTGACTGAAACTTGTCATATTATGTTGAACATACACAAAGATGGGCAGTATGAATGGTCACAGATTTATATGGCCCACAGGAGCATGTCAGAAATGCTGAAAAACCAGAACTGTAGGGACTGCAAGGTCAAGATAATAGTTTAACTACACTGCATTTAAGCAGTTCTTCCAATGTGAATGGAATGAGAAGGAATCCCAATACATGCTACAGTCAGAAGTAACCTCTGCCAGGTACTTCACAGTTGTTCGCAGAATATAGAAGTACATGTTTCTTCTGCTTACTGGCATATGACTTACTGGCTCAACTCTGGTAGGAGGTTTAAAGTATAACAGCACATTGTTCAGCAGCACACCTTTTATTACTGTACCAGCAAGAAAGCAGCACCAGCTTATTTTGCATCAGATAAAGCTAATCTTTTATATTCTCCATCATTTTAGCTGCTGACTACAAATATTAAAGAGTTTTAAGGGCACTATTTCTGACCATCTCACCTCATCTGAAATGAAGAAGGGAAGGAAGATTGAGTTAACATCCCATCGACAACAAGGTCATTAGAGATGGAGCATAAGCTCAAATTGCATCAAGGATGGGAAAGGAAATTGTCTGTGCCCTTTTCAAAGGAACAATCCCAGCAATCGCCAGACACTGGTTTGAACCGTCGTCCTCTCGAATATGAGCCCAGCTTGCAAACCATTGTGCTACCTCACTCAGTCACACCTCATCTGATCCAGTGCCTTCATTATCCTATGCAATAACAGGCTGCCAGGCTGAGGTTGGAAATGTTATCTGAGAACCATGAGCCATGCCGTTCGTGTGGAGGCTTGTGCACCTCAGTGATACAGATAGCCGCACCATAGGTGCAGCTGCAATGGAGGGGTATTTGCTGAGAGACTAAACAAATGTCGTTCATGAAGAGGGACACCAGCCTTCTCAGTAGCTGCAGTGGCAACAGTATGGATGACTGACCGATCTGGCCTCGTAACATCAACCAAAACAGCTTTGCTGTGCTGATACTGCGAACAGCTGAAAGCAAGGGCAAACTACAGCCGTACTTTTTCTGTGAGAGCATGCAGTTCTTCTGTATGGTTAAATAATGATGGTGGCACCCTCTTGGATAAAATAGTTCAGAGCTAAAATATTCCCCCATTCAGATATCTGAGCGGGGACTACTAAGAAGGATGTGATCATCATAGGAATGTAAACTGGCATTCAACGGATTGGAGCGTGAAATATCAGATCGCTTAATTGGGCAGGTATGTTGGAAAATTTAAAAAGGGAAATTGATGTTAACCCTTTGAGTGTTGCAGACATGAAATCCCACCACACGCCATCTTTCCCAGGGACTGCGGACATCATTAGCCACTGCAAAGGTAGTTCTCATGGCCGCTGCACACGGCATTTTCCGTCGTGGGCTGGCTGGTACCAGAGTCCTAATGACTGCTTTTACCATTGGTCTGTTCCATTACCTGTTGTCCTGCTGATGCCTATAGCTGTTCAGCAGTATTTGTCGCATTTCACAGTTGCTGCTAGCTCATGTGATCACCTGCATTCTGATTCTGCAGTGTCGTTTAGCTTTCAGCAGTATTTCTGTCTGATTTCACACTTGCAGTTCAACATTCGTGCTAACTGGCTCATGTAATCACCTGCACACTGCTTCTGTGGTGTTGTTTTCTTTTCTGCCTTTCATCGGGATTTTTAGAGTGCTATCACTTTTGTGTTCCACAAACAAATGGCATGTCAGTGTGGTAAAAATGACGAAGAGATACTGGAGATACTCACAAGGAGTGACAGTGACAGTGAGTGTGGCATTTTCAGTGACTGCAGTGATGGTGATGATTCTTCAGAAGAAACTCATAGTAATATGCGTCCACGTACTTTGAACTAGTACAGCTCAGTAGGATAGTAGTTCTTCAGATAGTTACAAATTTGACTGGCAAAAGTGTGATTTCAGTTCATCACTGCATGCATTTGATGACTCATTTTCAGGACATAATTACCAACTAACATCTGATTCAAGCATACTATCCTATTTCATGCTATTTCAGTCAGAAAATCTGATGAAATTTATAGCATTTGAACCAATTTTACACTTTCGCCATGGCAAATACGCCAAAATCAGCTCATGGTCAACTGTCCACCTGGCAAGATACCGGTTTTGAGGAACTGTTTTGCTTCACTGGTATTTGGCTTCTCATGGTCTGTATTAAAAAGTTGAGAATAATGGGCTACTGGTCCTTAGATGTACTTTTGAGCACTCCAATTTTCGGCGAAGTTATATCCCATGATTGTTTTACTTTAATTTTGAGAATTTTGCATTTTAGTGACAACTCTGCCAGTCATGAGACAGTTTGTTTAAAACTGATAAAGTTCATATGGCATTCTACAGTGCATTTAATCCATACAAAAGCTTTGTATCGATGAAAACCTATTATTGTTCAAAGGTCGCTTATCTTTTAAACAATTCACTCCTTCAAAACAAAGTAGATTTGGAATCAAGACATTTGTGTTGTGCGACTGTAAAAGTGGATACATCTTGCATTTCATTGTATACGCAGGCACAACAACAGAAATTGAAGTCCCTAATTTGGAGAAATTTGGCAATATAGTGACAACACTAATGAAGCCATCCTGTGACAATTGGTATCCCAGTCCAGACTTGTTCCTCCGACTTCACAGCCATAGAACAGCAGTATGTGGTACTGTAAGTATCAATAGGCACAATTTGCCGAAGCTACTTTTTTTTTTTTGTCATCAGTCTACTGACTGGTTTGATGCGGCCTGCCATGAATTCCTTTCCTGTGCTAACCTCTTCATCTCAGAGTAGCACTTGCAACCTACATCCTCAATTATTTCCTTGACGTATTCCAATCTCTGCCTTCCTCTACAGTTTTTGCCCTCTACAGCTCCCTCTAGTACCATGGAAGTCATTCCCTCATGTCTTAGCATGATGTCCTATCATCCTGTCCCTTCTGCTTATCAGTGTTTTTCACATATTCCTTTCCTCTCCGATTCTGCGTAGAACCTCCTCATTCCTTACCTTATCAGTCCACCTCATTTTCAACATTCGTTTATAGCACCACATCTCAAATGCTTTGATTCTCTTCTGTTCTGGTTCTCCCACAGTCCATGTTTCACTACCATACAATGCTGTACTCCAGATGTACATCCTCAGAAATTTCTTCCTCAAATTAAGGCCGGTACTTGATATTAGTAGACTTCTCTTGGCCAGAAATGCCTTTTTTGCCATAGCGAGTCTGCTTTTGATGTCCTCCTTGCTCCATCCGTCATTGGTTATTTTACTGCCTAAGTAGCAGAATTCCTTAACTTCATTGACTTCGTGACCATCAATCCTGATGTTAAGTTTCTCGCTGTTCTCATTTCTACTACTCCTCATTACCTTCGTCTTTCTCAGATTTACTCTCAAACCATACTGTGTACTCATTAGACTGTTCAGTCCGTTCAGCAGATCATTTAATTCTTCTTCACTTTCACTCAGTATAGCAATGTCACCAGCGAATCGTATCATTGATATCCTTTCACCTTGTATTTTAATTCCACTCCTGAACCTTTCTTTTATTTCCATCATTGCTTCCTCGATGTACAGATTGAAGAGTAGGGGCGAAAGGCTACAGCCTTGTCTTACACCCTTCTTAATACGTGCACTTTGTTCTTGATTGTCCACTCTTGTACATATTGTATATGACCCGTCTCTCCCTATAGCTTACCCCTACTTTTTTCAGAATCTCGAACAGCTTGCACCATTTTATATTGTCGAACGCTTTTTCCAGGTCGACAAATCCTATGAAAGTGTCTTGATTTTTCTTTAGCCTTGCTCCCATTATTAGCCGTAACGTCAGAATTGCCTCTCTCGTCCCTTTACTTTTCCTAAAGCCAAACTGATCGTCACCTAGCGCATTCTCAATTTTCTTTTCCATTCTTCTGTATATTATTCTTGTAAGCAGCTTCGATGCATGAGCTGTTAAGCTGATTGTGCGATAATTCTCGCACTTGTCAGCTCTTGCGGTCTTCGGAATTGTGTGGATGATGCTTTTCCGAAAGTCAGATGGTATATCGCCAGACTCATATATTCTACACACGAACGTGAATAGTTGTTTTGTTGCCACTTCCCCCAATGATTTTAGAAATTCTGATGGAATGTTATCTATCCCTTCTGCCTTATTTGACCGTAAGTCCTCCAAAGCTCTTTTAAATTCCGATTCTAATACTGGATCCCCTATCTCTTCCAAATCGACTCCTGTTTCTTCTTCTGTCACATCAGACAAATCTTCACCCTCATAGAGACTTTTAATGTATTCTTTCCACCTATCTGCTCTCTCCTCTGCATTTAACAGTGGAATTCCCGTTGCACTCTTAATGTTACCACCGTTGCTTTTAATGTCACCAAAGGCTGTTTTGACTTTCCTGTATGTCTTCACATTTTTCCTGCAGCCATTTCGTCTTAGCTTCCCTGTACTTCCTATTTATTTCATTCCTCAGCGACTTTTATTTCTGTATTCCTGATTTTCCCGGAACATGTTTATACTTCCTCCTTTCATCAATCAACTGAAGTTTTTCTTCTGTTACCCATGGTTTCTTCGCAGCTACCTCCTTTGTACCTATGTTTTCCTTCCCAACTTCTGTGATGGCCCTTTTTAGAGATGTCCATTCCTCTTCAACTGTACTGCCTACTGCGCTATTCCTTACTGCTGTATCTATAGCATTAGAGAACTTCAAACGTATCTCGTCATTCCTTAGTACTTCCGTATCCCACTTCTTTGCGTATTGATTCTTCCTGACTAATGTCTTGAACTTCAGCCTACTCTTCATCGCTACTATATTGTGATCTGAGTCTATATCTGCTCCTGGGTACGCCTTACAGTCCAGTATCTGATTTCGGAATCTCTGTCTGACCATGATGTAATCTAATTGAAATCTTCCCGTATCTCCCAGCCTTTTCCAAGTATACCTCCTCCTCTTGTGATTCTTGAACAGGGTATTCGCTATTACTAGCTGAAACTTGTTACATAACTCAATTAGTCTTTCTCCTCTTTCATTCCTTGTCCCAAGCCCATATTCTCCTGTAACCTTTTCTTCTACTCCTTCCCCTACCACTGCATTTCAGTCGCCCATGACTATTAGATTTTCGTCCCCCTTTACATACTGCATTACCCTTTCAATATCCTCATACACTTTTTCTATCTGTTCATCTTCAGCTTGCGACGCCAGCATGTGTACCTGAACTATCGTTGTCGGTGTTGGTCTGCTGTCGATTCTGATTAGAACAACCCGGTCACTGAACTGTTCACAGTAACACACCCTCTGCCCTGCCTTCCTATTCATAACGAATCCTACACCTGTTATACCATTTTCTGCTGCTGTTGATATTACCTGATACTCATCTGACCAGAAATCCTTGTCTTCCTTCCACTTCACTTCACTTCACTGACCCCTACTATATCTAGACTGAGCCTTTGTATTTCCCTTTTCAGATTTTCTAGTTTCCCTACCACGTTCAAGCTTCTGACATTCCACGCCCCGACTCGTAGAACGTTATCCTTTCGTAGATTATTCAATCTTTTTCTCATGGTAACCTCCCCCTTGGCAGTCCCCTCCCGGAGATCCGAATGGGGGACTATTCCGGAATCTTTTGCCAATGGAGAGATCATCATGACACTTCTTCAAATACAGGCCACATGTCCTGTGGATACACCTTACCTGTCTTTAATGCAATGGTTTCCATTGCCTTCTGCATCCTCATGTCGTTGATCATTGCTGATTCTTCCGCCTTTAGAGGCAATTTCCCACCCCTAGGACAAGAGAGTGCCCTGAACCTCTATCCGCTCCTCCGCCCTCTTTGACAAGGCCGTTGGCAGAATGAGGCTGACTACTTATGCCGGAAGTCTTCGGCCGCCAATGCTGATTATTTATCAAAATTTCGGCAGTGGCAGGGATCAAACCCGGGACCGAAGACGTTTTGACTATGAATCAAAGACGCTACCCCTAGACCACGGGTACATAAGCTACATAAGAAATTGAAATAAGGAGAAGTTGAATTTATGTCAACTGACACAATGTCTGCCATCAAGTGGTGTGACATGAGAAGAGTGTTGATGTTGACTACCTGTAACACTACAGAAATGCACGACACTGGAAAGACAAACAAGAAGACTGGTGAGGAAGTAATGAAGCCGCAATGTGTTGTCGACTACAATGCAAGTTGGGCATAGTACATCACTTTGACATGCTTAATGGATCTGTGCATAAATCTGTTAAATGGTAAAAAAGTTTTTTTTTTTCCATGTTGTGGTCCTTTATATTTTGAATGCTCACTCTGTTCACAGCTCAGTGACAGGGAGAATAATATAATTAGCAGATTTTCATTTATATCTGGT
Source organism: Schistocerca piceifrons (assembly GCF_021461385.2). Classification (NCBI taxonomy): domain Eukaryota; kingdom Metazoa; phylum Arthropoda; class Insecta; order Orthoptera; family Acrididae; genus Schistocerca; species Schistocerca piceifrons. The sequence goes on from NC_060145.1 coordinate 335,289,693, forward strand.
GCGAGAACATATGGAAAAAGATGTTACAGAACAGAGAAGAGATAGGAAAGGAAGATGCTCTGATGATGAGAATCCTCTGTGCTTTATGGAAGGCTCTTTTCAAATGTCGTTCCAAGTGACCAGTCCAAGAAATGCGGATTATAGCGTAGATGCACAGTTTGCTTGAAACAGAATGGGACCGATAAACGAAATATGAATGCAAAACATGCAACGTACCCTTGTGTGTTGTACCACATGAAGATCAACTTTTAGCCAAGTTGCTACATCTAGAAGATGGAATTAAGCCCTTACTTCTAAAAAAATATTTAAAAAAAGAAAAAATGAAAAATAAGCACAAAAAAAAACAGGGGGAATGAGGGAGTAGGTTTAATAATGAATAAAATAGTAACACAGATAAGCTACTATAAACAGCATAGTGAACACATTATTGTAGCGAAGGTAGACACAAGGTCCACACTCACCGCAATAGTACAAGTTTATATGTCGTGTAGCTCTGCAGATGATGATGATGATGAGATTGAAGAAATGTATGATCATATAAAATAAACTTTCAGGAAACATTCCTCACACACAAAGAAAGAAAATATGTTATGTGGACATGTGTCCGGAAACGCTTACTTTCCATGTTAGAGATCATTTTATTACTTCTCTTCAAATCACATCAATCATGGAATGGAAACACACAGCAACAGAATGTACCAGTGCGACTTCAAACACTTTGTTACAGGAAATGTTCAAAATGTCCTCCATTAGCAAGGATACATGCATCCACCCTCCATTGCATGGAATCCCTGATGCAGCCCTGGAGAATGGCGTATTGTATCACAGCCATCCACAACACGAGCACGAAGAGTCTCTACATTTGGTACCGGGGTTGCGTAGACAAGAGCTTTCAAATGCCCCCATAAATGAAAGTCAAGAGGGTTGAGGTCAGGAGAGCGTGGATGCCATGGACATGGTCCGCCTCTACCAATCCATCGGTCACCGAATCTGTTGTTGAGAAGCGTATGAACACTTCGACTGAAATGTGCAGGAGCTTTGTCATGCATGAACCACATGTTGTGTCGTACTTGTAAAGGCACATGTTCTAGCAGCACAGGTAGAGTATCCCGTATGAAATCATGATAACGTGCTCCATTGAGCGTAGGTGGAAGAACATGGGGCCCAATCAAGACATCACCAACAATGCCTGCCCAAATGTTTACAGAAAATCTGTGTTGATGACATGATTGCACAATTGCGTGCGGATTTTCGTCAGCCAACACATGTTAACTGTGAAAATTTACAATTTGATCACATTTGAATGAAGCCTCATCCATAAAGAGAACATTTGCACTGAAATGAGGATTGACACGTTGTTGGATGAACCATTCGCAGAAGTGTACCAGTGGAGGCCAATCAGCTGCTGATAGTGCCTGCACACGCTGTACATGGTACGGAAACAACTGGTTCTCCCGTAGCACTCTCCATACAGTGACGTGGTCAACGTTACATTGTACAGCAGCAACTTCTCTGACGCTGACATTAGGGTTATCGTCAACTGCGCGAAGAATTGCCTCGTCTATTGCAGGTGTCCTCGTCGTTCTAGGTCTTCCCCAGTTGCGAGTCCATAGGCCGGAATGTTCCGTGCTCCCTAAGACGCCGATCAATTGCTTCGAACGTCTTCCTGTCGGGACACATTTGTTCTGGAAATCTGTCTCGATACAAACGTACCGCGCCACGGCTATTGACCCGTGCTAATCCATACATCAAATGGGCATCTGCCAACTCCGCATTTGTGAACATTGCACTGACTGCAAAACTACGTTCGTGATGAACACTAACCTGTTAATGCCACGTACTGATGTGCTTGATGCTAGTACTGTAGAGCAATGAGTCGCATGTCAACACAAGCACCGAAGGTAATCCTTCCTTCAATTGGGCCAACTGGCGGTGAATTGAGGAAGTACAGTACATACTGACGAAACTAAAATGAGCTCTAACATGGAAATTAAGCGTTTCCGGACACATGTCCACATAACATCTTTTCTTAATTTGTGTGTGAGGAATGTTTCCTGAAAGTTTGGCCGTACCTTTTTGTAACACCCTAGATAATGGTAAGGCAGATTTCAGACCCAGGTGCAGACGTGGACTCAAGCCACAATTTACGGGTAATGACTGGTACATTGAAACTGAAGAGATTGCACAACAATAGGAAATTAAGGAGATGGGACCTGGTTAGAGAGAAAGAACCATAGGTTGTCAATAATTTCAGATGAGCATTAGGGAATGATTGACAAGAACAGGTGAAAGGAATACAGTCAAAGAAGAATGGATAGCTTTGAGAGATGCAATAGCATAGGATCAAGTAGGTAAAAAGACGAGGGCTAGTAGAAATCCTTGGGCAACACAAAAGAGATTGAATTTAATTGATGAAAGGAGAAAATATAAAAATGCAGTAAATAAAGCAGGTGAAAGGGAATACAAATTTCTAAAAAATGAAATTGAAAGAAAATGCAAAATGCCTAAGCAGGGGTAAGTAGAGGACAAATGTAAGGACTTAGAAGCATTATCATTAGTGGAAAATTAAAGAGACCTTTGGAGAAAAAGGAGCCACCTGTATGAATATGAAGAGCTCACATGGAAAACCACTCCTAAGCAAAGAAGGGAAAGCAGAAAGGTGGTACATGGAGCAAGTAGTAAAGGAAACAAAAGAAAAATTTGAAGTAAGAATTAAAGCTCAAGAAGAAAAAAACTTTAAGGTTTGCCAATGACATTGTAATTCTGTCTGAGACAGTGAAGGACTTTGAAGAGCAGCTGAATGGAATGGACAGTGTCCTTAAAAATAGGACATAACATTAACATCAACAAAACAAAAATAATAGAATGTAGTTGAATTAAATCAGGTGATGCTTAGGGAATTAGATTAGGAAATGACACACAAAGCAGTAGACGTGTTTTGCTATTTGTCACCAAAATAACATGATAGCTGACCCAGAGGGGATGTAAAATGTAGATCAGCAATGACAAGAAAATCATTTCTTAAGAGGGGAGGTTTGTTAACATTGAGTATAGATTTAAGTGTAAGGAAGTCTTTTTTGAAAGTATTTTTATGGTGTGTAGACATGTATGGAAGTGAAACATGGACGATAAACAGTTTAGACACGAAGAGAATAGAAGTTTTCGAAAATTGGTACTACAGAATAATGTTGAAGATTATGAGCCGGGTAGATCATGTAACGTATGAGGAGGTACTGAATAGAATTACGGAGACAAGAAATTAGTGGCACAACCTGATCACGATAAGGGATCAGCTGATAGGACATTCTGACACATTAAAGAATCACAAATTTAGCACTGGAAGGAAGTGTGTGTGAGGGGGGGGGGGGGGTGTAAAATCACAGAGGGAGACCAAGAGATGAATACAGTAAGACGATTCACCAAGATATACGTTGCATAGTTATTCAGAGATGTAGAAGCTTGCACAGGATACAGCAGAATGGAGAGCTGCATCAAACCAATCTTCGGACTAACAACCACAACAACAACAAATCATCATCATCTTAGAAAACCATTTAATGATGAAAGAATCTTCCTACTCTGACTTCCATAAATACACTATATAGTTGACCTCATCTAGAATAATACAAAAGAAACATAACACCACATTTGGAGAGTTAGTCAATCGATGGGTGACCAATAGTACAATATGGAGGCCATGACGTATGCTATATATATATTTCATAAGCTTGTTGCACCATGGAAAGTTGTCAATGGATTTACACAGAGCTTTTGAAAAATGTAAAAGATTTACTTGGTCACCCTATTCTCTGTTAAAAAAACCATTTTAATTTTAACAGTGTAGGAAAGACAGATTGTTACTTACTGTAAAGACGACACATTAAATTGTAGACAGACAGGCCTGTTGGTATTTTAGTCCCTGCTCACTCCATCAGACAGCATCTGTCTCTCTTCTCACCCATACACTACTATCCCTTCCCTTTCCCTACCCCCTCCAGATTGTTGCTTGCATTTCACGTGGTTGCCTTCTGACCCAAGATGTTGAAGCTGGCGGTCATGTGTGCATGAGGCATGTTTGCATGTGTGTTACTGATGAAGCCTGTGACTGAAAGCTTTATGTAAGTGTCTTTTAATTGTGCCTGTCTGCAACCTAAAGTGTCTTCTTTACAGTATGTAGCAATCTGTCTTTTCCTATGTTGTTGATATTCCTACATGGAGTTCCCATTATAATTTTATAATATTTGTGTTTAAACAGACTATGCATTCTGGTTCTTCCAGTGTGGCAACCATGTTACCTTTCAACTGGAAATTAGGCCCACAAACATCACTGAATAAAGCGGAGAAGTGATCATCATTCTAGGTGGTTCTAGATTAGGACTGCTGAGATTTTTAAAAACATTGGGAATCTGATATACTGATATTTTAGATAGGCATAATCTGTATCACTTCAGGCAGGGGGTGTTATCTTCATAGTTTCAGATGTTATTGAATTTAGCAAATGTTAAAATTCAGGAGTAAGTAAGATACATGTATTTTTTGTTTTCTCTTATAACGGTATCCTCTGTTTGGACGTATCTGTCAAAGTTCTTTTACTGTCGCCTTTTGAACTTTTTTTTTATAATTTACAGATTTTTTTTCCTAAAATGCCTATCCAGAAAAGTTAGGAGGAGGAGGAGATTAGTGTTTAACGTCCCATCGACAACAAGGTCATTAGAGACGGAGCACAAGCTTGGGTTAGGGAAGGATGGAGAAGGAAATCGGCCGTGCCCTTTCAGAGGAACCATCCCGGCATTTGCCTGAAGTGATATAGGGAAATCACGGAAAACCTAAATCAGGATGGTCAGACGTGGGATTGAACCGTCCTCCTTCCGAATGCGAGTCCAGTGTGCTAACCACTGCGCCACCTCGCTCGGTCAGAAAAGTTAGGTTTTTTCTGTTCATTAGTACCATATTCTCTGTAAAGGAGAGCTTCCACTTTTAAGTTGGACAGGTTTTATTTTTAAAAAATTTTCAAGGGTAATGTATGTCTTCACTGAAGTTGATTCTTACTAATTTCTTTGTTACAATGTTTATTTCTATTGTCTTTGTTCCAGTTATTTCTTATCACTTTCTTTGTTGCAGTTATTTCTTTTCACTTTCACTGCAGCAGATATTTCTTACACTTTGTGTTAGTTTCTCATCACTTTCTTTGTCATGGTTGTTCATTGCAGGTTTCTGTACTGTAGTTGTTCAATGCTAATTTGTTTACCGAAGACCATCCAGTGAGTTCTGTGTTTTTGTGGGCAATTGACCAGTTGACACAGTTGCAGTGTGTTTTGTAAAAAGGACTGTTTTAAATGTCTTCTGACTGGAGAATGAAGAGTGCTGGCTATTTGCATATCTGTAAAAGAGTGATCTACAAGACAAACAAAAAAACACACTTTGTTCAGGTTGGGAATAAGTGTTCTCATTTGAAGACTGTTTCAAAGTGAAGATGTTTCCAGTGACGACTTTTTGTGTTCTAAGTGTTTTGATAGAACAACAACAATGATAGTATCTGAACAAGGTGAAGCCTCCCCCTGGTGCACATGGTGCAGATTTTGCATCAATAGAGGAAGAATTAAATACCCTGAATCAGACAACTACAGAGGTAGGTATTAGTCCTGTTAAGAAACCGTGGTCAGTGAAGTCCGAGTCATAAGCTCTATGCATCAAGAATGTGCAGAGAAATTACTAAAGTTATGGACGAATACACTACAGCAAAACTGACCCCACTCTTCAAAGTAGAAATCCATCCTCAGAAGGAAATGAACCAAAGCACTCTTGCACCTCGTCAGGAATTTTTCACAAATATCAATTCAGCTGTTAAATATTGTGTATCCTACAATGAAAAGGTGCAAGTTTTAACTATTATTCCTGAGACATTTTCAAAGAAAATAATTTTGAACTGTATTCTATCACAACCAAAGTACATGGTATACAAATCAACAAATGTGAGGTCTGTAAAAGGACTCTTTGGAAGACCAGATTCCTATTATATGGTCATCCTGTAGAAGCAGCTCAAGTTCAAATAGTGCAGTCACTTTATCCGGAAGAATAATGGGACTGTTCTCGGCAGAGTGACAACAAAAAAGACACTATAACTGCAACAGTTGAAGGTCAAAAAGTCGTAAAAGTGAAGAGGTACATGACTCGCGGTATTAAAGAAACTTTTGAAATTTATAAGAGCAACTATAGAACATATTGGAAGATCAAAATTTTATGCACTACGACCTAAGTGGGTAGTTTCACACCTACCCAGAGATGTTTGTTTATGTGTGTACTGTGCGAATTTTGAACTTTGTGTGGTAACTTTGAAGAACTTACTGGAGCACATGACATATAACACTTTGGTTGGGCATGTGAAGTCATTAGTAGTCTGTGATGTAAAGCGAGAGACCTGTTTGTTTCAAGAATATGATGACTGCCCTGGAAAGGGAGGACTGTCTTTACACACACTTTGCCCGGAAGACATAGAAGATAACTCTGCAGAAATTACATATGTGACATGGGAGGAAAATAAACTAATTAAGAAAACTGTTGCATTTGAGTTTCATTGATGAACTTGGTAAATGGTCAGTGAAAGCTGTAACACACCAGCATGTGAAGAAATTGCAACAACACATTGCAGAAGTGAAAGGGTCTCCCACAAGAAGTACAAGGGCATCATTGGAGTAATGACCAGGTTTCAATTTTTTATAGGAGTGACTTATTTTCAAAACAAGACCACAAGTGTTGCAGTTATAAATGATGACTCAGGACATGACTCAGCACATGTTTTGCTAGCAATGTGTAAAATTCTTCAACTGCAAACAGGGGCACAGAAGATCATCATTATTTCTGATGGTGCTCCTAGTCATTTTAAAAATCGTTACCAGCTGTTTGAATTGATTAAGTCACTTGTGCCAACTGACTGAGTATACAGTGCTACTGGTCATGAGAAGGGCCTAATGGTGTAGGCGGCCTGCTGAAGCACCATGCTACAAAACAATCTTTCCTGACCAAATACACCTGCAATTCAGAATGCTGAGGATTTTACAGGTCATGAAATCTTACACATCCACAGCCCTCATTCTTTTGCCCAAAGAGGAAATCAAAGAATGCCGTGAGCAGAAGAAAGAAGAATGGCCCAAACGAATTACTCCAGTGAAAAGAATTCAGAAGACACATTTTTGGACTCAAAGTGATGGGTGAACTCACATTGCATGCACTTTAAAGAGCAAGAAAGAAGAAATTTTGTTCGTTTGGCCAACTCATCAGAAACAGCAGGATAATATTCAGATTCAAAACCTGAGAAGGGGGATGTTTGTGGTGTGTGAGTATGACTGTGACTGGTAGATTGCACAGATTATAGACACCAGTTATGAGTTACATAAAAAAGTAGTGAACTTTGTACTACCACATGGACCAGCTGCTGGATATAGGTTTCCAGCTGAAGGACAGCAACAATGCCATCAGTGCTCCCTTCCTGTTCACAATGTTTTGAAGATTTAAGTGCTGCAGTTCCTATTGGTTCAACAGCAAGGCATCGCTCTATACCAAAGGAAGCTGTTGAACACATTTCAATACAAACCAGAGTGCACAGAAGTTGTATAAATTGAAACCTTTAAGTGTTTGCACCTTTCACATACATATTGGAACCATTTAAAATGCTTGAAATATGAGTCTCTCACTCATCTTTCAAAACTAAAATTATGTTAAATAGTGCTAGGTTTAGATTTTTATGAGCCTGTTATGTGCTAATAAAACAGGTTTTATATATGGCAAAAATTTCAATTGTTTATAAAACCCAAAAGTGGAAGCTCTCCTTTTCAGGGAATGTAGAACTATATGGTACTAAATCAGTAGGAAAAAAATTATGGATTGGCATTTTTGAAAAAAATTTTTTTCCACAAATTATAAAAAGTTCAGAACACTTAAGTAATAGAACTTTCACAGATAAATCCAAATGGAGGATTTCTTTGTAATCATAAAGCAATCATCTTTCAAAAACCAGCAAAATATCTAGAACTGCTCGAGAGATACAGTATTTTAATTTTTTTCCCAAATTTCGCATCTTCGAAATGGTATACGCAGTGCCATCTTTGGAGGGCTGCATCTCGTCGGAGCAGAATTTTTTTTGGGAGAAAACAAAAAAGTACTTATTCCTTCATTTTAACATATGCTAAAGTCGATAACATCTGAGACTATGAAGGTAAGATTTTTTCCTAGGCTGCCTTAATTGACATGGACGATGCCAAAATATCATTATCAACCCTCCATATATATTGACATAAAATATTGACGTACTGTCCTATAAAAATATCAGCTACACATTGTAAATACACTGCTGATTTTGGATTTGTATATTTAAGTATTGATTTATTATTAGATATTCTGTATGTCAACAAGCTAGCTGCCTGCTTATCCCCCTTAGAACAAGAATTGACAGGAAAATAATACACATTCACACTTGGCAATAACCACTTTGCTAACAATGGTAACTGCATGTAAGTGGCACAATACAAGGTGCCCAGTAGGTCCAGCATTCAGTTTCATCACACATCGGATTTGTCTGCAACACTTCATGCCAACGTCCCTATTTCCTCATTTCTGCTAATGCCAGTGACCAAGCAGTTTTCATGTCAAAATTGGGTGGAACGTCGCACTTTCTGTTGGTAGTGCTGAGTGCCAATTATATCAGCATATCTCCTCACATGTCTCCACCCACCACAAAGACCAATCTTGTCATTTAGATTATGGTCTTTTTTTCAGCAACTGGTTTTGAAAAATGTTGATGTGAAGAAACTATATACTAGTTGTGTTAAAAATTGTTTTTTAGCACAACTGGTGTGCTATTTCTCCACATCGGAGACTTTGTTATTCCATTCACACTGCTACCTGTTACTATCTAGAGAACCTGCTACCTGCTTAATAGGAGGCACCTTTGATTCTGACGCCACAGCAAGGAATTGTGAGACAGCTATTCATTTAACAACATAAGGTGATGAAACCTTGTCACATTTGTACACGGGGGTACTGTCAACTTATCAAAGAAACCCAGCTGTTAACATCTCCTCCACTAGTTTACACATGTGACTTGTACTTGCTGAAAGATCTCATGAGGTTGGATCACTGTCCAATCTCTTGCAAGTCAATTTGTCTCATACACTCCAAATAGCTAGGACAGTGAAATGTATGGTGATAAAGCAGCTAGACATGACATTCAACACACCTAAAAAAAGGAAATGACTAATCTCCCTTTCCACCTCATTTAATATACACCATTCAATGAATTGCTGCACCTATCTGAGAAACCAGCTTTGACAATTGTTCCAAGCAAAGTAATTCAGTGACTGCACAATAAACAGCATGTGGTATACTTCAATTCAGAATACATTTATGCTATTGCCTTCAGAAAAACAGCATTAAGAAAATTTAGATAGCAGCCAACAGAGAAAATGTACCTAAAATACAAACATGTGATGCAATTCTTGAAAAAGTGAAAACTGGCACTTTTAAACTATTCTCGCTTGACTTAAATATGACAAAAAGTCAACAGGATATGAAACAGAGAACATGATTACAATACCACAGGTATAGTAACAGGAAGGACAAGACTTTGAGGAATTTATATCTTCACAATCGATTAACCCTCAAGGCATTTTATAGGGCCTCAGGTTGAAAAATCACCATCTACTGAGGTAACATCTTTTATCCCAATCTCCAGACATAACAATGATACTCCCCTCCTCCAAATACACATTTATCATACACACAGTGGGCACGAAACATTTACCCTAATTTATCAAGTTGCATGGCTTCAACAAGATCTTGATTGCATCCATTAAGCGTAGTATCTACAGTCACCATAACAGCAATATGGAGGGACAAAAAAATTCAGCATACAAACATAATGCAACAGGTGGGCAAGCTATAGTAGCATGGAACTTCAGTGAACTTTCTCTAGATTTCATTATACCATGTTCTTCACCAATATTAGTAACTGGATCTCATCACAAAAGATGAAACACACAACAGGCATTTTCTTAGCCGTCTCTCACGAGGTTGTGGTTTACAGAATCGATGTGTGGCAGATGATACATTATGTCAATGGTAAGGCTGAAAGTTCACAATGGAAACATCCCACTTGCCGATGTGACTTAGGTTCAGATAACGTACCTGAATCTTCTCATGTGGGTGGTGTTAAGACCAGCAAGTGATTTTATACAAGAGACTAAACAAACAAAATCACCGGTTATATCCTCACAAACGCATACACAAATCTTCTGTAAGTGTGCATATACATATTTGAAGCTATTTCATTGTATTATGATGGCAATTCCTGTATCACTGTAAAACAATTCCTAGATGAATATACATATACATTTCCATCACCTTCGTACAGGGCACAGCGACAGTGTACGAAGTACTGACGGACTTCTAAGGGGCTTATCCGAGATATTACAAGAAAATGTGACATGCCTTTGCATTAATTGATTCTTACTTGATTTCACATCCTGCTTGCTCAATAATCTCCTTCATTTCCTCATCTGTTAGTGTTACCTGGAAAAAAATATTGCCCGTTTCACGAAAAACTTTTCAGTTATATGAGGATTTGATACCAGCATACAATCATACCTTGTGCGGATTTTCCGCTGCAACGCCTTTCTTCACCCATCTCACACATGGAATGAAATTTAGACGTTCAGTACCTTCTTCCATAGTTTAAAACGTGATTACTTTCACCGTAAATAACTTTTATTTACATTGACCACATGGCACTGATGTCTTTGCCCTCTCCAAGATAAACTACATCCTTCATTTCTAAATTCCAATAATCAAAGATATTCAAATATTCTAATCACCATGTCAATAGTAACACAGTGGGACCCGCACACGTTCAACATTTAATTGTCAATTCTAGTTTGTCAAAGTGGTCATACTTTCAATATATTGAAGCGACCTACACAACCAATAACACTGACAAAACCTGTAGATTGACAACGCGATTTTACAAGGTTAAGGTGTATAACAACAGTAAGAAAGCTTATGCTGCAGTTGCATTAGCTTAGCATTGCAAGCAATGGAAAGCAACGAAAAAGATGAAATGAGTCAAGAATGGTTTTTTAAAAAAAAGGAGTGACAAGTTATTGACAGAAGTCAGAATCACGGACCTGAACAATTTCATAATTTATTTTCCGATGAGCCCTGCATCGTACCGGTACGTCGTGTTACTAGCTCTGATAAGACATGAAACAGAGCCGCAAAATACGTTAATGAGAGAGGCAGTCGCAGTCGACAAGTAATCACGAGTAACTCAGAGCTTTCTAGCGACAGGCAGGTCATTCTAATGCTCGTAGTTCAGTTCAGTAATATCAGCTAGCACAATTTCTGTGGAAACCTGTGAAACAAGCAAGCCCGACAAGGACCTCTTCAATTACGTAAAACAGTTTTTTAGGCTTCGTGGTAATTTTGTGAAACTAACGAGTATTTCGCAGATCTCTTACCAGTCTTTGCAGATATATGACGTATTTTTCGAAACAGGAGTGTTTTTCCAAAAGTGCTATAATAGACATGTCTACATTTTGAAACTAATGATGTGCCGTAATCAGCGTTGTAGGGAATTCTCTGTTAACCATCCTAAAGTAGTATATACAACGATTGCCCTTGCATAGACCTATTAAAATTCTGTTGTATTAAAAGACTCCTTAAAACTGAACCTAAGACATGATATATACAACAACATATTGAAAAAAAGGAAAAAAACAGTGCAAACTATCGCTGAATGGCTGGTTTCTGAAGCTCTGTCAACAACTGAGTGGAGAATATTGTCATTTGTCAAAGCATCATACTTGACTTCGCACTTTCAGTTGCAGTAATTGTTGTTGTGGTCTACAGTCCAGAGACAGGTCTGATGCAGCTCTCCATGCTACTGTATCCTGTGCAAGCTTCTTCATTTCCAAGTAATTACTGCACCCTACATCCTTCTGAATCTGCTTAGTGTATTCATGTCTCGGTCTCCCTCTATGATTTTTATCCACTATGGTGCCCTCCAGTATTAAATTGGTGATCGCCTGATGCCTCAGAACATGTCCTACCAACCGGTCTCTTCTTCTAGACAAGTTGTGCCACAAATTCCTCTTCTCCCCAATTCTATTGAGTACCTTCTCATGAGTTACAAGATGTTCATCCCGGTAGCTGAGTGGTCAGCGCGACGGAAGGTCATGCCAAGCGACCCAGGTTCGATTCCCGGCTGGGTTGGAGATTTTCTTCGCTCAGGGAATGGGTTTTGTGTTGTCCTAATCATCATCATCCCCTCCTCATCGACACGCAAGTTGCCAAATTGGCGGCAACTTGAAAGACATGCACCAGGCGAACGGTCTACCCAATGGGAGGCCCTAGACAGACGACATTTCATTTCAGTTACATGATCTACCCATCTAATCTTCAACATTTTCCTGTAGCACCACATTTCAAATGTTTCTATTCTCTTCTTGTCTAAACTATTTATCGTCCACGTTTCACATCCATACATGGCAACACTCCATCCAAATACTTCGAGAAAAGACTTCCTGACACTTAAATCTATACTTGATGTTAATACATTTCTCTTCTTCAAAAACACTTTCCTTGGCATTGCCAGTGTACATTTTATATCCTCTCTACTTGGACCATCATCAGTTATTTTGCTCCCCAAATAGTAAAAGTCATCTACTACCCTAGGTGTCTCACTACCTAATCTAATTCCCTCAGCTTCATCTGATTTAGTTAGACTACATTCCATTATCCTCGTTTTGCTTTTGTTGGTGTTCATCTTACAGCCTCCTTTCAAGACACAGCCCATTCCGTTCAACTGATCGTACAGGTCCTTTGCTGTCTCTGACAGAATTACACTGTCATTGGCAAAACTCAAAGTTTGGATTTTAATTTCTACTCTAATTTTTTTTTCTTTCCTGTAGTGCTTTCTCAATGGATAGATTGAATAACATCATGGATAGGTTACAACCCTGTCTGACTCACTTCCCAACTACTGCTTCCCTTTTATGCCCCTCAACTCTTATGACTGCCATCTGGTTTTTGTACAAATTGTAAATAGACTTTCGCTCCCTGTATTTGACTCCTGCCACTTTCAGAATTTGAAAGAGAGTATTCCCATCAACATTGTCGAAAGCTTTCTCTAGGTCTGACTTTCCTTAATCTATCTTCTAAGATAAGTCGTAGAGTCAGTATTGCCTCATATGTTCCAACATTTCTATGTAATCCAAACTGGTCTCCCCCCGGGTCGACCTCTACCAGTTTTTGCATTCATCTGTAATGAATGTGTGTCAGTATTTTGCAACCATTACTTACTAAACTGATAGTTCGTAAATTTTGACACCTGTCAACGCCTGCTTTCTTTGGGATTGAAATTATTATACTCTGCTTGAAGTCTAAGGGTATTTCGCCTGTCTCATACATCTTGCTCACCAGAAAGTAGAGTTTTTTCAGGGCTGGTTCTCCCAAGGCTATCAGTAGTTCTAACGGAATGTTGTCTACTCCCGGGGCCTTGTTTCGAGTTAGATCTTTCAGTGTACTGTCAAATTCTTCATGCAGCATCATATCTACCATTTCATCTTCATCTACATCCTCTTCCATTTCCATAATATTGTCCTCAAGTACATCACCCTTGTATAGATCCTCTATATACTCCTTCCACCTTTCTTCTTTCCCTTCTTTGCTTATAACTGGTTTTCCATTTGAGATCTTGATATTAATAAAAGTGGTTCTCTTTTCTCCAAAGGTCTTCTTAATTTTCCTGTCGGCAGTATCTATCTTACTCCTAGTGAAATATGCCTCTACGTCCTTTATTTGTCCTTTAGCCATCCCTGCTTAGCCATTTTGCGCTTCCTGTCGATCTCATTTTTGAGACGTTTGTATTCCTTTTTGCCTGCTTCATTTACTGCATTTTTATATTTCCTCCTTACATCAATTAAATTGAATATCTCTTCTGTTACCCAAGGATTTGTATGAGCCCTCGTCTTTTTACCTACTTGATCCTCTGCTACCTTCATTATTTCATATCTCAAAGCTACCCATTCTTCTTCTACTGTATTTCTTTCCCCCATTCTTGTCAATCGTTCCCTAATGCTCTCCCTGAAACTCTCTGCAACCTCTGGTTCTTTCAGTTTATCCAGGTCCCATCTCCTCAAATTAGCCACCTTTTTGCAGTTCTTCAGTTTTAATCTACAGTTCATAACCAATATATTGTGGTCAGAATCCACGTCTGCCCCTGGAAACGTCTTACAACTTATAACCTGGTTCCTAAATCTCTGTCTTACCATTATATAATCTATCTGAACCCTTCAAGTGTCGCCAGACCTCTTCCACATATACAACCTTCTTTCATGATTCTTAAATCAAGTCTTAGTCATGATTAAGTTATGCTCTGTGCAAAATTCTATCAGTTGGCTTCCTCTTTTATTCCTTACCCCCATTCCACATTCACCTACTACTTTTCCTTTTCTTCCTTTTCCTACTACCGAATTCCAGTCCCCCACGACTATTAAATTTTCGTATCCCTTCACTCTCTGAATAATTTCTTTTATCTCATCATACTTTTCTTTAATATGTTCATCGTTTGCAGAGCTAGTTGGCATATAAACGTGTACTACTGTGGCAGGTATGGGCTTGGCCACAATAAAGCGTACACTATGGTATTCATAGTAGCTCACCTGTGCTCCAATTTTTATTCATTATTAAACCTACTCCTGCATTACTCCTATTTTGTATTTATAACCCTGTATTCACCTGACCAGAAGTCTTGTTCCTCCTGCCACAAACTTCACTACTTCCCACGATATTTAACTTTAACCTACCCATTTCTCTTTTTAGATTTTCTAACCTTCCTACCTGATTAAGGGACCTGATATTCCATGCTCAGACCCATAGAACGCCAGTTTTGTTTCTCCAGATAAAGATGTCCTCCTCAGTAGTCCCTACCCGGAGATTCAAATGGGGGACTATTTTACCTCTGGAATATTTTACCCAAGAGGACGCCGTCATCATTTAAACATACAGTAAGCTGCATGCCCTTGGAAAAAATTATGGCCTTTCGCAGTACCAGCACAGCAAGGCCTTTTTGGTTAATGTTACAAGGCCATATCAGTCAATCACCCAGACTGTTGCTACTGCAACTACTGAAAAGGCTGCTGCCCCTCTTCAGGAACCACACGTTTGTCTGCCCTCACAACAGATACCTCTTCATTGTGGTTGCACTTATATTGAAACCTCCCCTTGGAAAAATTTATGAAAGGTTGTCCTGATAAACGCCTTACGTTATTTGATTTTCAAACAGCTGAGCAAAACTGAACGTGCACAGACATTTCTCTATTTAATTATTCAGATCATCAATAAACTGACACACAATATTTTTAGCACAATGCAGTCTGACTTCCAATAATTCCTACAAAAGAATGGCCCTGACTAATAATAACCTACACCTTTCATGAATCACTTACCTCACAAAAATCTTCGTTACTCGAACTACTGCAATACAGCAAGCGCCAATACTGCCAGCTAAATAAAAGATTCTAACTATTGAAGTCACTAGCTACTGATAGGCATAGTTATCAAATGAAAGATTTTGATAGAGAACAAACAATGTATTTACCTTAAGAGTGTTCAAAAGTCATAATATATATATATCAGTTCATGACATCCAGTCTTACAAATTTTACTCTCTCTGATGGACTCACGTCCATATCGTCCACTCTCAAAATTCAGCCATCTCTCTCCTCACATCCACCACTGCTGGTGGCTCATCTCCAACTGCACAACACTATGTGCTGTTCACATCCAACTGCCCAACACTACAATAGCGAATATTCCAACAATGATAACCAGCCACAGACTGCACACAGCACAGTCAGTGATTTTCATATAGAGCGCTGCATGGCGTTACCAACATAAAAACCTAAACAGCCTACTTACAACATTAAGGCTATCTGTATTGCTGAGGCATGCAAACCTCCCCACCAATGGCTAAGTCCATCATCCCTGGGGGGGGGGGGGCACACTTTCCATATATATATATATATATATATATATATATATATATATATATATATATATTCCACCAGTATCGCTCATCAAAATTTCTAATACTGACAGTAAATGAAACGTGCTCCCAGATGGTCGATGTATTGACAGTTTGACAATATTATTGACATTTTTTTTGAGTGCCCCTTAATATGAAGAGTAGCAACCAAGTAGGTCACAGTTATTACTATTTGACAGCTGGAGTGACACTAGCGCTCCAAGTGGTGAGAAAGAATACAGTGAGATGTGTCGAACGATAATGTATGGTTCACTTATTTTTCTATTTAGTTAACGAAATAATTGTTAAATTTTTGCATTCCATGCATTACTAAAGTACAACAAGGCATGAATTACCATGAAATAAATGTAAAATACAGCAGATCTTCAGATTAAATGACAGAAGCTGCAACTTATTCATGAAGAAACACTTTTGAATATGTGCATAACAGCAGCTTACGCTGTTGACAGCAAAAGAATATTCATGCATGAGAAACATATATTTCTGTTCTTTTCTTGGCACATAAAATTTTTTTATTGAATCTAATGATTTCGCGGATTCTTACTCTCACTCGACTTTTTGATACACGAACATTTTTGCAAATGTAACTACTTTTGCTTCAAAAGCGAATATGTTGAAGATTTTTGCCATTTGTGGTTTAGATATAGCAACAGACGTAAAATTAATTTCTTCCATGTTGAGAAACAGTTTTATTGGTTTTTGACGTTTTACAATGACGCCTGTGCTGTTTTCCTTTCAGCTACGGGTGCGATGGTTTATTGGCACGTTAAATAAAGTAGGTATTGCATACTATACAGGTTTTCTAAGTTCCACATTCACCGATTTGCATGGAATTTTGAAATTTGTGGTACGTTCCTATGGGACCAAACTGCTGAGGTCATCCATCCCTAGTCTTACACGCTACTTAATCTAACTTAAGGTAACTTACGAAAAGGACAAGACACTCACCCCTGCCTGAGGGAGGACTTGAAGCTCCAACGGGAGCAACTGCGCAAACCGTAGTAAGGCGCTTCAGACTGCATGGCTACCGCATGCGGCCATTTGCGTGGAAACTTCGCACTGTTGGGCAGAAATATAACATCTTTCTGCAGAGGAATAGTCCCTCTGGTTTTTACCGGCAGTATTTTGTTATTAAAGGAAAATGACATTCTTCAGAAAGTATCTCTATGTTACAAGATAATCGTAAATAAACTGGCCTGTAATCTACCGTTTGATATTCGCAGGATCCTTAGGAAACGTAAGAATGACAAAAGTAGTGTCATTTATTAGTATCGAGTTTTATGGCACTAAGTACGCTCCCTACTGTAAAAAAAAAAAAAAACTGGTACAAATCAAATAAATTTTATTATCATTCGCACACATCCCCATAAGGGAAACTCTCCATGGCACCCCTTTCAGATTTAGTGGTAAGATGACACAGTGGATAACTTGTCAAAAACTGTACACAAACAAGCATGAAAAAAAGAAGAACATGTACTAAACTGTTAAAAAAGAAGTAAAATCGAAACAGTGTACTATCCAATTGCAAGATATGCAATATGGAACACAGTTGATTAGTCAAGTAGTCATGGTTATGTGGTGTGGTGTTGGACTGCAAAGGGAAAGGTCCACGTTCAAATAAATCTCCCTCATACCCATACATTTTTTTAACAAAATTATGAACTGTCCATCTGCTCACTGATGTGTCTGTTTGCTGTATTTAAATTTGTGTCTGTGTCATGGTGTAATGTCCATTTACAATAGCGAGATGTGAGGACAGGATACATATCTGCTATTGTTCTACTCAAATATCACATTTTATGACTCTTGCATTCCGTTTTGTAAGTTTTGACTCTTGAATTCCGTTGTTGTAACATAGCTCACACTCGTTTATTTGTTATTTTCATTTCTGTGTGAGGTCTATGTGGCATCTCGCCTGCTCTCACTATTCATAATATTTATTTGCGACGGTAATATATTCTTAGCACATGAGTAATATTCTATAACCAATGTACAGTACAACAATTTCGAAGACTACAAAAGGAGAACAGACATGTCAATGACCAGAGGGAAAGTTCACAATTTTGTGAACAAAAAATTGGGCATGAGGGAGATTTGAATATGGATCTCCTGGTTTGCAGTCCACCACCATAACCACACAACCAGAATGCTGCAATCTTTGCAATTCGCTCAGTGTTGAACATCTTAAGCTTGGACTGTTTACTTCTTTTGTCACAGTTTAGCACACATTCTTCCCGTTTTCACACTTGATCTGCATTCAGTTTTTGATGGACTGTGCACTGGGTCATTTTGCCAATAATTCTGAGGTAGGGGGGATATTGAGTTTCTCTTGTCAGAAGTGTCTCTTGCTGGCCATTTGGCTCGCTGCTGTCGCAGATTGTTATGTTAGACATTGATGCAGTCACATTGATGCAGACAGAGAATAGCTCATAAACCGGAAATTTACATATATGATATGTGATTTTGTCTGTAAGTTTGAGGATTGAGCAAAATTGCTCAAACCTGTTGATACAGATCACATCTGAGTAGACAAATTGTGCAGCCTGGAGATAGCCGCAAACCTGGCTCACAAAACATGTTGGAGTCGACTGTTTGTTGAGTCGAGTGCGTCTCGCCTTTGCGTACACACTGAATTCTGAAACGGCCAATACCAGTGAAGGCCGATTTACACTTGTGGAATGGAATGGAACGCCATGTCAAAACAACATACAGTGTATTTCAAATAGTGTCATTCACACTAGACCACTAGAGCACCACAAGAGTATCACACACTGCCCATCACTCACTTAATACCCATTGCTGAAGCACACACTTTGCAGTTTCCTCACAAGGTGCTCACTCAATGAGTTTGGGGCAACAGCTGCATGGCCCTGCCATGTTGATAAGGTAACATGGACTCCAAACAGCTTCGTCACGAGGCAGTGGCACTAATGGGCGCAGCAAGCATTGGAATGCTTTTAGAACTAAAATGTATCTATAGCTGTCGATTTTCCACTCATTCTATGGAGAAAGTGAATGCTGTATTTCTGAGATTCATGAGTGTGATTATGTATAACAAAACGTAAAATGTAATCGAAATTTGACTGTTATTGTAGGAAATTGATTTAGCTGTGGATCTATAAATTTGTGTGAAAAAAAGTTGATGAAATTTGGTCTGCAGCTAAAACTGCACAGATGTATTAATGCCATCTTTGTTCGTCCAGGTAGAATAGTTTTCCAGAGATTTTGATTTTCTATTTCTTTTCTCCATTCATTAAAGATTTTATCTAGGATGAGAATGAAGATGATTGGCGTCAGCCCATCTCCTTGGCGAACATCTGTTTGAATTTCAAAGGGCTTTGATATTTTCAACGTAAATTTTACTTTGGGCATTATGTCCATGAGTATTTGATGTTTACTGTCGTTGGGCCTTCTAGGATATCAAACAGATATCAGTCAATCAAGTTATGTCTTCTTGAAGTCGACGAAAAGTGTAAATAATTGAGCTGCTTCTCGTTGCCTTGTTATTTCAGTATTGTTTGAAGTTGAAAATGTGTTCTATGCATGAGAACCCTAATTTATAATGTATGTCTGTCCTGTCACCTTTCTTGTGGAGTGTGTGAATGAGTGTGTACTTTTGGCCTTCTGGCAATTTTTCTGTGTGCCGAATATCAGTGGTGATAGGTATGTTTGTCTCTACATGCTTCAATAATTCTGCAATTATGACGTCTTCCCCAAATAGCCTGTTGTTTTTATGTCTAAGAATGTGTTTGTAGATTTCATCTTTGGTAGGTGGTTGAGATTATGGGCATGGGTGTTTGTGTGTAGTCTGCCTGCATCTCCCTGAGAAATCTTGAAGGTGGCCCTGTATGGTTGCATAACTTACAGAAATATCAAAATCGCCCATACAATTGTGATTTGTCAGACCAAGTTTAGCACCCTCCTTTCTGAAGCAAGATTCTGTGACGGGAACGAAGTCTTTCGCGACGGCACTTATATTTAAAGCATTCTTGGTTTTCTTGCTGCGTCAATTCGGGATAAAATCTCAAGCTTTCGACGATTACCTCCATCGTCATTGTCAGGAGCTACTGACTGTCTCCATTGCTGCTGTGTTAGCCTTTTTTATAGCCCGTGGACGGCTTCTGATTTGTCGGCTTGTGATTGGTCGGCGAATACGTACTGCTGTCGCAGATGGTGTCAATGTGTGCGCCGGTTGCGCCACCACTTTCGCTGGAACATAAACCTTGGAAGGAACGTCTCTGCTGCTTCTCTGCATCAAGCGCTCGTTTCCATGCACAGCTCAGATGGTATCCGCTATCATGGTTAAAGTTCTTTTGGCTCGTTCTTATTTCAACAGCCTCCTTAATAACAGAATCCCAGTAGGCAGAGGCATGGGACAGAATTTTGTTTCATCAATCAATATTTTATGTTTGTTCGTGAGGCTGTGCTCCGCAATTGCCGATTTCTCCAGTTCTCTATTTTTAATATGGCGTTGGTGTTCTGCACAGTTGTTGGAAATGGTACGAATGGTCTGACCTATATAATTGCTTTCACACTCACAGGGGATATTATAAATTTTCTTAGGAGGACGAAAAATCGGTCTTATACCCCGTTTACGCAGGACTCTTCTTATTTTGCTGGAAATAGCGCCACAAAAAGGAAGAACCGTATTTGGTGTTTCATCCTGTGAGTGTCCAGCATTTTCACGTTTCCTTTTTTTGGAGAATGCTGCCTTTATATCGCGTGCACCACAGCTATTCTTGCGGAACATGTACTTCAGATGGTTAGTGTCGGAACTTATGTGGTCCTAGTCAGAAACAGTTTTTGCTCTATATACCAATGTGTTCAAAATGGCTCTCTTCTGAGTAGGATGATGGAAACTCTGTGCATTCAGGTATAAATTGGTATGTGTCTGCTTATGGTATACAGAGTGGCCAAGACGCCCGTCCACCTGTCGTTGTACTAAAACGTCTAAGAAAGGCAGTCTCCCTTCCTTCTCCATCTCGACAGTGAACTGGATGTTGGAATGTATGCTGTTCATGTCTTCCATGAATTGTTCGAGAGCTTCTGTGGCCAGATCATAAATGTATCATCAACATGACGATAAAATAAGTATGGACGGAGGGGAGACGAATTCAATGCACGTTCCTCAAAATTCTCCATAAAAAAGTTAGCCAGTGATGGAGACAATGGAGAACCCATCGCCATATTGTCCATCATTTGATAAAATTTGGTACTATACAAGAAGTAGGTGGTCATCATCACGTGCATGCAGAGAAGCAGCAGAGACGTTCCTTCCAAGGTCTACGTTCCAACGGAAGTGGTGGCGCCACCTGCGCGCACATTGACACCGTCTACGACAACAGTACGTAATCGCCGACCAATCATAAGCCGAACAATCAGAAGCCGTCCACGGGCTATAAAAAAGACTACCACAGCAGCAGTGAAGACAGTCAGTAGCTCCTGACGATGACGATGGAGGTAATCGTCGAAAGCTTGAAATTTTATCCCGAACTGACGCCGCAAGAAAACAGAGAATGTTTCACATATAAGATTCTGTGATCTGTCCATGGATCTTCCCACTGAAAATCTTTTAAAAGGTACGCATATTGCATTCCATTAAGATACTTTCAATAATTTAGTATTATTCTCTCATGCATCTGCTCTTTGTTTGATTAATGTTGTCAATTGCTTCACAATCTCGAAAGGGCGTTGTTTGCTCTCAGGTGCTTTTTTCCTGTTATTTTTCTGGTAGATCCTCTTTTCTTCTTACTGAGTGTCTTTACATACTTGGTACCACCAAGATAATTTAGAGTTCTTCTGGGGGGGGGGGGGGGGTAGCTTTACGGCTTTCTGTGTAATCTTGGTTGGGAAATGTCCCCAGGTGACTACCTTTTCTTTCTCCCATTTCTCTTTATATAAGTATTTTGGATACTTTTTGCATCAATTTTCTTGTGATATCTAATATTGCAGTATTCTCTTTTGAGATACATTTAACTTACAGTGAGGGAAGATAGTGATCCAAGCTGATGTTGGCACCTCCATGGATTTGAACATTCTAAATTTTTTTCTGAAAATGGTATGTGATAGCAATGTGATGGGTTTTATACTCATGTGGCAATTGTATGGGTTCCTCCAGGTCTTTTATTTTCGAAAACTTTTCACTGCAGGTTCAATTTGATTATCAAATTCTTTTGTTGACGCAACACAATGAATCTGGCCCCATCCCTGTCGTTGAAGTTATGTACTGGGAAACTGATAACAGTTTTTAGGTATACTTTATTTTGGCTAAATTGTCCGATGACATCATCTAGTAAGTTTATTATATCGGTAATTTATTATACATCATCTAAAATCAATGCGTAGTAGCTCCATGAACAGTATAATACCGTTTTCCTTTTAATTTTTGTATAATGTTTATACTAGTAATGATTTAGTTTCTATAACGATAAATTTAATTTTTTGTGTGCAATATTTTGTGTGAATATAGTTCAATTATATACTTTTCAATTATAAATATAGCAAACCCATATAGGAAAAAAGCGGAAATGTAGACTTTTGGGATGGGAATGGGGATAGAGGTCTGAGTTTTGACAGTTCTGCTGAAGGTGCAACATTACTTTGGTTTGGCTATGCGCGACAATATCCTCTTTACATATTTTATTTAATGTGTCACAATAGCAGATCTTCATGTATCAAATAAACGTCCTGATGAGATGTTGAAAAACAGAGATGTTTAGAAAACTAATTTAAAGCAACAAAAAATACATCTGTTAATAAATGACAAATTGGAGCAATAAGTGTGATTAGATGTCAAATTAATTTATTATTCATAACGTTTTTATTTCCAGATGACCAATAAATGTTTTTATTCATGTAGATGAATAATATTTCGAATAAATATTTTTATTTGCTATTCACGAAAACGAAAAATGATTTTTAATCTGTATTTGTTATTCACCAGTTGAATAAATGTTGCTCAGCTCTGGGAGTAAGTGAAGCGCATCCATGCATGTGCACGTTGCGAATTTGCAGCCTATGTGCAGGTGAGTGCAATCTCGTGATATCCACATGGTTGGGGACAAGTGCATGACATCCATATGATCAAAGCCAAGCGCTCACTCGCTTGTCTGACTAGTTGAGCAAACATCTTTGGCAACTTCCGCCATCGTGTATTTGCGCTATTTCCCGCACACTGCAAGCGTGTGCAGACCATATGTATAGGCAATGTGCTTGCAGGGGTCTAATTCACATAGGCCATCAGTGGCATGAAATGGAGCGGGATGTCACTTTCAAAGTTTCCTGGAAAGAAGGAGTCGACGTTGACATTTGTGAGGGGAACTATTCTATCTCTTTGGGGAAAACTGTGTCGACCTCTGCTCTCACAGATAGTTAATCTACGTAGGTTGGAACTTAAATAGTGGCAAAACTGCTGTGGAGACACTATGCAATGGAATCTATAAATGTCACTGATAGCACACGCTGTTGACATACCTATCTCCAAGCAAATGGACTGACTGGCGTGTGCACAGTCGAGGGAAAGACTGTCACTTGTGAGCGAGCCGTCTAACGTAACAGTGTCACTATGTTTTCGAAACAGGAACAACAGAGTTGGATCAAGATTGAATATACCAGAGGTCACACAGCATGACAGTGTCATCAAGTTCTTCAAAAGGCGTGCGGGGAATCAGCATTGCCGTACAGAACAGTGGCACGTTGGATAAAAGCCGTCAACAAAGGTCGGCAAACTGTGGCAGACATGGATCAGACAGGTTGTCATAGCCTCTCTGAAGAAGAAGTGCATGCAGACTGTCAGTGCACAGAATTACTGTTCGTTTTTGGAGCATCACCTGCGACCAGCTTTGCGAAAGAAGCAGAGACACTTTCTGCGCAACCCACCCATCATTTTGCACGACAATGCGCAGGCGCATACAGCGCAAGCTGTGGCTGCTCTGTTCGGTCAATGAGACTGGGAAATACTGTACCATCCACCATACTCCCAAACTTAAGTCCTCGTGACTTTGAATTGATCCTGAAGATGATGGAGCCACTTCGTGGCATTCGCTTCAGAACTGTTCCAGAGATCCGACAGGCAGTAGACCGCTCCATTCGCACCATCAACAGAACAGGCTCTGCTAACGGTATACTACGCCTTCCACATCGCTGGCAGCGGGTTCTACACAACTCTGATGACTACTTTGAAGGACAGTAACTGGTGCAAACATGTAACTCTTTTGTATCGGTTGTGAATAAATAGTTGCCACCATTTAAGTTCCAATCCTCGTATATTCGTTGCACTCACTCGTGTTATGGTAGTGGATTTTATGATTTTGCATCTTTGTAGTGTTTATTTTATGATTTTGCTTTGTTTTTTGAGAAATTGCAGTAGTTCCCTGATGGCTTGGATATTATTTCCATTGAGTGTTATTCCACATTTTCTACATAGAAAAAAAGAAAAAAACTTAATGGATAAGGTAAACAAACTCCCTTTCAAATCTTGTCTGATATGTTTGTATGTATATATTTTAGCTAGCACAGAAACATCGATGTTTTATTCCATTTGTTAACAATTTGCATACAGAACTGATAAAGAACATCCATTATGAAGTTTGGTTTGGTCATGAATAAACATTATTATTGTTAGTTCCTTAATTCTGATACTATAATCTGACATTTTGTGCCACAGATCGTATTCAAAACCTTGCTTTCACCATTCGGTATTGGGCTAAGCGAATGACGTTGTGTTGAAGTTGTATCTAGTGTGAACCTCCATCATTTGCCTGTGACGACAACTGATGTTCCATTTAATTGATATGTAGTTTGAATCAGTCTTCAGTGCTCTAAACTTCATTACTAAATTTATTGAAATAATAGGAGTCACACTTGCTTGTGGACAGTTGAGAGCAAGATATGCAGCGATCAGGATAAGGAACTAGCTGCTTATATAACTCTGTAATAGGGAAGACAAGAGCAGCTGAGTCTACGGTAAACAGGGAAACAGCAAAGAGTCGTTCAGGACTGTTTACCACAATAAGTTAAACAAAATAATGACTATTCCAGCTGGCATCGGGGAGAGCCGAATATAGTCAGGCGTTTTGACCTCATGTTCTTTCTGATCCATCAGAAAATACCGAGTTCAAGCAGGAATTAGGGAGCCAACGTCAGAGGGGAAAAAGAGTTATAAGTGTCTTCGATAGGCGTCGTTTTCACCCAGTAACTTGCAAAATAAATTAAAATGTGGAAATTGCCTTCACTTACTGCACCAACATTTTAAGGTTCATTTAGAAGGTTCTCTCTGCATCTGTCACTTTGATTGCATTTTTTTATTGCAAGTCTCATTGCGAATACAGGCCATGAAAGAATAACTTACATTACGCGTTACTGTGCTGATGTGAAATGTCCTTTGCGAGAGTGTAAAAACTTCTTGCTGAAATTTCTTTCCTGGCAGGTAGCGAGCCAGCAGTAGGTTAAAATTGTGTCATGCAGACACATGACAGTTTTGATGATTTACTGTGTGCTCAGACATTTGCGCTGATATCTATATAAAGAGATAGTCGCATATGGAGTGGCGCTAATTTATGTTTATGGTAGTTATTTGACCGTAATGCTAAGTCTAGCGCACTGTACGGTTGAATAGGAAAATATGTGATTGGAAATAATATTTTGTTCCAAAGGTAAGGTTAGTTTAAAAACACCAAAATTTTGCTTGCTGAGTTTTCGAGATCGAGTAAGTAAATTATGGGATGAGTGTGAGTTACCTTAGTAATCACTTGATGAGACAATGTGTGTGAAAGTTTGAAATATGCAGCAGTAACAATCATTTATAAAAGTGGAGATAAGCACAGGTCCTCTAATTGTAGATCCATATCCGTCCATTTTGTGTTCTCATTCTTTTGTTCTTATTTGAGAAGGTAACTTTCAACTGCATCTTGAACCACCTTGTTGAGAACTGCCTTTTAACAACAGTTCAGTTTCACTTCACCACCAAAATTTTGCTAGCACAGTTTTTGACATCAAGTCAGTGAACGAGCATGACTTGCCTTTGTAATCACTTGATGAGTCAAGGTGTTTTTCCGAAATTCTGAAATACCTTTGTAATCACTAAATGAGCCAAGGTGACTTTTAGAAATTCTGGAATATGGAGATCAAGTCAGTGAAAATGTGTGAGTAACCTTTTTAGTCACCTAATG
Source organism: Schistocerca piceifrons (assembly GCF_021461385.2). Lineage (NCBI taxonomy): Eukaryota > Metazoa > Arthropoda > Insecta > Orthoptera > Acrididae > Schistocerca > Schistocerca piceifrons. The sequence goes on from NC_060145.1 coordinate 335,315,958, forward strand.
AGTCAAGGTGTTTTTCAGAAATTCTGAAATGTGCAGCAGTAGAACCCTTCAACAAAACGGGAGATGAGCAAGGGACCTTTAATTGTAAATCCATATCCCTCTGTTTTGTGTTTTCGTTTTTTTTTCATTTGAGAAAGTAATTTACAACAGAAACTTTAACCATCTCTTTGAGAATAATCTTTTAACAACAGCTCAGTTTAGCTTATGTAAAGGCTTCTCTACTAAGACAGCAATACAGTCGGTCAACGCGATCTTTGAAACATGGAGTCATTGAAGTCTTGACAGCAGAAGGTGTCATCCCAAATGAGATTCATCAGAGAATGAGAGCAGTTTATGGTGATTGTGTTGATGTGAGCACTGTGCGTCGTTGGGCAAGTAAATTTAAAGATGTTGAGATGGGAACATCTGACCTGCGTGACAAACAAAGAGTTGGTCGGCCTGTGACAGCAACCACCGAGTTTCACTAGCAAAATGTTGACAGTTTGATTCAGAACGATGGTCGTACCACTCAGAGAGAAATTGCAAGCGCAATCGGCATTTCACAGAAACGTGTGAGTCACATTATTGCTTCGCTTAGCTATCAGATCTGTGCACGATGGGTACCCCGGATGCTGACTCCTGAAATGAAAGTGCACGGACTTGAAATTTGCCAGGAATTCCTCTCACGTTTCCAGAATTAAGGTGACGCCTTTCTCGATTCAATTGAGACAGGATACGAAACGTGGGTACACCATTACGACCCAGAGACGAAAGCTCAGTCTGTGGAATATCGACACAAAGACTCGCTCCAGAAAAAGAAATTCAAGATGCAGCCCTCAGCTGGAAAAATCAGGGTCACAGTGTTCTGGGACACAGATGGTGTTATCCACGTTGATTTCCTTGATCGTGGAACAACAATAAATTCAGAGCGCTACATCACAGTGGTGTGAACTCTGAAACGACGGCTAACAAGGGTCTGAAAGGAAAAGGGAAATGTTTTCCTGCAGCATGACAATGCCAAACCACACACTTGAAGTGCCATCACAGCAGAACTTCTGAGACTGAATCTCACCACCATATGGCATCCTCTATACAGTCCAGATCTAGCACTGTCTGACTTCAGTTCCTGATAATGAAAGACAATCTGCGGGGACATTGTTATGTTCCTGATGAAGACATTGAGAGCAGTGTGAGACCATGGTTGTGGAAAGAGAGTGTCGACTTCTTCTGTGACGGCTTCAGAAAACTTGTTGGCAGAAATATATCGAATTGGCTGGTGATTATGTGGAAAAGTGAATATTGCTAATTAAAGATCACATTGTAAGGATTATTTTTGCGTTTGATTTATAAAAATATTCCCATCCAAACACAATTAATGAAGCTGGAGGCATTACTTTTCATCTAGTAGAACCAAACAATAAAATTACAATGTTGCTGTTTTGTGTGGTTTTTAACAACAGAACTCAAAGGAAATAATAGGGCTGAAATCAGATAAGATTCAAAGTGGGGGAAACATTAAACCCCTACCAGGTTCATTACTTGGACTGCCTGTTCTTTGTCCACATAAATGGTATATTCAGAACATTGGAACACTATTCAAAAAATTTAATGACAACATGAGTATGTTAAGAAAGCCACCCATATCACACTCAGCCAGGATACAAGAGGGGCATGCCTACAACTAATTCATAGCCAATAGCCCTTTGTGTGATGTTCCTGGACAGCCAGAAGCATAAGAAACTGAGGTCTCACTAGCATATGGATACATCAAAGAAAGAACTCAATTCTGCCTGCTTTACACTTCGAATTGCCTCTCATTGTGTTGACCTGCATACAGGATTGCTAGCTCAATATCGTTCTATGGCATAAATTTCTTGAACATTATAGCTAATGTTGAACAAATATTTATTCCACAGAAGTGTGCAACTGCATAAAGTTGATAACTGAACATTTTGCAGAAACCTCCTCAGGGATCTAGGGGTTCTTGTACTTGCATGTCAATATGTATGCACTTTGTGTGTTTATAGTGAATAACAAGAGTAAATTTAGGATGATCTCTGTAAGTCACAATGACATAAAAGAAATTTTCCTATAGACTATGTATCCTTTACAGAGTTCACAGAGTTTCATACTGAGATGATAAAGCCTGTAACGGGCAACTGGTGGACATCTGCAAGAAATTGAGAAATCAACAAATATTCTAAAACAAAGTGAAAGAATACTTCATTTTATGAAAATATTTGGATATCAAGGATCTGCTGAAAAACAGTGTCTCCATATTTTTTATTCTGTTCTCAATATTTGTTGAGGATTACATGTCATGTATATTACTTGGTCAACTTTCCTGCTTCACTGAAAGGAGTTGAAACCCTCTGCCACTAGAGGGCTCTGAACTGTAGTGTGTAACTGGTGTGTGAGAAGCACTATGCTGTAAAAATTTTCTGAGAAGCACAAAGTCGATGAGTTCATCCACACTTGGAGCACCCTATCATCATAATTCCATGCAAATATCTGCAACAATCCGATGTCTCGGTTTCACTATCATTGATCAGCCTCCATATAGTGTTGACTTGGCCCCATCCAATTTTTATCTTCTTCCAGAACTTTCAGAATAGTTTTGAGGACTTCACTTTGAGATCATGATGAAACAGTGCAAGCTGAGCTGAAGTTGTGGCTGTGTTAATAAAGTGAATCATTCTACAGTGGCAGTATCAACAACCTGGTCTCTCATGGGGAGAAATGTTTTCATCGCCAGTATGTTGAGAAATAAATACATAGACATGAACAATAAATATGTAGAATGTCAATAAAATTTGTTTTATTTAAAGCTTTAAAATTTTTCACATAAAAATGGAGGCATTGCTTTTCAGTACGCCCTCGTAGGAAAATATATTCTAATTCTTATACTATACAGATTTTGACCTTACTGGTAAATAGAAAACTGATCTGTGTAAAGCAATATGAATGCTTTTTTAGTATACTGGACAAAGATTTATGTCCCCAGACTATATTGGCCAAATTATTAAGATGTCAGCAGCGAAACATGTCAGCAGTTATTAATGTCTCTCGTCTTACCTTTCTGAGTGATGCATTACATATTTCAAATAAGAACTTAGCAATTTTCTGTCAAAATGTGCAAACATTGACCAATAATGCATATTTTTTGTGGCTGGTGTCTCGTGTCTTACTACAGGGCACATCCTCAGAGGCACTGGACATATAGATGGTTGATCCTACAACATACTACATTAAAAAGCGAATCAGTGTACTCTGTACTTGCTCAGCTTGCTGAACTATGTATTCATAACCGAGCAAGGTGGAGTTGTGACTATTGCAGAAGATTACAGAGTTGCTCTAATGTATGTGATGAAGCTCATGCAGAAAAAGTGTGGAAGCTTGCACTATTCTATCTTTTCCTGTTAGAACGCTCTTACGTTGATCCTGGACAGAAAATAAACACAGTACATCCATTTTCTTGAAGTAATTTTATTTTTGCAGATGTTCAACGTTCTCGTATTGATGACAGGTGTAAAAAACCAATCTTTTGTTACATATTCTGCTTTGTGGATTGTATTTTCTCAGTATCCTGCCAATGGACTAAAGTCTGTCACTTGCTTTACCTCTAGTTGAGTTTATGTGATGATTACACATCATGCCTGTACAAATTGTTATGGCCATGTTTTTGTGTGAGTTCTGATTCCCACTGCGAACAATTGATATTTTAATGGTATGTTATTACTTTTCTGGTATTGTGAAATGCACAGTTTTACATTTCTGCATATTTAAACCAAGCTAATAATGTTTACATTGAAATCCTATGAAGATCTGACTGGATACTTGTTCAGCAATTTCCAGATGGTACTTCACTGTAGAAAATCTGAGGTTAGTGTTTGTATTGCTTGCCAATCGTTACTATATGAAATGAACAATATACTTTCAAGGGGCATGCAAGCTGTTATTTCTAATTTTGACAATGACTTCTCATCAAAGATAAAACGCTGCATCCTCTATGTGAAGACATCCTGAAGCAGTCACACATTTTATTTGATATCCCATATGATCATACTTTTGTTAATAACCTTTGGTACAGTATTAAGTCAAATTTTCTTTTGAAGTCAAGAAATTTTGCATTCTCCTTAGGCAGCATCCTCCATGAACAGCAAGGATCTCAATACACTTCTGAGGGGGATGCAGTTATTTCTGCTTTTGTCAATGACTTTCCATTCAAGATAAAATGCTGCATTCTCCATACCAAGAAAACTTCAGTCAGCCAAAGTATTATCTGATATCCCACATGACATGCTTTTGATAATAAACGTTGGTCTGGTAATATATCAAATATGCTTTTGAAGTCAAGAAATTTTGCATCTTCCTGACTGACTTGATCAATGGCTTTCAGTATGTCATGTAAGAAAAGCACGAGTTTGAGAATACATGTCGGTTGATATGGAGGTCGTCTAGTGTCTGAAAGACTCCATTACTTTTGAGCTCAATGTAAGCTCTAAGATTCTTCAACAGATGGATGCCAGTGAGACAGGTTAATAGTATTGTGGATCACTTCATCCTGCTTGTTCATGAATCTCTGTCATGATCACATATGCTTGACAATTCACAATGACTGGTATTGGCTTCTGTCATCATCATCAGATCTGTTATAAACAGAGAAAAACACTAATGTCAGAAAAATGAGTTCAACTGTCTGAGAGTTAAATATGCAGAAAATCTAGAAATACGTAAAATATATGACTAACAGCCATACATATTAGCTATACATACCATTAAAAGTATTCTGATGCAAGTATCATCGTGAAACCATCCGTATACATAGGTACATGAGTTGTGATGATGGTGGCCTGGGGGCATACTATACATATACAAACATAACTATAACCAGCAGAGGGCGATAGTGCTGAGATACATAAGTGGTCAGCGTCATAAATTAAATTTTTCGGTACCGAATCCTGCAAGCGAATTTTCCTTGGTGGAAGAACTGGAACAGGGTGCACCCAGCCATGTGATGCCATTAGAGGAGGTACTTGAGTGAGAAGTTGCTGCCCCAAACTCAAGAAAGCCAACAATGGATGGGACAGTGATGTGATGACTCCATGCCTCTCCATACCACATCCAAACGACGCCATTGGCAGACAAATTGCAGTTGGTCAGTTGTGATTGGATCTTTGGGGCCAGAGTGTGGAGCTTTGGTTTGCTTTTCTAGAAGTCTGTGAGAATTCTATAAGGAATAAAAACTCTGTACTCAAGGTTCCAGTGGACACCTATGTAACCTCAGAACCCATCCACAAACAGACAGCTAACAGACAAGGAAGCAATACCAAGTAGGCTTAACAGCAAATAACGCCACAATGACGTAAACTAAACTGCTGTGACTGATTAAAATGGTTTAAGTCACAATCTGCATAAATTACTTTAGATCCCAATAAAACGATTTCTATCAGACAGAAAAAAATACTTTGGCTACAATTTAAATACCAAAAACTTTATTCTGACCATAAGAAAAAGGATGAAGCATTCTTGGGACTTTGTGTTGAGGACTGCATTGTTTGCCAGCTAATGTGATGTTCAAAACATAAGTACCATACTGAAATTTTAAAAAATTTCGTTGGTATGGTGTGTGGAATGAAAATTGAGAAAAAATACGTGTAACATAAGTTTTTCGGGTTTTTGGTTGTAAATTTATTAGAAGATGACGATTACGAAAATGAAATCTCAAGTGGTAACAAAAATAATACATAGCGCTAATTCTGGATTAGATAAAAGAACGTGAGAGAAATGAGAAAAATATTGGCAGAATTAAAAGATGAATCAAGGAGACAATTAACAGAAACAATCTAACCAGACAGTAGAAATGAATAGTGAATTAGTAGTCAATTAGCAAATAGGAATAATGTAGCGAACGCACATCTTTGTACAGATTCGAGTTTTATAACTAGCAGTTTGTTATGAAAACAGTCTTGTACTTCTTGCCACGGCAATTTTAACTGTATGAAATATTCTCAGACTTCTTGCTGCATCAATTTTAAATGACATGGTAAGATATCTGAGAGTGTTTTATAAAAAGAAGCCATCACAAAAGACTTAGTTGTCACATAACAGTCTGTTGCAAGATATAGGTGCCTTAGTTGAGAAAGATGGAGCTAGGTGAAGTGTATTCACAAGATCAAAAATAATATTGTATTTGTTCAAAACTTCAGGAAAGACTGAGTTCATTATTCGATTCTGCAGTACCTAACTAAGATGATGTGTGTGAATGTTGCACAGATCCGAAAATGTTAAGGAAGCTGTTTAACTATTGGATACAGTGGATGAATGAGTGCAATGCGGTTAATCAGATAGAAATTTAGTTGCAGTGCTTGCTATCTGTCAATCACTTTTAGAATGTGCAAAACAGACATTTGATTGGCAAAGAATGCGCTCAGAACTGTTAATTTCTAATGGTTAGTGAGAATGAATATGCTGCAAGGTCTGTACGTCATGTGTCTTTTCTCATTGTGGATCTGTAACTGGTTATAGCTGAACATTCTTGCGGATGTCACACTATCTCCTTAATGTAAGAAGTAGCTATTTTAAGAAAAATTAAAATAATAATTGCAGTAATCCCTGCGGTATCGTGCCCTATCGATACTACGTCATGACACTCCACATCTAGAAGTTAGCAGTAACCCATGCGACTGCACCGCCAATCCATGGTAGCCTCCAAGTGACACTGACCTCAGTCTGTGTGTCGAGCACTGTAGTGGAGCTGACAAAAGTATGCTGTACCAGAGTCTAGCCTGTCCGTCAGTTCAGTTCTGCATGGGTAGTCAAAGTGTTGTCATTCAGCCTCTGTTGCTATTGTGGATATCGAACTGGGCTGCCTCAAAGGACTTACACTAAATATTCCTCTGGACTAACTGTCATTCAGGTTAAGAAAAAGAAATTTACTAAACGTTTCGAGTTCCTCTTATTATAATGTACTCTGTCTTTGCATCCACCAAACCTCGTCATCTGCCACTGGGATGACGAGGAAAACTACATTTGTATGCTACTAGATCCCAATTCTCCCCATATCAGCGACTGGTGACCATACTAATTGTATGTCTTTTTGGCAGAATTATGGCCCTTAGCCATGCTTGGCTTGCAACTGACTATGTCGTTGTGCTTTTTAGAGGCTGCCCTTCCGTGTGATTCTAACCCCTACTTTGTTGTAGTAGTTGATGCATCCTCTTATGGGATTGGTGGTGTTCTCTTATACAGAGTTGGACCATTGGATAGGCTATTTGCTGTTGCATCCTCAATACAGCATAATGCAGTTATTCACAGACTGAGAAGGAAGCGCTTGCTCTCATATTTGGGGTGACAAAATTCCGCCAATACTTAGTGTGGCCAGTCCCTCTATGCATAGCACAAAAGTTGAGCGTTGGTCTCTGTTCCTCTCCAGTTATCAATATGAAATTATGTACAAGCCAACAGCAAAGAATACGAATGCGGACACTCTTCCTTGCCTAACAGTCAGCACTGATTCCGCGTTTGATACCTCAGAGGGCTCTTACTTTCACGTTGATGTCCAGAGCAATGAAATGCTTGATGGTTTTCCCATCAACCTAGCATATTGTCAGGCAACATCTGTAAAACCCATTCATAAGATTCTGTTGCAGTACCTGCTCACTCGTTGACCACATTCAAATTGAGTAGATTAGCAATCCAGTTATATGTCATTGTTTTGCATTTTGACAGAGCTAAACAAGCTTATGTTGTTATCCTCGTACATACAGACGATGATCATTCCATGTTGTTGTGCCATGTTTGCTTCAGAAGGAAATTGTTAGCCTTCTCCATCAAGGCCACTGGGGCATTTTATGCATTAAGCAGCACGTCCAGCATCATTTACAAATAGAATAACTGAATTCATAATGTCCGGATATACAGAACACTAGGCTGCTCTAACAAATTTTTTTTTTTTTTTTTTTTTTTTTTGATTGATCCATGCCCAGCACCTATAGTCAGAGTTTGCATATTGACATTGTAGGACTCTACTCGAATTTTCATTAGCTTGTAGTAGACGCCTTTAGCAAGTTTCAATTAGTCGTGTCCATGCACTCCACCACAACGGCTAGCACTATCAGTACTCTGACATCATTTTTGCATCGAATGTTTACCTTAAGAATTTCTGCAGTTACGCGACGCAAATAGTACCAACCGTGTAGCGACTTCATCGCCTTACCCTCATTCTAATGGTAAAACAGGACACTTTGTTGAATATTTCAAGGAACAGATGAACAAGTTAGGTACTTACCCTATGTAGGAGCAAGCCTTAGTTCCCCTCCTCTCATCTTACAATTCCGAGCCACACAACAGCAAATCGCCAGTGGAGGTTTTGCGTGGTTGCTGACATAGGACATTGCTGCAGCTGCTGGATTGCCCACAATAGTCAGTCTAGCCTCCGCAGTGCTCCACAATATGCATGATATAGTCTTCTTCAGAGATTTTGGCAAACACAGATGCTAGGAACAAAGCATTATAACCAACATTTTGGGCCGCTCTTTCTATATTGTACAGAGTCGCTCCGAGTTGCAGAAGTGACATCAAAACCAACTTTGTTTGTGTGGACTGCATGATCCTGCCACGCGTTTTCTTTTGCAGATTCAGTGGCCAGGAGGACCCTGCAGCATCAGCCCAGTCGCCTTCACCTCCCTCGTGTCCTGCACCTCTGTTGCCAGACAGGAAGCCAATGGACATTGACGTGACACTGTCGCCAACACCACACCGCCAGCTGCCCAGTTGTGGGAGGTGAGCCACCTTCTATGTGTCACCTTATAGTGGGTTACCATGGATCCTGCAGTTGCTGTTGCACATCTGCCATTAGAAGATGCTCCATCTCTGGACGTGGAAGCGCCTCCTATGGCTGGCTTTTCAGCCAATGATTCCAGCTATTCGCAAGATAAATGTCGGGGTGTAGGCAGGAGCTTGTCATCAGCTGAATTCGGCTCCTACCTCCTAAGTGGCACCTGCACCTACACCTCCATTCCACTGCTGTTTCCAGCAGCACCAGTGCACGATGACGACGAGGTATTTTGGAAGGGAGGAATCGTCTAGAAGTTAGCAGAAACTCATGTGGCTGCACCTCTAATATGTTGCTGGCTCTAAGACACACTGTCCTCAGTCCATGTAGCCAGACAAAAACTACACCAGAGTCTAGTCTGTCTGTCAGTGGAATTATACGTTTGTAATCGAAGCGTTGTCATTCAGCCTCTCTTGTTACTGCGGATATTGAACCAGGCTACCTCAGAGGACTTGCATTGGATAATCCTCTGGACTTAATTCAAATTAAGTAAAAGAAGTTTATCAAACACTGCGTGCGCATCTCATTATTTTACTCTCTATCTTAGAACCCTTCAGGCGACCAAACAATTCACGGATTTTGTATGTGAATCGTGTAAACACTGTTCTGTATTTTCGTGCTTTAAGTGCCTGTGTATTTTGTTTTATACAACAGAAACGAGGAACCTACCCTCGTCCACACAGATGCATGTGAGAAGCAATGTAAAACCATATCACACCTGTCTTGTGCACCAAAAAAGATTTTGACCTGCTTCTTGTTTAGAAAGTTAACCAACTGTACCCTTGAATGAGATTTTCACTCTGCAGCAGAGTGTGCGCTGATATGAAACTTCCTGGCAGATTAAAACTGTGTGCCCGACCAAGACTCGAACTCGGGACCTTTGCCTTTCGCAGGCAAGTGCTCTACCATCTGAGCTACCGAAGCACGACTCACGCCCGGTACTCACAGCTGTGGTTCGGTAGCTCAGATGGTAGAGCACTTGCCCGCGAAAGGCAAAGGTCCCGAGTTCGAGTCTCGGTCGGGCACACAGTTTTAATCTGCCAGGAAGTTTCAAATCAGCGCACACTCCGCTGCAGAGTGAAAATCTCATTCTGGAAACATCCCCCAGGCTGTGGCTAAGCCATGTCTCCGCAATATCCTTTCTTTCAGGAGTGCTAGTTCTGCAAGGTTCGCAGGAGAGCTTCTGTAAAGTTTGGAAGGTAGGAGACGAGGTACTGGCAGAAGCAAAGCTGTGAGTACCGGGCGTGAGTCGTGCTTCGGTTGCTCAGATGGTAGAGCACTTGCCCGCGAAAGGCAAAGGTCCCGAGTTCGAGTCTCGATCGGGCACACAGTTTTAATCTGCCAGGAAGTTTCAACTGTACCCTTCCTTGCACCAGCATGTCAACATCATTTATAGATGCATCAAAGGAACAACAATTTCCTGCCCTAATCGTGATTTAAATTCATTTAGACACAGAAAGCAAATTATGCAGCCATAACAAAATTGCTTTACATCGTCAGTGAATGAACCTGGGATTCCACAGGCACTGAAAACATTTACCTATATGCCCCAGCTCTTGCGACTCATGTCAGCCAACTTGCGAGTGGAAACACCCTATTGCTACTACCTACCGTCAGTTGGCATGACGAACACAAAAGCTGAAACCTGTGTAGCCTACTGGTATCATGCAACCACCAACCAAGCACCGATACGTGACTCAAGGTTGAAATTCATTCATTTCCTTGCGCAATTTTTATTGCTGTGCTTATTCACTATTATAGTTTAACACTATCGTAAGGAAGTCTGCTTCGTCCACAACTATTCATTGCACATAGCACATAACTGAGGAAAAAAGGAAGGTAAGTGGTTAACGTTCCGTCCACGTCATGGTCGGTAGAAATGGAGAAACATAGATAGATAATGTGTAGGCAGGCAGGTAGGGGAGGGAGAGAGATTGATAGATAGATAGATAGAGAGAGAGAGAGAGAGAGAGAGAGAGAGAGAGAAAAGAGAGAGAGAGAGAGAGAGAGAGAGGCAGAGACAGAGACAGACAAAGAGGGGGGGCAGGAAGAGGCAGAGGAAAGGGGAGAGAGAGGGGCAGAACGAGTAGGAGGGGAAATGGTAGAGGTGGGCAGGAGGAGGAGGAGAGGGGAAGGAGCAGAAGGAGAGGGAGGGGCAAGGGGAAATGAGGGAGGAGGAGGAGCAGGAGACAGGTGAGGTTTGGATTGCGTTGGACATTAACAGGGATGGAATCTGGGATTGAAATTTTCAAAGAAATCACAGAAACCCCTAAATGTGATAAGTGGTTGAGGATTTGAATTATGCTTCTCTCAATGTGATTCCTGTGTCTTTACTATTGTGCCATCATACTCGGTAACTTGTATAAAGAAAGACAGCGTGTTAATAAGGTAAGACGTGAGGCCAATAACGACAGGAGTCGAAGTGAGAAGCACTACCGGAAATTGTGAATTTCGTTCGATACAATGTATCAGAGATTGACAGCAATAATGCAGTTTTCTATTCACACTGATGGGAAAAAACATAATGACCATCTGCCTAATAGTGTGTTGCTCCATCTTTGGAATGTGGTATGGATTCAACCAGCCCTTAGTGAGTTTCTGATATCTACTTACAAGTCATGCTATTCTCGTAAATTATAGGCCAGCTCTTTGTGGGTGCACCACTGGCGTCCAGCAACATCCCCAGTTTGTTCCACTGGTTTCAGATGGGACAAATCTGGTGGCCAAAACATCAAAGTGAATTCACCATCAAGCAGGTCAAGTATGAGTGGATGCAGGTGGTCTGCAATAAAGTTGATTTGCACCACAGCTATCATTGTGCATTCGATTACTACCACAGGTCCCATGAGTAGTAGTATGGTAAGAAGAATTCTGGTGCAGTCTGCTGTCAGATTTCCAGTGGCATCAACGATCATGACATGCATTGTTGCCAGATTACCCCATTCCCTCCTCCAACCCCTCAGACGTAGGCCTACTGCTCTATGAATAAAATGGCGGGAAATTTAAAAAAAAGGTTAGAAATTCAAAATAGCCCAATTGTGCTGAAAGTGTTTTCTACTTTCCTGTGATGTCACTGTGGAAGTGAGGCTATTGTCCTGAGTATAAATTGGCAGGAAAGGGCGGATTGTTCTGTTGGTACTGGAGTCTGTATAATATCAGAAACCAAGATGGCGGTGCAAGATGGGTGACCTGGGACATTGGAGCATTTCTATGATGGCAGAATTCAAAATGGCTGATCTGGAATACTGGTGGAGCTGTATGATCTCAGAATTTAATGTGGTTGACCTGGTGATATTGTTGCAGCTTGCATGGTTATCAGATTTACTGGATTTTTCCTCATCAGAATTCAGGATGTCTGACCAGGGTATAGATACAGTGTCCAGTGCTGTCAGATTTAGTTGGTTTTCAGCAGCCCTCATGCCAGAGTGATCCTACATGAGCTGTTGCTCACAGCCAGAATAAAAGGTATTTGTTTGCTCTGTAGGTCCAGGCCTGCCTGTCAGACAAAAGTTGTTTGTCAACTGCCTGTGGGAACCTGCTAGCTATTTTCAGGATCCAATAATATCTTTTTCACCATGCATGTAGTAATCAGTTTGAACTTGCTTACTTTTTATAGCTCACATACTTCCAGTGATATGAAAAGCCACATAAAATGTTTTCCCCATGGAAATAGGAAGCTATTATTCACTGAGATGTGTAATAACCTGCAGGGCTATTTCTAGCAGTCATGGTCGTTAGGTCACTTGCTCTAAGTACAGAATTTAAGGTAGCCACTGTGTTTTACCCTGATATTGCATAATTCTTGTCCTGAGTAAACGTCCATTAGTCGTATATTTAAACAATTCCCCTCTGATGTCACAGTTTAAACGATAGTCACTCAAAGTTTGGATCTGAATTGTCCCAATCCACTTATGTTATGCTTAAAGATCAAGTGCTGGGGAAGGATAGGGATGTTTCTGTCCGTATTTAAATGAACACCACAGTGGAGAGAGTCCCTTTTTCACTGTCACAAATCCCACCGTGAGTCATGTATTGTCCTGTGTCATGTCAGGGAGAGCCTCACCCTTCACCCACTAAGGTACTACGCTGTGCTGCCATTGTTACCGTCTCACAGTCTGCAGAATTCATATAAGTCTGGCATATCATCTTCCACATAACTGAGAGTCACATCACCATCGATCAGAGATGGCTAAGCACTCAGAGGCTCTGCACACGAATTGCCAATTCATTAGCCTAATACAAAGTGCAGAATAGTAGGTCCGATTTCCAGTTCTAGTATGCTGTTTGTGAAGATACTGCAGTCACATCCTGGATGACCTAAGATAAAATGGCGGGGAAATTCGAAAACACAGAAGTATGCTTATACTTTACACCACATTAAAAAATGGAAGGCAATTCAGGATCCACCAAAGTTGACAATTACCTGTAGGCCACACATATTTTCTGCAGGGAAATTCAAAAGTCAGGAGATGCAGATTCATCCTCTTGGAGTGAGGGGGAGTGGCTTGTGCAGTGGCTCAGGAAGTAAATAGAAATAGGTTCTGCTACTATGCATGCAAAATTCACTATTAAAAATGAATGTCGGATTCGGTGGCAACTGTTAAAACAAGCATTGATCTGCTTGTTCACAGCATAGTTCCAGTTCAGTCAATTTTTTCTTAATTATCATTTCAATTTCCCACTATGGGGGCAAGCTGGCAGTGGGTAAAAACTGGTCTTCAGCCAAAGGCTACATAAACTGTATGTAAAGATGGTTAAAATATATGAAAGGTGACAATAACAGATGTTTTGTAAAAATATATATAGGTGTATGATATTAACGATTTTTACGTAAAAACAAGTGACAATAAATGAGGATTTTGTAAAATGCATATAAATGGAAAAATATCGATGGTTTTTAATGTTCATTTAAGGATATATATTACAGTTAAAATTTAGTCACTGATGAAAGTGACTGATGCTGTGGTATAATGGTGATGTAAGTGGCACATGAAAAAATTGTCATGATCAAGGTGCAATGGTGAGTATACCTATGGGGCTCAGTTGAACTGCAGGTAGCGACTAGAAGCCAGCAAGTTGGATGAAGGGGGAAGGAGAAAATGTGAGGTTGGTGTGAGGTGGAGCATCGTGATTAGGGTTGGAAAGAGGGGTTCAGTCAAATACAGACGAAAAGTTATTTGCAGAGGACAAGTATGAACAACATTTGAGAGCTAAATGCATTTATACTAATTTACAAGGGAACCAAGACTATTAAAAAGTCTCAAATACATTTGATAAAAAAAGAACTACATTTCATGACAGTGGTGTTGTGTATTCTATTTGTGTGAGATATTTCATTACGAAAAAGTACAGTTGCCATCAGCAACAGAGCCCATCGCCATCTTGTGGAGAAATGTTGAATATACTAGTCCACAATAACGTGTGGTCCCTTCACCATCTGCACCCCAGGAGAAAGCAGCGTCACCCTTCATAAACATACTGCTCCACTCTGCTGGCCAGATGCAGCAGACCACTGGCGACTATGTATCTGCATGTTTCGCTCACAGCAATGTATGACATAGAAATTAAGAGTCGAATGCTACTGATCTGAGGCAGGCGTTCACATTTGTAAGTGATTGGTGTGGAGAGCTATTTTGTGTTCGTGCATGTAAGTGACTGGTGTAGAGGACTTCTCCTGTTTGCTATCAGATCATTGAATTTATATCATCTGAGAGTTGGAACCCCTCTTCCCTTTGTGAAAACAATTGTGTAGTCTCCTTTCAGGGTTGGAATCTCGACAGGGAAAAGTTTCCTCACATCACCATCACTGCCAGTGTCCATAACCACAAGGCCTCGCTAACTGGCATCGCCCTTTAGACATGTCTGAAAGAACAAACACCACACAACAAATATATTATGCATTGACAACCATTAAGCCCGTTTCTGTGTGGATGCACTCCCCCTCCTGAATCAATGTGAGGCTGCGGGCAATGAGTATGGGTATGTTCAAAAATGGTTCAAATGGCTCTGAGCACTATGGGACTTAACAGCTATGGTCATCAGTCCCCTAGAACTTGGAACTACTTAAACCTAACTAACCTAAGGACATCACACAACATCCAGTCATCACGAGGCAGAGAAAATCCCTGACCCCGCCGGGAATCGAACCCGGAAACCCGGGCGCGGCAAGCGAGAACGCTACCACACGACCATGAGCTGCGGACTATGGGTATGTAAGTAGTGCGTGGCAGGTTGGGAATTTGTGTTGGATAGAAAGCTTGCTCAGACAGGTAAAGTGGTTAAGACGATCGCTAGTGAAATGGGAAATACAGGTTCAAGTCCTGGCCTGGTCCAAATTTTCAGAATTTATATTTCATTTCATCATGTATATGTACAGCTATGGGATCAAGAATGGTGTGTGTTCTTTCAGACTGGTTGAAAAGAACAGGCAGGACACACACAAATATGTATGCCTTGATGGCAATTGCCATGTGAATGCTTGCTGTCCTGAATTCTCGCAAATCAGTGTGAGGCTGCAAGCAATGAGTATGACGGACATAGGGTGCTTGCTACTAAGTAATGAGTGACAGGGTGGGAATTTGAGCTGGACGAGAAGTGTGCTCAGTTAGATGAAGTGGTTAAGGCAACTGCTCACATAAAACTCTAATCTTTGTTAGATTAGCAAGCCTAACATCTTATATCACAACAGTAACATATGACAGTGATGACGTACATACTGTTTGCTAATGCAAATTTACAAATAAGATCTGAATGTCATACTCAGAAAGTTGCTGTATGTGATTCAGACAATCACTACTAACACTGCTCAATAGACGTAAATAACATATGGGAGCCTTTATATTTTATGAAGTAACAGCTCTTTCATGAGATGAGAAAACATTTTATTTTCCAAGCACAGATCAAAAACTCACAAGAATAAACAACTCGTAACCAAGCCGACTGCGGCAAAGATAAATATCTATCAGCTGCAGCTTTCACCCGCTGTTTTTGGCGCAGTGGATAAATGACGTTGCCACATCAGCGACGGCTGTGTAGATGCTGGAACGATAAATTCTCCAGGAACCCTCAATTGCTCGCCATAAACCAATTCTGCGGAAGAGCATTGTAAGTCCTCCTTCACGGCCGTTCTCAATCCGAGTAGGACCAGCGGTAGTGCCTCAGGCCATGAAGTGGAACTACACATTAATGCAGCTTTGAGCGTGCGGTGTAGTCGTTCCACCTTTCCATTACTAGATGGATGATAGCTTGTGGTGCGTAGGTGGTTGCACCCGCACAGTAGTAAAAGTTCATTGAAAAGTTGGCTTTCAAACTGCCTTCCGCGATCTGTTGTTATGTTTTGCGGAACGCCAAACCTGGAGAACCATGAATGCAACAGTGCTTTTGCAACCGACTCCGCAGAAATGTCTTGTATTACAACTACTTCTGGCCACCTGGTAAAACGATCAACGATTGTGAGCAAATAGCGTTGTTCTGAAGAGCATGATAGCGGGCCTACAATGTCCACAAGTATACAGTATGCGAAAATCTTGCAGATGGCGTCGGGAAGTCAGCAATAGGTGCAAAGACATGTCTGCTGATTTTATTACGCTGGCATGTTAGGCATGCACGCGCCCATGCACGACAATCTTTTTGTATTCCAGGCCACACTACTTTGGAGGAAACTAACTTGGCTGTAGCTCATACTCCTGGATGTGATAGGTTATGTAGTGCACTATAAATCTCGCGACGATATTGTTCTGGTATATAAGGCCGCTCCTTTCCTTTTGCTACATCACACCAAATTCCGTCTGGAACATTTGGGACAGACACACATCTGAGCTGCAGCGCAGTTCTCTGTTCCTCTGACGGCGCAAGAAATGATCTTCTCGTTGTTTAGACGCTAACTCGGTCCAACGAATTGAATTTAAACTGGCACAATTCCTAGACAGGCAATCTGCGACCAGGTTGTCTTTTCCTGAAATGTGACGCACGTCAGTTGTGAACTTTGCAATGTACTCGACTTGCCTCCACTGACGTGGTGAATTGAGCTCTGTGTCTCTTTGAAATATAGCTACTAACGGCTTATGATCGGTAAAAATTGCAAAGTGCCACCCTTCGACAGACGTGCGAAAATGCTTTATGGCTAAGTAAATAGCAAGCAACTCACGGTCAATAGCACTCCATTTTTGCTGCTGTCGAGTCAGGTTTTTCGAGAAAAATGCGAGCGGCTGCCATCTGCCATCAACTTCTTGCTGTAGCGCTGCACCCACTGCTGTTTGGCTCGCATCAACCATGAGCGCTAAAGGAGCGCTGAATCTTGGATGTCCTAGTAGTGTTGCACGAGAAAGACATTTCTTTAAGTCATGGAAAGCTGCTTCAGCATCTGGACTCCATGGAATTTTACGATTTTTCGGGGTCACCACTATGGGAGCCTTTATATTTTATGAAGTAACAGCTTTTTCATGAGATGAGAAAACATTTTATTTTCCAAGCACAGATCAAAAACTCACAAGAATAAACAACTCGTAACCAAGCCGACTGCGGCAAAGATAAATATCTATCAGCTGCAGCTTTCACCCGCTGTTTTTGGCGCAGTGGATAAATGATGTCGACACAAACACATCATTAAGTTCGTGAACTTGCTTACCAAAAAAAAAAAAAACATTTATTGTGCTTTACAGCAGGTATGTTGGTTGGCTGGTTGGTTTGGGGTAGCGGATTAGGAAAGTATGGGGAAGGTAGCTGCCCATGCCCTTTCAAAGTAACCATCCCGGCATTTGCCTGAAGTAACTTAGGGAAATCACAGAAAACCTAAATCAGAATGCCTACACATGGGTTTGAACTGTCATCCTCCCAAATGCGAGTCCAGTTTGCTAACCACTGTGCCACCTTGCTTAGTAACAGGTACGTACTAATTTGTGAACTGTGAAGTTTAGATGTTGCAAAGGGAAAAATACACTCTTTGCTGGTATTGTCGTGATTACATTGAAGGAATGCTCCAACTGTAGACGATATAGGCTCCCAACACACATCAAACGAGGGAATGAAGAGTGCACATTTAACATAGGTAGTAATGTGTCCACATGGATGCAACATTGCAACTACGCCATTCTGGAAGCAAATTCTACACAGACGAGTACCCTTAGCCACGTGCTAATGAGATGATACTGCTTCAAGTTTAATATTTGACTTAATTTTTGCTGTAATTGTCGCGTTTATCGTTCGACAGACAGTATCCACAAAGTTTGTGCCATTTACAGGCACCAGAAAAGTACATCTGGAGAACCACAGAGTGTGTGCTGTCCGTGGATCATCAATTTCATGCGAGTGCTTCAAACCACTACCACAATGAAAACACACTTTCATCACCAACAGCATTGTAAAAGTACCCTACTTCACTTAGCTCATCTGGTCACAGCTCTGTAGCAAGGGGTCACTCATCGAACGATGGTAATGTAGCCTTCTGCATGTTGTATGCAGGCCACGATGGCCCTTGCACTATTTCAGCTGAACAGTTTAGAGGTGTTAAAATATGTTTATACCACGATACCCACGCAAGCGTGTAGGTGCAGAGTGCTTTGACACAGTGAGTAGCTATACGTTAAGATACTAAAGTACACTCATGCTTATAAATTAAGGATAATTGCAGAATGTGGTGCCACACAACGTAGTGAGTCCACGGTACTGGTGATAAGTTGAGAAAACCGTCTCGAAACACATGTGCTACAACACGCCACTGTTTCCTACGCATTCACCCCGACATCAATATGGGATGTGTTCACCATGCACACGTACACAGGCAGCTCAACGGGTTGGCATACTCTGG
This sequence comes from Schistocerca piceifrons, assembly GCF_021461385.2. Taxonomy (NCBI): domain Eukaryota; kingdom Metazoa; phylum Arthropoda; class Insecta; order Orthoptera; family Acrididae; genus Schistocerca; species Schistocerca piceifrons. Next base: position 335,334,578 of record NC_060145.1, read on the forward strand.
ATCAAGTGGTCGAGCAGTTGCTGGGGTACAGCCTCCCATTCTTGCACCAGTGCCTGTCGGAGCTCCTGAAGCGAGCTAGGGTTTTGTTGAAGACGTGCAGCGATACGTCGACCGAGAGCATCCCAAACGTGCTCGATGGTGTTTACGTCGGGAGAACAGGCAGGCCACTCCATTCGCCTGACATCTTCTGTTTCAAAGTCCGTGCATTATCATCCATCAGGATGAAGGTGGAACCCACTGCACCCCTGAAAAGGCGGACATACTGGTGCAAAATGACGTCCTGATTCACCTGACCTGTTACAGTTCCTCTGTTAAAGACATGCAGGGATACGTGCACCAATAGTGATCCCACCCAACACCAACAAACCACGACCTCCATACAGATCCCTTTCAAGGACATTAAGGGGTTGGTATCTGGTTCCAGGTTCACGCCAGATGAAAACCCGGCAAGAATCACTGTTCAGACTATACCTGGACTCGTCCTTGAACATAACCTGGACCACTGTTCCAATACCCATGTACTGTGTTCTTGACACCAGGCTTTACGGGCTCTCCTGTGATCAGGGGTCTGTGGAATGCATCTTGCAGGTCTCCAGACGAATAAACCATGTCTGTTCAGTCTTCTATAGACTGTATGTCTCGAGACAACTGTTCCAGTGGCTGCGGTAAGGTCCCGAGCAGGACCACCTGCAGTACTCTGTGGCTGTCTGCGGGCACTGATGGTGAGATATTGGTCTTTTTGTGGCGTTGTACACTGTGGACGTCCCGCACTGTAGCGTCTGGACACGTTTCCTGTCTGCTGGAATCGTTGCCATAATCTTGAAATCACACTTTGCAGCACACGGAGGTCGGTGCTACGACCTGCTGTGTTTGACCAGCCTGCAGTCGCATTAGTATTCTACCCCTCATAACGTCATCAATATGTGTTTGTTTGAACCATTTTCAACACACAGTCACCATTAGCACATCTGAAAACGTCTGCACACTTACTCGCTGCACCGTATTCTGCGCCAACACACCTCTGCGTATGTGGACTACTGCCAGCGCCACCGTGCGACGACCGCAGGTCAAATGCACCGCATGGTCATACCCCGAGGTGATTTAAACCCGCAAACCGCCCACCAGAGCGTTGTTTCACCATGTATCAGCATTATTCTTAATTTATGAGCATGAATGCATATGGGTGAGAAGTGCACTATCACCTCAATACTTGTTGAGAAAATTGCATGTTGCATGGGTATCATGGAATAAATATATGCTCTGCTCCTTTGAAGTGCAGTGCGGCCGCAATTTTTCCTCTGGTATACAGGGTGGAGTCATTATGGACCACTGAAAACCACTCGACAAGTGTGGCACTGAGGGTGTTGACGAATTGGGGGGTCTTAGAAGAGCCCTTTGCCGTTTACTTCACATATGTGTCAATTCGCGCCCCTCCGTGATCATGCCACAGAAGGGCACGAAACAAGAAGGCTGAAGAGGCGCAAGGACCCTTCGATGCTTCGGATCACGTTCAGATTTCTTCGAATGGTTCTGAACGGTCCCTAACGGTTTCACGCTATACAGCTGAGCAAAAATTGAGATCGTGCTGCACTCCAAAGGGATACGATCACGTTAATTGGGGTCACTGACCTAACGTGTCTTTAGAGAAGGGTTAAAGTGCCCAGGAGGTGTCAAAGATAAGTCGCCGCGTTGCTCGTCGCACTGCAAACTGTCGTTTTCGGCCGCAACATGTGGGCTCTCGAGGACCACCGCACGGTGTCCATGGAGACGAGGCGCTCGCCGGAGCTTAAGTCTTGGTAGTGACTTAGTACCTATGTACCGCATTTTTAAAATGTTACTACGCCTATTCAGGCTGTTTTAGTTTTATTTCTAGACCATGCCCTCGTAGACATATTATAGAATCAGGTTTATCTTCTGAAGAAGGCTCAATTACTTGGCCTGAAACCTCGGTAAAGGTTGGTTTCATTACCGCAATCGAGGCTGATAGTTTCTTATATATTAGATTATCACGATTACTGACAGGGCTTCAATGTTGAAAGTACTAAAATTATCATTATTAATTTCTTTATACTGGGCGGTGCTGTTTACGTCAAAGTTTCTGAAAGATGTGACAGACAGTAAAATATTGTGGACTAGTTTAGCGATGTAGCAGTTACGAATACCGTTTTTGGTATCTGCACGGTCTGGATCTTCGAGATACCCTTCGAAATAATAGTGAAGCAGATAAATTCTGTAATATCGCCTTACGGTAAAAATAACTTCGCAGGAAGGTGGTCTAACGCTCATAAATTCTCGCTACTTAATGGGGTGGGGCACGTTAAGATACACTTACACAGCAGGACTAGGTGCACACCTCGCTGTAGTAATACGAGAGTTGGAACTTTAATAGTGGCTACTATTGATTTACACCTCTTACAAAATAGATACGTGTTTCAAAGTTTTACTGTCCTTCAAAGTAGTCACCAGCATTGCGTATAACCCGTTACCAGCGATGTGGAAGTTGTAGGATACTCTTAGTAGTGTCAGTTGTGTTGACAGTTCGAGCGACGCGGTCTATTGCCCGACGAATTTGTAGCAGGTCTGAAGCGAATGCCGGGAAGTGTCTCCTACAGTTTAGAAATCGAATTGAACTCACGAGGGCTTAAGTCAGGGGAGTGCATTAGGTGGTACAGCACTTAGCAGCCACATCACTCAAACAAATCAGTAACAGAATCTTGCACTGTACGTGCTTGAGCATTGTCCTGCAAAATGATGATCAGGTCCTGCAGAAAGTGTCATCACTTCTGTCTCTGTGCTGTTCAATTATGGAACACAACCTACGACCAGTTACAGAGGCACAAATCCCTACAAAATAGTCGAATTGGAACGCTGAAGAAAAGGAAATTCCCAGACGGAGCTCCTCTAAACAGAAGTTGAGACTGGCTCACTAGGGTACAACAAAGTAGAGCCACTTCTTCGAGAAAGAGCAAAACGGATTAGTAGTCAAATCACCCAGAAAAATTCCGAAAACCTTGACTCTAGGGATGTCGACACGACAAACTCTCTCGCAATGAGTTCGTATCAAGAAGCACTTCATGACACTGTCAAGAGGCTTTTCAACATCCTATTCTAAGTCACCATGAGCCCGAAAAAACAGAAGACGGTTCATATCCGATCACATAAAGAGGGAAGCTGGCGGAAGAAATGGAAAAAAAGCGACTGTCAATAACGACAAAGATAATACCACGAAATCTGATGAAGAATCATAGTCATTCCTAAAAGAGAAGCACACGTCAGAAAAAGAGAATATCCCGAAGGAACTGAGTTTGGATAGTGAGCTTACGTTGGACAGCCTGGCACTTAGGGACCATTAACTTTTTTATTTTAAACGTATAGTTCCGGAAGACCAAATTGAGGAGCAAATCTCCAAGGTCATGGAACGTGTCAGTACATTAAATTACAACGTAATAGTAATAACATGTAAAATAAAATGTCTATGAACACAAAAAAAGATAATCATAAATTTATGATCAACGATATTACATAGGAAACAGCTTAATTTTTCAAGAACGCTTCGATAGAATACGAGTGATTCATGAAGGAACTCTTCAGTTTCGATTTAAAAGCGCATGGATTACTGCTAAGAGTTTTGAATTGTTGTGGCAGCTTATTGAAAATGGATGCAGCAGGATACTGCGCGCCTTTCTGCAGTAGAGTCGAGGAAATGCGATCCAAATGCAGATTGGATTTCTGCCTCGTATAACTGCCTAGTATAACTGAGTGAAAACAGCTAATTCCTAGGGATAAATTGATAAACAAGTATATATATTGAGAGGCTAGTGTCAGAATACCAAAACTAATGAACAGGGGTCGACAAGAGGTTAGCGAAATTACACCACTTATTACCCAAACCGCCCATTTCTGGGCCAAAAATATCCTACGAGAAGGTGAAGAGTTACCCTACAATATAATAACATAAGTCACAAGCGAATGAAAATAAGCAAAGTAAACTACTTTTCATGTCGAACTATCTCTTATTTCAGATACCGCTCGAATAGTAGAAATGGTAGCATCAAGTCTTTGAACAAGGTCCTGAACATGAGACCCATGTGAAAAGTGACACGACATCAAAGCTGACTGTGATGTCTGTTTCTCGTAGGGTCAGCTCCTTAAGACGACGAATGAAATCCGTTGAGTTCCGATTATAGTGTTCGCACTTTCCCGCATACGGTCTGAGCAGGCCTGCCAGGTGTTGTGCGAGAGGGTACGTGGGAGCCCCTACGTTGCTGACAATGGGACGCATCCCTTCCTTATGCATCTTAGGGAGGTCGTATATTCTCGGAACTGCTGCGGAATGCTGTCGAAGTCTCTTGATATCTTTCTCATCAATTGCGCCATTTTTCAGTAGGGTGGAAAAATGCTTAGTTGTATCCTGCTGGACGGGTCCGTCTTGATCTTCCGGTATGCCGGATCGTCAAGTAGTTGGAGCATCTTCTGCTCATAGTGCTGTCTGTTCGGAACGTTTGTGGTGTTTCCTTTGTCGGCGGGCAGGAAGATGGTCTCTTTGTCTTCTCTGAGGCCCCGAAGTGCCCTACGAGAAACAGACATAATGGTCAGCTTTGATGTCGTGTCACTTTTCACACGGGTCCCGCTAGAAGATTCGATCCACATTATCAGCGAGAAATTGGTCCCGAGTTGACACAACTTTTCAGGCACGTACTTACATCCACCTACTTCGTCTTCAACGGCGAATACTATGAGCAGACCGACGGCGTGGCTATGGGAAGCCCTCTCTCACCAGTGGTAGCCAACTTATTTTTGGAGAGTTTTGAAGAGGAGGCACTACAAGCGGCCGAACGGAAGCCTGTGTGATTTTTCCGATAGGTGGATGACGCGTTTGTTATCTGGTCCCATGGACCTGATCATCTATAGACTTTTAGAACATCTAAATTCCATCCACGACAACATACGGTTCACCATGGAAATCGAGAAGTAAGGGGAATTACCCTTTTTGATGTAGAGCGGAGAGCGAACAGTACACTGGGTCATGGCATGTACCGCAAGCCTACACATACTGACTTATATTTACATGCCTAGAGTTGCCACCATCCTGCACAACTCAACGAGATGCTCAGCACACTGGTTCACAGGGCATACTCGATACCGGACGAACAAAATCTGCACAAAGAACTCAAACACCTAGGAAATGTGTTCTGCAAGAACAGGTACAGCAATCGACAGATCCAGACAGCCCTCAGACGACGGAAACACAGCAGAAACCCAGATAAAGAACAGTCTAAAGATGGGGAACCAGGCCTTGCCATTCTACCGTATGCAGGCAATGTGACATCAAAAATTTGGAGACTGCTAAAACAACACAAAACTGACACGGTCTTCCGACCACCGTCCAAGATACACGCCTTACTGGGGACACTGAAGACGGATTTGGCCTCAAGAAAGCGGGCATATATAACATTCCACGTGGTTGTGGGAAATCCTACATCGGTCAAACAATTCGAACAGGCGAAGACCGTTGCAAAGAACACCAACGCCACCCACGCCTAGGCTAGCCCAACAAATCGGCACTGGCAGAACACTGCTTTGAAACTGGACACAACGCGAAATACGAAGAGACCAAGATTCTGGCCCCTTCCAGCTTCTACTGGGACAGCAAGGAGGCCATTGAAATTCGTGTAATGGACAATCTCATAAACCGAGGCACAGGTTTTCAAGGCATGGAAACCATTACTTAGCTTCATCAAGGAGTCACGCCTCAAGCGGACACAAGATCCTTCCACGACGATTGATAGGGACACTCCACGGGATTCTGCATCTTCCACCACCCGGTGCGACGCCGTGGACGGCGCGGGCGTTGGTCGGCGCCCGCAAGCGGTTTGTCGGTGGCTGCAATAGAAGCGTCGGCGCAAGGAATCGAAGCCCGACTGACGGACATAAATAACACCGACAACGAGCAGACAGGGACCTCCCAAGACGGCTCGCCTCCCCGGCAGTCAAAACAGATCAGACTGCCCAGGGATTTGTTGTAAGAACCGTTGAACAGATGGGCAAAAATGAGCAGAGAGTAAGTGGCCGTTATTCCATGTCACTCTGCCAGGCATACCCCAGAACAGGCGTGAGATAAAGGTTGTTCTGGCAGTTCCTGTCACCACGAAACCGCTCCGCCGCAAGAACAAGGTAGTGTAATGCTTCAGGTGTCAGGAACTGGATCATATAGCCGCCCATTGCCAGATGCCCGTGCGCTGCAATAAATGCGCCGAACCCCATGACACCAGGACTTACACAATGAAACACATGGACCCGCAGATAAGGTGCGTGCTGTGTGGGAAAAACCACACGGGAGGGTACCAAGGCTGTGAGGTCCACATCAAACACACACAGAAGGTAAAGGGTGCGAAGGCCGCCCCCAGACACGAAAACAAGACACCACTACCCCATCAAACCACATAGAGAAACAAAATAGGACAACACACACAGACAAAACTTGGGTAAAACCAAGGCCCATCAAGGGCAACATACGCGGAAGTGATTTCTCCATAAAAAGGCCACGTAAAGGTCGAGAAATCACGCAAGCCCAGTGACCACAACACCAGACACCCAAGCAAGAACAACACTGGGAAAAACACAACAACGACCAGGTCCACCAAGACAGGAAGTTCTAGGGAACCCGACACTCAGTCCGCCCCCTCGGATGAGTTGTTAGGCATTATGGTCCAGACCATGAACCTCGTCATGAAAATGATGGAGTAATTCAGGGAGGCCCAGAAGCAGAACACTCAGATCCTCGTTGCCTTTCAGGTAGCAGTCCAGCAGTCGCTCCGCTCTGCGACTTCCACAGTAGTTTGAAAACCGCATCATGGATAGATGACCAAGACCTGACAATGTGCGTCTTTAACGCAGACGACATTGTTAATCAAGTGGCCGAATTCAGAGTACTCATGATGTTCTCCATCGACATATACATGATGGGGGAAACGCACCTAAAACCGGGAATAAAAGCGACAGTAGGTTGGTTGTTTTTGTGGAAGGAGACCAGACAGCGAGGTCATCGGTCTCATCGGATTAGGGAAGGACGGGGTAGGAAGTCGGCCATGCCCTGTGAAAGGAACCATCCCGGCATTTGCCTGGAGCGATTTAGGTACATCACAAAAGCGACAGTTCCCAACTACATTAGCTACTGTAAAAACAGGCCAACCCAAGGCAGAGGAGTGGCCATATACATAAAAGGAGGGATCCTCCACCACCAGGTAAACTTACCAGTTACCAATAAAATCGAAGCAGTGGCAGTGGAGGTAACCACTGCCATCGGACCCCTAACAATTGTTGTAATCTACCGACCCTCACAAGACGAGATAGACGAGGGCAAATTGAAGGCAAACTCCTAATAGGAGGCGACTTCAGTACCAAACACACGGATTGGAACTCTAGAGTAACCTCCAGAGCAGGCGCCAAACTGCAATAACTTGTGCGCAACCACCACTTCGAAACATGGGGTCCGGTCGAACCCACACATTTTCCAAAAAATGAAGAGGCCCGACATGTTAGACATAGCCCTCACTAGGAGGACTACAGGGTTTATGTCCGCAACCCACTGATTCTAGAGGTCGATGTGGGAGAATGGGTAGCACTCCCATGGTACCAGACGTCTCAGAAACGTACAGACTGAGAGCGATACCGAGAAACTGTCGCCTCTGATAGCTCTCGCGCTCCACCACCTACTGTCGAAACAGTAGAACAAGCGCTACAAGACCTGACAGGTACCATCTTGCAGGCAGAGGAAGATGCCACTCCCCCACAAAGGGACGGCCCGCCACCGCAAGTACAACTCCCGGAACAATTGCTAGCCCAAATCCTACACAAGAACAGAGTGGCAAAAGAGTGGAACATCACCAGAAATTAGGCCACCAGGAGGCTGCTCAATCGTCTACACAGAGAACCGAAGGTAGTACTCAATGAGCACAGAAACCAGCAGTGGCAAAAACACCTCACAATTCTCAAAGTAGACGATCACACACTTCGGCAAGCAACCAAGCAATTCACCAAAAGACGCGCCAGGATGCCGCTACTGCACGGCGAGAGAGGTCTGGCTTACAGCCATTCTGAAAAGGCCTACACTCTCGCCGACTCCTTTGAGCAGCAGTTTCAAGCGGAGAACATCGGGATGACGAACATGAAGAGGTAATCAGTCGTCAACTGGCTGTCTTCTTCAATGCTGAGGGGGACCCACATGACGAACTTCCACTTTTCGCCCGAAGACGTGGCAAAAGTAATAAGGTCCCTCCCTACCAAAAAGGCGCCAGGACATGACAGTGTCACTAACCAGATAGTTAAAAACCTTCTGCTCTTGGCTATCGAACACCTCGCGAACGTCGTCAACGAGATTACTCGTACCCAGCTGATTGGAAACACGCGGTAGTGGTTGCGATACACAAACCAGGAAATGGAAATGAGCGTACGGCACTGTGGGCCGGGGGTCCCCCGTTCGGGGAAGTTCGGCTGCTGAGGGCAAGTACTTATTGCATTCGACGCCACATTTAGCGACTTGCGCGTCGGAGATTGGGATGAAATGATGATGAGGACAACACCCAGTCCCTGAGCGGAGAAAAATCTCCTGCCCCACTCGGGAATAGAACCCGGGCCCCTTGGCGTGGCATTCTGCCGCGCTGACCACTCAGCTAACTGGAGCGGACACACAGACCAGGGAAAGACCGCAGCACTACTGGCCAGTAGTGCTGCGGTCTTTCCCTGGTAAAATTTTATGTGGAATTTTACCATGTATCTGAACAATAAATAAAGTCTACGTAATTACGTACACACATCAACAAAGGTTGCAGGTGTGTTGCTATTTGGTAAGCGTGATAGCGTTACGGAGATGTTTAACAAACTCAAGTGGCAGACTCTGCAAGAGAGGCGCTCTGCATCGCGGGTTAGCTTGCTGTTCAGGTTTCGAGTGGATGAGGTATCGAATATATTGCTTCCCCCTACTCACGAATGTAAAATCAGAGAGATTCGAGCGCGCACGGAGGCTTTCCGGCAGTCGTTCTTCCCGCGAACCATACGCGACTGGAACAGTAAAGGGAGGTAATGACAGTGGCACGTAAAGTGCCCTCCGCCACACACCGTTGGGTGGCTTGCGGAGTATGAATGTAGATGTAGACTGTTCCTGTACCTGTCGGAAGACCATCGCTGACGTTTGTGAACGTACACACAGTTACCATGAGCGCTATTTGCGGGTAGAGCGCCGCACTCGTATGGATTGCAGCATTTTTGTTGAAAGTAAAGCGGTAGTAGGGACGCATTAGAGATGTCTGAGGAACAATAGAGTGCACGTTCATCATGCCACGAAGGAAAATCGCGACCAATGATCGGGTCCGCGTCATCACGTTACGCACAGAAGGCTTGTCAAGTGCCCGACGTGTGAAACACAGTTAAAGTGATGTGGTGCAGGCATAGAATCGGTTCCATTTGACAGAGGGTGTTTGGAATTTAACACCGCACGGGTCGTCCACGTTCGACAAGTTCACAAGATGATCTATATCTACGACTTTTGAGACAGAGGAACAGTCGGCCGAGTGCTGCAGAACTGAATCCGGCGTTTGAAGAGGCTACAGGAGGTCATGTATTCCATCAAACTATTGGAGATTATTGCAAGATGCGGATCTCCATTCTCGACGACCATAGTGATCACCACGTCGTACATCACAACAGCATGGGCTCCGTTACAGATGGGCAAGAAATCATGGAGAATGGACGCCCCAGAACTGGCGTTGTGTGTTGTTCACGAACTAAACTCGGATCGTTTGTACCCTGATAGTCCCAAATAACTATTTGGAGACAACCCAGTCATGTCGCATGCCTCCAACATTGTGTCACACATGTGCAACATGGTGGTAGTTGAAGTGATGTTTTGCGGTGGCATTTTTTGGGGCCAGCGTGGTTGCTGGGAACGGTTTCAGTGCACTATGGTACTGTGACAATATTCTGCAACGAATAGTGGAGTCAAAATTACGGTGACAATTTCATCTTGGTCGATGATAACCCGCGTGCTCATGGTTCACGTTCCTTCAGCATGTTAGGACCACCAGAATGGGAGGGTTGCCCCTTCCCCAGACAAGAACCCAGTCGAATACGCGTGGGATCGACTGAAGCGCGCTGCTTTTGGACGTCGACAACGACCACGAATTCTGCAGAGTCACCACTGGAGTGTGGTGCAGTTTGCACCAGGGCTGGCGTGATGGTCTCATCGATGGTATAACAAGGCGGATTAAAGCCTACATCCGAGCAAGTGACAATCCACTGAGTATTGGCGTTGCTCAGGAATGCTGTGAAAAATTTCTCAGTGGAAACATGGTTTTATCGCTACACCATTTTGTATTTTATTTGGTGATCTGGTTGCATTGCAGCTGACTAATATACGCATTTCTCAGAGCCAAAGTTTGTCTTCTGTGCCATGATTTTCGAAATAAAGGGTTGATGCAAAACTTTTGTTGATGTGTGTATGTGTAACGAATTACTGCCATTGAATTTTAATGTTCCTAAAGAGCTCGTGAAACGAATCGTTATATTAATCTGCAAACATCCAAGAAGCGGACTAATTGCTGAGTTAAGATCAATTACGTTACTGAACAATGACCATAAAATAGTGACACGTAGAATAATTTTATTTATTGCATCGTAAGTCTTATTCTTCGTATTATTCTTTTGAGCCTTCTTTAGCAGAAGACTAGCACCAACAACTGAACTAGGGACATAGGAGTACCAAGCTGGCTTTCGACGAAACCGATCGACAATAGATCACATTTTCACACTAAGACAATTGTTTGAAAAACATTGGGAATGTGATAAAGATATCTACAGCCTGTTCGTCGATTTTCAACGTGCATATGGCAGCATCCACAGGAGTAGCCTATACAATGCAATACAGGACTTCAGAATCCCTGAGAAGCTAGTGAGAATGGTGCAAGCTTGTATGGAATGGTCAAAGGCAGCACTACATTTCCGTGGAGCCACATCAGAAACATTCGAGGTTGGGGCAGGCCTCAAACAAAGGGGATGCCCTCTCATGTGTTCTGTTCAATGTCATCTTAGAGAAAGTAATAAAAGAGTGTAGGCAGCAGGAGTGGGCTGGAATAGAGATGGACGGTAACTTCAATTGTCTCGCATATGCAGATGACATAGTACTATTAAGTGAACCAAAGCATGAGTTGAAAGAAATGTACCAGAAAATGGACAATAATGCACAGAAGGTATGGCTCAAAGTGACTCGAGACAAAACAGAGTTCATGCAGTTAGGAAGAAGACAAGAGCAGGTAGAATTTCTTGAGATAGATGGCAAGAGGTTCAAGAGAGTAGACCAGTTCAAATGCTTGGGATCTTGGTTTACCACGGACAATAACATAAACATGGACATCAAGGAAAGAATAGCAGTGGGAACGAAATGCATGCATTCCCACAGAGAGACGCTTGACTCTAAATCGATCTCAGTGAACACTAAGATGAAAATCTACAACACAGTGATATGCCCAGCAGTAATGTACGGTACAGAAACATGGAGCATGACTAAGCGAGAAAAGTAAAAACTATTAATATTTGAAAGCAGAGTAATGTGGAAGATATGGGGACTAAGATAACGGAGAAAGGAGGAGGAGGAAAAACGAGGAAATCTACCTTCTGATGCGGCAACCAACAGAAGATAAAGAGCAAAAGAATACAATGGGTGGGCCATGTAGCCCGTATGCCAGATGGAAGACAGGCGAAGATGACACTAGAGGGAAAACCAAACGGCAAACGCCCCATTGGAGGACCAAGGCAGCGCTGGATGGACGACCTGGGAATTGAAGACACCTGGAGGATCCGGGCACAAAACAGGAAGGAATGGAGGCAGTTTGTGGAAGCAGCGCGTAGTCTGCAGGGCATGTGATCGCTGAATATCTATCTACCTATCATAATTTCCCACATATTTAAAATGCTAAAAAATACCATAAGTGGTAGTTACCAAATGAGTGTAGGATGTACAGGAAGATCCACCACAACTTTGTGGGTACAGAGTTGTAATAGCAACTGCGGGCCCGCAAAATCAAGTGTGCTTTAGTTTCACTTGATTTTGCAAAAGCTTTCGACTAAGTAAAGCAGCAATATCTCATAAACTCCGTGCAGGCAATGACAGTTCCAATATACCCATAGTTTCTAACCTAATACGAGAACTTCTCAATAAAAGTATTACAAGAGTCATGATTAATGGCTAACTGATTAAGGAAATTAAAATAAAGAGCTCTGTGACACAGGGTCGTCCAATGTAAATAGCTCCGTATGCCATAGACATAGAACCATTCCTTGTTACACTGACTCGACATCGACGAAGATTAACCATAAACGAAAACAAAATTGTTTGTAAGGCTTATGTAGATGACATAGCTTTCTAGTCACGAACTATCATTAAGCAGGAGAAACTCTACAGATCGTTAACTAATACCAACTTGCCTCAGGAGCAAAGCTGAACAAGAGGAAGCCTGGAATTATGAACATAGGGCCCCGTATTTCTATGTAGCACAACGGCCGCCTGACAACCCTCACTAAAATGAAATGCTTGAGCACTGAATATACGATAGAACCAACGTACGGCACACGATCGCTATTAACTACAAGAATATTCTTGCGAATATGCATGCACGCAACAGAAACATAACACTGACGTGACAGTCATGGAATAGCGATATGCACATGTACAGATGACAGCAGTATTGCTTACAAGAGGTATAAAAGGACAGAACGTTGGCGGAACCGTTGTTTGTATTCAGGTGATTCATGTGAAAATATTTCCAACATGATTATGGCCGCACGTTTGGAATTAACCGACTTCGAACACGTAATAGTAGTTTGAGACAGACGCAAGGGACATTCCGTTTCGGAACTAGTTAGGGAATTCGACATTCCAACATCCTTAGTCCCAACAGTGTGCCGAAAATACCAAATTTCAAACATTGCCTCTCACCACAAACAACGCAGTGGCCGGCGGCATTCACTTAAAGACAGAGAGTTGTGGCGTTTGCTTAGAGTTGTCAGTGCTAACAGACAAGCAACACCGCGTGAAATAACGACAGAAATCAATGTGGGACATACGGCGAAGGTATCCGTTAGGACAGTGTGGCCAAATTTGGCGTTAATGGGCTTTGGCAGCAGACGAGCGACGCGACGCCGTTGCTAACAACACGACATCGCCTGCAGTATCTCTCCTGAGCTCGTGACAGTATCGGTTGGCCCTTAGACGACTGGTAAACCGCGGCCTGGTGAGGTGAGTCCCAGTTCAGTTGGTAAGAACTGATTATAGGGTTAGACTGTGGCGCAGACCCCACGAAGCTGTGGACCCATGTTGTCAACAAGGCGCTGTGCAACCTGGTAGTGGCTCCATAATGGTGTGGCCTCTGTTTACATGGAACAGACTGGATCCTCTGTTCCAACTGAACCAATCATTGATTGGAAATGGTTACGTTCGCCTACTCGGAGACTATTTGCAGCCAGTCATGTACTTCATGTTCCCCAACAACAATGTTATGTCACTGGGTCACAATTATTCGAGACTGGTTTGAGAACATTGTGGAACATTGTGCGAATCCAGGTCGCCCTATACGAATTGCGTCGAACATTTATGGGACATAATCGAGAGGTCAATTCGTGCACAACATACTGTACCAGCAACACTTTTACCATTGTTGATTGCTATAGAGGAGCAAGGCTTAGCATTTCTGCAGGGGAGTTCCAACGACTTGTTGAGTCCATGCCAATTCGAGTTACTGCACTACACAGGGCAAAACGAAGCCTGACACGATGTTAGGAGGTATCCCATGACTTTCGTCACTCCAGTGTAATGGTTAGTTGTGAACGTCGATAGCACACACATCAAAAAAAATTTTGCAGCACACCGGTTCCCAGAATTCCTAAAGATAGACGTTGACTGTGGATATTGTATCACAGAAGAGTCCCTTTGACTTTTCAGAGATGTCACTAAACCCGCCGAAAATATGTAAACAACCATGCATGAAAAAAATGGAAATGAGCGGTTGGCGTCATTGGCCAGGAGGCCCCTTGCGGGGCACGTCCGGCCACCTTGGTGCAGGTCTTATTACATTCGACGCCACATTGGGCGACCTGCGCGCCAGATGGGAATGAAATGGTGATGAAGACAGCACAACACACAGTCTCTGAGCGGCGAAAATCCCCTACCCAGCCGGGAATCGAACCCGGTCCAGTAGGATGGCAATCCGTCACGCTGACCGCTCAGCTATCGGGGTGGACTACAACAATGCATGAGCAGCGTCTATTAGACGGAGGGGATCCGACTGAAGATGTTCCAGTCATTCCACATGGAAGACGGTACACAGTTCATGTTGTCTGTAGTTCAACCATGCCTAGACGGTCAATACCGCGGTTCGATAGCGTCCGCATTGTTACCTTGTACCAGGAAGGGCTCTCAACGAGGCAAGTGTCCAGGCGTCTAGGAATGAACGAAAAGGATGTTGTTCAGACATGGACGAGATACAGAGAACCAGAAACTGTCGATGACATGCCTCGCTCAGGCCATCCACGGGCTGCTACTGCAGTGGATGACCGCTAACTAAGGATTACAGCTCGGAGGAACCCTGACAGCAGCGCCACCATGTTGAATGATGCTTTTCGTGCAGTCACAGGACGTCGTGTTACGACTCAAACTATGTGCAATAGGCTGCATGATGCGCAACTTCACTCCCGAATTCCATGGCGACGCCCATCTTAGCAACCACGACACCAAGCAGCGAGGTTCAGATGGGCGCAACAACATGCCGAATGGACCGCTCAGGATTGGGATCACGTTCTCTTCACCGATGAGTGTCGCGTATGCCTCCACCCAGACAATCGCCGGTGACGTGTTTGGAGGCAAACTGGGGAGCCTTAGACACACTGTACAGCATGGTGGAGGTTCCCTGCTGTGTTGGGATGGCATTATGTGGGGCCGACGTACGCCGCTGGTGGTCAAGGAAGGCCCGTAACGGCTGTACGATACGTGAATGCCACCCTCTGACCTATAGTGCAACCATATCGGCAGGATATTAGCGAGGCATTCGTCTTCATGGACGACAATTCGCGCGCCCATCGTGGGCATCTTGTGAATGACTTCCTTCAGGATAACGACATTGATCAATTAGAGTGGCCAGCATGTTCTCCAGACATGAAGCCCATTGAAAATGCTTGGGATAGATTGAAAAGAGCTTTTTATGGACGACCTGACCCACCAACCACTCTGACGGATCTATGCCGAATCGCCTTTGAGGAGTGGGACAGTCTGGACCAACAGTGCCTTGATTCACTTGTGGATAGTATGCCATGACGAATACAGGCATGCATCAATGCAAGAGGACGTGCTACTGGCTATTAGAGGTACCGGTGTGCACAGCAGTCTGGATCACGACCCCTGAAGGTCTCACTGTATGGTGGTACAACATGCCATGTGTGGTTTTCACGAGCAATAAAAAGGGCAGAAATGATGTTTATGTTTATCTCTATTCCAGTTTTCTGTACGGGTACTGGAACTCTCGGAACCGAGGTGATGCAAAACTTTTTTTGACGTGTGTATTTGGTGTAATCCCTCGACTTTTGGCCAAGCAGTCGACCGTATTTTACCTCGCTGTGCTTCTGTACGCAGACAGACTACCTTGTTACGTAAGGAGCCGGGCGGCAGTGCCCGCGAGGAAATGCACCAGAATGAGGGCGCCGCTCGAGGCTAGCGGGAGGCAGCGGGACGACGGGCTGGCGGGAAGGATGGAGGCACGCCTCTCTCTCACCGCCCGGCCGCCCAGCTTCCGACTCACTCACTTCCAGGTGTTGGGGACACCGGGAGAAATGCACACTTGAACGTAAATGCAGATGCTCGGTTGCGTTTGACCACGAACGGCGCCAGTGCAATGCCCTCAATATGTTCTGTGTTTTCTGACTGCATTACGCCGGAGCTAAGTGAAGTAGAACATAGACAAATTGTTAATGCCCGTACGGTGGGTCCTTACTCAGCCAAGGTAGACGAAGTGTTTGGTGTTTCAAGAGGCACCGAATCAAAGATTTATACCTCAAACAGGGAGAGCAGGAAAACATCGTCCGCTAAGTCACAATGCGGTCGAACATGTGATCGTGACAGACGATTATCGAAGAGAACTTTGACGAAAAATAAGAGGATGACAGCTGCAAAAGTCGTTCAGAACGGAATGTCACAATTTCAGCAGCAATACAATACGAAAGGAGCCCCATAAGCTGGGAATTGCAGGACGAGATGGAATCCCAAAATCACTCATCAATGACGCATATGTCCCTAACCATGGAAACACGGTGGCGAAGCCACCAAAACCTAGGTAGTGAAGCAATGGAAGAAAGTCGTTTGGTCGGATGAGTCTTGATTCACACTTGTGATCGAGTTTGCGTCACGCGAGCGAAACATGACGTGGTTCTCGGTAATGATTTGCGCGGCCACACCGTGCTATTCCATGGAACCCTTGGTTACTCTGCATGGTCGCATTACTGTCAAGGATTGTCTGACCATTTTGACCGGTTAGAGCCATCCTATGGTGCAATGTTTGTTCCCTAATGGTACTGCTGTGTTCCCAGGTGGCACCTCCCCTGTTCACACAGGTTCCGATACTGGTTTTATGTAAATGTCGTGTGCGTGTGACTAGGGCCTCCCGTCGGGTAGACCGTTCGCCGGGCGCAAATCTTTCGATTTGACGCCACTTCGGCGACTTGCACGTCGATGGGGATGAGATGATGATGATTAGGACAACACAACACCCAGTCCTGAGCGGAGATAATCTCCGACCCTGTCAGGAATCGAACCCGAGCCCTTAGGATTGACAATCTGTCGCGCTGACCACTCAGTTTCCGGGGGCGGACACTGGATTTATGAGGACGAGGGTGAACTGTCGCATCACTCCTTGCCACCACAGTCACCAGATCTCAGTATTATTGAGCCTTAGTGGCCTACTTGCAAGACAAATGTGCCTGTTCGCTGTCCACCTCCATCATCATTTTCTGAACCTATCGATGTTTTGCAGGAAGAATAGTATAAGATTCCCGTTAAAACCATATAGGACCTGTATTTATCCATTCCGGGACCACTGGGAGCTGCTTTCAATCACAACGGTTTCCCTGCACCGTATTAGGCCTGGTAACATGTTGGTGTCTCCATATTTTTGTCCACCCCCTGTATTTATTTTTCGCGAGCTGATCCAGCGCAGCTGAAAGGCTCCACGCCGATTTGATTCTGTTTCCCGCTTTCTGCCACTAATCTGCTCGCCGATCGACAGACAGTTCTCAGGGATTTCATCTCTCCACTTTCGTTCGGTCTAGATAATTAGTAGTCTTCTTCCGCAGGGAATAAAATCCACGTATTTCAAAGGTCATCGCCGGCCGTTGTGACCGAGCGGCTCTAGGCGTTTTATTCCGGAACCGCGCTGCTGCTACGGTCGCAGGTTCGAATCCTGCCTCCGGCATGTCTGTGTGAGATGTCCGTAGGTTAGTTAGGTTTAAGCAGTTCTAAGTCTAGGAGACTGATGACCTCAGATGTTAAGTCCCATAGTGCTTAGAGCCATTTGAACCATTTTTGCAAAAGTCATCGATGTTTGTATATCCGAGCGACATTGTCTGCCCATACAAGTCGTTTGATTCTCATCAGCTCTATAATATTGGTGCTGTAGTAGATATAATCCAGCTCCCAATTATACGATCCCCATTCTCCCGTGACCTTGTCTTCTAATGGACCGTAAATCTTCCCATAACCGACCGCTCGGAAACAAGAAGATTATTTGTCTTTTTTCGGACACTCCATGTTTCACAGTCATTTTGGCGTTTCTATTATTTCGAGGGCTGCAGAATGAAAATAGGGGCCTAATATTAAAAGTGCCCGGATATTGTTCTAAACTGTCTATTTGTGTCCCTAAAGGAGCGTATGACTGTCTGAAGTACATATCACAGTGGTACAAAGCTTTTTCTTCGTAAAAGTTTAAAATCTATAGTATTTTTATCAGTGACATGGAACATCTTGTACTGCCTGTAGATCATAAAATTAACAATCACGCTTCACACAAAATAAAAGTCCTATCTTGAAACAAACCTGACCGTATAAACCCAGAAAAATTTTATTGGTTATATACATTCCGCTTTACAGACACTGCACCACGGAATTCCCTAGCTATCTTTTAAATATTTCGTTCAACATTAACAGCAGGTTCCATCAAATAATCTTGCCTGGCGCAAAAAATATAATTACGCCTGTTTCATACGTACATTAATGAAGAACAGGCATTTTATAGAGTTTAATTGAAACCTTCAGGAAACGACGATGGTCTCCGGACGCTTCTCCTCTTTGACCCATTGTCAAGAAGTTAACTATAAAAGATTACTCTCTAGCATCTTATTCGTGTAGAAATAACATGCCAAAATTACTCTCTAGCATCTTATTCGTGTAGAAATAACATGCCAAAATCAGGAACTGTTACATATTTAGCTAGAACGTAAGTTCAGAAACACTGAAACAAATAGATTTTTTTAGAGATTAACACATAGGAGTGTTTATTTGTGAATTAATGTTAAAAAATAGTTCACTTTTATTTGTTAACTCTGTACAGATCCACACTTGTAGTTTTGAACTATTTGTGAGGCATGTGGGTTTCTAACTATGCTATTTCTCAGGAAGCAACACTCAGTTAATAGTTTGTGATGATTTAATTCTAGATTTACTAAAAGATTCCGACAGGAAAAAATGACCTGGAAACCTTGTTTGGCTCCTAGATTTTGACCTTGGTAACTAACTCTCCAATACAGCTAGATAAAGACAGTAAGACTCTTAACTGATGATGTTTATTTGATGAAGTTCAAAGCAAGAAAATAACTGATCCATAAAATATTGAGGGTGCAACCGCTTAAACACTGTATGCTCAGCATGGTACGTCGGTGGAATGATTGCCTCAGTGCACACGGCGGTTTTACCTTAATGCCATACCGATTCTGGACGTTACGGCCTTCCATCGGAAACTTTTTTTATTGCGCTTATACATTGAAGCGCCAAAGAAACTGTCATAGGCATGCTATTCAAATACAGAGGTGTGTAAACAGGTAGAATACGACGCTGCGGTCGGCAACGCCTATATAAGACAACAAGTGTCTGGTGTAATTGTTAGATCGATTACTGCTGCTACAATCGCAAATTATTAAGACTTAAGTGAATTTGAATGTGGTTTTATAGTCGGCGCACGAGCGATGGGATACAGCATCACCGAGGAAGCGATGAGGTGGGGATTTTCCCGTACGACCATTTCGCGAGCGTATCGCGAATATCAGGAATCCGGTAAAACATCAAATCTCCGAGATCACTGCGGCTGAAAAAAGATCCGGCAAGAATGGGACCAACGACGACTGAAGAGAATCGTTCAACGTGACAGAACTGCAACCCTTACAGAAATTTCTGCAGATTTCAATGCTGGGCCACCAATAGTGTCATCATGCGAACCATTCAACGAAACATCATCAATATGGGCTTTCGGACCCGAAGGCCCACTCGTGTACCCTTGATGAGAGCACGACACGAAGATTTACTCCTCGCCTGGGTCCTTCAACACCGGCATTGGACTGTTGATGACTGGAAACATGTTGCCTGGTAGGACGAGTCTTGTTTCAAATTCTATCGAGCGGATGGACGTGTACGGGTATGGAGACAACCTCATGAATCCATGGATCCTGCATGTCAGCAGGAGGCTGTTCAAGCTGGTGGAGGCTCTGTAATGGTGTGGGGCGTGTGCAGTTGAAGTGATATTGGACCTCTGATACGTCTAGATACGACTATGACAGGTAAGCATCCTGTCTGATCACCTGCACCCATTCATGTGCGTTGGGCATTTTTCAGTGTATATTGTGAAAAGTAATGGTCCTATGACATTCCCCTGGGCTACACCCGAAACTCCTTTTAAGTCCGAAGACTTCCCTCCGTTATGATTGCAATGCTGTGTACTCTTTGCTAAGAAGTCTTCAATCACACTGATATTCCGTACGCTCGTATTTTGTTCATTAGGCGACAGTGCGAAACTGTACCGAACGCCTTCCGTAAATAATCAACCTCACACAAAATAAAACACTTATGACCACAAGGATCTGCGAGTTCTACTGCAAAACAGGAGGTGCCTGACTGATAGCGGAACTTGCTAGCAGATACAAGTCAACACATTGTTCTGAACGGGACGCAATCGACAGATGCAAAATTAGTTTCAGAAGCACCTGATTGGAATGACATAGTGCCATTACTGTTTCTAATGTAACATGTGTCCGTCTTAGCTTAAATCAGATTTGATCATATTAGCGACAGCTCGCTATGATGTGGAACATGTCAGCATGTTAACAACAGATACTTTTGTGTAAAACGCGGCTTCACGCTGGCCGTTTTCATAACAGAACTTTTGTGTTTCAGTCTACAACAAAATTTCGTATGTATTCCCCAACCACATAGATACTGTCCATTCGCAGATAATCTCTACCGTAGGAGCGGTTGACAAAGAAAAAAGAGTTTCAGTTTGTCTTAAAACTTTTAGTATCTGTGAACACCTTTAATCCACGTGGAAGATGGTCAAACATTTTTGTCGCTGCGTACTGTGGTCCTTTCTGTGTGAGGGTAGGGTTAAGTTGTGAAATGTGTACCGTACAATGGTAAGAGGCTGGACACGCACTCGGGAGATTGTCAGTCAAAGCCCCATGTAGCCGTCCACATTTAAGTTTCTGATGGTGTCAGTAAACGACGTAAAACAAATTCGGTAATGGTTCGTCCAAAAAGACTACGGTAGATTTTCTTTCCCAATCTGATTATGAACTCCGGTTCTAATTATCTCGTTGTCGACGGGTCGTTGAACACTAATAACCTTTCCTATTCGTAGTGATTTATAGATCTTTAAAGGAGCGAAGGAAACGTACAATGTAATAGAGAGAATAATGGACGAAAATAAAAAATGCTGCAAAATAGTAATGGGATACTGGAACGCCAGTGTGGGAGAAGGGAAAGAGGGAAACATACTAGTAGGCAGTCATGGTCTTGGAAAGAGAAATGACAGAGGTGAATGGTTAATTGACTTCTGCAGGGAAAGGCAGCTGATAGCGGCAAACACATGGTTCAAGAACCATAAGAGGAGGCTCTACATTTGGAAATCACCAGGGGATAATTACAGAAACCAAATCGATTTTATACTGGTAGAAGAAAGATACAGGAATGGAATCAAGAAGGTGCACACATTACCAGGTGCAGATATTAATAGTGACCACAACTTACTTATGGCAGAAATAGAAATAAGAATGAAAAAACTGAAAAAGGCGACAATGGTGAAGAAGTGGGATCTAGAGAAGTTAAGGTCCAACAAAGAATAAATTACAGAAATGGCGTCTCGGGACTTTCTAAACACATTACGAGACAAAGAAGCACCTGATAATGCCAACGAGTACTGGAATATGCTGAAAGAAGGAATCATTAAAGCAGGACAGCAAAATATAGGATATGTAAAAGGGAAAAGGTCAAAAAAACCATGGGTCACACAAGAAATGATTTCCAAGATGGAGGAGAGAAGAAAATTGAAAAACAAGAACACTGAAGATGCAAGAAAGATATACCGAAGGTTAAATAACGAACTGCGAAGAGAAACAGAGCAGGCTAGGAAAAAATGGCTAAAAGAGGAATGTGATGAAACTGAAGAACTGGACAGGAAGGGAAGATACGACTTACTATACAACAGAGTAATGACTATGACATGGGAACAAAACGGAGCAGGAAGTGCTACTATGGAAATTTTGAGTAAAGACGAAGAGGTAGTGTACAAAGATCGTGACGATGTCCTCCAGAGATGGGAAGAATATACAAAAGAGCTATATGACACAAATAGCAAACCAGAAACTCTGGAACTTGAATCACACAACAGTGTAAGTGATGAAGAGAAAGGACCGACCATCATAATGGAAGAAGTAAAGTCTGCCATTGCTGCAATGAAAAATGGCAAAGCAGTAGGTACAGATACAATACCGGGAGAAATACTAAAATGCTTGAACCACAATGGAATAAGAGAAATATTGAGGTTATGTAATAAAATATATGACAGTGGTGAATGGCCTGAGGACTTTTTGACAACAGTAATGATTCCATTACTGAAAAAACAAGGAACCAAGAAATACAGCGAGCACAGGACAATCAGCCTCATTTCACATGCAGCCAAAGTGATGTTAAGAATAATTAACAAAAGACTTGAAAAAGTAATAGAGGAGAATCTCGGCGAGGAGCAGTTTGGCTTTAGACGGAATACGGGCACCAGAGATGCAATAGGGCTCCTACGAATCTTGGGAGAAAGGTTCATTGAAAAAGGAAGAGACCTATATATGTGCTTCATCGATTTAGAAAAGGCATTTGACAATGTGGTTTGGGACAAGCTGGCGACTATTATAAGGGAAAAGAGAGTGGACTGGAAAACCAGAAGACTTATAAACTCATTATACCTTAATCAAAAAGTTTCAGTTAAAATGAGAGGAGGAAGTACAAACTGGATCAGACTAGGGAAAGGAGTAAGACAAGGATGCTGTTTATCACCTACTCTTTTCAACCTGTACTTGGAAAATATGATTGACCAATGCTCATTAGATGACAAAGGAGTAGAAATTGGAGGAAGAAGAGTAGGGTGCTTGAGATTTGCTGATGACATGGTCCTTCTAGCCACAGGGGAAAAAGAATTACAGGATTTGGTGGACACCATTGCAACTAACGGAAAAAAATATGGAATGAAAATTAACACAAATAAAACAAAAGTATTGGCAATAGGAGGAAATAAGGAAATAAAAATTGTGCTGAATGGTGAAACACTAGAACAGGTGCAACATTTTAAGTATCTTGGAAGTAGGATAGACACCGACTGGAAGTGCACCACAGAAATTAAAACAAGGATAGCAATGGCAAAAGATGCTTTTTATTAGAAAAGGAGAATCTTCTGCAGCGGTCTGGACAGAGAACTCAGAAAGAGACTCATAAAATGTCTTGTATGGAGTGTTCTTCTGTATGGCGCTGAAACATGGACTATGAGGAAAAAAGAGAAAGGCTGGAGGCTTTTGAGATCTGGACATGGCGGAAGATGGAAAGAATAAGTTGGATGGACAGAGTAAAAAATGAAGAGGTACTGAGAAGAGTGGGAGAGAAAAGACAGTTACTAGATGTAATAAAGAGAAGAAAAAGAAATTGGATTGGGCATATATTAAGAAAGAATGACGGACTGATAAAAACAGTTTTAGAAGGTTATGTAGAAGGGAAAAGGAAGCGAGGAAGGAAGAGATTCCAGATACTGGATGACATGATGGACGGTACAACATACAGCAGCCTTAAGAAGGAAGCAATGGATCGCAGAAAATGGAGAGGCAAAGGACCTGCTAATATAGCAGATAGCTGATGATGATGATGAAAGGAGCGAACAGTACGAAATACGATATTTAGAATAACATGTCAGGACAGTAATTACCGCTCAAGAGCGCCACTACAGGGTTGCGACGTTATCTGAAAAACACACACGTCTTTCCCTCACTCCTTCACTCGTGAAACAGTGTAAACGAATTTTTGGACTTGCTGTAACTGCAGATGTAAATACACATGTAGACCTAATCGAGTATTAAGAAAATAAGAGCAATCTCATCTATATCCAACACAATTTTCTTTTTTGCCGCTGGATAACTGAGACGGGCAAATACGCAAGCTGAGTACATTGCACGTCCCTTAGATTAAAGAGTAGAAGCCTTGAATGTATAATATCATCACTAATTTGGCACACAGTGCTGTTTAAGAGTATACCCTAGAATTTTTCATGTGTAATGGTCTTAAGAAGTACATATCCCTGTTGCGTTCAAGTATTTCTGAATGTCATCAACCAATTTCGCAATACTTTGTTGTTTTTAGTTTTTCTTATTTTTGGTATCCAGCAAAGAACTTACTTCCTCCGTGTACCATCCATTTATTTATTAAAAAAATATCAAACATTAGCTTGAGGTATTTTGGGGTAAATAGTCCATTCTTACTTTTTAAAAAAGGAACCGATGTTTGCAATTAATGAAAGACACATACATGGAAAACAAATGGCTACTAGTAAATTGGACAATAAATTCTCCTCCTTATCGTTTAGGAAGAACCATGGAAGTAACACTTTGTAATATCACGTTGTGTTTTCCGCATTCCATAGTGGATAGTAATAAGTTTTTGATAAAACATTAAGAAGTAATTCAAAGAGTCTCCTCGATCTGAGATTACTTAACATGGTGGATAACATAGAGAAGGCTCAAACGTGCATCATTGCCACTTTATTATCTTTTCCCTTACTGGTGAAGACTGTAAGAATGTGTTCAGTATCCATTTTTTGGAGAGCGAGTTCGATTCCATTAGAGAGAAGAGCTCGCAAATGGTTTGTAGTAGCCATTGTACCGAACTGCAAAATTAAGCAGTCGTTGTTGTTGTTGTTGTTGTTGCGGTCTTCAGTCCTGAGACTGGTTTGATGCAGCTCTCCATGCTGCTCTATCCTGTGCAAGCTTCTTCATCTCCCAGTACTTACTGCAACCTACATCCTACTGAATCTGCTTAGTGTATTCATCTCTTGGTCTCCCTCTACGATTTTTACCCTCCACGCTGCCCTCCAATGCTAAATTTGTGATCCCTTGATGCCTCAGAACATGTCCTACCAACCGATCCCTTCTTCTTGTCGAGTTGTGCCACAAACTCCTCTTCTCCCCAATTCTATTCAATACCTCCTCATCAGTTATGTGATCTACCCATCTAATCTTCAGCATTCTTCTGTAGCACCACATTTGGAAAGCTTCTATTCTCTTCTTGTCTAAACTATTTATCGTCCACGTTTCACTTCCATACATGGCTACACTCCATACAAATGCTTTCAGAAACGACTATACTCGATGTTAACAAATTTCTCTTCTTCAGAAACGCTTTCCTTGCCATTGCCAGTCTACATTTTATATCCTGTCTACTTCGACCATCATCAGTTATTTTTCTCCCCAAACAGCAAAACTCCTTTGCTACTTTAAGTGTCTCATTTCTTAATCTAATTCCCTCAGCATCACCTGATTTAATTCGACTATATTCCATTATCCCCGTTTTGCTTTTGTTGATGTTCATCTTATATCCTCCTTTCAAGACACTGTCCATTCCGTTCAACCTCTCTTCCGGGTGCTTTGCAGTCTCTGACAGAATTACAATGCCATCGGCGAACCTCAAAGTTTTTATTTCTTCTCCATGGATTTTAATACCTACTGCGAATTTTTCTATTGTTTCCTTTACTGCTTGCTCAATATACAGATTGAATAATATCGGAGAGAGGCTACAACCCTGCCTCACTCCTTTCCCAACCACTGCTTCCCTTTCATGCCCCTCGACTCTTATAACTGCCACCTGGTTTCTGTACAAATTGTAAATAGCCTTTCGCCTCCTGTATTTTACCCCTGCCGCCTTTAGAATTTGAAGAATTTGAAAGAGAGTATTCCAGTCAACATTGTCAAAAGCTTTCTCTAGAAACGTAGGTTTGCCTTTCCTTAACCTTTCTTCTAAGATATGTCGTAAGGTCAGTATTGCCTCACGTGTTCCAACATTTCTACGGAATCCAAACAGATCATCCCAGAGGTCGGCGTCTACCAGCTTTTCGATTCGTCTGTAAAGAATTCGCGTTAGTATTTTGCAGCTATGACTTATTAAACTGATAGTTCGCGTTATTTTCACATCTGTCAACACCTGCTTTCTTTGGGATTGGAATTATTATATTCTTCTTGAAGTCTGAGGGTATTTCGCCTGTTTCATACATCTTACTCACCAGATGGTAGAGGTTTGTCAGGAATAGCTCTCCCAAGGCTGTCAGTAGTTCTAGTGGAATGTTGTCTACTCCCGGGGCCTTGTTTCGACTCAGGTCTTTCACTGCTCTGTCAAAATCTTCACGTAGTATCGTATCTCCCATTTCATCTTCTTCTACATCCTCATCCATTTCCATAATATTGTCCTCAAGTACATCGCTCTTGTATAGACCCTCTATATACTCCTTCCACCTTTCTGCTTTGCCTTCTTTGCTAAGAACTGGGTTTCCATCTGAGCTCTTGATATTCATACAAGTGGTTCACTTTTCTCCAATTGTCTCTTTAATTTTCCTGTAAGCAGTATCTATTTTATCCCTAGTGAAATAAGCCTCTACATCCTTACATTTGTCCTCTAGTCATGCCTGCTTAGCCATTTTGCACTTCCTGTCGATCTCATTTTTGAGACGTTGTATTCCTTTTTGCCTGATTCATTTACTGCATTTTTATATTTTCTCCTTTCACTAATTAAATTCAATATTTCTTTTGTTACCCAAGGATTTCTACTAGCCCTCGTCTTTTTACCTACTTGATCCCCTGCTGCGTTCACTACTTCATCCCTCAGAGCTACCCATTCTTCGTCTGCTGTATTTCTTTCCCCCATTCCTGTCAGTTGTTCCCTTATGCTCTCCCTGAAACTCTGTATAACCTTTTTGCAGTTTCTTCAGTTTTAATCTACAGTTCATAACCAATAGATTGTGGTCAGAGTCCACATCTGCCGCTGAAAATGTCTTACCTTCTAGTATCTCCAGGATTCTTCCATGTATACAACGTTCTTTCATGATTCTTGAACTAGGTGTTAGCTATGATTAAGTTATGCTCTGTGCAAAATTCTACCAGGCGGTTTCCTCTTTCATTTCTTAACCCCAGTCCGTATTCACCTACTATGTTTCCTTCTCTCCCTTTTCCTACTCTCGAATTCCAGTCACCCATGACTATTAAATTTTCGTCTCCCTTCACTACCTGAATAATTTCTTTTATCTCATCATACATTTCACCAATTTCTTCACCATCTGCAGAGCTAGTTGGCATATAAACATGTACTACTGTAGTAGGCGTGGGCTTCGTGTCTATCTTGGCCACAATAATGCGTTCACTATGCTGCTTGTAGTAGCTTACCCGCACTCCTATTTTTTATTCATAATTAAACCTACTCCTGCATTACCCCTATTTGATTTTGTATTTATAACCCTGTATTCACCTGACCAAAAGTCTTGTTCCTCCTGCCACCGAACTTCACTAAATCCCACTATATCTAACTTTAACCTATCCATTTCCCTTTTTAAATTTTCTAACCTACCTGCCCGATTAAGGGATCTGACATTCCACGCTCCGATCCGTAGAACGCCAGTTTTCTTTCTCCTGATAACGATGTCCTGTTGAGTAGTCCCCGCCCAGAGACCCGAATGGGGGACTATTTTACCTCCGGAATATTTTACCCAAGAGGATGCCATCATCGTTTAATCATACAGTAAAGATGCATGCCCTCGGTAAAAATTACGGCTGTAGCTTCCCCTTGCTTTCAGCCGTTCGCAGTAGCAGCACAGCAAGGCCGTTTTGGTTAGTGTTACAAGCCAGATCAGTCAATCATCCAGAATATTGCCCCTGCAACTACTGAAAAGGCTGCCGTCCCTCTTCAGGAACCACACGTTTGTCTGGCCTCTCAACAGATACCCCTCCGATGTGGTTTCAGCCGTTCGCAGTAGCAGCACAGCAAGGCCGTTTTGGTTAGTGTTACAAGGCCAGATCAGTCAATCATCCAGAATATTGCCCCTGCAACTACTGAAAAGGCTGCCGTCCCTCTTCAGGAACCACACGTTTGTCTGGCCTCTCAACATATACCCCTCCGATGTGGTTTCAGCCGTTCGCAGTACCAGCACAGCAAGGCCGTTTTGGCTAGTGTTACAAGCCAGATCAGTCAATCGTCCAGAATATTGCCCCTGCAACTACTGAAAAGGCTGCTGTCCCTCTTCAGGAACCACACGTTTTTCTGGCCTCTCAACAGATACCCCTCCGTTGTGGTTGCACCTACGGTACGGTCATCTGTATCGCTGAGGCACGCAAGCCTACCCACCAACGGCTAAGTCCATGGTTCATGATTGATATCAATCAAGACTAATTAAATTATTAAAAAAAGATATTAAACTTCGTATACTCAAACGTTGTTGATTAATGGAAAACAATAAAAAAAGGTATATAAAATATTTTCATTTGCATTTTGCTTATGATAATAGTCCCATTTAAAGTTGTGTTAGCAGATCCCTCCTCAATTCCACAGCCCAAATATTTTTTATAAGACCTACTCCACATTTAATTGCCTTTCCTGTGGTGCACTGACAATAAATTATATTTAACAAAAAGGAGGGCTGAATCTTATACTTTTCATAAATTCTTACCGTCAGAAGCGTTCAGAGAACAGAACAAATTCTCTTTCACCTTATTTAAAGAGATCTTACACCTGTAGCTGAACTAATGTCCGTGTTTCTGCTGCACCATTTCACACGCCACTTTGATTTGCGAACTATCTGTTTTCGTGGCACCATGCGTCACTCACACATTTTCCCAAGATAGGGCATAGTATTTTTTACCGCTAAGTGTGGAAGTGTCGTGTGAAAGTTTCTTCAGCTCCAGTCGCCAGCAGTGTGCAAAGAAATGTACCTTGTGAAGGTGCTAACTAACGGCAAGGCGCAGGGTAAACCTCCAGCTATGTGTGTCCGGCCTTCATCGGGAACTTCTCCAGTTTGCACACTTGAGACGTCAAGACAGCCAAGTGAAGATAGCCTGTAGAAAATGGCAAGTCTAGCAGTGGTACGCACCGACAGAAAAGCTGCAGTGGGTAAAGCACTGAACTCACATCGGGGCCTGGTGCGATTCAAAACCAGTCTTCCAGATTTAGGTGTGATTTCGACAAAATATCTACAACAAATGCTGAAGTGATTCCGTTGAAAAGATCATGGACGATTCCCTGCTACACCCTTATGTAATCCATGCTTGTATACTGTCTCTAATGACCCCGTCGATCAAGGGCAATTAAAACCTAATTTTCCTTCCTTTCCTTTGTCGTTGGTTCGCGTTCCACAGCACACTTTACGTCGCTGTAGTACTGTCGCTGTAGTCCGGAACCGCGCGACCACTACGGTCGCAGGTTCGAATCCTGCCTCGGGCATGGATGTGTGTGATGTCCTTAGGTTAGTTATGTTTAAGTAGTTCTAAGTCTACAGAACTAATGACCTCAGATGTTAAGTCCCATAGTGCTCAGAGCCATTTGAACCATTTTTTTAAGACCATGTTTAGCAAGCGAACGTGGTACTTTTTTTTCAAAAACTTGTAAAATAATTTTTATACGAAAACTTTTAATACTCTTAATCGAAGAAATACGTGAATTTACAATTGATTACTTGCCTGAATAACCAGCTTTTTCAGCACGGACCGTTGTGAGAGGTTTCTTGGTTAAGGGTCTGTGGCGCGAATAGTCCGATCTAGTTGCTACCGCATATTGCCGATTCGGTTTAATCCAGGACGTTTGGTGGCCAGGGGAATACTGCAAACTCATCCTCGTGCTCTTCTAACCACGCATGGACACTGTAAGCTGTGTGACACATTGCAAAAAAATGGTTCAAATGGCTCTGAGCACTATGGGACTTAACATCTGTGGTCATCAGTCCCCTAGAACTTAGAACTACTTAAACCTAACTAACCTAAGGACATCACACACATCCATGCCCGAGGCAGGATTCGAACCTGCGACCGTAGCAGCCGCGTGGTTCCGGACTGAGCGCCTAGAACCGCTAGACCACCGCGGCCGGCGACACATTGCATTGTCCTGCTGGTAGATGCCATTCTGCCAAGTAAAAACAAACCGCATGTAAGGTGGACATTGTCCATTGTGCCTTCCAGAATGACGAGATCACCCAGAGAATGCCACAAAACATTCCCCAGATCGTAACTCTGCCTCCTCCGTCCTGGACACTTCCGACGATTGTTGCAAGGGTGTTTTCCATCTGTCCGATGGAACATAAAACGTGATTCGTCTGAAAAGGTCATCTGTTATCACTGTGTGGATTTACACCGGTGCCGGCCGGTGTGGCCGAGCGGTTCTAGGCGCACAAGAGATGCCTCATCGCCCATTTTGCATAGCACCTTTTGCCATGCACAGCGTATTTTAACCACGGTCGTATGCGAACAATTACAAACTTAGCCTTTTGGCAAATTTTTCCACCCTTGGCCCGAAATCTAATAATGATGTTCATTTGGACGTCAGATAAATCGCTCCGTTTCCTCTTTATGACAATGACTGCACCGTTTTTCCGCTCCCCTTCCCCTAAATGCTTAATATACCGTCACTGGTAATGTTGCCACATGTCATATATGAGTGATTATTGTCTGTTGACCTTGAACATAGGCTATGGTAACACTAGAGTTTAGTTTCGGTTCCTAAACAACTTTTCAGATTACGTATGTTATAGACTGTATGTCATCGTACACGGAAGGCTAGAAAGCTAAAGGGCCTGTGCAATAAAACTAAACGGTAGTTTTGTCACAACATGGCGAGTCACGCACGCAGAAGAATTTTATTGAAATATGATCCGGCCACGAAAAACTACGCTCTCAAACTAGTTATTCTACCCAACCTCTTTGGAAGATAACTACCACATATATAATCCCCAAGAAATTGCACGGTAGGTGGCGAGGATACTTCGTACCAATATTGTTCCGTCCTATTTCATTCGTGCATTGAGCATGGACGAAATGAGTACTCTATCTGATCAAAAGTATTTGGACATCTCTCAGTGGACACTGATATGGGGTGTGTTCACCCTTCGTCTATAAAACAGGTTGAACTTTGCTGGGGACACGTTTGCTGAAGTGTCTGAGTGCCTTTGGGGGAATGGTAGCCCATACTTCCTTAACAGTCGAAACCAGGAAAGGAGGTGATAATGGATGCTGGGGTCGGGAGCGAATGTAACAATGTAGCTCATCCAAAAGGTGTCTCATGGGGTTCAAGTCGGGATTATGGGCAGGCCAGTCCATTTCACGAATATTGTTGTCGACAAAGCATTGCATCACAGATGCTGCTTTATGACAAGGTGCAGTGTCACTTTGTTGGAAACAACTGTCGTCTCCGAACTGTTCCTCAACTGTACGAAATACACATTGTTGTAAAATGTGTTCGTATTCTCCCGCATTTAGCGACTGCTTAAGCGCGATAAGGGGACCACACTACCACGAAAAACACCTCAGACAGTAACATCACCTATTCAGCACGTCAGTATTGGCACTACACATAACGGCAGGTAATGTTGTCCAATAGTTCTCCAGACGTAAACCCTTCCATCGGATTGCGACAGTGTATAGCGTGATCCGTTAGTCTAAATTCCTAGTTTCGAACCGTCCACTATTCAGTGGTGTCACTCTTTACACCTCCTCAGGCGTCGCTTAGCACTGTGTTGCGTACGAGGAGTTACTTGACCATTGTACCCTCTTTCTTTACGACTCACTGTCTATAGTTAGTTTGCTAGTTGAACGGTTCGTACCACTTTGGAACTCACGAGTAATTCCGTCCGCTGATTTCATGCTGTTTTTTAAAACTAGCCTCCACAATGACTGGTGATCCCTGCCCATTGATACATGAGGTCCGCCTGATCTTGTTTCAGAACCGACCCACTTCGTTGTTATTGCTTCCCTACTGACAACGCGATACTAAAAATGGTTCAAATGGCTCTGAGCACTATGGGTCTTAACGACTGAGGTCATCAGTCCCCTAGAACTCAGAACTACTTAAACCTAACTAACCTAAGGACATCACACACATCCATGCCCGAGGCAGGATTCGAACGCGCTATTCCAAGCCTCCTTTTATACTGGCAGGTCCGGCTCTCGTGACATCTAGTGATCAATTCCGCATTACGTAGTTGTGTCCGGATACTTCTGATCAGGTAGTCCATCATTTGCTTGCTCTTTACCTGAGTAATTTGTTGGTGCTGTTTGACAGGTATCAATTTGACGCTCCCCATCCTTCTATATCCTGTGACTCTTCCTCTGCTGACTACATCCATTTTAGTGTCACCCAGTATGTCAATTCTCACTCCTCCTCTCAATTTAATCCCTGCAATCTTTCCTCCAATGAGTCTTCGTCGCAATATATGCCTCAGACAAGATGTTTTCCTTACTTTTAACCTTTCTCTCCATTAGTTTTCTTTCCTCACTTAGAAATTATTCGTCATTCTGTCAGTCCATTTAAGTTTTCTTCGTAATCACGTTTTCAAACTATCCAAGTATTTTCCTTTGTTCTTTTGACTGTCCATGATTCGCTGCCATACGAAAACTTGGCTAATCTTTTTTAAAATTATATCGCATTTTTTTGCTGACAACAAACTATCATCTTTTCAGAAGCTCTTTTACACTACGTATCCTACTTCTTACGCCCTTCACACAGCTTCCATTTTCTGTCCTAAATATCTAGAAAGTAATACTTGTTCCAAGGTCTTTTCTTCCACTGATATTTTGCCATATACTTCATGTTTGCTGATTTCCATTGTTTTAGTTATATCTACATTTATCCTAATCCATACTCTTTCCACACTTTTGGTTCATCCTCTGATCATCTGTATACTTAATTCTCTTATCCTTTTTCCTGCTGCTATTGTGCCTCTCACTTTTTCTAATTCTTTATCTATTATTTTCTCAGCTTAAATATTGAAAAGCATTGTCCACAAACAACACTCTTGTCTAACATGTCTTCTGTACTCTTTGTGGAGCAGATAACGTGGCTCGCAGGAGAATATTGCCCGCCAACCATCAGCAGCAGTCGAATTTGCACATTGTTTCGAATTGAGGAATTTTCCATCGATGCACCGTCGTTAACATGGTGCAGGCGCCGTCCATCTCCTTCGCAGATCCGAAGCACCACGATATCGGCAATCTGATTTGGTAGACACGATTATGATTGCTGCAGGTTTCATTGGAAGGTGAGCCATTCTACACCCGACGGCGGTGGCATATGACTGTCTGCAGCTTCCATAGCAGCCAGTGTTAACCCAGGTTTCGGTGTAGATAACTACACCTTCTTCAGAACAGTTTATGGCGGGTCATGGCCCATCGAACATAGGCCGGTGTGAGGTGGGGCGTACACCATTGTTAAGTAGTGGTTTTGACTTTGTACATATGTAATGTTTGTGTTTTCCTTTCTTTTTCTTTTATAAATGTATAGCTATGGCGTTCTTTTAATCATTGACAATGGTCTTCTTAGGCACTTGTGCGTTTTATTGTTGTTCTGAAGAAGGTGTAGTGATCTACATCGAAACCTGGGTTAACACTTAACACTAGGTGCTTTTTTTCGCAATCGAGGCGGGTTTTTAGTTTTTTAATAAACTATTGTGATTGATGTTTCTTATGCTTTTTAATTTAAATTTGTTACTTTTGTCCGTGTTTGTTAATTTATCAGGCACAGCTCCGCGTTTATTAACTGCATAGAGTGTATTTTCGCCGTCTTTAGTATGGATATGAAACGTGATTGCTGTGTTCAGATAAGAGCTGAGATGGTGACCGTTCACTCAAGTCTCCAGGTGGATTGGCTTCCATCACACAGTTTGAGGCTGCTACTAATGACCATCACTGAGGGAGGCCAAACGTAGAGATCTGAGGGACTTCCAGCACATCTCACATGTCCCCCTATTAGTCCACTGCTGTGGCCACCCCAGGTACTGCCTGCACTGAGGTTGATCCCTTCCCTGTGGCCGAGTCGGAGGTCGTTCCAAGGTGTGCCAGGCAGCGAAAGACTTTCTGAAGGGCCGTCAAAGGGCTTTCTGAGTTCGTTTGACGATCAGGTTTCAAGCACTGTCTGTGGCTGACAAAGTCTCTGAGCCAGATACGGTTACTCACTCCAGAGGAAGCCTCTCGCACCACAAGATCTGGGCATTCACAAAGGGTAGGATGACTGTTAGTTGGGAGCTCCAACGTTGGGCTTGTAATGGAGCCGCTTATGAATATGGCTGCCAAGGAGGGGAAGGAATCCAGTGTTCGCTGTGTATGCACACTGCGAGGAGTCCTAGATGTGGAAAGGGTACTTCCAGATGCCATGAAGAGGAGAGGGTGCAGCCAACTGTGGATTGTGGTAATGACGCTACCAATGATGTGTGTCGCTTTGGATCAGAAGAGATTCTCTCTGGTTTCAGTGGCTGGCTGAAGTGGTAAAGACTGCAAGTCTTGTTTATGAGAAGAAGGCAGAGCTCATCATCTGTAGCATCGTCGACAGAGCCGACTGTGGTCCCTTGCTACAGAGCCGAGTGGAGGGTCTTGATCAGAGATTCAGACATTTCTGCGTCCGTGTGGGCTACAGGTTCCTCGAATTGCGCCATCGGGCGATAGTTTTCCGAGTTCCATTTAAGGGGAGCCGGAGGTGCCTATGCTGCCCATGTTAAAATCACTAAGTTTGAGGAACATTTATGAATAAACTACCAAATAGAAAAATTTGAATTTTTTTTTACATATTGAGTGGTTTAGTATTGCAGTTATGACAGAGGGATTTTGGAGTATCTTTTCTAGTTTCCTTCCAATTATTTTTTTTATTAATGACCCAAATTTTTTTTACAAATAATTGCTTTATAATTAAACTGAAATGAAACTACTGAACATATTGCCAAATGGCTGTGTTACAATGTAAGTTTGACCATTAGGAGTGCTGTATAAAAATTTCATCTCTCTAGTTTGAGTGGACTTTGAGAAAATGTTCCTTATATTCGAAAAATTATAATTTATGGGAAATGGCTATCAAAGTTTCTCAATACGTTCCTGCACTATAGGATGGATTATCAGGGTCTTCTTCTTCATCCTCCAAAAGCTTCCTCTTCTGTCTTCTTTTCTGGCCTGTTGTTCCATCATACTTCATATGCCTTTCTCTTCTTTCTGCTCCTCTTATCCTTTCTCTGTCAATATTTCTTAGTGCTCTTACAGTGTTCACCCCAGCTGTAAATCCTAATGCCTTCGGAACTTCACACTGTTCCCTTGGTTGTAGGTTGCTATTGCATCATAAATGCCAAAGTGCAGTGTTTTTATGCTTACAAACACCCTTTTAGGAATCACTTTCCAAATCAAATTGTTTAAGCTCTCATTAGGATTCTGCGTATTTCTGTGTATACATTTTTGTAACAATTCTGGCTGTGCTAAGTCATGAAAAATTGGTTTTATTGCATTTATCACAGCTCCTGGCAAACCATGTTTGTGATCATAGTCCTTTTTTGCATTATATTTGTACCAGGAATCTTTTGGGCACAGGCTGTGTTGAGGGTATTCATTGGAAGAGGCAGTATGAAGGAACAATGCCCACACTGCTTTTCGCATGTCACTAACATTACTAGTATTTTGCCTTATAGCAAACCCATAGTATCTCTGTAGACGTTCAATCACCTCATCAGTAAGCCTGCCTCTCCCTCCTATTGTCTTTCCATCACTGAGGTTACTTGAACCCAAAGTTTGTTTGAGCCTTCGAAGCCGTGCACCCATACGCTTCTGCACATGCCCAATGCATTCCAACTTTTCAACTACAAATTCATTTCCATATGGTTTCAGTTCCTCTATAGTCTTGAAACCTTTGGAGTCATCATCCCCAAGGTAGTATTTGTACCTAACGTTGTATCTGAGAACTGAACATTCAAAAATTTGTTTCACTCCATCCACTTCCATTGCTCCACTTGCTCCACTAAAATTTGCCTCACAGGTTCCACTGTGCTCTCCTTTGATTTTATTTTTGCACCTACAATGTTTTGATAATATTGCAACATCTATCACTTTTGCACTATCACCACAAGTAGCAGTTACAACCCCATTCAGGGATTTATGACCCCTCTTTTGCCAGGAACCATCTAATGCCACTACCAAATCCCTAGAACCACTGTTCATTTCTACAGATTCCTCCACTGCTTCCTTCATGGTTTTCAAAGCCACATCTTCAACAGAGGATCCTACCAGTTCACAGTAGTACCCAAATTTGCTTGGAGGCGATGGCAAGTTCATAATACCACAAAACAGTTTACCAGCAGCAGACCCTTTTCCAATGGATCGAAGACCATACACAAGTCGAACATTCACATCAAACACTATAGATCGTCCATTTTCACCAAAGAGACTGGCATGTGAATTGTAGAAAGTCACTTGATACTTGCAACATGCACAGATTATCTTCATCTCACAAGCTAAACCAAAGTTCTTTGTTATCTCTAGTCCCACTCCTACACTTGAACACATTTTGCACAGTACACTTTCTTTCAGCACAGAAGATAATAATCCAATATTCAGTACTTCGTTAATATCATCACTGTCACTAACATATTCACGAAATCTGTCACTTCCACCAGTCAGCTTCTTGCTAGAAGATGTCACAGGGCTATGGCCGGCCATGTGTTGCTTAGCAGAAGAACGCACTGTTTCAGTAATTGTAGTATCGCAACTTGGTATTAGTGTTAATTTTCTTTTCCCTACGTTCTTCCTCTTCTTATATACACGGTTACTAAAACGTGGCATCGTAACCAGAACAACACTTTACACAAGAAGTATAATACTACCAACAACAGGCGCAACACTGAGCTAATTCGAAACGGTAAACAGCAAAGAGACGATGTTCCGCGCTCTTAGCGCTTCATTTGTCACAGAAAACAATGTAGCCAACCCTTGCACACTCGCTGTATGCGTAACATAAGGCGCTGTATGCGTAACAGGCCGAGAAAATCCCAAGCAGTTCGCCAGGAAGTCACGAGAGGGTGTTAGATGCATTCAGCGGCCGCCCATTTCCTCTGCAGGCGTGGGGGAAAATGGTAATAACTCCACTTCTAGGGCGAGTAGAACAATAATTCAAAGTTTACATTAAAGAGGAATGTTCCAATTAATTTTCGGTAGCAAAAAAAAAATCGTAATTTTTTGGATTTGACCACCTCCGGCTCCCCTTAATAGATCAGTACACACAGGAAGCGGCTACACGGGTAGTGGGGTGGGGGGGCAGGGTGGAGGGGACTGAGCGTTTTTTTTAGGTTAGAGGGTCACCGCAAACTACAGAAAGGTCGTCCGTGTAAAATGGTGTGGGGCAAACACAGGAAGGTAGAGCTGGCAACGATCGGTACTATAGTTGTAAATTATCGTAGTTGTGTTGGAAAGAACCAGAGCTAAGTACTGAAGCTCGAATAGTTATACGTAAACAAAAGCTAGCTAAAGTCGGAAATAAGTTTAGAAGAAATGTTTACAAAGGACCTAACTATGTTCAGAAAGTATAGATTAAATGCGTTTGGCGGTGGACTGTTTATTGCTGTCAGAAGTAGCTTACCTTGTAGGGAAACTGTAGTAGATAGTTTCTGTGAGTAAGTATAGATAGAGGTTATACTTGACAACTGGAGTAAATTAATAATTGGTTCCTTTTACCGATCCCCGACTCAGACGATTCAGTTGCCGAACAGTTGAAAGAAAACTTAAGTCTTGTTGGTGGTGACTTCAATCTACCTCTATATGTTGTCACAAATACATGTTCAAAGCCGGCAGTAGCCATAAAAAGTCATCCGAAATTTTACTGAGTGCTTTGTCAGAAAATTATTTTGAATAGCTAGGTCAGGAGTTCACTCGAAGAGTAAACAGTTGCTGAAACATACTTGAAGTCTTTGCAATAAATAATCCTGAGCATCATGACGGATGTAGCGATTAGTGACCACAACATTGTTCTAGCTAGACAAAATACCGTAATATCAAAACACACCGAAAATAAACGGGAAATGTATCTATTTAAAAATGCAGGTAAAAATTCCCTTGTCAGTCTTCGCTCCTCCCGATCTGACTATATAAGCCTAGTCTAGATGTAGTTTGAATTCAGAGAAATTGTATCAACGGCAGTTGAGAGATATATACTACACAAATTAATAAGATATGGTACTGATCCACCATGTCATACAAAACGAGTCAGAACACTGTTTCAGAAGCAACGAAAAAAGCATGCCAAATTAAAAAGAACGTAACATCCCCAAGATTGTCGAAATTATACAGAAGCTCGAAATTTAGTGAGAGCATCAGTGCTAGATGCTTTTAATAATTTCCATAACGAAACTCGAAATCTGTCAGAAAACCCTAAGAGATTCTGGTCATATGTAAAGTACACCAATGGCAAGACGCAATCAATACCTTTACTGCGTGATAACAATAACGATCACTGATGACAGTGTCTCTAAAGCGGGGTTACTATACACAGTTTTCCGAAACTCAAAAATGGTTGGCTCTGAGCACAATGGGACTTAACATCTGTGGTCATCAGTCCCCTAGAACTTAGAACTACTTAAACTTAACTAACCTAAGGACATCACACACATCCATGCCCGAGGCAGGATTCGAAACTGCGACCGTAGCAGTCGCGCGGTTCCGGACTGAGCGCCTAGAACCGCTAGACCACCGCGACCGGCTTTTCCGAAACTCCTTTGCCAGAGAAGACGAAGTAAATATTGCAGAATTTTAATGTAGAACAACTGACAACATGAGTATCTTAGAAGTAGCAAAGCAGCTTAAATCACTTAATAAAAGCTGTGCCTCCAGTCTACGTTGTATACCAGGTTCCTTTTCATAGAGCAGCTCCATACTTAACAATCATATACAACCACCCGTACGCCACACCAATACCCAGAAAAGGAAGTAGGAGTAAACCGCCGAATTACAGACCCATATCACTAACGTCGATTTGAAGTACGATTTTGGAATATACACTGGTTTCGAATATTACGAAGTACCTCGAAGAAAATTATTTATTGATAAATAGCACGGATTCTGAAAATTTTGTCCTTGTGAAACACAACTAGGTCGTTCTGTTCACGAAGTAATGAGTGCTATCGGCAGGGGATGTGAAACTGATTCCATATTTTTAGATTTCCAGAAGGCTTTTGACACTGTTTCTCACAAGCGACTTCTAATCAAATTGCATGCCTATTGAGTATCGCCTCAGTTGTGTGACGGGATTCGTGAGTTCCCGTCAGAAAGGTCACAGTTAGTAATAGACGGAAACTCATCGAGTGAAACACGTGTAATATCTGGCGTTCCCCAAGGAAGTGTTACAGGCCCTCTGTTGCTCCTGATCTACATAAACGATTTGGGAGACAATCTGAGGAGCCCTCTTAGATTGTTTGCAGGCGACGCTCTCATTCACCATCTTGTAAAGTCACCCACAGCTCGTGGTCCTGCGGTAGCGTTCTCGCTTCCCGTGCACGGGGTCCTGGGTTCGATTCCCGGCGGGGATAGGAAATTTTCCCTGCCTGAGAGGACTGGGTGTTGTGTTGTCTTCATCATCATTCATCCCCATTACGGTCGGAGGAAGCCAATGCCAAACCACCTCTGCTAGGATATTTCGGCGGTGCGGAACTCCCGCATCGTCCCCTACGCTCCTCGGAGTATGGGACTTCATCATCAAAGTCATCAAATGGTCAAAACCAATTGCAAAATGATTTAGACAAGACACCTCTATGGCGTGGAAAGTGGCAGTTGACTCTAAATAATGAAAAGTGTGAAGTTATCCACATCAGTACTAAAAGAAATCCGCTAATTTTCGGTTACACGATAAATCACACAAATCCATTGTCTGTAAATTCAGCTAGATACCTATGGACAACAATTATGAATAAATTAAAATAGGAACTATCACGCAGATAATATTGTGGGGAAAGCAAAGGTTTTATTTTGCAGAACATTTAGAAAATGCAACACTTTTCCATCCCCCTTCTGGAGTACTTGTGTGCGGTGTTGGATCCTCATCAGATGGCACTGGCGGTGACTTCAAAGGAGTGCGTCTCGTTTTGCATGATCGCGAAATAGGGGCGAGACAGCCACGGACATGATATTTGAATTGGCGTGGCAGTCATTAAAACAAAGGCATTTTTCATTGCGGCATGATCTTCTAGTGAAATTCAATCATCAGCTTTCCCCTCGGAATGCGAAAAATTTTGTTGGTGCCATCGGCACAGGGAGAAGTTATCATCATAATAAAATAAGAGAAATTAGACCTCGCTTAGAAGGATTTAGGTGTCCGTGTTTCCCGCGCGTCGTTCGAGAGTGGAACGGTAGAGAAATAGCTTGAGGGTGGTTCGATAACCTCTCTGCCAGGAACTTAACTGTTAATTTCAGAGCAATAATGCAGACGTAGGTGTATAATAAGTGGAGGCTTTTGAAACGTGCAGTCTACATTGAGATGACAGAAGTCACGGGATAGCGGTTTGCACATGTGCAGATGATGGTAGTATGGCATACACAAGGTATAAAAGGGCAGTCTTTAGCGGAGTTGTCATCTGCGCTCATGTGATTCACGTGAAAAGATTTCCGGCGTCATTATGACCGCACGACGGGAATTAAAAGACTTTGAATGCGAAACTGGATCTAGACGCATGGGTCATCCAGTTAAGGAAATCGTTAGGAAATTCAATATTCCGAGATCCACATTAACAAGAGTGCATCAGGAATACCTAATTTCAGGCATTACCTCTTACCACGGACAAAGCAATTCACTTAACGACCGAGAGCAGCGGCGTTTGCGTAGAGTTGTCAGTGCTAACAGACAAACAAAACTGCGTGAACTAACCGCAGAAATCAATGTGGGACGTACGACGAACTTATCCGTTAGGGTAGTGCGGCATAATTAGGCGTTAATGGGCTATGGCAGCAGATGACTGACGCATTTTGATAACAGCTATAGTACATCGCCTCCAACATCCCTCCTGGGCTCGTGACCATGTCGGTTGGACCCTAGACGACTGGAAACTCGTGGGCTGGTCAGATGAGGCGTGATTTGAGTTCGTAAGAGCTGATAGTAGGGTCCGAATGTGGCGCAATTCCCACGAAGCCATGGACTCAGGTTGTCACAAGGCACTGTGCAAGTTGGTGATGGCCTGTGTTTACATGGAATGGACTGGATCCTTTGGTCCAACTAAAACGATCATTGACTGGAAATGGGTATGTTCGGTTACTTGGAGGCTATTTGCGGCCCTTGATGCAATTCGTGTTCACAAACAACGATGAAACTTTTACAGATGACAACGTGCCGTAGCGCTTCACTTCGCAATTGGTTTGTAGAGCATAACGGTCAATTCGAGCGAATGATATGGCCACTCAGACCTCCCACCATGAATCCCATCAAACATTTATGGGACATACGAGGGGAGTTTGAAAAGTCTGTGCAAAAATAAAAACCACTTACGTGTTTGGGATAAACCTTTTTTATTTTTCGACATAGTCTCCTTTTAGACTTATACACTTCGTCCAACGCTGTTCTAATTTGTTGATCCATTCCGAATAATAGGAATTGTACAAGTCTGCAAAATAGCTATTAGTCGCTGCAATAACCTCCTTGTCTGAATAAAATCTTTGTCCCGCCAGCCATTTCTTTAAATTGGGGCACAAAAAGTAGTCTGAGGGAGCCAAGTCTGGAGCACAGGGGGGATGTAAAACGAGTTGGAATCCTATTTCCATTAGTTTTGCAGTCCAATCGCCTGCGTTTTTCTTGCAGCTCGGTTTTCAGGCGGTCCAATACCGATGAATAATATGCACCTGTAATAGTTTTACCCTTTTCCAGATAGTCAATGAGGATTTTCCCTTGCGAATCCCAAAAGACGGTCGCCATAACCTTTCCGGCCGAAGGACTTGTCTCCGCCTTTTTTGGTGCAGGTTCTCCCTTGGTAACTCATTGTTTAGATTGTTGTTTGGTCTCAGGAGTATATTAATGTATCCATATTTCATCCACAGTGACGAAATGACACTTAACGTCCTGCGGATTCTTCCTGAACAGCTGCAAACCATCCTTGCAACACTTCACACGATTCCGTTTTCGGTCAAGCGTGAGTAATCAGGAACCCATCTTGCAGGTAGCTTTCGAATGTTCAAATGTTTATGCAAAATATTATGTACCTGTTCATTCGAGATGCCCACAGCACTAGCAATCTCACACACCTTAACTCTTCTGTCATCCACCACCATATCATGGATTTTATCAATGATTTCTGGAGCCATAACCTCTGCAGGGCGTCCAGAACGTTCGGCATCACTTGTGCCCAAATGGCCACTCCGAAAATTTTGAAACCACTTACAAATTGTCTAATCGATGGTGCAGAGTCACCGTAATGATTATCAAACTTCTCTTTAGTCTCCTGAGGCGTTTTGAGTTTCATAAAGTAATGTTATTCACCACATGACATTCTTTTTCATCCATTGTTTGACAATCACTCGACTTCCTTGATTCACATGAATTCCAAACACAAAGAAATAGACCAATATGGCTGAAACTTAATGTGCGTTCTTTCCAAAGATGCTACTAACTAAACATGACCTCGATACACGACTGTGGTGCCATCTCTCGGAATTTGCACGGACTTTCAAACGCCCCTCATAATCGAGAGGTCAGTTCGTGCACAGAATCCTTCACCGGCAACACTTTCGCTGTTATGGATAGCTGTAGAGGCAACATGGCTTAGTACAGGGTGGCGCACGATAAGTCACCCGACTGAATTTTGATCCTACGAGTATACTATTAGGGCAATAGCTTTCAAATTGTACTTTCAACTTCTTGCAGTTCGTGGAAGATGTCGTTGCGAGTTCATCGCTTCCGTTGTGAGTCTGCCATTTTAGTTTGGACGGTTGACCGTCGCACAAAAGACGAAGATTGTGTTACTGTTCGTGGCGACGAACAGCATTACATTGACACAGAGAAGGTTTCGTGCTCATTTTGACACAATGTGGGCTCCCATCCCACAGGCAATACGCAGATTCCATCAAAAGTTTGAAGGTACTGGATCTGTTTTTGAATGTCAGCTGTCACATACACGTACCGCACGTCCGGCGCAAAACATTGAAGCAGTTCGAGAGGCTCTGACTCGCAGTCCGAGTAAATCAACAAGAAGAGCCAGTGCCGAGTTGGGAATTTCACGACGATCTGTACAAATAATTATTCAATCCGACCTTCGCTTGTATCCATACAAGATGACTGTGGCGCATAAGCTTACTACGAGAGATAAGGAGCTGAGACTGCAGTTTGGAAGGTGGGCAATCGAGCAAGATTACGAGGCAGTGCTACACAACACATGATTTTCTGACGAAGCTTATTTTTACGTGAACGGTGTTGTGAACAAACAGAACGTTCGATTCTGGGCACGTGAACCTCCATGAATAATCCACACGGAAGACACCAACGGGGAGAAAGTGTGCGT
This sequence comes from Schistocerca piceifrons, assembly GCF_021461385.2. Classification (NCBI taxonomy): domain Eukaryota; kingdom Metazoa; phylum Arthropoda; class Insecta; order Orthoptera; family Acrididae; genus Schistocerca; species Schistocerca piceifrons. Next base: position 335,377,690 of record NC_060145.1, read on the forward strand.
GTCGGACGCGATGTCAAGCCACGGAATCGTCGGTCCGTTATTCTTCGATGCTGCAATAACTGGTGAACGCTATTTACAAATGCTGCGAAACCAGTTCTTTCCTCAACTCATGGCCTCATGTCTTCCATTGCAGGCACAATGGTTCATACAGGATGGAGCACGCCCCAATACTGCCAACATTGTGCTTGATTTCCTACACGAAAGACTTGGCCTTTAGGGTATTGCCAAACAGATTTCCAGAACGTTATGCGGGAGGAGGAATGTGGCCATCTACAGCCCGGACATTAATCCATGCAACTTCTTCCTTTGGAGGTTCTTTAAAGAGAAGGTGTTCCAGAGAACACCCGAAAATGCAGTGCAACTTAGGGTTGTCATTGTGGAGTTATGCCGCGCCATTCCAGAAGATTTGTGTCTGAGAGTCGTCACAGATGCACGTGTGCGACCTGAAGAAGTTGTAAACCAAAACGGCAGTCATATAGAACATGCGATTCATTAGGTTGTGTTTCCAAGCTGTGTTCATTACTTCTACATCAGTAAATTACAAATCTTGTCGCAGGCCGCTGGTGCTACGGCCGCAGGTTCGAATCCTACCTCGGGCATGGATGTGTGTGATGTCCTTAGATTAGTTAGGTTTAAGTAGTTCTAAGTCAAGGGGACTGATGACCTCAGATGTTAAGGCCCAAAAGTGCTTAGAGCCATTTTGAACAAATCTTGTCAACAACAAATGTGTTATTCATGAAACAAATCAGGCGAGTTTTCGTGCGCCACCCTGTATGTCTTCAAGGGACTTCCGACTTGTTGATCCCAACCCACGTCGAGTTGCTGCACTATGCCTGGTAAAAGAGGGTCCGACGCAATATTGGGAGGTATCCTATTATAAGCTCCCGTCTCCTTGGAGATTATATGGGTTAATTAATGATCATTATGTTACATTCCTCTTGAATTATTTGACCGTGTATATCGAAACTTCGCTCATTGTTAAATGCAATGGTGTGGTACTAACTGATGGAGACGCATTAAGAACTGGTAAAATTTAATTTATTTCCTATATCACACTGCACAAACATGAACACACTATTATTCAAACTGTGTGCCACTACTATTAAACACAGAGATAAATCCTTCGCTACGCAACCGCCTTTGGCTCACGTAGCCTACACCTTCCACAGCCTCTCAACAACTGCCTCTGCTTCCGACTCTCTGCGCCACTGGGCATTGTCGCCCTCCAAAGAACAACCGCTTACAGATACTACACACCAGTACCCTCAAACTATGACTCCGTGTATATCCCTACAAGGGACGAAGCTGTACACTTTCATATCGTATTAATAATTTTCGCGTGCACTGCGCGTAATTCTGCACTGCTTAAACAAATTTTCAGGATCTACTATATTTATCTTTGTGCTATAAAATACTTTCTTTAATGTGCCCGTACACTGCTAACTGCTTAAATTATGTTTTACATATTATTTGAAATGTGTTAATATTTCAGTTTGTTATTATTGTGTTAATTAAAGATTACTATTATTACTTCAGTGAAATTGTCTATATGTGGCGTAATATTGCTGCAGTTGATAAAACAGTAAAGACAATCCAGAAAATCTATATGAATTCTAAGCCACATACGATCGATATGTTACGAACACAGCAAAACACAACCAATTGCACCTTGGTAATTATTTGCGAAAATAAATATGTATTTAGCTGTCACTTTTCTTTGTAACGTGCTAGATCAATTACAATATTCACTTTCTGTAATAAATATCGGCCTTCTTGAGACGTAGTACAGACCAGGGCCTAATTCCACACAATAACTTAAGACGGCTATCAAATTCGTCATTACATTGCCTGGTCCAGGACTCCAGCTTTGCTAGAAGAAAAGTAATTAAACAATCTGCTCTGATAGCAATGCGTCTGTAAAACAAAAACGTAAATTTTAAATGTGCCGCGCTCCAGCAATACGGTTTTCTCTCCGTTACAGACAATGCTATAATTCTGAAAACAGGGATTATTTCACATAGGGTTAACACTTCTACAAAGAAAACTCCGCTCACACTTTAACTTATTACTTATTTGATATCCGCTCAGTAAATTACATTACAATACAGATCTGGATAAGCAGTATACGTAATGACGCTTCAGAAGACAATCACAGAGAGAGAGGGACCGAGAGAGAAGATCGCGAATGACCACTTATCAGTGCAATGATATTGTTTGTTTCTCAAATACACCATTATTGTCTTTGGTTCTTAAACTACTATCTTTGTAACTGTTCGCATAAAATACTGTCTTTAAGCATTTCATAGCCACACGAGTTTTTCTCATAGTTTTTCTACGTCTCACTTCACTTGCAAAAAATACTATTACTGCATAATGATATAAGGACGCTATATTTCCTGTCTTCGAATATCTTACGGATCGCGTTAATGGGTAGAATCTGGTATATTAAGCGGAATATTTTCAGGGTACTGGTACTGAAGTCATACCAGTTAACTACAGAGATGAAATTTAAAAAGGAGGAGGAGGCTTTCAGCTTCGGGGGTGATTTAATCTCACGCCTCCCAAATGCGGGTCCAGTCCCTTCACCATCGTATTATCCAGAATAATGCCGTTAGTCCACATGAGATACAGACATATTAGCAGAAGCACTGAAAATTACCGAAGAGTCAAACCGGTGTGGACAATAAACAAAGTTTGTGTGAATATTGACTGATAATCTTTATAGGACTACTCTATTATTTCCAAACGCATAATTTCAATAGCGTTGTGATTTGGGACATTGTAACGTCCAGTAGATTGATCTGCCCAACTTCAAAAGCATATGCGGGTGGTCACTTAATTACGGATCCTATATCAACGTAATCGCCTGTTTTCGTGGCCTCGCCTCGCTCGAAGCAAACACGTCAGTGATCTGGCCGCTAAATGAACGAAATCCTACAAGGCTGCAAAACGGATTGTTATCAGGAGGGAACGTAAAGAGAGTCCATTTGTGTGCAGCTAGACCCATATTTCTGTTACCATGCATAAGGACGGTTTAGGTTATTGTGGGAACTGTTGCTCACATAGGCCTTGTGGCGATCGTTTCACCTTTCGTATAAAACCTGGACAGGTGTTTCGTAGCGGACGGCCTCGCAGAGGACGTAGTTGGAGGCCAACATAGGAAAGCTCTCGCTACTATCGAGACACTGCCGTGGACGTTGCTGGAGGATCTTGTGGTATTCAGTCCTAAAGATAAAAGCCAGTGTGTGAAGGTGCTCACGTTGATGCCGTGTTCCAGAAGGCCTTCGATACAGTTCCGCCCGTTACTTCGCAAATCGAGTATCTGAACAGATATACGTGCAGTCTGAAGAGCAACCTGTGAGCAGACTTTAGAATGTCGTTCTTAGCGGAATGACATCGTCAGAAGTCAAGAATATTTTTTGAGCATTTTGGTATAAGAGACTTGTGCTCTCCGATGGCACGTTGCAGAGTAATGGCATTTCTCATATGCATGCCTGAAAAAACACATTGTTCACGACGCAGAGCTGTGCGAAATAGTTCAGTATTAATTTTGTGACCGTGAATTACTTAACATCAGCTGTGATAGGTATAGATCTACCAGCAAATAATGAAATATGAAAATTTGCGACAGAGAAGTACTGGAACCCGTGTTTCCCGCGTGTTGCAAGTGGTCGCCTTAACGAGTTCGGCTATCCGTGCACGCCCTCCAGACCACCCCAAACCTCCATGTGTCACACTGTCTACAACTTTACATCGTAGTCCCCTAAATTCATCGTCAACAGTGTCTCTCCTTTCATACATCCACGCAAGTACACCAGACTCTTTGCAAATCCAGCCACCCTTTGCACATATGAGTGAAATGTTATCGGAAGTGTCGAATAATTGAGTGTGTCTTAAATTTAGTGTAAACACGTAGGGATTACACTTTATTAAATCCAAAGATACATTCATTTTCACAGAAAACTCAGTCGTTGAGAGTGTACATATATAGCAATATCATTCACTATGACACATGTCTCAAATTTCTAGCTGTCGCAATGATGATACGCGACGGCCGTATGCTTTAACACACAACGGCTTTACATCGGCACTGTATCTTCCTGATTGTTGTATAATGTACTCCAGGAAGCTATCTGCAACTTCAGCACAAGCAGAGTGACATATCTTCACGTTCTGGCCGGCCGGAGTGGCCAAGCGGTTCTAGGCGCTACAGTCTGGGACCGCGTGACCGCTACGGTCGCAGGTTCGAATCCTGCCTCGGGCATGGATGTGTGTGATGTCCTTAGGTTAGTTAGGTTTAAGTAGCTCTAAGTTATAGGGGACTGATGACCTCAGAAGTTAAGTCCCATAGTGCTCAGAGCCATTTGAACCATTTTTTCACGTTCTGAAACTTTCTGGCAGATTAAAACTGTGTGCCCGACCGAGACTCGAACTCGGGGCCTTTGGCTTTCGCGGGGAAATGCTCTACCATCTGAGCTACCGAAGCACGACTCACGCCAGGTACTCACAGCTTTACTTCTGCCAGTATCTCGTCTATCTGCAAGGTTCGCAGGAGAGCTTCTGTAAAGTTTGGAAGGTAGGAGACGAGATACTGGCAGAAGTAAAGCTGTGAGTACCGGGCATGAGTCGTGCTTCGGTAGCCCAGATGGTAGAGCACTTGCCCACGAAAGGCAAAGGTCCCGAGTTCGAGTCTCGGTCGGGCACACAGTTTTATTCTGCCAGAAAGTTTCATATCAGCGCACACTCCGCTGCAGAGTGAAAATCTCATTCTTTTCACGTTCTGTTCTTCAAATGGTTTAAATGGCTCTGAGCACAATGGGACTTCTGAGGTCATCAGTCCCCTAGAACTTAGAACTACTTAAACCTAACTAACCTAAGGACATCACACACACCCATGCTCGAGGCAGGATTCGAACCTACGACCGTAGTGGTCGCGCGGTTCCAGACTGTAGCGCCTAGAACCGCGCGGCCACTCCGGTCGCCCACGTTCTGTTCTCTTATGTCGTTTTATTCATCATAACTTTCCTCTACACTTTTTGGTTATCTCTGCGTCTGTTGAATTTTAATCGTAAATAATTGCTTGTACAACATGGAACTCAGCAGCAATGGCCTTCTGCGAAGAAACCCAGTTCAACTTCTCCCTAATTTCGAGTTTCTGGTTGAAGTCTACCATAACGTGTTATCTTTTAGAAGCCATGATACTGAACCATAAAGAAAGCCACCATTTCAAACATGTGTAGCATTCAGAATGGTATTTTCACTCCGCTGCAGAGTGAAAATATCATTCTGGAAACATCCCCCAGGCTGTGGCTAAGCCATGTCTCCGCAATATCCTTTCTTTCAGGAGTGCTAGTTCTGCAAAATTCGCAGGAGAGCTTCTGTAAGGTTTGGAAGGTTGGAGACGAGGTACTGGCAGAAGTGAAGCTGTGAGGACGGGGCGTGAGTCGTGCTTGGGTAGCTCAGATGGTAGGGCACTTGCCCGCGTAAAGCAAAGGTCCGGAGTTCGAGTCTCGGTCCGGCACACAGTTTTAATCTGCTAGGAAGTTTCATGTGTAGCATTGTTTACCATGATAATTAACTAATAAAATCATTGCACACTAGAATTCATTACTATATACGTCATTTCCGATGGTGCATGTGGGCCGGATTACTGTGAAGCCGAACTACTGGGGACCGGCTAGTGAGAGTTCAGTGACCAACGAGGGCACACGACGATAACAACACTGATCTCGATTCCTCGTTGTATCATTCTCCATGTTGCGGGAATCCAAGTAATGTTGCGAGCATTAGGTGATGAATTTAGTGAACTACGATATAAGGATGTAGACAGCGAGACATCAGTAACTAGTATTTCCGTTCAGTTTCGCGGGTGATTATGTCGTTTCATAACGTGGTATTGTAGTCGGCGCACGAGCGATGGGACACAGCATCTCCGAGGTAGCGATAAAGTAGGGATTTTCCTGCACGACCATTTCACGAGCGTACCGTGAACATCAGGAATCTGGTAAAACATTAGATCTCCGACGTTTTTCCAACGCGTGCTCTTTACCTAATGAAGCGACGCTAATGTAAATTTGGTGAACATGCACTTCCCAGCAGTCGAAAATCCACACTGGCTTCGTCAGGTGCAACATGAACGGCTGTGGAGCGTAAACGCATGGTGCGGCATCATAGGACCTTACTTAATCTCAGGCGCACTAAATGTATATTTGTACACATGATGAACATTCTGCCAGTTCTTCTAGAAGAGGTATCACTGGATGTTCGACGGTGTATGTGGTTGCAACACGACGGTTGTCCAGCTCACTCGTCCCGTCTTCCAACGCAAATACCGAATGAGAACTTTCCTGGACGTTGGATGGAACTAAATTCTGCCAAATAGCCTGCGATGTCCCAAGATTTGAAACCTCTTGATTTCTTTCTTTAGGGAGCACTCAAAGATGGAGTGTATGTCGAAGCCTCAACCACGCGAGATGATGTGTCTCGTCGAATCACCAGTGCATGCTCTACAGTATCATCTACTGTAATTACAACTGTTCATCGTTCTTTCGAACGGCGTTAGCGAATGTGCATTTCAGTCCATGGTCAACAATTTGAACACATGCTTAAATAAAGGATGGAGTTTTTTTTTGGAAGATAAAATTTTTGTTGTGTTATTTGGGTGATTAGCAAATTATTGTTAGTAAATTGTTTATTTCATTTACATGTGGACGAAGTGCACTGCAATTTCAAATTAGCGACATATTTGTATTGCACATAGCTGGTAACACAGACATTATCCGCTTACGTTCAGCATGAAACGACGATCCGTTAAGAAGAATATTTATTTTGCGATGTACAGGTGGTCACCGAAGTATTTTTAATAAAATGTTTAGACTAAGGAATGTATCCCACATGATGTAATTGAGAGCAGCGTAGATAGAGACAATTGTCCGACAGCATATACGTATTTTACCTCTAAGAAGCAAACAGTCATGTACAGGAAAAAGAGAGGTCAAATCTTCCTTCTAACTTTTAGATATTTAATACAGTAGTTGCTTTTTGCAGTGTATAAGGACGAACAACTGATTTCTCTGTTTCAGCACACGTAAATCTGGGAGACGCAGAAATATAAAATGGATTCCCTAAGCCCTTCGTGATACGTTAGTTTCTAGCCTATGTCCTATTTCCATATACAACATTCGTATGTGGACCAGTATTAAAAATTATGATTCAATATGCAAAGACCAACAATGTCATTATGTTGTAGTTACACACTTACCAGTTTCGGACAACCGTATGATATACACTGAAGATCCAAAGAAACTGGTACACCTGCCTGATATCATGTAGGACCCCCACGAGCACGCAGAAGTGCCTCAACACGACGTGCTATGGACTCGACTAATTTCTGAAGTAGGGCTGAAGGGAATTGACACCATGAATCCTGCAGGGCTGTCAATAAATCTATAAGATTACGAAGGGATGGAAATCTCTTCTGAACAGCATGTTGCAAGGCATTCCAGATATGCTCAATAATGTTCATGTCTGGTGAGTTTGGTGGCCAGCGGAAGTGTTTAAACTCAGAAGAGTGTTCCTGGAGCCACTCTGTAGCAATTTTGGACGTGCGGGGTGTCGCATTCTCCTGCTGGAAATGCCCAAGTTCGTCGGAACGCACAATGGACATGATGGATGCAGGTGATCAGACAGGAAGCTTACGTACGTGTAACCTTTCAGAGTTTTTCTGGATGGATCAGGGGTCCCATATCACTCCAACTGCACATGTCCCACACCATTGCAGGGCCTCCACCAGCTTCAACAGTCCCCTGCTGACATGCAGGCTCCATGGACTCATGAGATTGTCTCCATACCCGTACACGTCCATCCGCTCGATACAATTTGAAACACCGACCAGGCAACATGTTTCCAATCACCAACAGTCAATGTCTGTGTTGACGGGCCCAGACGAGGTGTAAAGCTTTGTGTCGTGCAGTCATCAAGGGACCACGAGAGGGTCTCTTGCTCAGAAAGCCCGTATCGATGATGTTTCGTTGAATAGTTCGCACTCTGACACTCGTTGATTGTCCAGCACTGAAATCTGCAGCAATCTGCGGAAGGGTTGCACTTCTGTCTTTTTCCGGCCGCAGCAATGTCGAAGATTGGATGTTTTGCCGGGTTCCCGATATTCACGGCACACTCGTGAAATGTTTGTACGGGAAAATCCCCATTTCATTGCTACCTCGGAGATGCTGTGTCCCATCGCTCGTGCGCCGACTATAATACCGCATTCAAACTCACTTAAATCTTGATAATTTGCTATTGTAGCAGCAGTAACCGATCTAACAACTGCTCCAGACACTTGTCTTATATAGGCGTTGCCGACCACAGCGCCGTATTCTGCCTGTTTACATACCTCTCTATTTGAATATTCATGCCTATACCAGTTTCTTTGGCGCTTCAGTGTAATATACACTACTGGCCATTAAAATTGAAGATAATAAACTGCTATTCATTGGACAAACATATTATACTAGAACTGACATGTGATTACATTTTCAAGCAATTTGGATGCATAGATCCTGTGAAATCAGTACCCAGAACAACCACCTCTGGCCGTAAAACGGCCTTGATACGCCTGGGCATTGAGTCAAACATAGCTTGGATGGCGTGTACAGGTACAGCTGCCCATGCAGTTTCAACACGATACCACACTTCATCAAGAGTAGTGACTGGCGTATTGTGACGAGCCAGTTGCTCGGCCACCATTGACCAGACGGTTTCAATTGGTGAGAGATCTGGAGAATGTGCTGGACAGGGCAGCAATCGAACTTTTCTGTATCCAGAAAGGCCCGTACAGGACCTGTAACATGCAGCCCTGCATTATCCTGCTGAAATGTAGAGTTTCGCAGAGATCGAATGAAAGGTAGAGCCACGGGTCGTAACACATCTGAAATGTAGCGTCCACTGTTCAAAGTGCCGTCAATGCGAACAAGAGGTGACCGAGACGTGTAACTAATGGCACCTCATACCATCACGCCGGGTGATACGCCAGTATGGCGATGACGAATACACGCTTCCAATGTGCGTTCATCGCGATGTCGCCAAACACGGATGCGACCATCATGACGCTGTAAACAGAACCTGGATTCATCCGAAAAAATGACGTTTGGCATTCGTGCACCCAGGTTCGTCGTTGAGTACACCATAGCAGGCGCTCCTGTCAGTGCAGCCATGGTCTCCGAGCTGATAGTCCATGCTGTTGCTAACGTCGTCGAACTGTTCGTGCAGATGGTTGTTGTCTTGCAAACATCCACATCTGTTGACTTAGGGATCGAGACGTGGCTGCACGATCCGTTACAACCATGTGGATAAGATGCCTGTCATCTCGGCTGCTAGTGATACGAGGCCGTTGGGATCCAGCACGGCGTTCCGTATTACCCTCCTGAACCCACCGATTTCATATTCTGCTAACAGTCACTGGATCTCGACCAACGCGAGCAGCAATGTCGCGATACGATAAACCGCAATCGCGATAGGCTACAATCCGACATTTATCAAAGTCGGAAACGTGATGTTACCCATTTCTCCTCGTTACACGATGCATGACAACAACGTTTCACCAGGCAACGCCGATCAACTGCTGTTTGTGTATGAGAAATCTGTTGGAAACTTTCCTCATGTCTGCACGTTGTAGGTGTCGCCACCGGCGCCAAACTTGTGTGAATGCTCTGAAAAGCTAATCATTTGCGTATCACAGCATCTTCTTCCTGTCGGTTAAATTTTGCGTCTGTAGTACATCATCTTCGTGGTGTAGCAATTTTAATGGCCAGTAGTGTATCATTGAGAAAAGATCGGTAAAATACAATACATATATGATTCCAAAATAATGGAAGACGAAAAACAAAGTACTTTGGCTAAAATGGGTTACGGGAGGGAGACAGTCTTTCTCGTTCACTGTTCAACATATATTTAGATGGAACAACGAAGTAGTTAAATCGAAGGATTAGAAGTGGGACTGTAATATAATTAAGGGTTAAATGATGGGAATTATAAGATTCTCTGACGGAAATAGTATTTCCTGTGGAATTGAGGAAGAATTACAGGATCTTTAGAATTGATAAACGCCCTATTGGCTATAGAATATGGATTGAGATTTAGTTATTTAGTTGTTTCTCAATCCATAGACCATTTACTATGTGATATCAGACATGTCCTCTTAACCAAACAAGGGAAGGATTTTATTTAAATCAGCTAATTGAAGACTATAATAATATTGTATTATCAACAAAATACTTTAATACCTCGTTTGTATCACATCACTGGCAACTGGCCACACAAACACATCCTAAACTGAACTGCACAGAAGTGCACACACAAGCGCGGGCGTGCACGCACACACACACACACACACACACACACACACAACGTTCACTTGGCAACCAGACACTAATAATACTAGAATACCAATCTACTGAATTCTTCGTATTGTTTCTTCGATCCTCATGAAAAAGATAAGGCAGTGCCTCACTACAATTAATGAGATGTTGAGCTCAAGAAAATGGTGTAAGGTTAGAATTATCCATAACAGGTCCTGAGCATAGGAATTTACAGGAAGAATAATAAACTAGGGCAGTTTACCGTAGAATGACAGTTTTTGTAATTAAATAATGTTAATCTTTATCATTCGCTACTCTGTGTGATCTAAATAATTTTTACTTTGCAGTATGAGGTGTTTAAGGAACACGTTTTAACGAACTTTTTAAATATTTGGATTTTGTTGTCTCTTTCATCTCCTTGGACAATTTATTGCACAATTTTATTCTCTTGATGAAATGTTGTTTTGTGTTTTCTGTTTGTTTACTCTTGGTGAATGTAAGTTTCGTCTGACTACTTTTCAATGACCATGAATTGTGCTGTTTATGAGTTGACTGCTGGTGTTTCTCTTGATTCGTATAACAGATTGGTTTATGTACTAACATGCTGAAGTTTGAATTACCAGATTTTTGAAGAGATAGTTACAGGGAGCTTGGTCACTATTTTTAGTTTTTATTCAAATGGCCTTTTTTTGTACTTTGAAGATAGCGTCAGTGTTCTGTGTATGGGACCACCCCACAAAATTATCTATGAGCTATAGCTGGAGTGCATATAGCAGTAGTATGTAACTATATGGCTTGTCTGTTACACATAGATGACACAGCTCTGATGGCATTTTCTTTGCTAGTGTATTTGAGTGCTCAATCCACTTCAGGTGACAGTCAATATTGATTCCTAAAAATTTTGTGCTTGCTGTACAATCTATGACATTTTCAGCCACAACTAATTTTACTGACTCGCAATTTTTTTCTTTATATTCTGTGCGAGATTATTACCTGATAACCAATTACAAAACAGGCTTCAGGGTTTCGTTTGCTTTCTCTGCAAGGCGTTCTGGTGTTCTATGTACCGTTACAATGTTTCTGTCATCATAAAAAGAATTTATCCCCATGTCTGACATTTTCTGGAAAGTCAATGATGCATATCGACAGCAATATTGGTCCCAAGATGCTGCCCTGAGAAGCTCCTATGATAGGGTACTTTGGAGTAAACCAACGAAAGATGGGACTTATGAAGAGCAACAGAAATAAGATTAGAGATAAACTCAACTTGAAAATTCGGGAACACATAGTAGACGAAATACGAGTACATTGAATTAGATAGCTAAAAGAAAATTCGAACTGTGTAACTGGAAGACATTGTCACTCTTGTTGTTTTGGCCAGCAAGACAGGAAAACTGTGGAGTATAATTTCTGGCTTTCATTTTATGAACCAGTGTTTCTTGCTAAATCCCAAAATTGGTGACATAATCTAAGAAGGTTCAGTAATAAGACAACGTTCACGGTGATTTATTTGTCGCATAATTGCTCTTGGCGGTCTGTTTGACGTTTTTTTAAATGAAATGTGCCGGCACCGTCTCTTAGCTCGTAGTGGGGAGCAAGGAAGGTGTCTCCACGTCTGCATTTTACTTACATGCTACACAGAAGAAAGCAAAATGCCGGCGCTCCCCGGAAACGTTGCCCAATGGGACAACGGTCAAACCTTCCACCACCGGAAACCAATGCAATCAAAAGCCAAAAACAAAAACAGGTCCTCTTCAGGGCCAACCCTGACGATCGTCAGCCTGAACGTCGAGGGAATCACCAAGAATAAGGAGGATGTAATATCGCAACTATGCCGATCAGAAAAGTGGGACGTACTGTGCCTGCAGGAAACGTATAGAGATGAAACAGCAAACAGACCCAATATCAAAGGAATGCGCTTGGCAGTAGAAGCACCTCACAGAAAGTATGGGAGCGCAATATTTACCAGACCCGAGATGCTGCTCTCTTCCACGAGTAAGACAACCACCAACAACATTGAAGTGTTGGCGATAGAGAGTGGATCATTTACAATATGCTCCGTGTATAAACCCCCCGGCCAGAACTTACACACTTCAACGCCAGAAAGCTTCAACAACCAAAGGACACACTTCGTTGTGGGCGACTTTAACAGCCACAGTACCACCTGGGGCTACGATGAGACAGACGCCAATGGTCAGCTGCTAGAACAATGGGCTGAGGCAAATAACCTCTCACTTCTCTACGACCCCAAGCTCCCCTGCTCCTTCAACAGCAAAATTTGGAAGCGAGGTTACAATCCCGATATTTGCTTCGTCAGCCGGAACATCTACGACACCTGCTGCAAAAGAGTATATGATGCAATCCCAAAGACACAACATCGACCTATTGGAATCCAAGTCTTCTCAACAATCAAAACAACCAAAATACCTTTCCGTAGGAGATTCAACTTTAAAAAGGCTAGGTGGCCAGAATATTCCCAAGCGCTGGATGAGGAATTAGCCAGTCTGACCCCAACACCAAATAATTACCTTACCTTAGTTGAGACTCTGCGAAAGGTATCTAGACAATATATTCCTAGGGGTTGCAGACAACACTATATCCCAGGGCTCTCAAATGCCTCAAAGGACATCCTGGAGAAGTATCAAGTATTGTTCGCGGAAGACCTATTCAGCGACGAAACCATCACCTGTGGCACAGCTTTAATGTCAGCCCTCAGCGAGGCACGCGAGAAGAAGTGGATAGCAACCCTAGAAAGAATGGATATGTCCCACAGTAGCAAAATAGCCTGGAACCTGATTAAGAAACTGGATGGTGACCCAAGGCTAAGCAAGGCCCCGGCCAACGTAACTCCAAACCAGGTGGCCAACCAACTCCTTCTAAACGGCAAGTTCAACTCCAAACGTCAGAAAACTAAAATCACACGCCTACTGCCAACGGAAAACACCAACTTCCAGAAACCATTTAGCATGAGAGAGTTGAACAATGGCATAAATACCATGAAGAATGGGAAAGCCGCTGGATTTGATGATATTTGCGTGGAACAGATTAAAAACTTCGGCCTTGGCGCCAGGGACTGGATACTTGGACTTTTTAACGTGTGCCGTGAAACCTTTCAAATCCCGAAACTGTGGAGGAAGTCAAAAGTGGTGGCTCTCCTTAAACCTGGGAAGGACCCAGAGTCTCCGAAGAGCTATCGACCCATAACCCCTCTCTGCCATCTGTTTAAGCTCTATGAAAGATTGATCCTCAACAGAATAGAGAAGATCGTTGACTCGAAGCTAATTCCACACCAAGCAGGCTTTAGACCTGGAAAGTCCTGTACCAGTCAAATTCTAGCATTGACGGAACATATCGAGGATGGGTTTGAGAATAAACTGATCACCGGGCTGGCACTAGTCGACCTAAGTTCCGCCTATGATACAGTACATCACCGGACACTACTGCATAAAATCTACGAGACCCTCAAAGACTACCACCTAGTCAAGATAATCGAATCCCTGCTCCAAAATAGACAGTTCTTCGTAATGCTTGAGGGAAAAAAAAGTCGATGGCGGAATCAGAAAAATGGGCTCGCCCAAGGGAGCGTGTTGGCGCCAATCCTATTCAACATATATACAAATGACCAACCAACTCCAGACAAAACCAAAACTTTTGTATATGCAGACGACCTGGCAATAACAGTTCAAGGCAACAGGTTTGAAGCCATCGAGGAGAAACTAGAAACCGCCCTTTCTATAATGTCAACCTACTACAAAAAGAATTCTCTAAAACCCAACCCCTCCAAAACTCAAGTGAGTGCATTCCATCTGAACTCGAGGCAGGCAAAGTACAGGCTCAATGTTACCTGGGATGGGACATTACAAGAACACACAGATACTCCCACCTACCTTGGCGTCGTGCTGGACAGAACATTGACATACAAATATCATTGCGAAAAAACACGCAAAAAAGTAGAAGCACGAAATTCCCTAATAAGAAAGCTGTCCAACAGCAAATGGGGTGCCAAACCTACCGTGGTCAGAACTTCAGCCCAAGCTTTGTGCTTCTCAACTGCCGAATATGCCTGCCCGGTATGGTGCAGATCCGCCCACGCAAAAAAGGTAGATATTAGCCTGAATGAAACATGCTGGATAGTGACAGGCTGCATGAAACCTACCCCCATAGAAAATCTTTACAGGGCCGCAGGTTTCACAAACCCTGACTCACGTAGGAAAGCCCAAGAATATACCGAGAAGCTAAAACAAACCTTTGATGCTCGTCACTCAATATTTGGCCTAGAGTGTGGCCCCAGCAAACTCAAATCCAGACGCCGTTTCCTAAGTTGCGCCTTAGATGAGCCCCCCATCTACTATCCACTAAGAGAGGACCCACCAAGCGGCGTTTCTGGTGATTGGATAACCTGGAGAATGCTTAACCGCATCAGAACTGGGGTGGCTCCTGTGAAATCTAATCTGATCAAATGGGGTTTGTTGGACGAAAATGACGACAAATGCGACTGCGGCACTCGACAGGACATGGAACATCTCCTACAATGCCCAGCCTGCCCGCACAGATGCACCCTCGACGATCTATGGCTGGCTAAAGAAGAAGCATTGGACATTGCCCTATATTGGGCAAACAAATTGTAGTTTCCGGACACGAAAAAGTAAAGTAAAGTAAGCTCGTAGTATCTTCACGAGCCAGAATTACATGACCGAAGTAATCCTGCGGCTTGGTAGGCAGCTAAATGCGATCTCCCCCTCCGCCTTCCTCTGCTTCTTCCAGTGAAACTCTGCGGTTCCAGTAAAACTCTGCAGTTTGTCCTATGCAGATTTAAGAAATTTTAGAACTTTGTAAGTAGGTTTATTAAAAAACCAAGTATATTGAAAAACGTTCCTAATAGGCCATATTGACGAAAAATATTGTACACAATAAATAAATGAATCATTGTAATAAATAAATTCCATAATGTATAAATTTTTTGAGACTCCCTGCTAAACCCGCAGGACAAGACAGGTAGTCTAAATTGTGGAAAGGGGCCAAAATAAGCGGCTGTCCGTTACATTCGAACATACAACTTTATTTATTTGACCAAACCTTACAAGAGGCAAGAAAATTAAAAAAAATCCACAGCATTAAATTTTGGAACTTAATAACCGGTTGAATACGCCATACAACCTCATGCCTTAAGGGCAAGACCACTTTGGTTTAAAATCGGCTGGAAGCCAATCACTTATGACTCAAAACAAAATCAGAATTTTTAAGAGGCAAAAGGCCTTATCTTAAAACAGTTCCTTAATTAGGTCGAAGGCCCAAACAGTCTTCCACATTAAGAGCAAAACCACTTTAATTCAAAGTCGGCTGAAGGCCCATCACTTAAGACTCAACAAAATTAAATTTTAAAAAGGCCAAAGGCCTTACTTAAAACAGTTCTTTAAATTAGGCTGAAGGCCCAAACAATCTTACGCCTTAAGGGCAAAACAACCTTAATTTAAAAATCGGCTAGAAGCCATACAAATACAAACAACAAGAACAAATAAAAAAGGGCACTCAGATGTTCGAGGGTCGTCCTGGAATTCAAACACTAACGCTCGCTTAGGTGAGACAGGCAGTCGGCCCAACCATTCTCGATCTGACGACAACCCAACCGACAGACACTCAACAGACCCACCGACAAGATAACTTCCGCTCCACCTGACCAGCTCACAACAGGCAGTTCAATGGAACAATGTAGAAGGTATTGGCGCCAATAACCAATTATACATTGAGCTGTCAAATTACACGCAGTGCTGGACAGCGACAACACAATGAGGAAAATACACGGCCAGGGCAGGTAACCGGAATGTTAACGGCCACAAGGCAGAAGATTCCGCTGGTGCACTTCAATTCAAATAACCAAGTACAGTTAAACTCTACCGGAGGGTGGCTAAAATTTGCGAACTTTAAAACACACGTTGTTGCTCGCGGGAATGTCCCAACAGCCGACAACGAAATCCAAACGACACAATGTGAACAGTCCTGGTAGTTTAAGTCAAAACTCAACTTTCGTGTCCAGGATCGGTGAGCCACGGACCTCGCAGCAATGGGAACAGCGCCACACACTCCAAGCGCGCGCGAACGCTGCCAGCGGTCTCGGCCAAACCGTGCACCGCGGAGATTTCCTCGCTGCTCCACGCCAACCGCCCAACTGCCCGCACACAGCACAGCCGGAAACTATAAGCGCCAGGCCGAAGATAGTACAAGTGCGAATATCGAGACACACCGCTGCTGCTACTCGCGGAGAGAGAGGATAACAGCATAATCGTGATAACTGCGGGATACTAAACACAAAATAGCAATCAGGGTTTAACCTAACGCAAAACATGAACCAGCCACGGTTCATACACTGTTGCACATGTCCTTCCCAACACGCCTTATATACCCTCCACTGCTAGCGCTGCCACCTGACGTCTGTGAGTAGTTATTGCACATTGACGTCGAACGTAGGCGGTGGTCACATTAATGTGACTGGGCCGTGTATTTCTGATTAGCTGTCCAGATCTCTACTGTATACAAGGCTGTACTCTCTAACATCGACTTGAATATGATTCTTAGAGTCCTTTTTATCACATTTTTGCTATATAAGACTGAGATAAAAATACCAATAATCCTCGGGCCGTTACTAATACTTTTATTAATTTCAACATCTGATTTTCCCACTTAAAATTAGATCCCATGCTGAAGAAAAAGGGTTCAATCCAAGGCATAACATGAGCCAGCCACAGTTCACTTAAAAAAAAAAAAACTGGAACTAAAATAAAAACTCTGTCATATTGTTTAAAGAGCCGCTGTAGTGTGGTTTTAGTATGGCGTATAATAAATAACAGATTTCATATGCTCCGCATAAATTATTGATAGTATGTAAGGTATCGGCTAGATATACACTCTAAGAAGGAAAAATCCGACGCACCGTGAAGGAATGGGACGGGAATCGATAGATGTGATGCATATGTGCAAACAAACAGATGATTACAATTTCAGAGAAAAATTGAATGATCTATTCGAGAGAAAGAACTTCAGAAATTGAGCAGTCAATAACACGCTGGCCACCTCCGCCCCTTATGCAAGCAGTTATTCGGCTTGGCATTGATAGAGTTACTGGATGCCGTCCTGAGGGAGGTCATAGGGGTTCATTATGAAGCGGGACTCGCGACTGAAGACAATTCTACGCCAGCCAATCAGATTCCACGCCAAAGACGTGTCTGGAGAGATCCCAGACAGCGGTGGGAGACCAACCTGTATGTTGCCCGCCACACGGCCAGGTAATCAAAAGTGGTGGTCAGGTGGTGCCATTCCATTTCATACCAGGACCCCTTTGGTTATCATGCGAGACACCCTTACAGCACTGTGGTACGTCGACGATATTCTTACACCCTGTGTTTTTGCCCTTCACAGCAAGCCATCCAATTCTTACAATTCAGCAAGATGATGCCCGCCCACACTCGGCGAAAGTATCTAATGCTTTTTTCGGTGCTTGACAAATGCTACTTTGACCAGCACGGTCGGTACATTGTCAGGGGCCTCCAGCTACCTTGGGATTTTGACGATCTAACGCACCAATTGGTCACAATTTCGCACGATATCCCTCAGGAGGACGTACAACAAACCTACCAGTCAATGCCAAGTAACTGCTTGCTTAAGGGCCAGAGGTCGACCGACGCGTTGTAACAATACGAATCAAGATGGATGTAACGGAACTTGAATAGCGTATTTGCCTCTATTGGTTACGGTAGAGAGATCGACCTTTCGGTCCTGTCTGTATATTTATATATAATATTGCACGAATAAAGGCTGGGCGAGTGTAAAGCTATCGTTAAAAACGCACGCCGCGCGATTTGTTACGATTTGGTCGGTCATAATAATAATAACATACTTTTGAATACAATTAAAATATAACGGCGATACCAGTTTAGTGTTATTGGAAATAATATGTAGTAAATTAATAAGTAAGGTAGCCGATCCTATAAGAAGAGGTAAAATTGGGCATATTGAGGTTTTTGCTTTGTATCGACGAAGCCGATGATACGGCGTCATTTTTTCGTTTACTCTTAGAAACAAACAAGTAAAGAAGAGCTAATTGTGCGTTGTGAAAAAATATAGGGGCTAGTTTTAAATAATTTTTTAAAATTATATCGCGGAGAGCTGGCTCCAATTTATGAAAAGAAAAACGTTAACTTTTACGCGAACACTTAATAATAACGGACCGGAGAGAAAAGTGTGTAATTGTCTTGCCGGCCGCGGTGGCCGAGCGGTTCTAGGCGCTTCAGTCCGGAACCGCGCGACTGCTACGGTCGCAGGTTCGAATCCTGCCTCGGGCATGGATGTGTGTAATGTCCTTAGGTTAGTTAGGTTTAAGTAGTTCTAAGTTCTAAGGGACTGATGACCTCAGATGTTAAGTCCCATAGTGCTCAGAGCCATTTGCACCATTTTTGTAATTGTCCTACGCCTAACAAACATTCGTGGAGGGCAGTGGCTAAACTAGAAGAGTCAGTTACAAAATACTGTATCATTATCATTGACTGTTGGTGTCGAGCAACCATAACTGTTCATCAAAGGGTTTCGATGGAACTTGGGAGTTAAGGTTCAGACACTCGCATATACTCCACATCAGAGTGTGAATGAGTGGTGAATACGAAATAAAACTGTGAACAAAGTTACGTTAAATAAAACAGAAGAAACAAGACAGTTTGGTCGTATCTGTTATTATTCCATAAACTGTAACATTTCTTATCGTTGTATGAAGCCTTTATAGATGATCTTTATGACAATTGCCTTCGAAGGGATCTCGTTACGAGTTAAGTTTTGGGGACCTTGTCAAGAGGGGGTAGTTCGTAGATCCTAACTACTGCAGCTACTCTGGAATCAGGTGCTACCGTGACCGTTGTGTGTTGTCAGTGACATAAGGTTACCATATCTCATGCTCTAAGATCGACGCGCCTTTCCACTTGGTGTAACGGTGCCTCACGGCAACAACGATAACGCCGACGACGAAGGAAGATACTGTAGAGCGCTATTGACTCTCTCAATTTGTGAAGCCCTTCTTTTGAATAAATTATCAATTTTTCTAAAGTTGTAACAGTTTGTTTGTCTGTACATGTACCTATCGATATCCATCCCATTCGGACGATGCCTTCGTGGTGCGCTTTTTTGTGTTAGAGTGCAAAATAAAAAGGTGTAAGGAGGTGTCATCAAGAGTTAAGAAGGCGTCCATTTCAAGGAACTCTGTTCTTATTATACAGTATGTGGCAGAGTTCATAGCGTAAATTGACTTGCGTAGTACAACGATGTACTGCATGAATGCGCACCACCTCGTGCCGCATTCGTGAACTAATGAGCTGCCATATCGAGTGTGACACAGATATGGAGCGGTGGAGTGCACATCATCGTGCCCTTGTTGTTGAAAGTTATTTCAAGAATGACGACTCTGTTATTGCAACCCAGAGTCTATTTCGGCAACATTTCAACTTGGGATGGCATCGGAAAGTTCCAGATGGACGGACCATTGTGAGGTGGGTATGTGCATTTCGAACAACAGGTTCTGTTTGCAATAGCAAACCGGAAAGAAGTGAAAGAACTGTGCGGACGCCAGAAGCCGTGGAAAATGGTCGTGCTGCACTATTACGTAGCCCAAAAAAGATCTGCTCGTCGTCATGCGCAAACTGTACATATGTCGGATCGCTTATTCAGGAGAATATCGCACGAAGATCTCCATTTTCACCCATATAAGCTGCAAATTGTTCAGGGAATTAGGCCTCGAAATTGGGCTTCACGCGAAACATTGTGCTTAACCATGCGTGATATCCTTCGCCAAAATCCACAAATGTTGCACACCATCCTGATGTCAGATGAAGCTCATTTCGAGTTATGTGGTTCTGTGAATAAACAGAATATGCGTTAATGGATTGATGTAAGCCCGCATGAACTGCACATCAAGCCCTTGCACAGTTCTCGTGTCACAGTCTGGTGTGGAGTTGCTTGCTTTGGGATTATTGGACCTTACTTCTTTGAGGATGACAGCGGAGTGGCTGTAACTGTCACCAGTGAACGCTACTTAAAGATGCTGCAAGACTTCGTTCTTCCCCAAACCGGTATGGTTGATGTGGATGTGGAACAATTACGGTTTCAACAAGACGGGGCGACCTCGCATACAGCCAGGATTTGTATGGATTTCTTGCGACAGACATTTCCCGGTACAGTAATCTCCCGTTTTTGTGACATTTCCTGGCCGCCTCGCTCACCTGACCTCTCATGTGCATACTTTTTCCTTTGGGGCTACCTGAAGCAAGAAGTGTTCCGAACAAGTTGTGCCACCATTCCTAGGTTGAAGGATCAGACCTGATGTCGACAATGTACCAGAGAATACGTCACGCTGAGTTGTGGAAAGCTTCCAACGCCGCCTAGATGAATGTGTTGTGCAGAGAGGGCATCATTTGACAGGAGTCATATTCAAAAAGTAATCCACGCAATGGACAACGACTTACACATTTTTAGATGGCATACCTTTAACTATTAATTGATATAAGAGGTAATAAATAAATCACAGTTACTGTATGATGGTGTGTTTTTAATATCCTACTATGAACGCTGGCGCACCCTGTATTATTACATTGTATTTTCTTTGCCTTACTTTGAGCGATGTAAATTCATTATGTCGCTGATTTCAAGTCTAGCAACTGTGTCGTATTCTTTCGACAAGACACCTAAATTTAACAGTATACTTATATTTGACCTTTTATCATCTGGGAAAGCGGGATATTCACTATTACCGTACATTAATATTTACTGGACGCACTTTGTCCGTTTGTATAGTGATGACTCTCGATATCAAGGGACTCCAGCAGTGGGACGTGCGTTTCGTTTCTCAACGTTGAAATATTTCTAGCAATTTTGTCTACCTCTTTATTATTACTGCTTTTACCGCCGAAGCGGTGGCGATTCGAAAGCCACACAGATGTAATCGTCATGCGGGGCTCCAGAACCTGCTGACTGCCACGTGCGAAAAGCGTATAGTAATCTATTGAAGTGGGACAATAAAATGAATATTCAAATATTGGAAATTATGCTAAACAGACGAACAGGTATGAGAATCTCGTTGCAGTGGACTCCAGCTCATGTAGGATTGGTTTACAATGACAAGGTCGAGCAGTTAGCGAAGGCGGCCGGTGTTTCTGGCCCTGTAATAGACATCAGTTTACCATCCTCGAATTTCAAATTATGGAGCAGAAACTGGAAGAGGAAGAATAGGCATTGGGCTGGAGCCTTTCAGTCTTCCATAAAAGTCAGTAACACGGTGCGATCCGACTACGAATTAGAACCCTCTGGTTCCGAGAACTTCAGGAAAGCAGGTACAGCGTATAAAAATCATGACTCAACTCCTTGCTGCTTATATGGCACAGGCATCAAGGATAATCTTTTTTGCTACTGTCAGCAGAAAGAAGAAGGACATATCGATCACTTGCTGTTTTCCTCCAGCTTTTTAGAAGTACAATAAAAGCGCTTACTGCAAAACGTTGTGAAAGTAAAGGAGCCCCTTCCAACAAGTGATCCTGTCATACAGTATTACATGGTGAAGATCCTCAAACATACAAAGCTCTTCCTTGTTCTCTACGGGATTGTAACGTGCCTACAAGAAATTTGGCGTTCTATCTGTGGCTGCACAATCATTGTAATATATAGGTGTATACTTCGCGATTTCTGTTGAGTTTTCTCTTTTATATTCTATTGTGTGTATAGTTGGGTTGATATATCAAGATTCCTAAGCTGTAAGTATTGAACCTATGTGGAAAATGTAAAATAATTTAAAATCATTGTTCAAACTAATTATATAGTAATTTCTCTGTACTCATAAATTCGTAGTCGTAGCAAGCTGTTGGCAGTATGATTGAATAAACCGAAGACAAGGAGTACGCATTAGGAGTGATTTAAAATGGAATGACCATATAAAATTAATCGTCGGTAAAGCAGATGCCGGACTGAGATTCATTGGAAGAATCCTAACGAAATGCAGTCGGAAAACAAAGGAAGTAGGTTACAGTACGCTTGTTCACCCACTGCTTGAATACTGCACACTGGTGTGGGATTCGTACCAGATAGGGTTGATAGAAAAGATAGAGAAGATCCAACGGAGAGCAGCGCGCTTCGTTACAGGATCATTTAGTAATCGCGAAAGCGTTACGGAGATGATAGATAAACTCCAGTGGAAGACTCTACAGGAGAGACGCTCAGTAGCTCGGTACGGGCTTTTGTTGAAATTTCGAGAACAAACCTTCACCGAGGAGTCAAGCAGTATATTGCTCCCTCCTACGTATATCTCGCGAAGAGACCGTGAGGATAAAATCAGAGAGATTAGAGCCCACACAGAAGCATACCGACAATCTTTCTTTCCGCTAACAATACGAGACTGGGATAGAAGGGAGAACCGATAGAGGTACTCAAGGTACCCTCCGCCACACACCGTCAGGTGGCTTGCGGAGTATGGATGTAGATGTAGACAAATTAAAAAGAAAATCAAAAGAAGCCGGCGAGAAGGACTCGCTAACTGAGGGTTTAGTACGAACTTCATTATGTATATAGGTAGTTCACCCATGGTGGGAATCGAGAGTCTTGATGATTTTTGCCTTTTATCGATATCGATACTGGCAAAATATAGTTCCCAAGAACTCCAAGGCTGTATCAAAACCTCTTCAGTAGTTCCTGAGACTAGCTCAGACATACAAAACTGAGCAGGGAACTTCAGTTTATACACGTATAGAGAGAGAATTAAATACAATATTTTTATTTACTTATTAAAACATGACTGCAACTTACATTTTATATTCTCAGACAGTAATATTTTTCTGTTATGCTTTTGAAGAATGATAAACGCCATTTAAGTCTTTTAAGTGATATAATTACAGTTAACAATGTTCGTATTCTTTTACTTTAAGTGTACTGTGAAGTCTAGGAAAAAGGACACAGTAATTTGGATGCTTAGGGAAGTTGCGAACACCTACAGCATAACTGAGTAGCTGTTGCTTTTGCCTGATCTGTAGTGAAAGGACCAAAACCTCCATGACTAGTCTATACTCAGAGCTGGTTCGAAAGGCTCCTGCTGCAAGTCTGGCCCCACAGTGGTGTATCAGGTCCAGTGACTGCAATACTGAGGGCAATGCTGAACCATATACCAGACTTCCACAATAAAAACTGGACTGGATCAGGGCTTTGTAAAGTTACAGGAGTTACTGAGGCAGCAAAGTGTATTAAGGTGTAGCCAGCACCTTTGCTAAAGTTGTCGCGCATGGGGAAGCCACATCAGCTGGGCATCCAAGATCGGTCTCAAAAACCGATAAGTCTCCACCACACTGAGTAACTGCTCAGAGAGGAAGAGTTCTGGTCGTGGGCGAACAGTGTGATGATAGAAATAAATGCAGTGAGGCTTGGTGGCGGAAAACTGAAAGCCATGGGTGAGGGTCCTGGTTCACTAATAGGTGTCTGAGCATTTGATTGTGGATGCGATCTGGTCCTGGGGTTGTATCAAGGCAAGGGGCTAGGTCACTGAAGAATTCCCACTCACTAAATGGAGCATTATAGGGTTCGACATGAAAGATAAGTGTAATCACTCACTCCGTTGTTTAAGGACACGAAAGGTGAGTTAATAGTTCTATGACACAGAGGCTCAAGAAAAATGCAGAAAAAAATGTGCAGCCACTGCATCTGGGTCAGTGGAAACAGTACTATTCAAGGAAATACCACGTAAACATGCAACGGACTGGTATCCACAGAGGAGTCTCATCTACACCCAAACCTGTGAAGGAGGTATACGTGGTCCAGTGATTGAAACGTACTGTTCCCTGCATCGTTTTATTAAGGGGCGGACCTGGGCTCAGAGCTGTCTAAAGGGAATGAGGTGCTCAATTCATGGATGCTGCTTATGGCTTTGGAGAGACTACCTATGATCTCTAATGACCTCAGTGATTTCCGAGGTCCATCAAGGTACTATCTCTCGATGGGAGGATCCTGAAGAATAGGGAATCACTAAGTCAGCTGCAGATAGAGTGGCTGCTGTTGTATTCTGGACAGCTTTGTCAGTGCCTCATTTTAGAGGGGAGTTCAGAACAATAGTGGAGTCGAAAGCATCCCAGTCGACATTGTGTAGATCCCATCTAGATGTGCAGCCAGGGGAGTGACGCTGAGGGAGAGACAGGAAGATTGGGAAGCAGCTGCTGCCACTCTGTTCATCATAGACCCAACAGCGGATGGATGGGAGAAGACCAAGGACTACAAATATAAAGATCAATGGCCAATTCCATGTACCACACTGTAGTGTGTGGAGGCACCAGTACTCAAAAGACAAAGGTCGAGATCTGCCAGTAAGTTTTCAATGTTTCTACTGTGGCCTGTGATCGTTGTTCCACCCTGCGAAGGGTTAATGCCTTTGAAGCCATTAGGAAAGGTGGGTGGAGCTGGGAAACCAATGCAGACATTATGTTCTGAGGCACTCTACCATTGGGGGTGGGGGTGGGGAGATAAAAGTAGCAGATGGTACAATCCTGAAATGCCCTTACCTGAACAGCCACAGCCTTCAGAGTTGTATCAAGAGGCACAGGTTCACTATATACAAAGTTCAGAACATATGTGCAAACTCAGTCTTCCAACTTAATAATAATCGGCATAATTCTTAAAATATCCCCAGTAGCCACAAAGGGCAAGGGTCCACGTTGCTGGAAACTAAGTTTCCTGAAGGGCAATGCAGAAATCAAGGGAGGAGCTTAAGAGATGTCATAAATCAACCAGATAATGGATAAAACCACTACAGCTGCACTGGAGAATTGCACTGTCAGTGTACCATGAGGGCATGAAGGGACCAAAGAAGCAGGTTATATACTAGGGTCACCTGCTGCCACTGGTTGAGAGGGTATGATGACAAGACACATAGCTTCTGAGATACGGCATGTGGTGGAATCTGGAGCCTCAGGGGCCACTGGAATAGCTGCTATAGCCACAGAAGCAGAACATGTGGAATCCGGTGGTGTGGGGGCCATCGGAATTTCCTTTGACTTACAAGACTTCTTTTTGTTTTTCTTTGCTTATGGGGTTTGGATGACTGGGAGGGCTTCCCAGAATTAGTTTCAGGGACTGAAGAAGATCATGAAGATCTACAACCAGCAGCCTTGGGCTCCTTCAGCTATTGGCTGGTATCCAGTTACAGACTGACAGAAACATTGGAGAGGAGTGTCCCAAGAGACTCTTTCCTGACATTAGAATCGAGACAAGGGTAATTTGCCTCCAGTTAGGGTTTGGAGATCGGCGTCCCTGGTGGGTGGGCAGCCATTGTTCCCAAATTGGGTGTGAGGGAAGCAGCAGGAGGAGAGACCCCAACCATCAGAGGGGTAGGCATGATCAAATGTCTCTGAGGGCTTTCTGTGGGGTGCATAATGGAGGAGAGCACCGTTGACAGAGAGGGCGACGTAGTCATAGCTGTAGCGAATGAGATTTTCGTGCAGGATGTAGATGCTCATTTTTTTTTTTTTTTTTTTTTTTTTTGCCTCTTGGTCTGTCTCTCTGCCCAGAGTCTTATATTATTGCATTCTTTCACTCTCTGAAAGACAGTGCAGTCTGGTGAGTAGGGAGAATGGTGCTCTCCATGGCTGACACAGACAGGGGGAGGAGCCAAGGAATGTTTGAGCGCAATGGTCGTTCACAACTTCGACAGACTGGGCTGGCATCGCAATGTGAAGATGTGACAGAATTTCATATATTTGAAGCGCCACATGAGGGAGGGTGGCATATGGTTTCATGTCACATTGGAATACCACCATCTTGACCTTTTCAGACAGTGAATTGACCTCAAAGGCCAAGATGAAGGCCCCAGTAGAAAGTATATCGTTCTTTGGTCCCATAAGGCCACAACAGATAAAGTGTACACACTGTCACTTCAAGTTGGTGGATAGCTCACCATCAGACTGCAAGAGGTAGTCACAAAGGAAAATGATGCCTTGAACCACGTTTAGACTAGTATGTGGAGTGATAGTCACCAGAATGTTACCAAGTTTGTCACAAGCAGGCCTGTGACTGGGCAGAAAATGCTGTTTTAATCAAAACTAATCCACTCTTCATTCTTGAGACAGCTGCAACTACACCAAACATATCCTCTATAGTCTCTACAAAGAATAAAGGCTGTGTTGCTAAAAAAAGAAACCCCATCTGTCTATGTACAAACCGGTAGTGGGGGGAGTATTTCTCTGCTCGTCACTTAGCCTGACATTCTGACATTCCTCCCATTGCGTAGCTAGGGAAGGAAACATTTTGGGGTCGTATCTCTCTGCATTGAATGAGATCTTTCCTTCTGAAAAGGCTGCTGGTGCCATGTGACCACTGGTGGGAGAAAGCTTCATCCACTTCATATGCAAGTCATCTACCATGGTGACACCCACTTCAAAGGGGATGTCTCTCAATGGGCACCACCCAACCTCAGCAATGGCTACATGGAAAATAATCTGTTGCTTGGAGTCACCATACTGCAGTCATCATGGGCAAATATTCGTTGGCATACAAGGGCAGGTATCAGCTCATGCATCAACAGTGCCATCCCAGCGTATTCAGGTGGCTACTATTGAATAGGTTCTTGAGGACCCCCCCCCCCACCCACCCCCACCATAATGGGATGGTTACTGTGCTGGGTTTTGGACGTACTACTTTATTGGAAAGAAAAGCTGATAAGGTGGAGAGGCACAAAGCTAGAACAGACACCACACTGAGAAAACTTCCCTGTATGAGCCGAATTTCTTAAAAATGTGGAAAAGTGGTGGCAGATCAAACCCAACAATGGCGACCATATATTTATTAATGAACTGTTGTAGAGAGCGCCAAAAGTGAAATGAAAAACCAGGCTGCTAAATCAAGTAACAGCTTGAAGCAGGGTCTACAATAGAAAGGCTACATGATGGAAAGGCAGAGGGGGAAACGAATAGTGAAAGTATAGGTTTGCAGCACAGAATGGGAAGTAATGCTGCAAAGGCTGGGGTCCCATGGTAGCGAAGCATGTATTCACGAAAGAGTTGTGAGTACCTGGGACGGGGGGGGGGGGGGGGGGGAGGAAGACGAAGTAGTGTGACCAGAAATGATAAAAGTATGCAGTGGACAGTGGAGAGACTGAGTTTAGGTGTCTGTGCAATGATGGTGGTGCAGATGTTACTTAAATCACTGTTCTGGGATGATTTCTTTGGTAAGGCAGTGGACGATTTTCTGCCCCTTGTATTTCTAAAGAGAGCTTGTGTTCCCCCTACTGAGTCCTAGCTTTCATTTGTGAAGGGGTTATCTAGCTTAACAAGCCCCCATGAGCCATGGATCTTGTCGAGGTGCAGTGGCTTGTGTGCATCAGTGATACAAAAAGGCATACCATAGCTGCAACCACATCAGAAGGATGTCTGTTTCCTGGAGGCAGGTAGCAGTCTTTTTAGTATTTGCAGGAGCAAAAGTTTGGATGAGTGACTGATCTGGCCTTGTAACGTTAGACAACATGGTCTTGCTATGATGGTACTGTGAGTGACTGAAAGCTACTGCCCAGCTAGCCCACGCGGTCTAACGCGCTGCTTCCCAAGTGGGAAGGCGTGCCGGTCCCCAGTACGAATCCGCCCGACGGATTAGTGTCGAGGTATAGTGTGCGGCCAGCCTGTGGATTTGCCTTGGCGAATGTGGGCTGCTTCCCCCTAATTCCGCCATCATTACACTATGTCGGCGATTGCTACACACACACCGTCTCCACGTATGCGTACACCATAATTACTCTACCACCCAAACATTTTGGGCACACTCGTCTGGTATGAGATGTTTCTGGGGGAGGGAGGCATCTACTCGGGGTCGAACTGCACAATAACCCCGGGTTCGGTGTGGGGCGGCGGTGAGGCGGGTGGACTGCTGTGGCCTGTTGTGGGGTTGTGAACCACTGAGGGCTGCAGTGGGATGAATCCTCTACATCGTTTCTTGGTCCCCAGTTCAATACACAATACACAAGGGGAAACTGCAGCTTTTTTTCCTCTGAGGCCAAGTAGCTTAACTGTATAGCTTAATAATGATATCCTCTTGGGTGAAATATTCCAGCAGTAAATTAGTCCCCCCATTCAGATCTCCTGATGGTGACTACACAGAAGGAGGTTGTGAGGAAAAACGAGATTGGTATTCTATGGGTCAGTGTGTGGGATGATAGGTCTCTTAATTAAAAAGGAAAATTGATAGGTAAAGTTAAATGTAGTGGGAATTAGTAAATTGCAGTATCAGGAGGAACAGAAGTTCTGGTTCGATCAGTACATGGTTCTTAAAACAAAATCAAATAGGCGTAATGCAGGAGTAGACCTAATAACGAAAAAGAAAATAGGAATGTGAGTGAGCTACTATGAACTAGTGGCCAGATATTAAATTGTAAAGCATTTCCAGCCGCAGATGAGGATTCTTGCTGCAATTTACTGGTTATGAACTGTGTATTAAAAATGGAGAAATTGCAAAAAATGTATGAAAGTATAGAGATGCGACCTGGCAAAATTGAAGGAACGAGAGGGATTGATTAGATGAACAGATCTAATAACAGGTAAGAAGGCATTGGGAAAACTAGAGAAAAAGAAATTATGGTACATCTTGATTAAAAGAAGGGAATGGTTGATAGGGTCACATTCTGAAGCATCAAGGAATGGTCTGTTCAGTAAAGCGAGGAAGTGTGGGGGTGAAAACTGTTTCTTGCTGAAGACTACAACACCAACAACAACAACATCTAGCTTAAAGTTCTCATCTGAGACGCGGATAGCCATTATCATTTTGTTTACCAGCAATAAATTTATTTTGCTACAAATAATTGATTGGATAAAGCTGAGTAGAATTAAGATACCTACCACGCCTAATGTGATGGGCTGCACAAGCAGGTCAGACCAAACCTGACTGAACGTTATTACATAGGAGGCTGATTGCTGGTAGAACACGAATTGCCATTATATCACCAGGCAATTACTTCATCGCCAGGCACAACCGAGGAACCAGGATTGAAACATCACCAACTCAGCGAGAAGACAGACCCATTGCACCATTTACTTCATATGCGAGCCATGGAGTTATTGCGTGGTATGTGGTAGAAGATAGGGCTGTAGCAAAACAAGGATGTGGCCCATATAAATACTCGTCATTTTTGGTCAAAGGTATAGCAGTTGGCGAGTCACCAGTTCTACAAGGACACCTACATCCGCGAGTTTACGTGTTTACATGGATCAAACAGTCACTCTCTCCAGATTCTGCCACTTCTAGCTGCGGCCCTGCTGCTGGTGCTAATTCCGATGCTGTGGACTTAGCATCCTCCAACCAGTGGGTCCCCTGAGGGCCTGCTTCATCGCTTTCTTTGGAATGCAGTGTATTTCAGGATGTAATCTAAGTGACTTCCGCTGGGTCTGATGTAGAGAACCTAATGGCCAGGTACAGAACGAGAAGCACGTTTACAGAAATGAACATATCAATTCTCTTTTCCTGAAGTATAATTACAGGCGATAAGAAATCGTTCAAATTATCTCTGTCTTTGAAGTGGGTGAGATATATAAGCCCAGTAGACTGGGTATCACTGAAAACTGAATCACAGTTATTATAGTCAAAGTTCTGGACCACGAAGAACTGTCTCTAATTCCGCAAATACTGGGTCGTTGATTGCGCCCTCCTGGAGCAATGGCACTGCCGCCTGTAAGTGAGATGTGTTATTGGAAATACAGTAGCGGTATTCGCATTGCAGCCCCTGCAATTTTTGTCATATGTCACCTGTTGTGCAGCTCTCTTACGCTGGAGGGATATGAGTCCTGACATAGTACGAGGGTTGACTGAAAATGCCTCCACCTTCGTAACTCTTCAACAGTTGGCAGCATTGGTATGCGGCAGGTACTGGCTTGTTCCGTAGCCTCTTCTCAGCAGCTCCAGTTGGCGGGAAGTCTTAGCATTAAACGGCTTTGTTGTTACAGTTTGAAGTATGGAACCCTGCGCAGACGGTCGGTCAATGCGATTTAAGCAACGTGCAGTCATTGAATTCTTGACAGCAGAAGGTGTCACCCCAAAGGGGATTCATCAGAGAATGAAAGCAGTGATGGTGTTGATGTGAGTACTGTGCGTCTTCATTCTTGTAACGCGAGAAGAGTACCTGGCAAATTTAAAGTCTGTGCACTTTCATTTCAGGAGTCAGCATCCGGGGTGCCCATCGTGCACAGATCTTCCGATAGGCACGCAAGCAATAATGTGACACACACGTTCTTGTGAAATGCCGATTGTGCTTGCAATTTCTCTCTCAGTGGTACGACGATTGTCCTGAATCAACCTGTCAACATTTTGCTAGTGAAACTCGGTGGTTGCTGTCACAGGATGTCCAACTCTTTGTTTGTCACGCAGTTCAAATGTTCCCGCCTCAACATCTAAACTTTCTCGACCAACGTCGCACAATACTCACATCAACACAATCAGCATAAACTGATTTCATCCTCTGAGGAATCTGCTTTACGGTGACACCTTCTCCTGTCAAGAATTCAGTGACTGCACGTTGCTTAAATCGCGTTGACCGACCGTCTGCGCAGGGTCCCATACTTTATACACTGTAACAACACAACCGTTCAATGCTTAGGCTTCCCGCCAACTGGAGCTGTTCAGAAGAGGCTACGGAACAAGGCAGTATCTGCCGCATACCAATGCTGCCAACTGTTGAAGAGTCACGAAGGTGGAGGCATTACTTTACAGTCAACCCTCGTAATAATACCATTGAGTAATTCGAGTACAACATTCCATGTAACATGTGTTCAACTTTTATTGGTTATGGAGATACAGCTGTTGCAGAGATAAGTTTTCCTTTTTTTATCTTGGTACTCCAGTTTCTGTGTGTTTCTTTATCGATTGTCGTTTTCGTTTGGAAGTTCAAATTGCGAAGTTGTGCTTGAGTTTGCATAAATGAATTTCTCGACTGTGATTGTGATTTGTTGGCCACTTTTGTAGTATCCTTTCAGAATGCTGCGTGTATTTACAAAAGCTGAGATAGCTGACATGGTATTTGTGAACAGGTTTTTCATTGGAAACTCTCTTGCTGCTTGTAGAGTATACTGTAGATGATTCCATAACTAGAGTTTTAGATTCTTGATGTTACGTGCAATTTATGCCCCAACTGTTATATAACCTAAGTTTTTATAATGTAATATGCAGATCCCAAGAGTCAGTACGGTCAATTATTTAACTGCCTGGAAACTGCAGTCAGTATTCATTAATGCCAATGCTTCCACTGCTTATTACTTCTTCCTTTCCTCTTAATACAGTGAAGGAGACCTGGTATTTCCGCTGCATTGGGGGCTTGCTTTAGCTGGCTCGCGACAAGGAAGTTAACGAAGGAGGACTGAAGTGTCGTAAAACTGAAAGTCATCCCTGAGCAGATATAGAACAGCGAAATGGCAGTCTCCCATGTCTGCACAGTAGGAACATGGGAGAGGCCAAAGTGTGTTCCATAAAAGCACATTATGCAAGAAGCTAGATAAAATCTGAGGGCCAAGTGAAAACACAGAGCTTCAGATCAAGGGACCAACCACTGGATGCT
The DNA here is from genome assembly GCF_021461385.2 of Schistocerca piceifrons. Classification (NCBI taxonomy): domain Eukaryota; kingdom Metazoa; phylum Arthropoda; class Insecta; order Orthoptera; family Acrididae; genus Schistocerca; species Schistocerca piceifrons. The sequence goes on from NC_060145.1 coordinate 335,409,628, forward strand.
GCTGCCCCACAAAGAAAGATTTGTTCAGATCATAGTAAGAGGTTCTGTGTTTGCCTCACAGTAATTATTTAAGAAGAAGAAAGGATTCATGCACATGTCTCTGTGTGCAAGGCTTCGGTTGACAGTGGCTGGAAATGTGTCTTTAATGGGAGAGCTTTTCTGCCTCCTTTCTCCATGATACTATTATTAGTTAACAGTGACAAATTCTGCAAGAGTAGAAAATTATTAAACTTGTTTATAAAATTATTCTTGGTCAGAACTCACAAGATCTGCTGCAATTGGCAGCCGAGATTCTGATGTTGGCTTAACCAGCTATGTTTCGTAAAGTCTGAAGCACTTGCTTTAGGGATACCGTCGTGAATGCACTTCAACTTAGGCAGTCGTAGAGAGAGATGTTTTGGACTTAGAGCAATGTACAGAAGCTGAGCTGCACTCAGAATTTCCAGCCACTGCTGCAACCGTCTTCCACACTCTCACTGTTTAAGAGTGGTAAGCGTGCGCTGTCCATGCGGCCACTGCACTGAGTCGAGGGGGGCGTGGAGCTGGTTAATTAGCATCAGGGTTTCATTGCGCTGGTTTAGCATACACAGCCAGTTGATTGCGCTCATCATGCACGTTTTGCAGTATTTGTGTTATCCTCAATATAGTTTCTTGCTATACTTTCATGTGGCCACGTACCCATGACAAGACTATAGCTCGATCTCTTGTCCACTTAGCCCGCTGCTGCGGCCGAGCGGCTCTAGGCGCTTCAGTCCGGAACCGCGCTGCTCTTACGGTCGCAGGTTCAAATTCTGCCTCGGGCATGGATGTGTGTGATGTCCTTAGGTTGGTTAGGTATAAGTAGTTCTAAGTTCTAGGGGACTGATGACCTCAGATGTTTAAGTCCCATAGTGCTTAGAGCCATTTGAACCACTTTTTTTCTTGTCCACTTATTAAATGTTTATAGGCTTATTTCAATGGATAAATCATTTTGTTTGATGTCTTACGGCAATAAACCAAATTATTATAGTGACGGCTAGTTTCCTTTTGTAGTCATATGAATCACTTCATTAATATATCCGTGTGAGATGTGGTACCCATACTTTCATCCTTAACTGGGCTACCCCTGGTAACTTTCATTTAATAAGACGTTCTCTTAAACTTGCATAATCTTATGGGGGGGGGGGCTTCCCTTCCCCGTACGTCGCCAAGGACTGGATCTGTAGCATTTTAGGGGTATGCTAATCTGCTAAACATAGAGCTCATAAAATGTTTTTAATCGTGTTTTCACTAAGCTGCGCAATCCTAGTGCAGTGATGCAATGACCAGCACTCATGTCTCACCTCAACGTGCTTGTGTGCACCGCATTCAACAACTTAGAGTAGAAGATGCAGGTATATAACTGGAATTTTGTTGTTGACTAATTGCAAACCTCCGAGTAATCCCATTAACGCTGTATAGTGATGAACTTCTTTCACTTGTGACGGCATCAGTAACACTCCTAATTCACATCGGTGGTCCGACGAAAGCCTGAATATCTGTGGACACACATTTTCTGGAACACTTCTCTGTGGATGTATGGTGTGTTTGACAGATAGTTCATTGGGCCTATTGTGTTACCACGCCCGGTTATCTTCTAGAGTTTCTTGAAAACGAGCTTCCAACATTACTGGAAGAGCTTTAGCTACAGGGATGGGTGTGTTCTTGCACCGTGACGGAGCTCCTGCACATTCTAGTCGACAGGTGGCACATCATCTAAAGATGGATCGGTAGAAAATATCATGTTTGTCGACCACCAAGGTTTCCTGATTTTACTCATTTAGATGTTTGCGTGTGGGGATGGTTTCAAGGTGAAGTATACACAAGAAAGATAAACATCAGAGGCGAACTGATTATTCGGGTTATGAGTGCTTCTGTCTTCATAAAAGAACTCCAAGACGCCGCAGAGAAATTACACATGGTGTCGTGGAGAGAAATGCAATGAAGTCGGAGGTGGAATTCACGAAAATCAACTCTGAAATTGATAATTTGAAGAGTTGAAATGTCAAACATTCTTAGCGCCTTTTTTTTCACAAAACACATTTTCAGTTGTGTTGCCTTCTCGGCACGTTGTTGCAAGTCTCTAAGCTTGTTACAAGCATCGAAGCAGGAAGAAAATGTTTCAAACATTGATTTCCTGGTTGTGCAAGATCCTTGCGTCAGGCAGGGCTTCTCTTTTTAATTCCAGGTGCCATGCGTCAAAGGTCTCCTCCATTTAGCCTGGGAGGGTTGTAAGACATAGCACACAAGCATTTGGTGAGCGGGCAACAGATTTTTTTTAACCGTGGCAGAGATTTTGGAATTGTAGAGAAATGAAGAAAGGTAAGCAAGGCCTTTGTTTCGGAGGATTTACACAAGATTTTATAATCACCGAAAGCTATGAGAACCTATTCCACATACAAGGTGACAATTATTGAACTATATGAAATAAAATCTTCATAACTTCAGAACGGTTTGCATTAGGACGTTCAAACTGCACGGTTGCTCGCGGGCCATGATGGGAATTAATATGGAAAATAAATAATGTTTTCAGCCTTCAGTTGCAAGGTAATTTTTACTCGTTTACCTAGGTTTCGATTCCAGTAATGGAATCTTCTTCAGAACAAAAATTTTTTGTTCTGAAGAAGATTCCATTACTGGAATCGAAACCTAGGTAAACGAGTAAAAATTACCTTGCGACTGAAGGCTGAAAAAATTGTTTATTTTCTATACATATACGGTTGCTGACGCGCTGCATGATGTTAAAGATTTGGGAATTAATATGCGCTGTATGATTTGGTTTAGCAACGAAGCCCACGTTCATTTGGATGTGTTTGTCAATAAGCAAGACTGGCGCGTTTGGGGGACTGAGAATCCGCATTTCGCGATCGAGAAGTCTCTTCACCTTCAACGGGTGATTGTGTGGCGTGCAATGTCCAGTCACGGAATCATCGGTGCGACATTCCTTGATGGCACCGTGACTACCGAAGGGTCTGTGAAGGTTTCGGAAGATTATTTCATTCCCATTGTCCAAAGTGATGCTGATTCCGACAAGATGTGGTTCACGTAAGACGGAGCTCGCCCCCATCGAAGCAGGATAGTGTTCGATGTCCTGGAGGAGCACGTTGGGGATCGCATTCTGGCTCTGGTGTGCCCAGAGGCCTCTGCCATGGGCCTCGATTGGCCGCCATATTCTCCGTATCTGAACATAACCGACTCCTTTTTGTGGGGCTATATTGAAGACAAGGTGTACAGCAATAATCCCAAAACCATTGCTGAACTGAAAACAGCCATTCAGGAGGTCATCGATGTTCCGATAATTCAGCAGGTAATGCAGAATTTCGCTATTCGTCTGTGTCACATCATCGCCAATGATGGCAGGCATATCGAACATGTCATAACCTAAACACGAATATCTATAGTGGCGTTTACATATTAAATGAAGTTTGTGCACGCCGAAGTTTGTAACTAATTTACATTTTTTCATACAGTTCAATAATTGTCACCTGTAATAACAATGAATACAACTGACATCTTTGTTTTAAAGATGCTGTTGAAACTCTGTTTTCTGTGTACGTGTGTAAAATCTCTAATGCAGTATGGGGAAAGTGTCTCATACTCATCCATTTCAAATAACTATTAAAATAGCATTATAATAATTAATAATTATATATATTAACATTATTTTGCACGTGAATGGCTCATACCGCTGTTTTTTGGACGAGCAATTTCTATACAAGGTGCAGTCAAATGGAAACGAGACAGATCGAAAAAAAAGTATGTAAACTGTTCGTTATTTCAAACGTAATCGCCATAACTGCTGATACATTTATCCCATTGCGAGACAAGACGGTCAGTTCCTTCATGGACAAATGTTTGCAGTTGTCTACAGAATCACGATTGTATACAGGCGTGTACCTCTTCGTCCGAGGCAAATCGACAGTCACAATTGTCTTTGTTCAGGGTTCCAGCAAAACTTCTGAAGCGTAATGGAAACATGTGGGCCCGCCAACAAAAATGGTTCAAATGGCACTATGGGACTTAACATCTGAGGCCATCAGTCTCCTAGAACTTAGAACTACTTAAAGCTAACTAACCTTAGAACATCACACACATCCATGCCCGAGGCAGGATTCGAACCTGCGACCGTAGCAACAGTGCCTTTCTTTCCAACTTTCTCAAAATGTCAGTCTCTAACACTTTCAGTTCATTAATACGCACTGTCCATTCACATGATGACCGCCTGTCAAAACCTGAATGCCTGAATAACCATCTTCTGCAGCGCAGATCACAGGAAGAAAGTCAGTCAGGTTCTGGAAGGCACCGACAGGGATGTGGAACGATGCCAACTCTGGTGCCATGACCACGTAAGCTAGATTTCTCAGTCGTGAATCCATGGAGTGAACAGCCCGATCAAGGTGGTCCCACAGATTTTCGATTGGGTTTAAATCCGCGGAGTTCGGTGGCCAGGGGAGTATGGTAAACTCATTCCGGTGCTCTTCGCAACCTGGACGTACACTGCTAACGTAACTGTTAGCGAAGTCATTCGCGTCGGTCGGCTGCTGCCATAAACCATTAACGCCAAATTTCGCCGCACTGTCCTATCGGATACGTTCGTCATACGTCCCACATTGATTTCTGCGGTTATTTCACGCCGTGTTGCTTGTCTGTTAACATTGAGAAAGCTACAAAAATGCCGCTGCTCTCGGTCGTTAAGTGAAGACCTTAGGCCACTGCGATGTCCGTAGCGAGAGATAACGCCTGAAATGTGGTATTCTCGGCACCCTTGAGACACTTTGGATCTCGGAATATTGAGTTCTCACACGATTTCCAAAATGTAATGTCTCATGCGTCTAAATCAAACTACCATTCCGCGTTCAAAGTCTGTTAATAGCCGTCGAGTGGCCATACATTCTTCTCATGAATCGGCTGAGTGTCAGTGACACCTCCGCCAGTGCGCTGCCCTTTTATACCTTGTGTACACGATATTGCAGCTACGAGGGTTGATTTTTAAGTAAGGGCCGCTTTTATTTTTAAAAAAAGATACAAATACTTTCGTAAAAAAACGTTTATTTTCTGATTCTACACACTTTTACCTATTTTTCTACGTAGTTGTCTTGTTTATTTAAGCACTTGTCATACCGTACAACTAAGTGTTTAATTCCCTCTTCAAAGAATTCGGCCGCCTGCTCCGACAGCCAAGAGTTCACGGCCGCTTTCACTTCATCGTCGTCACTGAAGCGCTGCCCGCCAAGATGGTGTTTCAGGCACCGGAAAAGGTGAAAATCGCTAGGAGCAAGGTCGGGGCTGTATGGTGCACGGTCCAAAACTTCCCAGCCAAAAGAGTCAATCAAATCCCGAGTCTTTTGTGAGGTGTGAGGCCTAGCGTTATCGTACAGGAGCAAAACTCCTTTTGTCAGCATGCCGCGCCTTTTGTTTTGAATTGCTCTGTGGAGCTTCTTTAGAGTTGCACAGTAGGCATCTGAGTTGACTGTCGTTCCTCGTGGCATAAAGTCCACTAGCAAATCGTAAACATTATGAAGTAGCACAGCTACAACTTGCATCAGTGTGAACGGGAAGGATGCCGGCAAGTGGCGCGGTGGCGTGTTGCGACGTCCGCACGAACTACGGGACTATACGCGCGAACGGCCTTTACTTAAAAAACAACCCTCGTATCTGTATGTGGACATATCGCTAACCCATAACTTCTGACTACCCATATTTTCGTGCGGATCCGACCGTTCGAAGTCACGCATTTCCCTTTCCGCGAAATTTTGAAGACAATTATGCTATCTCGGTTATGTCCGCACTTACACGACACTGTTTGAGTGTGGAAGTTGGATTTCCACCGATAATTTACATACACTCATAAACGCGGCTTGGAGGCGCAGCCTAAGCGTTGGTTCAACGTTTTACAATAGACCGTAGTGAGCCGTGCCGGCTCTTATCGATTGATCCACCGGGTCGGCATGGTGTGATCTTTGGGCTCGGCCGGTTGACGTGGCTTTTGGCCGCGACGGGTAGGGGGCTAGAGAGGGGACAGCCGGAGAACCGCGCGGGCTGGGGAACCAGGGGGAGCGTGGTTGAGCAGGCCGGGGCAAGACGCAAAGGTTGTGGTATGTTTGACACGTTTGCAAGACCGAACCTGGCTTGTAGTCTGGGAACTGAACTCGGCCACATTACCCGAATCGAGTCGTGCGGCCCTGATTTGGATCTGTAAAGGATCTCCTAAAAGATTTGGTGAGAATTGCTTGTCATGTTTTTGGTGCGCATATTATACTGATCCTTGCTTCCCAAGTATCGGCACCATGACTGGAAACTGTTGTCTTGCCAACCAAAAGGTCCCCTCTATTTAGTGCTGTTTAAGTAAACACATGTTATTGTGTTTGATTAAAGGTCTATCTGGATTTTGTGATGTGATACAGTCCGAGTGTATTAATTGGTACTATTGCTGTTCGGAGTGACGGACGGCATAAGCCAGTATGGTGAAACTACAATATTTTTGGTTCAAATGGCTCTGAGCACTATGCGACTTAACTTCTGAGGTCATCAGTCGCCTAGAACTTACAATTACTTAAACCTAACTAACCTAAGGACATCATACACATCCATTCCCGAGGCAGGATTCGAACCTGCAACCGTAGCGGCTGCTCGGCTCCAGACTGCAGCGCCTAGAACCGCACGGCCACTCCGGCCGGCTGTAATATTTTTCCTGGTACACTGAGCTGTGTGGACGTTGTTATAGTTGGTTCAAAGCACAGGATTAACATTGAATCTGTACGTTCTGTGTTATCTAATTGCGTTACTTGTTCACTCGTAAACAGTGAAATGGTAGTCTTACTTCACTGTTTAAGTTTATCAGCATCCTGTTAAGGGGTAATTTAAATGAGCTCCCCAGTTTCAGTGAGCATATGTTAACCTACTAGGCCGGCCGGTGTGACTGTGCGGTTCTAGGTTCTATAGTCTGGAGCCGAGCGACCGCTACGGTCGCAGGTTCGAATCCTGCCTCGGGCATGGATGTGTGTGATGCCCTTAGGTTAGTTAAGTTTAATTAGTTCTAAGTTCTAGGTGACTGATGACCTCAGAAGTTAAGTCGCATAGTGCTCAGAGCCATTTGAACCATAACCTACTAGTGTAGTTTAAATTTCTAAGCAGACTTGGTATTATGCTATTCGCCCTCGTCCTTTAAGGTTACGTCAAGGGCATTAGTTATTGATTCACCCTTGACTTTTATTTCAATGTTCGTGAATAGGCTATTATTTTGTACATGGTAGTTATTTTACGTTTGAGGAATTAATGTTTGCCGTCTCCCCCCCCCCCCCCCTCCTTTCTCTGAAATTGTGTAGTAGCACGGGCTGTAAGACCTTTTTTTTCAGTGTGTTATAGTGTACTGTGTGCGGCACCCTGGCAAGCCCATATGAGTTTTACGGAAACTGACTACGGTCGCGAAAGCCAGTGCACACGTGAGAGCTCCGTTGCCTCACGAAGTTTCCCAATGACCCCTGTTGATGCAGAAGGGAAGGCTGTTTACTCGGGAGTCGCCTTCCGTCCTCGCGGGCGGCCTCTGGCCGGCTGACGCTTGTGGCGACCGCGCCGCTAATGACGGCGAAGGAACCGGACCGCCGCGAAGGCCGTGGCCAGCGGCCGCGGGCGCCCTCGCCCTTCCTTCCGGCCTATAAGTGCGGCTGCGCGGGCCCGGGCGCCACAGTCCGCGGCAGCGCCTGCAGAGCCACCCATTACACCACAGCCGTCGACATGGCCTGCAGACTTCGCTCCGCCGCCGCTGCAATCCTCGCCGCCGTGGCGCTGCTGTCGCACCTCGCGACCGCAGCCAAGCTGCGTGAGTATAATGTCGCCAGTCGTTCTACATCTACATCCATACTCCGGAAGCCACCTGACGGTGTGTGGCGAAGGGTACCTTGTGTACCTCTATCGGTTTCCCTTCTATTCTAGTCCCGTATTCTTCGCGGAAAGGATTGTCGGTATGCCTCTGCGTGGGCTCTAATCTCTCTGATTTTATCCTCACGGTCTCTTCGCGAGATATACGTAGGAGGGACCAATATACCGCTTGACTCCTCGATGAAGGTATGTTCTCGAAACTTCAACAAAAGCCCGTACCGAGCTACTGAGCGTCTCTCCTGCAGAGTCTTCCACTGGAGTTTATCTATCATCTCCGTAACGCTTTCGCGGTTACTAAATGATCCTGTAACGAAGCGCGCTGCTCTCCGTTGGATCTTCTCTATCTCTTCTATCAACCCTACCCGGCACGGATCCCACACTGCTGAGCAGCACTCAAGCAGTGGGCGAACAAGCGTATTGTATCCTACTTCCTTTGTTTTCGGATTGCAATTCCTTAGGATTCTTCCAATGAATCTGTCTGGCATCTGCTTTACCGACGATCAACTTTATATGATCATTCCATTTTAAATCACTCCTAATGCGTACTCCCAGATAATTTATGGAATTAACTGCTTCCAGTTTCTGACCTGCTATATTGTAGCTAAATGATAAGGGATCTTTCTTTCTATGTATTCGCAGCACATTACACTTGTCTACATTGAGATTCAATTGCCATTCCCTGCAACATGCGTCAATTCGCTGCAGATCCTCCTGCATTTCAGTACAATTTTCCATTGTTACAAAGTCTGGATATACCACAGTATCATCCGCAAAAAGCCTCAGTGAACTTCCGATGTCATCCACAAGGTCATTTATGTATATTGTGAATAGCAACGGTCCTACGACACTCCCCTGCGGCACACCTGAAATCACTCTTACTTCGGAAGACTTCTCTCGATTGAGAATGACATGCTGCGTTCTGTTATCTAGGAACTCTTCAATCCAATCACATAATTGGTCTGATAATCCATATGCTCTTCCTTTGTTCATTAAACGACTGCGAAGAACTATATCAAACACCTTGCGGAAGTCAAGAAACATGGCATTTACCTGCGAACCCTTGTCTATGGCCGCTCTGCGAACAGAAAACCGCACCGTAGCGGTCTGTGTGCGTACAGGTCGTGCTCTTTCACACATACGATTACGTTAGACAGCTACTGTGGCTTCGCTCCTTTCAAAGATATACTTTGGCTGAAGAACTTGATAGACATCTTATTGCATTTAGTCGTTTTAGTTGAAACTGTAATTTGATGGATTTTATATACTATAGCTAAAGTCCTTCGAATATATGGTGTCTAAAAACCCCAGCAATTGAGAAACTCTAGAAAATGCGTCGATATTGATACAATAAGTTTCTTTAATTTACGTCTATGGTGACAATCTTTTTTGTTTAACAGATTACCGTTTTCGGTCTTTAATGACCATCAGATCCGCAGCAAAAATGGGAAAAAACATAAATACACTCGCAAATTGTATACAGCTTAAGAACAATACAGAGATCATATTGAAAAGTAGTACTGACGAAATTTACATTTGTGCGGTTTAAATATGAAGAGGCATACCTGTTTCATAAAAACACTGTCCTAATGTACTGCAGCGATAGTGGCATCGTCAAATGTTAAATGCGGAATCAGCACCAGCATCGTCAAATACATATAAATAACATCACATCACATGCACGAGTCGTGTTGTCAGTAAAACTACTGTTTAAAACAAGCTGCCGTACAGTAGCCACAAGATGTTTGTGTTTAAGTTGCCCAGATGTCGCTAATGTCGGCATACACTAGTTTTCAATAATTAATTGAAACAGCGAAAATAAAAAGGGATACAATAGATAAAGTCTGTAATAAGCTTATAAAGTAAAAAAGTTTTTACAGTAATAAAAAGCAATAAAAAGAACACGACAAAAGTAATATTGTTAAAAAGACGAAGAGTTAAAAACCAGTGGTTGACATATGCTCTAGTACCAACATTCTAGACAACGACATAAACATTAAACACCATTGATATTGCACCGGGTAATATTAAACAACATAAATCGCTAAAGGAGTCACAAATGAAATTTCCTTTTTATTACTGTAACACCTTTTGTACCTTATAAGCTTATTACGCCTTCTGTTTTAATGATTGCCACTCCAATTCACGTATCATGTCTGTGACACTATCTCCCCTATTTCGCGATAATACAAAACGAGCTGCCCTTCTTTGTACTTTTTCGATGTCATTCGTCAGTCCCACCTGATGCAGATCCCACACCGCCCAGCAATACTCCAGAATAGGGCGGACAAGCGTGATGTAAGCAGTCTCTTTAGAAGACCTGCTGCACCTTCTAAATGTTCTGACAATGAATCGCAGTCTTTGGTTTGCTCTACTCATAGTATCATCTACGTGATCGTTCCAATTCAGGTTATTTGTAATTGTAATCCCAAAGTATTTGGTTGAATTTACAGCCTCCAGATTTGTGTGACTTATCGAGTAATCGAAATTTAGCTGACTTCTTTTAGTAATCATGAAAATAACTTCACACTTTTCCTTATTCAGGGTCAATTGCCACTTTTCGCACCATACAAATATCTTATCTAAATCATTTTGCAAGTCGTTTTGATCATCTGATGACTTTACAAGGCGGTAAATGACAGCATCATCTGCAAACAGTCTAAGGCAGCTACCCAGATTGTCTCCTATGTCGTTAATATAGATCAGGAACAATAGAGGGCCTATAACACTTCTGTTTTACTCGATGACTTTCCGTCTATTACTATGAACTGTGACCTTTCTGACAGGAAACCACGAATCCAGTCGCACAACTGAGGCGATACTCCGTAGGCACGCAGTTTGGTTAGAAGACGCTTGTGAGGAACGGTGTCGAAAGCCTTCTGGAAATCTAAAAATATGGAATCAATTTGACATCCCTTCTCAATAGCACTTATTATTTCATGAGTATAAAGAGCTCTTCGAGGTACTTCATAATGTTCGAATACAGTATATGTTCCAAAACCCTACTGCAAATCGACGTACACTGCGAGCTGTGTGACATATGGGACTGTCCTGCTAGTAGGTGCCACCGTACCAAGCAAAAGCAAACTGCCTATATGGGTGAACATGGTCCCCAAGGATAGGTGCGTACTTGTATTTATCCACTGTGCTCTCCAGAATGAGGAGATCACCCAGGGAATGCCACGAAAATTTACCCAGCTCATAACGCTGCTGCTACGATCGGGTTTGGATATATGTGATGTCCTTAGATTAATTAGGTTTAAGTAGTTCTAAGTCTAGGGAGCTGATGACCTCAGATGTTAAGTCCCATAGTGCTCAGAGCCATTTCAACCAACACGCCTTATATACCCTCCACTGCTAGTGCTGCCACCTGACGTCTGTGAATAGTTATTGCACATTGACGTCGAACGTAGGCGGTGGTCACATTAATGTGGCTGGGCCGTGTATTTCCGATTAGGTGTCCAGATCTCTACTGTATACAAGACTGTACTCTCTAACATCGAGTTGAATATGATTCTTGCTGTACAGGGTGGTCCATGGATAGTGATCAAGCCAAATATCTCACGAAAAAAGCATCAAACGAAAAAACTACAAAGAACGAAACTGGTATAGCTTGAAGGGGGAAACCAGATGGCGGTATCGTTGGCCCGCTAGGTGCCGCTGCCATAGGTCAAACGGTATCAACTGCGTTTTTTTTAAAATAGGAACCCCCATTTTTATTACATATTCGTGTAGTACGTAAAGAAATATGAATGTTTTACTTGGACCACTTTTTTCGGTTTGATAGATGGCGCTGTAATAGTCACAAACATATGGCCCACAAAATACCAATGGTCCTCCGCTCTTTACTAATACTTTTATTGATTTCAACATTTGAATTTCCCTCTTAAAAAGTAGATCCCATGCTTAAAAAATTTTCGACTATTCTGATCCTTTCTCTTCTGTATAGGGTTCATTTTGATTCTAGATCATTAGTAAGGTATTCCACTTATTGATAATTAATCTTCATATCTGAAATCTATATTGTACTGATAATCTATATGCATATGTAATTCGTGCCTACCTCATCTTTTACTATGACTCACGTAGAAAAAAATAAAGTGCTAAAAAGCCTAGCAACTTGCCACGAAACAAGAAACAACTGTTGGAGTCTCGCTACAGTTTCCTCCATGCACTTCCACTACCAAACTGTCGATTCCTTGATGCCTCGGCAAGTATCCTATCAAGCGATCTTAAAATTTCTTTTCTCGTCTGTTCGAATCAGTGCTTCTTTATTTTATGCCCGATTGACACATATTCAGCATTCTCCTGTAGCAGACTTTCATTCCATAAGCGAAGATACCGAAAATTAGTAACAATAGGTTATTCGTAGACTATGAAAAGGACACAGAATTTCTCAAATCAGAAAATTTACGAGAGGTGTCGAAGGTAAGAACCCACTTACGCTTCTGAAAGAAGCCTTCTGGACACAATATTCACTTTCCGCTGCTTTTCACTTCGAAATGGTCTCGTCACAGCCACCTGGGCTCTGGACTTAAACAGTTAAAGGGCTGACGGGCATTCTGCGTCGAGGCAGTCCTTCGCAAGACGTCAAAGAGGCATCTCATTGTCGCCTCCCAGCCTTGGTGTGTAACAATTTACGTATTTTGGGTGGAAAACCTCTAATTTGAGAACTAGGAAAAATGAAATCGAAAACAAAAAGAATGAAGAAATTCCAGTGGGGAAAAGAGACTAGATATCACAGACCTTTGGTTCATGTCGTGCACTGTTTCTTCTTTTTCTCTGGTACACATACCATAATGACGAAATAATTTGCAGGTATTATCCTGCGGAGGTGAATCATAGGCTACGACGAAACCGGTAAAGAAAAAATTGAAGCATTTGAAATGCGATATTACAAAAGAATGCCGAAATTTCGTGGACTGATAAGCTAAGGAATGTCGGCAGAACTGCTGAGGAATATCTGTATCATTGGAAGAATCCTAAGGAAATGCAATCCGAAAACAAAGGAAGTAGGTTACAGTACGCTTGTTCGCCCACTGCTTGAATACTGCTCAGCAGTGTGGGATCCGTACCAGATAGGGTTGATAGAAGAGACAGAGAAAATCCAACGGAGAGCAACGCGCTTCGTTACAGGATCGTTTAGTAATTGCGAAAGCGTTACGGAGATGATAAACTCCAGTGGAAGACTCTGCAGGAGAGACGCTCAGTAGCTCGGTACGGGCTTTTGTTGAAGTTTCGAGAACTCACCTTCACCAAGGAGTGAAGCAGTATATTGCTCCCTCCTACGTATATCTCGCGAAGAGACCATGAGGATAAAATCAGAGAGATTAGAGCCCACACAGAGGCATACCTACAATCCTTCTTTCCACGAACAATACGAGAGTGGAATAGAAGGGAGAACCGATAGAGGTACTCAAGGTACCCTCCGCCACACACCGTCAGGTGGCTTGCGGAGTATGGATGTAGATGTAGATGAAGGAGAAAGATGACAGAACGTGTGTTAAGAGGTCAGAGAATAAGTTCAATGGTACCGGGGAAAGCTACAATGAGTAAAAGCTCTGAACAAGGATAGAGATTGGAATATTTGTTTAAAATAACTGAGGCCGCTGTGTGTAAGAGCTCTTCTTCGTTTTCTTTCTTTAATTTTTTTATTTGGGCCTCCATCTCCCCTTATGGCCCATCCTTTCACCCAAAGTGCCTTGATCTTCCAGGCTTCATTGCCTTTGTCGTGTGCGTGCGTATCCTGATAGTAAGATAATAATATGGAAATGAAGAAATAAAATAATAGAAATTGGAAATTTGTGGTAAGGTCTTATGGGACCAAACTGCTGAGGTTATCGGTCCCTAAGCTTACGCACTTCTTAAACTAACTTACGCTAAGGACAACACTCACACCTATGCCCGAGGGAGGACTCGAACCTCCGACGGGGAGGGCGGGAGGGGGGGGGGGGGGAGGGGGAGCCGCGCAGACCGTGACAAGGCGCTTCAGATCAAGCGGCTATTCCGCACGGCCTAAAATAATAGCATTTCATTGTTCTTCCGACTTCATAATGTAACAAAATTCCTTTATCAAAGATAAACTGCGAATAAATTTAAGCACGTGCTCCTCTTGGTTGAATAAAATATATTTCTTTGAAGGTGACAAGAAACGTGATCCTTTCTCCTGGGCATTACGGAGAAAATTAATTACGTCTGCATGAAAAGAATTTTTTTTGTAGTCCAAAAGAAGCAACCTTTTGTTGCTATAGATTCATCCTCCAAATGACTAAAAGTCAATCGTAGTACTTGGTCTTCATGTGTTGTCGACTTCTACTGGTAGTCTCACACCTTTATCACTTAGGTGAAGCAACTATAGCGTTGTAAGAGAGTCTTCTATAGCGTTAGCTTTCGTATTGCGTCGATTATCTATTAACTGCCGTAATGGGGAGCACTTGCGGGGTTTCCCTGATCGTGATAAGCAGCATGTTGCCAAATGTTTTCCAGTGATTGTCATCCTGCACAATCCGAAAATATTCCACTAAATGTAGGACAAAATTTAGGGAAATATTGCATCGCGGTTCTCAGTAATGTAGGTGGCTGTATGTCCGAGCATCCATAGTGCTGCATTTTGTTTGACAACTGGGTATCGAATGCGGTCAGTTCACATGAGTTCACGAACGTTCAGGTAGCTCCCGTTCGTCCTATCAATGGCTGCTAGGCGGTGGCGGGGAAAGTTCCACACTCAAGCGCTACTCCGCAAACAAACTTGTGCGCCAGCGAGTCGAAGCTCCCGCGTTTGTGGCAGGGCGCAGCTGCACTGACGTGGTTTCGGTGCAGTTTGTCGGTCTTGGGTATTTTGTCACTGACAATCAGATACCGCCGCGAGCGAATCCGTGAAGGCCGGAACGGTTGGGGAATGTTTCGCCACACTACTGTCCAGTTCATCTGTGCCTCCTTGGGGTTTCCACGTGCGGTCTTTATCATGATTATGTATATTGTCTTGTTTAGGAGCTGTGAGGTGCTTGGAACGCCGGCATGCACATAACTAAATTCTAGAAAGTATTTCCGGATTGTTGGAGGATTCCGGAGGAACAGTCGCGAGTTGTATCGGTGGCGCTACGCTTGTTGATCTTATGCTGGTTAAATGACTGCGGAGGAGACATTCGCCCTGACGCTCTATTTCTTTTCTCATTCAGTCGATGAGGACTGTCGCACATTTGTGTCGGACGCTGATTAGCCCAAGACAGTCCCGTGAGAGAGGCAGGCTGAGTGCCGCGAACTGTACTTTAAAGACGTTGCCAAGTAGAAGAAACCAGCTGAATGCCCGCTGCATTTTCGACGCCATAGCTACAGAGAGCGGTAGTACTTGGGTCACGTAGTACATTTTGCTTCCGTTGTATACATGAATTATCTGCACCTTTTGCAGGAGGTTCTGGTGTCTATCGAAGTGCAATTTCAGTGTGGTCCTGAAGCGGTTCAGGAGATCCGCCTCCCAGTAGATGCCCAGAGAACGATGCGAGGTTGTTGCTCGGACTGTGCCACTTCAGAAATTTCGTCAAAGCCTCCACTAAGGGGAAGTATCAGGTACTCATCTGTGCGCCACCCGCCTTCATATAGATATTAAGCACGTCTTCCGGGAGGCCTGGTCTTGTTGAAAAGACACAACAACAATACGTCGTATGCGTATGCTGTGTAGCAGATCCACGTGTTCTGAACCACTATTCTTCTAATTCTGTTTTCAGTGAGACTTAGGTTCAGCGGCTATAGCATATAGAGCCATCGACTGGGGCATGCTTGGTGAAGATCGATAAACGCGAAGAGATTTTGTGAGGTGACCGTCGATTAAAACGCGAGAGGAGGCATTTGATAAACGCGGAGAACGATTGTAGTACGAGTCTGAGATTACAAATGACGACAAGATATCCCAACCAGACTTTAAATCCCGCTTAATTGCCCTACTTTGGCACAAACATATGGACTGTCCACACACAAGTGCAGAAAATTTTGCCGTCTTACCGTCCATTTCTATTTGAATTGTCCCTCGTCCTTTTGCATCGCTTTCAGCAACCGCTGACAGAACCGCTTTATCCAATCAAATTCTTTGTTTAACCCATGGAAAAGTCTCTAAATTTCAATCCTCACTGTTCTGATAACACCAATTCCACGTACACATTGCTTATTTACGTCGAGTGCAAAGAAAAAAGAACAGCCAAAAGAACTGGGTTTCTTGCAGTGGTGGGTCCTGACATGACTGCTGAAAAGTAATGCCTCCTAATTTTTTATGCGAGAAGTCTTAAAGCTTTTTAAATAAAACAGACGTTACTAACATTCTACATCTTTATTCTTCGCGTCTGCTCACGAGTATTTATTTCTCGACAGTCACCCTGGCGACGAAAGCATTTCTCCTTCCGACAGACCAGTTTGTTGATACCGTCACTGTAGAATGTTTGACTTTTATGACCGAGCCACAACCTCACCTATGCTTGCACCGCTTCATCACTATCAAAGTGAAGTCCTTGAAGGAGATCTTTACGTTTCGAAAACAGATGAAAATCTAATTGGGGCAAGTCGGTAATATATTGAGAACGATTTGGGGGGGGGGGGGGGGGGGTGACCCCAAGGCGTCGGATTGTTGCAGATGTCACAACTCTGGTGTGCAGTCTGACAGTGTCATGGTGAAGGAGGAGGTGCCCCTGTGTGGACGAACTCTTTTAATTCGTAAGTCGATTACAGTATGCTGTCTCTCACATGCCGTTACACACCACCATGTTACACATTACAATCCGGACCCCATTGCCTCATTGTCAACTTGGGTCCACAGCTTCGTGAGGTCTGCGCCACATTCTATCCCTACAATCAGCGGCAAAGAGCTGCAAATATGTAGACAGGAAGAATAAAGATGTAGAATGTGAATTACGTTTTTTTGTTTGAAAAGCTTAAAGAGTTTTCACATAAAAATTCAGAGGCGTTACGTTTCAGTACGCCATCGTATATTCAAGCCACGGTCCGTCTCTACAATTTTCACACAATGTTCTTCCATTCATTAACCAAGTTGATGGTTCCCTGTTGCTTTTGATTGTGTCCTACCAACCATTCCCTTCTTTTAGTCAATTTGCGCCATAATTTCTTATTTTCCGAACTGTATTCAGTAGCTCCTCATTAGTTATTCGGTCTAACCACATAATCTTGAACATTCCTTTTGACGGTAATAGTAGTGGTATTTCCAAGTTTCGGGCTGCCATTTTTCACTATGTATTTCTCTCCAAGGATAACAGAGGGGGGGTAACACAGTGGTAAGACAATGGAATCACATTCGGGAGGGAAGAGGTTCAAATCGCCGTCTAGCCATCGGGATTTAGTTATTCATTGGTTGTCTAAATCTCACAAGGCAAATTGTGCAACCAGTTACGCAGGTTCCTATTCTTTATCTACCCCTACTATTTTTCCCTCTACTCCTCCTGGTCAACTACTCCTGGATGCCGTAGCAGATATCACACTATGCTGTTCCTTCTTATCGTAAGACTCTTTGAAAAGGAAAGGACAAAATTCCTTCCCCAGTCCGTGCATGTACATCAGCTGCAATGACGTCATCGGCTTCTTTCCTTCTTCCAATGTTCAAGCTTTACGTCGAAATGGTTTCCACGTACGTTAGCAACCAACAACCGCCATGAAAGAGAGATTAATACTACTTCAAGGGACATAATTGCTTACGAAAGATCATGTGCGGAGTGAGTGCTTCTGACATCGACGAGCTCACTTTCCTTTCTGCTAACCATTTGAAATTTTTCTTCTATTGAAAGGTCTGGAACGGAAGCCACTGTGTCTTACGAGGTCAAATGAAAGACTGCTTGCAGAAATAAGTTGGAAACTTTGATATGCAAGTCGCTAACGAGGTTTCAAATGTGAAGGGTTGCTCCATGTGATGAGCATCCAGTCACATACTAATTTACTTTCACTTTCTTTTAAGTAACCGGTCTTTCTGCTGTTTTAGTGCTGTACCCCGTCTTTTCCTATGGAGGTAATCTATTCATCTCTACGTAGCTCCTACAGCCAACATTCTCTGTAATCAGTTACGCAGATTCATATTCCTTTTCCACTCCTATTTTTCCCTCTATTTTTCCTGGATGTCTCACTAGCCTATTCCTTCTTCTCGTGAGGCTCTTCTATGAACTTTCCTCAGATGTTTCTTATAGTACTTCATTTCGTATTTTGCTGTGCAGTCTTATTTCTCTTCCAAAATTTTCTTTCACATGCTACGTTGTTTCTTTGATGTGCTTGTCTATGACGTTTTAAGACTAATTATCTTAACCTAAATTACGACGTCCAGTTTTATTTAGAATAATCTATCGAACTGTGTTTCAACAGCTGCCTCGTTCAAGCGGTGCAAGGCGGGAGACCCACAACTTGGGGGCTGCATGAAGGAAGCCATCAAGGTCGCAGTCGGAGAACTCGCTAAAGGTAAGCAAGCGCGCTGTGTGTCAAGGTTCGAGAAGCGGCGAAGAACGGTGGTTTGTTGCAAGGCTAGCGATTCACTTGTTAAATTTATGATAACGGCTAGGGTTTGTGCTGTCTTTCGACTTTGCCGGACCTGATTCGCACTGCCTCCACAGCAGGCTACAAATGCATTGTGTAAAACACAGGATGTAATAAACTGTACTGACGAAAAACAAAACCCGCGTCTGTGAAGGAAGGCATGGAATAAATGAACGTTTTGATGGAGAGGATTTTTTTAGCTATAGGTGACGGGAATGTAACCCCGGAAAGAACTTGTGAACCCATTACGGTGTGGGCTGCGTGTCGGATGAAACGCCGCCGTGAAACTGAGTTTCCTAATTTTCAAGCTACGAAGTGTGTCCAGAAAGTATCGAATGTTTTGTAGCAAGCGTAAATAAATGAAGTGCGACCCTTTGGTGGACATGTGACTGGGTACGTTCATGTCTAGTAGTGATTTTTTTCCCAGCCAGCAGAAAGCGTCAGTCGCTGGTAGGCAGCTTATGAGTGTGGACGTGTAGTG
This sequence comes from Schistocerca piceifrons, assembly GCF_021461385.2. Taxonomy (NCBI): domain Eukaryota; kingdom Metazoa; phylum Arthropoda; class Insecta; order Orthoptera; family Acrididae; genus Schistocerca; species Schistocerca piceifrons. Next base: position 335,428,517 of record NC_060145.1, read on the forward strand.
AGCGCTCGCTGGATTCCAGTAAGTTGCAAAATAACTGTTAAATACACTACTGGCCATTAAAATTGCTACACTACGAAGATGACGTGCTACAGACGCGAAATTTAACCGACAGGAAGAATATGCTGTGATACGCAAATCATTAGCTTTCCAGAGCATTCACACTAGGTTGGCGCCGGTGGCGACACAACGTGCTGACATGAAGAATGTTTCCAACCGATTTCTCATACACAAACAGTAGTTGACCGGCCTTGCTGGTGAAACGTTGTTTTGATGCCTCTTGTAAGGAGGAGAAATGCGTACCATCACGTTTCCGACTTTGATAAAGGTCCGATTGTAGCCTATCGCGATTGCGGTTTATCGTATCGCGACATTGATGCTCGCGTTGGTCGAGATCCAATGGTTGTTAGCAGAGTATGGAATCGGTGCGTTCAGGAGGGTAATACGGAACGCCGTGCTGGATCCCAACGGCCTCGTATCACTAGCAGTCGAGATGACAGGCATCTTATACGCATGACTGTAACGGATAGTGCAGCCACGTCTCTATCCCTGAGTCAACAGATGGGGACGTTTGCAAGACAACAACCATCTGCACGAACAGTTCGACGACGTTTGGAGCAGCATGGACTATCAACTCGGAGACCATGGCTGCGGTTACCCTTGACGCTGCATCACAGATAGGAGCGCCTGCGATGGTGTACTCAACGACGAACCTGGATGCACGAATGGCAAAACGTCATTTTTTCGTATGAATCCAAGTTCTGTTTACAGCATCATGATGGTTGCATCCGTATTTGGCGAAATCGCGCTGAACGCCCATTGGAAGCGTGTATTCGTCATCGCCTTACTGGCGTATCACCCGGCGTGATGGTATGGGGTGCCATTGGTTACACGTCTCGGTCACCTCTTGTTCGCATTGACGGCGCTTTGAATAGTGGACGTTACATTTCAGATGTGTTACGCCCCGTGGTTCCACTCTTCATTCGATCCCTGCGAAACCCTACGTTTCAGCAGGATAATGCACGACCGCATGTTGCAGGTCCTGTACGGGCCTTTCTGGATACAGAAAACGTTGGACTGCTGCCCTGGCCAGCACATTCTCCAGATCTCTCACCAACTGAAAACGTCTGGTCAATGGTGGCCGAGCAACTGGCCGTCACAATACGCCAGTCATTACTCTTGATGAAGTGTTGAAGCTGAATGGGCAGCTGTGCCTGTACAGACCATCCAAGCTCTGTTTGACTCAATGCCCAGGCGTATCAAGGCCGTTTTTACAGCCAGATGTGGTTGTTCTGGGTACTGATTTCTCAGGATCTATGCACTGAAATTGCGTGAAAACGTAATCACATGTCAGTTCTAGTATAATATATTTGTTCAATGAATACCCGTTTATCATCTGCATTTCTTCTTGGTGTAGCAATGTTAGTGGCCAGAAGTGTATTGAGCAGCGATACTGCATAAAATTTTGCCATAACGCTAGGCGATATCGCAATATTCGTCAGTCTTTCGGGGACGACGCCATGAGTGGTGCTATCGCTACGGACATGGGCGCACGTTAGCGAACCACGCTGGGGCAGAACCTCAACATGCCGGTATTACAATGTCTCTGAGGACGTGCGGAGTTCGGTCGTGGAAGAGGTTTGTATCACAGTACGGGACCTTGTGAAGGAGGTAGTGGTGGGTACTGGATTTCAATTTCGACCGACGGTTTATGCATGAGGAGTGTATCTGGAAAATACTGTAACTAACCGGTTACTACGGGTTATTCCTTATTATTGGGAATGGAAATACTTATTGCTTATGAAATCAACGTGAGAAGAATAGGGTCGCCACCGACTCAAACCATACAACTAATCGAAGATTTGGTCGAGTCGGAAAATAAATTAATTTGATCACAGACCAAAAACTCACAAAAATGCATACGTTGTGAGGTCGCTTACAGCGGATACGATGTAATTAATAGTATTGCCCATGCGCTGTTCACGACAATCAAACATTTAAAATAAAATAGAAAATGCATGAACACTGCATAAGATCAGCTCCCAGCAACACACCTGAAAATATGACTTAATCTAAAGCATTTGTTACAAAATACAAGAGGAGACTAATCACTGGACCTGTGCATAAGGAAACGCATTGGATGTGCTAATGAGAAAGCTACGAGGTGAGTGGCTTAGGCGCAAAAACGTAATCTCGGAACACAAGAGAAAATTGTAGATAAAATCATTTATTCCTAAACTAAGGATGTGAGGCATGTACACGATTCCTGATAACACGTGGTTTGTGGAGGCACAATTTCTAGGTATAGTGCCAAATTCCAACAATATCACATCATACAATCATGTTAACATTTTCTAAAACAAACATGCGATCGGACAGTTAGTGATGCCGGTAGCCCAACAACTATAATGTTCTACCACGTGGTTGGCTCCCCACGGACGAAAGACACGGAAAGTAAGGAAAATTTACGAGAAGGCAAGGCTCTAAATATTTAGAAAGGTGAAAGCTTATACAGGCACAGCCGAAGGCAAACAGACATTCATACAGAAGCGAGTGCTCACTTCTTATCGACACCTTTGTGTGGCGCTCTTCCGGCGGATCCAAGTCTGCTACAGAAATTTGCTAAAAGAAAAATCTGCCAAAGTTTTGCATTCCTTGCTGCGACAAGGCAAAGCAATCTTCCAGATTTGAAAAGCGAGACCAAAGGCTAACAGCTCTCCCCTCGCCAAGTAACAACGCGCCACGCGGTCAGTCTAACTCACTCTTCTTCGACTGGAGCACAGCTGTGGACGCTTCCCGTACCGGCGGCAGACTGCCTCCCGCTTCTCCAGCCTCTTCCACGCTCCGCGTGGACCGGAAAACCCCAAGATGCCATTTCCGCCACCAACCTAACGCAGGTGGATTTCTCACAAGTAGCGGAAACCTCTTTGCCGACTTGACCACTACGAGAGTTGGCTATTCTGTGCAACTGCTGCTGAATCTGTACGACTATCGCAGACTTTCTGCAGCAGACTACGCCTTCGTCTAGCAACGTGACACACAACCACATTCATTCAATCACACTACTATGAGAGTAAAGAGAATAGAGAAACAAGGAAAAGAAAGAGAAATGGTAATGAAAATGGGCTACCTGACTAATGAAAGGTGGCTACAGGACCCTTTCAATACGTTCTGGAACTATTGTCTATGAAGCAGAAGCAACGCCGTCTGGACATCGTCCAGGACATGCTGGACAATCTGAAAGTAGCCTCAACTTTCTGAATATCTTGATGACATGTGATGGGACGTGCGTCTCTGTATACGATCCAGAAACCAATATGCAATCGTCACAGCGGTAATATCCGAGATCAAAAAAAGTACAGCGGGTCTACAGCAACATCAAGGTTCTATTGACCGTTTCCTTTGACCCTCACAGGGTTACGCATTATGAGTACACAGGGCAAGGCCACAATATCAGGAAAGAAACCTATTAGCAGGCCCTTAGTCACCTTCGTGGTTCTATGTGGCGCTAACGGTGGGTCTGTGTCCAGAAAAAGCTAGGCAGCTCCATATCAATAAGGCACTCACCAATTCTGCGTATATGAATTTCTTTCCTCGCCAGTCACAACGTTTTTGTGGTTAGTCAGTCTCCCTACTTACCCGACATGGTTCCGTGTGATTCTTGGCCGTTTATCAACCTAAAAATGACTGTGAAAGGAACACAATTTGAGTCAAGAGAAGATATCGTACGTTGTGGCTGATCACCGTTTCAACAGTTGCGTAGACGCACTCCAGAAGCGTTTTCCACAATGGCGGGGGCGCTGGAGGAATCTGTGCATGAATAGGGAGACTGCTTTGAAGAGATTAGGGTTCTGTACCACCAAATCAATAAATTTATTTCCGCCAACGAAAGGTTCGATACTTTTTGAACAGACTTCGTGATCACTGAGCAGTCGTTCTGCGTTCTATCTACGGACTTCTTCTGTATATGCTAAACGTATTATTGCACCGAGATTGGGTAGTGGTAGCTACTCACACTCAGGTATGACTCGGAGAACAGTTTACCAGCCAAAGTGAAGAATGAAATGATTGTACATATGATCTGAATTGCGCAGCCAGAGCTGTTTGTAGTGTAGAGTATGTGTAATAGAGCACCGCAGCTGTTGTTAAGAGGGCTAGGACGTCAAACAGGCCGGCTTGGAGCAGGAATGATACCACAGGAAATTTTAATTTCCACTGTCTGTAGCTTTACAAATAAATTCATAAAACTTTGTCAACAGGTCCAGGAAGGATTCAGGATTCACTCTCATACCAGTGAAGTTCAAAAAATAACAAAATAATTTTTTTTACCTGTGAAATTTCATCATTTGTTTCACTTACAATTGGCTGCATTTGTTGCTATAGGTAGACTTTTCTCCATAAGTAAGAGAAATACTTCGATGAATTTTGCACAGCATACAAAACATACTTACAGATGTATGAGAGTCTAGAATTTATTTAATTTAGGAATGCAAATAATTAAAGCGATTAGAGGGCTCTTATGTAGGTTTTCTGTACCTGTTCATGCATTCTTTTTCTTAAAATTTAGAATTACAGAAGATTTTTTAATGTAAACAGTTTAACAGTATACCATTTGAGAAACATACCGATTTTTACGTAATGCGTGTTTTTATATTTTCGTAATATACTTTTAAAAAAATTGTACTCATCACATGCATTATAAGTCGGTTATCAGTATTTTATGTTATCGGGTATTACAGAATATATACGTTCAACACTCGGCGAGATCACCGCTTTTTTTCGTATTCGTCTTAATATCCTTATAATATATCGGGCGATTCAAAAAGAAAGAACAGATTTCAGTCGCTTATTACAGAAAACTATAGAAGAAGAAAACACATTGGGCATGTCACTGAATAGAGGGACGTTCAAAGTTTTGACACAATTGCGCTGTTGTTTGTTTGTCTGTAGCAAAATGGCGACTACACCACAAGACAAATCATTTTGTGTGTTGTACATCAAGATCTTACTCATTGCTTTTGGCCTCCCAGGTCAGCAGATATCCCATCTTTTCTTCTTCGTCCCACCTATGGGACCTACTCTTCAAGAGCCGAAAAATCGAACTGTTGAAGCAGCCGGCTCAATAAACAGGGACCTGTTGATGCGTGTGTGAAACGAAGTGATCTACCGTTTCAATGTTTCTCGGGCAACGCATGGCGTTTGTGTTGAGTGTATAGTATACTGTCTACGCGGACATAAAACTTAGAATCTTCCTCTATTCAGTTACACGCTCAATGTGTTTCTATCTTTCATGGTTTCTCTGTAATAAACAACATAAGCTGCTTAACACCATTACAAGGTACAGAACATGTGACATTAGTCCTGAAAGAGGGGATCAGTATCGGAGCTGCTGTTGGAGAGGGGATGGGGGGGGGGAGACAAAAAAGAATATATATAATTTCAGCACTATCTGTGAATATATTTTGCAATAAGAGATGGGGAATAATGGGTTGAAAGATACGGTGAGACAGGAGGAGAAGGGCGGTTTATAGCACGGACATCGTAACATAGTTAGAATGTACACTGAAGCACCAAAGAAACAGGTTTAAGCATGCGTATTCAAATACAGAGAAATATAAAGGCAGAATATGCCGCTGCGGTCGGCGACGCCTATATAAGATAACAAGCGTCTGGCGCAGTTGTTAGATCGGTTACTGTTGCTACAATGGTCAGTTATCAAAATTTAAGTGAGTTATAGTCGGCGCACGAGCGATAGAACACAGCATTTCCGAGGTAGCGACGGAGTGGGGATTTACGCATATGACCATTTCACAAGTGGACCTTGAATATCAGGAATCTGGTAAAACATCAAATCTGCGACATCACTGCGGTCGGGAAAAGATCTTGCAGGAACAGATGCAACGACGACTGAACGGAACCAACGACGACTGAACGGAACCAACGACGATTGAACGGAACCAACGACGACTGAACGGAACCAACGACGACTGAAGAGAATCGTTCAACTTGACAGTAGTGCAACCCTTCCGCAAATTGCTGCAGATTTCAGTGCTGGGCCATCAACAAGTGTCAGCTTGCGAACTATTCAACGAAACATCCTCGATATAGGCTTTGGGAGCCGGAGACTCCCTCGTGTACCCTTGATGACTGCATGACACAAAGCTTTACGCCTTACCTGGGCCCGTCAACACCGACGGTAACATGTTGCTTGGTCTGTCTAGTCTCGTTTCAAATTATATAGAGCGGATAGAGGTGTACGGGAACAAACACAACAACACAAATCCATGGACACTGCATGTCAGTAGTAGACAAGCTGGTGGAGGCTCTATAATGGCGTGGGGTATGTGCAGTTCGAGTGATATGGGACCCCTGACACGTCTAGATACGACTCTGACAGGTGACAAGTACGTAAGCATCCTGTATAATCACGTGCATCCATTCGTGTCCATTGTGCATTCGACGGACGACCACCATCAGGACAATGAGACACCCCTCACGTCCAGAATTGCTACGAATTGGCTCCAAGACTACTCCTCTGAGTTTAAACACTTCCGCTGGCCACCAAACTCGCCAAACATGAACATTATTGAACATATCTGAGATGCCTTGCAACGTACTGTTCAGATGAGATTTATGGACAGCCCTGCAGAATTCATGGTATCAGTTCCCTCCAGCACTACTTAAGACATTAGTCGAGTCCATGCCACGTCGTGTTGCGACACTTCTGCGTGCTCGCGAGGGTCCTACACTACATTAGGCAGGTATACCAGTTTCTTTGGCTCTTCAGTGTATATCATAAGGTTATCCAAAACTGGGAAGTGTATAACTACAACATAATGACATTGTTGGTCTGTGTATATGGAACCGTAATTTAGAATGGCATGGTACTGAACGCGATCTTGGCCATAAATATTTTTTTAAATAATTTTACGTAATTTTTGTACTTAAATATTCATTGAAATGTTGTGCACCCAAGCCAGTTGCGAGACGGTGGGAGTGGTCGGTAAAAGGCATGTGGTGGCGCTGTGTGTCCGCAGGCGCGCCCAGCCTCGGAGTGCTGCCCATCGACCCGCTGGCCATCTCCGCGCTGAGCATCGGCCGCGGCAGCGGGCCCGTCGACGTCAGTCTCGACTTCAAGGACCTCACCATCCACGGGCTCTCCTCCGCCGTCATCGAGACAGCCTCGTAAGTCACCACTGCAGTTCTACCTCCTTACCCCTCTGTCTGACCCATTTCGAAAGTCGTCACTCGCCTTCGTGGGTATTTATTGGAATTGTTCAATCCGCAGACTGCTTTTATGTAGTGATTCTTCAGTTTCTTCCGGCGTATTTGTTGCTCGAACAGTCAACGGGTATACTGCCGGTTCATAGTGTCCAACGGGGATAATATTTCGGCGATCAGACATGTCGCCATCGTCAGGTGCGCTGACGAACCGAGCTCCTGAGGGCGGGCGGCCGATTTAAATCCCCTCCCCCCGCGGGCCGCTCTCTTTGCCGTCCGGGTACTTCTGGTCAGATAATGTAGATGACTACACACATTTTGTGTAGATATTTTTAGCGCCTGGTGATGAGGCTTTGAGCTCTTCGAAATCGTTGCTATTAATGAACAACATTAAATACATCTATATTAAGTCACTGTTATAACAAAGAGAATAAATTACTATTCTCCGGAACAACTACGAAATAAGTTACTTTCTTGCAATATGGGCCCACAGCTTCTATAAATTTTTTAAATGATGTCATCTTGAAAATCGCTTACACCCAAACCTTCAGATGTCAGACACTTAGATCGGTACCAAACGTTGTATTTAGAGAATGTACCGACCAAAACACCGATTTAGTTCGTGCTATGTGCTGTCGTGCAGTAGAACATGAGTAAACGATAATTAAAGGTGTCACCAGAACTATGGAGCACAGGAAAAGCCTATCTGTGACTAATGGCTTTGTAGCTCTCACTTGGGTCAGCTAGTTTAGGGTGAGGTTCTCGTACCAAAAGTCTCGCGTTCAGAAGCCACTGATGACTACTTCAACTGTTTACACGTGAAATTGATATATGAGAGAAAATTTTCCTCACATATAAAACGACCTTTCGGAGTTTCTAGCAATGCCCTTTTCGCAGTCAGCTTTCGCTTCCTTAGCTGAAAGTAGCAAGCGTATAGAGTACATTTGTATAGATAGGTGCGGTGCTCTATCGGATATGTCCGGGAGAACAGACACCACTGGTGATGAAGCAGCTAGTGCACCTGTAGTTTCACAGAAAAATATACACTATGTGATCAAACGTTTCCGCGCAAAAGGCGAAAATGACTTAAAAGTTCGTGGTGCCCTCCATTGGTAATGCTGGAATTCAATATGGTGTTGACCCACCCTTAGCCTTGATGACAGCTTCCAACCTCGCAGGCATACGTTCAGTCAGGTGCTGGAAGGTTTCTTGAGGATTGGCTGCCCATTCTTCACGGAGTGCTGCACTGAAGAGAGATCGATCTCGATCGGTGAGGCCTGGTACGAAGTCGGCGTTCCAAAGGTGTTCTATAGGATTCGGGCCAGGACTCTGTGCACGCCAGTGCAGTACAGGGACGTTATTGTCGCGTAACCACTCCGCCATAAGCCGTGCATTATGAACAGGTGCTCGATCGTGTTGAAGGATGCAATCGCCATCCCCGAATTATTCTTCAACAGTGGGAAGCAAGAAGGTGCTTAAAACATCAGTGTAGGCCTGTGCTGTGATAGTGCCACGCAAAGCAACAAGGGGTGCAAGCCCCCTCCAATGAAAAACACGACCACACCATAAAACCACCGCCTTCGAATTTTACTGTTGGTACTACACACGCTGGCAGATGACGTCCACCGGGCATTCGCCATACCCACACCCTGCCATCGGATCGCCACATTGTCTACCGTGATTCGTTACTCCACACAATATTTTTCCACTGTTAAATCGTCCAATGTTTACGCTCCTCACATCAAGCGAAGCGTCGTTTGGCAGTTACCGACGTAATGTGTGGCTTTTGAGCAGCCGCTCGACCATAAAGTCAAAGTTTTCTCACCTCCCGCCTAATTGTCATAGTACTTGCAGTGGATCCTGATGCAGTTTGGAATTCCTGTGTGATGTTCTAGCCCTCTTCAATTGTCGATTATCCTTGTCGGTCAACAGCCGAGGTCGGCCTGTACGTTTTTGTGCTGTACGTGTTCCCTCACGTTTCCACTTCACTATCACAGTGAACCTAGGGATGTTTAGGAGTGTATAAATCTCGAGTACAGACGTACGACACAAGTGACCACTTTCGAAGTCCGTGAGTTCCGCGGAGCGCCCCTTCTGCTCTCTCACGATGTCTAATGGCTACTGAAAAGTCGGTGATGTGGAGTATCTCGCAGTAAGTGGCAGTACAATGCACCTAATACGAAAAAGTTTTTGGAGGTGTCCGGATACTTTTGATCACATACTATAAGCAATTGGAGCTGTAGAATAAGGAAAGAATTGCCTCACACGTGCTAATACTTTCACACATAATACAATAATAAATTGTCATAATTGGAGTATGAACTTACGACCATAGGTAAAACGATCTATCGCTCTGACAACTTCCACGCTGAGGCTATACATATTACTTACTCTCAGTTATGCTTTTCCTGCGCTCCGCAGTTCTGGTATCACCATTAATGAACGTTTATGCCCGTTCTGCTGGACGACACCACATAGTACGAACTAAATCGGAGTTTTGGTTGATACTCTATCGGCATACAACGTTTGGTACCGATCCGAGCGTCTGACAACTGAAGGGTTGGGTGTTAGTGTCTAAACTGCAGTTGTAAAATAAAACTGTAATAGCTGAAAGCAAGATGACATTATTTAAAAGATATGTAGGAGCATAACCTCGTGCTGGGCGAGAAATGACCAGCTGAACACTCGCAATACCAGGGAAGAAGGGGGAAGGGATAATTTATGCCCACCTTTTGGAAATACACGGAGTACATTAATAATACGGACGAACTGTAGAAAAGGATTTCTGACTGGAAATGGAGATATAAGGTCCCATGAACATGTCTCCTGACATGCATCGTAGCCACGGTAGATGGCACTGAGGGATGAAAGTTCCATTGTCCGCCGTATGTTCCTTGTATGTTGCTGACCATGTGACGTCGGAAACAAGCCTAGAGGGTATTTGTGTGCGGCCAAACACATGGAAACGGTCGTTACGCAGAACGCGATCCTTCAAATCTGATGTAGGCAGAGTCCGCCGCCTCCCTGCACGCCCGTCTCTCTGAAAGGACCCACGATCACACAAATGCCCCAGAAGGACTTGAAATGTTGTGTGATGTGGTTCGTGTCTGTAAGGCTACTTGTTTTGCCTCTCGACCGTTTCCATCTGCTTGGCCGTACTCTAAGACCGTCTCGACAGAACCTGCACCACCCTTGGAGCACACTATCTGTTCCTTTACACTACATTTTAAAATTTGGAAAAAAATTGTTATTTTTATTTAATTCCTCTACCAGATTCCATGTGTGCTTTAAATCACTCCAAAAATCTGTCTCAGTAGTAGATGCCACTTTCCCCATTGAACGTCGTAATCGATATTCCCAGGTTCGGTGCCTTACTTACACATTATTATCCATGTAAAAAGTATGTTGAGAGTGATAGTGAAGAACAATGAACGAAATTTGGATTTTTAAAATTATGTTGTGGTGGTCATAAAATCGGTATTACATGTTTGTGAAAGATTATTGATAGTGCTAAGAGTGTTCTAAAAGGCACTTTCAAGTTCTGGACCCTACTTACACATCAATACCTCTTTTAAAAAAATGTGTTCTCAATATAATCCAACGACAACAAACGATTTCTTTAAAAAAATTTTAGGATGGTCGTAAAATACTGCTCCACCCCAATAATGAGCGTTATGGAAAATGCCTTCGTATTGCCAGGGTTAAGCTGGGCATTCTGCTTTGAGAGAGGGCGTTTGGAATTCAGCCGAACGTGTAGGTATGTAAGCAACTGATGTGTTCTGGAGCTGCAGAGCGTGCCGTCTGGCGCAGGTTCGACACGAAGACGCTGTCGCTGGACATGCAGACGCGCTTCCCCGGCCCCGTCAGCCTGCTGGGCCAGTACCGCATCGACGGCAAGGTGCTCGTGCTGCCCATCACGGGGGAGGGCCGCTGCAACCTCACGTTCGGTGAGTCCTGCTGCCTTTCTGTATCTGTGTAGCGTGAAAACATTTTAGTCCTCTCACCAATACTCGAGAAGGCACACCGAGGTGGGCCACTTTGACCTGCTGCCCAGGTACAATGTATTCATAGTCATTTTTCTTTATTTTATTGTCATTTCCTTACTATTGTCATTTCCTTACTAATATCGTGTAGCGCCCGCAAGCATGCAGAAGTGCGGCAACACGACGTGCCATGGACTCGACTAATGTCTGAAGTAGTGCTGGAGCGAACTGAAACAGTGAATCCTACAGGGCTGTCCATAAATCCGTAAGAGTACGAGGGGGTGGAGATCTCTTCTGAACAGCATGTTGCAAGTCATCCCAGATATTCTCTATAACGTTCATGTCTGCGGAACTGGGTGGCCAGCGGTAGTGTTTAAACTCAGAAGAGTGTTCTTGGAGCCTCTCTGTAGCAATTCTGGACGTGTGGGGTGCCGCATTGTCCTGCTGGAATTATCCAAGTGCGTCGGAATGTACAATGGACATGAATGGATGCAGATGATCAGACGGAATCTTAGGTACGTGTCACCTGTCAGAGTCGTATCTCGACGTATCAGAGGTCCCATATCCCTCCAACTGTACTCGGTCCACACCATTACAGAGCCTCCACTAGCTTGAACAGTTCCCTGCTGACATGCAGTGTCCATGGATTCATGAGGTTGTCTCCATACCCGTACACGTCCATCCGGTTGATACAATTTGAAACGAGACTCGTCCGACTAGGTAACATGTTTGCAGTCATCAACAGTCCACTGTCGGTGTTGACAGGCCCAGGCGAGGCGCAAAGGTTTGTGTCGTGCAGTTATCAAAGGCACAGGAGTGGGTTTTCGGCTCTGAAAGCCCATATCGATGATGTTTCGTTGAATGGTTCGCACGCTGACACTTGTTGATGACCCAGCATTGAAATCTGAAGCAATTTTCGGAAGAGTTGCCTTTTGTCACGTTGAACTATTCTCTTCAGTCATCGTTGGTCCCGCTGTTGCAGGATCTTTTTCCTGCAGGAGCGGTGTCGGGGATTTGACTTTTTTACCGGATTCCTGACATTTCACGGTACACTTGTGAAATTGTCATACGGGAAAATCCTCACTTCATAGCTACCTCGCAGATGCTGTGTCCCATCGCTCGTGCGCCCACTATAACACCACTTTAAACTCACTTAAATGTTGATAACCTGCCATTGTAGCAGCAGTAACCGATCTAACAACTGCTCCAGAGATTTGTTGTCTTATATAGACGTTGCCGAACACAATGCCGTATTCTGCCCGTTCACATAACTCTGTACTCGAATACGCATCGCTACAGCAGTTTCTTTGGCGCTTCAGCGTAAAACAAACATTACTAATGCTCAATGTCTTTATCCTCCATGTCTACATATTTGCAGTCCTCTGCCGCTGGAGCGCTGTTAATTGTAGCATGTACCATGGCGGTTTGTAACGTAACCATGTCGATACGGGGGATAAGAACGTCTGTAACCGAGTTGAAAATTCGAAGAGTTCATCCACACACGGAGCACCCTTTTTCAGCATAACAACGCTGGACCGCACACAAGCGCTGCGTCATCAGCAACAATCTGACTCCTTGGGTTTACTGCCATGCATCATCCCTCATACAATCCCGACTTGCCTCGACCGATTTTCATCAGTTTCCAAAACAAAGAACACCTTCGATGACCTCACTTTGATAGTGATGAAGCGGTCCAAGCAGAGGTGAGGTTGTGGCTCCGTCAACAGAGTCAAACATTCTACAATGACGCTATCAACAAGTTGGTCTGTCGCTGGGAGATATATGTTCTACCCCAGGGTGGCTTAGTTGAGATATAAATATATAGACAAGAAGAATAAACACGTAGAACGAAAATAAAGTTTATTTTATTTAAAAAGCTTTAAAAGTCTTCATATAAAAGAATCAGAGGCATTACTTTTCAGCACGCCCCGGTAAATTTCAATAACTCAGCTCGAAGACGTTTTTCACTACGGATGCGAACTGTTTTACTCCTTGCATGAAGTACAGTGATTGAGTAAAAGTATGGAAAGATACCGAGAAATGCATGCTTCAGCAACAAATGCTGACCCTAGCCAAGCCTGCAGGTTACGCAATTGTATTTGACTTCGAATGGTAGCTGTGCAGTGCCCCTCCCCCCCCCCCCCCCCCCCCCAATACGTTGCAGGTGTCAGTGGTACTCAGAACAGCGATCTGTGTAGTTGTGAATGCACTACGTCGGAGTTCAGTACATCCGAAAGTGGGCAAATTGCTTTGTATGGTAGAAGCTTCCGTAACCAAGGGAGCTGAAGTGTTCGTTGTTTCTAGACGCACCGTATCGAAAAAACTTATACCGCATACAGGGAAAGCGGAAAAACATCATGCTCTAAGTACAACGCGGACTAAAATGTTTGTTGACTGACCATGGCAGATGGTCATTCTACATCTACATCTACATATATACTCCGCTATCCACCAAGCGGTGTGTGGCGGAGGGCACAATTCGCGCCTAAGTCATATTTCCCCCTCTCTGTTCCACTCGCGGAACGCGCGAGGGAAAAACGACTGTCTGAACGCCTCAGTACGAGATCTTATTTCCCTTATCTTTGAATGATGATCATTACGCGATTTGAAAGTTGGTGGTAATAATATATGCTCTACATCCTCGGTGAAGATTAGATTTCGGAATTTAGTGAGCAGCCCCTCCTGTTTAGCGCGTCGTGTATCTGCAAGTGTGTCCCACTTCAAACTTCCTATGATATTTGTAACGCTCTCGCGATGGCTAAATGTACCAGTCACGAATTGACTGGTAAGCTATTTCCTTTGTCGAAGGACTGCATCGCTTCAGGATTCTACCAATAAACCGCAATCTAGGGTTCGCCTTACCCGTTACTTGTGTAATCTGATCATTCCATTTGAGATCATTGAAGAAGATTGTCATGAAAAATAAAAGGGCGACAGCTGCAAAAGTTGATGTAAAAGTGAATGTCGCACTCGCGAGTCCTGTCAGCTCTGAGCACCATAAGCAGGGAATTACAGGACAAGGTAGAATTCCAAAATCACTCATCAGTGGCGCAAATGCTCGTAACAGAAAAACGTGGTGCCGAACCCATAAAATATAGGCTATAGAGCAATGGAATAATGTCATTTCGTCGGATGAGTCTTGCCTTAATCAGTTTCTAACCTCTGACCGAGCGAGTTTGTGTCCCAAGACTGAAACGTGGCGAGGGTTCGGTGATGATTTGGGCAGCCGTGTTGTGGAGTATCATGGGACATATGGTTACTTTTGAAGGCCGCATTACTGTCAAGGTTTATGTGACCATTTTGGGTGACCGGATCCGTCCCCAAGTACAATGTTTGTTCCCCAGTGGCGACACTGCGTTCCAAGAAAACGGGGACCCTTTCCACACAGCTCTCATCGTCTAGGTCTGGTTTTGTTAGCACGAAGATGAAATGTCGTATCTACGATGGACACCACAGTCGCCAGATTTCAATACTACTGGGCCTTTGTAATGTACTTTGGAGAGAAGTGCGTGCGATCGCTATCTACCCTGATCATCGTTGCTTGAACTTGCCAGTATATTGCAGAAAGAATGGTATAAAATACCCTTCACAATCATACAGGGCTTGTATTCATCCAATTCGAGACGGCTTGAAGCTGCTTTGAATGCCAACGGTTTCCTACATCGTATTAGGCATGGTAATGTGTTGTTTGTAGCGTCTGCATGTTTTTGTCCACCCGTAATATCTCTGATTAACGGTTTTCATCAAGAGTGCCCATACGAAAGATTGTAGGGAGGAGCGGGAAGAGGAAGGGGAGGGAGAGCTAGATTTGAGGGCGTCCAGTATTTTTAACATTTTGGAAGACGAATGGCGACCAGTAAATATCCATATAAAGGTTCCAGTTCCCAACCTGCTAAAAACCTACATAATACCGACTTTTAAATTATTTTCTTGAAAGAAAAACGCCTCACTACACTGTATTTTTTTCCCTTTCCCTGAGAGCTAGAGCGGGGGGGGGGGGGGGGGGGGGGACCGCGGTCACCTCTTCCCCGTATATGGTCGCCCTTGGCTTCCGTGTTGATGGCATGTTCTTGGACTTCATGAGAAATCAGCATGTCTTTCTTAACGGATCGAGATAGACAGATGCAATGGTAACCTCGGGAATATGCCAAGGACGTGTGATAGGACTGTTTCTACTAACGATGTATATAAGTTAGAGCAGGTAGCGGCGAAAGCTGTCCGAAGCTATTCGCAATCAGTGCTGTTGTCTATAGGGAGCCTGCAAAGCCAAGAGGTTGTAACTTGCTGTGGGAAGACTTGTGGAGCGTCGGTGTTAAGTGCAGCGAGTAGTAGTCAACCCTGGACGTAGATAAATGTAGCGAACTGCGCGTGAATAGGAGAGTAGATCTGTTACTGTTGGTTTTGTTAATGCACACAACTCACTGAATACAGTAAAACACCTTGGAGTAACCGTCCGGAACAACCTAAAATTGAAAGCTCAAATGAAACCAATTGTAGGAAAGAAACAGTACGACCCGGAGATTCGTTGGCAGAATCTTAAGGCTCCTAAGGAAATTAAATTCAATCACAATAGAAGTGGCTTACAAAACACTTATTCAACAGCGCGCCTGGTACACGTCCAACACGGCGCTCGGTGGCCACAGCACAGCTGCGACACCTGAGGATGGGCTTACGAGAGCCCGAAACCGGTCGTGGTAATAAAAGAAATTTACAACTGAAGCGGTATTTTCAACCTCTAGTACAATGCTCAGTTTCGGACGTTCTTCCAACAGAATTTTTTGTAGCTCTTTGAGTATTGTTCATCAGTATACGACTCTTACCGGGCTGGATTAATAGACGAGACAGAGAAGACCCAACGAAGGGCGGGGCTTTCCGTCGCGAGGGCGTTACGCTGATGCTAAATAAGCCTCAGTGGCAGACGTTACAAGAGAAACATTGTGAGTCACAGAAATGTTTACTGTTGAAATTCCGAGAGCGTACATTTGGGAAACAGTCGGGAAACGTATCACTTCCTCCAACACTCGTCTCGCGAATGACTCCGACCAGATAATCATAAAAATAAGAGTTCATTTGGAGTCGTAGTTTAATAGGGCATGGTTGCAAAAAACTAACAAAAATGCTTTACAGAATAATAGAAAAACAGGTAGATGCCGACCTCGGGGAAAATTGCTTTGAATTGCGAAGAAATGTCGGAACACAAGAGGCAATACAGATCGTACGATATATCTCAGAAGATAGCAAATGCAGATCTACGTTTCTAGCCTTTGTAGACTTACAGAAACCTTTTGTCAGTCTTCACTGAAATACCTTATTTAAAATTCTGAAGCCCGCAGGGAGCGAAAGGCTATCAGGGAAAGAAAGCAAAGAAACCTTTGGAGTAGGGAATAAAGTTCATGGAGTAGAAATAAAAGCTTTAACGTCTGACGATGATAATGTAATTCTATTGGAGACAGCAGAGGACTTGTAAGAGCAACTGAACGGAATGGAAAATGTCTTGAGAGGAGCATATAAGATGAACATCAACAAAATCAAAACAAGGATAACAGAATGTAGTGGAATTAAATCAGGTGATGGTGAGGGAATTAGGTTAGGAAACGAAATACTTGAAATAGTTTATGAATTTTGCCACTTGGGCAGCGAAATACACTCCCGGAAATTGAAATAAGAACACCGTGAATTCATTGTCCCAGGAAGGGGAAACTTTATTGACACATTCCTGGGGTCAGATACATCACATGATCACACTGACAGAGCCACAGGCACATAGACACAGGCAACAGAGCATGCACAATGTCGGCACTAGTACAGTGTATATCCACCTTTCGCAGCAATGCAAGCTGCTATTCTCCCATGGAGCCGATCGTAGAGATGCTGGATGAAGTCCTGTGGAACGGCTTGCCATGCCATTTCCACCTGGCGCCTCAGTTGGACCAGCGTTCGTGCTGGACGTGCAGACCGCGTGAGACGACGCTTCATCCAGTCCCAAACATGCTCAATGGGGGACAGATCCGGAGATCTTGCTGGCCAGGGTAGTTGACTTACACCTTCTAGAGCACGTTGGGTGGCACAGGATACATGCGGACGTGCATTGTCCTGTTGGAACAGCAAGTTCCCTTGCCGGTCTAGGAATGGTAGAACGATGGGTTCGATGACGGTTTGGATGTACCGTGCACTATTCAGTGTCCCCTCGACGATCACCAGTGGTGTACGGCCAGTGTAGGAGATCGCTCCCCACACCATGAGGCCGGGTGTTGGCCCTGTGTGCCTCGGTCGTATGCAGTCCTGATTGTGGTGCTCACCTGCACGGCGCCAAACACGCATACGACCATCATTGGCACCAAGGCAGAAGCGACTCTCATCGCTGAAGACGACACGTCTCCATTCGTCCCTCCATTCACGCCTGTCGCGACACCACTGGAGGCGGGCTGCACGATGTTGGTGCGTGAGCGGAAGACGGCCTAACGGTGTGTGGGACCGTAGCCCAGCTTCATGGAGACGGTTGCGAATGGTCCTCGCCGATACCCCAGGAGCAACAGTGTCCCTAATTAGCTGGGAAGTGGCGGTGCGGTCCCCTACGGCACTGCGTAGGATCCTACGGTCTTGGCGTGCATCCGTGCGTCGCTGCGGTCCGGTCCCAGGTCGACGGGCACGTGCACCTTCCGCCGACCACTGGCGACAACATCGATGTACTGTGGAGACCTCACGCCCCACGTGTTGAGCAATTCGGCGGTACGTCCACCCGGCCTCCCGCATGCCCACTATACGCCCTCGCTCAAAGTCCGTCAACTGCACATACGGTTCACGTCCACGCTGTCGCGGCATGCTACCAGTGTTAAAGACTGCGATGGAGCTCCGTATGCCACGGCAAACTGGCTGACACTGACGGCGGCGGTGCACAAATGCTGCGCAGCTAGCGCCATTCGACGGCCAACACCGCGGTTCCTGGTGTGTCCGCTGTGCCGTGCGTGTGATCATTGCTTGTACAGCCCTCTCGCAGTGTCCAGAGCAAGTATGGTGGGTCTGACACACCGGTGTCAATGTGTTCTTTTTTCCATTTCCAGGAGTGTACGTGATGATGACCGAAGTATAGAGGATATAAAATGTAGACTGTCAATAGGAAGAAAAGCGTTTCGGAAGAAGAGAAATTTGTTAACATCGAATATGGATTCAAATGTTAGGAAGCCTTTTCCGAAGGTGTATGCAAGGAGTGTGGCCATGTATGGAAGTGGAACATGACCGATAATAAACTGTTTAGGGAAGAAGACGAAAGAAGCTTTTCAAACGTGGTGCTACGGAAGAATACTGGAGATTAGATGGGTAGATTACGTAAGTAATGAGTAATGATGAGGTACTGAATAGCATCGGGGGGAGGAGGGAAGAAACATGTGGCGCAACCTGACTAGAATCCGGGATCGATTGGTGTGACACTTCCCGAGACAACAAGGAATCAGCAATTTAGAATTGGAGGAAACTGTTGGGGGGCGGGGGGAGGGTATAAAAATCGTAGAGGATGACGAAAAGATGAATACAGTAAGCAGATTCAGAACGATGTATGTTGCAGTAGTTATTTGGAGTTGAAGAGGCTCACTTGCACAGGATGGAGTAGCATGAAGAGCTGATTCAAATTAGTCTTCGGTCTGAAGACGACAATAGAGGCTTAACGACACTCGTCCCCATCGCATCATACGTGAATCAAAGACAAGAGAAAGCTATAACTGGCGCCAGAAATACTCTCTGCCACACATCTTAATACGGTTAGCGGGGTATAGATGTACATGTAGAAGATTTTACATAAAATTCCTTTTGGTGAACTACAGCTGTCGATTGTTATCATCTTAAAATTATTCAGACCGTTACTAATTGAACCAAATACGCTGTATTTTCATTAAAAGCTAAACGAAAAAAAATATTTTTAAAAATCTTAAAATACGCTTCCTGTGATGAGGAATAATGTTTTATTTAACTGCGCAGTTAACCGTGGAACAATCGACGTAAATTGTTGACAGTTGCAGTAAGAATGGTTCCATTTTTACTATTGCCTGACTCCCCTTCTTCGTTTTTAACTTGTCCCGTTTCTTTAAGGTCTCGGCCTTGTTATACTGGTTTTGGTATAGTCAATGGCCAGCTGACGGCCGAATGGCTTTCTTGACATCATGACACCACCACTTCCACCCTCGCACGCCCCCCCCCCCCCCCCCCCACACACACACGCACTCCTACGCAGACCCGACCGTAACGGGAACAATCTTGGTCACTGGACTGACAATCACGTTCCAAGGTAGCGAGTATTGTGCGAGGACGGAGAGTAATCGCAGAAAATGTTTTGGTGGGCAACTGCGCCAGCTTGCTGTTAACGCCATTAAATTTACTGTCGGCTATGTCATGTCAAGTGATTCCCTTTCCATTTGAAAATTACGAGTTGCATCCAAGATGGCCGCTTCCAAAATGGCTGCCATGTTGGTAACGTAGCCTCACAGATTTATCCCTCTTTCATCTCGTACTGCTTGACCTTAAATTTCTGTTTATCCACCAGTTTCGGTTTTTGAAGGGATATTCCACACCTGTGAACCATTCCCTAGATTTTTCGTAGTCAGAAGAGCGAAATATAAATTCCCTTTTGTTTTGATAGCCGTGCTGGAACGTCCCTGCCGCAGTGGCTACACCGATTCCCGTGAGATCACCGAAGTTAAGCGCTGTCGGGCGTGGTCGGGCCTTGCATGGGTGACCATCCGGGCCACCATGCGCTGTTGCCGTTTTTCGGGGTGCACTCAGCCTCTTGATGCCAATTGGGGAGCTACTCGACCGAATAGTAGTGGCTTCGGTCAAGAATACCATCATAACGACCGGGAGAGCGGTGTGACCCCACGCCCCTCCTATCCGCATCCTCCACTGAGGATGACACGGCGGTCGGATGGTCCCGGTAGGCCACTCGTGGCCTGAAGACGGAGTGCTTTTTGTAACCGTGTAGGCTGTAGAAATTTCTGCTTAGGAAAGTGAGGAGAGCTTTTTGTGGAGGGGAGAGAACGTAGGAATAAGTAGCGGTGTCGTGCTGTGTTGCAGCCGACCTGACGACGACGGCGAAGATCCGCGCTGAGAAGGTCGTGAAGGACGGGCAGACGTACGGCCGCGTCCTCAGCTTCGGATTCTCGCTGCAGCCGCAGCGCCTGCACATGGACTTCGAGAACCTCTTCAACGGCGACAAGGCCCTGGGTGAGTTCCGTCGTCCTCAGATGAACGTCCCGAGTATCTTGATAAACAAAACTTCGGAAAATTCTCTAAGCGAAAAGGTTGTAAGAAAACAATAACGAGCTCAGAGGCTTTTTTTCCGGAACTACCTTTCTTGCTGTTTCCTGTCCTCATTTTTATGTCCTCTCTGAGTTGGCCATCATTAGCGCTTTGCTGCTGAAACTGCAAAGCTCATCTACTACTAATGTTATTCCCTCAGCATCGCCTGATTTAACTCGACTACATCCCATTGCGATTGCTTTACTGTTGTTGATGTTCAACTTTTGACTTGTTTTGAAGACACTATTTGTTTCGGTCAACTACTGTTCCAAACTTTTTGCCGTCTTTGAGAGAATTACGGTGTCATCAGCAAAAAGCAAACCAGAAAGTATTTATTTATTCTGTCCGAACTGTAATTCCCTTTCTAAATTTCTCCTTGTTTTCCTTTACTGCTTGGTCAAAGTACGGACTGAACAACATGGAGCATATGCCACAAGCCTGTCATACTCATTTCTCAAGTACTGCTTCTCTTTTAGGTCCTTCGTTTGTTATGACTACAGTCTGATTTCTGGGCAATCTTATGCTCCTTGTAGTTTATCTTTGCTGTCTTCAGAATTTGAAAGAGTGTGTTCCAGTCAATATTGTCAAAAGCTTCCTGTAGATCTAGAAGTGCTGTGATGCTAGGTTTTCTTTTCTTTAACAGTATTCAAGTTAAGTTCTTTTTCTTTATTTGTTTTTGGTTGCACCCACACACACATTTCAAAAATGTAATTTCTTAAAAAGTGAAAAAACTACAATTGCTTGGTGAATGATACAGAAGTTCAAACACAGAACGTCATGGACAGTTAAAATAATACGACCTGATTTCAAACAGTCACATTCACCGCTCGCCCACTCTCCTTGGGTCGGAGATTTTCTCCTCTTAGGGACTGGGTGTTGTGTTGTCCTAATCATCATCATATCATCCCCCATCGACGTGCAAGTCGCCGAAGTGGCGTCAAATCGAAATACTTGCACCCGGCGAACGGTCTACCCGACGTGAGGCCATAGCCACACGACATTTACATGTATTTATTTTACCCGTCGCAGTAATCGATGCCTAAAGAGTATCAGTAATACTCAGTTTACTCTCTGCCTCTTCCCTCTATGGCGGCAACACAGTCGTAAATTTTCGCACGTAGACGATCATAAAGATGCCGAATAGCATCATGCGACAGATAGTTCCAAGAATCTTGCACCTCTTATTGCAATACGGCAATGATTCTTGCAGACACCGGAGAACAGCGCCGGCCGAAGTGGCCGTGCGGTTAAAGGCGCTGCAGTCTGGAACCGCAAGACCGCTACGGTCGCAGGTTCGAATCCTGCCTCGGGCATGGATGTTTGTGATGTCCTTAGGTTAGTTAGGTTTAACTAGTTCTAAGTTCTAGGGGATTAATGACCTCAGCAGTTGAGTACCATAGTGCTCAGAGCCATTTGAACCATTTGAACCGGAGAACATAAGGGTGACAATATACAGCCTTGGCGTACTCCTTTCTGAATTTTGACCCATTTAATCGCTCCACATAGGGTGTTCGCTGAGGCTTCATGATCAGACTATAAATTCCGTTAGAGGTAAACGAGACCATCTGGTTGTATATTTTCGAGTACTTCCCATTATTTATTGTAGCCGACACAGTAACTGACTTTAGCATAATCAATAGGGAAATTAACTGCAAATAAAAAGTAATTAATAATTTCAGAATAAAAACATTCTTGGTTGAGAAATTATTTAATATCAAAGTCGCGTATGACCCTTTTGGGGCATCATCAGAATGTGGAAAAGTTGCTGAATATAAAACACATCCGTCATAAAGCTACATAAAATGGGACATGGACGCAACAGTAGCTGGATATATAAGCCATCCGTCATAATGGCGTATAAAATACGAGGTATACCTTAAACATTCCAGCTGACGCCACCACAGTAGTACAATGTACGGTCACACTTACAAAATAAATGGGAGATGAGCTAAACGCAGCACGCAGCACAATGTCCCTTTGGCTTGCACACAAATACTCATTGTGTACGAGCCAAAGGGACATTGATCTGCGTGCGCCTCATACCGCCCTTATTTGGTAAGAGTGGCTCTCTCTTGTTCTACTGTGGTGAAGCCAGCTGGTATCTTCAACGCCAATCTTCATTTCATACGTTTTTATGACTATGGGTTTTATATCCAGCTACTTTTATAAATCTGATGAAACCCCAAAATGCTGAAGCTCGTTCTTGACATTAAGTAATTTCGCAGCCAAGAATGTTTTTTCTGAAATACTTCGAAACTGGATGCTGTAGCTCCCTGAATAATTTTTACAGTAATTGATAACGTGTCTGTCTTTCTCTCTGGCAGGGGACAACATGAACAAGTTCCTGAACGAGAACTGGCAGGAGATCCTGAAGGAGCTGCAGCCCGCTGTGGAGGAGGCCTTCGGCGCGACCTTCAAGGAAATCGTGAACAGGATCTACCAGAGGGTGCCGTACAAGGACCTGCTGCTGGAGTAGGCCTCCCACCTCCCGCCTCCCATCCCCCATCCCCCATCAGTCACCGCCACCAGCACGGCGTGGCCGGCAGCGTACAAACCGAGAGGGTCGGCTGGCCGACAGCTCCGGGCCGCGAGTCTTCGTCAAGAGCGCCGCCGCTGCCTCCACGCCCCCAC
This sequence comes from Schistocerca piceifrons, assembly GCF_021461385.2. NCBI lineage: Eukaryota > Metazoa > Arthropoda > Insecta > Orthoptera > Acrididae > Schistocerca > Schistocerca piceifrons. Next base: position 335,451,634 of record NC_060145.1, read on the forward strand.
ACCAGCGCCGCTTCAGCCTGACATCCACTATTTATGATAATAAAACTTGTTGTACAACCAGTTGAGAGCGTGCATCTTCTTAATGTGATCTCTTGACAACGACAGTCCCATTTCCTCATCCACTTCTCCTTAACCAGCCTCCATAACGGAGGTCATTAGCGACAGTTATTGTGTAAGATTTGTTCTACTAATATATGAAGATGGTATCTGTTCTTTCGGACTGTCCGAAAGAACAGATATACATAGGTGACCATGCAGTGCTCTAGAATGAAAGGATAATTAAATCAAGACCCTACGCTGCCGACAGGCGTTGATATACATCAATAGGGTCAGTTGAAAACGTGTGCCCCGACCGGGACTTGAATCCGGGATCTCCTGCTTACACGGCAGACGCTCTATCCATCTTTTTCTATTATTATTTCTTTTTTAATATTAAAACGAAAGTGGGAAAGAAAAATACCTTCTGCATTGTTGATCTTCTGGATATTATCTTAAAATTCCGACAAGAACGAAAGTCCCAGGAAGGAATTAGTATTCATACATACAGATCACTGGCAACCTCTGCTATCCGAAATATTGTATTTGAAGTATTTAACCGTTAATTACGATTTTCAGCATGTTTCCAAATATCCTCCTGTAGTCACAATGTTGGCTCATTTTAAAGTGTTCAATTTCTATGTAAGAATAATAGTCTAGGAAAGTAGCATGCCTATTCTGCATAATAAACGATGCTGTGTGTCCTATGATCCACGTTGCAGCGTTGTTTTTTGCTCGTGGATACCTCAGTTTTTGTGGCTGAATGATCTCTAAAAGGTCTACACCACTGGGCGTCGTACGGTCTATCACCGACAATCGATGACGAAGAAATGTTGTAATTTCTTCTGCATGTCCGCACGTTGAAAGGTGGCTACACTGAGTCACAGCGCCAGAGATTGCGCCAAAGAGTATTATTCAGCCGCCACCACTGGCAGTGCTTGTTGAGAAGTCGCAGTGGAGAGTGCTTATTGAGAAGTGGGCAGTAGGAGTTCTGATGTAGCCGTGACTAGTTGTGAGCATGTTGAATGCAGTTGTTCTGATAAGCTAGACAGCCGATGCTGTTCGATTGCGGATGTTGTAATGATCAGAGTGTATGTTTCGTCAATATATATGAAGGTAAAGAAAATTTTTTTATTTTTTCATTTCAAATGTCCTAACTAACAATGTCTCTTGGTCACAGATTCAGTCAACAAAGCATCTGGCTTGTGTTCATGTATTAGAGTGTAATTCTGGTTTCTATGTGCAATTATAGTATTTCTGTTTTTTTAAATTATTTCAGTGTAAATGGTGCTTAAATTACCTTGTCTTATTGAGGAAGAACCGTGCCAGATGTGTACGTTGAATCACACTTCCACACACAGAACAGTTACACTTGTGTTTTGTTGTTTCGTAGGTTTTATAGTTGCTGGGGACTTAATTGATTGTGTTAACGGAAGTTTTCTTTCATTCTTTGTTGTTATTCTATGCAGTCAGATTGCGGAGTAATACTAGTCAGGGCCAACCGGTTACGAGACTGCGTAACCGGACAGTCAGCTACAAAACTTGAAAATATTTGCATAATATTTAATTAAGCCCCCATGCAACGTGAGTCTATGAGTAAGCGTATCGACTCTTCCGCATGCGTCACATTTGGGCGTTGGATGAAGGCCTATCTTATGTAGCTTTTCATCCGTTGCTACTTTATCGTTCTGTTAGATACCAGTCGGTTATGACGCTTGATGGTAACATGCCGCTGTGCACATTCCGCCATACTACAATGTGTATGTGGATGTTTTTCTTCGAGGCGATTCCTGTGGTTTGTTGTCATGAGAAGGTCATGAAGTTTCCTGTTCGTCAGGCTTCCGTTATCGACGATGTTGCGTCGTATGTAGCTCAGCTGAGCCACCGATAGCACACAGGATAGTGCGACTGCAGGGACTTATCCCTTGCACGCTCCCCGTGAGATCCACGTTCCCAACTTAACGTCCAAACACTACATTCGTAGAGCCCCTGCCCATTACACTCATTTCTCGTGGCAGACGATCTTGCCGAGTCCTGTAAGAGTTCGGGCAATACGTGTGCATCTGCACAGAAGAACCGGCTATTGACCTTATTCTTCTGTGCGGATGCACAAGTATTGCCCGAACTCTTACGGGATCTGGCGAGTAGCATTTCACAAGCAATCTTTCGATTTGCTTGCTGTCTTTCATTCAATTCATGTGGAACCCATTTTCCCACTTTCTGCATCTTTCCCATAGCTTTCAACCGAAGAGAAACGGCTTTCTGCGTCACATTCAATTGTTCCGCGAGTTCGACAGTTCGTTGTCTTCGAACTTTTTAGGTGGTTTCCCGTGCTCGTCATTTCTTACGTCAAAATTACCAGTTTTGAATTTTTTGGACCACTCGAAACACTGTGTTTTCCCGAAAGCGTGTTCGCCGAAAGCTTCGACGAATATTCGATGCGATTCTGCAGCAATTTTTATCAAATGATAACAAAACACCAATGCTGTCAGCAAATCGTAGTCCGTAGGCACAAAATTCGACGTATTTATGGGTTTGAAACATATACCGATGTATGGAACTTTGGTTACTGTGTGTTGACATTCGTCTTCAGCCGTTACAAGAAGCGGTCTCACGGGCCCTACACTGACGGCTAGCACCATTTACAGGGAAATTCCGGTTTCATACTTCTACACCTAGTAGATGAGAAGCTGACAAATTTCAGGCAATATCTGGAACAATAAACAGAAAACTTATGAACAAAAAGCGAAGAGATACAAAAATTAAATCTGATGAAGCTGTGGAGATACTATTGCTATTATATGGTCGTGAGAGCTGTATAAATAAAAAGAAAGAAGATGGCAAAATACTAGCAGCAACTATAAGATTCTTGAGGAAAGGGCTGCACAAGAAGAGGTTTAACAAAAAATGAAGACATTCGAAATCAGTTGTATGTACACTCTGTTAATGAGGAAATAACTAAATACAGAGAGAGGTGAAAACATGTGATTAGAATGAAGGATGAAAGACTTAACCAAGGAAATCTGGAACTATAACACAAAAGGAGTGAGACATAGGCCGACTAAGGAAACGATAGACATGCTGTGAGACAGAACAGAGACATGCCTTATCGTTATATGTACGACGACGACGACGACGAGTCTTTCTTCAATCTCCAGCGTGAAGAAATGTGATGCACATTAAAAACGAAACCGTGATAACGTCCAATATGATTCACTTAAAAGACGACCGAGAAGTGTAATCACACAAAAACCGTGGGAAAACTGCACCACATGATTTTAGAAGATTAGCTTGATAACATGCGTAAAATTTCCAAGAATGTAAGAATTTAAAAAGAATGTGTCGGCTACATACTACACGAAGAATTACACGGGAGAAGGCTTTTGCAGTATGGGTGCCGCGACTGCTCACATTGGATCTGCAACGAATGGATGAAACATGGGTTCACCACTACTCACCAGAGTCGAAAGAACAATCGAAACAGTGGAAAGAAGCTACGTCTTCAGTCCTTAAGCAGGCGAAGACGATGTCATCAGCGGGACAGGTCATGGCTTCAGTATTTTGCGATGCCGAAAGAATTTCGTTAATTAGCTATCTTGAGAAAAGTTAAACAATAACTGAGGAATGTTATTCTAACTCTGTAATGGATATAGGTGGAAAAATTTGAGTAACCGTATCTAGTTTATAGAAGAAAAAAACATTTTTCATCAAGATAATGTAGCTGCCCGAAAACTGAAGGGGCTGCTCTACAAAGTGTTAGAACAATCGCCCCCCCCCCCCCTCCATCCCACCCCTTTCACAGACCTGGCACCCTCAGACTTTCATCTTCTCTTCCAAAATCAAAAAGTCTGCCTTCTTGGTAAACGTTTTTCGTCCATCCAAGAAGCAATAGCAGCTGTAGATGAGTATTTTGCAGCACTTCCGGAGGAACAATACAAAAAAGGAATAACGTCACTGGAACATTTCTGAATCAGGTGTATTAATCTTAGAGTGGATTACAATGTGGTGAAGAAAGTCATGGGATGCTTCCTATTATCGTGTCGGACCTCCTTTTTCCCTGCCCACTTTTGCAACTCGACGTGCCATGGACTCACCAAGTCATTGGAAATTCCTTGCAGGAATACTGAGCCATGCTGCCTTTATGGCGGAAATGTTGCCGGTGAAGGATGTTGTACAAGAACTCACACCTCGATTATATCCCATAAATGTTCGACGCGATTCACATCGGGCGATCATTCTCTCGCATAGTCCAGAATGTTCTTTATATCAATGACGAAATATTGTGGCCGGGTGACACGGCATCGTTGTTTGGGAACCCGAAGATGACGAATGGCTGCAAATGGTCTCCAAGTAGCCGACCATAACCATTTCCATACAATGGTCGGTTGAGATGGACCAGAGGACTCATTTCATTCCATGCAACCACAGCTCCATCGTGGACAGCTTGCACAGTGCCTCGTTGACAATTTGGGTCAATAGCTTCGGTGGGTCTGTGCCACACTCGAACCCTATCCCGCGCTCTTACCAACTGTAATCAGCACTCATCTCATCAGGCCACTGTTTTCCAGTCGAGTCCAACCGATACGGTCACGAGCTTAGGAGAGACGCTGCAGGCGATGTCGCAGTGTTAGGAAAGACGCGTCAGTCGTCTGCTGCCATAGCCCATTAACGCCAAATTTCGCCGTACTGTCCTTAAGAATAAGTTCGTTGTAGTCCCACATTGGTTTCTGAGGTTATTTCACGCAGTGTTTCTTGTCTGTTAGCACTGACAACTCTACGCAATCGTTGTTGCTCTCGGTCGTTAAATGAACTTCGTCGGCCAATGGGATCTCCGTGGTGAGAGGTCACGCCTGAAATTTGGTGTTCTCTGCACCCTGTTGACACTGAGGATCTCAGAATATTCAATTCCCTAATGATTTCCGAAATGGAATGTCCTATGCTGTAGCTCCAACTACCCCCCGTACAAAGTCTGTTAATTTCCATCGTGCGGCGACAACCACGTCGGAAACCTTTTCACATAAATCACCTGAGTGCAAATAACAGCTACACCAATGCAGTGCCTTGTGTACACGATACTACCGTCCTCTGTATATGTGCATTTCACTACCCCATGACTTTTGTGAATAAGCCGGCCGCCGTGGCAGAGCGGTTCTAGGCGCTTCATCCAGAACTGCACTGTTGCTACGGTCGCAGGTTCGAATCCTGCCTCGGGCATGGATGTGTGTGATGTCCTTAGGTTGGTTAGATTTACGTAGTTCTAAGTTCTAGGGGACTGATGACCTCAGATATTAAGTCCCATAGTGATCAGAGCCATTTGAACCATTTTGTATTGTGAATACGAGGGAGAGTGAATAAATGAGTCGTAAATTGGGTAGACACATCAGAGTCACGTGCACTAACCTGAATTTTTTTTCCTTTTCCACATTCTCCCCTTGCAAACTTAAACACTTTTCAAAACATCGTTCGACAAGGCGTTAAAAGTTTGCAGCATAAAATTCTTGCGGCAGCGTTCACATCTAAGAATTGACCTCTAGGGATATAAAAAGTTTATTTGGTTCCTTAAACCGCTGCAACCCACAAGACCGATGTGTTCTGCGGGTAGCGAAATACGCCTAGACGGGGTAACAATCTGCATGACTGGATACTCAGGTCGGCCAGGACGCTCCTTGTTTGTGATTTTTCCTTGTCCTTTGCCGAATTCGTGAATCCAGTCGAACACAGATTTTCATGAAATATAGTTCTAACCATATACGGGACGAATTTTCATTACGAACGTGCCCTGCAGACAGTCCCTCGACTTACAAAAGTCGCGTTGTTCTAGTCGGGTACACATTTTTAACTCACCTATCATGTTAGTCTCATTGCAGATCGTCAACTGTTGGTGGCAGGTGTCGGTTATCTTCCACGCAACATGTGCTGTCACCTTCTACATGCGCACAGGCGCGTTAAATTTAAAACGATTTTCAGTATTCTGGTGTTTGCTACTTTCTTATTGGCTCGTTCTCGTATGACTGTAGTGAAGACTATGAATTTCTGGGCGTTTGTTCATCATACCTTACTTGTTCATTATCGTTGCAGAGTTTGACTTCCGCAGTTTGTTCTCATTTATCAAATTCATTTTATTTTTACTGGGAGAACCTGTTTAACTGGTGCAGTTAATATGCCGTGACGCGTTGTAATCCTCTCACTAGACATCCACATGTATGTAAGGAAAGATTATCTTTCAGAGCTCTGACTGACAGGGTTTGTGCATCATCACGTGATAGGGCGTACACACTAGCTCGTCGCTCGATCGGTATCTTTCTGCCGAAGGCATGGTAGATATTTCAGGCTGATGTTCCTGAGTCTGAAGACGCACCTCGTTACAACACTGTTATGGAACTGCACACATTTCTGGACAATTCGGACCTCACTTTGAGCGTGTGTTGCCATCGTTGGACTGTTCGAGGTGATACAATTCCAGGACCACCACAATCACTGTAATTACCGTGTTCGTTCCTGAGTCCAAATTAGTAACTTTGTCCTAAAACACATGGACACGTTGCGGCGGGGCAGTTGGGACACTATGTTTGCTAGTACTGAGTGAAGCAAGCTGCAAAATTAATGTCCACCTACTTCAGTATAGCGTTCGTTCACCATCCGTTGCTCTACTATGCAGTCGATGTTACAAGCAGCGTTGAAGAAAACCATCGTCCATACTTACGACTGCATAGTCGGCGTAACTCAGGTAACAAAATAAACCCGCAAATCTCTAGTAATAACGGGCATAAGGCGATGTTTCCTTCCTTCATTGAAAATGTCCGCTTATCGATACTAATGTTTTTTATTGTCTTTTAGCTGTGGTGTCAACAAGCCCACATTTACGTCAATAGCACATCCACTACTAGTTCATGCAGCTTATGTCACATGCAAGACAGCCAGAAATGTGCTGAGTCCAACCCGAAATACTACGAGATTAATACAGTCAATACTCTGCTACGAAATGAGTTTCTCACTCGTTCCTTTTCAGGGGTTTCTTCAAATGAAGATGCTCGCCAAAAATGTTCTGTAAATGCATACTGAACACGCCACGCAGAATTCTTTACAAAGGCTGATAGTTTCACATGCGGTTTTCTCTACAACAAACACTCCAAAATCTCCCAAACTTCACAGATCTGCCCGTAACTGCATCTGCTTGCACGCCGATAGAAACCGAATGCGATATATTAGTCTTGTCTTCATTTTACAAATAATTTTTTCGGTCACGTCTAACATGACCTTCTCGTTCGGCAGCTAGTCCGCGACTGACTATATGCCTTTGCTTTCAGGGCGTATGACTTATCCCAACGCGCGGGAAAGACTTTACTCTCATTGGTTGATCAAACGAGCAGCCAATCAGATTAATCTTTCATGATCATATTCGCTCTCAAACTGGTTTACTTCAATCAACATTCGCAGGTGCATCTACGTCATTTCGTACTGCAAGTATTAACAAAATGTCCCATCGTACCAAACAAAACGAAAAGTAAGAGAAACCTATGCTTGAAATATACTTTAGAACTGATTATCGTCTTACTACCTTTCTGGCTGCCTTATTACGTCTCATAGACGTCTCATAGACGTACGTCAACCGCCAGTTAGGGAGATTCACAGTTTATCATGACATCCTGGTGGCGTAACACTTGCTAGTTATGTAAGGTGTAATACAATATAGAATTGAAATTTGACGTATGTCCCACATATACACATTCACTTTCATTTACCTGCACCCTAACACAAAATATAAATATTAACTTTTAAACTGTTACTTCCATTATGAATGAAAATTTTCGAAAGTTTAGAATTGAAAATCTTTATAAAATAAATCAGCACACTAAGAGTGCTATTACTGTTTTCAAACAACAACAAAATATAAACTGTTATTATTACTATCTGAATTTATTTTCATAAGTGTCGGTTAAGTACTTTTTAATAGGTTTTATATATCTCTGAAACTATTGTAGGTAGTGGTATCAAATTTCGACACAAAGCTCATCTGAATAACAAAAGGTCATGTAACAAATTTGGAATAAGTCAGCTAATATTTAACGTAGTTATTTAGTTTCTTTGGTGAGGTGAATAAGTGATTTTAGTACGCGCCACAGTGAGCATTCTCAAGGTCTTCTTAGCAACAGGTGGGGCTATGAAGCATACGGCAGGCCACATGCTGGCCGCCACCGAACGATGCTATATTGCAAGATTCCAAAACAGCTTGCCATAACGTAATAAACTTACAGCAAAAATCTGCAGTCGCGTAATAGCTGCGACGCTACAATGCACAAGATCTCATAGTCAGTCTTACTGATGCAGCACCAGATCTTCATGACAGACTCGGACATCCATATGCCGACGACATGAAGCTTGTTTGCATGTTGCTAATAGCTTTTTTAACTGTCAACCATATATTTATAAAACCTATTTTTTACATTATATTTGGCCTGTCTTTTGTTTCACCTGTCCAGCCTGCTAAAACATTACTTCGTGATCCCCATTCTATGACAATACCTGAAAAGTGAAAATGTCAAACGTTCTAAATGCCAGTTTTCCACACAACGCGTTTTCAGTGGTATTGCGTTCTCGGCCCTCTGCTGCATGTCTCTAGACTTGGTCAAAGTGGCAAATCGAGGAGAAAATGTTTCAGACATTCATTAGTAAATGGCGCATGTCCTTTGTGCCGAATGATGTTTATGGTAAGCCTGACATGGTTTGAAGAGATAACACACAAGATTTTGGTGAGTGGGCACAGCTTTTTGAGGTGCGGCAGATATTTTGTAATTACAGAGTAGCGATGAAATCAAAGCAAGACCTTTATTCCACAACATCTGTACAACACTGTTAAGTCAGCTAAAGTTGCGAACCCATTCCATATAGAGCCGATGCACAGAACTGACTTCTTTGATTTTAAAGTTTCTGCCGAAACATTGCTGTCAATGCATGCTTGTAAGTTCTCCAAATGAAATATGATCAAAACGTCTCATCCATCTCAAATAGCTATTAATTCTTTCTCTGAAAAACAAGAATGAAAAATTTCAATGTATTGAAAAGAGGGAAGACCATGGATACTGTATGTCATGCTGTATTTTATGTAAAAAACAGGCATGTTCATCAATTGCAAAACAAGTAGATCTTTTGATGATGTTGCCATTTCTGTAGCACATTAAGTACAAAACACTAGGTTAATTTGCATACTTTTTATGTGAAACTCAGTACAATAGTTTAAGATCGTTGGTGACAAAGAAGAATGCGCTAGAAATGGCGTTCAGAAGCATGTGAAATTCGAAAAGTGTAACAGAAAATGGTGGGAGTACATAACTAATTACTTAATTCGGTATCAAAGGCGGTACAATAGTCTAAGGAAATGGGGGTGACATGGGAAACCCACTTAACAGAACAATAGGTTAAGTACCAACAAAGGGTCAAACATTAGGTTAAGACACACAGAGTACAGTGTCGAACATTAGGTCATGCAACATGTTTGTCCCATATAATTACTTCTTACAAGAACCCCCATGAACCATGGACCTTGCCGTTGGTGGGGAGGCTTGCGTGCCTCGGCGATACAGATGCCCGTACCGTAGGTGCAACCACAACGGAGGGGTATCTGTTGAGAGGCCAGACAAACGTGTGGTTCCTGAAGATGGGCAGCAGCCATTTCAGTAGTTGCAGGGGCAACAGTCTGGATAATTGACTGATCTGGCCTTGTAACATTAACCAAAACGGCCTTGCTGTGCTGGTACTGCTAACGGCTGAAAGCAAGGGGAAACTACAGCCGTAATTTTTCCCGAGGGCATGCAGCTTTACTGTATAATTAAATGTTGATGGCGTCCTCTTGGGTAAAATATTCCGGAGGTAAAATAGTCCCCCATTCGGATCTCCGGGCGGGGACTACTCAAGAGGACGTCGTAATCAGGAGAAAGAAAATTGGCATTCTACGGATCGGAGCGTGGAATGTCAGATCCCTTAATCGCGCAGGTAGGTTAGAAAATTTAAAATGGGAAATGGATAGGTTAAAGTTAGATATAGTGGGAATTAGTGAAGTTCGGTGGCAGGAGGAACAAGACTTTTAGTCAGGTGATTACAGGGTTATAAATACAAAATCAAATAGGGGTAATGCAGGAGTAGGTTTAATAATGAATAAAAAATAGGAGTGCGGGTAAGCTACTACAAACAGCATAGTGAACGCATTATTGTGGCCAAGATAGACACAAAGCCCATGCCTACTACAGTAGTACAAGTTTATATGCCAACTAGCTCTGCAGATGATGAAGAAATTGATGAAATGTATGACGAGATAAAATAAATTATTCAGGTAGTTAAGGGAGACGAAAATTTAATAGTCATGGGTGACTGGAATTCGTCAGTAGGAAAAGGTAGAGAAGGAAACATAGTAGGTGAATATGGATTGGGGGGAAGAAATGAAAGAGTAAGCCGCCTTGTAGAATTTTGCACAGAGCATAACTTAATCATAGCTAACACTTGGTTCAAGAATCATGAAAGAAGGTTGTATACCTGGAAGAATCCTGGAGATACTAAAAGGTATCAGATAGATTACATAATGGTAAGACAGAGATTTAGGAACCAGGTTTTAAATTGTAAGACATTTCCAGGGGCAGATGTGGATTCTGACCACAATCTATTGATTATGAACTGCAGATTGAAACTGAAGAAACTGCAAAAAGGCGGGAATTTAAGGAGATGGGACCTGGATAAACTGAAAGAACCAGAGGTTGTAGAGAGTTTCAGGAAGAGCATAAGGGAACAATTGACAGGAATGGGGGAAAGAAATACAGTAGAAGAAGAATGGGTAGCTTTGAGGGATGAAGTAGTGAAGGCAGCAGAGGATCAAGTAGGTAAAAAGACGAGGGCTAATAGAAATCCTTGGGTAACAGAAGAAATATTGAATTTAATTGACGAAAGGAGAAAATATAAAAATGCAGTAAATGAAGCAGGCAAAAACGAATACAAACGTTTCAAAAATGAGATCAACAGGAAGTGCAAAATGGCTAAGCAGGGATGGCTAGAGGACAAATGTAAAGATGTGGAGGCTTGTCTCACTAGGGGTAAGATAGATACTGCCTACAGGAAAATTAAAGAGACCTTTGGAGAGAAGAGAACCACTTATATGAATATCAAGAGCTCAGATGGCAACCCAGTTCTAAGCAAAGAAGGGAAGGCAGAAAGGTGGAAGGAGTATATAGAGGGTTTATACAAGGGCGATGTACTTGAGGACAATATTATGGAAATGGAAGAGGATGTAGATGAAGAAGAAATGGGAGATAAGATACTGCGTGAAGAGTTTGACAGAGCGCTGAAAGACCTGAGTCGAAAAAAGGCCCCGGGAGTAGACAACATTCCATTAGAACTACTGATGGCCTTGGGAGAGCCAGTCCTGACAAAACTCTACCATCTGGTGAGCAAGATGTATGAGACAAGCGAAATACCCACAGACTTCAAGAAGAATATAATTATTCCAATCCCAAAGAAAGCAGGTGTTGACAGATGTGAAAATTACCGAACTATCAGTTTAATAAGTCACAGCTGCAAAATACTAACGCGAATTTTTTACAGACGAATTGAAAAACTGGTAGAAGCGGACCTCGGGGAAGATCAGTTTGGATTCCGTAGAAATGTTGGAACACGTGAGGCAATATTAACCTTACGACTTATCTTAGAAGAAAGATTAAGAAAAGGCAAACCTACGTTTCTAGCATTTGTAGACTTAGAGAAAGCTTTTGACAACGTTAACTGGAATACTCTCTTTCAAATTCTGAAGGTGGCAGGGGTAAAATACAGGGAGCGAAAGACTATTTACAATTTGTACAGAAACCGGATGGCAGTTATAAGAGTCGAGGGGCACGAAAGGGAAGCAGTGGTTGGGAAAGGAGTGAGACAGGGTTGTAGCCTCTCCCCGATGTTATTCAATCTGTATATTGAGCAAGCAGTAAAGGAAACAAAAGAAAAATTCGGAGTAGGTATTAAAATTCATGGAGAAGAAGTAAAAACTTTGAGGTTCGCCGATGACATTGTAATTCTGTCAGAGACAGCAAGGGACTTGGAAGAGCAGTTGAACGGAATGGACAGTGTCTTGAAAGGAGGATATAAGATGAACATCAACAAAAGCAAAACAAGGATAATGGAATGTAGTCAAATTAAATCGGGTGATGCTGAGGGGATTAGATTAGGAAACGAGACACTTAAAGTAGTAAAGGAGTTTTGCTATTTAGGGAGTAAAATAACTGATGATGGTCGAAGTAGAGAGGATATAAAATGTAGACTGGCAATGACAAGGAAGTCGTTTCTGAAGAAGAGAAATTTGTTAACATCGAGTATAGATTTAAGTGTCAGGAAGTCGTTTCTTAAAGTATTTGTATGGAGTGTAGCCATGTATTTAAGTGAAGCATGGACGATAACCAGTTTGGACAAGAAGCGAATAGAAGCTTTCGAAATGTGGTGCTACAGAAGAATGCTGAAGATAAGGTGGGTAGATCACGTAACTAATGAGGAGGTATTAAATAGGATTGGGGAGAAGAGAAGTTTGTGGCACAACTTGACTAGAAGAAGGGATCGGTTGGTAGGACATGTTTAGAGGCATCAAGGGATCACAAATTTAGCATTGGAGGGCAGCGTGGAGGGTAAAAATCGTAGAGGGAGACCAAGAGATCAATACACTAAGCAGATTCAGAAGGATGTAGGTTGCAGTAGGTACTGGGAGATGAAGAAGCTTGCACAGGATAGGGTAGCATGGAGAGCTGCATCAAACCAGTCTCAGGACTGAAGACCACAACAACAAGAACTACATGTTTCCAAACAGCAGAGAATGATGAGCAAGTGAAATCCATCCCCCCAAAACTGAATTTTTTATAAATAAATAATATACCCTCGAATTTCCTGTTATGAGAACCTTCCTCTCCACCAAAGAGACACCAGTTTCCATATATACCATACACTGCCTTGAATCCCCTAAATTGTTCAAATAAACAATATTCCACGCATTGTCTAAATTGTTTAAACAATATTCCATACACAGCAATAAATTTCCTGACAAATTATTTAACTAAATAAATAAACTATATTTCATACATTGTCATAAATGATTAAATAATATTCTGTACATTGTCTAAAATTTTCAACGATATTCCATTCACTGCAACCGAATTCCCTCCAAATGACTGGTAAACTGAGTCTTTTCCCTGCCAATTTCTGGGAGGAAGGGTGAGAGGGGAGATGGTTTACCAGAGGGGGAAAGGTTAATTAATTGATCAATTTCATTAAGTAGTCAATCAAATAAGAGTGAGAGGGGCTATTCAAATAACTCAGACCTGAAAGTGTACCTGTAGCAGCGAGGGAAGAGGTTTCCTGAGTGGTGGGAGGGGGGTGGGGGAAGGGAGAGGGGGTGGGGAACAACAGGTTAAGGACCTGTCAATCAAAAGGAAGGATCCCTTTAACAGAGCAATAGGTTAAGTACCTGTCAATCGAAGGAGAACAATAGCTTAAGTATCTGTCAAACAAAGCAGAACAATAGGTTTGGCTCTGAGTGCATACCTGCCCCTGATGTAGGCTACCTGCACTAACAAAATGCCCTTGAACATACTTTGTTCCACTAGTGGTTGCCAGTCCAAAAATAATGGAATAAGAGAGAAGTTTCCTGATCTCCTCAAGTTGCTGCTGTGTAGTTGTAAAAGGCAAAAAGAGATCAAACCTTAATATCACGTTCACTACTAGGTCATTGAAATAGAACTTCAGTCTCCCTTTTGGGAAAAGTGGGAAAGGCAATCATTCTTCTGTTTTCAAAGATCCGCCCATACATATGCCTTAAGCGGCATAGAGTAACCTGGGAAATCCTAAATCAGAGAGATAGAGCAGTGGTTTGATCCACATCCTCCAGAATATGAGCTCTACCTCTTAACTTCGCTGTCCCCTCAATGCTTTGCAGCCACTTTGATTCTACAGAGTCCAAAGTTTTTAGAGGAAATGAGTCCCTTGTTCGTTTCGAAAACACCAGGTCATCACACCCATCAGAGCGAACATCTTACGCTCTGTGTAGGTACAGCAACTGTCACACTTGTAGACGAATATATAAGGGTGGTCTGGTAGTGACAATTAGAATTCGTCTCCAAAAAACTTTAATTTTACAAAATTATTTTTTATTTTTAATGCCCATCTTTCAGCTATGTTTCGGTAACGTTATTCCATCTGTGTAAAGTTCTTATGGTGGTGCAAAATACTCGTCTACACGTGGTTGGACGAACAGTAAAGCAAAGGAGCCAAATCTAGGGACTATGGCACATGTCCCACATGGGAGGTATAATTCAATTTAATCAGTCTGTGTGGTAGTGTGTATTCTAATTAACGCACTGATAGAGCAGACCAGAGCAAATAATTGAACAGTGGAGGTGTCACCTCTCACATTTGTAAGCAGAGTCAAAAAATGTATACAAGTTATTCTAATCCAGGGAACTGAGAAGGTATTCTAACAACTCAAAATTATGCTGTTCATCTTAACACTGTACCACCAAAGAAACAAATTGGAAAACAGGTAATTAATTAAAAACTCCCTTAGTAACACGAAAGGAACTGACTGGGTCGAAATGTCAATAAGAAAGTTTTTGTTTCAGGTCCCATTGATATTGAAGCACTACTTTTTATTTGTGATAATTCAAGTGCAGAAATACAGTAGTAATGTTTTAACTAGTAGAACTATAAATGATGAAAACGATTCCTCATATCTTAAAATTTTTTTCTAAAGAGAATAATGAATTTAATTTCAAGAAAATATCTCTCAGTATCGATTTGTCTCACTTACACAACTCCATTCTTGATCAAATGTTTCAAAGGTTACTGCAGAATTCCCTGTGATTTTGAGGAAAAATGGCATCATCATCACAGATCTACAGTTTTGCAATTAATAAACATTCCAGTTTATCACATAAAGTATGGCAGGACATACAGTAGGCATGATCTTCCCTCTTTTCAGTACACTGAAATTTTTCATTCTTCTGTTTCAGAGAAAGAGTTAATAGCTATTTGAGACAGATAAGACGTTTTGATCATACTTCAATTGAAGAACTTACAGGCACAAGCTTTACAATCAAAGAAGTCAGTTCTGTGCATTGGCTCTGTTTGGAATATGGAAATAAATAAACTATATTCTATACATTTCCATAAATAATTAAATAATATTCTGTACACTGTCTAAAGTGTTTAAAGAATGTTCCATACATTGCAACCGAATTCCCTCCAAATTACTGATCAACTGGGCCTTTCTTCTACCAATTTCTGGGAGGGAGGGGGTTTACCAGAGGGGGAGAGGTTAATTAATTGATCAATTTAATTAAGTAGTCAATCACATTGATAAGAGGGAGATGGGCTATCCCAATAACTCAGACCTGAAAGTGTACCTGTAGCAGCGAGGGGGTAGGTTTTCTGAGGGATGGGGCAGAGAACAATAGGTTAAGAACCTGCCAATTAAAAGGAAGGATCTTTTTAGCAGAATAATAGGTTAAATACCTGTCAATAAAAGGAGAACAATAGGTTTGCCCCTGAGTGCATACCCGCCCATGATGTAAGCAACCTGCACTAACAAAATGTGCTCAAACATAGTTTGTTCCACTAGTGCTACAGACGTTCATTGGAGAATTAGTAGCAGTATTTCTATAACAAACGAACCAGTAGTCATTAGCGATCTGTAGATGCCTAGATTCGTTCACTGTAAGATGACAAAAATATTATTTATGTGATACGTACTAAGTGCATCAATTAAGGAGAACTTCATTAGAATCAGACTACTCATCATTTGCATCTTTCATCTCATAGAAAGGTACAACTTAATTGAGATGACTTCTATTGACAGTAAATAGTAACTTTTATAAGTTAGCAACATGAGATTTACCTTTTGTAGATTCTGTAGCAAAGTTTTGGAAGATGTCGTTCAGTGGTAGATATTTCGTTTTTGGTTTGTATGATGGCTAGCTTTTAAAGAGCAGGGTAAAACTTTGCAAAGAAAAGTATTTTTTCTTATCTAACTACTAAATATTTTTTTAACCCCCCCCCCTTTTTTACAACAGTTCAGGTTATTATTTGGAAAAATTGTTTCGTACATGGACAAGTTTCATGGCAGACGTCTTCTGCAAAGAAAACAATAGAATTTGCCATCTTCACGGCGAATATTAGTTATTGTTAATAAAGTTTAATATTTTCTGTTTAGAAATTAGAATGCTCATCAGCAGAGCAAATCATTATCGGAAATAATAATATCGCGGTAATTGCGATGAATAAGACGTCATAAGACAAAAATAATAATTACAATATTAAGAAATAGAGCTCACTAGAGCTAAAATGTCTGACAAGATAGAATCTGATAGTTCTAGAGGCTAACAGAAAAGTGCTAGAACAATAGGGAGCCGAAAATCGGTCACGCATCGTAATTTATAGTAGTAACAGAGACGTTAATGCTGCGCCGATCACAGTAAGCTTGGCATTAACACTCAGGCCATCAGCGTTACGTGATCGCTGCAGTTAACGCAAAATATGTTTTTCCTTTGACATAAATTATTAATTATTTCTACGGAGTCACGGGAGGCATTATTTCACATTGCTCCCCGGTCTGTTACTTTAAAATTATATTTGTAACTGAAATTTTAAAATAACATGTCCTAATATAGACGACTACAAATATTTTCCGGATTTACATGTCTTTAGTCATTTACACATACGAGCCTTCATTGTCTGCTCATTATTACTATGCGTGTCCTCATATTAACTTGCCGATTTTGTTGTCAGGATGGGCTCACCCACTTGGCAGAGGGGGAACTGGGAAAAACAAAACCGGATATGAAAGAAAAAAAAGTGCCCGTCAGTCGAGGAACACACATCTCACAAAGGTCGTTTACATTTTTCATTATGGATTCCATTTTGGTTAACAAATTATATAATCCAATAATTTACTTAGTTATTGGAAAAAAATCAACATTTTCTCTAGTACGGTAATGCTAATAGGTACATAATATTTCGGAAGCATAGGTGTCATATACAACGATATGCTTTCTCAACAAATCTAAATGTTTTCCTATTGCTGTAGGATGCAACATTCTTAGTTTGTTTAAAGCTGTAAATGCGAGTGAGTTAAATAATTCAAGTATTTTGTATCTGATAGACGAATCATATACACTTCACATTTGGATAGCAAATTGTTATTGCAAAAAAGAAAATCTTTATACTAAATATTTCATTACGATAAAACTGTATAAGATGTTAAATACATTTTTGTACTCGCTAATATCTCAGTTAAATTTGAAAATAACTTAGGAAAATTGCTTAAGTATTTCAATTTAGTACTGTTAAATACGCTACTGGCCATTAAAATTGCTAGACCAAGAAGAAATGCAGATGATAAACGGGTATTCATTGGACAAATATATTATACTAGAACTACCATGTGATTACATTTTCACGCAATTTGGGTGCATAGATCCTGAGAAATCAGTACCCAGAACAAACACCTCTGGCCGTAATAACGGCCTTGACACGCCTGGGCATTGAGTCAAACAGAGCTTGGATGGCGTGTACAGGTACAGCTGCCCATGCAGCTTCAACACGATACCACATTTCATCAAGAGAAGTGACTGGCGTATTGTGACGAGCCAGTTGCCCGGCCACCATTCACCAGACGTATTCAGATGGTGAGAAATCTGGAGAATGTGCTGGCCAGGGCAGCAGTCGAACATTTTCTGTATCCAGAAAGGCCCGTACAGGACCTGCAACATGCGGTCGTGCATTATCCTGCTGAAACGTAGGGTTTCGCAGGGATCGAATGAAGGGTAGAGCCATGGGTCGTAACACATCTGACATGTAACGTCCATTGTTCAAAGTGCCGTCAATGCGAACAAGGGGTGACCGAGATGTGTAACCAATGGAACCCCATACCATCACGCCGGGTGATACGCCAGTATGGCAATGACGAATACACGCTTCCAATGTGCGTTCACAGCGATGTCGCCAAACACGGATGCGATCATGATGATGCTGTAAACAGAACCTGGATTCATCCGAAAAAATGACGTTTTGCCATTCGTGCACCCGGGTACACCATCGCAGGCGCTCCTGTCTGTGATGCAGCATCAAGGGTAACCGCAGCCATGGTCTCCGAGTTGATAGTCCATGCTGTTGCAAATGTCGTCGAACTGTTCGTGGAGATGGTTGTTGTCTTCCGAACGTCCCCATCTGTTGACTCAGGGATCGAGACGTGGCTGCACGATCCGTTACAGCCATGCGGATAAGATACCTGTCATCTCGACTGCTAGTGATACGAGGCCGTTGGAATCCAGCACGGCGTTCCGTATTACCCTGCTGAACCCACCGATTCCATATTCTGCTAACAGTCATTGGATCTCAACCAACGCGAGCTGCAATGTCGCGATACGATAAGCCGCAATCGCGATAGGCTACAATCCGACTTTTATCAAAGTCGGAAACGTGATGGTACGCATATCTCCTCCTTAAATGAGGCATCACAACAACGTTCACCAGGCAACGCCGGTCAACTGCTGATTGTGTATGAGAAATCGGCTCAAATCTTTCCTCATGTCAGCACGTTGTAAGTGTCGCCGCCGGCGCCAACCTTGTGTGAATGCTCTGGGAAGCTAATCATTTTCATATCACAGCATCTTCTTCCTGTCGGTTTAATTTCGCGTCTGTAGCACGTCATCTTCGTGGTGTATCAATTTTAATGGCCAGTAATGTAGTAATACATGAGACAGTTTATCACGGCTTAAAAAAGAAAATTTAAATATGTCAGGTATTTTATAAAATGCAAAAACATTATTTAATTAGTGTTAGTGTTATACAAGATACTTGTTACAGAAAGTATTTTTTGTCAGATAAATGCGTTCGTGAATTTTACTGCGTGTGTACTGCATAATTTGCATTAGGTGTTAGTTTACTTTATAGACAGCTTTTTAGTTAGATGTGGTTTGTTTTTTGGAAATTATTCTGTATAATGCAAAGCATACTCTATGTTTTCATGGCGTTGGTTAGTGCTGATAGATAGGTTATGAAGCGTAGAATCGTCGTCTGGGGGCCTACATATAAAGGTACTAAAGATGGATCTGTCCCCCGGGTGTTGGATAGGTGGTGATGAATCGGCTGCAATTCGTCCTCGGCTGCAACCTTCCTTCCTTCCTCCCTTCCTTCGGAATGGACCGGAACTCTTGCAGTTCTCTGCATCGCGGCCCAGTAAGGAGTGATTGCAGCTCGGTGGCGATGTACATGAAATAGGTCGGGTGCATATTAACTGTATTTTCAGATGTTAAGGCCGCTGTACACGGGGCCAGTAGTGGTAGCCAGTTCTGGCGGTCAGAAGTGGACGCCACCAGTTTTACCGGCCAGTAAGCCTATACACGAAGCAAATAATGGCTTCCAAAATTTTCGCATCTGTGGCCGCCAGTCTATTGTAAGAGAAAGGTAGAGTATACAGTGTTACGTGTTTCTTCGTGAAAAATATGGCATGTGACAGTGAGTTTGATGAGACTTTTGACGAAGTGGCGGGTGAAATTGTTGTAACTTTAAATGAGGAGCTGAGAACCATTGTAAATCGACATAGAGTATAAGACTGGGTTGGTCGACGAGAAACCCTTGAGGCATCATCCACTTTGTATTATTTTTTGTATTATATATATATATATATATATATATATATATAATTATTATTATATTATCTGTACCCCACTTCACGATCTTCGTAGTAGCAGTATCTGTTTGCACTTGAACAAGACATATCAAGTCAGTATACGGCAGCGCGGCACGACAAGCACTTGATATAAGCTCAGAAACAACGGCACAGTTCCTCACACGACGGCAGCCACTGCACGTAAGATCCGTCCAGTTATGGCGGCCAGTAGGTCACGTGATCTGCTACTGGTCGCCTCACCGGCCACAAAAATCAAACATGTTTGACTTTAGTGGCCACCACTCGCTACTTTCCACTGAAGGCGCCATTACCCCTACACACAAGGCCACTGGCGCGATAAATGGTGCCAGCCAATACTGGCCAGTTATAATGGACGATACTACTGGCCTCGTGTACAGCTGCGTTTAATGCCCTGTAAGGTAAAGTCAGGTGGTTAAACAAATCCAGAATCCTGAACTTTGTCATCCTCGCTGAGCATTTTAAGTTACGCAGGGGGCGACAGATAGCCGTTACGCACGGAGTTGCACTACAAGCGGTTCGGCGGATATTGGTTTGCTCCGAGTGCCGCTGAGGCAATTTGTCAATAATGGTTCTCTCGACGCAGACTGCGGCTGATATGTGAATGTTCATGCCGAAGCAAAAACGTCGACTCAATATTCCGATGCACTTACGAAACACAGTCTTTCACAAGTAGATCGAAATTGCTGTTCCGGTACGGATTCTGTCCTATGATTATACTTGTCTTCGGTTCGTCACACTAACGTACACGGTTCAGAGATCAATATCTGTTTTCACACAGTCTTTGCTCACTGAAACAAGCACTTCACACAATTTACACGTAGCAATGTATGGAGAAATGTCACCATACAAAACCAAGCGTGATTACACTGTTCACAAGTCTAAAACTCTTATAACACAATACACAGTTGGTTGTGATAAACTTTGCCTTGTAAAGTTCTCAGAGAATCACAACTTTTGTCCATAGGAAAATACGCCAACATGCTTTATGGTGGAAACCTCTATTGACGCATTCACCGTGAATTGTCCCATATAAGTTCCACTGAAAGTTTAGTTAACACAGTCCACGTGAAAGTTCTCTGCTGTGCACAAAATTTACACACACGATGGAGGTCTCATCGTTAAGTATCACAGCAACAAATGATGATCATTAGACCATAATTATTGTCCAAATTAACATGAATTTCACACAAGAGGTTTACAAAATTCAGTCATTTGGGGATTACACTCATTTACATATTTACGCGAGAAAGTATAACTTTACTCGCACAAATGAAATTTCTATTGCTCAGCCAAGAGAAGAAAAAATCTCACGGCTTTATACCTGCTGGCGGAAAGCAAAAATAAAGAAAGGAAAAGCCAACTGGCTATCACGTACACATGTGAAGCATGTATATTCCGACAAGTAAAAAGGAAGTCATTTCCCTAGATTCTCCGTAGGGACTTTCCTGCGCTAAGACAAATATAAAACATGCTTACAACTATACATCACCATAAATTGGGAATCTACTTTTAAATGGCTATAGAAAATGAAAACGTTCATCAGAATCATCAAAACTATTTAAGTACTAATAACTGATTTTGAAAGAAAAGAAAAAGATCTATGTATTCCTTTCTTTAACTTCTAAGTTTATCTTTATGAAAAACGGACAAGTAATGCCTATGTAAATCTTGTCAAGAACCTGAATAAAATGACTTGGTTTGTTAAATGATTTATCACTTCTCTAAGTAGTAAAAATTTCACTCTATTCGAAAAATACAAACTTAAAATCTAAGTAGTGAAAAACATAATGCATTATTAACATACAGTTCGTTAGCTATGTACATTATATACACATCACAAAACTGAGGTGAATATGAGGGTTCTATGATTCCCCACTCTAACATTTGACGAATTTCCGCCTTTACAACCTTCTTTTTAGTCCATGGTACGGCGTACGATGTTCTGCAAAATGTCTCATGTGGGGCAACTTCCGTGACATTAAAAAAGTTTTTTATTATTCCGGGTTTATCTGCAAAAACATTAGCGTACTCCTGAATGAGATTCGCCAGATCTTCCTTCTGTATGCTTTGCAGATAGGATGAGTTTGATACTTTAGCTTTGATACTGGCAAGATTACTGCATATAGCTGCTTCTGAATCATTTGAGTGCAGGAATTCTGTCTTTTCAAATTGTTCCGCAATATGTAGTATGCATGGACCTACTAATTTTACAACAACGTTACGACAGTATCTGTTGTGCACGCTCAGAGTTTTAATGAGCTGCAGTGCAATTCTTTTACCATCATTTGTCCCGCCTGTAGGTCGATCATTGCGTCCCTACTACTCAGAAAATCGCAGCCAAAAATGCAGGAAACTGATAAATTTTTTATGAGTAAGAAGTGGCATTGTATGTGCTCGTCTTCTACTATCAAATCGGCCTTCACCTGTTGTTCACACACTGTGTAGATGCACCTAATGCACCAGAAACGCGGCAGTTTTGCACAGGCAGAACAGGAAGTCTCCTTATGCGATTTACTTCGTTGTATAATGCGTAGTTCATGACACTGGTTGTTGCTTCTGTGTCTATTATAGCTTCCACGCTGACACCGTTTATCAAAACTTTCGTCGCAGCTTGCACAACATAATATTCCGTATGTTTGCATGTGCTCGGCTCTTGCAAAAGTTCTTCCCTGATATTCACACCGTCGTTGTACCTCCACTTTGGAATACGACTGCACTAGGGAGGCTGTTTAGAACTGTCGGTTCTGGTTTAATTGTTGAAGGTTGGTATCCTGCTCTACGACTTCGCATACGCGATTCGTCGTAGGGCAGCTGTTGACACTGTTATTGCAACTGTTTGGATTCGGAATAACAGGCATGTCTTGCATCATGTTTTGCGTTGGATTCCCAAACCATAAAATTGGTTGCTGTTTAGACCAACCATTTCCGTGATTAGGATTTCGGTGACTACTTTTTTTCCTGTCATTTGCACCTTGCTGGATCGGTACATTAGTGCTATTATTCCAGGAATTTCCCGATTGTTTTTCCCCTGGTGTTTTCCTATCGTGGTTGGAATCATTGTAACCATTTCCGTTACCATCCTTCCGTTTTCTATTGGAACCATTTGCCGGAGTACCTTTGTTATCATTCGACTCATTATTTCCGTAAGTCGAGTTTGGTTCATTTGCTGAGTGGTTATTTTGGCTATAGGCAGCCGCGTTCACATCTGCGTACTGGTTCTTTCCACTCTGGTGTTGTTTGTTACCGCCACTGACGTTAATGTTATCACTATTGTGATAGCTATTGCTGTTGATGGAATAAGCCTGATACGACTTAGCATCTTCTTGGATGAGATCGAATGAGTCGGTCACGGACAGGAACTGTTCCAAGTCCTCATCCGGTACATTAGTCAACTTTTCTCTTAGGTGGATAGGAAGTTTTGCCTTCAGTACACGGAGCACTTCTTTGTGAGAGATTGCCACCGACCAATACCTCGTCTTCGCAATATATCTTTCGAAGTATTTCCGCAAGCTTCCCTTACGCGGTTTGTACAATTCGGGCGAATACACCTCTTTGCGCAATCGTTCCTGAATACCCTCGGACTAGTATTTAGAAAGAAACGCTCTTTCAAAATCTGCTGATGTGTCACATACTTCTGATGTTTCGCTCGCCCACAAAACTGCCATCACCTGTGATGTGCGACATAACGAACTGTATCTTCAGATTCTCTGTCCAACATCGTGGTAAGATGTTCATGAACGCTCGTATGAAGACAATGGAGTGCACTGACTTCTTGTCTTCGGAAATAGTTTGGTAATGACGATGTCTTCGTGTTTAGCTTGAACGGGCGTTATAGCGGGTGGCTGAAATATTTTTTCATTCCCGTTAGTGAGTTTAATGTCAATGATAGGATTTTCACCATGTGATGGAAAATCATTTTCCGATCTGGCATCACTTGACATAACTCTTTTCCGGTTCCTTATGCGGGTGTTTATCTCTTGCTTCCACATAGGATTTCCTTTATCAGTGTCTTTTTTAATCGGCATGTACATTTCGTACTTCGTCGTAATTTGTTTCCGTGCCGGAACACATGTCTTCTGTGCGTACGCGCTGCACAGAATTGTTTATTGCTTCATTTATTTTTGAATCAGTTTCAGATTCCTTGTCCGCTGTCCAATTGGATATGCCTTTATTTAATTGTTTTCTGTGACTTTCTAATTGTTCGTCCAGGATTTTCTGGTCGTTGAGCTTAATGTTGACGACTGCAGAAGTTAAAGTTTCCACATTCGCCTTGCTTCATCGTGAGAGGTTTTCAACTCGCGCACATCAGTTTCAAGTTTCGTGACTTGATTTAAAATTGGAACGTAAGCTGCTTTCATGTAATTAGCTCGGATTTAATTGTGCCTTGTTCAGCTTTAATTTAGCGACCGCATTTTTCCTGCTTGCGGTCGCGCTCGCGATCACGCTTTTCAAAATGGCTCTGAGCACTATGGGACTTAACTTCTGAGGTCACCAATCCCCTAGAAATTAGAACTACTTAACCCTAACTAACCTAAGGACATCACACACATCCATGGCCGAGGCAAGATTCGAACCTGCGGCCGTAGCGGTCGCGCGGTTCCAGAGTGCAGCGCCTAGAACCGCACGGCCACTCCGGCCGGCTCATGCATTTTAAGTTTTTGTAAGAAAGCGGTAAGCGGGCCGAGCGAAATTCTTGCATCCGTTATTGCTGAGATTGCGTCTTTTTCTGTCTCTCGTCCGCTCCTCTGCTCGGCGCCTACATTATCGTCGGCATTTGGTTGCGCGTTTTCTAAATTCACTGCCATGTTCGGATCAAGTAGTGGATTTTGTAATGGGTCAAAGTTCAGATTCATTAAAGAATCATTATTATTTTCTGCTTCGCTATCAATATTAGCTGGTGGGGAAAACTATCTGTCTTTCCTACTTTTACCATAACCAAAAATTATTCAAAGTAAGAAAAATCTTCAGGCGCATATTTGCTTTTAAAATTAACTCAAAATAATTACAGAAATAAAAATTCACAAGAATGGATAAATTAGTATTCCTGGATGCGACGTTCATTTTTCAGTGCTCGGCCAAATCGGCCACTTCGTGTTCCCTTTTACACACGAAAAACCAATCTTGCGTCGCTTTTGAAAAATTTGATTTCCCGTAGCATTCCCTTCCAAAATTCACTGATTAATACTACTTATAACTACGATATGACTTTTACTGAGCATCAAAGGAAATTTTTTCTTAAGAAAAAACTAAAAACTTGAAATGGCAAAAATAAAAAATCATTTGTGTGATTTTACCTTATTCATTGCTTTTTGGCTTTGAATATATGGAACTGGTGATTACAACAGCTCGTAATGGAGTATATGAGATTGTAGTATGAAAAAGGATAAAATTTTTATGTTAGACATAGAGAAATTTGATTGTCACAAAATTATAATACACTCCTGGAAATGGAAAAAAGAACACATTGACACCGGTGTGTCAGACCCACCATACTTGCTCCGGACACTGCGAGAGGGCTGTACAAGCAATGATCACACGCACGGCACAGCGGACACACCAGGAACCGCGGTGTTGGCCGTCGAATGGCGCTAGCTGCGCAGCATTTGTGCACCGCCGCCGTCAGTGTCAGCCAGTTTGCCGTGGCATACGGAGCTCCATCGCAGTCTTTAACACTGGTAGCATGCCGCGACAGCGTGGACGTGAACCGTATGTGCAGTTGACGGACTTTGAGCGAGGGCGTATAGTGGGCATGCGGGAGGCCGGGTGGACGTACCGCCGAATTGCTCAACACGTGGGGCGTGAGGTCTCCACAGTACATCGATGTTGTCGCCAGTGGTCGGCGGAAGGTGCACGTGCCCGTCGACCTGGGACCGGACCGCAGCGACGCACGGATGCACGCCAAGACCGTAGGATCCTACGCAGTGCCGTAGGGGACCGCACCGCCACTTCCCAGCAAATTAGGGACACTGTTGCTCCTGGGGTATCGGCGAGGACCATTCGCAACCGTCTCCATGAAGCTGGGCTACGGTCCCGCACACCGTTAGGCCGTCTTCCGCTCACGCCCCAACATGGTGCAGCCCGCCTCCAGTGGTGTCGCGACAGGCGTGAATGGAGGGACGAATGGAGACGTGTCGTCTTCAGCGATGAGAGTCGCTTCTGCCTTGGTGCCAATGATGGTCGTATGCGTGTTTGGCGCCGTGCAGGTGAGCGCCACAATCAGGACTGCATACGACCGAGGCACACAGGGCCAACACCCGGCATCATGGTGTGGGGAGCGATCTCCTACACTGGCCGTACACCACTGGTGATCGTCGAGGGGACACTGAATAGTGCACGGTACATCCAAACCGTCATCGAACCCATCGTTCTACCATTCCTAGACCGGCAAGGGAACTTGCTGTTCCAACAGGACAATGCACGTCCGCATGTATCCCGTGCCACCCAACGTGCTCTAGAAGGTGTAAGTCAACTACCCTGGCCAGCAAGATCTCCGGATCTGTCCCCCATTGAGCATGTTTGGGACTGGATGAAGCGTCGTCTCACGCGGTCTGCACGTCCAGCTCGAACGCTGGTCCAACTGAGGCGCCAGGTGGAAATGGCATGGCAAGCCGTTCCACAGGACTACATCCAGCATCTCTACGATCGTCTCCATGGGAGAATAGCAGCCTGCATTGCTGCGAAAGGTGGATATACACTGTACTAGTGCCGACATTGTGCATGCTCTGTTGCCTGTGTCTATGTGCCTGTGGTTCTGTCAGTGTGATAATGTGATGTATCTGACCCCAGGAATGTGTCAATAAAGTTTCCCCTTCCTGGGACAATGAATTCACGGTGTTCTTATTTCAATTTCCAGGAGTGTATATACTATAGATCATGGCCCCACGTTGGGCGCCATTTAAATACAACTTTCTATTTATATTACTTGAAAGAATGTTCGGTCTTGTTGAATAGAGAGAATATTTTATAATTGAGAAGACTTCTATTGACAGTAAATAGTAACTTTTATAAGTTAAGTTAGCAACAAGAGATTTACCTTTCGTAGTTTCTGTAGCAAAGTTCTGGAAGAAGTCATTCAGCGGTAAATACATCGTTTTGGTTTGTATGATGGCTAGCTTTTAAAGAGCAGGGTAAAACTTTGCAAAGAAAAGTATTTTTTTCTTATTAGTGTCCAGAAGTGGTGTCGACTAATGATGAAATATAGACTATCTGAGACTCTGGAAATCTAACTACTAAATAATTTTGTAAACCCCCCTTTTTTTTACAATAGTTCAGGTTATTATTTGGAAAAACAGTTTTGTACATTGACAAGTTTCATGGTAGACATCTTCTGCAAAGAAAACACAATGGAATTTACCATCTTCTCGGCGAATATTAGTTATTGTTATAAAGTTTAATATTTCCTGTTTAGAAATTAGAATTCTCACCAGTAGAGCAAATCGTTGTCGGAAATAACAATATCGCGGTAATTGGGATGAATAATACGTTATAAGACAAAAATAATAATTACTATATTAAGAAATAGAGCTCACTAGAGCTAAAATGTCTGACAAGATAGAATCTAATAGTTCGAGAGGCTAACAGGAAAGCGCTAGAACAATAGGGAGCCCAAAACCGGCCACGCATCGTAATTTATAGTAGTAACAGAGACGTTAATGCTGCACCGATCACAGTAGGCTTGGCATTAACACTCAGACAATCAGCGTTACGTGATCGCTGCAGTTAACGCAAAGCATGTTTTTCCTTTGACATAAATTATTAATTATTTCTACGGAGTCACGGGAGGCGTTATTTCGCAATTAACGTACATATATTACACGATCAATAAGAGATTCCAGTTGACTCCAGGAGCCTCAAGATTATGAATGTGGGAAATTTAAGGCATAAGCTTGATGAGGACTATTCTTCTTCTTCTGCACATGAATTAATCAGTGTGATTGTACTGGAAGTTCCTCGTGTTCACAGGATGGAACTCAAACGTCTGTACTAGAATATTCTAAGGCTATGAACCTGAAGTGAAAGCGCACTCACTAAATGATAGTAAAGCTAGAGAGATCCTGGTAAATATAGCGAACGAGGTAATCGACATTCCACCTAAATATTCACAAGAAGTGGGGGCCGCTGCAGGAATATGGGAAGTCCCAAAACTTACTACCGGAGCTGCTGTGAACACACGTCACACCCACAGCAGGAGCAGAGACAAAGTGTGCTATCAAAGACAGAAGAGAGCGTCGTCCTCAGTATACACAGTGTAACCTTACATAAGGTGTCAACCGTGGTAAAAGTAAGAAATGCTCCGAAAGTAATTTAACAGCGAAGTTTCGATTCCGAGAAATGCGTAGTGTCATGTTGGGTTGGTAGAGTAGCAGCAAATGTTAATGCGTGACGTCACGCTAAAACGATTTTTTTTTTGATACATCGAAACGCATTGTATGTACCCCGATACTAATATTTGTGGTTTTTAATTTGATTATTAATTTGAAAAGCTATTGAAATAATTGTGTATGATATGAGCAAAAATCATATGACTATTATATAGTATTCACAATGATATAATAATAATTTGACATAGACTTGACAATGAAGAAGTATATTTTTTTCTTTGATAAAGAGAGAGGTGTTAGCACTCTATCAAGTTACTCTGGTGCGCGATAAGTGAATTTCGTGGTTTGGTCCTAATTGATTGCGTAGGGGGAAATTCTAATTAATTATTCAGCCCATTTGAGTTTTAAAAGGAAGAGAGAGAGGTAAACCAAAAGAAATACGCTAGCTGTCCAAATAAAGGTCACATCTTGCGGACTTTATCAGCGAGGGACGAGGCGCGATACATGTTACAAGGGATCGCGCTACAGCACAGGATCAATGTAGACTGCAGGAGACTCCACGAAGATTGCGTTCACCACACGAACAACAAGCAATCGGGCGTTCCCTGGAAACGACCTAGTAGGCCAATCCTGCAAACACAGGAGCACCAAAACCAAAGATGCCAAAACAGCTCTCCGAAGAGCCCCAAAAAAGGCCTTTATCAAGACCATCACTAGAGACAACTTCCTGCAATACTGAAGGCTTATCTGTAAATAAAGAAATTTTATTATCTGACATGTGCAAACGAAACAACTGTGATGTTTTAGTGTCACAAGAAACACACAGAGCACCAACTAGCCATAGACCAAAAATACAGGGCATGAAATTAGTTCTTGAGAGATCACATGAAAGGTACGGAAGTGCTATATTTGTGAAACCGAACTTAGACGTATGCTCCTGTGCTTTGACCTGCGAAGAAAATATAGAAATTTTAACTACTGAGCTACATTTTTGTACTGTAACATCCGTGTACAAACCACCAGTGCGAGGTTCAAATTTACGGAGCCTGGAAATTTCCATTCAAAAAACATTTAAGTTGTACTAGGAGATTGTAACTGTCACGGTCTCCCATGGGGCTATAAAGAGGCAAATGACGATGGCGAAATGCTGGAGATCTGGGCAGACCAGGCTAAACTGAAACTGATACATGACCCAAAGTTGCCTGCATTATTTAACAGCGGAAGATGGAAACGAGGATATAATCCAGATAACATCTTTGTCTCCGAGAAGGTATCCCTGCAAACTGTAAAGCAAATCGAGGACCCAATTCCAAGATCGCAACGCAGAGCAATAATTTGCTGCATTACGGCAGTAATCAAATCAGATGTAATGCCCTTGAAGGGACGCTTCAAGTTCAGAAAAAAAAAATGGTTCAAATGGCTCTGAGCACTATGGGACTTAACATCTATGGTCATCAGTCCCCTAGAACTTAGAACTACTTAAACCTAACTAACCTAAGGACATCACACAACACCCAGCCATCACGAGGCAGAGAAAATCCCTGACCCCGCCGGGAATCGAACCCGGGAACCCGCAAGTTCAGAAAAGCTCATTGGGAACTCTTTACAGAGGACCTTGATAAGGAGATCTTGAAAATTAAACCAGAAGTACAATCATGTGAAACTTTTATAGACCTCGTCAAGAAAATCTCTCGACGGCGCATAACTAGAGGGTGCCGCACTCAGTATATTGCTGGACTCAATGGTAGCAGCAAGGAAGCTCTGAAAAAGTATGAAGAACGTTACAATAAGGACCCCTTCTCAGAGGAAACGATCCAGGCAGGTGAGGTACTGATGTGTGGTATCTCCGAAGCGAGAAAGGAAAATTGGTGCAACCTCCTACAAGAACGGACATGAAGCACAGCAGTAGGAAGGCATGGAAACTGCTCAAAAGTCTCAGCAACGACCCAACAGAACCACAACCAAATTACTGTGAAGTTACACCTGATCAGAGAGCTCACCAACTGCTCATGAACGGAAAAACTAAAAGGAAGATCAGGAATGGTAAAATAAAAGAAAATTGAACTAGAAGATTAGCTTCCTAGCCCGCCCGTTCTTCATTCAGGAGCTACAAGACGCCATCGACGATTTGAAAAACCATAAGGCCGCTGGCCTCGACGATCAGAGATCTGAGCAAATTAAACATTTTGGACCGAGAGTACATGCATGAATCCTAGAGCTAATGAATAACTGTATCATAACAATGCAAATTCCTAAACTGTGGAGGAAAGCTCGGGTTGTTGCGTTACTAAAACCAGGGAAAGACCCAGCTGAAGCTAAAAATTTCCGGCCTGTCTCACTGCTTTGTCATCTATTTAAAGTGCTGGAGCGAATGATCCTCAAACGCAAAGTTGATTATGTGGACAAAGCCCTCATTAACGAACAAGCTGGATTTCGACCAGGAAAATCATACTGTGGCCAAATCCTTAATCTCACACAGTACATCGAAGACGGCTATCAGAGAGGAGAAGTAACTGGGGTCGCATTCCTGGATCTCAGTGCCGCATATGACACAGTTAACCATAAGTTGCTTACCCAGAAAGTGTATAATGTCACTAACGACTACACCCTTTCTATGTTCGTGCAATGCACGCTACAGAACAGACGCTACTATGTAACCTTACAATCTAAAAACAGCCGATGGAGGACACAGAAAAATTGACTTTCTAACAACCCTACCACAACAAAGGTAAAATTTAATTATGATTGTAGTGTTGCTCACGCTGCTAAATATTGCATTTTCGGGCAACAGCAAAGTTATATTATGTGGCAGGTGTCATTAGAGCACAGTTAATAAAGTCATTTCATGAAATAATGGATAAACTAGGCACTCATCTTTTCGTGTTTCCCACGCTGGTCTCGTTGTGAACTCATGGCTCAATCGTCGAAAATCTAGGTAGTGATGATTCGAAGCTCGGATGCAAAGAGGCCTAGGTGTTATTCTGCGATATTCAAAAGTTTTATAGATATGTTTCATAAACCATTCTTGAAGATTAAACTCTTGCAAGTTAACACAATGGTGATGTAAAAAAGTAATCAGCACTCCGAATTTAAGTTACACTTCTTTTTTATTACTTTTGTTGCAATATCACGTAACTCACAAAACATCACATTATAAAACATATTTGAAAATATCTTCTTCACTGTTAGAGTTCACATTTTATAAACTGACTACAATTTGCGTCTTTTCAACATGACGACCAAGACTTGACTCTCTAATAACCGCTTACGCGCCCAAAAATCAGAGTTACAAGTACGACAAAGATCATAGTGACAAAAGAAAGAATTCACATAAGAATAATATCATTGCAATATAAACATATCGATGTATCAAAGTACTTCTACATTAATGAAATCAAATATGAATGTTGTCTCAGAAATATGTTAACTACTTTACAGAAACACAGTAGAATATTGCTGGTATCGAGAGGTTGAGGTGAGGTGCCGTAATGGTTACGTAATTCAAGTACCATTACAACTTGCACAGGGTAGGGTCTTGGCTCCAATATTATTTAACATCTATACGAATGACCTTCCCATCAGCCACCAGACACGAATGTTCATTTATGCCGATTATGTAGCAGTGGCCACACAGGATACAACCTTTGAACAAGTGGAGGAGAATCTCACAGGAGCCTTAACAGAACTTGCTACCTATTACGAAGGCAATAATCTCAAACCAAACCCTAGTAAATCTCAAATATCCGCCTTCCATGTTAGGAACAAAGAAGCCAAACGGAAACTCCGAGTCATGTGGCAAGGGGAAGAGTTGAAGCATACAAACAGCCCAAAATACCTGGGAGTAACATTGGACAGAGCGCTTACTTTTAAGCATCACTGTCACAACACTAAAAAAAAGGTCTGTGCCAGGAACAACATACTGTGGAAGCTAACAGGTTCATCGTGGGGAGCTCAACCACACGTTTTGCGCACCACGGGTCTGGCGCTGAGTATCTCAACAGCGGAATACGCGGCGCCAGTTTGGAGGAACTCTGCTCACACTAAGCAAGTTGACGTCACCGTAAACGAAACTGTACGTATTGCCACAGGATGCCTCAAACCAACTCGCAAAGACAAAATTTATCCCATCATAGGCATAGCATCACCCATTATCCGCAGACAAGTAGCCGCCGAGATCGAAAGATCAAAACAAAAGAATTATCCTCGACATCCGATGCATATGCACCGAAAACAACGTGTTCGGTTGAAATCCCGCAGGAGTTTCATTGAAACTACTGAAGAGCTCGCCACCAAGCCCGTCGCAAGGCGGCTGTCTCTTTGGGAAGAAATGGTGCCACACTCCACAATGGAACTACTTGAGGAGGGATCTGCAGGAGTTCAACTACCTTTTACAACTTGGAGGTCATTAAACCGGCTGCGCACTGGAGTAACTGGGTGCAAATCAAACCTATCTAAATGGGGTTACAGTGATAGCGATAGGTGTGAATGCGGAGCAATACAGGACTTGGACCACCTGTTGATTTGCCCAGATATGTCTATAACATGCACTAAAGACGGTATTTTGGAAGTCAATGACAAAGCAACCTACGTTGCTAATTACTGGGAAGGGAAGATATAATTGGTGCATCTGGATACGAAAGAAGAAGAAATGTAGACTTCGCTTAAAACGAAGAATTTTGACCGATAATAATTAGATCAGAAGTTGTTTTGAGAAAGCATATGATTTTGAACTGACTTTTAATTAACTATTACGAAAGATAACTCGCGAGAGAAAAGAAATTTCTGGAATTAGATTTGATTGTGTGGTTGCATAGCAACGTATCAACACTCTTTGGTTACGTGTAGCTGGAACGGAGTTATAAGTTGAAAATCCCATACACACACAGGCGAACAGTATAAAAATTGGCATTAATTATTATTGAATTCCGGATGAATGTGTTTTTTTTAGCCAAATCGGGACCTCAATAAACTACAGTTACATGAAAAGAAAATTCATGTGTTACGTCTCGTTTCAGTAGACGACCAACTGTAGAAACTACAACCTGATATCGATGTTATCACTTTTGTCAAAATAGTGACACTTATTTTTTTCGTTTCCTGCCTTACTCGAACGAAGGTTATAAATTGGAATTTCTTAATGTTTTGTTGTATATCATGATTTCGAAAAGATAATAAGATGTTCCCCTTCCCCACTTCCTCGAACGTACGACCCTGAGGATTTACCGTGCGTGCAAAGAAGAAAGAAGAGAGAACTAAACAAACCACAACCACTACCGACGACGACGACGACGACGAAGGAGACAATGGGAGGAGAGGATACAACAGCAACGAATCAGTCAGATAGCTCCCATCTCCTTCTGTGTTTCAGTGTTCCTGTTACATGCATGTTTTTACAGTCAACGCATCATAAGTCTACATGTAGTACGCAGAATGTCTTATCATATTCCTATTGAAACGCCGTATTAATCCAACGTGAAAAAAATGTCGAAAAATCTAGCTTCCTATTTTTCCAGAGTCGTCGTCTGCTTTTATAAAAGTATAAACTTGACCCCTTGACAGCGGATGCTCCAGAGTGGCCGATAGAGTACCTTGTGTTTGCTTACCACACCTTTGTCCCAAATTCTGTCGTTACTACATAATGGATATCTTGTCGCCGTTTTAATCGTATAACTCCATGCCACAAAACAATCCTACGATGATTTACAGGCTCCAGAACAACAGAAGACTTTCTGAAGAATTAAGAAGAGGTGAGCTCGAATTATGAACGCCTGTTGGCCCACGAGGAGTGGGCTACTTGGATGGCATAATTTTTCATAGGTGGCCATGTAAATCAAATAGAACATAATAGCCTTCAACTTTATATGACGAAGCTTTTTTCTTTAAAATCAGCAAACTAGATACTTAGGTATTTCAGAAATTACGCATGTGGTCCCACGCTAATACCACTGCACAACAACAGTGGTGCATAGAAGAGAGTACACGTTAGGCTTTCCCGCAGACGTAACTCTGCCGTGGTGCTAAGAATAGATGCATCATAATGCCCAATTGAAAAGAATCCTCGGTGCTTTCCAGCTGTTGCTTCCACAAAGTCCAAACACCTATAATGGCAGATGTTTCTAGAGCAAAGGAGACTCCTGTTCCTCTCAAAAACAGCAGGTGCATCATACCTGTAAGAGCAAACGCGTTACACTCCGTATAGAAGTAACAAATGTCAGCTTGTAGGCGGTTATATGAGGGTGGTCTGAAGAGTTTCATCCTGATACTGACAATGAGAATTTATGTTCCCAAAGACCTTTACTTTTCCAAAGCTATTTTTTTACCGTTGATGTACTTCTTTCGGCAACGTTTCAATAATTAATGTCCTTCTTAAAGAGTAGCAACTGGAAACTTAGCCCGAAGTCAAAGAACGCGTAATAGTATCATTCTTTTCGGAAATGTCTAAAATGCACACAGATCCATTATTAAATTCTGCCTGTATATGGATCAAATTGCAATGTCGCTTTCAGCCGAAGTGAAATGGTGCCAAAAATTTGACGAAGACAGCAAAGACGTGGCTCCTGCTGATCGGGAAGTCCAAATCTAGCCCTATGCTGTTTCCATCTTTTCTTTAGTGCTGGACGAAGCATACATTTGAGACAATAGCGACGGCACTGTTGTCGGTTCTAGAAAGCACGATTCAAAGAGATATCTGAAAGGGAGAAAATGGGCAAATGACCCTAAATAATGAAAGTGTGAGGTCATCCACTTGAGTGCCAAAACCAATCCGTTAAACTTCGGTTACACGATAAATCAGTCCGATCTAAAGGTCGTAAATTGTACTAAATACCTGGTAACTACAATGACGAACAATTTAAATTGGAAAGAACACATAGAAGATGTTGTGGGGAAGACAAACCAAAGACTGCGTTCTATTGACAGAACACTTAGAAAATGCAACGGATCTACTAAAGAGACAGTCTACAGTACACTTGTTTGTTCTCTTTTAGAGTACTGCTGCGGGCGAGTTCAAAGAAGAGCCACACTTTTGTATTATTGCTAAATGGGGGAGATAGAGTTACGGACATTATGCAAGATTTGGAATTGACACCATTAAAACAAAGGCAATTTTCGTTGCTGCGGAATCTTCTCACGAAATTTAAATCACCAACTTTCGCGCCGGCCGGTGTGGCCGTGCGGTTCTAGGCACTTCAGTCTGGAACCGCGTGACCGCTACGGTCGCACGTTCGAATCCTGCCTCGGGCATGGATGTGTGTGATGTCCTTAGGTTAGTTAGGTTTAAGTAGTTCTAAGTTCTAGGGGACTGATGACCTCAAATGTTAAGTCCCATAGTGCTCAGAGCCATTTACCATTTTTTGAACCAACTTTCGACTCCGAATGCGAAAATATTTTGTTGACGCCGACCTACATAGGGAGAAACCATAACAAAATAAGGGAAATTAGAGTTTCGTGTCCGTCGGCCGTCGTAATTTAATATATTATTTATTGGTAACGTTAATTGTTGCCGACTTACGTGGTGGGCCTTAATGAAACTGATATTTCATTTAATTTTGATTTAGAATTAAATGCTTTTGTGAAGTTCTCCTTTTTTAACAATTTAACCTTCAGTATAAATTATTTTTTACGTTAATGAACGTTAGACCCACTGAATCTTAAAGCATGAACATATAAGTTGAACAATGGAATAAATTTTTCATATTAATTTCCTCGGCTAGTCAGTTAACTTTAAAGAAAGAAATCTTTAGTTATTAATTACAATTGCGGCCCACACACGTACTAGAGTAGTTTTTCTTACCTCCGTTAACCATTGCATTGTAGTCGGAGTCCTGGCTCTGGCTCTCGGCTTTTGTACTGAAAATAAGAATCTTAAAACTACGTATTTTCTGCAGCGTCGGGCGGCTGTGGGGAAAAATGTATATTATGTTAATAGCGGGCGAGTTTTTCGCTTCCGCTAAATTACTCTGAAGACGAGAAATTTGTTAACATCGAGTATAGATTTAAGTGTGAGGAAGTCGTTTCTGAAAGTATCTGTATGGAGTGTAGCCATGTATGGAAGTGAAACATGGACGATAACTAGTTTGGACAAGAAGAGAATAGAAGCTTTCCAAATGTGGTGCTACAGAAGAATGCTGAAGATTAGCTGGGTAGATCATATAACTTATGAGGAAGTATTGGATTGGGGAGAAGAGAAGTTTGTGGCACAACTTGACAAGAAGAAGGGATCGGTTGGTAGGACATGTTCTGAGGCATCAAGGGATCACCAATTTAGTATTGGAGGGAGGCGTGGAGGGTAAAAATCGTAGAGGGAGACCAAGAGATGAATACACTAAACAGATACAGAAGAATGTAGGTTGCAGTAGGTACTGGGAGATGAAGAAGCTTGCACAGGATGGAGTAGCATGGAGAGCTGCATCAAACCAGTCTCGGGACTGAAGACCACAACAACAACAACAATATCGCTACGTAATGGTGTCGTTGGCTGCATCGACCGCTGCGATTGTTGCACTGTAAATTACCTCTTACAAATTAAAAGTGAACAATAATATTAAATCAGTATATTATCTGCTTAATTGCTACAAATATGCTTACATTTGCCAGCACTCAAAAGATGTCCGTCTACACGCTACCAAGACAAAAGAGCGTATCTAGTCGTCTCTTTAGATCATTTTGTTATATTTCTTTGCCCTCGAAACTTACTAAGAGAAATTATTATTTCACGGGTACATGAGAAAAATGGATATTATTCAATTTTTAAATGTCTCTTCTTTATAATACTGTTTTTAAGTCTTTTCTTATTGTTTCGCTGGGGACGCTATAAGAGCTTGTACAGAAAGGTGTAGGTGTTAGTTTTTCCGCCGCTGTTCGAGAGTGGAATAATAGAGGATTATTGTGAAGGTGGCTCGACGTATCCTCCTCCATGCACTTAAGTGTGGTTTGCGGAGTATCCATGTATATGTAGATGTAGATAGCGTGTCAGAGGTGCGAGGCTGTTGCTGAAGTGCGCGGCCAGCCGGGCGAGTCGCTTGGTTTACTTCCGGACGGCCCGCGCCGCAGCGGCACGGGGGTCGGACGGCCAGTTGTTGCCTGCTGGCCAGGTGGCAGATACCGGATAGCGGCCCTCACCTTGGAGGCGTCACGCAGTTGACGCTACACAGGTCGTAGCTGAAGACAGCAACCAATAGTCGCCAGCCCAAACCCGTGTTTCGGGACGGCTGAAAAAGGTGAACGACAATCTAGACCAGAGACAGGTTATGTATCTGGTGTGTGGAAATGTGGGACATTAGAATTGTGGCGATTCCCTCTCTAAAAATAAGGCTTGAATTTCAGCTCACCGGACGAAAAATTAGTCGCTCCAGTGCGCACGCACAGACGAATCGTTAAGCCTTTACACATGCCGCAGTGATCAGGT
Source organism: Schistocerca piceifrons (assembly GCF_021461385.2). Classification (NCBI taxonomy): domain Eukaryota; kingdom Metazoa; phylum Arthropoda; class Insecta; order Orthoptera; family Acrididae; genus Schistocerca; species Schistocerca piceifrons. The sequence goes on from NC_060145.1 coordinate 335,489,120, forward strand.
AATGTGCTCAATCGCCCTCACACTGCCTCTAAATGAGCAAGGGCATCAGCGATTTGTCTGATAGTTATATTTCAAGCGGACTTGGTACGAAAAACATGGGTAAATCTAGGGATGAGACAGAGTGGCGAAAAGGGGCACTCGTGTTTGGGCATGTCGATGGCCGTACAAGGTCTGAAGTTGCTGCATTTGTTGGTGATTCGCGGGAGACTGTTCGACGTGTCTTCAAAGAATGATGTTAAACATGTGGCCACAAGACACGGCTTTAGAATTGTGGTCAGAAGAAAATCCCGACTGTGAAGGACTGGAGACGCCTTTCACGGCTCGTGGCACAAAATCGCTTCCAAATCCGACAGGAACTGCTGCAGGCAGTGAATGAAAGTCCCTCTCTACTTGTTAGAGGGAGAAATTTGCGACGGTAAGTACGAGCAGTGAATATTTGTCGTCGGTCATCTCGCAAGAGGCCATTGCTCACACAGCCACATGAAGACGACAACAGCGAAGTTCACCGTGCTGGAAGAATATGTGGCTGGTTTTCTGAACACTCCCCCATCCTGTTCATCTCGACTGACTTGTCAAATCACGTTACTTGAACCCCATAGAAAATCTGTGGGATATGTTGGAACAGCGGGTAGAACGTCGACATGCGCATCCTCGCAATGTGGCGGAATTGTGCGATCAGATCTTGGATGCGACGTACTTGCACAACCTTGTGGTCTCACTTCCGGAAAGAATCCAGGCGGTTATAAATTCCAGACGAGGAAACGCACAGTCTTAAAAGATGGCTATAATGCTTTCTCAAGCGTGCCTAATTTTTTATCCGCTGAGACTATTTAAGAGTCTTTAAGGTAAGCCTACCCGAGCGTGGAAGTTCATGCAATGTGACTCGAGTGAACCACCGCAACAAGGGACCTTTATCCACAGCTGCATGATTACCCTGCAATTCGCAGTTAAGTGGCTGTCAGAGAGTTTATTGAACAACCTCCAAGCTATTTCTCTACTGCTCCACACCCGAACGGTGCCCGGCAAAAACGAGCAATTGAGTCATTCTGTGCGTGCTCTGATTCCTTTTATTCTATTATGTTGATCATTTCTCCCTACGTAGGTGGGCTCCAGCAAACTTCATTCTATTATGATGATCATTTCTCCCTACGTAGGTGGTCTCCAGCAAACTTCATAAACTCTGCAACTGTCTTCATCTGCGGGTTGTTTGCATACCGATCGTCTTACATCAATTGAGACAGATATCCCACATGAAGATTAAAGGGAAAAAATCCTACAGGAGAGAAAATTAAAGATTTCAAACGCAGTGCGTCATTCAAAAATATTCTTTTCTATGCCCTCCTTTTATTTTTAGTAGCAAATATTTATGGACGTAATTGTGCACGTAAATTGTGCAAATAAAGTGCGCAATGGAAACTATAGTGTTAATACATTTCCTTGCTTATTATAAACTGCTTACATTTTTTAATATAATGAAAGTAATAACACATCATTCATCTGTGGAAAGAATGCATCACCCATATAACAATGAAGAGTAGTAGTCTTGGCCTTTGGACGAACAAAAAGCTTAAAATTCCTGTAAGTCCACGAATTTCTCTAGTGATATTGGCAACAGCAAATTTGCTAAAAAATAAAAAACTGAACTCTTTGTACAGCTTAATGAAATGGCGATGTCAGCTGTATCTCACGGACAATGTTCTGACTTATAATCACAAGCTGCGAGTACTTTAGACAGTCAGTCTCTAAATGTAGCAGCAGAAATAGGGTTAAGTAGTTCAGTTGATGAAGCGAGAGAATATACTAACTAGAAGCAGCACCAGCATCCTTAACTGAAATTAATAGAATAACAAATGTTCCAAAAAACAAAAACTCATGTGATATTGCTGGAATTTTAAACAGAATTCTGAAAACGTTTTCCAGCTTAAATAACGTACTTAGTGGTGTATGAATTGTATCACATGCACAGGGAAGTTTTCCAGACAGATTAAAATATACAGTTGTTAAACCTCTTCAGAAGACAAGTGACAACACAGACTAACCAATTATTGTCCAATTTCCCTACTAACATCTTTTTCCAGACTATTCGAAAGAGTTATGTACTCTTGAGTAGTGTCACACTTAAGTAGAAGCAGTTTACTTAGCATATCAAGTTAGGATCCTAACTAGGTTTGATTTATCAACCTGCTTTGCATGGTAGCCTCTCTGCAAGCAGTTTTCAAGCCCCTGATGTGTAGGGCGCCCTGTATCTCTTTTTCAGGGCTAAATGTGAGAGCAGAGAGAGGGGTGGGAGGCGGAGAGGTGAGAGGAGATGGCGGACAGAGGGAGAGAAGAGGAGGAGATGATGAGCACTATTTCCGATACATCTATTTGAAACAGATAAAGTCATTAAAAAATTCAGTATGGTTACATCAAAAGCATCACTACAACTGGCGGACACTGATACTGGTGAATGAAAGTGTTACAATTTCAGGAGAATGGATTTTGGCAACATTATCTCGTTGAAGGCTAAAACACAAGGAAGACTAAAACAGAAGAAAAACATGAGAGAAGGAAGTATGTAACAAAAATGTTACAGTAATGGCTCAGATCAAGTGTTACATGAAAAACACGAGGCATTGTGTTTTAGAAGTAGCTGTCTTTGTTAATTATTCTGCGACCATGAACTTTAAATATTTTGTGTGCACCAATCTTGTTCTAACAGTTGCATTGGAGTCCGTTGGTTAAAAAGCCAACAAACATATTATATATCATTGCTGCAGTTATTAGTTATATCACTGAGATAGATGTAATGGCTGCTGGAGAGACTATATTCACGATGCTTAATTCTATTTATAAAACAAACTCACGGACACTTCCAAAGTACGAGCTGTTAAAATACGAATATATCATTAGTGACAAGAAACTAAATAAACAGAATACAAGTGATCATACTACTACTACTATGTGATCAGGCCCAGTGGACCGCACTCATCTACAAGTTTCCTCCTCCACTGTATTCTGTCCATTGCTGCTATCCGCCATCTGTCCACATCTATTGATGGTCTTCATGGAGTCCATCTCTCCAACGCTTCTTGGGTCTCCCTGGCGGTCTCTTTTCTGTAGGTGTGAAATCCAGAAGCTTCCGAGGCCATCTGTGATCCTCCATCCGGGCCACATGGCCGGCCCACTGCATTCGTTTGGCCTTGACAGTTCCTGCTACGTTGGGTTGCTGGTATAGTTCCTCAAGCTCTTGGTTGTATCTGATTCTCCATTCCCCTGTATCTGCATCCAGAACCGGACTTATTATTATTTTTCTCCAAAACAGTAACTTACATTCAGGGCTATTACAAATGATTGAAGCGATTTCATAAATTCACTGTAGCTCCATTCATTGACATATGGTCACGACACTCTACAGATACGTAGAAAAATTCATAAAGTTTTGTTCGGCTGAAGCCGCACTTCAGGTTTCTGCCGCCAGAGCGCTCGAGAGCGCAGTGAGACGAAATGGCGACAGGAGCCGAGAAAGCGTATGTCGTGCTTGAAATGCACTCACATCAGTCAGTCATAACAGTGCAACGACACTTCAGGGCGAAGTTCAACAAAGATCCACCAACTGCTAACTCCATTCGGCGATGGTATGCGCAGTTTAAAGCTTCTGGATGCCTCTGTGAGGGGAAATCAACGGGTCGGCCTGCAGTGAGCGAAGAAACGGTTGAACGCGTGCGGGCAAGTTTCACGCATAGTGATGTGAAAGATTCAGTGTTTAAACCTCCTCTACCAAGAAACGTGCCAGAACTGCGAGCTCGCGTTAACAATGCTTTCGAACTCATTGATGGGGACATGCTGCGCCGAGTGTGGGAGGAACTTGATTATCGGCTTGATGTCTGCCGAATCACTAAAGGGGCACATATCGAACATTTGTGAATGCCTAAAAAAACTTTTTGAGTTTTTGTATGTGTGTGCAAAGCATTGTGAAAATATCTCAAATAATAAAGTTATTGTAGAGCTGTGAAATCGCTTCAATCATTTGTAATAACCCTGTAATTACACACATCTGTACAGACAGATAGGGGATAGGAGGAACACAGATAATCCAAGAAATGACAAGGGAATGTAGCAACACAAAAATAGCAACATTCTGACCTTACATATTATACGTGTCTCACTTTTATCATAAGAGAAAATAATTATTGTAGTCCTAAAATTGAGTCACACAAGAAAATTGTGTCTCTACACTGGCCCCTTGATTGGGGTTTGAGAATATTCACATTTTTGTAACGGAATCAACCGTAGATGCTCTTCACTACTAAAGTGTTCATAGATCACAAATATTTAATAGTGTATATGATTTACAAAAGTTTGTTCGTCGAAAATATCAGATTTTTAAATTAAAGATCTGGATCATCGTGTTACCTCATACTTAATTGATTATTGCCCTTCCCCCCTCCCCCCCCCCCCCATCCAGGCAGAGGGCAGCAGAAAAACGCTGAGAATAAAAACTGCTGTGGTTGGACCTTCAGACCTTACTCAGTTCATAGGGGACTGATGGCCTCAGATGTTGAGTCCTATGCTCAGAGCCATTTGAACCATTTTGAGGGTAATTCTTGCCCAGAGGTAATCGGATGAGTGTTTCAGTGCCGGAAGTGGCAAACCAATATTTGAACCCAACAGCGCACGCTTACGCCACTGCCCTTGTGACTAGCAACAGTGGTCTATGCGATCTAGCTTACAGAGTAGAAATGAGAGAATATTCCAGAAGAATCAAATACAGGAGAGATGCTCACCGCATGACCAGTCACTCCCAGCTCACCATAATCAAAACTTCCAGAAGGGGTCATGGACAAATAACACAGTGTAAACACGGCCCTTTTACCCCATCGAAGGGAGAGCAGTACCGGCAGTGAGCAGATGACGCTGTCTCCGTGACTCTTATCCGTAGGATCCAGATTTCCACTAGCCTTGGCCAGACTTAGAGAATGAACAGTCAGACAGTTATAGATGGGAACTTGTAAACAAAAGTGTTCAAATGTGTGTGAAATCTTATGGGACTTAACTGCTAAGGTCATCAGTCCCTAAGCTTGCACACTACATAACCTAAATTATCCTAAGAACAAACACACACACCCATGCTCGAAGGACGACTCGAACCTCCGCCGGGACCAGCCGCACAGTCCATGACTGGAGCGCCTTAGACCGCTCGGCTAATCTCCGCGCGGCACTTGTAAACAGAAATGAGTGCCAGAGGTAATTCCCTGAAATGCATTCACTTCTGTACTTGGGTAATTCCACATAGTTTCCTGAGTAATCCTGCCGAGTTCCGTGCTCTGCACCACTCAAAGTTTGTTTTTCATCCATGGTCATGAAAATAGCATGCGGCCCACCACCAGTTAACCTCATCGAATTCATGGAATGCGGTAAGGTCTCTCTTCATGCGTCAAGCTGTCCTCCTTACTCCCTCTCAGGACACGACAGGGCCGGCCGGTGTGGCTGAGCGGTTCTAGGCGCTTAAGTCTGGAACCGCGCGACCGCCACTGTCGCAGGTTCGAATCCTGCCTCGGGCATGGATGTGTGTGATGTTCTTAGGTTAGTTAGGTTTAAGTAGTTCTAAGTTCTAGGGGACTGATGACCTCAGATGTTAAGTCCCATAGTGCTCAGAGAGATTTGAACCATTTGACACGACAGGCGTCCGTAAAATGAGGTGCCAGTTGTGGGGTACTTTCTAGAGTGCTGAGATAGGAAGCAGAGTACAGGAAAAGATATAGGGAAACAAATTGTTTCCACAGAATTCAGTCGTGATCCAAGTCTAGATGCTTAGCTTGACAGTTTTGGGTAGGTAGCAAAGGAAACACAGGACATTTTGCAATGCCACAGCAGTGACCATGAGGTTCTTCATACCAGATGGCACCGCAACCTGCCACCAACATAAGCGCAAGACTCACTATACCAGAGTTTTTTTTGTGGTTTTAGGGCGCGCAACTACAATGGTCATTAGCAACCAGACTAAGTTATGAATGCACTGCGAGGCGCAAGGTTAGACCAGCAACTAAAAAGGACAACACTATAAAAGGCACATTAACAGGCTAGGGATTAAAAGAAAACAGCATTATCAAATGTCCTTAGACAGGTTTGTCAAGAGGATAAATCGAAGAACGCGAGCAGCTGCTCCTGGGTCATCCGTTAAAATGGCATCTAGAGTACATGGCAGGCCAAGATCAATGCGCAGTGTATTAAAATTCGGACAGGACGTTAACATGTGGCGTACCGTCAGCAATTGCCCACACGGGCAGAACGGCGCCGGCCCAGCCGTCAGCAGATGGCGGTGGCTGAACCGACAGTGTCCAATTCGTAACCGGGCCAAAACGACCTCCTCCCTCCGAGAAGGGCGTGAAGAGGTCGTCCAAGCCTCGGGGAGAGGTTTCAAGGCCCGAAGCTTGTTGTCCGTAAGTGCAGCCCAATCGGCATGCCACAGCGATAAAATGCGCCGACAAATGACCCTGCTAAAATCAGATGAAGGCACACAACACGAAGCTGTCCGAGGCTGGAGGACCGCAGCCTTGGCCGCGCCATCTGCAGCTTCTTTCCCAGGGATGCCGACATGGCCAGGAATCCACATAAAGGTATCCGGAGAACCGTCGTCCGCCAGCTACTGAAGAGAGCGTTGGATTCGGTGCACGAAAGGGTGAACTGGATACGGATCACGGAGGCTCTGGATGGCGCTCAGGGAATCAGAGCAGATGACATAAGCAGAATGTCGGTGGCGGCGGATGTAAAGAACAGCCTGATAGAGGACAAATAGCTCAGCTGTGAAGACCGAACAATGGCCATGGAGCCGGTATTTGAAACTGTGTGCCCCGACAATAAAAGAACACCCGACACCGTCATTGGTCTTAGAGCCAACTGTTTAAATTAAAATCGTATTAATGAACTCAGAGGGAGTCTCACTGCGCCACTGCCAAAAGCACGGAACTCACTACATAGAGGATAGCACATCGCGCCAGCACATGGGCACCAGGTGGAGTGTTTATAAGTGGCTGTATTTAGCTAGTGTGGCGATATTTTGGCTAATTCATCAAAGTCTGTTCTAGACCTATTACTCCATGCAGCTACACTTAACACCGCCACCTTAACACTCTCTTTTCAGATTGGTGTAGAAATTCAGCCTTGCAACTCTTGTGATGTACCTCAGGGTCCAGCTATGATGTGCCCTATTCTTCCTTTGCATCGAATTTCATTCCTCAGAGCAGATTTCTATGAGTGAAGTCGCTATAAAGCAAAATGGAGCTTCTCTGCTTCGATAAAATGTAGACTGGTTCCAATTAATCTGTATATTGTCACAAACACTGGTAGCAGTTACTTCTGTAAAATATCTGGGAGTATGCGCGCGGAACGATTTGAAGTGGAATGATCATATAAAATTAATTGTTGGTAAGGCGGGTACCAGGTAGAGATTCATTGGGAGAGCCCTTAGAAAATGTAGTCCATCAACAAAGGAGGTGGCTGACAAAACACTCGTTCGACCTATACTTGAGTATTGCTCATCAGTGTGGGATCCGTACCAGATCGGGTTGACGGAGGAGACAGAGAAGATCCAAAGAAGAGCGGCGCGTTTCGTCACAGGGTTATTTGGTAACCGTGATAGCGTTACGGAGATGTTTAACAAACTCAAGTGACAGACTCTGCAAGGGAGGCGCTCTGCATCGCGGTGTAGCTTGCTCGCCAGCTTTCGAGAGGGTGCGTTTCTGGATGAGGTATCGAGTATATTGCTTCCCCCTACTTATACCTCCCGAGGAGATCACGAATGTAAAATTAGAGAGATTAGAGCGCGCACGGAGGCTTTCAGACAGTCGTTCTCCCCGCGAAGCATACGCGACTGGAACAGGAAAGGGAGGTAATGACAGTGGCACGTAAAGTGCCCTCCGCCACACACCGTTGGGTGGCTTGCGGAGTATAAATGTAGATGTAGATGTTACATCTTACATGGGAATCAACTAATACTGTATTATTGTCTCAGTAAGCTCTAGTTACATTCTGTGAATAGTGCACTACTGGCCATTAAAATTGCTACACCACGAAGATGACGTGCTACAGACGTGAAATTTAACCAACAGGATGAAGATGCTGTGATATGCAAATGATTAGCTTTTTAAAGCATTCACACAAGGTTGGCGCCGGTCGCGACATCTACAACGTGCTGACATGAGGAAAGTTTCCAACCGATTTCTCATACACAAACAGCGGTTGACCGGCGTTGCCTGGTGAAACGTTGTTGTGATGCCTCGTGTAAGGAGGAGAAATGCGTACTATCACGTTTCCGACTTTGATAAAGGTCGCATTGTAGCCTATCGCGATTGTGGTTTATCGTATCGCGACATTGCTGCTCGCGTTGGTCGAGATCCAATGGCTATTAGCAGAATATGAAATCGATGGGTTCAGGAGGGTAATACGGAACGCCGTGCTGGATCCCAACGGCCTCGTATCACTAGCAGTCGAGATGACAGGCATCGTATCCGCATGGCTGTAACGGATCGTGCAGCCACGGTTCGATCCCTGAGTCAACAGATGGGGACGTTTGCAAGACAACAACCATCTGCACGAACAGTTCGACGACGATTGCAGCAGCATGAACTATCAGCTCGGAGACCATGGCTGCGGTTACCCTTGATGCTGCATCACAGACAGGAGCGCCTGCGATGGTGTACTCAACGACGAACCTGTGTGCACGAATGGCATAACGTCATTTTTTCGGATGAATCCAGTTTATGTTTACAGTATCATGATGGTCGCATCCGTGTTTGGCGACATCGCGGTGCTCGCACAGTGGAAGCGTGTATTCGTCATTGCCATACCAACGTATCACCCGGCGTGATGGTATGGGGTGCCATTGGTTACACGTCTCGGTAACCTCTTGTTCGCACTGATGGAACTTTGAACAGTGGACGTTACATTTCAGATATGTTAAGACCCGTGGCTCTACCCTTCATTCGATCCCTGTGAAACCCTACATTTCTGCAGGATAATGCACGACCGCATGTTGCAGGTCCTGCACGGGTCTTTCTGGATACAGAAAATGTTCGACTGCTGCCCTGGCCAGCACATTCTCCAGATCACTCACCAATTGAAAACGTCGGGTCAATGCTGGCCGAGCAACTGGGTTGTCACAGTACGCCAGTCACTACGCCTGATGAACTGTGGTATCGTGTTGAAGCTGCATGGGCAGCTGTACCTATACACACCATCCAAGCTCTGTTTGACTCAATGTCCAGGCGTATCAAGGCCGTTATTACGGCCAGAGGTGGTTGTTCCGGGTCCTGATTTCTCAGGATCTATGCACCCAAATCGCTTGAAAATGTAATCACATGTCAGTTCTAGTATAATATATTTGTCCAATGAATACCCGTTTATCATCTGCATTTCTTCTTGGTGTAGCAATTTTAATGGCCAGTAGTGTATATAACAACAATCGATTATCTACATCTTCCTTGACGCAGGAACTCTTAGACTCCGCACCTGTTGGATAATACTTTCCCACAGTATGTGGCCCGATGTTTACAAACTAACCGCAGTCACGCACGTGTTTACTCTGAGCTCTATATTTGATGTAAATCATAATGCCCTTCCATGAATGACTTGGATCATTACATATCCCGCCACTAAGAGAAAAGATGTCGTGATCTTACACTTAACAATCAATCACTAAAAACATACATATCCTGTTATTAGAATTTTCATTAACTGGATTGTTTTATAGTTAATAGCTTCTCTATGTTGGCTAGCATAGTTACACAGAGTGAACCATAATTACATTGCTTTCTTTCAGAGTACTTTCAGTTCATTCGCCATGAATTCCATTAATCTGTATTCTGGCGTTTGGAGGAAGCACTTGTACATCGTTTTAAGATCAAACATCAGATCACCGATAGCCTCAAATACTCTGATAAACTACAGAGTTAACTAATTTCTACTTTCGCAATTTATTGTCCAGTTTGGAGGAGATGCTTCCTGGGTCATTATTCCTTTTCTTCGCGAATATTACACTTAAGCACTTCTCCCTCACTGACGGCTATCTCTGCGGAGATTCAATACCCTTTTCCTCTTATTTCGTAGGCTTGGTCGGTGTGACGTGCCTCTCCTTTCTTCTAAAGCGGTTGCGCTCCTCTCTTCTATGGGCACATGTGAACCTGGCATAAGCTCCTTACTTTGGGGATTACTTACCCACAACTCCCAATCTGAAGTACCTCACATTCCTTTCCTAGTACTTTATCGAGTACTTCAGTACTTCTCCCCTTTCACTTCATTTCATCTTAAGGCTGCGCCCTCCATGAAACTCCAACCATCTCCCGCTTTTCCACAACGAGTTCTCCTGTCTATTTTACTCCCTCCAATTCTCCTTTTCCTTGTCATTTCTATACCAAGTTTATAAGGAGGACGCCCTGTCCTATTCCTCCCTCCCCTTGCAACAGTGACAAGTCTAGCAAAAGAATACCCCTAAATCATCTTTCTTTGTGCATATAGTCTGCAGGTGTGTGTGTTTGTGTACGTGCATATTTTCTCTCTGTGTGTGTGTGTGTGTGTGTGTGTGTGTGTGTGTGTGTGTTCCCCTATAAAAGCTAAAAACAAACCCACATCCATCACATCTAATTTCTACAAAAGTTTAAAAAATCGTCAGTTACGACCTCGATAATCATGACATTAAACATCTTGTACCGTGTTACGAGAGTAGTCCATTGTCGCCATCATACGTGAACTATTCCGTAGTGCAATTCTAGTATTCCAGAGTGTAAATTCTACTTTGTAGACTTTCAAAATAAGGTGTAATATGATAGGAACTCTGCATATGGACAGAGATAGGATAGATTTGATACTCTTTATGGAGAAATAAGAAAAGAAAATAGGGAGCAGGTATGTTAGGATCGAAGAAGAAAAGAAGACAGTATCCCATATATGGATTCCCTTACCACCCTCCACCCCAGGCACCGCATCTGCGAAGTACTTCATCATGGCGCAGGAGGGACAAGTTGTTCGGCATTCCCTGCAGAACGGACTTGTCACGGTTTAACAATCTCAGAAATCCAGAAAATTGATCCCAAAACAACCACTACGAAATGCAATGGAGCCGCGCGGTTTGAGGCGCCATGTCACGGATTGCGCGGCCCCTCCCGCCGGAGGTTCGAGTCCCGATCGGGCATGGGTGTGTGTTGTTGTTAGCATCGTGGTGTCACCGCCAGACACCACACTTGCTAGGTGGTAGCCTTTAAATCGGCCGCGGTCCATTAGTATACGTCGGACCCGCGTGTCGCCACTGTCAGTGATTGCAGACTGAGCGCCGCCACACAGCAGGTCTAAAGAGACGTTCTAGCACTCGCCCCAGTTGTACAGCCGACTTTGCTAGCGATGTTACACTGACAAATACGCTCTCATTTGCCGAGACGATAGTTAGCATAGCCTTCAGCTACGTCATTTGCTACGACCTAGCAAGGCGCCATTACCAGTTATATTGAGATTATATTAATGTCTAAACAAGAGCGATGTTCTCCAATTGTGGATTAAAGTTAAGTATTCCAAGAACTACGTTCTTTTCTTTATAAGATAATTACTTTACCTTGTTCCAGACCTCACGCCAATCTGCGTGAGCTTAAAAGCGTGCATTTCGGCCTCTTCTAGCAACACGGTGTTGGCTCTTCTGCCAACACTTCATATGGCGCCGAGGATTTTGTGTTCGTATTGATAGACTGATTTCATTGTGTCATGGCTTCGCCACAAACTCCAGATGTACTGTCCGAATTTTATTGCTTGCAGAATCAGCAGACGCAGGCCTTATTGGATGTCCTTTGACAGCTCGTCCAGGGTCAACGTGCCATGCAAAACGATGCGGCGGCCGCCGCTCCACCGCTACCGCAGCCACGACACGCAGTTGCACCACCTTTTCGTCCTTTTGATGCTGCACTGGAAAGCTGGACGGAGTGGTCACGCCAATTTGGATTCCATCTCGCGGCCTACAGAATTCAAGGTAATGAGCAGCAGCCTTTTTTGCTTGCGTGCATCGGCGTGTCCACGTACCGAATGATAGTGAAATTATTTCCCCGACGCGACGTAGCAACTCTGGCCTACGACGAAATTTTGTCTGCATTAGATGCATATTTTAAAGACTCAGTCAGTGTAGTTGCAAAAAGGTATACGTTCTTTCATACAAAACATACAGCCGGTCAGACTAATAGGGAGTGGGTTGCAACTTTGCAAGGCCTTACTAGGGATTGTGCTTTTGAGTGTGAATGTGGCATCCCTTATTCAGATACTATGGTACGTGATGCAATTGCACAGAATGTTTCTGATGTTCGTATCAGTGAACAGATTTTGAAACTAGTCAATCCCTCCCTTCAATAAGTGATGGATATATTGGATAGGCAGGACACGCTTGACTTTGCTCAGGAATTATTTGAAACTTCGCCAGCCGTGTGTCACATTAACCAGCCTGCCGGGCGAGCTGCACGGAACAGTAAACAGCCCTCGCGCCCGTCCACGCAGCTGCCGTCAAGCTCTCCACTACGTGTGCCGTGCAAGCTAGCAAATGCAGTGCTAAAATCATGTCCGCAGTGTGCTACTAGACATTCGCGTGAGAATTGCCTGTCCCGCCAAGCTATTTGCTTTTTCTGTAATAAAAAAGGACATGTTCAGAGTGCTAGAGCGTCTCTTTAGACCTGCCATGTGGATCTCGTGGTCGTGTGGTAGCGTTCTCGCTTCCCACTCCCGGGTTCCCGGGTTCGATTCCCGGCGGGGTCAGGGATTTTCTCTGCCTCGTGATGGCAGGGTGTTGTGTGATGTCCTTAGGTTAGTTAGGTTTAAGTAGTTCTAAGTTCTAGGGGACTGATGACCATAGATGTTAAGTCCCATAGTGCTCAGAGCCATTTGAACCATTTTTTTGAACCTGCCGTGTGGCGGCGCTCGGTCAGCAATCACTGACAGTGGCGACATGCGGGTCCGACGTATACTAATGGACCGCGGCCGATTTAAAGGCTACCACCTAGCAAGTGTGGTGTCTGGCGGTGACACCACAAGCAGAAATTAGTTTAAGTAGAGTGTAAGTCTAGGGAACGATGATCTCAGCAGTCTGGTCCCTTAGGACTTCATACACATTTGAACATTTTTGCAATGGAATAGGCAAGTATATTCAAGTAAATTATCGTCAATGGTCAGCGTAATTTCTATAGTCGGTTTATTCGTCCGCCAATACTCGTCCAAGATGATATCACTACCCATGATCAATCTTTCTAAAAAAGTCACATACAAATCCAACCTTTTTTTTTACCAAATGATGGTAAGTAATCCGTTTCTTTGGTCAGCGATCTTATACTAAAGGAATACGTAAGAGCTGATCAAATAACGGCCGACAGTATTTGTTTACACACTTTCACCATTAAGAACAATCGTTACTGTTACTGCTTCGTTTCCAAGTTTAATTTAATGGTGTCTTATACTGCTTTAACATATAAACATACAATCTCTTTCCTTGACCAGTTTCTGGATCTACCAAGAAAACAGCTTTGGCATGTGGTACATTTAAAACTTTGTAAGGACCGGTATATCGAGGGAAAAACTTGTGTGTTTCTTTCTTCAAATTTGAGCTCTGGTGTACTTCCATAATTAGTGCCAAGTCGTCCACATCAAAGGTTGATGTCGTAGCTTTTTCTTTATAGTTACGCAGTCGTTTATCTGCTGCACATTGCAAATTTTCTTTTACAACATCGTCTAAGTTGTTTCCATGTATGTTATTATCATCGTCCGGCATTTAAATAATTCCAACAGTGGCTCGCCTATTAATTTAGCTTGCATTATTTCGATGGGGGATAAATCAGTAGATAAATTTGGAAGTTCGTTAGGTATTACATGGAACTCTGGTATTTTCTGTGCCCAGGTTGTATGTCTGTTTGAAAAGTACACTCCTGGAAATTGAAATAAGAACACCGTGAATTCATTGTCCCAGGAAGGGGAAACTTTATTGACACATTCCTGGGGTCAGATACATCACATGATCACACTGACAGAACCACAGGCACATAGACACAGGCAACAGAGCATGCACAATGTCGGCACTAGTACAGTGTATATCCACCTTTCGCAGCAATGCAGGCTGCTATTCTCCCATGGAGACGATCGTAGAGATGCTGGATGTAGTCCTGTGGAACGGCTTGCCATGCCATTTCCACCTGGCGCCTCAGTTGGACCAGCGTTCGTGCTGGACGTGCAGACCGCGTGAGACGACGCCTCATCCAGTCCCAAACATGCTCAATGGGGGACAGATCCGGAGATCTTGCTGGCCAGGGTAGTTGACTTACACCTTCTAGAGCACGTTGGGTGGCACGGGATACATGCGGACGTGCTTTGTCCTGTTGGAACAGCAAGTTCCCTTGCCGGTCTAGGAATGGTAGAACGATGGGTTCGATGACGGTTTGGATGTACCGTGCACTATTCAGTGTCCCCTCGACGATCACCAGTGGTGTACGGCCAGTGTAGGAGATCGCTCCCCACACCATGATGCCGGCTGTTGGCCCTGTGTGCCTCAGTCGTATGCAGTCCTGATTGTGGCGCTCACCTGCACGGCGCCAAACACGCATACGACCATCATTGGCACCAAGGCAGAAGCGACTCTCATCGCTGAAGACGACACGTCTCCATTCGTCCCTCCATTCACGCCTGTCGCGACACCACTGGAGGCGGGCTGCACGATGTTGGGGCGTGAGCGGAAGACGGCCTAACGGTGTGCGGGACCGTAGCCCAGCTTCATGGAGACGGTTGCGAATGGTCCTCGCCGATACCCCAGGAGCAACAGTGTCCCTAATTTGCTGGAAGTGGCGGTGCGGACCCCTACGGCACTGCGTAGGATCCTACGGTCTTGGCGTGCATCCGTGCGTCGCTGCGGTCCGGTCCCAGGTCGACGGGCACGTGCACCTTCCGCCGACCACTGGCGACAACATCGATGTACTGTGGAGACCTCACGCCCCACGTGTTGAGCAATTCGGCGGTACGTCCACCCGGCCTCCCGCATGCCCACTATACGCCCTCGCTCAAAGTCCGTCAACTGCACATACGGTTCACGTCCACGCTGTCGCGGCATGCTACCAGTGTTAAAGACTGCGATGGAGCTCCGTATGCCACGGCAAACTGGCTGACACTGACGGCGGCGGTGCACAAATGCTGCGCAGCTAGCGCCATTCGACGGCCAACACCGCGGTTCCTGGTGTGTCCGCTGTGCCGTGCGTGTGATCATTGCTTGTACAGCCCTCTCGCAGTGTCCGGAGCAAGTATGGTGGGTCTGACACACCGGTGTCAATGTGTTCTTTTTTCCATTTCCAGGAGTGTACATAACCAACCGATTTCTTTCATGATAACGTTCACAAGGGTTACTTTGCAGGTGGTATTTCGTGATAGCAACGTGCCTAACATTTTCCACGCTGAGAACTCTTTAAAGGCTTTACTCACAAACTGTGAACCATTTTATGTTGACATATTTGAAAGGAAGAAAGGGACAGTGAAGGGAGGGAAGATAAGGATTGGAACATGTAATGTGAGGACACTACTGCAAGCAGGAAAGTTAGAGAATGCAAAACAGGATATGAAAAGGAACAGATTAGATGACCTCGGTTTGTGTGACAGGAGATGGGGAGAGAATGGGGAGATAGAATGTGGAGATTACAAGCTCTTTTACTCAGGGGAAATCAAGAGTGGTGAAAACGGAGTAGGAATATTGATAGGGCAAAAGTTGAAAAATAAGGTAATGAAGGAAAAATATATTGATGGAAGACTGATGATGATACGACTGACGGGTAGTTCAAGAGATTTGGTGTTAATACAAGTACATACGCCAACTAGCTAGCATAGAGATGAGGAAGTGGAAGAATATTATGAGGAAATACAAGAACTCATCGAGAAAGAAAACAGAAATGCCTGCGTTATCATCGTGGGGGAATGGAATGCAGTGGTGGGTGAAGGAAGAGATGAAGATGCAGTAGGAAAATTTGGATTAGGGGCAAGAATTTAGAGAGGTGAATGACTAATTCGTTTCTGTAAAGAAAATTCATTAGCAGTGGGTAATATATTATCTGAACACCACAAAAGGAGACGTTACACATGGGTATCAAATTTGAATAGGGAAACTACATCCTGATATAAAAAAGGTTTAGGAGCTGTTTGTAGAATGCTAAAGCTTATCCAGGAGCGGATATAAATTCGGGCCACAACCTAGAAATGGGAGAAATACAAGTCAGGTTGAAAAAAGTCTGGAGAGGTAAAGCAAAGGAAAGACTAAACATAGAAAGACTCAAACAGGTGGGAAAGGCATCAGATTTGGAGAAAAGATATATGGAAAAATGGCAAAGAGGTAGTGCTGATGAAAGTGTTAATGACAAATGGATAAAAATGAGGGAAGGACTCATGGACTCTGCCAAAGAAGCACTAGGAATTAGAGTATCCCAAAGCACCAGGAAAGAATGGATAACAGAAAACATGTTGAAAAAGATGGAAGAGCGGGGAAAGTGGAAAAGTGTAGAAACTGAAGAAGGCAAAAAGAGGTACAGGAAACTGAATAATGAATTAAGAAGAGAAACTGAAGAAGCAAGGGAAAAATGGGTGAAACACAAACGCGACAAAATAGAGAAAATGGAGAAAGAGGGAAAGTATGAAATGATGTATAGACTGGCTAGTGAGATAGTTTTTGAACGTAAAAGAAGGAGGAATAACATGGAAATAGAAAGAGCGGGTGGTACTCTAGCAGAAGAAACGCAGGAGGATTTGAACAGATGGCAAGAATATATTGAATGTGTAAGGGGGATGAAATGCAAAGTGAAATTAAGGTTGAAGATGAGCAATATGTGCCGGAAGATGGGAAGTGATTCACCATCTTGGAAGCAGAAGTAGAAAAGGCGCTGAAGAAGGCATGTGGAACTGATGATTTGCCAGCAGAACGGTTGAAGAGCCTGGGAAACAAGGCAAGAAAAGAAATAGTCTACCTCTGTAACAAGATATATGACAAAAGGGAATGGCCTGAGGACTTCCTTGCAACAGTTATGATACCAATAGAGAAAAAGAGAAACACTAAAAAATGTGAAGATTATCGGACCATCAGTCTAATTTCTCATGCAGCTAAAGTCTTGCTGAGAGTGTTGAATAGAAGGCTATATGGCAAGCTGGACAGAGAGATTGCAAACGAGCAGTTCGGATTTAGAAGAGGAAAAGGAACAAGAGATGCTATTGGCCTGTTAAGAACTTTAGGGGAGAGATATATGGAAAAAGGTAGAGAAGTATTTGCTGTTTTTACAGATTTAGAAAAGGCTTCTTCTAGAGTTCAGTGGAACAAGCTGATGGATATTTTGAAGAGGAAAGGAGTAGGTTGGCAAGAGAGATGACTGATACAGAATCTATATTTACACTAGAAAGCAAGGATAAGGATTGGAAATGAAATGTCAGAAGTAAGCAGCACTGGACGAGGTGTTAGACAAGGTTGTTGCCTTTTCCCACTGTTGTTTAATGCATACCTTGAACAGATTATTGTGAAAGGCTTAGATGGGAAAAGAGGAAAATGTATTGGTGAAAAGAGAATAGAATGTATAAGATTTGCTGATGACATGCTATTAGTGGCAGAAAGTGAGCGGACAGTGAATAACATGCTGGAAGATCTGAATGAAGCTTGTGTGGAACATGGGATGCAGATAAACACAGCAAAAACAAAAAGTATGGTCATCAGTGCAAGACGCAGACTGTTCAATATTAAAATAGGACAATCTACTATTGGCCAAGTAAGTGCGTTTAAATATCTTGGAAGCACAATAACTGAAGACTTGAGATGTCACCAGGAGGTGAAAACTCGAATTGCCATAGCGAAGGAGGCATTCAACAGAAAGAGGAGACTATTATGTGGTAAATTAGATAAAGGTCTAAGGAAAAGTCTTGGCAAATGTTTTGTCTGGAGTGTGGCACTATATGGGGCAGAAACATGCACGCTGAGATGAGAGGGTGAAAAAAGGTTAGAAGCATTTGAGATGTGGATGTGGAGGAGAATGGAGAGAATAAGCTGGATGGAAAGAGTGAGTAATGAAAGAGTACTGGAAAGGGTTGGCGAGAGAAGATGTCTGCTGAAGGTTGTAAGAGAAAGGAAAAAGAACTGGTTGGGACATTCATTGAGAAGGGAGGGCTTGCTAGCAGATGCTTTGGAAGGATTGGTTTGTACGAGAAGACTGAGAGGAAGAAGGAGATACAAGATGATAGACGACATAAAGGGAATGGGAAATTATGCAGACCTGAAGAGGATGGCAGAAGACTGGACAGCCTGGAGAACTACCATGTGAAAACCTGCCTTTTGGCAGAACACTGATGATAATGATGACGATGATGTACGTGGTTTTCCTATCTCCGAGAAATATTCCCGTAGACATCTTATCACCACCCCTGTGTTGGCATGCTAAATAGTATAGATTTTAACATACTGTATTTAGACCAACACTCAAATAGTACAAATATGTGTTAATCGCTCCCCGCTCCCTATTCGCTGGTAATCGGCCAAAGAAATCAGCAGCCGTGAGGTCATGTAAGCCTTTAGGTAGTATCTGGTATGCTCGTTCCTTATCGCTAGATTATTGCCTATCTTTTTGCAAGTTTCACAAGACTGTAGTAGAGACAGCACTTTTTTTACTGAAGTTCTTAAAATAGTACGGTTTTAACATATGTTGAAAACATTTTCGTTCCCCGAAGTGTCCATACGTTTGAAGAATAAACGTGATTAAATCCAATTCTAGATATTTCGTTATACTCAGTCTCCATTTGAGTCTAATTTTCTTTACTCTTCAAAACAAATATATATTGCTAGAGTGTCCCCACACTTGTGATAATGAGCTGGATAACACTCGCAGTTAGGATGTTGAATGTGCTTCTCCATCTGGTTTGAATTTCGGATAATGCTTATAAATTTTCATTCAGCTTCCAACTTTTAATACCTCTTATAGTGTCTTGCATCGAAAGATTTACCTTTAACTTGACTTTCTGTTAATTCCTTTCTAGTTTTTTGTAATTCGTCCCACAGTCTTTTAAAGTAATTGGTGTTGTTAGCGACTTTCTCCCCGGAAAGCTGCCCATTTCCTAATGTGCGTAAGTTTCCTGAGATTTTTGATCTAACAATGCTTATATTTTTTCCTCCAAACCTGAATGTATCTCGTGCGAATATACGGAATCTGCGTTGTCGCTTCTCTGTTCTAAAATTTTTATGCGCGCTTGCGCATCCGACACCTGATTTTTTTACCAACTTTTATTCTGTTTCTGCAAAACAGCGTAAACTATCTATGTGCGTATGCAAATCTTTAATATGTTTACGTATCTCTTCCAGAACCAAGTCACATTGTTTTAAGACGTTCATGTGTATTATTTCTCTGAAGACGTCGAGTCTGATCTAGCTTACGTCCTAAACGCGCCTGTAACGCTTCATGAGTGTCTTTAATCTTCGTTTCTAATTCTTGTCGCAGTCTGTTTTGGATTTCCATTACTTGCTCATGAGTGTCTTTAAATCTGAGTTCCTAAGTTTTGGCGTATTTGCGCGAACTTATCAATCAATACTTTCTTCAAATTTACCTCGATTGTCTATTACTTACGGTTCGTGCGGTTCCTCCCGTCAGAGGTTCGAGTCATTCCTCGGGCATGGGTGTGTGTTGTCCTTAGCGTAAGTTATTTTAAGTTGGATCAAGTAGTGTGTAAGCCTAAGGACCGATGACCTCAGCAGCTTCGTCCCATAGGAACTTAACACACATTTCCAAAAATAAACTTGCGTTCCCGCGGAATATCATACGAGTTGTGAAATTGGGTTTGTTATTCCCTGCCAAAAATGTCACAGTTCGTACTAACTGACGGAAAGTCAACGACTAAAACGGAAGTGATACATGCCATTCATCAAGGAAGTGTTATAGGCTCACTGCTGTACACAATCTATATAAATGATTTAGTAGATATTCTGAGCAGCCAACTTTGATTGTTTGCAGATGATGCTTCCATTTACTATCTTGTAAAGTCATCGGAAAATCAACACCAACGGGAAAATGACTCAAATGGCTCTGAGAACTATGGGACTTAACATCTTAGGTCATCAGTCCCCTAGAACTTAGAACTACTTAAACCTAACTAACCTAAGGACATCACACAACACCCAGCCATCACGAGGCAGAGAAAATCCCTGATCCCGCCGGGAATCGAACCCGGGAACCCGGGCGTGGGAAGCGAGAACGCTACCGCACGACCACGAGATGCGGGCACGGGAAAATGACTTTGGCACGACAACTGTAGGGGGTGAAAAGTGATAATTGTCTGTGAATACGAAAAAGTGTGAGATCATACACAGGAGTACTAAAACAAATCCGCTAAATTTGTTATACCAAATCCGCTAAATTTGTTATACGAGAACTCACAAATTGTACGAAGCCCTGAAAACTTTTCACTTGGCTGTCTGTGTATACCTTCCAGTTTTTGTAATAACATTTCCGTATTAACCTCCGTCGACATTTTCCTTGTTATCATCGGCATAAACAAACCCACAAATATTACTGAATCACCGCACTATACCCAAAAAACAATTTCGAAGTGAAATACCGGTGTAGCTCACTGTAGTCGTACTGCGTGCTGCGGATGGTCTGATCATCAACGATTGCGTCACGACGACGCAGTGGTTTAGACTGCGTGCTGTCGTTATCAGTCGGCGACAGTTGTGTGCTGGCCGGACGCCGGTGGCTGTGTACTCGCTTTTGGGGGGGTCGTCTACGGCTGTGTCTTTCGTCTAGACGGATGCTCTTAGCCCAGGTGCATCGACGTTGTTTATGCTCCTTGTTGATCTTGGAAACACGTCTTCCCTTTGCTTATTTCTTCCTTTCAGTCTTTTATCTGTCTCTTTCCACTTATAGACATACGATCGCCACGTGGAGTGTTTATTAGTGATTGATGACTGCTGTATTTAGTTAGTGTGGCGATGTTTCGATTGCTTGAGCAACTTCTGTTCTAGACCTATTACTCCATTACATCGCCGCCTTAACACTCCCTTATTAGATTGGTGTAGATAGCCTTGCAACTCTTGTGATTTACCTCAGGATCCAGCTATGTCTCGCGTCCGTCGGCCGTCGTAATTTAATATATTATTATTATGTTGATTGTTGCCGACTTACGTGATGGGCCTTAATAAATATGATATTTGATTTTATTTTGATTTACAACTAAACGCTTGTGTCAAGTTCTCTTTTTTTAACAATATTAATCTTAAATTATTTGTTACATTAATGAATGTTAAACTCGCAGAATCTTAAAACATGAACATATAAGTTGAACAATGGAATAAACGTTTCATATTAATTTCCTCGGCTAGTCAGTTCACTTTAAAGCAAAAAATCTTTAGTTATTATTTACAATTGCGGCCCACACACGAGCGAGAGTATATTTTCTTACCTCCGTTAACCATTGCATTGTAGTCGGAGTCCTGGCTCTGGTTCTCGGCTGTTGTACTGAAAATAAGAATCTTAAAGCTACGTATTTTCTGCAACGTCGGTCAGCTGTGGAGAAAAATGTATATTATGTTAATAGCAGGCGAGTTTTCCGCTTCCGCTAATTTTTATAAGTTAATATCGCCACGTAATGGCGTCGTTGGCTGCATCGGCCGCTGCGATGGTTGCACAGTAAATTGCCTTAATTTAAGGAAGGCGGACATGAAATCGGGATCACCTCTTACAAATTAAAAGTGAACAATGATATTGAATCAATATATTATCTGCTTAATTTGTACATATATGCTTACATTTTCCAGCACTCGCAAGATGTCCGTCTACACGCAACGAAGACAAGAGAAGAAGTGAAGACGACTAAAAAATTAACAAAAGAGCGCATCTTGTCGTCTCTTTAGATCATTTTGTGATATTTCTTTGCCCTCGACACGTACACAGAGAAATTATTATAATGCGGATACATGAGAAAAATGTATATTATTCAATTTTAAAATGTCTCTTCTTTATAAATACTGTTTTTTAAGTTTTTTCGTATTATTTCACTGGGGACGCTATATATGCTGTGCCCTGTTCTTCCTCCGCATCGAACTTCTTTCCTCAAAAAATGGTTCAAATGGCTCTGAGCACTATGGGACTTAACATCTGAGGTCATCAGTCCCCTAGAACTTAGAACTACTTAAACCTAACTAACCTAAGGACATCACTCACATCCATGTCCGAGGCAGGATTCGAACCTGCGACCGTAG
This sequence comes from Schistocerca piceifrons, assembly GCF_021461385.2. NCBI lineage: Eukaryota > Metazoa > Arthropoda > Insecta > Orthoptera > Acrididae > Schistocerca > Schistocerca piceifrons. The sequence continues at coordinate 335,511,360 of NC_060145.1, forward strand.
CAATCTCGCTGTTCCAGACTGAAGCGCCTAGAACCGCTCGGCCACTCCAGCCGGCCTTCTTTCCTCCGTGCAGATTTGTTAAAAGTAAAATGACTATAAAGCAGAGCGCTGCTTCTCTACTTAAATAAAGTGGAGACTGGTTCCGATTAACTTTGTATATTGTCACAAACTTTTACAAAAGATTACACGTTACATGAGAACCAAGTAACATTACTGTCTCAAAGATCTCTCTGTGAGTAGTGTATAATAACAATAGCTTATATAAGTCATATTCGTCTTCGGAAATCTTCCATGTTACCAGAGCGCCTTCATTTCTCCTTGCGCCACAGAGATTACAAATGCTCTCCAACAGGTAGACTCCGCACCTGTTGAGTAACACTTTCCCACAGTAAGCGGCTTCTTGTTTACAAACTAATTGCAATCACGCACGTCTTTACCCTGAACTCTACAGTTGACGTATGTGATACATGTCCTTCCATAAATGGCATGGATCACTACATAAGCTCACATCACGCACACCTTTTCCAACTCTCCAAGTCAACATGACACCCAAAGCTGATTACAACTGTACATCAGCTCCTGATGGATATATGCAGTGTCTTAGCCATAGTTAGGGTACCAAAATAGTGCCTCGCAAGTGTGATGAAGATCGGGAATAGCTCTCAAGAGTTTCTGGACAGCTGCGATATTGCTTATAGTATAGTAGAACCTAAAGCTAAGAAAGGTTCTCTAAAATATACCATTGGTCAAACAATGGGTCCTGCCTGAAGCAAGCTTTTAGTTAGAGATCATACTGAAACTTTATCTGATGTGAGGGCAATACCGCCGCAGAATTATAAAAATAAGTGAAATCTTTGACTAGTACAAGTGCAAAATGTTCGGTTGTCAGCTGGGAAAGAAAGTGTGATTCTTGGGGCTCTCGTGTGGACACACTGCAGTTTCACTTTTGGGAAACAATGAGAAGAGTCATGGGAGGCAAAAATATTTCCGGCAGAGTTATACAATGAGTGAATGAAGAAACTTATATAAGTTAGGGTAAAAAACTAACACTGTCAGAGCGATTAATTTAGCAGCAACCAAAGAATGTCTAATTACATCCGACAAAGAGAACTACTGGGTGGTGACTGTACCCCAGCAAGGATGAAAGACAATATCCAAATGTTTCAATTGCAGAAGGGCATCAAGCGTGGGAGTGTAGGCGAAAATATACCATACGCAAAATAGATAATATTCAGGAAACTCCACCCAAAGCAAACTGTGCGTGGCTACCTATTAAGGAAATCGATGTCCGAGAATTCAATGGGAGCAGTTCACAGTCCCAGTCCCTCCCCCAGGGAGATGCAGGCAATATAATTCAACCAGGCACATTCCCACATGCACAATAGCCAAACCTGTAACTTGCTCCACATGCCACCGACCTGGCCACTACATCCGAGATTATTAGGAAAGTAAATGGGCCAACGTAGAAAAGAAAAGACAGCCGGGAAACAATCGACGTGTGTAATGATGCAGTCCATTATGTAACGTCAAGGATTATTAAGGACAGCTGACTGCATAGGAATGACAGATTTTTTTACAGATGCGGAGTATAGATGTGAAAGGAAACGAGATTACATTATTAATTGATAGCAGAGTCCATATCAACTTAATTAAGACTAACTTGCTGAATGATTGTGTAAAATGGAATACCAGAAATACAGTGAGAATAAGAAGCATAGCTAACGAAAAAAATGGACGTAAGGGCAGGTGCTAGTATGGCTGGAGACGAAACCAAGTACCAAGTGTATGCTTGCACTGTCTTGCCACTTGATGGATTATTAGGGAGAGCATTTCTGGTGGATAATAAGGTAGTTTTAGATTGGTCTCGGGTCAAGGCTTTGTGTCACTCAAAGTAAAAACAGACTCAGAGGCGATAGCAGTATAAATGCTCGATGCTAACAGCCAACCCTGCATCTTATGTAAAAATAAGCACTCTGTTCAGATAGCTGGCCAGGCGCTGCATGCACTCTCACAGGCTGCTATGACTGAGCCAGGAACAGATAACTGGTAAAGGGCAAAGCAGTCAAAGAGGTCCAGCGGACTGGCAGAATGACAATCACACTCCACAAAAACACCCACTGATGGTTGTTGGGCGGAGGTAGTGACTGGCCCACAGAAAGAAAGGCTAGGGATATATAAACCAGAACCAATCGTGTCCATTGGAACAGAACATGCACTACCTATACACTGAATGTTAAGGATCAAGATGTTAGATTCCCTACCCCCGAAGTATCTGTGGAACAAATTCCACCACCTACCAGTTACACAATCCGACATGTTCCAACTGAGAATAAAGTGATGACAAATTCGTTACAGAGCTTACTGAAAGAGAACATGCAGACAAAACATTTGAATCATGAAGAGAAATGTGTGGATGACGACCTCTGCTCTTTCATTTACTGGGAGACATGCTCCCATAATAGACCTTGCTAACGTTCTATTGGGTACTGATAGATGAGAAGGACCAGGAAAAGATGGCTTTTAGCACACCAGCGGACCATTGTGAATGTAACAAAATGGCAATTGGTCTGGAAATTGTACCATCAATTTTTCAGCCTTTAATGAATACTGTGCAATCAGGGTACAGGGGAACAAAGTATTTATATATCTGGACGATGTCATTGTAGTGGATACCTCATTAGAAGCGTGCAGTGCAAACCTAGAAGAGATATTTTATCAGTTTCAAAGACTGAACTTGAAGCTGCAAATAGACAAAAAGCAAGTTTTTTTTTTTTTTTTTTTTTTTTTTTTAACGCAGCCACATTCCTGGAACACAAACTAACCACATTGTGATTACAACTCAGTCATGCTAAGATGGAGGCAATAGAGAAATATTGACAAACAAAGATCACCCCACAATTAAAATCATTCTTAAAACTCAGAGGGTATTATCGACTGTCTGTGAGTAATTTCATTAAAATTGCGAATCCACTACAGGAATTGTTAAAAAAAGGGTGAAAGGTGGCAGCTTGAATGAATGTTAATTTTGCAGCTTACATGAGATTTTATATGCCATAACGAGTAGATGGATATGTCACATGATATACTTTGGTCATAGTGAGCAGATTTGCCTATCAAAATGTATGCTATGTAATACAAAAGATATGACACTAGATACGACATTATTAACACACTGAACCAAAATCCTGCATGTCAGTGAGCATAAGGTGAAAAAATTTTCTGGAAGGGACGCTTTAGTTTGGGACAGATACGGGCTGCATAGCCATGGCCCACATACAACAGGGAGTCAGTGACCCATGGTGAGGGAGACAACAAACGCACCAGGCGATACATCGAAGGTAGCAGGTAGAAAATTGCGTTGGGGAATTTCCAAATGGATACAAACAGCCCTGACACGCAGTTAAAAGAGAGCCGCATTTGCTGATCGCATGAAAGGTCTGTGGTGCTCTCGTGATGTATGCCTGTAGCTTTTGGGCGTCAGGAGCGGGCACAAAATGTGCGATTGGCTGAAATAAACTTGGAAGGAGTAGAAGTGGCGAGATTACGGCGCAGTTTGAAGGTGTGCCCTTTATGATTGGTGGAAGTAGTTTCCACGAGATGAAAGGAATGCTCCCATTGGTCTAAAAAAGCCACGATGGGAAGCATGAAAGGACACAGGTGGGGGAGAGATTTTGATACGAAAGACAGAATACTGAAAACTTTGGGGACTTTCCTCTGAACCAGCGTCAAGTGTAGAACAGGGCGCTTCACGCTCTGCACGACGTCAAAAGAGAAATTTTGTGTGAACACGGCGTGCACTTTGACTGATATTCAGCTAGAAATTAGCTGAAGAGTCGTTGAGCTCCGATAATGGACAAACGAAACAGCCTCGTAGTTAGTTGTTCTTACGAGAACTGAGCGGGCATTGAAGCGTACACGCTGCTCCATCTATGCGCATGCATAACGCCATATTTTGCAGACATTGGATGAGTGCATGTTTCTTCGCCTAACGAGAAACATAGGGCAATTTCAGACGATAAAATCAGTAAAGATTTTGATTAGCTTTTTGTAGGATTGTCAGAGGCCGAGGGCAGCCATGCAGCCGACAACACGCCACTGCTAAAGGCAAATGCCGTTGGCAGAGGTGTACAATTATTAGATCACCAGATTGTGTCCACTGTGAACACGAGTCACTTTGAGTAATCTTTTGCACATCTTGCCACAAATACTAACCATCCCCCATAGACTTGGTTGTCATCCTAAATGGTACCGAACTTAGAACCGTAATCGGATGATCTGATATAATAGTGGCCAACTCAGACAGTGCTTCAATGTCTAGATGTGAGAAAAAAGTTGTAGAGAACCTTCTATTAAAATTTGATATTGTTGTGTTCAGTGTTATTTCTGTTAACCGGGACGTAATACGTTATCTTGACAATTGTCCTGAAATTGTCATGTCACAATCTATGTAAACTCGTGTGTTTAATTGATAATACAGAAATTAAACCAATTTTGTACAGCTAAACACCGATGTACTCTGTTGTGGAATAAGGGTGCACTCCTACCCACAGTAATTTATTCTAGTGACGCTAACGCACTCACAGTGTGTTTTTGCTGATGTCTGGCGAATGTGAAAAGGAGTGGACTGTCAGAAGGGGTTCCATATAAGCCTTCCAGCAGCTGAAGGAATACATAATCAGTCCTCCTATATCACAGTATCCCAATTTTGATAAAGAATTTTCCATTACCACTGATGCGATTTATCATGCTCTTGGTGCATACGAAGCCAAGGACAGATGGGGAAGGAGTTTCCAACAGTGTACATCACTAGAACCCTTACCAAAGCCGAACAAAACTGTAGTACGGCAGAATGCTAACTATTAGCAATAATGTGAGCAGTCAAATATTTATGGCCATATATTTTTGTAGAAAATTTATGATAGTCACAGAGTGAAAACCACTGGTGTGGTTAAGCAGCGTTTCTGGTCTGTCTTTCAGGTTGATAAAGTACGACTATCAAATAATTTAGAAGGAAGGCAAACAAAATCGAGCAACTGACACATTGTGATGTATTAGAAATTAACGTGATATCAATACAGAGCAAGAACAACATGCAAATGAACCCACAACGGAAGTGGGAGGTTATGATGATAAGACAGCTGAGGCCACGCTCTTGGATGCACGTACCGATGCAGCTGGAGCTGAGATAGCGCAGATCGCTGAGATAACAGAACTGTAAGCAGAGGCCTGTAGGGTTACACGCCACCGCTAAGCGTGGAGAATGCAATGAATTCAGTGGACAAATTGGCTGTGTTGACCGGATGCACGTATCCCCAATATATGGACATCAGAGAATGGGGAGAATTTATGAAACAATTATTGTACTTGGCCCCGAAGGAAGGCTGACAAAGAAAAGTTCAGTAATACTTGTAAGGGCTGCCCGAAAAACAAAATAACATAAGCTACGATGAAGCAACCGTTGGAATTGACCCCTACCCCCGAATTTGTGTTCGATGGACGACGTCCTATTGACATCGTGGGCTCGCTACTGTCAACACATGCCAGAGACCACTACAGTCTCACATTTCAGCACTTATTAACGAAATATGTAATGGTTGAACTAGTTGACCCGCAAGATACTGACACGGTAGCGAGAAAATTAGTCAAGAATGTAATTATGAAGTTTGGGATCGCTACGACTCTAGTGAGTGACATGGGCAGCAGTTTTGAAAATGGTACCATGAAGTGTGTATGTAAACTGTTAAGAATAGAAAAGGTTCAGAAGATGGATTATCATTCATGATCTAAAGGTGCACCGGAGCGCACACATTGCACCTTAACAAATGTGTTACAGCAACTAACGATGATAAAACAAATGGGGACCACTGGGTGCAAAATGCTGCGTTCGTGTACAACACGACATCTCACAGTACCACAAGGTATGCCCTGTCTGAGTTATTTTTCGGTGTAAAGTGTAACCTACCCAGGTGGTTACAGAAAAAGCCGGCGAATGTAAAGTTTAGCAAAGGCTCCAGGTGCTGCATCAGGATACCCGGCACGCGACACAAGAGCGCGAGGAAAGAAATAAGTTACATTATGTTAAACTCAGAACTCCAAAGTTTTCAGGAAGCATGACAGCGTGTTGGTGTATGATGAAAGTGTGCAGAGAGGACGCTCTAAGAAACTGAATGCCAGCGACGAGACCCATATCAGTATGGAGGAACCAAACATGATTGTTCAATTACGGGGAAAGGAATATATGAAGGTACATGCAAATCGACCAAAAGAGTTTTTCTAAAGTACGAGAAATAATATTGAGAGACGACAGGGTAATAAGCGACATTGGGCTGGAGTAAGTTAAATGAAGTGCTGTGTACTAGAATGGCCGAATTTCAACCAGCCAGAATTAGAAGAATACAATGAATAGGATGAGAGCGCTTCCAAATGCACATGCCTGGGAGACAGACAATGTGGGTGACCGCCATTCGCAGTCCGGAACCGTGCGACTGCTACGGTCGCAGGTTCGAATCCTGCCTCGGGCATGGATGTGTGTGATGTCCTTAGGTTAGTTAGGTTTAAGTAGTTCTAAGTTCTAGGGGACTTATGACCACAGCAGTTGAGTCCCATAGTGCTCAGAGCCATCTGACCACCATTATGGGAATCATGTTGATGGCCTGGCACGCCCATATTAGAGTCACCCAAGTTGTGTCCTGACAAAAGATAGATTGAAACGAGGTCTCAATATGTACAACGTCAACAGTTCCAGTCCGAAATGGGTATATAAAACGATAACCATCGTATCGTCAGTCTCTGCATTACAACTTGGAGGATTGTTAGCTATTTCAGTCGAAAAGAAAGACATGAGAAGTTTGTGCAAGTGCAACAAATGGCCAACAGAGCAATAACGCATGAGGTCGAGATAAGCACTAGCCAGTCCAAAAACGCTCAGCAGACTATCAAACGGTATATAGGGACAATTATGCAAGCAAAAGAATTGGAAAGGCATGAGCAAACAAGGACAAAACGAGGAATACTGAATTTTAATAGCCAGACTAGCAATATATTGTCTTGTACATTAGACGAAGATGATGCTTCCTTCTTTAAGGCAAAAAAAGATGTGTTAGGAGAGCTACAGGGGGAATTGTTGTGACTGTGTAAAGGGCAAGTCACTATAGTAAGAGCGTCACAAATAGAGGTCAATCGAAGATAAACGCAGCGACCAAGAATGAGCACATGATTGCCATACGGATTAGAAAACTGAACGCTTATTTGGAAAAACACTAACGCATTATGACTACGATGTTGCAGCTCGTGATGATTCTAATAACTAACAACAGAGCAACTAATGCAACTCATGACGATGTTCAGTGAATTAGAATGCCAATATGACGACTTGATTTCTTCCGTAGTGAATGCACAGAAGAGTCTATTGGAACCACAATTGCCCAATCCCATACAGGTTGTTAAGTGTCTTGAGCTCATTAAGGAGGATTTGAAAGATAGGAAGTTCCCTATTGCACTCACGGAGGAAAAAGGGTATCAGCTACTTCGTATAACTGATTTAGATGTACCCTTAGTCGATAGTAATACATATACCCTATATAAGGTTCGGTCGCTGCCGGTTGAATTTGGCAAGTCAAAACAATTGACGTGCATGCTGCAAAAACCAGGTAAGTCAATTTCTGGTCAAAAATGAGATGTTATCGGCATGAGATATATAACATCAGAACGTGCATCTTTTGGTGCAAAAACCAGACTTTTGCGGACTGATCTGAATGAGATATGCATGGTTTCGTTTGGTGGAAGAAACAGATTAGTCCTGGACTTGCCTGGTTCTTGCACCAGTAGGTGAAACAAAACACAATGAGCTTTTCAAAATTTCACAGTATAAAATATTGCAGTACAGTTATGCTCTCAAATACATATTTAAAGGCAGTCAGAATCAACACATGACTGCACCACTAAAGAAGGCAATAAAAGGTGACATTACCATCCCAGAGGAATCACTGTATAGTGGTCCTTTACCTCTTAAAAGGCACAAATATGATGATGTCATGACATTGCTTAGAAAGTACATTCCTACTGCAGATACGGGTTTCTATGAAAAACTGTTACCCTCTGCAGGAAATGATGATGGTGAACACAGCCCAAATGAAATAGAGTAAGAATATTTTAAAATGACCACGAAGTACTTTAACTGTAAATCAAGTAGGTCAACAAAATGTTCTGAGACTGTAGATTTTATATTTAGTTAATGATAATATCCATAAAAAATTTACATCGGGACAGAATAGTTTACGTTATAAGGCATGCAAAACTATATATAATTTTTCTGACAAAAGAGATTGTAAAATGTCTGGTAATTAATAAAAAGGAAATTATGATTCATTATTTGTTGGTATTTTGCTTTCATGTTATTTATGTCCGATTTTTCATGCAGTATTTCAGATTTAATTATTCACCTACATAGCACCAGGAAAGAAATTCCTGATCATAGACGAATCGAAGTGACAATATGCGCTACTGTCCGGTGATCAAATCCTATGCAAAACAATCACCCTGAGACATCAAATGTGTAATCAAAATTTCGCACTGATGTCTATGTACAATCTCGAACGATGCAACGCTCGCATGTTGCTTCCCAAAAGTTGCAGTCTTAAATCGAAAGTATTGAAAGAAAGTATCTGGATGAAGATACAAAACAACGAATGGTTGTATGTCACCCCAAAGGAAGAAGGGTTTACTATACTGTGTAATGACCTACCTCCCACTCACCTCATTGTGCGAGACCTGGGAACGCTAAAATTTTTAAGTAAATGTGAGGGACATCGTGCACGGATTATGTTCCAGTATGACTGTATGGTATTAAGCGATATAACTGAAATAGACATAGTTCCTAAGCTAAAAATAGACATAGATTGTTGGCTAGTAGAAGACGAGAAACGGGAAGTGTCGCAGATCCCCAAACTCTATTAGAGTATATAGTCAGACATTAGATGACTTCTAGGTCATAGCACCTGAAATAGAAGAGCTGCAATGTGAAATAAACTACCAATAACGTACGATGTTCAGAGGACGGTCGATGTGGGGCACACTGTACAGTAATACTTCGTTTTGTAATCGTAACCTATTATGCATCAGTAGATGAAGCAAACGGATTTGTGAAGTAGCATGCAGCTGTTGTATAACAGTATGTCTAACTAATACACTGATGAGCGAAAGAAATTGGTACACCTGCCTAATATCATGTAAGGCCCCGCGAGCACGCATAAGTGACACAACACGACGTGGAATGGACTCGACTAATGTCTAAAATAGTGCTGGAGGGAATTGGAACCATGAATCCTGCAGGGTTGTCCATAAATACGTAGAGCACGAGAGGGTGGAGATCTCTTCTGAGCAGCACGTTGCAAGGCATCCCAGATATGCTCAATAATGGTCATGTCTGGGGAGTTTGGTGCCAAGCGGAAGAAGAGTGTTCCTGGAGCCACTCTGTGGCAATTCTGGACGTGTGGGGTGTCACATTGTATTGATGGAATTTCCCAAGTTCGTGGGTATGCACCATGGACATGAATGGTATGCTTATGTATCTGATATCTAAAGATACACAGTATGCTTACGTACATGTCGCCTGTCAAGAGTCGTATCTAGAAGTATCAGGGATCCCATATCACTCCAACTGCAGATGCCCCACACCATTACAGAGCCTCCACCAGCTTGAACAGCCCCCTGCTGACAAACTGGGTCCATGGATGTATGAGGTTGTCTTCATACCTGTACATATCCATCCGCTCGATACAATTTGAAACGAGACTCCTCCGACCAGACAACATGTTTCCAGTCATCAACAGTCCAATGTTGGTGTTGACGTGACCAGGTGAGGCGTAAAGCTTTGTGTCCTGCAGTCATCAAGGGTACGCGAGTGGGCCTTCGGCACCGAAAGCCCATATCTATGATGTTTCGTTGAATGGTTCGCACGCTGACACTTGTTATGGCCCAGCATTGAAATCTGCAGCAATTTACGGAAGGGTTGCATTTCTGTCACGTTGACCGATTCTCTTCAGTCAACGTTGGTCCCGTTCTTGCAGGAACTTTTTCCGGCGGCACCAATGTCGGGGATTTGATGTTTTACCGGATTCGTGATATTCACGGTACACTCGTGAAACGGTCGTACGGGAAAATCCCCACTTCATCACTACCTCGGAGATGCTGTGTCCTATCGCTCGTGCGCCGACTATAACACCACGTTCAAACTCACTGAAATCTTGGTAACCTGATATTATAGCAGCAGTAACCGATCTAACAACATCGCCAGACACTTGTTTTATATAGGCGTTGTCGACCGCAGCGCCGTATTGTGCCTGTATTTGCATACGCATGCCTATATCAGTTTCTTTGGCGCTTCACTGTACTATGCAGTCAATGCAGCACACATCTGAAACACAGAAAAACAATAAACTAACTTCTGGTCGAAGAGAAATACCAGCGGCATTTGCTATGTGTTCGAAAGTACGACATTTGTGACAGTTCGTTTTTACTTCAAGACTTCACTCCATCACTCAGCATGATAGAAGATATTACAAGCATATTTTAAAAGAATTAGCTGTCTTTAGATCGATTGACCTCAAGAATGTGTTCATTTGGTAGTTCGAACATCTCATGCAGACTGTTTTGTGCCCATCTGAAACAAAACAATGGTTAAAATGATTTTTTATAGCATAAGCACACAACGTTTTGGTACATGACAGTTATTTCTTGTGAAGTAGGACTTACCTACGATTCTAACACAGTTGTCTCATTAATCTGACCCGCTTTGTGCTGAGGAGTTTTGTAACTGGTTTAAATCCCTTGTCGATCAACAAAATAACAGCCATGTGTTCTTCTGTCTTTCGGAAACCAACGACAGTCTCACTGGTAATCGTCTAAAATATAAAAGATGAATAAGAGCAATTCTTGCAGGATGAGAAAGAGATGTAACTTCACAGCTTTTTGCAACCAAGGACGACTTACCTGCACTTTTAACCACGTTACCAGCAGAAATAGTTTCTTTTGCGATTCGAAAATCTCCTGGTTCCCATTTCGCCCACATCTCAAACATGAGAAAGAGCACAAATTAGTACCTACGGGATAAGCAACACCAGATGGTCTTACTCAACTACCTGATACAAAACGGTACTCCCTTGGATAATAACTTGACTCTCCCATTCTGTCAGCCTTGCATTCTGCTAGAGGTTATTTTACAAGGTGTAGCTGACTTCTTACCTAAGAAATCCTTAAGAATTTCATGTTTTCCTGTTGGCAAACACAATGCAGTCAATTCAGCATCCATCTGAAACACAGCAAGAAAGTAAATTAATTTCTGATCGATGAGCAACAAAATCTTCGCAGCATTTCGAGACCAAGGACGACTTACGTTTGAGTGCGATTGATTTCCACGGTTTAATTTGTCTTTCATTGTCCTAGTATCACTTGGCAACTATGTGTTATAAAGTACGACTTATGTACAAGTCAAGTCCGTTTTACTTCAAGAGTTCTCCCCATAGCCCAGCATGATAAAAGATATTTTAAAAAAATGTGGTTTTGATCGATGATGGTCAAGAATGTATTCATTTTCTACTTCTCACATCTCATGCATACTATTTCGTACCCATCTGGAACGTAAACATTGTAAAAATTAGTTTTTGCAGAATGAGCATCACGACTTTTCTTTACGTGATGGTTATTTCTTGTGAAGTGGGACTTACCTACCTGCGTAATACGTTTTCCTCATTAATTGCACCGCAATGTGCTAGTATTATTTTAACTGGTTTAAATCAATTATCAATCATCAGAACTGCAGCCATGTGTCCTTCTGACTTTCCCACACCAGCGGAAGTCTAATTGTAACCATCTAAAATATGAAAGATGATTAAGATCAATTTTTGCAGCATGAGCGACGTAAAGAGTTACCACTACACAGCTTTCTGAGACCAAGGACGACTTACCTTCGACTGCGATTGATTTCCAAAGTTTAACTTGTTTTGCAGATTGCTAGTATCACTTAAGTAAATGTAGCTGCATCTTTAATCACGTTACCAGCAGAAATAGCTTATTTTCGTTTCGAAAATCTCCTGGTTCGTGCACATATGAGAAATGAAAAACAAGATAGATCAGCATCTACGGGATAAGTAACATCAGGTGGTTTTACTCGGTTACCTGATAAAAAACGGAACTCCCTTGGATAATAACTTGACTCTCGTATCTTGTGAGCCTTGCATTATGGTAAAGGGTGTGCTGCCCCTGAGTAAAAAAATCGCTCATATTTTATCAGCACAAGATGTACGTAGCCTCAAAATACGCAGAGTGGTTGGATAATAAATATATAAATTTTACTTGTTAAAAGGAATTCTGTTATATGTTATAGAGCGCACGACAAAGTGGTGGGCTTGGCGTCTAAAGAAAAAAGAATACAGAAGGCCAAAGAAGAGTTAAAGGAAACGTTAGCGACAGCCCCAAACATTTGCACAAGCCCCACCCATTTACCCCCCTCCACACCTCCCCCCCGTCACATCAACCAAGAGCGCATCAATATGATCTTTGGTAGTCCTCGTCGCTGTCGTGTTTTTGTTCGTCGTTTTTTTGTTTTACCGCGGTTGTTCATACTAGCAGTGTTGTGCTGTTAGTAATTCTTAGCAGTTTGTGTAATACTGTCAAAATGAAACATAGATATGCACTCTCAATAAAGTTATCATACACAAGGTACCTAATCTTGACTGTTTTATTATTATACTGCTGTCAAAACTGATATCTAACAGACATTAAAGTACGATAAGATGTGTTGGAATGACACTGACGAAATTATGTACAGGTGTTTAACAATAGGCAGCTCTAAAGCTCTCAAACACTGAATAAGAACTCAAAGTAATCTCGTGTCTGCTATAAGCAAGCAGTCATAAGAGCTCACAAGTAAAAATTCACCCATTACATACGCAAATATTAATGAAGAATGTCACTGTATAAATTTCTGACTGCATCCATTACGCATTTCTACATTATCCCACTCTTATATTCTTTAGTCTTAATGAGGTAATCAGAAACAAACCAAGATATCGACTTCGCCTTTTTTATGCACAACATTGACTTTAGACAATCGAGATAATGGACAGCATCCTTGGCGATACTACCAATTAATATTTCGCAACAGAATTTCTTACACTACGCGAGGTGACGGAAATTTTCGCTCACTGCAGTTAACAAATATCAGATTTTTTTTATATAGTGCAGATGAAAGCTCATGAAATAAAAAAAGGCAGTGTAGATACCATTTTTATTTTTCATTCTTATTGATGATTTTTCGACTCGCATATTCAATGAACATCTTTCTAATTCTTTTCAAAATGGTGCCGGAAAAACTGTATTTCGTACTAACTACTGATTTTCTCCCTTGTTATGACTGGCATATCTATGATACGAACAACTTTGATGTTGAAACATGCGGCAGATCATGCGCGGAGCTTTGGATATGGATTGGTGTGGAGGGGGTTGATTGGGCGGTGTTGTGCACCGTCCGGGGCTGTCGCTAACGTTACGTAAGAGTTAATCATTTAAAACAACAATGATGTAAAAGAGTAAGAATTTAGTAATATGTCCGAAGTAGATTTGAAGTAGACACAGAGTTCGTCGTTTGTTCATGGTTAGGACACTAGTTCGGCGTTTGACGCTTAATTAATATTATATCTTGCAGTAGGAGAATTTATGATCTGACTTACGTATTTACATCGATACGTAAAGAAAGGAAAATTAGCAAGATAATATTGGATTCTATCCTGATTAGAAAGTTTGAAATTTGTCATCACTTACGTAAGGGTCATATTTTCGTTTAATTCTGAAGAAGATAAGTCTGTTTTCACTTAAGGTAAGTGAAAAACCATATAAAGTTCGTTGTAAAAAAAGGGAATAATTCTCGGTCGGAGATTGTTCTTATGTTGACTGAAATGGGAAGTTTTGAAGCTAGATACTTCCAAATGGTTTATAAAGTAAGGACTGAGCTTTCTAAGTTGAACAGAGGTTCAATGTAGTATCTGAACTTAATTTCAGAATAAATTTTGTTTGGGTTGAAAAGTGACGCAGGTGGTTCTGGTTGAATTTTCGTTGTCTTCACGGTAGTAGTTCTATATTGTAAAATACGCGAACCTATCAATTGATGAGAACGTGACGACAAGCGTAAGTGAAGCCTCTGTCGTATATTGATTTATTTTGATGATAGGTGTCGGTATATGTATGGTATATTTGTTGGTGGTTGTGAGTACTAACCCCTGTGGAGAGTGTAAACGATTGTGTGATTAAATCCTGGTTATTTCACCTAAAGAATTTATACTATTGTAATAGTTGTTCTTCCCATTTCATACTGAAATAAGCAATTGCGAGTTCAGTAACTGTGAGCACTTACGGTGATGACATTACTATTGGATAGTAAGTGAAGTGAACAATTACCGGACATACTAAAAAAAAATCTTATTCTACATTGCTGGAAAAAGATATTTTAAAAAGGGTTAGTAACCGCGAATGTCCAACGCCTGAAGAGGTTGAGTCTTGTACATTATTTCATACAGGGACAAAAGTGGCGGTGGAGCTTAGTGATTTGTTTTTCTTTATTTTTGATTTATTATTCAATACCGAAAATAGGGTTTTTTTAAAAAAATCTTTTACACCAAAAGATTATATAAGAACTGAAATTGTTGGAACATAAAAGACTGAAATGTTGTGTAACGTTCCTCAAGGACAATAAATTAACGTTCATCGTTAAATTAAAATCAAAGTTCCACTGGTGTCCGAACTTATTGTGTAGTTAGTTAATACCACTTATATTCTTGTGTCAATGTCTCTGAGCATTTTAAAAGCAGAAATGATAATACAAATACTTCTGAAGAGAAATGTTTAGTAAGGCTTTTTTCTAAATGAAAAGAAAAGAATAAGAGTGAATGTTGACAGTTACGATATAAAGTTTAAGCTGTCAGAGAGGTTAACTGCCTCCGGTAGAAAAGATATATTTTATCATATCGAAACAATACGCAAACAGTAGTCATTTCTCTATCAGATCAGCTGATCCCAAATAGGCGTTTTTGTGTCGTTAATTTTCTTTAACGTTGATTTAACAATCTGATGGAAATAACGATTTCTTTTATTATCTAAAGAAATAACTTTTTTATTAACCCTCTTCAAATACAGGGCACAGACATAGGATTGTTTTATCGTAAGCAAACATGACTTACAGATTGCAATACTCGGGTACGTAATCTTTTGTGCGTCTATGCACTGGGAGTCCCAATAGTATCTATATTGGCATTTA
Source organism: Schistocerca piceifrons (assembly GCF_021461385.2). NCBI lineage: Eukaryota > Metazoa > Arthropoda > Insecta > Orthoptera > Acrididae > Schistocerca > Schistocerca piceifrons. Next base: position 335,526,667 of record NC_060145.1, read on the forward strand.
TTTGGGCGGAAGTTTTAAGTAGGGCAGTAATTTGTGAATTTTTGATTTGCCAACTTGGAATTACAACGTTGTGAGTTTTTATTTGGGTGTTGAATTGAGGCGGAGCTGGACATCTTCTGAAAAGAAAAAAAAACTATTTATCCAATGTGTCGGTGTCAGATTAATTTTGTTGCATATAATGTACGCGTATAGGTTGCCTACTCTTTTCAACACTAACGGCCTAAATAAAACTGTGGTGTTACATTACTGAAGGAAGTTGTTACCAAAGTATAGGCCCAACGAACATATATTAGTTTAGAGAATCCATCTCTAAAGATTCTCTGTAGTGTACTCAGAAGTTTTCTTATATATTGTGGATTGATTTACGATATTGATCTTGTACAGCAATATATTTTAACACCGCTAATCGTTTCTACTGATTCCACAACTAAGAAGGTAGATCGTATTATGCTGAGATTGCTTACTGACACTATTCTTTGAAAATCTGTTTGATACGCGCTAGTCGGGGAGTGAAGTCAATTTATGGTGTTATACCCTGTCAGTATCTTCTCTTGATATCTTCACCGGAATCTTCAGATACGTCAGTCAGGCAACCACAGCTCAGAAGTGGTGTGCTGTTCTTCTCAGAATTGATGTTGTACTCTAAAGTGATTATCTATTGCCATCCTCTTTGGGATCTTCTGTTGAACACTGCCCGGTAATAACGTTTCTTCAGGGGTAGCAGTTCAAGGGTAGCGTCCAAGCTGTAAGCTGTAGCTGACTTCTTAATCAGAAAATCTGCAAAAACACTAACATGTTTTCCCGTTGACAAACACTATGAAGTCAATCCATCATCACACATATGAAACACAGCAAAAGAATAAATTAATTTCTGGGCGATGAGCGGTACCAATGGCATTTGCTAAGAAAATGTGTGTCACGAAGTACGACTTACGTGCAGTCCGTTTTACTAGGAGATTTCAACCAATCGCGCAGGGCAAGATTAACTGAGTTTTTTATCGATGGTCCTCAAGGCTGGGTTCTCGTCATCATTGAATTATAGTTAATAAGGTAATTCCGAATCCAATTACAAATAAGTTAATGTTAAATTATTTTCTACTTCGCACGTCTCATACAGACTATTTTGTCCCCATCTGAAACACAAGCAGGGATAAAATTAATTTTTAGAGTATGAGCATTACAACTTTGTTTTACACGATAGTTATTTTTTGTGAAGTAGGACATACCCACGTATCCAATTCTTTTTCCTCATTAATGTGTCCCGCAATGTGCTGGGTAGTATTTTAACTGCTTTAAATCCCTTTTTAAACAACCAAATACGATTTCATATGTCTTGCAGTGTGCTAGTATCTTGTAAGAAAAATTAGCTGCATTTTTAATTACGAAACCAATGGGAATAGCTTTTCTTTGCATTTTAAAAATGTGCTGGTACCTATGTCGTAGGCATCTAAAAATGGAAGAGAAGATACATTAGTATCTACAGGATACGCAACACCAAGTGGATTTACTGAACTATCAGTCACGAAACGTGGCAACATTGGTTAATAACTTATCCCTCCCATATTGACAGCCCTGCATTCTTCTAGAGGGTACTTTAAGGGGCTGTAGCAGACTTCTTAATCAATAACTCAGCAAAAACAAAAAAAAACAAAAAACATGTTTTCCTGTTGACAATACTATGCAGTCAATGCAGCTCAAATCGGAAGCCAAGTAAAATAATATTTTCCTGTCGATGAGCACCACTAATTTAATTTGCTTGACAACTATGTGTTACGAAGTACGACTTACGTCCCAGTCCGTTTTCTTTCATGTTTTAACTCGATCCTGCAGCATGATAGAAGATATTTTGGAGAGATAATGCTTTTTTGTTCCAATTACATTGCAGTCAATTCAGAGAGTATTAATACAGAGAATAAATATTTACCTTCCAGTCGGTTTTATTTGCACATTTCACTTAATCGCTCAGCCGTGTAGGAGGTGTTTTGGAGAGTATTAACTGTGTATTTGATCGATGATCCTCAAGAAAGTGTTCATTTTCTGGTTCCAATCGTTTTAAAGAGTATTTACATTTACAGCTTTTTGGGGCAAAGTAGATCGTACTTTCGGGAGCGATTTCGTGCGGTGTTTAGTGTGTCAAACCGTGTACTAGTATTACTTGCAAAATTTTGCGACACATTTAATCACGAAACCAGAACCAGCAACTTCTTCTACGTTTCCGAAAATCTTCTGGTGTCCACATTACACGCACCTGAAACAAGAAGAAAAACTAAAATTAGGTTTCCATCGATAAGCAACACCACAGGGTTTTACTAACCTATTTCGCACAATCCGAACTCCCTTGGATAACAACTTATCTTTCTTGTATGTCGGCCTTAATTGAGCTAGAGGGTACGTTACGATTTGTAGCTGACTGCTTAAAGAAGAAATATGCAACGAATATCATTTTTTTCTGTTGCAGTTACTTCGCAGTAAACACAGTACACACCTGAAACATAGGAAAAGAATAAATGTAGTTCTGGACGCTGCGCTAAACCTATGGCTTTTGGTTGGCAACTATCTATATCAAAGTATGACTAACCTTCCAGTCCGATTCATTTGCACATTTCACTTTAACACGCCGCCTTCTGGGAGATGTTTTCGAGAGTATTAACTGCGGATCTGATCGCTAATCCTCAGGAAAGTGTTCATTTTCTAGTTCTAATCGTTTTAGAGAGATTTTATATTTGCAGCTTTTTGACGAAAAGTAGAACGTACTTTTGAGAGATATTTCTTGCGGGGTTTAATGTGTCATACAGTGTACTAGTATTACCTTCAAAATTTCGCGACACATCTAATTACGAAACCCGCACAAGTAACTTCTTTTACGTTTTCAGAAAATCTTCTGGTGTCCATTTTACACTTACCTGAAACAAGAAGAAAAAATAAAAATTAGTTTCCATCGATAAGCAACACCAGAAGGTTTTACTCAACTACTTACCACAATCCGAACTCCCTTGGATAACAACTTTTCTTTCTCACTTGTGAGCCTTGTAATCTGCTATAGGGTGCGTCACAGGGTGTACTTGACTGCTTAAAGAAGAATGTCATGTATTTCTCGTGGAGTTACTTTGCAGTAAATACAGTACATACCTGAAACATAGGAAATAAATAAACGTGGTTCTTGCCGATAAGCATTACCAATGGCTTATAGTTGGCAACTGTCTGTCTCAAAGTACGACTTACCTTCCAGACCGATTTATTTGCACATCCCACTTTAACACGCAGCCTTCTAGGAGGTGTTCTGGATAGTGTTAACTGCGGATTTGATCGATGATCCTCAAGAAAGTGTTCATTGTCTGGAAAGAATCGTTTTAAAGAGTTCTTACATTTGCAGCTTTTTGGGGGAGAGTAGATCGTACTTTCTAGGGCGATTTCTTGCGGTGTTCAGCGTATCATACCGTGTACTAGTATGGCTTGCAAAATTTTACGACACATTTAATCACGAAACCCGAACAAGCAACTTCTTTTATGTTTCCGAAAAATCTTCTGGTGTCCACATTACACGTAGTTGAGACAAGAAGAAAAACTAAAATAAGTTTCCATCGATAAGCAAGACCAGAAGGTTTTACTAAACTATTTCGCACAATCCGAACTCCCTTGGATAACAACTTATCTTTCTCATATGTCGGCCTTAATTCAGCTAGAGGGTACATTACGAGGTGTAGCTGGCAGACTAAAGAAGAAATATGCAACGAATATCAGGTTTTTCTGTTGCAGTTACTTCGTTTTAGAGAGTTTTTATACTTGCAGGTTTTTGAGGGAAAGTAGAACGTACTTTTGAGAGCGATTTCTTGCGGGGTATAACGTTTCATACAGCGTACTAGTATTACTTTCAAAATTTCGCGACACATTTAACTACGAAACTCGCACAAGTAACTTCTTTTACGTTTCCGAAAATCTTCTGAGGTCCATTTTACACGTACCTGAAACAAGAAGAAAAAATAAAATTAGTTTCCATCGATAAGCAACACCAGAAAGTCTTACTAAACTATTTCGCACAATCCGAACTCCCTTGGATAACAACTTTTCTTTCTCACTCGTCAGCCTTGAATTCTACTAGAGGGTACGGCACAGGGTGTACTTGACTGCTTAAAGAAGAAATAGGCAACGAATGTCACGTTTTTCTCTTGCTGTTACTTTGCAGTCAATACAGTGCATGGGGGATTAATTAAATAAAATGCAAATATTTTTAGTAGCTGTTTGTCCGATTACGCTGTCTCGTAAACGGTTGGCCCTGACTAGTATTATTACGCTATCTGGCTGCATAGAACAACAACAAAGAATAAAATGAAAATTTTCTGTTAACACAATTAATTAATTAAGTCCCCAGCAACTATAAAACCTCCGAAACCAAAGCACAAGTGTAATTGTTCTGTGTGTGGGAGTGTGACTCAACGTACACATCTGGCACGTTTCTTCTTCAACAAGACAAGAAATTTTAAATACCATTCATACTGACGTGATAAAAAAAATTAGAAATACTATAATTGCGTAAGGAAAGCAGAATTACACTCTAATACAAGAACACAAGCCAGATGCTTTGTTGATTGAACCTGTAATGACGCATTATTCAGGACATTGTAATAATGAGAAAAAAAAGAAAAGTAGTTTGTTACCTTAATTTATATTGATGAAAAGCACTCTAATCATTACAATATCTCCACACCGACTCGCTACTACCACATCTCAACCAGAACTCTCCAATATCACATCTCAGCAAGCACTCTCTGCTACGAGTTCTCGACCAGCACTCTTCACTAGCACATCTCAACAAGCACTGACTACTATGAGTTCTCCCAAAGCACTGTGTAGGCGGCTGAATAATACTCTTTGGCGCAATCTCTGGCGCAGTGGCTCAGTGTAGCCACCTTTGATATGCCCCTCCTCCACAGGCCAGAATTTGATGGTATTTTTGCCAGCATTGGTGGTGAAAATACCACCAAATTCGTCCACAAAAATACAGACAAAAATAAAAGATAATATTAAAACCAAAATATCACATAATTAGTTAAAATTTTGGCTTTGCACTGACCTTTCAATAACCTAATATATAAAATATAGTAAGCAATACAAATTCTTTCATGCATGTGGCTTTACATAATAGTTTACACAATACACAAAAAATCAGTTTATACAAATGTTCACATAAAATACTTTTAATTATTCAAGAAAAAAACAAATAGTTGATAATTCCAGCTCAGCAATGGTCAACAGGTGCAAACACCAACAAGTGACATCATTTTATTAAAAGCAGTCCCATCAGTTGCACCCAGCAATGTTGAACAGGTGCAGACACCAACAAGTGACATCATTTCAGTAGAAGCAGTCCATCAGTGGCACCCAGTAATGTTGAGCAGGTACACACAGCAACAAGTCACATTTCTCAGCAGAAGCAGTTCCATTAATGGCACTCAGCAATGTTGAACAGGTGCACACACCAACAAGTGACATTATTTCAGTAGAAGCAGTCCATCAGTGGCACCCAGCAATGTTGAGCAGGTGCAGACAGCAACAAGTGACGTTATTTCAGTAGAAGCAGTTCCATCTGTGGCACCCAGCAAGTTGAGCAGGTACACACAGCAACAAGTCACATTTCTCAGCAGAAGCGGTTCCATTAGTGACATCCAGCATTATTGAACAGGTGCAGACACCAACAAGTGACATTATCTCAGTAGATCAGTAGAAACAGTTCATTAGTGGCACCTAGCAATGTTGAACAGGTGCAGACACCAACAAGTGACATCATTTCTGTAGAAGCAGTCCATCAGTGGCACCCAGTAGTGTTGAGCAGGTACACACAGCAACAAGTCACATTTCTCAGCAGAAGCAGTTCCATTAATGGCACCCAGCAATGTTGAACAGGTGCAGACACCAACAAGTGACATTATTTCAGTAGAAGCAGTTCATCAGTGGCACCCAGTAATGTTGAACAGGTGCAGAAAGCAGTCCATAATATTCACTATCACTGATCACACTGTTCATCAGAGTTTATAAGCAGAAATTAAACATGTCCTAGTGGCACCAATCATGTAGAAAAAGTACAAGTAACAGTCCATAATATTCACTGTCCTAATCACACAGTTCATCAGCAGAAATTAATAATTTCTAAGTGGCACCCATTATGTTGAAAAAGTGCAGGTAACAGTTCATAATATTCACAATCACTAATCAGACAGTTCAAGCATGAACAATAGTTTGAATACACATACAAATGCTTTTACACACTAAACACATAAATTCTAATAAACACACAAATGATGTCAGATAATTTTCATATTAACTATTACAAATACTCAAATATCAGTAAACCTATAATACACTCCTGGAAATGGAAAAAAGAACACATTGATACCGGTGTGTCAGACCCACCATACTTGCTCCGGACACTGCGAGAGGGCTGTACAAGCAATGATCACATGCACGGCACAGCGGACACACCAGGAACCGCGGTGTTGGCCGTCGAATGGCGCTAGCTGCGCAGCATTTGTGCACCGCCGCCGTCAGTGTCAGCCAGTTTGCCGTGGCATACGGAGCTCCATCGCAGTCTTTAACACTGGTAGCATGCCGCGACAGCGTGGACGTGAACCGTATGTGCAGATGACGGACTTTGAGCGAGGGCGTATAGTGGGCATGCGGGAGGCCGGGTGGACGTACCGCCGAATTGCTCAACACGCGGGGCGTGAGGTCTCCACAGTACATCGATGTTGTCGCCAGTGGTCGGCGGAAGGTGCACGTGCCCGTCGACCTGGGACCGGACCGCAGCGACGCACGGATGCACGCCAAGACCGTAGGATCCTACGCAGTGCCGTAGGGGACCGCACCGCCACTTCCCAGCAAATTAGGGACACTGTTGCTCCTGGGGTATCGGCGAGGACCTTTCGCAACCGTCTCCATGAAGCTGGGCTACGGTCCCGCACACCGTTAGGCCGTCTTCCGCTCAGGCCCCAACATCGTGCAGCCCGCCTCCAGTGGTGTCGCGACAGGCGTGAATGGAGGGACGAATGGAGACGTGTCGTCTTCAGCGATGAGAGTCGCTTCTGCCTTGGTGCCAATGATGGTCGTACGCGTGTTTGGCGCCGTGCAGGTGAGCGCCACAATCAGGACTGCATACGACCGAGGCACACAGGGCCAACACCCGGCATCATGGTGAGGGGAGCGATCTCCTACACTGGCCGTACACCACTGGTGATCGTCGAGGGGACACTGAATAGTGCACGGTACATCCAAACCGTCATCGAACCCATCGTTCTACCATTCCTAGACCGGCAAGGGAACTTGCTGTTCCAACAGGACAATGCACGTCCGCATGTATCCCGTGCCACTCAACGTGCTCTAGAAGGTGTAAGTCAACTACCCTGGCCAGCAAGATCTCCGGATCTGTCCCCCATTGAGCATGTTTGGGACTGGATGAAGCGTCGTCTCACGCGGTCTGCACGTCCAGCACGAACGCTGGTCCAACTGAGGCGCCAGGTGGAAATGGCATGGCAAGCCGTTCCACAGGACTACATCCAGCATCTCTACGATCGTCTCCATGGGAGAATAGCAGCCTGCATTGCTGCGAAAGGTGGATATACACTGTACTAGTGCCGACATTGTGCATGCTCTGTTGCCTGTGTCTATGTGCCTGTGGTTCTGTCAGTGTGATCATGTGATGTATCTGACCCCAGGAATGTGTCAATAAAGTTTCCCCTTCCTGGGACAATGAATTCACGGTGTTCTTATTTCAATTTCCAGGAGTGTATTTATGGGTGTCAGTGCAAGCCACTACAAACAAATAAAATAATATTTAGGAGATAGGTGGGTAGGATTAGGAAAGGAAAACACACAAAACACACTCACTCATCTTTCATCCACATTAAGTACTACTGTGTAATTGAATAGTGTTAACTGTGTAAATGCAATTCTGTCAAAATTGATGTTCATCTTGTGTATCAAGTAATAGTGGCAGCAATGTATAACAGTCAATAATAGTTAAGTCAACGTCATAGTCATCATGTCAAGACCAATGTTTGCCAAGCCAGATCAAAATGTACTGTTGCTGAACAACTGTCAGTGAGCCAAGATATGCAAATACTTCCTCTCTTCAAAAAAAAAAGTATATACTGCTTAGTGATTTAACAAAGTGTGTGTATAGACTATCTTCCTTCTACTTTAGTGTTCTAGTCTGCTATCTTCATCCTCCTTGTTCCATAAGACCAACAAAAAAAAAATATGCTCCTCACTTACTTTACCTGTTATACACCAAAACTCCAATAATCATTAGCATCACATAATCTCAATACTTCAATAATACCTCTTACGTCGATACATATAAACCTTATCATTAATAGCATTTACCTTACCTCTTGTCCACCAAAACTCCAATAATCATCAACTTCACATAATCTCAATAATACCTCAATAATACCTCTTCAATACGTCGGTACATATAAATCTTATTGCACACATTGTCAACACACAACCTCTGTGTAATCCATCTGACCCAAATCTTCTACTCATTATGAATTATAAACAAAAGAAATGCATACATGACCTCTAACAGACTTAGTTCGAATAACTCTCAGTAATTAAGTGCGATTACGGAGTGTGAATGATCATAATATTTCACAGTGTGTACACCACTTCAAGAATTATGGCAAACAGAAGCAAACATGTGGAGTATTTCTTGTGCCAAGTGTCACTTCCTATTTCAATTGCTCACGAAAAATGCAGTGTAATAACTGTCAATGGTCTAAACCTAGTTTCGGTATGTCATGTCGTTAGTTTCCTTCCTATTAGCATAAATTTATACAGCTTTCATAAAACCTCCAGCTCATGTGACTTCTATGAAGTTTCTTGTACTAATGTCGTTCGTCGGATTATAGCAGTTCATTTTCTTATCTTAAAAATCTAAGGCACTGAGCGTAAGCAAAACATGCAATAGCGAGTAAATATACCAGTAGTGAACAGAATGTCAACAAGTGGATGCAGCACAATTCTTACAACGAGGCTCTGCCAAGCAAACAATCTATAATTAATACAATAGTGTGACCTAAACTCTATGTTTGTACACAGTATATCAGCATTTCTATACACCAAATTAAAGAGTAGTTATGACAACAAACAGAAATGTATAAATATGCAATCCATACGCATAGCAGCAAACAGGTCATTAGCATCATATCAGCATAAGCAAATAAATGTTCATATGTCTTCTTAATAAGTAAACATGAAGGCGCAAGCAGATAAATCACAAAGTATAACTTACATATCTAACCACATCAGCACAATTAATCAGGTGACAATTATAATTTAAATAAATAAGCACAGCAGGCACATAATTAAAAAAAATATGACATCAGTGAAAAAGCAGTGCAGCCAAGCGATGCATAATATATACAAATAACAATCCTGTTCATTAATAAAACATTGACAAAAATCAGCAATTGTACGCAAGCACGTCGCTTCACAAGTAATATCATAGAACATGAAATTAGCACAAAGTGTGAATCACGTAATTGCGAGCAGCAAATTACGTCTAAAGTACGTACCTAAGTGGAAATTTGTTACCTGAAAAATGAACTCAATTAATAGTTACCTTTTTTAGTTTATTAGTTTCTTCTTCGAAATTACATTCTTCCTGAAAATTTCTCGATAGCAAGTCGTCTTAACGTCGGACACGCACAGAATTTACCTGAAGTTCTCAAATATTTTATAGAACCGTATCCTGAAAAATACTGAATGTTAATAACATAATTCATCAAGTCACTATAGCTTTATACTGAATTTAATCGGAGAAATTAAACTGTGTATTTGTTTACGGCTGTCAGTGCATTCGCACTGAGCGCTCGATCAGCTGTAGGCGCGTGACGTAGGAAGTAATTGTTTGCGGTCAACGACTGCCTTGTGCGGCGCGCAGACTTGACTGTTGCTTTGAGTATATGCCGCCGCCAAAACACAGCGCGGTATCCTTGTATTCTCTGCGTGTTTACATGTAGCTGTTAGTTTCTTACAAATATGTCATTTCACAAAAATTTTTCAAAAGTATATCATTCCGCAAAAATTTTAACGTTAGATATATGATGTATTCCTTTAGAGCGTCGTGATTTAAGAGTTTCTACTTCAACAGCGTTATCATGAATAATTTTGCGAATTCTATATGGACCGTTATAAAGCAGAAAAAATTTGCGACACAAGCCTTTTCCTTTGTGCGACAAACGATGAGACTTAATTAATACCTTTTGGCCAACTGAAAAAGTTTTTAAACGACCAGGACGCTTAGCTGATTTCTCTCTTCTAGCAGCCGCAGACACAATATTTTGCAGAGCCAGGTTGACAACTTCAGAATGCCGCAGTTTCCGTGTAGGCGGAAAAGAAACGATTTCAGATATGCGATTTGTCGGTGCTTTGTTTTTTAATATTAGTATCGGCGGTAAAGAAGTTGAGTCATTAGGAAGTTCATTCAGAATATTTTGAAAAATATGAAGAAACTGATCCCACGTTCTGTGATTCTGATGACAATAAAGACGACACAATTTATTGATTTCCTTCATCCATCTCTCTGAAGCGTTAGATTGAGGGTGAAAAAGTGAAATGAAAATTGGTTTAATTTTACGACGCCGTAGAGTACGAAGCCAAATTTTAGAACGAAACTGTGATCCATTATCTGATATAACCTTATCAACATGACCAACTTCTTTCAGAAAATGGTTAATGAAAGCGTTAGATACTGAACGAGCTGTTGCTTTGCGTAACAGTGTAAAACACACATATTTTGATGTCAACTCAACTGCTACGAAAATTGTGAAGAATTTTAACAGTTGCTGCTGCAGCCATGTTTAAAATCTTGTGCTACGAAAATGTACGCAAAACCATTAGTAGAACGAACCACTGGACCGAACAAATCGACTGCAGCCATCTCCTTTAATTTCGCTGGAATGATAGGAAACAACGGTGCTCTGTAAGAAATAGTTGGCGGCTTAGCCTTTTGACATAATTTGCATTTGGTAAGAACAGATCGAATACGTTTTTCCATATTACTGAAGTAGCAATTTTCCCGTAATTTATGAAAGCATTATCTGGGACCTAAGTGTGCATAACTGAAATGCGTATACCAAATCAGCTTATTAACCCACTCATCAGGAATACAAACTAACCAAACAGAGTTGTCGACCGATTTTCGTTTAAAAAGAACTTTCCAGATAGTTCGCAAAAACGAGGTGTGGCCAAATTGTCCAATCTAACAAAGCGTCTAAGAAAATTACAGACACCAAGAAAGCTACTAACATCACGTTTTGTGGTAGGAACAGCATAATTACGAATAGCGTCAAGTTTTTCTGGATCAGGAAGAATACCTTCTGTAGAAATAATGTGACCGAGAAATTTCACCTGAGAACGACCAAATTCAGATTTTTCTAAGTTCACAGTAATGCCAACTCTTGCAAAGATACGTAATAATGAATCCAAAATTTTGTTGTGTTCACTCCAAGAATGTTTAGCAATAAGAATGTCGTCAACATATGAAGTAATATTGTCACAAAGATAAACAGGTAAAATTTCCTTTAAGCTACGAATGAATGCTGCTGAAGATACAGTAAGTCCAAACGGTAATTTCCGAAATCACATTTAGGTAAATAGTCAAATCCGGTTATTGTTTACTTACTCACTAGATAGATTGATAGTCGAAGAGGTGGTTTGACAGATGCAAAGAATAGTAAAAGAGTAGGCAGCGGTACAGAAAACTAAAAAAGGGAAATAGCACCACTACAGCTCGGGGCCCTATGCTCGCTACGGCACTATTCACTTAGAGTAGTGAATCCCCTGAGGACATTAATAGCCGCACATAATTTCTAGTTTGTGACTTTGTGGCACATCTGACGGAAGTGCGTACGTAAATTGATCTAACCATGAACATGGATGTATCTCATTCTTAGAATTACGAAAGATCTTAAATTTCCGAACAGTCAAAAAGTGTTTATAGTCAAAGTTTTCGCCTCGTGGCGACAAAGACCTACTGCGTCTGTCCCAGTCACAATGACGATTATTGTTAAATTCACGCGCCTGGCGCTCTCTTGTTGCATCCCGTACATAAACAAATTACTTTCTTCAAACCCCTCTGCTATCTGTGATTCCATATTTCTTTTGCTGTCTTTTCCTACGATTTCGCCTTCAATTTGATTGACTTGCTTTCGTAATGCCTCAACTTCCCTTTTAACGCGTTCATCAAATTTTCCCTGATTTTCAACATGTCTATTTATCTTCTGGTACTCTTCGGTTTCTGCAAATGGTAATGGAGCTGTATCATTCGAATCTCTGTCCCCATTTAAACTAAGATCTGTCAATTTGTCTGAAATCTCCTCAACTCTTTCCGATAAGTCACCTATTTTTTCTTTCTGTTTAATTACGTCTTCCGTAAGTGTCACGACTCGGGTTTCAGTATTAACACATTTAGCAGTTAACTGTTCATATTGTTGTGTTAGGTTATTTAATCTGTCATTTGGTACGGATTCCTCGATTCTCTCAAATATTTCTTCCTTATCTTTTGCACGTTGTAAATTTAACTCTGAAAATTTCTGTACTATCACGCGATCTCTTTCTTCCTGTTCTCTATCCTGTTCCCTTTGTCTAATCTCTACTGCAACTAATCTATTATTGTGAGCATTCAAAATCGGTTGTACTTCTTCTCTGATTTCTTTCTTTAATTCATCTTTTATATTTTTGAAACATGTCCCTATTCGTGAGTCTAACCGTGTTTCCATTGTTTCCATCTCTGTTTCTAAATGTGCTGCCACTGTTTTGAATTCAGATCCTAACCGTGTTTCCATTGTCCCCATCTGTGTTTTTAATTCAGATCTAAACTGTGTTTCCATTGTTCCCATATCATTTTTTAATTCAGATCCCAAAGTTCCCATCTCTGTTTTTAATTCAGATCTCAAAGTTCCCATCTCAGTTTTAATTGTTCCTATTTGTGATCCCAAATTTAATATTGCACTCATCAACTGCTCCATACTAACTTGTTCAAAATTCTTTTCGCCCCTGACATTTCCCGCAAAACCAGTTTCCTTCGTCATAGCTGTAAAGCTATCTGTGTTCGATACTATTCCAGAATCTTCTATCGTTAATCTCGTATTATGTGAATTTTCTGATTGAGAAAAATTTTGAAATGGTTCCGGACTATTTTCTCGACTGATTAAATTGTTTTCCACTTCATTATTCATGATACTGTTTTCCTCTGTTGGCGAGTTCGCCATGTCAACAATTTCGTCATTCTCACTATCCATCATTCTTGCCTTTTTCATTGATCGCGTAATCATTTACAAAATATACCAAACTCGTCACTATATGAAAATTACACACAATGACACTTTATCACCAACAATACCATTCACACGAGATGCTTCCCTCAAACACGATTAACGAACAATTGAAATAATTGCACTAAATTGTCAAACCCATAGACAAGACAACAAATTTAAATTTTGGAAAATACCATTAGAAGAATCTACACATGCAAAATAGACTACAATTACTAACTACAATTACTGCAACATTACTACTGTCTACTATTTTTACAATCAGAAGAATGCCAAGGGACGATCCGAAGCAGCGGTCGCCACGTGCATGGGGGCTTAATTAAATAAAATGCAAATATTTTTAGTAGCTGTTTGTCTGATTACGCTGTCTCGTAAACGGTTGGCCCTGACTAGTATTATTACGCTATCTAACTGCATAGAAGAACAACAAAGAATAAAATGAAAATTTTCTATTAACACAATTAATTAATTAAGTCCCCAGCAACTATAAAACCTACGAAACCAAAGCACAAGTGTAATTGTTCTGTGTGTGGGAGTGTGACTCAACGTACACATCTGGCACGGTTCTTCTTCAACAAGACAAGAAATTTTAAATACCATTTATACTGACGTGATAAAAAAAATTAGAAATCCTATAATTGCGTAAGGAAAGCAGAATTGCACTCTAATACAAGAACACAAGCCAGATGCTTTGTTGACTGAATCTGTAATGACGCATTATTCAGGACATCGAAATAATGAGAGAAAAAAAGAAAAGTAGTTTGTTACCTTAATTTATATTGATGAAAGGCACTCTAATCATTACAATATCTCCACACCGACTCGCTACTACCACATCTCAACCAGAACTCTCCAATATCACATCTCAGCAAGCACTCTCTGCTAGCACATCTCAACAAGCACTGACTACTACGAGTTCTCCCAAAGCACTGTGGAGGCGGCTGAATAATACTCTTTGGCGCAATCTCTGGCGCAGTGGCTCAGTGTAGCCACCTTTCAACAGTACATACCTGAAATATAGGAGAAGAATAAATGTGGTTCTGGACGATGAGCTTAACCAATGGCTTTTGGTTGGAAACTGTCTGTTTCAAAGTACGACTTACCTTCAAGACCGATTTGTTTGCACATTTCACTTTAACACACAGCCTCCTAGGAGGTGTTCTGGATAGTATTATCTGCAGATTTAATCGATGATTCTCAAGAAAGTGTTCGTTTTCTGGATAGAATCGTTTTAAAGAATTTTTACATTTGCAGCTTTCTGGAGCAAAGTAGGTCGTAGTTTCAAGAGCGATTTCTTGCGGGGTTTAATGTGTCATACAATGTAATAGCATTACTTTCAAAATTTCGCGACACATTTAATTACGAAACCCCCACAAGTAACTTCTTTTACGTTTCCGAAAATCTTCTGGTGTCCATTTTACACGCACCTGAAACAAGAAGAAAAAATAAAATTAGTTTCCATCGATAAGCAACACCAGAAGGTTTTACTAAACTATTTAGCACAATCCGAACTCCCTTGGATAATAACTTATCTTTCTTGTATGTCGGCCTTAATTGAGCTAGAGGGTACGTTACGAGTTGTAGCTGACTGCTTAAAGAAGAAATATGCAACGAATATCACTTTTTTCTGTTGCAGTTACTTCGCAGTAAATACAGTACACACCTGAAACATAATAAAAGAATAAATGTAGTTCTGGACGCTGCGCTAAACCAATGGCTTTTGGTTGGGAACTATCTATATCAAAGTACGACTAACCTTACAGTCTGATTCATTTGCACATTTCCCTTAAACACGCCGCCTTCTGGGAGATGTTTTCGAGAGTATTAACTGCGGATTTGATCGCTAATCCTCAGGAAAGTGTTCATTTTCTAGTTCTGATAGTTTTAGAGAGTTTTTATATTTGCAGCGTTTTGAGGAAAAGTAGAACGTACTTTTGAGAGCGATTTCTTGAGGGGTTTAATGTGTCATACAGTGTACTAGTATTACTTTCAAAATTCCGCGACACATTTAATTACGAAACTCGCACAAGTAACTTCTTTTACGTTTCCGAAAATCTTATGAGGTCCATTTTACACGTACCTGAAACAAGAAGAAAAAATAAAATTAGTTTCCATCGATAAGCAACTCCAGAAGGTTTCACTAAACTATTTAGCACAATCCGAACTCCCTTGGATAACTACTTTTCTTTCTCATTTGTCAGCTTGTATTCTACTAGAGGGTACGTCACAGGGTGTACTTGACTGCTTAAAGAAGAAATAGGCAACGAATGTCATGTTTTTCTCTTGCAGTTACTTTGCAGTCAATACAGTACATACCTGAAACATAGGAAAAGGATAACTGTTGTTCTGGACGATGAGCAGAAACAATGGCTTTTGGTTGGCAACTATCTGTTTCAAAGTACGACGTACCTTCGAGACCGATTTATTTGCTCATTTCACTTTAACACACAGCCTCCTAGGAGGTGTTCTGGGTACTATTATCTGCAGATTTTATCGATAATTCTCAAGAAAGTGTTCGTTGTCTGGATAGAATCGTTTTAAAGAATTTTTACATTTGCAGCTTTTTGGGGCTAAGTAGATCATACTTTCGAGAGCGATTTCTTGCGGTGTTTAGTGTGTCATACCGTGTAATAGTATTACTTGCAAAATTTTGCGACACATTTAATTACGAAACATGCACAAGTAACTTTTTTTTCTTTCCGAAAATCTTCTGGTGTCCACATTACACATAACTGAAACAAGAAGAAAAACTAATATTAGTTTCCATCGATAAGCAACACCACAGGGTTTTACTAAACTATTTAGCACAATCCGAACTCCCTTGGATAACAACTTATCTTTCTCATATGTCGGCCTTAATTCAGCTAGAGGGTACATTACGAGGTGTAGCTGACTGCTTAAAGAAGAAATATGCAACGAATATCATGTTTTTCTGTTGCAGTTACTTTGCAGTAAATAGAGTACACACCTGAAACATAGGAAAAGAATAAATGTAGTTCTGGACGCTGCGCAGAACCTATGGCTTTTGGTTGGCAACTATCTGTTTCAAAGTACGACTAACATTCCAGTCCGATTCATTTGCACGTTTCACTTTAACACGCCGCCTTCTGGGAGATGTTTTGAGTTTATTAACTGCGGATTTGATCGCTAATCCTCAGGAAAGTGTGCATTTTCTAGTCCTAATCGTTTTAGAGAGTTTTTATACTTTCAGCTTTTTGAGGGAAAGTAGAACGTACTTTTGAGAGCGATTTCTTGCGGGGTTTAACGTTTCATACAGCGTACTAGTATTACTTTCAAAATTTCGCGACACATTTAACCACGAAACTCGCACAAGTAACTTCTTTTACGTTTCCGAAAATTTTCTGAGGTCCATTTTACACGTACCTGAAACAAGAAGAAAAAATAAAATTAGTTTCCATCGATAAGCAACTCCAGAAGGTTTCACTAAACTATTTAGCACAATCCGAACTCCCTTGGATAACTACTTTTCTTTCTCACTTGTCAGCCTTGTATTCTGCTAGAGGGTACGTCACAGGGTGTACTTGACTGCTTAAAGAAGAAATAGGCAACGAATGTCATGTTTTTCTCTTGCAGTTACTTTGCAGTCAATACAGTACATACCTGAAACATAGGAAAACAAGAAGAAAAACTAATATTAGTTTCCATCCATAAGCAACACCACAGGGTTTTACTAAACTATTTAGCACAATCCGAACTCCCTTGGATAACAACTTATCTTTCTCATATGTCGGCCTTAATTCAGCTAGAGGGTACATTACGAGGTGTAGCTGACTGCTTAAAGAAGAAATATGCAACGAATATCATGTTTTTCTGTTGCAGTTACTTTGCAGTAAATAGAGTACACACCTGAAACATAGGAAGAGAATAAATGTAGTTCTGGACGCTGCGCAGAACCTATGGCTTTTGGTTGGCAACTATCTGTTTCAAAGTACGACTAACCTTCCAGTCCGATTCATTTGCACGTTTCACTTTAACACGCCGCCTTCTGGGAGATGTTTTGAGTTTATTAACTGCGGATTTGATCGCTAATCCTCAGGAAAGTGTGCATTTTCTAGTCCTAATCGTTTTAGAGAGTTTTTATACTTGCAGCATTTTGAGGGAAAGTAGAACGTACTTTTGAGGGCGATTTCTTGCGGGGTTTAACGTTTCATACAGCGTACTAGTATTACTTTCAAAATTTCGCGACACATTTAACTACGAAACTCGCACAAGTAACTTCTTTTACGTTTCCGAAAATCTTCTGAGGTCCATTTTACACGTACCTGAAACAAGAAGAGAAAATAAAATTAGTTTCCATCGATAAGCAACTCCAGAAGGTTTCACTAAACTATTTAGCACAATCCGAACTCCCTTGGATAACTACTTTTCTTTCTCACTTGTCAGCCTTGTATTCTGCTAGAGGGTACGTCACAGGGTGTACTTGACTGCTTAAAGAAGAAATAGGCAACGAATGTCATGTTTTTCTCTTGCAGTTACTTTGCAGTCAATACAGTACATACCTGAAACATAGGAAAACAAGAAGAAAAACTAATATTAGTTTCCATCCATAAGCAACACCACAGGGTTTTACTAAACTATTTAGCACAATCCGAACTCCATTGGATAACAACTTATCTTTCTCATATGTCGGCCTTAATTCAGCTAGAGGGTACATTACGAGGTGTAACTGACTGCTTAAAGAAGAAATATGCAACGAATATCATGTTTTTCTGTTGCAGTTACTTTGCAGTAAATAGAGTACACACCTGAAACATAGGAAAAGAATAAATGTAGTTCTGGACGCTGCGCAGAACCTATGGCTTTTGGTTGGCAACTATCTGTTTCAAAGTACGACTAACCTTCCAGTCCGATTCATTTGCACGTTTCACTTTAACACGCCGCCTTCTGGGAGATGTTTTGAGTTTATTAACTGCGGATTTGATCGCTAATCCTCAGGAAAGTGTGCATTTTCTAGTCCTAATCGTTTTAGAGAGTTTTTATACTTGCAGCTTTTTGAGGGAAAGTAGAACGTACTTTTGAGAGCGATTTCTTGCGGGGTTTAACGTTTCATACAGCGTACTAGTATTACTTTCAAAATTTCGCGACACATTTAACTACGAAACTCGCACAAGTAACTTCTTTTACGTTTCCGAAAATCTTCTGAGGTCCATTTTACACGTACCTGAAACAAGAAGAAAAAATAAAATTAGTTTCCATCGATAAGCAACTCCAGAAGGTTTCACTAAACTATTTAGCACAATCCGAACTCCCTTGGATAACTACTTTTCTTTCTCACTTGTCAGCCTTGTATTCTGCTAGAGGGTACGTCACAGGGTGTACTTGACTGCTTAAAGAAGAAATAGGCAACGAATGTCATGTTTTTCTCTTGCAGTTACTTTGCAGTCAATACAGTACATACCTGAAACATAGGAAAACAAGAAGAAAAACTAATATTAGTTTCCATCCATAAGCAACACCACAGGGTTTTACTAAACTATTTAGCACAATCCGAACTCCCTTGGATAACAACTTATCTTTCTCATATGTCGGCCTTAATTCAGCTAGAGGGTACATTACGAGGTGTAGCTGACTGCTTAAAGAAGAAATATGCAACGAATATCATGTTTTTCTGTTGCAGTTACTTTGCAGTAAATAGAGTACACACCTGAAACATAGGAAAAGAATAAATGTAGTTCTGGACGCTGCGCAGAACCTATGACTTTTGGTTGGTAACTATCTGTTTCAAAGTACGACTAACCTTCCAGTCCGATTCATTTGCACGTTTCACTTTAACACGCCGCCTTCTGGGAGATGTTTTGAGTTTATTAACTGCGGATTTGATCGCTAATCCTCAGGAAAGTGTGCATTTTCTAGTCCTAATCGTTTTAGAGAGTTTTTATACTTGCAGCATTTTGAGGGAAAGTAGAACGTACTTTTGAGAGCGATTTCTTGCGGGGTTTAACGTTTCATACAGCGTACTAGTATTACTTTCAAAATTTCGCGACACATTTAACTACGAAACTCGCACAAGTAACTTCTTTTACGTTTCCGAAAATCTTCTGAGGTCCATTTTACACGTACCTGAAACAAGAAGAGAAAATAAAATTAGTTTCCATCGATAAGCAACTCCAGAAGGTTTCACTAAACTATTTAGCACAATCCGAACTCCCTTGGATAACTACTTTTCTTTCTCACTTGTCAGCCTTGTATTCTGCTAGAGGGTACGTCACAGGGTGTACTTGACTGCTTAAAGAAGAAATAGGCAACGAATGTCATGTTTTTCTCTTGCAGTTGCTTTGCAGTCAATACAGTACATACCTGAAACATAGGAAAACAAGAAGAAAAACTAATATTAGTTTCCATCCATAAGCAACACCACAGGGTTTTACTAAACTATTTAGCACAATCCGAACTCCCTTGGATAACAACTTATCTTTCTCATATGTCGGCCTTAATTCAGCTAGAGGGTACATTACGAGGTGTAGCTGACTGCTTAAAGAAGAAATATGCAACGAATATCATGTTTTTCTGTTGCAGTTACTTTGCAGTAAATAGAGTACACACCTGATGTGGTGTCACCGCCAGACACCACACTTGCTAGGTGGTAGTTTAAATCGGCCGCGGTCCATGTAGTACATGTCGGACCCGCGTGTCGCCACTGTGATCGCAGACCTAGCGCCACCACCAAGGCAGGTCTCGTGATACGAGAGTGGACTCGACCCCAGTTGTACGAGAACCAAGCTACCGCCCAGTTGTACGAGAACCAAGCTATCGCCCAGTTGTACGAAGCCTTTCTCTCTCATTAGCCGAGAGACATAATAGCCATCAGCTAAGTACTGGCTACGAACTAGCAAGGAGCCATTTGTATCAGTGCCTATAGCGTACGAGTATTCAAGAGAGATGTATTCCAAGGAATCAATAAAAGTTAAGTAAAAAGCATCTACATACTTTTCTTCTTATTCATTCATAAGTTTTCATGTTCCAGACTTCACGCCCGTCTGCGTATTGCCGTTCGTGCACTATCGGCCACAGCGTTAGTTTAGCATTCCTTTTCAGCAATCCACATCACGGTGTCGGTCCAGCTACCGACTCTACAATTATTGGCGACGAGGATGGGATGTTTGTATTAATTCCTTTGCACCATTGGCCGATTTCAAGTGTTCTGATTGCTTACATTTAATTGTGTCATGGCTTCGCCACAATCTCCAGATGTACTGTCCGAATTTTATCGCTTGCAGAATCAGCAGACGCAGGCGTTACTGGATGCCCTTGGACAGCTCGTCCAGGGTCAACGTGCGCTGCACACCGATGCGGCCGCAGCCGCTTCACCGCTACCGCAGCCACAACCTGCCGTTGCACCGCCTTTTAGGCACTACGACCCGAACCACGAGACCTGGCAAGAGTGGTCTCGTCAGTTCGCCTTCCACCTGGCTGCCTACAGAATTCAAGGTAATGAGCGGCAGCCGTTTTTGCTTTCTTGTGTCGGTGTGTCCACATACCGTGTGATAGTGAAATTGTTTCCCCGACGCGACATAGCAACTTTGTCATACGAGGAAATTTTGTCTGCATTAGATGCCTATTTCAAAGAAACAGTTAATGTGGTTGCAAAACGGTATACGTTTTTTCGTGCAAAACGTACGGCCGGTCAAACTAATAGGGAGTGGGTAGCAACATTGCAAGGCCTTACTAGGGACTGTGCCTTTGAATGTGACTGTGGTCTTTCTTATTCAGATACAATGGTGCGTGATGCAATTGCACAGAACGTTTCTGATGTTCGCATACGGGAGCAAATTTTGAAACTAGTTAATCCCTCCCTTCAACAAGTGATAGACATATTGGATAGACAGGACACACTTGACTGTGCTCAGGAATCTTTTGAAACTTCGCCAGCTGTGTGTAACATTAACCGGCCCGCCGGGCGCGCTCGCGCAACGCGGCCTGGTCAACTGCCCTCGCGGCCGTCCGCACAGCTGCCGCCGCGCGCTAAGCCAGGTGTGCCGCGCCAGCACACACATGTAGTGAAATCGTGCCCGCGGTGTGCTACTAGACATTCGCGTGAACATTGCCCGTCACGCCAAGCTATTTGCTTTTTCTGCAATAAGAAAGGACATGTTCAAAGTGTTTGCCAGAAAAAGCTCAGATCAGACAATCACAATCATTCCAGGCCCTTTGCTTCGCGCCGGAATCGAACCAAGGACACTCAGGCTCGTGGACCTTCGCCTATGGACATTCATGTCGTTAATTCCACTTCGTCCAGTGACACTTCCTCTAACAGTAACAGTGTTCGTCCCACACAAACTGTGCGTCGACGTCGCCGGAAATCACGTCAATTAGCAAGTGATTCTGTACCAGTGTCTGTTCCAATTGCACAAAACAGTCGCTCTTGTCGTCAGCAGGACAATAAACTTTTTGTGGACTTAGACTTTGAAGGCAAAGTGATACCATTCCAGCTCGATACCGGAGCTGCAGTTTCATTGCTCAATCACGACACATACAAACAACTGGGCGCACCTCCGTTGCGTGCCGCAAATGTTAAGCTAACTACATATTCCGGACAGAAAATTCCTGTGTTAGGACAGTGCAGCCTTCTTGCAACATACAAGGGACAAACAAAACTTGTGTCATTTTACGTTCTTCGTTCTTCTTCTGCAGTGAACTTGTTTGGTCTCGATTTATTTAAGTTGTTTAACATGTCTATTGTAAATCAGGTCCTATCAGTGAATCAGACTGTGCCTACAGACAGTGTTTCTCGGCTGTGTGACGAATTTGCAGACGTTTTTGCACCGGGCTTAGGTTGCGCTAAAAACTATGAAGCACATTTAGAACTGAAGGTAAACGCGCAACCGAAATTTTTCAGGGCGCGCAATGTTCCCCACGCATTGCGTGATGAGGTCGCCAGAACGTTACACGATCTCGAATCACAGGGTGTCATTGAACGTGTGCAAGCTTCTCTCTGGGCCTCACCCTTAGTCATTTTGCCAAAACCTTCCGGAAAATTGAGACTTTGCGTGGACTTCAAGGCCACAGTGAATCCACAGCTAGTGACTGCTACTTTTCCTTTGCCCCGACCGGAAGATCTTTTTGCTAAACTGTGCCCGGGAAAATATTTTTCAAAGTTGGACCTAGCCGATGCGTACTTGCAAATACCGGTGGACGACGCATCCCAGCGCGTATTGGTGGTTAACACGCATCTTGGATTGTACCGCTTCAAAAGACTGCCATTCGGGTGTGCATCCGCCCCTGCCTTGTTTCAGCAATATTTACAAACTATTTGTGCGTCGGTCCCTACTGCAGCAAACTATCTGGACGATATAGTGATCTCCGGACAGACAGAAGAAGATCATCTTGCGAATTTACGAACATTATTTCAGGTCTTGCGGCAAAATGGTCTTCGCTTGAGGAAGGACAAATGTGTGTTTTTTGCTCGTGACTTACCATACCTGGGACATGTCATTAATGCCCAAGGCATACATCCAAGTCCAGAGCACCTCCGTGCCATACACGATTTGCCTTCCCCTCAAAATCTGAAACAGCTGCAGAGTGTGTTGGGTAAAATTAATTATTACCATAAATATGTGCGCAATGCCTCTTCCATTTCAGCTCCGCTTCATCGCTTACGCCGTAAAGGTGTTCCGTTCGTCTGGACGACGGAATGTGAACGCGCCTTTCGCCAGTTGAAATCGGCGTTGCTTTCTAATACTTGCCTTACGCCATTCGATCCCCAGAAACCCCTTTTGTTGATGGTAGATGCATCGGATTTCGGGATCGGTGCTGTGCTTGCGCACAAAGTTGGCTCACATGATCGCCCTATTGCCTTTGCGTCCAAATTGCTCTCGTCTGCGCAAAGAAATTATTCCCAGATAGAGAAAGAAGCTTTGGCTCTCGTGTTTGGTGTTACTAAGTTCCATGATTTCTTGTATGGTCGTCACTTTACCATCATCACAGACCACAAACCTTTGACATCGCTTTTTCATCCGACCAAGCCTGTACCTCCACGTACAGCGCAGAAATTCATTCGCTGGTCTATTTTCCTCTCGCAGTACCGCTACGATATCTTGTATCGGTCCACTGCTAAGCACGGAAACGCCGATGCGTTGTCCCGTTTGCCTGTTGCTGAGGATAAAGCATTCGATTCTTCCGAACTTGCTTGCATGTTCATTGATTCGGAAACCGATGAAGTGGTCGAATCGTTTCCGATTGATTTTCGTCGTGTCGCTATAGCCACAGCTGCTGACCCTGTCCTTGCTACTGTTTTACGTTTTGTTGCTACGCAATGGCCTTTGTCAAAGTCTCGGATCGAGGATCCGTTGGTTCGCCGATTTTTTGCTCACAAGGAGAGACTTTTTGTTCGACGTGGTGTTTTGTTGTTGCGTTCTGATACTGATCAGTCCAGAGTCGTGGTCCCACGTTCGTTACAGTCCTCTGTTTTACGGCTTCTTCATCAAGGACATTGGGGTATAGTGCGAACGAAACAACTTGCTCGTCCGCACTGTACTTGGTTCGGAATCGATGCTGCGATTACGAATATGTGTTCTTCGTGCCCGGCGTGTGCCGAACAACAGTCCGCACCGCCGCGGAAAGTCTTTGCGTGGCCAAAAGCCACTTCCCCTTGGCAACGCTTGCACATTGATTTTGCTGGTCCATTCTGGAATGCTCGATGGTTGGTTCTGGTCGACGCCTTCAGTAATTTTCCTTTTGTTGTCCGGATGTCTTCCACGACGTCCTCCGCCACCATCCAAGCGTTGTCTGCTATCTTTTGCATTGAAGGTCTTCCGCAGACTATTGTTTCCGACAATGGCCCACAATTCATGTCCGCAGAATTTCAGTCATTCTGCCAGGCCAATGGTATTCAACATCTGACATCCGCGCCGTTTTCGCCTCAGTCCAACGGTGCCGCTGAACGATTGGTCCGGACTTTCAAGTCACAGATGTTGAAATTGAAAGAGTCGCATTCTCGGGAGGACGCATTGTTGCTCTTTTTGTCTTCGTATCGCTCTCAGCCCCGAGATGGTCGCTCGCCGGCTGAGTTGCTCCACGGTCGTCCTCATCGCACCTTGATGTCTTTGCTGCATCCGCCGCATCAGGTTCCTGCGCAGCGGCAGACTCCTGCTTTTGCTCCAGGCGACGTTGTATTTTATCGCAACTATCGAGGTTCACGGCGTTGGCTCGCAGGGCGCATTCTTCGCTGCCTCGGCCGCGCGATGTATTTGGTTTTTGGGGCCTCTGGTGAGGTGCGTCGGCATCTCAATCAGCTGCGCCTCTGTCGTCGCTCGGGTTCTGCCGCTCCCCGTCTGCTTTCAGCGACGGTGCCGTCCGGTCAGCGCCCTGGGGACCCATCTACTGGCTCGCCTCATCCCCAGGTGTTACCGACGATGCCTTCCATTTTGCCCCATGGCGACGCGCCGCCGCCGCCGCAGCAGCAGCAGCAGCAGCAGCCGCCGCCGCCGCCGCCGCCGCTTGTTCTCCCGCCGCCGGCGCCCGCATTCGACGCTTCGTTGCAGCCGCCAAGCGCCTCCCAGGGTCACGCGCCGCCGATCGCTTCCCGTGACCAGCTGTCCTCCGCCATGGAACTCCCGACCGCTCCGGACCACATGACGTCATCGCGCGTCGGCTACCCCGACGCAATGGAGGTCGACCCCAGTTCTTTCCGGGCGCATACACCGCATGTTGACGTGCACCCTGGACTAGTTTTGCAGGCGTTTCCTAGCCCCCCTCGGACCGGATGGCCGGGTGCGGGTGGCACAGCCTCGCCTGTTGTTAGGCTCCCCACCTCATCGCATACGTCAACATGTGGTCCTCCCCACGGCGGGCGGAAGCCTTATTACACGACCGTTCGCCGATTTGCGGGGGAGGAATGTGGTGTCACCGCCAGACACCACACTTGCTAGGTGGTAGTTTAAATCGGCCGCGGTCCATGTAGTACATGTCGGACCCGCGTGTCGCCACTGTGATCGCAGACCTAGCGCCACCACCAAGGCAGGTCTCGTGATACGAGAGTGGACTCGACCCCAGTTGTACGAGAACCAAGCTACCGCCCAGTTGTACGAGAACCAAGCTACCGACCAGTTGTACGCGAACCTAGCTATCGCCCAGTTGTACGAAGCCTTTCTCTCTCATTAGCCGAGAGACATAATAGCCATCAGCTAAGTACTGGCTACGAACTAGCAAGGAGCCATTTGTATCAGTGCCTATAGCGTACGAGTATTCAAGAGAGATGTATTCCAAGGAATCAATAAAAGTTAAGTAAAAAGCATCTACATACTTTTCTTCTTATT
The DNA here is from genome assembly GCF_021461385.2 of Schistocerca piceifrons. Taxonomy (NCBI): domain Eukaryota; kingdom Metazoa; phylum Arthropoda; class Insecta; order Orthoptera; family Acrididae; genus Schistocerca; species Schistocerca piceifrons. The sequence goes on from NC_060145.1 coordinate 335,552,273, forward strand.
CATTCATAAGTTTTCATGTTCCAGACTTCACGCCCGTCTGCGTATTGCCGTTCGTGCACTATCGGCCACAGCGTTAGTTTAGCATTCCTTTTCAGCAATCCACATCACGGTGTCGGTCCAGCTACCGACTCTACACCTGAAACATAGGAAAAGAATAAATGTAGTTCTGGACGCTGCGCAGAACCTATGGCTTTTGGTTGGCAACTATCTGTTTCAAAGTACGACTAACCTTCCAGTCCGATTCATTTGCACGTTTAACTTTAACACGCCGCCTTCTGGGAGATGTTTTGAGTTTATTAACTGCGGATTTGATCGCTAATCCTCAGGAAAGTGTGCATTTTCTAGTCCTAATCGTTTTAGAGAGTTTTTATACTTGCAGCTTTTTGAGGGAAAGTAGAACGTACTTTTGAGAGCGATTTCTTGCGGGGTTTAACGTTTCATACAGCGTACTAGTATTACTTTCAAAATTTCGCGACACATTTAACTACGAAACTCGCACAAGTAACTTCTTTTACGTTTCCGAAAATCTTCTGAGGTCCATTTTACACGTACCTGAAACAAGAAGAAAAAATAAAATTAGTTTCCATCGATAAGCAACTCCAGAAGGTTTCACTAAACTATTTAGCACAATCCGAACTCCCTTGGATAACTACTTTTCTTTCTCACTTGTCAGCCTTGTATTCTGCTAGAGGGTACGTCACAGGGTGTACTTGACTGCTTAAAGAAGAAATAGGCAACGAATGTCATGTTTTTCTCTTGCAGTTACTTTGCAGTCAATACAGTACATACCTGAAACATAGGAAAACAAGAAGAAAAACTAATATTAGTTTCCATCCATAAGCAACACCACAGGGTTTTACTAAACTATTTAGCACAATCCGAACTCCCTTGGATAACAACTTATCTTTCTCATATGTCGGCCTTAATTCAGCTAGAGGGTACATTACGAGGTGTAGCTGACTGCTTAAAGAAGAAATATGCAACGAATATCATGTTTTTCTGTTGCAGTTACTTTGCAGTAAATAGAGTACACACCTGAAACATAGGAAAAGAATAAATGTAGTTCTGGACGCTGCGCAGAACCTATGACTTTTGGTTGGTAACTATCTGTTTCAAAGTACGACTAACCTTCCAGTCCGATTCATTTGCACGTTTCACTTTAACACGCCGCCTTCTGGGAGATGTTTTGAGTTTATTAACTGCGGATTTGATCGCTAATCCTCAGGAAAGTGTGCATTTTCTAGTCCTAAACGTTTTAGAGAGTTTTTATACTTGCAGCTTTTTGAGGGAAAGTAGAACGTACTTTTGAGAGCGATTTCTTGCGGGGTTTAAGGGGATACGGAATCACCTATCCCCGCAATGTTAATATATGCCTACTATAGGGAACATTTTCTCACAAACTACTGGAGACAGAGAGGTAAAAATTTTACTGTATGTGCATTCATATGTTACAACAATACTGAAACAACAGTTTATTGTCAAAGTATTTTCTTACAGAGATATTGTACATTTATTTTTAAGTAAATTTTTTCCATCGCTTTTTACTAGACTATCACCCCTAAGTCTTTTGTAAATCAAGTAATTAAAAAATCGTTGTTTCAGTATGTAATAGGGACCTATGTCACTACGTCATAAAAATTTCAGACTTCTAGGTTGACCAGTACCTGAGATAATGTTCCTAGATGAAGTAAAAAGTAAACTTACGGGAAACGGAGAAAGAAGATTAAAACATTCCTGATCCGTAGCTAATACCCCCTTCACAGTCTTCATAATCATCTTCAAGTCTTCTTTTGGCACCCCTCTGCACCTGTCTTGCTTTTTTCACTAATGTCTTGATTATATTATCAGCATGCCTTAGTCTGTGCTGATCTAAAAAGAACATAGCACGTACCGTACGGGAACCAACACACATACCCAACTTTTGAAGGACCTGGCATTTAGTTATATTTCCAAGATTGAAGGTTGCCACAGCATCATACACACCAAAATGTAGTGTATTAATTCCGACAAACACTGTTTTTGGGAGACGATGCCATATCACACTATTCAAGCACTCGTTGGGGTTCTGCGTTTTTCCGTGAAGACATTTCATCACAAGACTTCTGTCAGCCAGATCTCTGAAAATGGGCTTTATTTCTGCCATGATGGCTGATGGTAGACTGTGGTGGTGAATGTATTTCTCTCCTGTTGTTAGTCCCCTATTGTATTTACACCAGCTGTTTTCACCTTTGGGGCACAAACCATGTTGTGGATGCTCATCCGTGGATGCGGTGTGGAAATATAAAGCCCATATAGCTCTCCTCATTTCTTCAAGATTGCCTGTATTTTCCCTGATTGCAAGGCCATAGCAGTTCTGAATGTGGTCTATTATGGAATCAGTCAATCTTCCTCTGCCATCCAAGGTTTTCCCATCATCTAGTTTTTTCCCTTTCATAACTGATTTTAACCTTCTCAGCCTGGCACCCATTCTCTTCTGCACATGTCCTATACATTCAAGTTTGCTTATATTTACACTGTTCCCATATGGTTTGCTTTCCAAAACTTCTTTGAATGCTTTAGAGTCACCATCTCCCAGATATTTGACATAGCGAACATTATACCACTGTGAAGAGCGATGAAAAATTTTCTTCACCCCAGCAACCTCCATGCCACCACTACTACCATAATAATTAGCAATACAGTCATCACTGTGTTCATTTTTCAGCCTGCCTGTGCACCTACAGTATTTAGACATTATTGCAACATCAATAACCTTGCCAGTATCAACACTAGTTGCTGTTACAACACCATTGTTGGAGGTGTGGCCCCTTTTCTGCCACGTGCCATCAAACGCCACTGTGAGGTCACGACTGCCGTCATTTTCTTCCACTGCTTCTTCCACAGCAACCTGCATTGACTTCTGTGCTACATCTTCAACTGCAGATCCTAGTACATAATTGTAAGCTTCAAACTTTGAAGGTGCACTTGGAAGATTTAGAACACCACATAGCATATCACCAGCTGCTTTGCCCTTACCAATTGCTCGCAATCCATAAACTAACCTAATATTTACACTATAAAGTTCAGTTTTCTTGTATCCATTATTTACAGTTACTGAAACCGAACTTGGAAACTTACAGCTGTATTTACAAACACTGCATATTAAATTAATCTGGGCAGCCAGGCCAACATGGGATTCTACTTTCAGAGAAACGTTTCCATGACATTTTTTGCAGCACAAACTGTTTTCAAGAGCTTCACACAATATATTCGTATCAATGAGTTCAAAAACTTCATTCCCTCTATCGAGTAAATTATATTTCTCTTCCAAATCTCTTAGTTTTTTATGAGAAGCACTGTTTTCATTTGGTGTAAGTTCGTTCGGCAAATCAGTAATAAGTGGATTCACATTTTCCAACAGTGATGATGATGAACTGCTTTGCTTTGCTAATGAATCATTATTTCTTTTCTTTTGCCAGTTCACACGCTTTTTAAATACTTTTGCTTTAGCTCTAGGCATTTTCACTGCGAAAAATGAAGCACTAAATACGAAATAACTCAACAACAACTACTTTCTTATATCACACTGTTTACAAAACAGTCCCGCCACAAAGTCAAAGAGTAACTTGAGGAAACCAGAGAGAAACATTTTCGGGCAACTAGTGTATAAATAGTCGCTGGAAACCGGGATATTTGAATTCATGTCACTTTAAAGGTACTGCCAAAAAGTTCATGGTCAGCCACGAGAGACGTGTATAACTAAAGCGCAATACCCGATCTCACAAATATATAAAAATAAAATAGTTATAATTGTAGTAGAGCTATGTATGATACGTCATTTTAAAGAGGAAGCATGGCAGAATATAATACGCCAATAAAAAAAATTCGATTTTTTAACCCAAAATCCGATTCCGTATCCCCTTAACGTTTCATACAGCGTACTAGTATTACTTTCAAAATTTCGCGACACATTTAACTACGAAACTCGCACAAGTAACTTCTTTTACGTTTCCGAAAATCTTCTGAGGTCCATTTTACACGTACCTGAAACAAGAAGAAAAAATAAAATTAGTTTCCATCGATAAGCAACTCCAGAAGGTTTCACTAAACTATTTAGCACAATCCGAACTCCCTTGGATAACTACTTTTCTTTCTCACTTGTCAGCCTTGTATTCTGCTAGAGGGTACGTCACAGGGTGTACTTGACTGCTTAAAGAAGAAATAGGCAACGAATGTCATGTTTTTCTCTTGCAGTTACTTTGCAGTCAATACAGTACATACCTGAAACATAGGAAAACAAGAAGAAAAACTAATATTAGTTTCCATCCATAAGCAACACCACAGGGTTTTACTAAACTATTTAGCACAATCCGAACTCCCTTGGATAACAACTTATCTTTCTCATATGTCGGCCTTAATTCAGCTAGAGGGTACATTACGAGGTGTAGCTGACTGCTTAAAGAAGAAATATGCAACGAATATCATGTTTTTCTGTTGCAGTTACTTTGCAGTAAATAGAGTACACACCTGAAACATAGGAAAAGAATAAATGTAGTTCTGGACGCTGCGCAGAACCTATGGCTTTTGGTTGGCAACTATCTGTTTCAAAGTACGACTAACCTTCCAGTCCGATTCATTTGCACGTTTAACTTTAACACGCCGCCTTCTGGGAGATGTTTTGAGTTTATTAACTGCGGATTTGATCGCTAATCCTCAGGAAAGTGTGCATTTTCTAGTCCTAATCGTTTTAGAGAGTTTTTATACTTGCAGCTTTTTGAGGGAAAGTAGAACGTACTTTTGAGAGCGATTTCTTGCGGGGTTTAACGTTTCATACAGCGTACTAGTATTACTTTCAAAATTTCGCGACACATTTAACTACGAAACTCGCACAAGTAACTTCTTTTACGTTTCCGAAAATCTTCTGAGGTCCATTTTACACGTACCTGAAACAAGAAGAAAAAATAAAATTAGTTTCCATCGATAAGCAACTCCAGAAGGTTTCACTAAACTATTTAGCACAATCCGAACTCCCTTGGATAACTACTTTTCTTTCTCACTTGTCAGCCTTGTATTCTGCTAGAGGGTACGTCACAGGGTGTACTTGACTGCTTAAAGAAGAAATAGGCAACGAATGTCATGTTTTTCTCTTGCAGTTACTTTGCAGTCAATACAGTACATACCTGAAACATAGGAAAACAAGAAGAAAAACTAATATTAGTTTCCATCCATAAGCAACACCACAGGGTTTTACTAAACTATTTAGCACAATCCGAACTCCCTTGGATAACAACTTATCTTTCTCATATGTCGGCCTTAATTCAGCTAGAGGGTACATTAGGAGGTGTAGCTGACTGCTTAAAGAAGAAATATGCAACGAATATCATGTTTTTCTGTTGCAGTTACTTTGCAGTAAATAGAGTACACACCTGAAACATAGGAAAAGAATAAATGTAGTTCTGGACGCTGCGCAGAACCTATGGCTTTTGGTTGGCAACTATCTGTTTCAAAGTACGACTAACCTTCCAGTCCGATTCATTTGCACGTTTCACTTTAACACGCCGCCTTCTGGGAGATGTTTTGAGTTTATTAACTGCGGATTTGATCGCTAATCCCCAGGAAAGTGTGCATTTTCTAGTCCTAATCGTTTTAGAGAGTTTTTATACTTTCAACTTTTTGAGGGAAAGTAGAACGTACTTTTGAGAGCGATTTCTTGCGGGGTTTAACGTTTCATACAGCGTACTAGTATTACTTTCAAAATTTCGCGACACATTTAACTACGAAACTCGCACAAGTAACTTCTTTTACGTTTCCGAAAATCTTCTGAGGTCCATTTTACACGTACCTGAAACAAGAAGAAAAAATAAAATTAGTTTCCATCGATAAGCAACTCCAGAAGGTTTCACTAAACTATTTAGCACAATCCGAACTCCCTTGGATAACTACTTTTCTTTCTCACTTGTCAGCCTTGTATTCTGCTAGAGGGTACGTCACAGGGTGTACTTGACTGCTTAAAGAAGAAATAGGCAACGAATGACATGTTTTTCTCTTGCAGTTACTTTGCAGTCAATACAGTACATACCTGAAACATAGGAAAACAAGAAGAAAAACTAATATTAGTTTCCATCCATAAGCAACACCACAGGGTTTTACTAAACTATTTAGCACAATCCGAACTCCCTTGGATAACAACTTATCTTTCTCATATGTCGGCCTTAATTCAGCTAGAGGGTACATTACGAGGTGTAGCTGACTGCTTAAAGAAGAAATATGCAACGAATATCATGTTTTTCTGTTGCAGTTACTTTGCAGTAAATAGAGTACACACCTGAAACATAGGAAAAGAATAAATGTAGTTCTGGACGCTGCGCAGAACCTATGGCTTTTGGTTGGTAACTATCTGTTTCAAAGTACGACTAACCTTCCAGTCCGATTCATTTGCACGTTTCACTTTAACACGCCGCCTTCTGGGAGATGTTTTGAGTTTATTAACTGCGGATTTGATCGCTAATCCTCAGGAAAGTGTGCATTTTCTAGTCCTAATCGTTTTAGAGAGTTTTTATACTTGCAGCTTTTTGAGGGAAAGTAGAACGTACTTTTGAGAGCGATTTCTTGCGGGGTTTAACGTTTCATACAGCGTACTAGTATTACTTTCAAAATTTCGCGACACATTTAACTACGAAACTCGCACAAGTAACTTCTTTTACGTTTCCGAAAATCTTCTGTGGTCCATTTTACACGTACCTGAAACAAGAAGAAAAAATAAAATTAGTTTCCATCGATAAGCAACTCCAGAAGGTTTCACTAAACTATTTAGCACAATCCGAACTCCCTTGGATAACTACTTTTCTTTCTCACTTGTCAGCCTTGTATTCTGCTAGAGGGTACGTCACAGGGTGTACTTGACTGCTTAAAGAAGAAATAGGCAACGAATGTCATGTTTTTCTCTTGCAGTTACTTTGCAGTCAATACAGTACATACCTGAAACATAGGAAAACAAGAAGAAAAACTAATATTAGTTTCCATCCATAAGCAACACCACAGGGTTTTACTAAACTATTTAGCACAATCCGAACTCCCTTGGATAACAACTTACCTTTCTCATATGTCGGCCTTAATTCAGCTAGAGGGTACATTACGAGGTGTACCTGACTGCTTAAAGAAGAAATATGCAACGAATATCATGTTTTTCTGTTGCAGTTACTTTGCAGTAAATAGAGTACACACCTGAAACATAGGAAAAGAATAAATGTAGTTCTGGACGCTGCGCAGAACCTATGGCTTTTGGTTGGCAACTATCTGTTTCAAAGTACGACTAACCTTCCAGTCCGATTCATTTGCACGTTTAACTTTAACACGCCGCCTTCTGGGAGATGTTTTGAGTTTATTAACTGCGGATTTGATCGCTAATCCTCAGGAAAGTGTGCATTTTCTAGTCCTAATCGTTTTAGAGAGTTTTTATACTTGCAGCTTTTTGAGGGAAAGTAGAACGTACTTTTGAGAGCGATTTCTTGCGGGGTTTAACGTTTCATACAGCGTACTAGTATTACTTTCAAAATTTCGCGACACATTTAACTACGAAACTCGCACAAGTAACTTCTTTTACGTTTCGGAAAATCTTCTGAGGTCCATTTTACACGTACCTGAAACAAGAAGAAAAAATAAAATTAGTTTCCATCGATAAGCAACTCCAGAAGGTTTCACTAAACTATTTAGTACAATCCGAACTCCCTTGGATAACTACTTTTCTTTCTCACTTGTCAGCCTTGTATTCTGCTAGAGGGTACGTCACAGGGTGTACTTGACTGCTTAAAGAAGAAATAGGCAACGAATGTCATGTTTTTCTCTTGCAGTTACTTTGCAGTCAATACAGTACATACCTGAAACATAGGAAAACAAGAAGAAAAACTAATATTAGTTTCCATCCATAAGCAACACCACAGGGTTTTACTAAACTATTTAGCACAATCCGAACTCCCTTGGATAACAACTTATCTTTCTCATATGTCGGCCTTAATTCAGCTAGAGGGTACATTAGGAGGTGTAGCTGACTGCTTAAAGAAGAAATATGCAACGAATATCATGTTTTTCTGTTGCAGTTACTTTGCAGTAAATAGAGTACACACCTGAAACATAGGAAAAGAATAAATGTAGTTCTGGACGCTGCGCAGAACCTATGGCTTTTGGTTGGCAACTATCTGTTTCAAAGTACGACTAACCTTCCAGTCCGATTCATTTGCACGTTTCACTTTAACACGCCGCCTTCTGGGAGATGTTTTGAGTTTATTAACTACGGATTTGATCGCTAATCCTCAGGAAAGTGTGCATTTTCTAGTCCTAATCGTTTTAGGGAGTTTTTATACTTGCAGCTTTTTGAGGGAAAGTAGAACGTACTTTTGAGAGCGATTTCTTGCGGGGTTTAACGTTTCATACAGCGTACTAGTATTACTTTCAAAATTTCGCGACACATTTAACTACGAAACTCGCACAAGTAACTTCTTTTACGTTTCCGAAAATCTTCTGAGGTCCATTTTACACGTACCTGAAACAAGAAGAAAAAATAAAATTAGTTTCCATCGATAAGCAACTCCAGAAGGTTTCACTAAACTATTTAGCACAATCCGAACTCCCTTGGATAACTACTTTTCTTTCTCACTTGTCAGCCTTGTATTCTGCTAGAGGGTACGTCACAGGGTGTACTTGACTGCTTAAAGAAGAAATAGGCAACGAATGTCATGTTTTTCTCTTGCAGTTACTTTGCAGTCAATACAGTACATACCTGAAACATAGGAAAACAAGAAGAAAAACTAATATTAGTTTCCATCCATAAGCAACACCACAGGGTTTTACTAAACTATTTAGCACAATCCGAACTCCCTTGGATAACAACTTATCTTTCTCATATGTCGGCCTTAATTCAGCTAGAGGGTACATTACGAGGTGTAGCTGACTGCTTAAAGAAGAAATATGCAACGAATATCATGTTTTTCTGTTGCAGTTACTTTGCAGTAAATAGAGTACACACCTGAAACATAGGAAAAGAATAAATGTAGTTCTGGACGCTGCGCAGAACCTATGGCTTTTGGTTGGCAACTATCTGTTTCAAAGTACGACTAACCTTCCAGTCCGATTCATTTGCACGTTTCACTTTAACACGCCGCCTTCTGGGAGATGTTTTGAGTTTATTAACTGCGGATTTGATCGCTAATCCCCAGGAAAGTGTGCATTTTCTAGTCCTAATCGTTTTAGAGAGTTTTTATACTTTCAACTTTTTGAGGGAAAGTAGAACGTACTTTTGAGAGCGATTTCTTGCGGGGTTTAACGTTTCATACAGCGTACTAGTATTACTTTCAAAATTTCGCGACACATTTAACTACGAAACTCGCACAAGTAACTTCTTTTACGTTTCCGAAAATCTTCTGAGGTCCATTTTACACGTACCTGAAACAAGAAGAAAAAATAAAATTAGTTTCCATCGATAAGCAACTCCAGAAGGTTTCACTAAACTATTTAGCACAATCCGAACTCCCTTGGATAACTACTTTTCTTTCTCACTTGTCAGCCTTGTATTCTGCTAGAGGGTACGTCACAGGGTGTACTTGACTGCTTAAAGAAGAAATAGGCAACGAATGACATGTTTTTCTCTTGCAGTTACTTTGCAGTCAATACAGTACATACCTGAAACATAGGAAAACAAGAAGAAAAACTAATATTAGTTTCCATCCATAAGCAACACCACAGGGTTTTACTAAACTATTTAGCACAATCCGAACTCCCTTGGATAACAACTTATCTTTCTCATATGTCGGCCTTAATTCAGCTAGAGGGTACATTACGAGGTGTAGCTGACTGCTTAAAGAAGAAATATGCAACGAATATCATGTTTTTCTGTTGCAGTTACTTTGCAGTAAATAGAGTACACACCTGAAACATAGGAAAAGAATAAATGTAGTTCTGGACGCTGCGCAGAACCTATGGCTTTTGGTTGGTAACTATCTGTTTCAAAGTACGACTAACCTTCCAGTCCGATTCATTTGCACGTTTCACTTTAACACGCCGCCTTCTGGGAGATGTTTTGAGTTTATTAACTGCGGATTTGATCGCTAATCCTCAGGAAAGTGTGCATTTTCTAGTCCTAATCGTTTTAGAGAGTTTTTATACTTGCAGCTTTTTGAGGGAAAGTAGAACGTACTTTTGAGAGCGATTTCTTGCGGGGTTTAACGTTTCATACAGCGTACTAGTATTACTTTCAAAATTTCGCGACACATTTAACTACGAAACTCGCACAAGTAACTTCTTTTACGTTTCCGAAAATCTTCTGTGGTCCATTTTACACGTACCTGAAACAAGAAGAAAAAATAAAATTAGTTTCCATCGATAAGCAACTCCAGAAGGTTTCACTAAACTATTTAGCACAATCCGAACTCCCTTGGATAACTACTTTTCTTTCTCACTTGTCAGCCTTGTATTCTGCTAGAGGGTACGTCACAGGGTGTACTTGACTGCTTAAAGAAGAAATAGGCAACGAATGTCATGTTTTTCTCTTGCAGTTACTTTGCAGTCAATACAGTACATACCTGAAACATAGGAAAACAAGAAGAAAAACTAATATTAGTTTCCATCCATAAGCAACACCACAGGGTTTTACTAAACTATTTAGCACAATCCGAACTCCCTTGGATAACAACTTACCTTTCTCATATGTCGGCCTTAATTCAGCTAGAGGGTACATTACGAGGTGTAGCTGACTGCTTAAAGAAGAAATAAGCAACGAATATCATGTTTTTCTGTTGCAGTTACTTTGCAGTAAATAGAGTACACACCTGAAACATAGGAAAAGAATAAATGTAGTTCTGGACGCTGCGCAGAACCTATGGCTTTTGGTTGGCAACTATCTGTTTCAAAGTACGACTAACCTTCCAGTCCGATTCATTTGCACGTTTCACTTTAACACGCCGCCTTCTGGGAGATGTTTTGAGTTTATTAACTGCGGATTTGATCGCTAATCCTCAGGAAAGTGTGCATTTTCTAGTCCTAATCGTTTTAGAGAGTTTTTATACTTGCAGCTTTTTGAGGGAAAGTAGAACGTACTTTTGAGAGCGATTTCTTGCGGGGTTTAACGTTTCATACAGCGTACTAGTATTACTTTCAAAATTTCGCGACACATTTAACTACGAAACTCGCACAAGTAACTTCTTTTACGTTTCGGAAAATCTTCTGAGGTCCATTTTACACGTACCTGAAACAAGAAGAAAAAATAAAATTAGTTTCCATCGATAAGCAACTCCAGAAGGTTTCACTAAACTATTTAGTACAATCCGAACTCCCTTGGATAACTACTTTTCTTTCTCACTTGTCAGCCTTGTATTCTGCTAGAGGGTACGTCACAGGGTGTACTTGACTGCTTAAAGAAGAAATAGGCAACGAATGTCATGTTTTTCTCTTGCAGTTACTTTGCAGTCAATACAGTACATACCTGAAACATAGGAAAACAAGAAGAAAAACTAATATTAGTTTCCATCCATAAGCAACACCACAGGGTTTTACTAAACTATTTAGCACAATCCGAACTCCCTTGGATAACAACTTATCTTTCTCATATGTCGGCCTTAATTCAGCTAGAGGGTACATTAGGAGGTGTAGCTGACTGCTTAAAGAAGAAATATGCAACGAATATCATGTTTTTCTGTTGCAGTTACTTTGCAGTAAATAGAGTACACACCTGAAACATAGGAAAAGAATAAATGTAGTTCTGGACGCTGCGCAGAACCTATGGCTTTTGGTTGGCAACTATCTGTTTCAAAGTACGACTAACCTTCCAGTCCGATTCATTTGCACGTTTCACTTTAACACGCCGCCTTCTGGGAGATGTTTTGAGTTTATTAACTACGGATTTGATCGCTAATCCTCAGGAAAGTGTGCATTTTCTAGTCCTAATCGTTTTAGGGAGTTTTTATACTTGCAGCTTTTTGAGGGAAAGTAGAACGTACTTTTGAGAGCGATTTCTTGCGGGGTTTAACGTTTCATACAGCGTACTAGTATTACTTTCAAAATTTCGCGACACATTTAACTACGAAACTCGCACAAGTAACTTCTTTTACGTTTCCGAAAATCTTCTGAGGTCCATTTTACACGTACCTGAAACAAGAAGAAAAAATAAAATTAGTTTCCATCGATAAGCAACTCCAGAAGGTTTCACTAAACTATTTAGCACAATCCGAACTCCCTTGGATAACTACTTTTCTTTCTCACTTGTCAGCCTTGTATTCTGCTAGAGGGTACGTCACAGGGTGTACTTGACTGCTTAAAGAAGAAATAGGCAACGAATGTCATGTTTTTCTCTTGCAGTTACTTTGCAGTCAATACAGTACATACCTGAAACATAGGAAAACAAGAAGAAAAACTAATATTAGTTTCCATCCATAAGCAACACCACAGGGTTTTACTAAACTATTTAGCACAATCCGAACTCCCTTGGATAACAACTTATCTTTCTCATATGTCGGCCTTAATTCAGCTAGAGGGTACATTACGAGGTGTAGCTGACTGCTTAAAGAAGAAATATGCAACGAATATCATGTTTTTCTGTTGCAGTTACTTTGCAGTAAATAGAGTACACACCTGAAACATAGGAAAAGAATAAATGTAGTTCTGGACGCTGCGCAGAACCTATGGCTTTTGGTTGGCAACTATCTGTTTCAAAGTACGACTAACCTTCCAGTCTGATTCATTTGCACGTTTCACTTTAACACGCCGCCTTTTGGGAGATGTTTTGAGTTTATTAACTGCGGATTTGATCGCTAATCCTCAGGAAAGTGTGCATTTTCTAGTCCTAATCGTTTTAGAGAGTTTTTATACTTGCAGCTCTTTGAGGGAAAGTAGAACGTACTTTTGAGAGCGATTTCTTGCGGGGTTTAACGTTTCATACAGCGTACTAGTATTACTTTCAAAATTTCGCGACACATTTAACTACGAAACTCGCACAAGTAACTTCTTTTACGTTTCCGAAAATCTTCTGAGGTCCATTTTACACGTACCTGAAACAAGAAGAGAAATAAAATTAGCTTCCATCGATAAGCAACTCCAGAAGGTTTCACTAAACTATTTAGCACAATCCGAACTCCCTTGGATAACTACTTTTCTTTCTCACTTGTCAGCCTTGTATTCTGCTAGAGGGTACGACACAGGGTGTACTTGACTGCTTAAAGAAGAAATAGGCAATGAATGTCATGTTTTTCTCTTGCAGTTACTTTGCAGTCAATACAGTACATACCTGAAACATAGGAAAACAAGAAGAAAAACTAATATTAGTTTCCATCCATAAGCAACACCACAGGGTTTTACTAAACTATTTAGCACAATCCGAACTCCCTTGGATAACAACTTATCTTTCTCATATGTCGGCCTTAATTCAGCTAGAGGGTACATTACGAGGTGTAGCTGACTGCTTAAAGAAGAAATATGCAACGAATATCATGTTTTTCTGTTGCAGTTACTTTGCAGTAAATAGAGTACACACCTGAAACTTAGGAAAAGAATAAATGTAGTTCTGGACGCTGCGCAGAACCTATGGCTTTTGGTTGGCAACTATCTGTTTCAAAGTACGACTAACCTTCCAGTCCGATTCATTTGCACGTTTCACTTTAACACGCCGCCTTCTGGGAGATGTTTTGAGTTTATTAACTGCGGATTTGATCGCTAATCCTCAGGAAAGTGTGCATTTTCTAGTCCTAATCGTTTTAGAGAGTTTTTATACTTGCAGCTTTTTGAGGGAAAGTAGAACGTACTTTTGAGAGCGATTTCTTGCGGGGTTTAACGTTTCATACAGCGTACTAGTATTACTTTCAAAATTTCGCGACACATTTAACTACGAAACTCGCACAAGTAACTTCTTTTACGTTTCGGAAAATCTTCTGAGGTCCATTTTACACGTACCTGAAACAAGAAGAAAAAATAAAATTAGTTTCCATCGATAAGCAACTCCAGAAGGTTTCACTAAACTATTTAGTACAATCCGAACTCCCTTGGATAACTACTTTTCTTTCTCACTTGTCAGCCTTGTATTCTGCTAGAGGGTACGTCACAGGGTGTACTTGACTGCTTAAAGAAGAAATAGGCAACGAATGTCATGTTTTTCTCTTGCAGTTACTTTGCAGTCAATACAGTACATACCTGAAACATAGGAAAACAAGAAGAAAAACTAATATTAGTTTCCATCCATAAGCAACACCACAGGGTTTTACTAAACTATTTAGCACAATCCGAACTCCCTTGGATAACAACTTATCTTTCTCATATGTCGGCCTTAATTCAGCTAGAGGGTACATTAGGAGGTGTAGCTGACTGCTTAAAGAAGAAATATGCAACGAATATCATGTTTTTCTGTTGCAGTTACTTTGCAGTAAATAGAGTACACACCTGAAACATAGGAAAAGAATAAATGTAGTTCTGGACGCTGCGCAGAACCTATGGCTTTTGGTTGGCAACTATCTGTTTCAAAGTACGACTAACCTTCCAGTCCGATTCATTTGCACGTTTCACTTTAACACGCCGCCTTCTGGGAGATGTTTTGAGTTTATTAACTACGGATTTGATCGCTAATCCTCAGGAAAGTGTGCATTTTCTAGTCCTAATCGTTTTAGAGAGTTTTTATACTTTCAACTTTTTGAGGGAAAGTAGAACGTACTTTTGAGAGCGATTTCTTGCGGGGTTTAACGTTTCATACAGCGTACTAGTATTACTTTCAAAATTTCGCGACACATTTAACTACGAAACTCGCACAAGTAACTTCTTTTACGTTTCCGAAAATCTTCTGAGGTCCATTTTACACGTACCTGAAACAAGAAGAAAAAATAAAATTAGTTTCCATCGATAAGCAACTCCAGAAGGTTTCACTAAACTATTTAGCACAATCCGAACTCCCTTGGATAACTACTTTTCTTTCTCACTTGTCAGCCTTGTATTCTGCTAGAGGGTACGTCACAGGGTGTACTTGACTGCTTAAAGAAGAAATAGGCAACGAATGACATGTTTTTCTCTTGCAGTTACTTTGCAGTCAATACAGTACATACCTGAAACATAGGAAAACAAGAAGAAAAACTAATATTAGTTTCCATCCATAAGCAACACCACAGGGTTTTACTAAACTATTTAGCACAATCCGAACTCCCTTGGATAACAACTTATCTTTCTCATATGTCGGCCTTAATTCAGCTAGAGGGTACATTACGAGGTGTAGCTGACTGCTTAAAGAAGAAATATGCAACGAATATCATGTTTTTCTGTTGCAGTTACTTTGCAGTAAATAGAGTACACACCTGAAACATAGGAAAAGAATAAATGTAGTTCTGGACGCTGCGCAGAACCTATGGCTTTTGGTTGGTAACTATCTGTTTCAAAGTACGACTAACCTTCCAGTCCGATTCATTTGCACGTTTCACTTTAACACGCCGCCTTCTGGGAGATGTTTTGAGTTTATTAACTGCGGATTTGATCGCTAATCCTCAGGAAAGTGTGCATTTTCTAGTCCTAATCGTTTTAGAGAGTTTTTATACTTGCAGCTTTTTGAGGGAAAGTAGAACGTACTTTTGAGAGCGATTTCTTGCGGGGTTTAACGTTTCATACAGCGTACTAGTATTACTTTCAAAATTTCGCGACACATTTAACTACGAAACTCGCACAAGTAACTTCTTTTACGTTTCCGAAAATCTTCTGTGGTCCATTTTACACGTACCTGAAACAAGAAGAAAAAATAAAATTAGTTTCCATCGATAAGCAACTCCAGAAGGTTTCACTAAACTATTTAGCACAATCCGAACTCCCTTGGATAACTACTTTTCTTTCTCACTTGTCAGCCTTGTATTCTGCTAGAGGGTACGTCACAGGGTGTACTTGACTGCTTAAAGAAGAAATAGGCAACGAATGTCATGTTTTTCTCTTGCAGTTACTTTGCAGTCAATACAGTACATACCTGAAACATAGGAAAACAAGAAGAAAAACTAATATTAGTTTCCATCCATAAGCAACACCACAGGGTTTTACTAAACTATTTAGCACAATCCGAACTCCCTTGGATAACAACTTACCTTTCTCATATGTCGGCCTTAATTCAGCTAGAGGGTACATTACGAGGTGTAGCTGACTGCTTAAAGAAGAAATAAGCAACGAATATCATGTTTTTCTGTTGCAGTTACTTTGCAGTAAATAGAGTACACACCTGAAACATAGGAAAAGAATAAATGTAGTTCTGGACGCTGCGCAGAACCTATGGCTTTTGGTTGGCAACTATCTGTTTCAAAGTACGACTAACCTTCCAGTCCGATTCATTTGCACGTTTCACTTTAACACGCCGCCTTCTGGGAGATGTTTTGAGTTTATTAACTGCGGATTTGATCGCTAATCCTCAGGAAAGTGTGCATTTTCTAGTCCTAATCGTTTTAGAGAGTTTTTATACTTGCAGCTTTTTGAGGGAAAGTAGAACGTACTTTTGAGAGCGATTTCTTGCGGGGTTTAACGTTTCATACAGCGTACTAGTATTACTTTCAAAATTTCGCGACACATTTAACTACGAAACTCGCACAAGTAACTTCTTTTACGTTTCGGAAAATCTTCTGAGGTCCATTTTACACGTACCTGAAACAAGAAGAAAAAATAAAATTAGTTTCCATCGATAAGCAACTCCAGAAGGTTTCACTAAACTATTTAGTACAATCCGAACTCCCTTGGATAACTACTTTTCTTTCTCACTTGTCAGCCTTGTATTCTGCTAGAGGGTACGTCACAGGGTGTACTTGACTGCTTAAAGAAGAAATAGGCAACGAATGTCATGTTTTTCTCTTGCAGTTACTTTGCAGTCAATACAGTACATACCTGAAACATAGGAAAACAAGAAGAAAAACTAATATTAGTTTCCATCCATAAGCAACACCACAGGGTTTTACTAAACTATTTAGCACAATCCGAACTCCCTTGGATAACAACTTATCTTTCTCATATGTCGGCCTTAATTCAGCTAGAGGGTACATTAGGAGGTGTAGCTGACTGCTTAAAGAAGAAATATGCAACGAATATCATGTTTTTCTGTTGCAGTTACTTTGCAGTAAATAGAGTACACACCTGAAACATAGGAAAAGAATAAATGTAGTTCTGGACGCTGCGCAGAACCTATGGCTTTTGGTTGGCAACTATCTGTTTCAAAGTACGACTAACCTTCCAGTCCGATTCATTTGCACGTTTCACTTTAACACGCCGCCTTCTGGGAGATGTTTTGAGTTTATTAACTACGGATTTGATCGCTAATCCTCAGGAAAGTGTGCATTTTCTAGTCCTAATCGTTTTAGGGAGTTTTTATACTTGCAGCTTTTTGAGGGAAAGTAGAACGTACTTTTGAGAGCGATTTCTTGCGGGGTTTAACGTTTCATACAGCGTACTAGTATTACTTTCAAAATTTCGCGACACATTTAACTACGAAACTCGCACAAGTAACTTCTTTTACGTTTCCGAAAATCTTCTGAGGTCCATTTTACACGTACCTGAAACAAGAAGAAAAAATAAAATTAGTTTCCATCGATAAGCAACTCCAGAAGGTTTCACTAAACTATTTAGCACAATCCGAACTCCCTTGGATAACTACTTTTCTTTCTCACTTGTCAGCCTTGTATTCTGCTAGAGGGTACGTCACAGGGTGTACTTGACTGCTTAAAGAAGAAATAGGCAACGAATGTCATGTTTTTCTCTTGCAGTTACTTTGCAGTCAATACAGTACATACCTGAAACATAGGAAAACAAGAAGAAAAACTAATATTAGTTTCCATCCATAAGCAACACCACAGGGTTTTACTAAACTATTTAGCACAATCCGAACTCCCTTGGATAACAACTTATCTTTCTCATATGTCGGCCTTAATTCAGCTAGAGGGTACATTACGAGGTGTAGCTGACTGCTTAAAGAAGAAATATGCAACGAATATCATGTTTTTCTGTTGCAGTTACTTTGCAGTAAATAGAGTACACACCTGAAACATAGGAAAAGAATAAATGTAGTTCTGGACGCTGCGCAGAACCTATGGCTTTTGGTTGGCAACTATCTGTTTCAAAGTACGACTAACCTTCCAGTCTGATTCATTTGCACGTTTCACTTTAACACGCCGCCTTTTGGGAGATGTTTTGAGTTTATTAACTGCGGATTTGATCGCTAATCCTCAGGAAAGTGTGCATTTTCTAGTCCTAATCGTTTTAGAGAGTTTTTATACTTGCAGCTCTTTGAGGGAAAGTAGAACGTACTTTTGAGAGCGATTTCTTGCGGGGTTTAACGTTTCATACAGCGTACTAGTATTACTTTCAAAATTTCGCGACACATTTAACTACGAAACTCGCACAAGTAACTTCTTTTACGTTTCCGAAAATCTTCTGAGGTCCATTTTACACGTACCTGAAACAAGAAGAGAAATAAAATTAGCTTCCATCGATAAGCAACTCCAGAAGGTTTCACTAAACTATTTAGCACAATCCGAACTCCCTTGCATAACTACTTTTCTTTCTCACTTGTCAGCCTTGTATTCTGCTAGAGGGTACGACACAGGGTGTACTTGACTGCTTAAAGAAGAAATAGGCAATGAATGTCATGTTTTTCTCTTGCAGTTACTTTGCAGTCAATACAGTACATACCTGAAACATAGGAAAACAAGAAGAAAAACTAATATTAGTTTCCATCCATAAGCAACACCACAGGGTTTTACTAAACTATTTAGCACAATCCGAACTCCCTTGGATAACAACTTATCTTTCTCATATGTCGGCCTTAATTCAGCTAGAGGGTACATTACGAGGTGTAGCTGACTGCTTAAAGAAGAAATATGCAACGAATATCATGTTTTTCTGTTGCAGTTACTTTGCAGTAAATAGAGTACACACCTGAAACTTAGGAAAAGAATAAATGTAGTTCTGGACGCTGCGCAGAACCTATGGCTTTTGGTTGGCAACTATCTGTTTCAAAGTACGACTAACCTTCCAGTCCGATTCATTTGCACGTTTCACTTTAACACGCCGCCTTCTGGGAGATGTTTTGAGTTTATTAACTGCGGATTTGATCGCTAATCCTCAGGAAAGTGTGCATTTTCTAGTCCTAATCGTTTTAGAGAGTTTTTATACTTGCAGCTTTTTGAGGGAAAGTAGAACGTACTTTTGAGAGCGATTTCTTGCGGGGTTTAACGTTTCATACAGCGTACTAGTTTTACTTTCAAAATTTCGCGACACATTTAACTACGAAACTCGCACAAGTAACTTCTTTTACGTTTCCGAAAATCTTCTGAGGTCCATTTTACACGTACCTGAAACAAGAAGAAAAAATAAAATTAGTTTCCATCGATAAGCAACTTCAGAAGGTTTCACTAAACTATTTAGTACAATCCGAACTCCCTTGGATAACTACTTTTCTTTCTCACTTGTCAGCCTTGTATTCTGCTAGAGGGTACGTCACAGGGTGTACTTGACTGCTTAAAGAAGAAATAGGCAATGAATGTCATGTTTTTCTCTTGCAGTTACTTTGCAGTCAATACAGTACATACCTGAAACATAGGAAAACAAGAAGAAAAACTAATATTAGTTTCCATCCATAAGCAACACCACACGGTTTTACTAAACTATTTAGCACAATCCGAACTCCCTTGGATAACAACTTATCTTTCTCATATGTCGGCCTTAATTCAGCTAGAGGGTACATTAGGAGGTGTAGCTGACTGCTTAAAGAAGAAATATGCAACGAATATCATGTTTTTCTGTTGCAGTTACTTTGCAGTAAATAGAGTACACACCTGAAACATAGGAAGAGAATAAATGTAGTTCTGGACGCTGCGCAGATCCTATGGCTTTTGGTTGGCAACTATCTGTTTCAAAGTACGACTAACCTTCCAGTCTGATTCATTTGCACGTTTCACTTTAACACGCCGCCTTCTGGGAGATGTTTTGAGTTTATTAACTGCGGATTTGATCGCTAATCCTCAGGAAAGTGTGCATTTTCTAGTCCTAATCGTTTTAGAGAGTTTTTATACTTGCAGCTTTTTGAGGGAAAGTAGAACGTACTTTTGAGAGCGATTTCTTGCGGGGTTTAACGTTTCATACAGCGTACTAGTATTACTTTCAAAATTTCGCGACACATTTAACTACGAAACTCGCACAAGTAACTTCTTTTACGTTTCCGAAAATCTTCTGAGGTCCATTTTACACGTACCTGAAACAAGAAGAAAAAATAAAATTAGTTTCCATCGATAAGCAACTCCAGAAGGTTTCACTAAACTATTTAGCACAATCCGAACTCCCTTGGATAACTACTTTTCTTTCTCACTTGTCAGCCTTGTATTCTGCTAGAGGGTACGTCACAGGGTGTACTTGACTGCTTAAAGAAGAAATAGGCAACGAATGTCATGTTTTTCTCTTGCAGTTACTTTGCAGTCAATACAGTACATACCTGAAACATAGGAAAACAAGAAGAAAAACTAATATTAGTTTCCATCCATAAGCAACACCACAGGGTTTTACTAAACTATTTAGCACAATCCGAACTCCCTTGGATAACAACTTATCTTTCTCATATGTCGGCCTTAATTCAGCTAGAGGGTACATTACGAGGTGTAGCTGACTGCTTAAAGAAGAAATATGCAACGAATATCATGTTTTTCTGTTGCAGTTACTTTGCAGTAAATAGAGTACACACCTGAAACATAGGAAAAGAATAAATGTAGTTCTGGACGCTGCGCAGAACCTATGGCTTTTGGTTGGCAACTATCTGTTTCAAAGTACGACTAACCTTCCAGTCCGATTCATTTGCACGTTTCACTTTAACACGCCGCCTTCTGGGAGATGTTTTGAGTTTATTAACTGCGGATTTGATCGCTAATCCTCAGGAAAGTGTGCATTTTCTAGTCCTAATCGTTTTAGAGAGTTTTTATACTTGCAGCTTTTTGAGGGAAAGTAGAACGTACTTTTGAGAGCGATTTCTTGCGGGGTTTAACGTTTCATACAGCGTACTAGTATTACTTTCAAAATTTCGCGACACATTTAACTACGAAACTCGCACAAGTAACTTCTTTTACGTTTCCGAAAATCTTCTGAGGTCCATTTTACACGTACCTGAAACAAGAAGAAAAAATAAAATTAGTTTCCATCGATAAGCAACTCCAGAAGGTTTCACTAAACTATTTAGCACAATCCGAACACCCTTGGATAACTACTTTTCTTTCTCACTTGTCAGCCTTGTATTCTGCTAGAGGGTACGTCACAGGGTGTACTTGACTGCTTAAAGAAGAAATAGGCAACGAATGACATGTTTTTCTCTTGCAGTTACTTTGCAGTCAATACAGTACATACCTGAAACATAGGAAAACAAGAAGAAAAACTAATATTAGTTTCCATCCATAAGCAACACCACAGGGTTTTACTAAACGATTTAGCACAATCCGAACTCCATTGGATAACAACTTATCTTTCTCATATGTCGGCCTTAATTCAGCTAGAGGGTACATTACGAGGTGTAGCTGACTGCTTAAAGAAGAAATATGCAACGAATATCATGTTTTTCTGTTGCAGTTACTTTGCAGTAAATAGAGTACACACCTGAAACATAGGAAAAGAATAAATGTAGTTCTGGACGCTGCGCAGAACCTATGGCTTTTGGTTGGCAACTATCTGTTTCAAAGTACGACTAACCTTCCAGTCCGATTCATTTGCACGTTTCACTTTAACACGCCGCCTTCTGGGAGATGTTTTGAGTTTATTAACTGCGGATTTGATCGCTAATCCTCAGGAAAGTGTGCATTTTCTAGTCCTAATCGTTTTAGAGAGTTTTTATACTTGCAGCTTTTTGAGGGAAAGTAGAATGTACTTTTGAGAGCGATTTCTTGCGGGGTTTAACGTTTCATACAGCGTACTAGTATTACTTTCAAAATTTCGCGACACATTTAACTACGAAACTCGCACAAGTAACTTCTTTTACGTTTCCGAAAATCTTCTGAGGTCCATTTTACACGTACCTGAAACAAGAAGAAAAAATACAATTAGTTTCCATCGATAAGCAACTCCAGAAGGTTTCACTAAACTATTTAGCACAATCCGAACTCCCTTGGATAACTACTTTTCTTTCTCACTTGTCAGCCTTGTATTCTGCTAGAGGGTACGTCACAGGGTGTACTTGACTGCTTAAAGAAGAAATAGGCAACGAATGTCATGTTCTTCTCTTGCAGTTACTTTGCAGTCAATACAGTACATACCTGAAACATAGAAAAACAAGAAGAAAAACTAATATTAGTTTCCATCCATAAGCAACACCACAGGGTTTTACTAAACTATTTAGCACAATCCGAACTCCCTTGGATAACAACTTATCTTTCTCATATGTCGGCCTTAATTCAGCTAGAGGGTACATTACGAGGTGTAGCTGACTGCTTAAAGAAGAAATATGCAACGAATATCATGTTTTTCTGTTGCAGTTACTTTGCAGTAAATAGAGTACACACCTGAAACATAGGAAAAGAATAAATGTAGTTCTGGACGCTGCGCAGAACCTATGGCTTTTGGTTGGCAACTATCTGTTTCAAAGTACGACTAACCTTCCAGTCCGATTCATTTGCACGTTTCACTTTAACACGCCGCCTTCTGGGAGATGTTTTGAGTTTATTAACTGCGGATTTGATCGCTAATCCTCAGGAAAGTGTGCATTTTCTAGTCCTAATCGTTTTAGAGAGTTTTTATACTTGCAGCTTTTTGAGGGAAAGTAGAACGTACTTTTGAGAGCGATTTCTTGCGGGGTTTAACGTTTCATGCAGCGTACTAGTATTACTTTCAAAATTTCGCGACACATTTAACTACGAAACTCGCACAAGTAACTTCTTTTACGTTTCCGAAAATCTTCTGAGGTCCATTTTACACGTACCTGAAACAAGAAGAAAAAATAAAATTAGTTTCCATCGATAAGCAACTCCAGAAGGTTTCACTAAACTATTTAGCACAATCCGAACTCCCTTGGATAACTACTTTTCTTTCTCACTTGTCAGCCTTGTATTCTGCTAGAGGGTACGTCACAGGGTGTACTTGACTGCTTAAAGAAGAAATAGGCAACGAATGACATGTTTTTCTCTTGCAGTTACTTTGCAGTCAATACAGTACATACCTGAAACATAGGAAAACAAGAAGAAAAACTAATATTAGTTTCCATCCATAAGCAACACCACAGGGTTTTACTAAACTATTTAGCACAATCCGAACTCCCTTGGATAACAACTTATCTTTCTCATATGTCGGCCTTAATTCAGCTAGAGGGTACATTACGAGGTGTAGCTGACTGCTTAAAGAAGAAATATGCAACGAATATCATGTTTTTCTGTTGCAGTTACTTTGCAGTAAATAGAGTACACACCTGAAACATAGGAAAAGAATAAATGTAGTTCTGGACGCTGCGCAGAACCTATGGCTTTTGGTTGGCAACTATCTGTTTCAAAGTACGACTAACCTTCCAGTCCGATTCATTTGCACGTTTCACTTTAACACGCCGCCTTCTGGGAGATGTTTTGAGTTTATTAACTGCGGATTTGATCGCTAATCCTCAGGAAAGTGTGCATTTTCTAGTCCTAATCGTTTTAGAGAGTTTTTATACTTGCAGTTTTTGAGGGAAAGTAGAACGTACTTTTGAGAGCGATTTCTTGCGGGGTTTAACGTTTCATACAGCGTACTAGTATTACTTTCAAAATTTCGCGACACATTTAACTACGAAACTCGCACAAGTAACTTCTTTTACGTTTCCGAAAATCTTCTGAGGTCCATTTTACACGTACCTGAAACAAGAAGAAAAAATAAAATTAGTTTCCATCGATAAGCAACTCCAGAAGGTTTCACTAAACTATTTAGCACAATCCGAACTCCCTTGGATAACTACTTTTCTTTCTCACTTGTCAGCCTTGTATTCTGCTAGAGGGTACGTCACAGGGTGTACTTGACTGCTTAAAGAAGAAATAGGCAACGAATGTCATGTTTTTCTCTTGCAGTTACTTTGCAGTCAATACAGTACATACCTGAAACATAGGAAAACAAGAAGAAAAACTAATATTAGTTTCCATCCATAAGCAACACCACAGGGTTTTACTAAACTATTTAGCACAATCCGAACTCCCTTGGATAACAACTTATCTTTCTCATATGTCGGCCTTAATTCAGCTAGAGGGTACATTACGAGGTGTAGCTGACTGCTTAAAGAAGAAATATGCAACGAATATCATGTTTTTCTGTTGCAGTTACTTTGCAGTAAATAGAGTACACACCTGAAACATAGGAAAAGAATAAATGTAGTTCTGGACGCTGCGCAGAACCTATGGCTTTTGGTTGGCAACTATCTGTTTCAAAGTACGACTAACCTTCCAGTCCGATTCATTTGCACGTTTCACTTTAACACGCCGCCTTCTGGGAGATGTTTCGAGTTTATTAACTGCGGATTTGATGGCTAGTCCTCAGGAAAGTGTGCATTTTCTAGTCCTAATCGTTTTAGAGAGTTTTTATACTTGCAGCTTTTTGAGGGAAAATAGAACGTACTTTTGAGAGCGATTTCTTGCGGGGTTTAACGTTTCATACAGCGTACTAGTATTACTTTCAAAATTTCGCGACACATTTAACTACGAAACTCGCACAAGTAACTTCTTTTACGTTTCCGAAAATCTTCTGAGGTCCATTTTACACGTACCTGAAACAAGAAGAAAAAATAAAATTAGTTTCCATCGATAAGCAACTCCAGAAGGTTTCACTAAACTATTTAGCACAATCCGAACTCCCTTGGATAACTACTTTTCTTTCTCACTTGTCAGCCTTGTATTCTGCTAGAGGGTACGTCACAGGGTGTACTTGACTGCTTAAAGAAGAAATACTCAATGAATGTCATGTTTTTCTCTTGCAGTTACTTTGCAGTCAATACAGTACATACCTGAAACATAGGAAAACAAGAAGAAAAACTGATATTAGTTTCAATCGATAAGCAACACCACAGGGTTTTACTAAACTATTTAGCACAATCCGAACTCCCTTGGATAACAACTTATCTTTCTCATATGTCGGCATTAATTCAGCTAGAGGGTACATTAGGAGGTGTAGCTGACTGCTTAAAGAAGAAATATGCAACGAATATCATGTTTTTCTGTTGCAGTTACTTTGCAGTAAATAGAGTACACACCTGAAACATAGGAAAAGAATAAATGTAGTTCTGGACGCTGCGCAGAACCTATGGCTTTTGGTTGGCAACTATCTGTTTCAAAGTACGACTAACCTTCCAGTCCGATTCATTTGCACGTTTCACTTTAACACACCGCCTTCTGGGAGATGTTTTGAGTTTATTAACTGCGGATTTGATCGCTAATCCTCAGGAAAGTGTGCATTTTCTAGTCCTAATCGTTCTAGAGAGTTTTTATACTTGCAGCTTTTTGAGGGAAAGTAGAACGTACTTTTGAGAGCGAATTCTTGCGGGGTTTAACGTTTCATACAGCGTACTAGTATTACTTTCAAAATTTCGCGACACATTTAACTACGAAACTCGCACAAGTAACTTCTTTTACGTTTCCGAAAATCTTCTGAGGTCCATTTTACACGTACCTGAAACAAGAAGAAAAAATACAATTAGTTTCCATCGATAAGCAACTCCAGAAGGTTTCACTAAACTATTTAGCACAATCCGAACTCCCTTGGATAACTACTTTTCTTTCTCACTTGTCAGCCTTGTATTCTGCTACAGGGTACGTCACAGGGTGTACTTGACTGCTTAAAGAAGAAATAGGCAACGAATGTCATGTTTTTCTCTTGCAGTTACTTTGCAGTCAATACAGTACATACCTGAAACATAGGAAAACAAGAAGAAAAACTAATATTAGTTTCCATCCATAAGCAACACCACAGGGTTTTACTAAACTATTTAGCACAATCCGAACTCCCTTGGATAACAACTTATCTTTCTCATATGTCGGCCTTAATTCAGCTAGAGGGTACATTACGAGGTGTAGCTGACTGCTTAAAGAAGAAATATGCAACGAATATCATGTTTTTCTGTTGCAGTTACTTTGCAGTAAATAGAGTACACACCTGAAACATAGGAAAAGAATAAATGTAGTTCTGGACGCTGCGCAGAACCTATGGCTTTTGGTTGGCAACTATCTGTTTCAAAGTACGACTAACCTTCCAGTCCGATTCATTTGCACGTTTCACTTTAACACGCCGCCTTCTGGGAGATGTTTTGAGTTTATTAACTGCGGATTTGATCGCTAATCCTCAGGAAAGTGTGCATTTTCTAGTCCTAATCGTTTTAGAGAGTTTTTATACTTGCAGCTTTTTGAGGGAAAGTAGAATGTACTTTTGAGAGCGATTTCTTGCGGGGTTTAACGTTTCATACAGCGTACTAGTATTACTTTCAAAATTTCGCGACACATTTAACTACGAAACTCGCACAAGTAACTTCTTTTACGTTTCCGAAAATCTTCTGAGGTCCATTTTACACGTACCTGAAACAAGAAGAAAAAATACAATTAGTTTCCATCGATAAGCAACTCCAGAAGGTTTCACTAAACTATTTAGCACAATCCGAACTCCCTTGGATAACTACTTTTCTTTCTCACTTGTCAGCCTTGTATTCTGCTAGAGGGTACGTCACAGGGTGTACTTGACTGCTTAAAGAAGAAATAGGCAACGAATGTCATGTTCTTCTCTTGCAGTTACTTTGCAGTCAATACAGTACATACCTGAAACATGGAAAAACAAGAAGAAAAACTAATATTAGTTTCCATCCATAAGCAACACCACAGGGTTTTACTAAACTATTTAGCACAATCCGAACTCCCTTGGATAACAACTTATCTTTCTCATATGTCGGCCTTAATTCAGCTAGAGGGTACATTACGAGGTGTAGCTGACTGCTTAAAGAAGAAATATGCAACGAATATCATGTTTTTCTGTTGCAGTTACTTTGCAGTAAATAGAGTACACACCTGAAACATAGGAAAAGAATAAATGTAGTTCTGGACGCTGCGCAGAACCTATGGCTTTTGGTTGGCAACTATCTGTTTCAAAGTACGACTAACCTTCCAGTCCGATTCATTTGCACGTTTCACTTTAACACGCCGCCTTCTGGGAGATGTTTTGAGTTTATTAACTGCGGATTTGATCGCTAATCCTCAGGAAAGTGTGCATTTTCTAGTCCTAATCGTTTTAGAGAGTTTTTATACTTGCAGCTTTTTGAGGGAAAGTAGAACGTACTTTTGAGAGCGATTTCTTGCGGGGTTTAACGTTTCATGCAGCGTACTAGTATTACTTTCAAAATTTCGCGACACATTTAACTACGAAACTCGCACAAGTAACTTCTTTTACGTTTCCGAAAATCTTCTGAGGTCCATTTTACACGTACCTGAAACAAGAAGAAAAAATAAAATTAGTTTCCATCGATAAGCAACTCCAGAAGGTTTCACTAAACTATTTAGCACAATCCGAACTCCCTTGGATAACTACTTTTCTTTCTCACTTGTCAGCCTTGTATTCTGCTAGAGGGTACGTCACAGGGTGTACTTGACTGCTTAAAGAAGAAATAGGCAACGAATGACATGTTTTTCTCTTGCAGTTACTTTGCAGTCAATACAGTACATACCTGAAACATAGGAAAACAAGAAGAAAAACTAATATTAGTTTCCATCCATAAGCAACACCACAGGGTTTTACTAAACTATTTAGCACAATCCGAACTCCCTTGGATAACAACTTATCTTTCTCATATGTCGGCCTTAATTCAGCTAGAGGGTACATTACGAGGTGTAGCTGACTGCTTAAAGAAGAAATATGCAACGAATATCATGTTTTTCTGTTGCAGTTACTTTGCAGTAAATAGAGTACACACCTGAAACATAGGAAAAGAATAAATGTAGTTCTGGACGCTGCGCAGAACCTATGGCTTTTGGTTGGCAACTATCTGTTTCAAAGTACGACTAACCTTCCAGTCCGATTCATTTGCACGTTTCACTTTAACACGCCGCCTTCTGGGAGATGTTTTGAGTTTATTAACTGCGGATTTGATCGCTAATCCTCAGGAAAGTGTGCATTTTCTAGTCCTAATCGTTTTAGAGAGTTTTTATACTTGCAGTTTTTGAGGGAAAGTAGAACGTACTTTTGAGAGCGATTTCTTGCGGGGTTTAACGTTTCATACAGCGTACTAGTATTACTTTCAAAATTTCGCGACACATTTAACTACGAAACTCGCACAAGTAACTTCTTTTACGTTTCCGAAAATCTTCTGAGGTCCATTTTACACGTACCTGAAACAAGAAGAAAAAATAAAATTAGTTTCCATCGATAAGCAACTCCAGAAGGTTTCACTAAACTATTTAGCACAATCCGAACTCCCTTGGATAACTACTTTTCTTTCTCACTTGTCAGCCTTGTATTCTGCTAGAGGGTACGTCACAGGGTGTACTTGACTGCTTAAAGAAGAAATAGGCAACGAATGTCATGTTTTTCTCTTGCAGTTACTTTGCAGTCAATACAGTACATACCTGAAACATAGGAAAACAAGAAGAAAAACTAATATTAGTTTCCATCCATAAGCAACACCACAGGGTTTTACTAAACTATTTAGCACAATCCGAACTCCCTTGGATAACAACTTATCTTTCTCATATGTCGGCCTTAATTCAGCTAGAGGGTACATTACGAGGTGTAGCTGACTGCTTAAAGAAGAAATATGCAACGAATATCATGTTTTTCTGTTGCAGTTACTTTGCAGTAAATAGAGTACACACCTGAAACATAGGAAAAGAATAAATGTAGTTCTGGACGCTGCGCAGAACCTATGGCTTTTGGTTGGCAACTATCTGTTTCAAAGTACGACTAACCTTCCAGTCCGATTCATTTGCACGTTTCACTTTAACACGCCGCCTTCTGGGAGATGTTTCGAGTTTATTAACTGCGGATTTGATGGCTAGTCCTCAGGAAAGTGTGCATTTTCTAGTCCTAATCGTTTTAGAGAGTTTTTATACTTGCAGCTTTTTGAGGGAAAATAGAACGTACTTTTGAGAGCGATTTCTTGCGGGGTTTAACGTTTCATACAGCGTACTAGTATTACTTTCAAAATTTCGCGACACATTTAACTACGAAACTCGCACAAGTAACTTCTTTTACGTTTCCGAAAATCTTCTGAGGTCCATTTTACACGTACCTGAAACAAGAAGAAAAAATAAAATTAGTTTCCATCGATAAGCAACTCCAGAAGGTTTCACTAAACTATTTAGCACAATCCGAACTCCCTTGGATAACTACTTTTCTTTCTCACTTGTCAGCCTTGTATTCTGCTAGAGGGTACGTCACAGGGTGTACTTGACTGCTTAAAGAAGAAATACTCAATGAATGTCATGTTTTTCTCTTGCAGTTACTTTGCAGTCAATACAGTACATACCTGAAACATAGGAAAACAAGAAGAAAAACTGATATTAGTTTCAATCGATAAGCAACACCACAGGGTTTTACTAAACTATTTAGCACAATCCGAACTCCCTTGGATAACAACTTATCTTTCTCATATGTCGGCATTAATTCAGCTAGAGGGTACATTAGGAGGTGTAGCTGACTGCTTAAAGAAGAAATATGCAACGAATATCATGTTTTTCTGTTGCAGTTACTTTGCAGTAAATAGAGTACACACCTGAAACATAGGAAAAGAATAAATGTAGTTCTGGACGCTGCGCAGAACCTATGGCTTTTGGTTGGCAACTATCTGTTTCAAAGTACGACTAACCTTCCAGTCCGATTCATTTGCACGTTTCACTTTAACACACCGCCTTCTGGGAGATGTTTTGAGTTTATTAACTGCGGATTTGATCGCTAATCCTCAGGAAAGTGTGCATTTTCTAGTCCTAATCGTTCTAGAGAGTTTTTATACTTGCAGCTTTTTGAGGGAAAGTAGAACGTACTTTTGAGAGCGAATTCTTGCGGGGTTTAACGTTTCATACAGCGTACTAGTATTACTTTCAAAATTTCGCGACACATTTAACTACGAAACTCGCACAAGTAACTTCTTTTACGTTTCCGAAAATCTTCTGAGGTCCATTTTACACGTACCTGAAACAAGAAGAAAAAATACAATTAGTTTCCATCGATAAGCAATTCCAGAAGGTTTCACTAAACTATTTAGCACAATCCGAACTCCCTTGGATAACTACTTTTCTTTCTCACTTGTCAGCCTTGTATTCTGCTAGAGGGTACGTCACAGGGTGTACTTGACTGCTTAAAGAAGAAATAGGCAACGAATGTCATGTTTTTCTCTTGCAGTTACTTTGCAGTCAATACAGTACATACCTGAAACATAGGAAAACAAGAAGAAAAACTAATATTAGTTTCCATCCATAAGCAACACCACAGGGTTTTACTAAACTATTTAGCACAATCCGAACTCCCTTGGATAACAACTTATCTTTCTCATATGTCGGCCTTAATTCAGCTAGAGGGTACATTACGAGGTGTAGCTGACTGCTTAAAGAAGAAATATGCAACGAATATCATGTTTTTCTGTTGCAGTTACTTTGCAGTAAATAGAGTACGCACCTGAAACATAGGAAAAGAATAAATGTAGTTCTGGACGCTGCGCAGAACCTATGGCTTTTGGCTGGCAACTATCTGTTTCAAAGTACGACTAACCTTCCAGTCCGATTCATTTGCACGTTTCACTTTAACACGCCGCCTTCTGGGAGATGTTTTGAGTTTATTAACTGCGGATTTGATCGCTAATCCTCAGGAAAGTGTGCATTTTCTAGTCCTAATCGTTTTAGAGAGTTTTTATACTTGCAGCTTTTTGAGGGAAAGTAGAACGTACTTTTGAGAGCGATTTCTTGCGGGGTTTAACGTTTCATACAGCGTACTAGTATTACTTTCAAAATTTCGCGACACATTTAACTACGAAACTCGCACAAGTAACTTCTTTTACGTTTCCGAAAATCTTCTGAGGTCCATTTTACACGTACCTGAAACAAGAAGAAAAAATAAAATTAGTTTCCATCGATAAGCAACTCCAGAAGGTTTCACTAAACTATTTAGCACAATCCGAACTCCCTTGGATAACTACTTTTCTTTCTCACTTGTCAGCCTTGTATTCTGCTAGAGGGTACATCACAGGGTGTACTAGACTGCTTAAAGAAGAAATAGGCAACGAATGTCATGTTTTTCTCTTGCAGTTACTTTGCAGTCAATACAGTACATACCTGAAACATAGGAAAACAAGAAGAAAAACTAATATTAGTTTCCATCCATAAGCAACACCACAGGGTTTTACTAAACTATTTAGCACAATCCGAACTCCCTTGGATAACAACTTATCTTTCTCATATGTCGGCCTTAATTCAGCTAGAGGGTACATTACGAGGTGTAGCTGACTGCTTAAAGAAGAAATATGCAACGAATATCATGTTTTTCTGTTGCAGTTACTTTGCAGTAAATAGAGTACACACCTGAAACATAGGAAAAGAATAAATGTAGTTCTGGACGCTGCGCAGAACCTATGGCTTTTGGTTGGCAACTATCTGTTTCAAAGTACGACTAACCTTCCAGTCCGATTCATTTGCACGTTTCACTTTAACACGCCGCCTTCTGGGAGATGTTTTGAGTTTATTAACTGCGGATTTGATCGCTAATCCCCAGGAAAGTGTGCATTTTCTAGTCCTAATCGTTTTAGAGAGTTTTTATACTTGCAGCTTTTTGAGGGAAAGTAGAACGTACTTTTGAGAGCGATTTCTTGCGGGGTTTAACGTTTCATACAGCGTACTAGTATTACTTTCAAAATTTCGCGACACATTTAACTACGAAACTCGCACAAGTAACTTCTTTTACGTTTCCGAAAATCTTCTGAGGTCCATTTTACACGTACCTGAAACAAGAAGA
This sequence comes from Schistocerca piceifrons, assembly GCF_021461385.2. Classification (NCBI taxonomy): domain Eukaryota; kingdom Metazoa; phylum Arthropoda; class Insecta; order Orthoptera; family Acrididae; genus Schistocerca; species Schistocerca piceifrons. The sequence goes on from NC_060145.1 coordinate 335,584,175, forward strand.
AAAAATAAAATTAGTTTCCATCGATAAGCAACTCCAGAAGGTTTCACTAAACTATTTAGCACAATCCGAACTCCCTTGGATAACAACTTATCTTTCTCATATGTCGGCCTTAATTCAGCTAGAGGGTACATTACGAGGTGTAGCTGACTGCTTAAAGAAGAAATATGCAACGAATATCATGTTTTTCTGTTGCAGTTACTTTGCAGTAAATAGAGTACACACCTGAAACATAGGAAAAGAATAAATGTAGTTCTGGACGCTGCGCAGAACCTATGGCTTTTGGTTGGCAACTATCTGTTTCAAAGTACGACTAACCTTCCAGTCCGATTCATTTGCACGTTTCACTTTAACACGCCGCCTTCTGGGAGATGTTTTGAGTTTATTAACTGCGGATTTGATCGCTAATCCTCAGGAAAGTGTGCATTTTCTAGTCCTAATCGTTTTAGAGAGTTTTTATACTTGCAGCTTTTTGAGGGAAAGTTGAACGTACTTTTGAGAGCGATTTCTTGCGGGGTTTAACGTTTCATACAGCGTACTAGTATTACTTTCAAAATTTCGCGACACATTTAACTACGAAACTCGCACAAGTAACTTCTTTTACGTTTCCGAAAATCTTCTGAGGTCCATTTTTCACGTACCTGAAACAAGACGAAAAAATACAATTAGTTTCCATCGATAAGCAACTCCAGAAGGTTTCACTAAACTATTTAGCACAATCCGAACTCCCTTGGATAACTACTTTTCTTTCTCACTTGTCAGCCTTGTATTCTGCTAGAGGGTACGTCACAGGGTGTACTTGACTGCTTAAAGAAGAAATAGGCAACGAATGTCATGTTTTTCTCTTGCAGTTACTTTGCAGTCAATACAGTACATACCTGAAACATAGGAAAACAAGAAGAAAAACTAATATTAGTTTCCATCCATAAGCAACACCACAGGGTTTTACTAAACTATTTAGCACAATCCGAACTCCCTTGGATAACAACTTATCTTTCTCATATGTCGGCCTTAATTCAGCTAGAGGGTACATTACGAGGTGTAGCTGACTGCTTAAAGAAGAAATATGCAACGAATATCATGTTTTTCTGTTGCAGTTACTTTGCAGTAAATAGAGTACACACCTGAAACATAGTAAAAGAATAAATGTAGTTCTGGACGCTGCGCAGAACCTATGGCTTTTGGTTGGCAACTATCTGTTTCAAAGTACGACTAACCTTCCAGTCCGATTCATTTGCACGTTTCACTTTAACACGCCGCCTTCTGGGAGATGTTTTGAGTTTATTAACTGCGGATTTGATCGCTAATCCTCAGGAAAGTGTGCATTTTCTAGTCCTAATCGTTTTAGAGAGTTTTTATACTTGCAGCTTTTTGAGGGAAAGTAGAACGTACTTTTGAGAGCGATTTCTTGCGGGGTTTAACGTTTCATACAGCGTACTAGTATTACTTTCAAAATTTCGCGACACATTTAACTACGAAACTCGCACAAGTAACTTCTTTTACATTTCCGAAAATCTTCTGAGGTCCATTTTTCACGTACCTGAAACAAGACGAAAAAATACAATTAGTTTCCATCGATAAGCAACTCCAGAAGGTTTCACTAAACTATTTAGCACAATCCGAACTCCCTTGGATAACTACTTTTCTTTCTCACTTGTCAGCCTTGTATTCTGCTAGAGGGTACGTCACAGGGAGTACTTGACTGCTTAAAGAAGAAATAGGCAACGAATGTCATGTTTTTCTCTTGCAGTTACTTTGCAGTCAATACAGTACATACCTGAAACATAGGAAAACAAGAAGAAAAACTAATATTAGTTTCCATCCATAAGCAACACCACAGGGTTTTACTAAACTATTTAGCACAATCCGAACTCCCTTGGATAACAACTTATCTTTCTCATATGTCGGCCTTAATTCAGCTAGAGGGTACATTACGAGGTGTAGCTGACTGCTTAAAGAAGAAATATGCAACGAATATCATGTTTTTCTGTTGCAGTTACTTTGCAGTAAATAGAGTACACACCTGAAACATTGGAAAAGAATAAATGTCGTTCTGGACGCTGCGCAGAACCTATGGCTTTTGGTTGGCAACTATCTGTTTCAAAGTACGACTAACCTTCCAGTCCGATTCATTTGCACGTTTCACTTTAACACGCCGCCTTCTGGGAGATGTTTTGGGTTTATTAACTCCGGATTTGACGGCTAATCCTCAGGAAAGTGTGCATTTTCTAGTCCTAATCGTTTTAGAGAGTTTTTATACTTGCAGCTTTTTGAGGGAAAGTAGAACGTACTTTTGAGAGCGATTTCTTGCGGGGTTTAACGTTTCATACAGCGTACTAGTATTACTTTCAAAGTTTCGGGACACATTTAACTACGAAACTCGCACAAGTAACTTCTTTTACGTTTCCGAAAATCTTCTGAGGTCCATTTTACACGTACCTGAAACAAGAAGAAAAAATAAAATTAGTTTCCATCGATAAGCAACTCCAGAAGGTTTCACTAAACTATTTAGCACAATCCGAACTCCCTTGGATAACTACTTTTCTTTCTCACTTGTCAGCCTTGTATTCTGCTAGAGGGTACGTCACAGGGTGTACTTGACTGCTTAAAGAAGAAATAGGCAATGAATGTCATGTTTTTCTCTTGCAGTTACTTTGCAGTCAATACAGTACATACCTGAAACATAGGAAAACAAGAAGAAAAACTAATATTAGTTTCAATCGATAAGCAACACCACAGGGTTTTACTAAACTGTTTAGCACAATCCGAACTCCCTTGGATAACAACTTATCTTTCTCATATGTCGGCCTTAATTCAGCTAGAGGGTACATTACGAGGTGTAGCTGACTGCTTAAAGAAGAAATATGCAACGAATATCATGTTTTTCTGTTGCAGTTACTTTGCAGTAAATAGAGTACACACCTGAAACATAGGAAAAGAATAAATGTAGTTCTGGACGCTGCGCAGAACCTATGGCTTTTGGTTGTGCAACTATCTGTTTCAAAGTACGACTAACCTTCCAGTCCGATTCATTTGCACGTTTGACTTTAACACGCCGCCTTCTGGGAGATGTTTTGAGTTTATTAACTGCGGATTTGATCGCTAATCCTCAGGAAAGTGTGCATTTTCTAGTCCTAATCGTTTTAGAGAGTTTTTATACTTGCAGCTTTTTGAGGGAAAGTAGAACGTACTTTTGAGAGCGATTTCTTGCGGGGTTTAACGTTTCATACAGCGTACTAGTATTACTTTCAAAATTTCGCGACACATTTAACTACGAAACTCGCACAAGTAACTTCTTTTACGTTTCCGAAAATCTTCTGAGGTCCATTTTACACGTACCTGAAACAAGAAGAAAAAATAAAATTAGTTTCCATCGATAAGCAACTCCAGAAGGTTTCACTAAACTATTTAGCACAATCCGAACTCCCTTGGATAACTACTTTTCTTTCTCACTTGTCAGCCTTGTATTCTGCTAGAGGGTACGTCACAGGGTGTACTTGACTGCTTAAAGAAGAAATAGGCAACGAATGTCATGTTTTTCTCTTGCAGTTACTTTGCAGTCAATACAGTACATACCAGAAACATAGGAAAACAAGAAGAAAAACTAATATTAGTTTCCATCCATAAGCAACACCACAGGGTTTTACTAAACTATTTAGCACAATCCGAACTCCCTTGGATAACAACTTATCTTCTCATATGTCGGCCTTAATTCAGATAGAGGGTACATTACGAGGTGTAGCTGACTGCTGAAAGAAGAAATATGCAACGAATATCATGTTTTTCTGTTGCAGTTACTTTGCAGTAAATAGAGTACACACCTGAAACATTGGAAAAGAATAAATGTAGTTCTGGACGCTGCGCAGAACCTATGGCTTTTGGTTGGCAACTATCTGTTTCAAAGTACGACTAACCTTCCAGTCCGATTCATTTGCACGTTTCACTTTAACACGCCGCCTTTTGGGAGATGTTTTGAGTTTATTAACTGCGGATTTGATCGCTAATCCTCAGGAAAGTGTGCATTTTCTAGTCCTAATCGTTTTAGAGAGTTTTTATACTTGCAGCTTTTTGAGGGAAAGTAGAACGTACTTTTGAGAGCGATTTCTTGCGGGGTTTAACGTTTCATACAGCGTACTAGTATTACTTTCAAAATTTCGCGACACATTTAACTACGAAACTCGCACAAGTAACTTCTTTTACGTTTCCGAAAATCTTCTGAGGTCCATTTTACACGTACCTGAAACAAGAAGAAAAAATAAAATTAGTTTCCATCGATAAGCAACTCCAGAAGGTTTCACTAAACTATTTAGCACAATCCGAACTCCCTTGGATAACTACTTTTCTTTCTCACTTGTCAGCCTTGTATTCTGCTAGAGGGTACGTCACAGGGTGTACTTGACTGCTTAAAGAAGAAATAGGTAACGAATGTCATGTTTTTCTCTTGCAGTTACTTTGCAGTCAATACAGTACATACCTGAAACATAGGAAAACAAGAAGAAAAACTAATATTAGTTTCAATCGATAAGCAACACCACAGGGTTTTACTAAACTATTTAGCACAATCCGAACTCCATTGGATAACAACTTATCTTTCTCATATGTCGGCCTTAATTCAGCTAGAGGGTACATTACGAGGTGTAGCTGACTGCTTAAAGAAGAAATATGCAACGAATATCATGTTTTTCTGTTGCAGTTACTTTGCAGTAAATAGAGTACACACCTGAAACATAGTAAAAGAATAAATGTAGTTCTGGACGCTGCGCAGAACCTATGGCTTTTGGTTGTGCAACTATCTGTTTCAAAGTACGACTAACCTTCCAGTCCGATTCATTTGCACGTTTCACTTTAACACGCCGCCTTCTGGGAGATGTTTTGAGTTTATTAACTGCGGATTTGATCGCTAATCCTCAGGAAAGTGTGCATTTTCTAGTCCTAATCGTTTTAGAGAGTTTTTATACTTGCAGCTTTTTGAGGGAAAGTAGAACGTACTTTTGAGAGCGATTTCTTGCGGGGTTTAACGTTTCATACAGCGTACTAGTATTACTTTCAAAATTTCGCGACACATTTAACTACGAAACTCGCACAAGTAACTTCTTTTACGTTTCCGAAAGTCTTCTGAGGTCCATTTTACACGTACCTGAAACAAGAAGAAAAAATAAAATTAGTTTCCATCGATAAGCAACTCCAGAAGGTTTCACTAAACTATTTAGCACAATCCGAACTCCCTTGGATAACTACTTTTCTTTCTCACTTGTCAGCCTTGTATTCTGCTAGAGGGTACGTCACAGGGTGTACTTGACTGCTTAAAGAAGAAATAGGCAACGAATGTCATGTTTTTCTCTTGCAGTTACTTTGCAGTCAATACAGTACATACCTGAAACATAGGAAAACAAGAAGAAAAACTAATATTAGTTTCCATCCATAAGCAACACCACAGGGTTTTACTAAACTATTTAGCACAATCCGAACTCCCTTGGATAACAACTTATCTTCTCATATGTCGGCCTTAATTCAGCTGGAGGGTACATTACGAGGTGTAGCTGACTGCTGAAAGAAGAAATATGCAACGAATATCATGTTTTTCTGTTGCAGTTACTTTGCAGTAAGTAGAGTACACACCTGAAACATTGGAAAAGAATAAATGTAGTTCTGGACGCTGCGCAGAACCTATGGCTTTTGGTTGGCAACTATCTGTTTCAAAGTACGACTAACCTTCCAGTCCGATTCATTTGCACGTTTCACTTTAACACGCCGCCTTCTGGGAGATGTTTTGAGTTTATTAACTGCGGATTTGATCGCTAATCCTCAGGAAAATGTGCATTTTCTAGTCCTAATCGTTTTAGAGAGTTTTTATACTTGCAGCTTTTTGAGGGAAAGTAGAACGTACTTTTGAGAGCGATTTCTTGCGGGGTTTAACGTTTCATACAGCGTACTAGTATTACTTTCAAAATTTCGCGACACATTTAACTACGAAACTCGCACAAGTAACTTCTTTTACGTTTCCGAAAATCTTCTGAGGTCCATTTTACACGTACCTGAAACAAGAAGAAAAAATAAAATTAGTTTCCATCGATAAGCAACTCCAGAAGGTTTCACTAAACTGTTTAGCACAATCCGAACTCCCTTGGATAACTACTTTTCTTTCTCACTTGTCAGCCTTGTATTCTGCTAGAGGGTACGTCACAGGGTGTACTTGACTGCTTAAAGAAGAAATAGGCAACGAATGTCATGTTTTTCTCTTGCAGTTACTTTGCAGTCAATACAGTACATACCTGAAACATAGGAAAACAAGAAGAAAAACTAATATTAGTTTCCATCCATAAGCAACACCACACGGTTTTACTAAACTATTTAGCACAATCCGAACTCCCTTGGATAACAACTTATCTTTCTCATATGTCGGCCTTAATTCAGCTAGAGGGTACATTACGAGGTGTAGCTGACTGCTGAAAGAAGAAATATGCAACGAATATCATGTTTTTCTGTTGCAGTTACTTTGCAGTAAATAGAGTACACACCTGAAACATTGGAAAAGAATAAATGTAGTTCTGGACGCTGCGCAGAACCTGTGGCTTTTGGTTGGCAACTATCTGTTTCAAAGTACGACTAACCTTCCAGTCCGATTCATTTGCACGTTTCACTTTAACACGCCGCCTTCTGGGAGATGTTTTGAGTTTATTAACTGCGGATTTGATCGCTAATCCTCAGGAAAGTGTGCATTTTCTAGTCCTAATCGTTTTAGAGAGTTTTTATACTTGCAGCTTTTTGAGGGAAAGTAGAACGTACTTTTGAGAGCGATTTCTTGCGGGGTTTAACGTTTCATACAGCGTACTAGTATTACTTTCAAAATTTCGCGACACATTTAACTACGAAACTCGCACAAGTAACTTCTTTTACGTTTCCGAAAATCTTCTGAGGTCCATTTTTCACGTACCTGAAACAAGACGAAAAAATACAATTAGTTTCCATCGATAAGCAACTCCAGAAGGTTTCACTAAACTATTTAGCACAATCCGAACTCCCTTGGATAACTACTTTTCTTTCTCACTTGTCAGCCTTGTATTCTGCTAGAGGGTACGTCACAGGGTGTACTTGACTGCTTAAAGAAGAAATAGGCAACGAATGTCATGTTTTTCTCTTGCAGTTACTTTGCAGTCAATACAGTACATACCTGAAACATAGGAAAACAAGAAGAAAAACTAATATTAGTTTCCATCCATAAGCAACACCACAGGGTTTTACTAAACTATTTAGCACAATCCGAACTCCCTTGGATAACAACTTATCTTTCTCATATGTCGGCCTTAATTCAGCTAGAGGGTACATTACGAGGTGTAGCTGACTGCTTAAAGAAGAAATATGCAACGAATATCATGTTTTTCTGTTGCAGTTACTTTGCAGTAAATAGAGTACACACCTGAAACATAGTAAAAGAATAAATGTAGTTCTGGACGCTGCGCAGAACCTATGGCTTTTGGTTGGCAACTATCTGTTTCAAAGTACGACTAACCTTCCAGTCCGATTCATTTGCACGTTTCACTTTAACACGCCGCCTTCTGGGAGATGTTTTGAGTTTATTAACTGCGGATTTGATCGCTAATCCTCAGGAAAGTGTGCATTTTCTAGTCCTAATCGTTTTAGAGAGTTTTTATACTTGCAGCTTTTTGAGGGAAAGTAGAACGTACTTTTGAGAGCGATTTCTTGCGGGGTTTAACGTTTCATACAGCGTACTAGTATTACTTTCAAAATTTCGCGACACATTTAACTACGAAACTCGCACAAGTAACTTCTTTTACATTTCCGAAAATCTTCTGAGGTCCATTTTTCACGTACCTGAAACAAGACGAAAAAATACAATTAGTTTCCATCGATAAGCAACTCCAGAAGGTTTCACTAAACTATTTAGCACAATCCGAACTCCCTTGGGTAACTACTTTTCTTTCTCACTTGTCAGCCTTGTATTCTGCTAGAGGGTACGTCACAGGGTGTACTTGACTGCTTAAAGAAGAAATAGGCAACGAATGTCATGTTTTTCTCTTGCAGTTACTTTGCAGTCAATACAGTACATACCTGAAACATAGGAAAACAAGAAGAAAAACTAATATTAGTTTCCATCCATAAGCAACACCACAGGGTTTTACTAAACTATTTAGCACAATCCGAACTCCCTTGGATAACAACTTATCTTTCTCATATGTCGGCCTTAATTCAGCTAGAGGGTACATTACGAGGTGTAGCTGACTGCTTAAAGAAGAAATATGCAACGAATATCATGTTTTTCTGTTGCAGTTACTTTGCAGTAAATAGAGTACACACCTGAAACATAGGAAAAGAATAAATGTAGTTCTGGACGCTGCGCAGAACCTATGGCTTTTGGTTGGCAACTATCTGTTTCAAAGTACGACTAACCTTCCAGTCCGATTCATTTGCACGTTTCACTTTAACACGCCGCCTTCTGGGAGATGTTTTGAGTTTATTAACAGCGGATTTGATCGCTAATAATCAGGAAAGTGTGCATTTTCTAGTCCTAATCGTTTTAGAGAGTTTTTATACTTGCAGCTTTTTGAGGGAAAGTAGAACGTACTTTTGAGAGCGATTTCTTGCGGGGTTTAACGTTTCATACAGCGTACTAGTATTACTTTCAAAATTTCGCGACACATTTAACTACGAAACTCGCACAAGTAACTTCTTTTACGTTTCCGAAAATCTTCTGAGGTCCATTTTACACGTACCTGAAACAAGAAGAAAAAATAAAATTAGTTTCCATCGATAAGCAACTCCAGAAGGTTTCACTAAACTATTTAGCACAATCCGAACTCCCTTGGATAACTACTTTTCTTTCTCACTTGTCAGCCTTGTATTCTGCTAGAGGGTACGTCACAGGGTGTACTTGACTGCTTAAAGAAGAAATAGGCAATGAATGTCATGTTTTTCTCTTGCAGTTACTTTGCAGTCAATACAGTACATACCTGAAACATAGGAAAACAAGAAGAAAAACTAATATTAGTTTCCATCCATAAGCAACACCACAGGGTTTTACTAAACTATTTAGCACAATCCGAACTCCCTTGGATAACAACTTATCTTTCTCATATGTCGGCCTTAATTCAGCTAGAGGGTACATTACGAGGTGTAGCTGACTGCTTAAAGAAGAAATATGCAACGAATATCATGTTTTTCTGTTGCAGTTACTTTGCAGTAAATAGAGTACACACCTGAAACATAGTAAAAGAATAAATGTAGTTCTGGACGCTGCGCAGAACCTATGGCTTTTGGTTGGCAACTATCTGTTTCAAAGTACGACTAACCTTCCAGTCCGATTCATTTGCACGTTTCACTTTAACACGCCGCCTTCTGGGAGATGTTTTGAGTTTATTAACTGCGGATTTGATCGCTAATCCTCAGGAAAGTGTGCATTTTCTAGTCCTAATCGTTTTAGAGAGTTTTTATACTTGCAGCTTTTTGAGGGAAAGTAGAACGTACTTTTGAGAGCGATTTCTTGCGGGGTTTAACGTTTCATACAGCGTACTAGTATTACTTTCAAAATTTCGCGACACATTTAACTACGAAACTCGCACAAGTAACTTCTTTTACGTTTCCGAAAATCTTCTGAGGTCCATTTTACACGTACCTGAAACAAGAAGAAAAAATAAAATTAGTTTCCATCGATAAGCAACTCCAGAAGGTTTCACTAAACTATTTAGCACAATCCGAACTCCCTTGAATAACTACTTTTCTTTCTCACTTGTCAGCCTTGTATTCTGCTAGAGGGTACGTCACAGGGTGTACTTGACTGCTTAAAGAAGAAATAGGCAACGAATGTCATGTTTTTCTCTTGCAGTTACTTTGCAGTCAATACAGTACATACCTGAAACATAGGAAAACAAGAAGAAAAACTAATATTAGTTTCCATCCATAAGCAACACCACAGGGTTTTACTAAACTATTTAGCACAATCCGAACTCCCTTGGATAACAACTTATCTTTCTCATATGTCGGCCTTAATTCAGCTAGAGGGTACATTACGAGGTGTAGCTGACTGCTTAAAGAAGAAATATGCAACGAATATCATGTTTTTCTGTTGCAGTTACTTTGCAGTAAATAGAGTACACACCTGAAACATAGGAAAAGAATAAATGTAGTTCTGGACGCTGCGCAGAACCTATGGCTTTTGGTTGGCAACTATCTGTTTCAAAGTACGACTAACCTTCCAGTCCGATTCATTTGCACGTTTCACTTTAACACGCCGCCTTCTGGGAGATGTTTTGAGTTTATTAACTGCGGATTTGATCGCTAATCCTCAGGAAAGTGTGCATTTTCTAGTCCTAATCGTTTTAGAGAGTTTTTATACTTGCAGCTTTTTGAGGGAAAGTAGAACGTACTTTTGAGAGCGATTTCTTGCGGGGTTTAACGTTTCATACAGCGTACTAGTATTACTTTCAAAATTTCGCGACACATTTAACTACGAAACTCGCACAAGTAACTTCTTTTACATTTCCGAAAATCTTCTGAGGTCCATTTTTCACGTACCTGAAACAAGACGAAAAAATACAATTAGTTTCCATCGATAAGCAACTCCAGAAGGTTTCACTAAACTATTTAGCACAATCCGAACTCCCTTGGATAACTACTTTTCTTTCTCACTTGTCAGCCTTGTATTCTGCTAGAGGGTACGTCACAGGGTGTACTTGACTGCTTAAAGAAGAAATAGGCAACGAATGTCATGTTTTTCTCTTGCAGTTACTTTGCAGTCAATACAGTACATACCTGAAACATAGGAAAACAAGAAGAAAAACTAATATTAGTTTCCATCCATAAGCAACACCACAGGGTTTTACTAAACTATTTAGCACAATCCGAACTCCCTTGGATAACAACTTATCTTTCTCATATGTCGGCCTTAATTCAGCTAGAGGGTACATTACGAGGTGTAGCTGACTGCTTAAAGAAGAAATATGCAACGAATATCATGTTTTTCTGTTGCAGTTACTTTGCAGTAAATAGAGTACACACCTGAAACATAGGAAAAGAATAAATGTAGTTCTGGACGCTGCGCAGAACCTATGGCTTTTGGTTGGCAACTATCTGTTTCAAAGTACGACTAACCTTCCAGTCCGATTCATTTGCACGTTTCACTTTAACACGCCGCCTTCTGGGAGATGTTTTGAGTTTATTAACAGCGGATTTGATCGCTAATAATCAGGAAAGTGTGCATTTTCTAGTCCTAATCGTTTTAGAGAGTTTTTATACTTGCAGCTTTTTGAGGGAAAGTAGAACGTACTTTTGAGAGCGATTTCTTGCGGGGTTTAACGTTTCATACAGCGTACTAGTATTACTTTCAAAATTTCGCGACACATTTAACTACGAAACTCGCACAAGTAACTTCTTTTACGTTTCCGAAAATCTTCTGAGGTCCATTTTACACGTACCTGAAACAAGAAGAAAAAATAAAATTAGTTTCCATCGATAAGCAACTCCAGAAGGTTTCACTAAACTATTTAGCACAATCCGAACTCCCTTGGATAACTACTTTTCTTTCTCACTTGTCAGCCTTGTATTCTGCTAGAGGGTACGTCACAGGGTGTACTTGACTGCTTAAAGAAGAAATAGGCAATGAATGTCATGTTTTTCTCTTGCAGTTACTTTGCAGTCAATACAGTACATACCTGAAACATAGGAAAACAAGAAGAAAAACTAATATTAGTTTCCATCCATAAGCAACACCACAGGGTTTTACTAAACTATTTAGCACAATCCGAACTCCCTTGGATAACAACTTATCTTTCTCATATGTCGGCCTTAATTCAGCTAGAGGGTACATTACGAGGTGTAGCTGACTGCTTAAAGAAGAAATATGCAACGAATATCATGTTTTTCTGTTGCAGTTACTTTGCAGTAAATAGAGTACACACCTGAAACATAGTAAAAGAATAAATGTAGTTCTGGACGCTGCGCAGAACCTATGGCTTTTGGTTGGCAACTATCTGTTTCAAAGTACGACTAACCTTCCAGTCCGATTCATTTGCACGTTTCACTTTAACACGCCGCCTTCTGGGAGATGTTTTGAGTTTATTAACTGCGGATTTGATCGCTAATCCTCAGGAAAGTGTGCATTTTCTAGTCCTAATCGTTTTAGAGAGTTTTTATACTTGCAGCTTTTTGAGGGAAAGTAGAACGTACTTTTGAGAGCGATTTCTTGCGGGGTTTAACGTTTCATACAGCGTACTAGTATTACTTTCAAAATTTCGCGACACATTTAACTACGAAACTCGCACAAGTAACTTCTTTTACGTTTCCGAAAATCTTCTGAGGTCCATTTTACACGTACCTGAAACAAGAAGAAAAAATAAAATTAGTTTCCATCGATAAGCAACTCCAGAAGGTTTCACTAAACTATTTAGCACAATCCGAACTCCCTTGAATAACTACTTTTCTTTCTCACTTGTCAGCCTTGTATTCTGCTAGAGGGTACGTCACAGGGTGTACTTGACTGCTTAAAGAAGAAATAGGCAACGAATGTCATGTTTTTCTCTTGCAGTTACTTTGCAGTCAATACAGTACATACCTGAAACATAGGAAAACAAGAAGAAAAACTAATATTAGTTTCCATCCATAAGCAACACCACAGGGTTTTACTAAACTATTTAGCACAATCCGAACTCCCTTGGATAACAACTTATCTTTCTCATATGTCGGCCTTAATTCAGCTAGAGGGTACATTACGAGGTGTAGCTGACTGCTTAAAGAAGAAATATGCAACGAATATCATGTTTTTCTGTTGCAGTTACTTTGCAGTAAATAGAGTACACACCTGAAACATTGGAAAAGAATAAATGTAGTTCTGGACGCTGCGCAGAACCTATGGCTTTTGGTTGGCAACTATCTGTTTCAAAGTACGACTAACCTTCCAGTCCGATTCATTTGCACGTTTCACTTTAACACGCCGCCTTCTGGGAGATGTTTTGGGTTTATTAACTCCGGATTTGACGGCTAATCCTCAGGAAAGTGTGCATTTTCTAGTCCTAATCGTTTTAGAGAGTTTTTATACTTGCAGCTTTTTGAGGGAAAGTAGAACGTACTTTTGAGAGCGATTTCTTGCGGGGTTTAACGTTTCATACAGCGTACTAGTATTACTTTCAAAGTTTCGGGACACATTTAACTACGAAACTCGCACAAGTAACTTCTTTTACGTTTCCGAAAATCTTCTGAGGTCCATTTTACACGTACCTGGAACAAGAAGAAAAAATAAAATTAGTTTCCATCGATAAGCAACTCCAGAAGGTTTCACTAAACTATTTAGCACAATCCGAACTCCCTTGGATAACTACTTTTCTTTCTCACTTGTCAGCCTTGTATTCTGCTAGAGGGTACGTCACAGGATGTACTTGACTGCTTAAAGAAGAAATAGGCAATGAATGTCATGTTTTTTTCTTGCAGTTACTTTGCAGTCAATACAGTACATACCTGAAACATAGGAAAACAAGAAGAAAAACTAATATTAGTTTCAATCGATAAGCAACACCACAGGGTTTTACTAAACTGTTTAGCACATTCCGAACTCCCTTGGATAACAACTTATCTTTCTCATATGTCGGCCTTAATTCAGCTAGAGGGTACATTACGAGGTGTAGCTGACTGCTTAAAGAAGAAATATGCAACGAATATCATGTTTTTCTGTTGCAGTTACTTTGCAGTAAATAGAGTACACACCTGAAACATAGTAAAAGAATAAATGTAGTTCTGGACGCTGCGCAGAACCTATGGCTTTTGGTTGTGCAACTATCTGTTTCAAAGTACGACTAACCTTCCAGTCCGATTCATTTGCACGTTTCACTTTAACACGCCGCCTTCTGGGAGATGTTTTGAGTTTATTAACTGCGGATTTGATCGCTAATCCTCAGGAAAGTGTGCATTTTCTAGTCCTAATCGTTTTAGAGAGTTTTTATACTTGCAGCTTTTTGAGGGAAAGTAGAACGTACTTTTGAGAGCGATTTCTTGCGGGGTTTAACGTTTCATACAACGTACTAGTATTACTTTCAAAATTTCGCGACACATTTAACTACGAAACTCGCACAAGTAACTTCTTTTACGTTTCCGAAAATCTTCTGAGGTCCATTTTACACGTACCTGAAACAAGAAGAAAAAATACAATTAGTTTCCATCGATAAGCAACTCCAGAAGGTTTCACTAAACTATTTAGCACAATCCGAACTCCCTTGGATAACTACTTTTCTTTCTCACTTGTCAGCCTTGTATTCTGCTAGAGGGTACGTCACAGGGAGTACTTGACTGCTTAAAGAAGAAATAGGCAACGAATGTCATGTTTTTCTCTTGCAGTTACTTTGCAGTCAATACAGTACATACCTGAAACATAGGAAAACAAGAAGAAAAACTAATATTAGTTTCCATCCATAAGCAACACCACAGGGTTTTACTAAACTATTTAGCACAATCCGAACTCCCTTGGATAACAACTTATCTTTCTCATATGTCGGCCTTAATTCAGCTAGAGGGTACATTACGAGGTGTAGCTGACTGCTTAAAGAAGAAATATGCAACTAATATCATGTTTTTCTGTTGCAGTTACTTTGCAGTAAATAGAGTACACACCTGAAACATTGGAAAAGAATAAATGTAGTTCTGGACGCTGCGCAGAACCTATGGCTTTTGGTTGGCAACTATCTGTTTCAAAGTACGACTAACCTTCCAGTCCGATTCATTTGCACGTTTCACTTTAACACGCCGCCTTCTGGGAGATGTTTTGGGTTTATTAACTCCGGATTTGACGGCTAATCCTCAGGAAAGTGTGCATTTTCTAGTCCTAATCGTTTTAGAGAGTTTTTATACTTGCAGCTTTTTGAGGGAAAGTAGAACGTACTTTTGAGAGCGATTTCTTGCGGGGTTTAACGTTTCATACAGCGTACTAGTATTACTTTCAAAGTTTCGGGACACATTTAACTACGAAACTCGCACAAGTAACTTCTTTTACGTTTCCGAAAATCTTCTGAGGTCCATTTTACACGTACCTGAAACAAGAAGAAAAAATAAAATTAGTTTCCATCGATAAGCAACTCCAGAAGGTTTCACTAAACTATTTAGCACAATCCGAACTCCCTTGGATAACTACTTTTCTTTCTCACTTGTCAGCCTTGTATTCTGCTAGAGGGTACGTCACAGGGTGTACTTGACTGCTTAAAGAAGAAATAGGCAATGAATGTCATGTTTTTCTCTTGCAGTTACTTTGCAGTCAATACAGTACATACCTGAAACATAGGAAAACAAGAAGAAAAACTAATATTAGTTTCAATCGATAAGCAACACCACAGGGTTTTACTAAACTGTTTAGCACAATCCGAACTCCCTTGGATAACAACTTATCTTTCTCATATGTCGGCCTTAATTCAGCTAGAGGGTACATTACGAGGTGTAGCTGACTGCTTAAAGAAGAAATATGCAACGAATATCATGTTTTTCTGTTGCAGTTACTTTGCAGTAAATAGAGTACACACCTGAAACATAGGAAAAGAATAAATGTAGTTCTGGACGCTGCGCAGAACCTATGGCTTTTGGTTGTGCAACTATCTGTTTCAAAGTACGACTAACCTTCCAGTCCGATTCATTTGCACGTTTCACTTTAACACGCCGCCTTCTGGGAGATGTTTTGAGTTTATTAACTGCGGATTTGATCGCTAATCCTCAGGAAAGTGTGCATTTTCTAGTCCTAATCGTTTTAGAGAGTTTTTATACTTGCAGCTTTTTGAGGGAAAGTAGAACGTACTTTTGAGAGCGATTTCTTGCGGGGTTTAACGTTTCATACAGCGTACTAGTATTACTTTCAAAATTTCGCGACACATTTAACTACGAAACTCGCACAAGTAACTTCTTTTACGTTTCCGAAAATCTTCTGAGGTCCATTTTACACGTACCTGAAACAAGAAGAAAAAATAAAATTAGTTTCCATCGATAAGCAACTCCAGAAGGTTTCACTAAACTATTTAGCACAATCCGAACTCCCTTGGATAACTACTTTTCTTTCTCACTTGTCAGCCTTGTATTCTGCTAGAGGGTACGTCACAGGGTGTACTTGACTGCTTAAAGAAGAAATAGGCAACGAATGTCATGTTTTTCTCTTGCAGTTACTTTGCAGTCAATACAGTACATACCAGAAACATAGGAAAACAAGAAGAAAAACTAATATTAGTTTCCATCCATAAGCAACACCACAGGGTTTTACTAAACTATTTAGCACAATCCGAACTCCCTTGGATAACAACTTATCTTCTCATATGTCGGCCTTAATTCAGATAGAGGGTACATTACGAGGTGTAGCTGACTGCTGAAAGAAGAAATATGCAACGAATATCATGTTTTTCTGTTGCAGTTACTTTGCAGTAAATAGAGTACACACCTGAAACATTGGAAAAGAATAAATGTAGTTCTGGACGCTGCGCAGAACCTATGGCTTTTGGTTGGCAACTATCTGTTTCAAAGTACGACTAACCTTCCAGTCCGATTCATTTGCACGTTTCACTTTAACACGCCGCCTTTTGAGAGATGTTTTGAGTTTATTAACTGCGGATTTGATCGCTAATCCTCAGGAAAGTGTGCATTTTCTAGTCCTAATCGTTTTAGAGAGTTTTTATACTTGCAGCTTTTTGAGGGAAAGTAGAACGTACTTTTGAGAGCGATTTCTTGCGGGGTTTAACGTTTCATACAGCGTACTAGTATTACTTTCAAAATTTCGCGACACATTTAACTACGAAACTCGCACAAGTAACTTCTTTTACGTTTCCGAAAATCTTCTGAGGTCCATTTTACACGTACCTGAAACAAGAAGGAAAAATACAATTAGTTTCCATCGATAAGCAACTCCAGAAGGTTTCACTAAACTATTTAGCACAATCCGAACTCCCTTGGATAACTACTTTTCTTTCTCACTTGTCAGCCTTGTATTCTGCTAGAGGGTACGTCACAGGGTGTACTTGACTGCTTAAAGAAGAAATAGGTAACGAATGTCATGTTTTTCTCTTGCAGTTACTTTGCAGTCAATACAGTACATACCTGAAACATAGGAAAACAAGAAGAAAAACTAATATTAGTTTCAATCGATAAGCAACACCACAGGGTTTTACTAAACTATTTAGCACAATCCGAACTCCCTTGGATAACAACTTATCTTTCTCATATGTCGGCCTTAATTCAGCTAGAGGGTACATTACGAGGTGTAGCTGACTGCTTAAAGAAGAAATATGCAACGAATATCATGTTTTTCTGTTGCAGTTACTTTGCAGTAAATAGAGTACACACCTGAAACATAGTAAAAGAATAAATGTAGTTCTGGACGCTGCGCAGAACCTATGGCTTTTGGTTGTGCAACTATCTGTTTCAAAGTACGACTAACCTTCCAGTCCGATTCATTTGCACGTTTCACTTTAACACGCCGCCTTCTGGGAGATGTTTTGAGTTTATTAACTGCGGATTTGATCGCTAATCCTCAGGAAAGTGTGCATTTTCTAGTCCTAATCGTTTTAGAGAGTTTTTATACTTGCAGCTTTTTGAGGGAAAGTAGAACGTACTTTTGAGAGCGATTTCTTGCGGGGTTTAACGTTTCATACAGCGTACTAGTATTACTTTCAAAATTTCGCGACACATTTAACTACGAAACTCGCACAAGTAACTTCTTTTACGTTTCCGAAAGTCTTCTGAGGTCCATTTTACACGTACCTGAAACAAGAAGAAAAAATAAAATTAGTTTCCATCGATAAGCAACTCCAGAAGGTTTCACTAAACTATTTAGCACAATCCGAACTCCCTTGGATAACTACTTTTCTTTCTCACTTGTCAGCCTTGTATTCTGCTAGAGGGTACGTCACAGGGTGTACTTGACTGCTTAAAGAAGAAATAGGCAACGAATGTCATGTTTTTCTCTTGCAGTTACTTTGCAGTCAATACAGTACATACCTGAAACATAGGAAAACAAGAAGAAAAACTAATATTAGTTTCCATCCATAAGCAACACCACAGGGTTTTACTAAACTATTTAGCACAATCCGAACTCCCTTGGATAACAACTTATCTTCTCATATGTCGGCCTTAATTCAGCTGGAGGGTACATTACGAGGTGTAGCTGACTGCTGAAAGAAGAAATATGCAACGAATATCATGTTTTTCTGTTGCAGTTACTTTGCAGTAAGTAGAGTACACACCTGAAACATTGGAAAAGAATAAATGTAGTTCTGGACGCTGCGCAGAACCTATGGCTTTTGGTTGGCAACTATCTGTTTCAAAGTACGACTAACCTTCCAGTCCGATTCATTTGCACGTTTCACTTTAACACGCCGCCTTCTGGGAGATGTTTTGAGTTTATTAACTGCGGATTTGATCGCTAATCCTCAGGAAAGTGTGCATTTTCTAGTCCTAATCGTTTTAGAGAGTTTTTATACTTGCAGCTTTTTGAGGGAAAGTAGAACGTACTTTTGAGAGCGATTTCTTGCGGGGTTTAACGTTTCATACAGCGTACTAGTATTACTTTCAAAATTTCGCGACACATTTAACTACGAAACTCGCACAAGTAACTTCTTTTACGTTTCCGAAAATCTTCTGAGGTCCATTTTACACGTACCTGAAACAAGAAGAAAAAATAAAATTAGTTTCCATCGATAAGCAACTCCAGAAGGTTTCACTAAACTGTTTAGCACAATCCGAACTCCCTTGGATAACTACTTTTCTTTCTCACTTGTCAGCCTTGTATTCTGCTAGAGGGTACGTCACAGGGTGTACTTGACTGCTTAAAGAAGAAATAGGCAACGAATGTCATGTTTTTCTCTTGCAGTTACTTTGCAGTCAATACAGTACATACCTGAAACATAGGAAAACAAGAAGAAAAACTAATATTAGTTTCCATCCATAAGCAACACCACACGGTTTTACTAAACTATTTAGCACAATCCGAACTCCCTTGGATAACAACTTATCTTTCTCATATGTCGGCCTTAATTCAGCTAGAGGGTACATTACGAGGTGTAGCTGACTGCTGAAAGAAGAAATATGCAACGAATATCATGTTTTTCTGTTGCAGTTACTTTGCAGTAAATAGAGTACACACCTGAAACATTGGAAAAGAATAAATGTAGTTCTGGACGCTGCGCAGAACCTGTGGCTTTTGGTTGGCAACTATCTGTTTCAAAGTACGACTAACCTTCCAGTCCGATTCATTTGCACGTTTCACTTTAACACGCCGCCTTCTGGGAGATGTTTTGAGTTTATTAACTGCGGATTTGATCGCTAATCCTCAGGAAAGTGTGCATTTTCTAGTCCTAATCGTTTTAGAGAGTTTTTATACTTGCAGCTTTTTGAGGGAAAGTAGAACGTACTTTTGAGAGCGATTTCTTGCGGGGTTTAACGTTTCATACAGCGTACTAGTATTACTTTCAAAATTTCGCGACACATTTAACTACGAAACTCGCACAAGTAACTTCTTTTACGTTTCCGAAAATCTTCTGAGGTCCATTTTACACGTACCTGAAACAAGAAGAAAAAATAAAATTAGTTTCCATCGATAAGCAACTCCAGAAGGTTTCACTAAACTATTTAGCACAATCCGAACTCCCTTGGATAACTACTTTTCTTTCTCACTTGTCAGCCTTGTATTCTGCTAGAGGGTACGTCACAGGGTGTACTTGACTGCTTAAAGAAGAAATAGGCAACGAATGTCATGTTTTTCTCTTGCAGTTACTTTGCATTCAATACGGTACATACCTGAAACATAGGAAAAGAATAAATGTTGTTCTGGACGATGAGCAGAAACAATGGCCTTTGGTTGGCAACTATCTGTTTCAAAGTACGACGTACCTTCGAGACCGATTTATTTGCACATTTCACTTTAACACGCATCCTCCTACGAGGTGCTCCGAATAGTATTAACTGCGGATTTAATCGATGATCCTCAAGAAAGTGTTCGTTTTCTGGATAGAATCGTTTTAAAGAATTTTTACATTTGCAGCTTTTTGGGGCTAAGTAGATCGTACTTTCGAGAGCGATTTCTTGCGGTGTTTAGTGTGTCATACCGTGTAATAGTATTACTTGCAAAATTTTGTGACACAATTAATTACGAAACCTGCACAAGTAACTTCTTTTTCTTTCCGAAAATCTTCTGGTATCCACATTACACGTAAGTGAAACAAGAAGAAAAACTAAAATTAGTTTCCATCGATAAGCAACACCACAGGGTTTACAAAACTATTTAGTACAATCCGAACTCCCTTGGATAACAACTTATCTTTCTCATATGTCGGCCTTAATTCAGCTAGAGGGTACGTTACGAGGTGTAGCCGACTGCTTAAAGAAGAAATATGCAACGAATATCAGGTTTTTCTGTTGCAGTTACTTCGCAGTAAATACAGTACACACCTGAAACATAGGAAAAGAATAAATGTAGTTGTGGTCGCTGCGCTAAACCTATGGCTTTTGGTTGGCAACTATCTATATCAAAGTACGACTAACCTTCCAGTCTGATTCTTTTTCACATTTCACTTTAACACGCCGCCTTCTGGGAGTTGTTTTCGAGAGTATTAACTGCGGATTTGATCGCTAATCCTCAGGAAAGTGTTCATTTTCTAGTTCTAATCGTTTTAGAGAGTTTATATATTTGCTGCGTTTTCAGGAAAAGTAGAACGTACTTTTGACAGCGATTTCTTGAGGTGTTTAATGTGTCATACAGTGTACTAGTATTACTTGCAAAATTTTGCGACACATTTAATTAAAAAACCTGCAGAAGTAGCTCCTTTTTGATTCCGAAAATCTTCTGGTGTCCACATTACACGTACCTGAAACAAGAACAAAAAATAAAATTAGTTTCCTTCGATAGCAACGCCAGAGGGTTTTCACTAAACTATTTCGCAGAATCAGAACTCCCTTGGATAACAACTTATTAGATTAGAGATTAGATTAGATTAATACTAGTTCCATGGATCATGAATACGATATTTCGTAATGATGTGGAACGAGTCGAATTTTCTAATACATGACATAATTAGGTTAATTTTACAACATACTTAAGTTAATGTAACAACTTTATTTTTTGTGTTTTTTGTTTTTCTTTATGTTTTATTTTTATTTTTTATTTTTTAAATATTTTTTTCTGTTTTTTCTTAATTTATATCTAAAAATTCCTCTATGGAGTAGAAGGAGTTGTCATTCACAAATTCTTTTAATTTCTTCTTAAATACTTGTTGGTTATCTATCAGACTTTTGATACTATTTGGTAAGTGACCCAAGACTTTAGTGCCGGTATAATTCACGCCTTTCTGTGCCAAAGTTAGATTTAATCTTGAATAGTGAAGATCATCCTTTCTCCTAGTATTGTAGTTATGCACACTGCTATTACTTTTGAATTGGGTTTGGTTCTTAATAACAAATTTCATAAGAGAGTATATATACTGAGAAGCTACTGTGAATATCCCTAGATCCTTAAATAAAGGTCTGCAGGATGATCTTGGGTGGACTCCAGCTATTATTCTGATTACACGCTTTTGTGCAATAAATACTTTATTCCTCAGTGGTGAATTCCCCCAAAATATGATGCCATATGAAAGCAATGAGTGAAAATAGGCGTAGTAAGCTAATTTACTAAGATGTTTATCACCAAAATTTGCATTGACCCTTATTGCATAAGTAGCTGAACTCAAACGTTTCAGCAGATCATCAATGTGTTTCTTCCAATTTAATCTCTCATCAGTGGAGACACCTAAAAATTTGGAATATTCTACCTTAGCTATATGCTTCTGATTATGGTCTATATTTATTAATGGCGTCATACCATTCCCTGTACGGAACTGTATGTACTGTGTCTTATCAAAATTCAGTGAGAGTCCGTTTACAAGGAACCACTTAGTAATTTTCTGAAAGACAGTATTGACAATTTCATCAGTTAATTCTTGTTTGTCACGTGTGATTACTATACTTGTATCATCAGCAAAGAGAACTAACTTTGCCTCTTCATGAATATAGAATGGCAAGTCAATAATATATAATAAGAACAACAAAGGACCCAAGACTGACCCTTGTGGAACCCCATTCTTGATAGTTCCCCAGTTTGAGGAATGTGCTGATCTTTGCATGTTACAAAAACTACTTATTTCAACTTTCTGCACTCTTCCAGTTTGGTACGAATTAAACTATTTGTGCACTGTCCCACTCATGCCACAATACTTGAGCTTGTCTAGCAGAATTTCATGATTTACATTATCAAAAGCGTTTGAGAGATCACAAAAAATCCCAATGGGTGGTGTTCGGTTATTCAGATCATTCAAAATTCCACTGGTGAAAGCATATATGGCATTTTCTGCTGTAAAACCTTTCTGGAAACCAAACTGACATTTTGTTAGTACTTCATTTTTACAGATATGTGAAGCTACTCTTGAATACATTACTTTCTCAAAAATTTTGGATAAAGCTGTTAGAAGGGAGATTGGACGGTAACTGTTGACATCAGATCTATCCCCCTTTTTATGCAAAGGTATAACAATAGCATATTTCAGTCTATCAGGGAAAATGCCCTGTTCCAGAGAGCTATTACACAGGTGGCTGAGAATCTTACTTATCTGTTGAGAACAAGCTTTTAGTATTTTGCTGGAAATGCCATCAATTCCATGTGAGTTTTTGCTTTTAAGCAAGTTTATTATTTTCCTAATTTCAGAGGGAGAAGTGGGTGAGATTTCAATTGTATCAAATTGCATAGGTATGGCCTCTTCCATTAACAGCCTACCATCTTCTAATGAACACCTGGATCCTACTATATCCACAACATTTAGAAAATGATTATTAAAAATATTTTCAATTTCTGACTTTTTGTTCGTAAAGTTTTCATTCAGTTTGATGGTAATACTGTCTTCCTCTGCTCTTGGTTGACCTGTTTCTCTTTTAATAATATTCCAAATTGTTTTAATTTTATTCTCAGAGTTGCTGATTTCAGACATGATACACATACTCCTGGATTTTTTAATAACTTTTCTTAATATAACACAGTAGTTTTTATAATTTTTGATAGTTTCTGGGTCACTACTGTTTCTTGCTGTCAGATACATTTCCCTTTTCCGGTTACAAGATATTTTTATACCCTTAGTAAGCCATGGTTTGTTACAAGGTTTCTTAAGAGTATATTTAACTATTTTCTTGGGGAAGCAGTTTTCAAATGCATTTACAAAAATGTCATGAAATAAATTATATTTTAAATTGGCATCAGGTTCATGGTACACCTCATCCCAGTCTAACTGCTGTAGGCTTTCCCTGAAATTTGCAATTGTTAAATCGTTGACTGAACATACTACTTTGGAGGACTGTTTAGTATTGCTGAATGGAGCTATGTCTTATATTGTAACTAGCTGTGCACCATGATCAGAAAGACCATTCTCAACAGGCTGAGCATTTATCTGGTTAAACTTATCTTGGTCTATAAAGAAGTTATCTATCAGTGAGCTGCTATCCTTTACCACCCAAGTAGGAAAATCAATAACGGGTGTCAAATTGAAAGAACTGAGTAATACTTCAAGGTCATTTTTCCTATTACCTTCTTTCAGAGAATCTACATTGAAGTCCCCACAAATAATAATTGGCTTCCCCCTGTCTGACAGATAGCACAACAAGGAGTCCAAATTTTTCAGAAATAGATGAAAATTTCCTGATGGGGACCTATATAAAGTTACAATTATAAATGTGCCTTTATTTAATTTAAGCTCACAGGCACATGCTTCTATATGTTTCTCTACACAAAACTTTTTTGTTTCTATACTTTTTGCACAATGATAATTTTTGACATATATGGCAACTCCTCCTTTCTCCATATTTTCTCTCATTACATGTGCAGAGAGCTTATATCCACTTACATTTACCTTATCCATATCAGTAACAATGTGATGCTCAGACAGGCATAGTATATCTATTTCATTCTCAGCTTCTAAATCTTCTAAACAAACCAGAAGCTCATCTACTTTATTCTTTAAACTCCCAATATTTTGATGAAATATACTTACATTATTTTTAATTATACTTTTATGAGAACCTTTCCTTATTCTAACATTTGCAGTACTCTCCTGTCTGAGTTTCTCATTGTGCTTAGGCCTAGTTCCTATACCAGTGGTCACATGGTGTTCAGAGAGGCAGATTATGTCAACTGGGTTGGGTGACTTTAATTCATCAATGCAATTACCTAGGACTGAGATACAACTTGGTGGAGATAACATTTCTGGTGATTGGTGATCAAATGTGCTAGAATTGTGCTGTTTAATTTCTTTCCTAAACTGAAGATTTCTTTCAATCCTGACCTCTCGTAGAACTTGACATCTTTCTGTCTTACCTATCCTAAAAAAGGTGCTGCTCCAACACCTGTAACCACTGGTATTTTACCATCCATGGCAGTGCCTCCCCCCCTTAAATTTCCTGTTATTACCCCAGCCAGTTTCCCCTTCCCTTTCCTGTTGAGATGTAGGCCGTGCCTGGTATAGTCCCACCTACTGAGATAATCAACAGGAACCACACCAATATGAGCCCCCGCACCCGACCCAAGCAGCCGTTCCAACTCCAAATTAACTCTCCCAACAGAAGAGTTCAAATGAGGCCGGTCATGGCGTCTCAGGACAGATACAAATTCAACATTGGGGTGTCTCGATGCCGACGCAATCTTTACCAGGTCACACTCTATACTGTACCCAGGATCTCTGTCGATGCTGTTCCCTGGCCCTCCCACAATAACCACGGTGTCTTCCCTGGTAAATCCTTCACAGAGTGAACCTAAATCCTCTGTCACCTGATCCAGACTAGCACTTGGTTTGAAAAAATTTGTGACCTGGTATTCTGGTCCTAATTCCTCCTGCAGAAGTTGGCCTACACCTTTGGCATGAGAACTGCATAACAACAAAACTTTCTTCCTTTTCGATGACTTTCCTACATTCTTTTTCAATGTCCTATTGAAAGTTTGTTGTGTCCTGTCTACACCTACCTCTGCCTGAGGCTCATCAGTTTCTAACTGAAGCAACAGGTCAAACTTATTTTTGACATTCACCACAAAACTGTCAGACTTAGTTCTAGGCCTGTTTCTTCTGCTACCTGTTGCCACTTCCCACCTCTCTTTGCCCTTCTCTCTCCTTAATCTGTCCAGACCTTCCCTAGCCTGATCTAGCTCACCTTGAAGGGCAGCAATTTTCCCCTCCTGTTCCACTATCTTCCTATCTCTGCTGCAAATCCTACATAACCACTGATGAGCCTGATCCACTTTCCCAACACCCACGCCACTGCAGTCCCCCCAGTGAAAAAAACTACTACATCCATCACACCAAACCCCGGAATTAACAATTCTATGGCAAGTCAGGCACTTCTCACTCATGGCAAAAATAATACTTTAGCTAGAATAAATCAATTAAATTACCGAAAATCAAAAAAGACGTTACAAGAATTAAGCCTATTCACAAATGTATATAAGCAAGTTTCTGATTTAAAATTCCGCTGTTTTTCTGAGATCTGTATTAAAACAATGAAGGTATACGCTATTTACGGTAGTTTACTTATTTGTTACCGAGAAACTAGTTAAATTACCGTGAAACAAGAAACAAACACGTTTACAAAATTTAAGCCTAAGCGCGACTTCGCGAAGTTACGATCTTTTCGTGTTTTGTGAAAAAATACGCAAAGAAAAGTCAAATCTTTAATGGCAGGCCTAAACGGTACACTAATGCACGTATTTAATTTGTTGTCGGCGTTAAGCTAAATTATATTCCTGTCTAAATCACTTAACTTTCTGGAAATGGTTTCTGGCGTCACTTACTCGGCGGCCATCTTGGCATGACCCCTATCTTTCTCATATGTCGGCCTTAATTCAGCTAGAGGGTACGTGTAGCTGACTGCTGAAAGAAGAAATATGCAACGAATATCATGTTTTTCTGTTGCAGTTACTTTGCAGTAAGTAGAGTACACACCTGAAACATTGGAAAAGAATAAATGTAGTTCTGGACGCTGCGCTAAACCTATGGCTTTTGGTTGGCAACTATCTATATCAAAGTACGACTAACCTTCCAGTCCGATTCATTTGCACATTTCACTTTAACACGCCGCCTTCTGAGAGATGTTTGCGAGAGTATTAACTGCAGATTTGATCGCTAATCTTCAGGAAAGTATACATTTTCTAGTTCTAATCGTTTTAGAGAGTTTTTATACACTCCTGGAAATTGAAATAAGAACACCGTGAATTCATTGTCCCAGGAAGGGGAAACTTTATTGACACATTCCTGGGGTCAGATACATCACATGATCACACTGACAGAACCACAGGCACATAGACACAGGCAACAGAGCATGCACAATGTCGGCACTAGTACAGTGTATATCCACCTTTCGCAGCAATGCAGGCTGCTATTCTCCCATGAAGACGATCGTAGAGATGCTGGATGTAGTCCTGTGGAACGGCTTGCCATGCCATTTCCACCTGGCGCCTCAGTTGGACCAGCGTTCGTGCTGGACGTGCAGACCGCGTGAGACGACGCTTCATCCAGTCCCAAACATGCTCAATGGGGGACAGATCCGAAGATCTTGCTGGCCAGGGTAGTTGACTTACACCTTCTAGAGCACGTTGGGTGGCACGGGATACATGCGGACGTGCATTGTCCTGTTGGAACAGCAAGTTCCCATGCTGGTCTAGGAATGGTAGAACGATGGGTTCGATGACGGTTTGGATGTACAGTGCACTATTCAGTGTCCCCTCGACGATCACCAGTGGTGTACGGCCAGTGTAGGAGATCGCTCCCCACACCATGATGCCGGGTGTTGGCCCTGTGTGCCTCGGTCGTATGCAGTCCTGATTGTGGCGCTCACCTGCACGGCGCCAAACACGCATACGACCATCATTGGCACCAAGGCAGAAGCGACTCTCATCGCTGAAGACGACACGTCTCCATTCGTCCCTCCATTCACGCCTGTCGCTACGCCACTGGAGGCGGGCTGCACGA
This sequence comes from Schistocerca piceifrons, assembly GCF_021461385.2. Lineage (NCBI taxonomy): Eukaryota > Metazoa > Arthropoda > Insecta > Orthoptera > Acrididae > Schistocerca > Schistocerca piceifrons. The sequence continues at coordinate 335,611,165 of NC_060145.1, forward strand.
TGTTGGGGCGTGAGCGGCAGACGGCCTAACGGTGTGCGGGACCGTAGCCCAGCTTCATGGAGACGGTTGTGAATGGTCCTCACCGATACCCCAGGAGCAACAGTGTCCCTAATTTGCTGGGAAGTGGCGGTGCGGTCCCCTACGGCACTGCGTAGGATCCTACGGTCTTGGCGTGCATCCGTGCGTCGCTGCGGTCCGGTCCCAGGTCGACGGGCACGTGCACCTTCCGCCGACCACTGGCGACAACATCGATGTACTGTGGAGACCTCACGCCCCACGTGTTGAGCAATTCGGCGGTACGTCCACCCGGCCTCCCGCATGCCCACTATACGCCCTCGCTCAAAGTCCGTCAACTGCACATACGGTTCACGTCCACACTGTCGCGGCATGCTACCAGTGTTAAAGACTGCGATGGAGCTCCGTATGCCACGGCAAACTGGCTGACACTGACGGCGGCGGTGCACAAATGCTGCGCAGCTAGCGCCATTCGACGGCCAACACCGCGGTTCCTGGTGTGTCCGCTGTGCCGTGCGTGTGATCATTGCTTGTACAGCCCTCTCGCAGTGTCCGGAGCAAGTATGGTGGGTCTGACACACCAGTGTCAATGTGTTCTTTTTTCCATTTCCAGGAGACTATTTGCAGCGTTTTGAGGAAAAGTAGAACGTACTTTTGAGATCGATTTCTTGCGGGGTTTAATGTGTCATACAGTGTACTAGTATTACTTTCAAAATTTCGCGACACATTAAAGTACGAATCCCGCACAAGTAACTTCCTTTACGTTTCCGAAAATCTTCTGGTGTCCATTTTACACGTACCTGAAACAAGAAGAAAAAATAAAAATTAGTTTCCATCGACAAGCAACACCAGAAGGTTTTACTAAACTATTTAGCACAATCCGAACTCCCTTGGATAACCACTTATCGTTCTCATTTGTCAGGCTTGTATTCTGTGGAGAGTACGTTTCAAAATATAACTGACTGCTTAAAGAAGAAAACTGCAACGAATATCATGTTCTTCTGTTGCAGTTACTATTCAGTCAATACAGTACACACCTGAAACATAGGAAAAGAATAAATGTAGTTCTGGACGATGCCCAAAACCAGTGGCTTTTGGTTGGCAACCATCTTTTTCCAAGTGCGACTTACTTTCCAGTACGATTTATTTGCACATTTCACGTTCACACACAGCCTTGTAGGAGGTGTTTTGAAGAGTATTAACTGCGTATCTGATATATGATCCTGAAGAAAGTGTTCATTTCCTAGTTCTAATCGTTTTAGTGAGTTTTTTTCTTTTGCAGCTTTTTGAGGCAATGTAGTACGTACTTTCAAGGGCGAGTTCTTGCGGTGTTTAATGTGTCATATAATGTACCAGTGTTGCTTGCAAAATTTTGCGACACATTTATGAAACCCGCACATGTAACATCTTTTACGTTTCCGAAAATCTTCCGGCGTCCATTTTACACGTATCTGAAACAGGATGAAAAAATAAAATTAGTTTCCATCGATAGGCAACACCAGAAAGTTTTACTAAACTATTTAGCACAATCCGAACTCGTTTGGATAACAACTTATCGTTCTCATTTGTCAACCTTGTATTCTGTAGAGAGTACGTTTCAATGTATACCTGACTGCTTAAAGAAGTAATCTCCAACGAATATCATGTTTTTCTGTTGCGGAGCATGAGGTTTCAGCTGCTGCACCGTCTGGGTCTTCTATGAGTATCAGTGTAAAATAGACCGCAAAACGTTTCGTACTCTTTTCCGTGGAATGGGCTACTTTCGAGACACTGTACCAGCACTGTCAGAACCAGGGACACGTGCTGCTTGGTCAGTTACAGCAACAACAACTTCGACAATAACTTTCGTTGGGATAGGACGCCGGAATTATCCAGGCGCCACATCAAGCTCATCCGTTTTTCCTCACATTTTGTTATCATCTTTTCTAAGCCTGTTAATGACACTGGGACCCTCGGCACGCCTTTCAATCGGCTATACTCTCTCAATGCAACGCTGTAATTTCTACCCTCCACATAAAACAGTTTCATTAACAATGCAATGTCTCTCGTCTCGATAGCCATACTGTGCACTCACATTATTGCTAGTCAAATGATAGCGTGAATATCATACAGTCGTACATACAATGTGCAGCGCCCGATTTGTACTGGTGATCGACACTGGAAATAATTTTTCCATCGTAAATCGGTTCTGTATTAACGCATTAGCGTAGCCATCTACGCTCATGCTCATAAATTAAAGATAATTGCAGAATGTGGTGCCACACAACGTGGCACTACACAAAACTGGCGCTAATAGCATTGGCACATAGGGAACACACACGACACAGATCTGTAAGTCCACGGTATTGGTGATAAGTTGAGAAAACCGTCTCGAGCACATGTGCTACAAAACGCCATTGTTTCCTGCGCATGTACCCCGACCTCAATATGGGATATGATCACCATGCACACGCACACAGGCCACAGGACGGGTTGGCATTCTCTGGATCGGGTGGTCAAGCAACTGCAGGGGTATAGCCTCCCTTTCTTGCACCAGTGTCTGTCGGAGCTTCTGAAGTGTCATAGGGGTTTGAAGACGTGCAGCGATACGTCGACCGAGAGCATCCCAGACGTGCTCGATGGGGTTTAGGTCTGGAGAACAGGGTTGGGGTTGGGTTGTTTTGGGGAAGGAGACCAGACAGCGAGGTCATCGGTCTCATCGGATTAGGGAAGGACGGGGAAGGAAGTCAGCCGTGCCCTTTGAAAGGAACCATCCCGGCATTTGCCTGGAGCGATTTAGGGAAATCACGGAAAACCTAAATCAGAATGGCCGGACGCGGGATTGAACCGTCGTCCCTGGAGAACAGGCAAGTCACTCCATTCGCCTTATCTCTTCTGTTTCAAGGTACTCCTTCACAATGGCAGCTCAGTGGGGCCGTGCGTTATCTTCCATCAGGAGGAAGGTGGGACACACTGTACCCCTGAAAAAGCGGACATACTGGTGCAAAATGACGTCCCAATACGCATGATCTGTTACAGTTCCTCTGTCAAAGACACGCAGGGGTGTACGTGCGCCAATCATAATCCTACCCCACACCATCAAACCACGGCCTCCGCACAGGTCCCTTTCAAGGACATTAAGGGGTTGGTATCTGGTTTCTGGTTTACGCCAGATGAAAACCCGGCGAGAAACACTGTTCAGACCATACCTGGACTCGTCCGTGAATATAACCTGTGACCACTGTTCCAATGACCATGTACTGTATTCTTGACACCAGGCTTTACGGGCTTTCCTGTGACCAGGGGTCAGTGGAATGCCCCTTGCAGATCTCCGGACGAATGAACGATGTCTGTTCAGTCGTCTGTAGACTGTGTGTCTGGAGACAACCGTTCCAGTGGCTGTGGTAAGGTCCCGAGCGAGGCTACCTGCAGTGTCCGTCTGCGGGCACTGATGGTGAAATATCGGTCTTCTTGTGGTGTTGTACACTGTGGACGTCCTGTACTGTAGCGCCTGGACACGTTTCCTATCTGCTGGAATCGTTGCTACGATCTTGAGATCACACTTTGTGGCACACGGAGGGCCCTTGCTATGATCTGCTGTGTTTGACCAGCCTCAATACACACAGTCACCAATAGCACGTTTGTATACGTCTGCAAACTTACTCTCTGCACCGTACTCTGACATGCACCAACACACCTCTGCATATGTGGACTGCTGCCAGCGCCAACGTGCGACGACTGTAGGTCAAATGCACCGCATGGTCATACCCCTAGGGGATTTAAACCTACAAAACTGTCAACCAGAGAGTTGTTTCACCATGTACCAGCATTACCCTTAATTTATGAGCACGAGTGTAGTTTGGCTGCCATGCGATAATTAAATCCCACCCTGGGCCTCTGGGAGGAGTTGCACTTTTATTATAGCCACTCGACATAAGTTTTCTGATTTACCTTGCAGTTTTAGTCTTTATAGCGAAAAGTGTGTTAAATACGGTGCAAAGATACGTATCAAGTTACACGGTCGTTACCTTCACCAACTCACAAACAAATTATCACCCTCTAATCTGACAAGATTTTGGGCGAGGCTACAGTTTGATCTCTCAGCACAACTAAGATCTGAGGGCGTCCAAAATCACATTCTAGCCCAGATGCCCCTTGTAAAATTTATGTTAACCCTTCTGTGTCATGTATTGAGCCATAGACCAATGTAACAGAATCAAGGCAAATGAACAACACGATAAATAAAATGATCACACTGAACTTGTGTTGCTCTTGATTTGTTTGTCTGATTTCTGTTCCCCATTATTATGAAACACATTTAATATTTTGATTTATTACTGATTTATTTGGAAAACAGAAGAAAAAGCTTAGGTCTAATTTTGCCAGTGCTGTTATAAAAATAAACAAACGAAGTGTACTATACCAGAATTTTGCAGAAATTGTATTTGAGATATATACTGAAATTTCACCCAATGCAACGTTTCATCTTTTCCAGCTTTCACTTACTTCTCAGACCTCCATCCCATAATGCTACTGGCACGTATTCAAGTTACTACCCACTTTCAGTTTTCTATCTGGTAAAGAGCTGTTGCAATCTGCGACCTCCAGCGCCCCCCCCCCCAAGCCTCCGCCCCTCCCCCCCCCCGCTGCCACCCCCCCCCCCTCCCCAATTACACACATTTGATTCTCTTCTCTCTGCTGTGGAAATCATTCTTTCAGACAAGAGTGAAATATTCCAGAATGAGATTTTCACTCTGCAGCGGAGTGTGTGCTGATATGAAACTTCCTGGCAGATCAAAACTGTGTTCCGGACCGAGACTCGAACTCGGGACCTTTGCCTTTCGCGGGTAGAGCACTTGCCCGCAAAAAGCAAAGGTCCCGAGTTCGAGTCTCGGTCCGGCACACAGTTTTAATCTGCCAAGAAGTTTCAAGAGTGAAATATTTATTAAACGTTTTGATTTTGAATTAAACACAAAAATGTTTCCTCACTTAACAGAAGCGCCATGTGGTAAATATATTGCAGTTTAAAACTACCAGACTGGCCTTAAACACTGCTGTGAGCTACTAGAAATGAATATGGAGGGTTAGTTCAAATGGGTCTGAGCACTGTGGGATTTAACTTCTGAGGTCATCGGTCCCCTATAACTTAGAACTACTTAAACCTAATTAACCTAAGGACATCACACACATCCATTCCTGAGGCAGGATTCGAACCTGCGACCGTAGCAGTCGCGCTGTTCCAGACTGCAGCGCCTAGAACCGCTCGGCCACTCCGGCCGGCAATATGGAGGGAAAAAGCCTAAATCCTACACACTCTTGTTAGATTTTCGCCATCAAAAGATTTTCACTGCCTTTATCTATGTGAACATAAACATGTTATTCACTATTAGAAATGACTGTTGCAAACGAACAAGACTTTGCTCAACAATCCTACACGTTTTGCACATATAACACATGTGAAACATTTGCTCAAACTGCAATCAGAGCAGCGCAATACATCAACGTAGGCATATAAAACAGACCTTTCCTGCTTTTACGTATCCGTTGCAAGAACAGTAATTCTTGTCTGCTACTACGAATATACAAATAAAAAAAAAACGCGGCAAATACTTCTAATATTAAAATTTCGAGCTCTGCAGAATATACACTCCTGGAAATGGAAAAAAGAACACATTGACACCGGTGTGTCAGACCCACCATACTTGCTCCGGACACTGCGAGAGGGCTGTACAAGCAATGATCACACGCACGGCACAGCGGACACACCAGGAACCGCGGTGTTGGCCGTCGAATGGCACTAGCTGCGCAGCATTTGTGCACCGCCGCCGTCAGTGTCAGCCAGTTTGCCGTGGCATACGGAGCTCCATCGCAGTCTTTAACACTGGTAGCATGCCGCGACAGCGTGGACGTGAACCGTATGTGCAGTTGACGGACTTTGAGCGAGGGCGTATAGTGGGCATGCGGGAGGCCGGGTGGACGTACCGCCGAATTGCTCAACACGTGGGGCGTGAGGTCTCCACAGTACATCGATGTTGTCGCCAGTGGTCGGCGGAAGGTGCACGTGCCCGTCGACCTGGGACCGGACCGCAGCGACGCACGGATGCACGCCAAGACCGTAGGATCCTACGCAGTGCCGTAGGGGACCGCACCGCCACTTCCCAGCAAATTAGGGACACTGTTGCTCCTGGGGTATCGGTGAGGACCATTCGCAACCGTCTCCATGAAGCTGGGCTACGGTCCCGCACACCGTTAGGCCGTCTGCCGCTCACGCCCCAACATCGTGCAGCCCGCCTCCAGTGGCGTAGCGACAGGCGTGAATGGAGGGACGAATGGAGACGTGTCGTCTTCAGCGATGAGAGTCGCTTCTGCCTTGGTGCCAATGATGGTCGTATGCGTGTTTGGCGCCGTGCAGGTGAGCGCCACAATCAGGACTGCATACGACCGAGGCACACAGGGCCAACACCCGGCATCATGGTGTGGGGAGCGATCTCCTACACTGGCTGTACACCACTGGTGATCGTCGAGGGGACACTGAATAGTGCACGGTACATCCAAACCGTCATCGAACCCATCGTTCTACCATTCCTAGACCGGCAAGGGAACTTGCTGTTCCAACTGGACAATGCGCGTCCGCATGTATCCCGTGCCACCCAACGTGCTCTAGAAGGTGTAAGTCAACTACCCTGGCCAGCAAGATCTCCGGATCTGTCCCCCAATGAGCATGTTTGGGACTGGATGAAGCGTCGTCTTACGCGGTCTGCACGTCCAGCACGAACGCTGGTCCAACTGAGGCGTCAGGTGGAAATGGCATGGCAAGCCGTTCCACAGGACTACATCCAGCATCTCTACGATCGTCTTCATGGGAGAATAGCAGCCTGCATTGCTGCGAAAGTTGGATATACACTGTACTAGTGCCGACATTGTGCATGCTCTGTTGCCTGTGTCTATGTGCCTGTGGTTCTGTCAGTGTGATCATGTGATGTATCTGACCCCAGGAATGTGTCAATAAAGTTTCCCCTTCCTGGGACAATGAATTCACGGTGTTCTTATTTCAATTTCCAGGAGTGTATATGCAAACTACGGTATTCTGATATCACGTGACAAGAGCAGTTTTACCAGTCTAGTTTAACGTTGACAACACATGTAGAACGCAATTCTCACTCCAGAGACTTTTTACTTTATACAAATCTCAAGCAACGCTTTTTAAAAACGAACGTGTTAAATAATGTCCTATATTCTTGCAGGAGATAATACTATCGGAAATTAGAAAACAATTCTTATTAATACATTTTGCAAACATTTTTTTGAGAAAAGAGCCATTCTATCCCATAATAGCTATCTGACTGTTGACATTGCAGGAGGTGTTCATTCTTACTCGTCCTTGCGCCAGCCCCTTCAAAAACTCACGAGCTCAAGCGATGAAACGTAGCTGCCCTAGGAGTTGGTCACAATCATGGGTCATTCGGTACTGTAACGTCCACACGTTGTCGGTGGATATGGATACACCAGTATCTGGAAATGTCCCCACAGCCAGATACCTAAGGCATTAATGGTATATGAATGCGATGGCCATTCTATTGGATATTCTCAACCAATCAATTGCTCCTTGAATGTTTGTATTACTTACCGTCGTGCGAGGCTTAGAAATGGGGATGGTGTCTCGCCGCACATACGCAACACCTTTTGTCAGTCTGCAAGTTTAACGTTTTCTGTTAGCTCGGATATGTTTCGCTGTTTACGTTGTTCACGCTACATGAAATCATTATTCGTATTCTAACGCCAGCAGAAATTCAGAGATGTGCAATTAATGGTTAAGGTGCACTAACGGTGTCAGCGGATTTTGCTTTCCATGCTACAGTTGGCAATTCGTTCCGTTGGTCATGGCCAGTCGGGCGATAGCATAGGGTAGGCAATAAGAACTGCTGAATGTAATGACTTATTTTGGCGAAAAATACGTAACGATGACTTGTTTCCGACATGGATAGCGCGAAATTGACTATAACTGATCCGGCTGTTATGGATTATAAAGTTGGTTTTCTTATGTGTTTATTGCATCGTGTGTTTCCAGAAATATGACGGGATTTATTGGGATATTGATTCCTATTCCAGTGTTATAGCTTGGTTGTCAGTTGGCAAATCTAACAAGTGTGACTGGAGGAAAACTGGCAGTGATGATGAAAATGATCTGTAGCGTAGCTCAATTATCGTTTCGAAAACTTTGTGGGATATTCTTTAACTGTTCTGATCTCCGAGGTTGTGGTTAGGCTGGAACATAAGTGCATAGTTTATATTTTATGGAAAATGCTGTTTTCATTATAACATCTGTATAATATGTACCATTATGCCGCCACATAATTTCGTACACTCCAAACTATTATGATTTTTATCGAATACTACTTTCTCATTGGTTGCACCATCTTCCCATCATTCACCGTGGAAACAATTACCAACTGCAGCATGCAAAGCAAAACGGGCGGTATCGCAAGTGTACTTTTATCAGAAACTCAAAGTGATAAGTATGGAATGAATGGTGTAGGAGACACTTACCAGCTATGCCTGACAAAAATATCACAGAAGACTAATTACACATACAGAAATAAGCAATGAACCTCAAGAGGAAGGCAGCCTACACAGTGAGTACTGACAAAATGGTCCATATCTTAACAAGTATTTATTTCAAGACATATTTTTATAGGATTTTTCTCTAGTTTAGACCGGTACTAATTTCTGTAACAATGTGGGACACTTTTTTAAACAAAAAACGTTCAGTATATAGGTCTTTCTGCCACTTTTATGCACCAATGTCCAATATACGTAGTTTTGCACTACACCTTCATTTCTGCAGGGTGTTCCAGGGGGAATGGTTAATAAGGGAATGACAGGGACGAGCATTCGAAGTAAAAATGTCGAGTAAAATTAAGATCTAAAAATCTTAAGAACAGTGAGCACTCCTTTACCTTCGATACTGTGAAACAAATCTCTTCTACTGCAAGCTCCTTGGTTTCCATATTTTAGGATAACGTAGTACGGACCAAAGCAACAAGAAATTGTCCTGAAATATTGACTCTAAAATGCATACTTTAAGAACTATGATCACTTATTCTATAGAAGAGATATGTTCACAATAGACAAAAGGATATAGCTCTTAAGGTACGCACTTTAGAGCAAATGTGTACTGGACATTTTATTCTTGTTTTGGTCAATACTGCCATCTCGCAAAATATGGAAAGCAAAAAGCTTGCAGTAGAAGAGATTTCTTTCATAGTATTGAAGATGGAAAAGGGTTCATAGTTCTTAAATTACGCATTTTAGAGCCCATGTTTAGGAGACATTTTTGCTTAGAATGATCGTTCCTGTCAACACCCATTCCTCCTGGGATGGCATGTATAGTGATCTCTAGAAGGTGTTTTGCTTTCAGAAAACGAAACGAAAAATAAGTACTTACTGCAAAAACGTGTAGAGACTCTGTATCGTTACAGATGATATAAGAGCATAATAACGACGCTTACCAGCAGTTTTCAGGTGATCCGCCAAATAAGACCAAAAATGTTTGTGCATGCATTTTTGGAAAGAGATTCTGTTTCAGGCATGTGATAATGTTGTGTTAATTTACTACATCTACATCTACGTGATTACTCTGCTATTCACAGTAAAGTGCCTGACAGAGGGTTCAATGAAACCTACGTGATAATGATTGTAGCTTACACAAAGCTGACCTGAACATAAACACATTGGCTCCATTTGCATACGATATTTGTATCGAAGTGAAGGGTAAATAAACTTAAGTCTCGAAAAAACTGAGTAAGAATAGTTACTTCTTTGTTAACAATTGACATAACACAATTTAATCAAAAAATAATGTTATTAACTACCAGTAACATTATACGGATGTATATGAAGAAAAACTGTTAATATTTGAAAGAAAAATACTAAAAAATTCTTGGTCCAGTATACGATGAAGATAACATAGAATGGAGGATAACGAAAAATGAAGAACTAAGAGAGCTGTACAAACACCGTAACACCGTAGATGTGCTAAACAAGAGGAAGTTGAACTGGGATGGCCATATAGCAAGAATGACAGGAAACAGACTACCTGAAACAGCAATCGGAAGGACAATAGAGGGAACGAGAAGGAAAGAGGAAGATCCAGAAGTAGGTGGAGAGATAACATCCGGGAGGGCACAACTAGGATGAACACGAGCACTGAATGGACAAACAGTGCACTCGACAGAAGGAAATGGAAGAGGCTTGTAGAGCAGGCGTATGGTCGATAAGGCCCTTGGCACTTGTAAATAAATAATAATAAAATTAATGTTATTAACACCTCATTCTTGCATTGAAATCAATGGGTAACATAAGCTTCGATCTTCATCATCAGTTTTTCAAACCGCGGCATAAGATTCGAAAATGCGACTCGCATCTCTTTCTCCACCTTTATTCGCAGTCTACATTTCATGTTGACGATTATGAATGCTGAAAACGCTACTCGCGTAATTAGGATGTGAGACAAGGTATCAAAGCTTGTTGTGCCTTGTTACCTACTTACAGCCCCTACTGAACCTACTCCACCAAGCTCCCAAACTTCTAAAACTGTGGAAGAACAGGAAAACGTAATGTACTTGGAGCACTAAGTTACAATTTTTTTATAGCAGGCCAACTAACTTTTATTGAATGATGCACTACACTTGTAAGTGACGCAGATGCATGACCACTATTTTTCGACACAGTCATCAAGTCTCTGTGAACAACTGTCGGAAGTCGTCTGCATGAATCCCGGAACGAAACTTGAAAATGCGCCACGCTTGCTGCGAAACAATTTAGTGAGGGAAGCTATGTGTTAACTTCCTGAAGTCGCTACGTATATCTCTACCATCCAGCATCTTCTTCCACAATAGTAGTTTCTCTCCGAGGGCTGATATTTTGTCTGGCAACTGAGAAATATACATCTCATTACTTTGAAGGGATACATTCAATGAATTGAGTTTTTCAAGAATGTCATATAGATTCTCCAACTTCAAGACAGTCACTGTCTTGAAACTTCTCGGAACTCAAATGTTTCTTTTCAACAAGGTAAGAGGAAAGTTCATTCCTGAGTTCATACACCGTTTTCCATACATTCCTACGTGAGACCCGTGAGAATTAATCTAATAAAGAAGATAAATGTGCTCAGTCCCCATATCAGCGCACATTCGTTGAAAACATCTAGATTTCAGTGGTCAACTTTTAACGAAGTTTACAACTCCTATCACTGATTGAAGAAACTCATGATGGCCAGGAATCGTGCATTCTGATACCAGTGCTACTCTCTGAATAAAACAGCGTATGCAAATAACATGAGGAACCTCTTCACGGGCAGAGCTTGCAATCCGGCGTAACAACGAGCCGTATTAAAAGGTCATCGATAACAATGTTTTCCATACAAAAATTCTCTGTGACTGTGTTGAGTGGGTTCCTCATAGCCACACACCATCGGGCTGGTCATAGAAATTGCCGTCCCACTGAAATTAAGTTGATGTGAGATAATGTTTGAAAATATCCTATGCGGAAATACTTTCACCTCATTAAGAACTACATAAAAACTACAAAAAGAAGCTTTAACATATATCTTAACGAACACCAGAGCAATTGTCATCTAGGCAAGACGGATAAATGCCGGCCGAGCGGTTCTAAGCGCTGCAGTCCGAAACCACGCGGCTGCTACGGCCGCAGGTTCGAATCCTGCCTCGGGCATGGATGTGTGTGATGTCCTTAGGTCAGTTAGGTTTAAGTAGTTCTAAGTTTAGGGGACTGATGACCTCAGCAGTTAAGTCCCATAGTGCTTACAACCATTTGAACGGATAAATTAGTAGTAGCAGATCATTAACTAGGACAGGGAAACTACCAAATTCATGTCTCTCACAATGTGGTTTTGGCAAGATCAAATAATTACCACACTGGGTGTACAGAGACTCTGTACAAATTCGTAAAGATTTTAACAGAAAAGGAGGAGAACTGTAATTAGACAAGCTGCGGGCGTCACTGCTAAACAAAAGAAACAGCGCCAACTCTCCCCCTACAAGCTCCATAGCATATGTCTGTAACGGCTTTCTGATTCGTGATAACCTCTGAGGAAAATACCAGCAACCATCAAATTCCCACCGTGAAAGCCTGCATTATACTGTGTAAGAGGAGTAAATATTCCATAGCATGACTCCTGACACAGAGTATTTCAAGACATTTGTTTAAATTACTTGATAAGTGGTGACGTTGACGAGGAGCGGCTGCTTGAAGGCGATATTGCTGCCGAGATTGCCAGCGATATAGCGATTGTTGGTTCTAAGATGAACTTGTCGTCGACGGGACTATTGGATGTATCGGACCAGGAACACAAGGTCGTTATGAGGTTATGTACAAGTGATACTTAGAGCTGTAAATAATTTGTAGCCTCAACGTGTTGTCAGTTGTATTGCAAACAGTATCGTGTGCAGAACGGGATTTCCACTCTGCAGCGAAACGTGCGCTGATATGAAACTTCCTGGGAGATTAAAATTCAAACTGGGTACCAGACCGAGACTCGAACTCGAGACCTTTACCTTCCGCGGGCAAATGCTCTGAACGACCTTTTTTTTTTTCCTTAACTATGTGACGAGCGCTGCACTCAGCTACCCAAGCACGCCTCAAAAGCTGTCCTCACTGCTTTACTTCCGCCATCACTTGCACGCGAAAGGCAAAGATCTCGAGTTCGAGTCTCGGTCCGGCACACAGTTTTAATCTGCCAGGAAGTTTTAATATCGTGTGATCACTAAAGCTGGTAGCGAGACAAATCAAAATACGAAATGCAGTGACACAATGACGATGAAACTGATCCCTCTTGTTTAATTATACGTCAACAGAAACAACAATTTCAGATCGCAACAATGGCAAATGACAAAATGGTTCCAATGGCTCTGAGCACTATGGAACTTAACATCTGTGGTCATCAGTACCCTAGAACTTAGAACTACTTAAACCTAACTAACCTAAGGACATCATACACATCCATTCCTGAGGCAGGATTCGAACCTGCGACCGTAGCGGTCACGCGGTTCCAGACTGAAGCGCCTAGAACCGCATGGCCACACCGGACGGCGCCAAATGACATTTCATTCAGTTACTCTCTGCAGTTTTTAAGGCGGATTGAAATGGAAAATTAGTTTCCTGACACAAAAGAAAGAACTTGATGTATAAAATCCGTCTACTATGTGTTATAAATTGTTATAAATATGATTTAGTGATTAGAGAATAAACGGATTTCAATCGTCTTCTGTTATCCATGACGTAATTCGAGTACACAGCAAAGTTTTCACGAGATATTAAGGCAACCAAATAGAAGAAATATTTCTGGAATGAACATTCAGATGCGTAGAATTGTGTTGTTAACATATATGGCCACCGTGGTCACATTATCTCGGGACGGCGTAGGCTTGTCCGCAATATCTCTTATAAATTTTGAATATCTTTATGTTTCTAGCACAAACTTGTTCCTTTCGTAGGTGCTGTGGATTTGGCACAGGCATTTTATAAACACCTTAACAATTTGTATTTGATACCTGAAATAAATTACGCTCTTAGGTTGGGAGAGCAAAATGAACTCACATCACGCCACTGTACCGTCAAGCCAGGGTGTATCCACAGTTTCGTTCACATCAGTTCGCTTAGCCTAGTACTGAACGGCGAAAGCGAGGTTATGAGTCACCATCCGTGATGCAAAAAGAACAGAGTATAGTATCGGAATTGAGGAACTAACAAAAAGACCTTTTATTAATGACCAAAGCAAACTTCATAACGTATGTTCTTGATCACTTTCGTTTGCTGGTGCGCTGAAAAATGAAACAAAATTTCAAAACGTCGACATTTACTTGCTAGCCAAAATAATGACACACAAAATAAGAACATATCTCACAACAGCTGTGACGGAAAAACGGGGCGTCTTTTTCTTTGTCCACTATGGTCCCTTTTTTTTCTTATGTAACTAATAACGTGATTAACATTTTTTTTCTCCTTCATTAAACCGACATTTTCATTTGAATTGTTACGCAATCAAGACTGCTTCGTTATCTTCGTTCTTATTTAGATACATTGTGGGCGTCAGCACTGTTCTGTTACTGTAAAACCTAAATAATTTTTCGCTGTGAGATATCTTACCGCAAAGCATAATAATAATAATAAAATAATAAAGACTATAAAGACACAAAAAGCATAAAATTTACTATTATAGCAAGAGTGAGCGCGACGAAAATAGTTTTAACTTACGACGTTAGCAGACGACGATACCGTCAAAACTTTCTTCACGAGAAGACTTGACGTGCCGTCACATGACATGACGGTCCGTTGACGATCTGTGAGGATGCCGCCTTTTTAAATGCACTGTGGAATGTTATGACGTGACATGCCGTGACGTGATGTGACGGACAGTATGAACTGACGTTAAACAAATAGCGTCATCTTGCGTTTAAAACATGCGCAGAACGCATTTTAACTCTATGAAGGCAACCAGAGATAACATTTAATAACAGAACGGTTAAGTCCCTCAAGATGGCGAGCATAAAACAGACAATTACGATAAAAAAAAAAACGTGAAGAATACGTGGAATATTTCAAGCAGCTAACGAAATGAAAGTAACGGGGCAACCGCGGAAAATAGCCGGTTTTGGGGGCGGGGGGACAAACTAAAAACACAGCAATAAACCTAAGATTGTTTCAAAGCCACCAAAAATACAAAACCTCAAGCATACGAATTTCTCTAGAGTAAACCGAAAGAAAAAGTACATAAGACACAAAATTGGAATCGAATATATCACTTGACCTATATAGCTCAAACGAAGACAGCAACATCAGACCTCCACTCCACTCGCACCCAAAAGAGCTACATAACAGAAGAAAAAAAATCACAGAGAACTACCTGAACTACCTCCAGGATAAACGGAACATAAAATCCGAAAAATATACAACTGCAATTGAATATTTCACTTGAGCTAAAGCAAATTTGAAAACCCTTATTTCAGAGATATTTACCTTCCGCAAACTAACTAGTCCGACAGTAAATGGTAAAGCTCATCAAAACGTGTTAGTCATAGACAAATCCAAATTAATCAAGGCTGGCCACAAAACATATTAAACACACACACACACACATACACACACACAGACATACTGTACTACAGACAACAAAATGTTCTAACGCTAATCGAAAGCAAACCACAAACACAAACATTAAGTGTAAAAAACTAACAAACTGCGAAGAAAACTAACAGCACAAAAACTAAAACCAAATAAATAACCTATAACTACCAAAGACACGATCCCATTCAACTGAACCGTTACTACAAACCATAACACAAGCACAAACATCCATCATAATGAGTGAGTCACCGCTAACAACCACACGACCGCTATAAAAACAACTCATGTCAAATTCACTGCGTGTTCATGACGTCGCATTCGAAAAATGTTCTTGGAAATTATCTTCGTTTCACTCGCAAAAATTTGAGCTGTGCGCTCAGTTTCGTGCCTAACTTTACCATCAACAAACATGACACTTTACGGAATCAGCCAAATAATAAGAAACAGCATTGAAATTATAATCACCTATCGTTTCATTTGCAACAATTTAAGTTGCGTTCTTCCGTTCCAGTCCAACCTACTTCGGAACTCACATCAAATACGGGAAGAAACAAATATTTGTGAGAAGCATTTATAAATATATTCGCTGCTAGTTTCTCTAGAAACAATTTAAGCTGTGCTCTCAGGTTCCACCCTAACCATACCCTCGTAAATCACGACATATTTAGAATAAACAGCATCGTTTATAAACCCCATAGTTCACACCAGTTACTAAGACAATCACAGATAACATTTAATAACAGGCTACTTAATCCTTCGCGTCGTAAACTCACAATGAAGGAGGACGGAATCAAGACTGGGTTTAATGTCCCATTGATATCGACATAATTAGAGTTACTGTAACTTACTACTGTGAGTTAATTCAGAAGACCCCTCGCACGGAAAATGCGTAGGAGCGTGTATAATTTGCAGAATTTCGATTTTCCTGTGACTATAAGATTAATAAATATTTAGGCTTCTCCAACACAAATTGCTTCAGACAAACCGTGATACACAGTTCGGATGAGCGATTCAAGATAACTGCCATGTTGAAGATCTCTATATTCATTACACGAACATGCTTCTAAAAACTTATGTCGTCCGTCCGGTGAAAGGTACGATGGATGCCACGAATTAGCGGAACTCATATGTTAAGTGATCCCTTACCTTCTGACCGCTGTCGTAGCCCGGAGCTCTTACTTCACTATACGGTTTTCTTACGGTTTTTGTGACTGGATCCCGATACATTCACGTTGCTCGCCTGTCGTCTCATTTCAAACTGTTGCTACGCAACGTTGTGAACCGCTGCAGGGACTCCTCTATTGTTAAGAAATGCGACACGACGTGATTCGCCCGTCGTTCACTCTTAGACGACGTGCGGACAATTATCACAGCTTCTTAAGGTAACTTTACAGTGATAATAGTGGGGCGTAACTAGACTGGGGCACCTCGTACAACGTTTCTTGACCTCCGACGGAAAAGGGACCGAAGAAGAAAAAAAGAGGAAAAATGAAAATGAAAAGAGAAAGTGCACAATTAGTGAAATCGATCAATTAAGCGAACTCTTACGTTTCGTTCAAGTAACCAATGATGTTTCTGGTGATTCAGAGGTAAATATACGCATATCATGTACGTCCTCTAAAGAGGACAAAAAATCATTATACAGGGTGATTTTTTCCACCGTTTACAATCTCTAAGGACTGATCGATGAGAGGATACGGTACAAAGAAGGTCAAATGAACTTACGTCCGGAAATACATGGTTTCCATGCTAGAGACCATTTATTCAATCATACATTGTTAGAGAGACTACGATCTAATACGCGCTGTACCATGCAGCTACAGTTACAGTATGTGTTTAAGATGGTTTCCACGTGCCTCAACGTATGCTTGTGTGCGCCGTAGCATGTTCTATCTCACACATTCACATGCTGCCTCCGAAGAGTGTCACAGACAGCATAATACTCTGCTCCAGTGTCTCCAGGCCTGGAATGGGCTCTGCATGCACGATACTTTTGAGATGGACCTATAACTGGAAACTGCATAGGTTGAGATCCGGTGAAAGAGCAGGCCATGCAATTGGGCCCCCTCATCCAATCCATCGACCAGGCAAGGCACGATTGAGATGCGTCCGGACGTTAAGTGCGAAGTGGGCTGGAGCACCATCGTGTAGCAGCCACATAATTCTTCGAATAATCAATGCCACTTCTTCCAGCAGAGGAGACAAAGTCAACCACAAGAAACGCCGTTAGGTCCGGCCCAGTAACTCATAAAGTTTGTTCACATGTTAATAATTGATAATATTAATGACATTGCTAAATGTTTGATAAAGCTTCGTACGAGTATCTTATTAATCATATGCTCTGGAGAGTGTTTTTTTGTTTTTGTTTTAAATAATTGTTATTGTAGCTTACTCCTTTTGATTACAAATATATTTGTTGCTTTTTTTGCAATAGAAATTAACTTACCTGACGTGTAGGAAGGTGACAATTATTCATATACCTTTTTACTGGTTTACCTAAGCTCACGGTCCTGATTTGTCTCACACACACACACATACACACACAGGGATTAAAAATTATTTATCATATTCAGTGATGAATACACCTCTCAAGAAACTGTCGGCTGCAGTGAACCATGGTAGCTTCGGTACGCAGATGCCGTCAGTGCCCGCTCCGCTTATCTTTGATGAGATCATTTACAAGAGTTCACCTCTTTGTATGGTCTTAATAGCCTACACGAAGTCACACGTCAGGAACTGCAACCCATAGGCCCACTGTTTAACTTTGTCTTCCTCTTCGCCTTGTTGGCATAATAACAATGACGTATGTTTCATAACACACACATCAGAAAAAGTTTTGCATCGTCCCGGTTCCCAGAACTCCAGAAGACAGACGTAGACTGTTGATATTTTATCACAGACACAGTCCCTTCGACTGTTCAGAGATGTCACTAAACCCGCCATAAGGTGTAAACAACCATGCATGAGCAGCGCGTGTTAGACGGAGGGGGTCCGACAGCCGATCAGTTCCAGTCATTCCACTAAGAAGGAGGTAGACGGCTCGTGTTGTCTGTAGTTCAACCATGCCTAGACGGCCAGTACCACGGTTCGATCACGTCCACATTGTTACTTTGTGCCAGAAAGGGCTCTCAACAAGGGAAGTGTCCAAGCATCTCGAAGTGAACCAAAGCGATGTTGTTCGGACATGGAAGAGATACAAAGAAACAGGAACTGTCGATGACATGCCTCGCTCAGACCGCCCAAGGGCTACTACTGCAGTCCATGACCGCTAACTACGGATTATAGCTCGGATTAACCCTGACAGTAACGCCATGTTGAATAATGCTTTTCGTGCGGCCACAGGACGTCGTGTTACGACTCAAACTGTGCGCAATAGGCAGCATGATGCGCAACTTCACTCTCGACGTCCATGGCGAGGTCCATCTTTTCAACCACGACACACGACACCATGCAGCGCAGATGGGCTCAGCAACATGCCGAATGGACCGCTCAGGACTGGCATCACGTTCACTTCACCGATGTGTGTCGCATATGCCTTCAACCAGACAATCGTCAGAGACGTGTTTGGAGGCAAACCGGTCATGAGGTATACGGCTCGTGTTGTCTGTAGTTCAACCACGCCTAGATGGTCAGTACCGCGGTTCGATCGCGTCCACATTGTTACTTTGTGCCAGGAAGGGATATCAACAATGGAAGTGTCCAGGCGTCTCGGAGTGAACCAAAGCGATGTTGTTCGGACAGGGAGGAGATACAGAGAGACAGAAACGGTTGATGACACGCCTCGCTCAGGCCGCCCAAGGGCTACTACTGCAGTGGATGATGTGTTATAACAATAACAATATGGTAATAATACATATATGAATGAAAAAAAAATGATTTGAAGTATATTACAATTGCATTCTTAGAAATGTGCTTGTACGATTTTTGGCTAATCGGACCTCCTCTCTTACATTTCAGTTGTAGATCAGTCAGCGGACCTCAAGGACACCAGTGCATGTCAAAAATAAGAAAATCCTTCTTACTTGGTTCCACTTCACTTCAATAACAAATACTTAATACTGATATCAAATCTTCTCTTATTTTACAACATATATGGTACAAAACACTCGTAGCGCGTCACACTTCGAGCTGCAGCTCTTAACAGAATTTCTACATCCAAGAGACTGAGAAACAAAAATTGAAAAATTATATACGTAAATGATATTCCATTACATATTTGAATTTAGCGTGCTGACAATAATGTTCAGTTTGCTTCGGCCTCTCTGTTGGGTTTCGCGCTTGTGCACTGGCCGATTTGGCGGCTAAGAACTAGTCGCTAACGGTCAACAAGTTAGCTGCTACCGTCACACGTGCATGAACTCGTCTTCTTAATGTTGATTTCACATTGAGTGTCACACTTTCACCTGAGTTCCACATATTAAAGAATTGCCGAGCGCGTTTGTCTTCATTCTGCTTGCAAACTCGCTACTTTCGTTTGTAATCAAGACTTTAATAAATGTGGCAAAGGTAATGTTAATCGGAACACAGGGCGGAGTTGTGATCTAAATAACAATAGCTTTATTCATTCTTAACAACACAAGACAAAAAATGGCTAAAGAAACGTCACGCAAACGTTTTCATTTGACGAACGCTTGCATTAATATGGGGTCTATGGTGGACAAAGTGATCAGTTGGGGATCGACACACGACACTAACCAGAACACTAATCGCCTTATGTGACTTCATACACGTGAATCCGGGGTATGGCACAAAGACTACACCTCAATCAAACATCTATACTTTACTGTTCCAAAAAGAAAAATATGATTCGAAAGAACGGGGTGCTGAGAAACATACATTGGATTCCTACGACGA
The DNA here is from genome assembly GCF_021461385.2 of Schistocerca piceifrons. Taxonomy (NCBI): domain Eukaryota; kingdom Metazoa; phylum Arthropoda; class Insecta; order Orthoptera; family Acrididae; genus Schistocerca; species Schistocerca piceifrons. The sequence goes on from NC_060145.1 coordinate 335,631,157, forward strand.
AGCCGTGAATACTTTATCCCTGTGCTGGTCAGGGCGGTACACCATGATGCGTTCGGCTAGAGAGACTGTATACAGGCTCTCTACGTTCGGCGACTGAAGTGATGGACGGCAGCAATCTGTTATTAATGGCGCGCACCCGAAAAATGCAAGTACGCGGTCTCGCGTTCGGCTAATTCGGAACGCAGGTACCTGCCTATGAGCCTCTGATACCCCGGTGGATTCCAGTGTGCAGGTGGACACGTTTACTGGTCTGCCAAATCAATTTGACATCGTCCCATGACTATGCGTGACGGAATATGTCAAATGTTTAGGCGGCCAATAGGTACACCCAAGCATCACTTGTGTGCATGATGCTACGAGGCGTATTTTTTAAGTAAGTACCGTTTTGAAACTAAAAAAAGACGTGCTAAGATACGTCAATAATTTTATTTTTACATGAAAGCCTGTACCTCAATCTACTTTTCTACATGATTTCCGTCAATATTGAGGCACTTGTCATAACGTTGTACCAGTTTTTGAATACCCTCCTCATAGAAGTCTGTCGCCTGACTTGTTAAACACTGCATCACCTCTGTTTTCTTAGTGCTAAAGGCCTAAAAGCGATCGATATTCATCGTGAGATCTGTGCAGTTTACAGAGAAAACATTATGAGTGATGGAATGGTAAGAAAGTGGGTGAGAACATTTAAAGACGGCCGCACAAATGTGCATGATGAACAACGGAGTGGGCGTCCTTCGGTCGTTAATGAAAGTTTGGTGCAGGAAGTGGACAATAAGGTGAGAGACAACAGACGCTTTACGATTTCCTCCTTGCGGGATGACTTTCCTATTGTTTCTCGTAGTGTTTTGTACGGCATTGGGACCGAGCACTTGAATTACCGAAAATTGTGCGCTCGTTGGTTACGGAAAATGTTGACGGACGTGCACAAAACCAAAAGTTTATACAGTGCATTGACTTTCCATGAGCGGTACCACAACGACAGTGATGATTTCTTAAGCCAAATTGTTACGGGAGATGAAACATGGGTGACCTACGTCACACCAAAATCAAAGCAACAGTCCTTGGAATGGCAGTATTCAGATTCACCCAGAAAAGTGAAGTTTAAGCAAACAATTTCTGCCTAGAAAATCATGTGCACAGTTTTTTGGGACAGAAAAGGAGTATTGCTTGTGGAATTTCTGCCTCGTAATGAGACAATCAATGCAGCAGACATTGCACAATCTGTGCCGTTCAATTCAGAGCAAAAGACGTGGCAAGTTGAGCAAGGGGATCGTTTTGCTGCAATACAATGCTCGTCCGCATGTGGTGAATCAGACCAAAGATCTCATCACACCTTTTCGATGGGAAACTCTAGCTCATCCTCCGTACAGCCCCAATCTTGCGCCTGCACTTGAAGAAATACCTGTGCGGTCAATGTCTTCAAGACGATGACGAAGTCAAAACAGTGGTGATGCAGTGGTTAACAAGTCAGGCGGCAGACTTCTGTGAGTAGAGTATTCAAAAACTGGTACAACGTTATGGCAAGTGCCTCAATATTGACGAAAATCATGTAGAAAAGTAGATTGAGGTACAGGCTTTCATGTAAAAATAAACTATTTTTTTTAATTTCAAAACGGTACTTTAAAAAAACACGTAGAAGCAGTACCTCTGATGGTTCAGAAGGTGACTGGTACAGGCTCAAAGTGCCACACTGGCGAGGGACACAAGTCTCACCGATTAGGTAGAGACCTGCAGTTCTTTACTAGCAAAGCAAGAGTGACCACTTTTCTTTCTCTCCGCTTTCCTCGCCAGCTCGGTAGGAAAGCACATTTACATCTTAGACTACTCTCACTTCAGCATAAGCTAATCACAAGCTGGAGTGAAGCATCCGAAGATGGGAGACTGCTCCTTGCTCTGCATACACCGATTTGACCAATCAAAGACTTTAAAGTTAATTGGGAGAAAAGAATAAAACGATTCAGCTTCGCGGCCTCTTTCCAACGCGTATACGCCGTGTCTTTTGTTAACATGACCAGGATGGAACCACAGCCCTCTATAAAAGGATTGTTATCTCCCCTGTTGTACCCATTTCGAAGTTTCCAAAGAACGGCCATAAACTCAATAAAAGCCTCATGCCTTCACAAAAATGTTTTGTAACACATTCTGAACGTCTGGGCGCCAGTGACTTGTCCCACGGAAATTCGCAGAATTCTCACAGTCGTCTCATCGACTTCCTGCCTAACAAGGACCCATCCTCTGATTTATTGCTGGTCTTCAATGCTTTGGCCATTGCAGCGGCGTCTCCCCGGTGCTAGTCAGCCTACCTGGACGCGACTGGCAACCGTCCAGTGCCATCCAAACGCGTCTGCATAATTAGACCGCGGTACTCGGCAGTCCGGAAATGTTTTTCACCCAGGTTCCGCAGAAAAAACGCTCTTCCCTCGGCTTTCAGTCGCCGTAGGCTTTTACTGCAGTCGTTTAAATCGGCACCCTATTCCTTTGAAGGCAGCACAGAGCACAAAAGCAAGAGCGTTAACTACTGCCCACCATTTCATCATGATGTATGAAGTCAGATTGTAATAAATATCATCTTCAAATGGTTGAAATTGCTCTGAGCACTATGGGACTTAACAGCTGAGGTCATCAGTCCCACAGAACTTAGAAACCTAACTAACCTAAGACATCACACACATCCATACCCGAGGCAGGATTCGAACCTGACTGAAGCGCCTAGAACCGCTCGGCCACCGCTGCCGGCAAAGATCATCTTCCCTAAGAACATTAAGCGGCATGCCACCGAATCAGAAGTGAGAGCGATCTCTCACATATTGTTCAAAATCCGACTCTGTGGTCAAAGATCTCCATTTTTACGTCTCTGGCTTCATTAATACCCGTCGTACTCACATTTTCAGTAGAGAGAGAAACCTAGTCAACAGCATCTGTCGACGAGGTAAGTACTGGCTCGAACAACTATATTTCACTATTTAATGCATCAAGCGTTGTGAGCCACGACACTCAGAAATTATTTTGTTGCACACGCATGTTAATGTGACCACACTTGACCGTCCACTTGTGGAAAGACACGTAGCCATCCAAGACATTGTATAAATTGCTTATCTTTTCCGTTCATTCCTTCACATGGAGTTTGGTTTCCAATGCAAATTCATACAAGTATTGCCGGCCGGAGTGGCCGAGCGGTTAAAGGCGCTACAGTCTGGAACCGCACGACCGCTACGGTCGCAGGTTCGAATCCTGCCTCGGGCATGGATGTGTGTGATGTCCTTAGGTTAGTTAGGTTTAAGTAGTTCTAAGTTCTAGGGGACTTATGACCACAGCTGTTGAGTCCCATAGTGCTCAGAGCCATTTGAACCATCATACAAGTATTGTGTTGCAAAAATATATATAACATGATAGCTTATACCTTTTGCTGACATTCCATCCATCACTTATACTACAAACATAAATTTCTTAAGTTTAAAATGTCATACATTTTTCATTAATTGGGTTCTGTTACTATAGTTTGTTTGTTAGTGTCAACTTATCTTCGTTCACATCACATGTACAAATTAATTACATACACATAATCATGATGCAATACAAACATTTGATACAGTTATACTTTATTTTATAGATAGGCTTTTATCACTTATGGGAGCTCATGTCCTCCTTAGGTAGAGGAGGGAGAAAAACATTGGAAATAGGACTAAAACATTACGCTTTCGCCGCCTCCTTTGTTTGGGAGGGAAAAAAGGAAATACTCATCTATTGGTTCAAGGATTTATGTGGAAATGTTACTCGTATAGTCGAGGAACTTTTAATTCATGGGAATAGTGTGTACTGACTAATCATTCATGTGGTATCATTTTGTTTCTTCATGTGCTAGTGCTATTTACTTCAATTCACGTGTAGCTTAGTGTGAAATATCACGTTTTAGCCATTTTAGACTTAAATTACAATGAAATGAACACCCTTAGCTGCTTACAGGCGTTGACACACGTCAACGGGGACAGATGAAAATGTGTGCCGCGACCGGGACCCGAACCCGGGATCTCCTGCTTACATGGGAGACGCTCTATCCGTCTGAACCACCGAGGACACAGAGAATAGCGCGACTGCAGGAATTTATCTCTGGCACGCCTCCCGCGAAACCCACATTCTCAATATATTGTCCCGCACTACATTCATAGTGCCCCGCCCATTATACTCATTACTCGCGGCGCGTTGCTGATTCCCGTAAGAGTTCGGGCACTGTTTGTGCATTCGCACAGAAGAAGCAGATGGTCAAGTGGCCGGTGAGCCTTAACTATATATATACTTAGATATCGGTGACCATGCAGCTCGTTAGAATGAAATTACAAGGAGATCCCGGGTTCGAGTTCCGGTCGGGGCACACATTTTCATCTGTCCCCGTTGACGTGTGCCAACGCCTGTAAGCAGCTAAGGGTGTTCATTTCATTGTAATTTCATTCTAACGAGCTGCATGGTCACCGATGGTATCTGTTCTTTCGGACATGTCCAAAAGAACAGATACCATCTTAGTATGTATATTGTAGACTTATCTTTCTCGAGTACCTGGATATGTCATTATTGGAGCTTTCATGTGACTTGGTAAAAATTAATCAGTTTTTGTAAAATCACATGCTTAAATGTTTATGTGTAGTCTGCAGCGAATAGGTGCTGATAAATGTCACGGGGATATACTGCGACGATGCATATTTCATTTTTCATTTGCCTTATGACCTTTGTGTAAATATCCTTTACTTGAGGTGCGGCACATTTCTTCATTTGGTACCTGCTACTCTCGGTGTAATTCTCTTCTTCTGCGACGTCACAGTGCACTGGTCGCTGAAAGAAAAAAAAGTCTTAAAACTAACTCAAAACTAATTTCATTGCGCCACTGATATATTGGGTCATAACATCCGTCCGCAGATATTTCCATACTTTGTTTAAATTCATAGACATTCGTTTATTCTGTTGCTCATTATGATCATTTACTCTGCAAGAAAAATTATTTGACATTTCTTACGATATTTGGTCGTTTCTCCTTAGCTTACATGTCTCGTATATTTTTTCATAATGCTTCTTTTTGCTTGTAAATATATTGTATATAGCTTGGTATTTAATTAAATCTCTGTGTAGATGTATCAATAGGTTCCTTAGATCTTAGACAGTAGATGCAACTGCTCAGTATTTCCGTTTACTATCTATTTAAGTTAAGTACATGTACTTGGTCTCGCGGTACTGTTCTCGCTACCCGCGCACGGGATCCTGGGTTCCACTCTTGGCGGGGTCAGGGATTTTCCCTGCCTCGAGATGACTGGGTGTTGTGTCGTCTTCATCATCATCATTCATCCCCATTACGGTCGGAGGAAGGCAATGGCAAACCACCTCCGTTAGGACTTGCCTAGTCAGCAGCGCGGGTCTCCCGCATCGTCCCCTACGGACCTCGGAGTATGGGACCTCATCATCATCACTTGTACATATCGCATTCCTATTTGGTTGCGCCTTCTGCCGATCTGTCACGCATGTGCACAGGTCGATGCCTCCTCTCCTACTACTGATGTCAGCGCGTATTCTTGAGCACGGACAGATGAGCCATAAGCTAATTCTGTTTATCTCTTTGCTTCACATGAAGGGGTGTATTACTTCTTACTGCTGTTAATTTTATGCTTATGTGTACAAATCAAAAGAATTACTTATGCCTGTACACATTACTTTATCTTAAAATACACTCCAGAAGAAAAATTACACTTATTTAGGGAGCGTCCTTAAGAGAACTCGTTGCCCTTCAAAAAATTTTGTAACACATTTCAGTTTCTTATTATAAATTTTGTTGCTATACTCGGCCCCGTTTTCTAATGTAACCATGGCTTGTTTGATTTTGTCTTGTAGTATCATTTCTATAGTGAGTACCTTTGGTATGGGCGACTCCCACTCATTCGTTTGTTTTGTCCTGAACATCAATTCGTTACGTGTGAAACCTGTTGAAGAATGGGTCCACAGCTCGTGGTCGTGCGGTAGCGTTCTCGCTTCCCACGCCTGGGTTCCCGGGTTCGATTCCCGACGGGGTCAGGGATTTTCTCTGCCTCGTGATGACTGGGTGTTGTGTGCTGTCCTTAGGTTAGTTAGGTTTAAGTAGTTCTAAGTTCTAGGGGGCTGATGACCATAGCTGTTAAGTCCCATAGTACTCAGAGCCATTTGAATCATTTTTGAGGAATGTGGAAGGTTATTGATAACTTGAATGAAAGGAGTTATATATTCTACCCATCGGGTGTGTTTGCGAGGGGTGTATGTCCTAATAAAACGGTTAAATTCCTTAAAGAGTAGTTCTACTGGGGCTTGCTTCTGGGCCCTATGAGGTCATAAATTGTTTCCATTTTGCCCAACGAAATATGAATCATTATCAGTTAGTAGTACCTTTGGTTTACCTACTCTTCTCAAATACTCTCCCACAATTCTTTTTTCTGATATTTGTGGCTGTTGTATTTTTAATAGCATACATTTTCACATGCTTCGAGAAAATATCGTATAGTGCTACTACGTATCTTACTCTTCCGTTACTTGTTGGATATGGACCAGCTATGTCCAGGGATACTATATATAGAGGGTTTTTTGTGAGTATTGGGTGTTGTTCAGTATATTTTGACACATTGTACTGCTTTGATTTTTGACATATTGCACATTTTCTTAATACCTGTAGGACTCGTCTTCTCAAATTTGGAAAATAACAGTGTTGCAATTTTTTCAGTTCATTTGCCTACTCCATAACGTCCCCATACTCCATGTGTGCGCCTTATTAATTCGTCGATATAATCTTCAGTAATACACACACACACACCACTGATCAGGTTTTTCGTACTTCCTATGAAACAAAACGCCCTTGTACTCCTGATACCATTTACTTACCTTTCCACCTACCTCTTGCTTAAGGTTTTGCATGGCTTTACCCCATCTGAGATCTTGCTATTGTATAATTTTCATTTTCTCACAAAACTTATGATAATCAGACTGTTGTGTTGTACCTTGCATCAATAACGTTTTGAATTCTGCAACTTGCTCTGTTAATTCACCAAATTCCTCTTAACTTGTGGTAACTTAGACAAGGCATCTGCAATAACATTCTGACTTCCTTTAATGTAAATGACCTCGAAATTGAATTCTTGTAAATATAAACACCACCTCGCTAGTCTATGGTGCAATAGTTTACATGTTAAAAGCGACTGATGGTCACAGTAAACCCTGGTATTCTTGACCCACAAAAAATATTCAAAGTTTTTTAATTCCCTTATTACTCCTAAACTTTCCAATTCTGACACAGAGCAAGATCTTTCTGCTTCTGATAATGTAGGACTAGCAAAAGTAATGACCTTGGGTACTTCTTTACCGTCTTCTTCTCGCATCTGGAACAAGCATGCCCCCAGTCCTTGAGATGAGGCATCTGTGCATAGACAAAAATCCTTGGACATATCAGGGTGGCTAAGAATGTTTGCATTGACCAATGCCTACTTAATGTTACTAAACTCCTCCTGACACTTAACATCCCATAACCAAGGCCTATTTTTTCATAACAAAATGAGTAATGCATCACTGTTCATCAGTTGCTGTGGTACGAATTTACGAAAATAAGATGAGAGAGGACAAGTTACTCTCTCACCTATAGTTTTTATACAGAAAATTATTATTAAAGATTTTGTTACAACCTACTGCACCTTGAGCGAGACTCTAGAAAGCTAACTACCTGAGCAGACGTTGATTGAGCCTGGTAGGCGCTAAAAGCATGAAGTATTTTTATGCTTCTTAGCTCGTAGAAACGGCATGTTTGGAGTTGAAAGCAATTGGCGGCGAGCTCACCCCTCAGTAAATCTTGCAGGACAGGTCCATAGCCGTACAGGGCACACAGGGCAGCCCCTCCTCGAGATAGGTCTCCAGTAGAACAAGGCCGAGCTACCTGCAGCAGTGCCAGTGGAAGGCTGGGCTGGGGGCGACAGACTGTAGGCACACGTCTACACAGTGGAGTCGTAAAGCGAGCATTGTATGCAGAGCCACGAGTAATAAAAATTTACAAGTTTTTGTGTTCGCCGATACTGCAAATAGGCCTGTGAACCACTTCCATTGGCCGCCTCAGTTGTATGAAAAACTATGGAATATGAGAAACGTTTCAAGATAGAATCTTTATTACACCTCATAGCTAGGACTAACAAGTTCCAAGGCACAGGCGATTCAGATATAGATCTTTAAGATCGTATCTGTTCGCTTGTTGCCATGGGAAGTGATATGACTTTGGAGAAAATCATCTTCCCCCTCCACGAAAACTTAAAAAAGCCAGTAATTGGCCGTTTCTTTCTTTTCCAGAGACGCAGGTTTCTTAACTCTTGCTCTGGTTCGACATGAATTTGTGCTGTCGTGTAGGAGGGGAGATTTAGCGCCTCTGTGATTGGCTCAAGACGGCGTGAAGGCGGTGTCGTTCGTGCACTTTGTGGGAAAAGCGGATATTTTTTTCTTTTTTTTTTCAGGAGAGGTGGGAAGCACTTGCGTGCTGGACTTTGGTCTGGTAAGGGCACTTCTGGTCGAAGCTCTGGCATGTGTGGCTGGAACTTAAGACCTGTCCTAAGACTGACTTCACTTGCGATTACTTTAGACTGGGGAGGCTGTGGTGAAGTTCTTACTGTACTGACAGTGTGACTTCAAACATCCTGGACTATTCATTTGCCGAGGGCACGCTTATTCGTTTTTGGTATCCTTGGGTGCTCTGTCATATAAGTGAGCCAAATTGGTCCGTGGTACGACCAGGGAACGGATATGTTACACACTGAAATCTACTGTGGTTTCAGGGCTCTGGTAGAGAAGAAATCGCTATCCGTTTGCCTGATCGCTAGACCATGACATTTTTGGATTTGTTTCGTGGCCGCGATTGATTCACATGTGCTGTCTTACGTCTCACCTCCGCCGCACCCATTCCGCCAGCTGCAAGTTACATCGCTGCACGAAGCAAACAGGGTAACGTACTGCCGCTCTGGCATTGTCGGGGCGTACAGATCTCAATCGCCACTTGCTTTCACCATGTACCTACACAATGACCGCTACCTACGGATTATGGCTCAGAGGAATCCTAACAGCAACGCCACCATGTTGAATAATGCTTTTCGTGCAGCCACAAGACGTCGTGTTACGACTCAAACTGTGCGGAACTTCACGACCAGCGCTCATGGCGAGGTCCATCTTTGCAACCACGACACCATGCAGCGCGGTACAGATGGGCCCAACAACATGCCGAATGGACTGCTCAGGATTGGCACCACGTTCTCTTCATCGATGAGTGTCGCATATGCCTTCAACCAGACAATTGTCGGAGACGTGTTTGGTGGCAAACCGGTCAGGCTGAACGCCTTAGACACAGTGTCCAGCGAGTGCGTCAAGGTGGAGGTTCCCTGCTGTTTTGGGGTAGCATTATGTGGGGGTCGATGTACGCCGCTGGTGGTCATGGAAGGCGCCGCAATGGCTGTACAATACGTGAATGCTGTCCTCCAACCGATAGTGCAACCATATGGGCAGCACATCGGCGAGGCATTCGTCTACATGGACGACAATTCGCGCCTCCATCGTGCACATCTTGTGAATGACTTCCTTCAGGATAACGACATCGCTCGACTAGAGTGGCCAGCATGTTCTCTAGACATGAACCCAATCGAATATGCCTAGGATAGATTGAAAAGGGCTGTTTATGGACGACATGACCTATCAACCATTCTGAGGGATCTACACCGTATCGCCGTTGAGGAGTGGGACAATCTGGGCCAACAGCGCCTTGATGAATTTGTGGATAGTACGCCACGACGAATACAGGCATGCATCAATGCAAGGTGACGTGATTCTGGGTATTAGAGGTACCGGTGTGTACAGCAGTCTGGACCACCTCCTTTGAAGGTCTCGCTGTATGGTGGTGCAGCATGTAATGTGTGGTTTTCATGAGCAATAAAAAGGGCGAAATGATGTTTATGCTGATCTCTATTCCAATTTTCTATACAGGTTCCAGAACTCTAGGAATCGAGGTGATGCAAAACTTTTTTTGATGTGTGCAGTTCATTATTTACGTAAGTCCCGAAAAATATATCTGTATTGTCCACATTCCATTTTGCGCTTGTAATTGGTTTTGACTGCCTTCTTAAGATAGTGAAGATCTTCACCATTGAAAGTGTAGTATGCACAACAGGAGTTCCTCCCTCAACAGCTTCTAACACTTTACTGACGGCCATTACCTTTTAAGACACTAGATGACGTGACCGTGTTACTGGCCCTTTAGTGTCACTGAACTCAAACCTGCTTTTGTTTGCTGACCGCCAGTAGCCTCCTAAACGGTGAAGCGGAAATACCTCTACACATAGGAGCAGTGGAGGGATAATTACTGCGGCCAGCACTGGCTAATACTACTGTCCCTGCGTTCAGGCAGTGGCCTCAAAACATTTAGGAACCTGTCCTTGTAATTCATTGACTACCAATGTGAATTCTTAAAACGTCGCGCCTTCGGTTAATGGCAGTGAGCATGGCGAACTGGATTGCCCCGTATATAACGTGATTTTCTTTTTAAATGTGTCCCTATCAAATCAGAAAGAAGTTATTACTCATCTTGCAATTTCTTACTGTGTGCAGTGGACACTCAAGTCCTATCCACTCTGGATATTCTAATTTTTATTCCTGCACTTCTTTTTCCTTCGTAAATTCAGCGGTTGTGTGTTTGAAATCGATAAATGGTTCCAGGCATTCCTCTTGACGGAACGAACGAACTTTGCAGCAATTTATTACCTCTTCAAGCTCTTCGTTCAGTTCCATAGAAAACTTTTGCAACTGACAGTGGAATATTTCAGAAATTTTACTAGCCATAGCACTAATTTCTTCAAGTGCTGCATGCCTGCGAATTTAGCGCAAGGCTTCTTAACGTAATGAACAATGAATCTGTCGATCGTTGTAATTTTTAGCTTTTCATTGTCAACTAAATTTTTCAATTCTTTCTATATAGTATTGCAATAGCGTTTCATAGCAAATTTGCAGGAACCATCGCTTATGCAGATGCATAATAGATATTGAGAATTATCATCACTCTCTTGCCTCATACACATTAATTTTTAATCTAAAACGGATATTCCGCTTTCCCCTCTCACCATGTAAGAAGTCGATGAAAATACCCGTTTAGGAACAGGAATGGGATTAGGTGACTACTTGTGGGCAAATGACTGCGCGAACACGATTACGTAGTTTCCAACAAAAGCACAACAAATTCCAGGGAATGTAGGCGGTGTCTTGAGAAACAAACTGATGACAAGAATCCATGTCCGGAAATATCATCCAAAGGCGCTATGAGGCGTACAATTTACAGGCGACAACACGTGCCGCTTCGCCACCCTTCTCGGCAACGAGTGAGTTGTGATGCCGACTCCCCCTCGCATCACTGCACTGACTGTTAGTGGTCTGTGCTGCGATTTTGCAACAGGCATGGGCACTTTTGACGCCATCCAAAGCAAAGGATGCTACCATAGGCCCACTGCAATGAGTTCAGTCCGCAGTCCGTCACTATCACAGCCCACGTTTGCTTCAGAAGAAATTGCTTGGCGCAGGAAGTTCGCCAATGTAAATTCGGCGCTATGTGACGTTGCTGGACTTCGTTTCCAGACCATGGTCCCCAACCAGATTTGATCCTCATGACACGCTCTACAAAACCTCGACGTTTGTCAGCATACTCTTGTTACATCCTGTTTGCATTTACAATGGCTCATTTTGATATGAAATAAGTGATGTGCTGAAAAAGTTATATAAAATTTGACTTTCCAAACTCTTTTCTCCTTATCTCAAGCTTACTGAGAAGGCAAAATGTGTAAGACGCTGTGATTGAAAATCTACCAAATCTTGAAAGCCTTTAGAGCAAGTTAAAATAAATTTTGCACAGCTTTCACCGTAAATTTCGTATGTGGAATCCTAGATGACGCAGTCTTGTTTATAAAACTTAGGTAAAAGTTTTGTAGAACTTACGCAAGCGCAACGGGATTCTTTCCTGCGAAGTAGGCCTATTTCTAATCAGCGCAGATTGAGTATTGCGTATACTCGCTGCCTAAACGAAGACCAAAAGTTTAATGCATCTCACCTTATAGGTTCGATTCATCCAGGGCAACTGTGCTCACCATGTACTATAAAAATTACTGCTGCTGTAAATTACGTTAAACTGCCCCTCCAAACTGCATCTCATGATCTGCGGAATGGAGTCCTTATCTCAATGCTCAAAAACTTTACGAAATGTAGAAAGCTCGCAAATTGCAAAACGGATAGATGCTTTGGTTCTGAAGCAAACTTCAGTGGGAAATTGCATTAGCTGCCATGAGAACACCTCGTGTCAGTATCAATGAACAAAGCCACGCGGCTATATTGGAATATAAAGGAAAATTCTTTCCATCAGTAAACATGCGTACGAAAATCTGAGAGCTTTCTTCAGGACTTGTTTCACGTGCTATATATGCTGTATCAAATATATTACGTGTAAGAAAAATATACTGTAAATGAATAAATACGAAAACCTATCTGTAACGCATGTTTAATAAGAACTTTTGAAGTAAATTATGAAAATGTGAAAAACATTTCTTATGTAAAAAACAGTACGGCTTTTAAAATGGTATAATGTTAAAGCGCTGTTCACAAAAATTTGTAACTTTAAGAGTAGAAAGAAATAATTTACCTTCTGATTTTCAAGTAACTACGTAAGAGCCATGTAGTGACTGCAACTACGTGCACAACGTATCTTTGGCTCACAGTCATCCATTTGCACTCTATACTTCGAGGGCCGTGTAATCATGATGTGTATAACATGTATTGTAAACGTGAACATATGTACAAACGTGCATAATAGATATTGAGAATTATCATCACTCTCTTGCCTCATACCCATTAATTTTTAAGGCCTCATGACGATAGATCGCTAGACTTCCTCTTTTTGTGCAAATAGCCACTGCGCCTGTGAACGGACCTGTGAACATCCTTCATACAACGAACAAACAGCGAAGGGAAAACAGTCTTGATACAAATATTCTGGCGAATAGACGAGTTCGTGCCGACCAAGAAGTGTCACATTGTAGTGCTACATGAAATGTCGCGCCGCTGTACCTAGTACTTCCGGATAAGAACGAGCAAAGCCAAGACAGGACGATCTGTGGCCCACACGCGGCCCACACGCGCAGCCCTCATGAAGTTTGCCACGTGCTGGCCGGTCCTGACTTAGACTAAATAGTTTTTAGTGCCCCACTCCCACTGAAATTGTCTGTGGTGAACGTAATTCGAGGGCTGCCCAGAAAGTAATGCACCGCATTTTTTTCCTCAACAATTAGGTCACAATGAGCATTACACACACGAAAGAGTGGTGTTTTATCCACACACTCTATTTTTCCACGTAATCTCCATCCCGTTCTATGGTCGTCCTCCATCGCGAAACACGGGCGTGTATGCCCTGTCGGTACCAATCCTTGTCTTGGTGGCGGAGCCAGTGCTTCACTGTTGAACTTCCTTTGCTGACTGACAGATGCAGCGTCAAATGGCGAGTAGTGATGCATCTGTCCTCGCGAATGACAACATAAGCTCGCTGCATCACGTCAGGTGTGGCCCACGTCGATGGTCTCCCCGATCGCTGCAAGTCGTGGAGCTCCGCCGAATCGCCTTCTAATGACCTCACCCTCCGTTCCCAGCGACTAACTGTATTTCTGTCGACAGCAGATGTTCCATAGTCTTTGCACAAGCGTTTGTGAGTATTCCCCAGAGTTTCTTTCTCTGCAGTGAGAAATTCAATGACGGCATTTTGCTTGTAACGTACGTCACCTACAAACACCACTTTGAAACTGTCTTGCAGCTACGCTGTCTGTCGGAAGTGACGGAAACTTGGCGCGCCCATTCAGGAGACTTCAAATAACACATACGTAACAGTTCGCATTCGTAGTATTGTTTTCGGTTCAGAAAAAAATGTGGTTCATTACTTTCTGGACAACCATCTTAACTTGCCTTGACTACGAGGCTCACGTTAACTATATCGCTTTGGCGCACGTTTCAAGACAGTGTGTGGAGGTAAAATATATCCGTACTGTCAGATCCAAAACCAGTGACCCTGTCGCAATCACGTATTGCCGATCTTGTATGCCGAAGTCTTGGATATTCAAACTACCAACAAGGCGAGTATCATGACGGCACATCTTATAGCGATACCATAAACAAGCCGTTTCTGCTTGCAGATAATAGAACTATATTATTTCCTACTCATACACTAGACTGTACTTAAAAAATTTAGCGCCTGTTACACTGAAAGCTCCATTGCATACAGGATTACCGAAGCCCTGGAATCGATGCGTGAAGAAGGCCTTCTATTAATTTCGCTTGGGTGCAGCCACACTGTGGGATCACTGGCAATGAAGCTGTCGACTGTTTGATTACAATCCCAAGTAATGTCTTCTATTGACGACATAATGACTTGTACGTTATTACGCTTAAGACTATTTGGAGCCATGAAGGGCACTTCAAGGTAGAAAATCAGAGACAAAATGCAGAGAGCTGGTAAAAGTGGTAGACTTGTAAATAACAGATTTCAGCTATCAGTCGTCCTTTTGAAATTTTATTGGCAGATCTAGATTTCAGCTAGAAACTAGCCATTCTCAATGCACTATCATTTTTGATCAATGCATGTAATGCCTCTTGGTCGGGCTTCATCCACAGTTCCTTGAATACTAATGTTATTTACAAGTCAATATAACAGCAGCTGCGTGCAGCAGCCTCTGATTGGAGGGTAACCTGACGAAAAGTGGTAGAGTTTACGTTACCGGAGATAAATAGCAGCGCTACAGTCATGCAAATTGCAGACGCTCTGGGCGGCTGTCCTAGTAGAGAAGATTAATTGGTAACTCCATCCACCGCCCAGACGCTGTCGTAAGACCCCGCTGTAGACGATGGTCACGTCAAGGGCACGTCTCAGAAGAGGCAGCAAGCTTGATACTTGCTCCTGAGAACTGCAACATCAGTGGGTTTACTCAGGTTAGAGTGAGACTACAGCAGTCCCCACCCACGGCGGGGCGTAAGGCGGGGCCAAGTGACGTAAAACCCTGTTCTTGCTGGCTATAACAAGAGTGGCAGTGACGTTAAGCTTTCAGCAGAACGCTGTTGACACCAAATTTGGAGTTTGTTAATATAAAATCCAGAAGCATCCCTATCTGCCGAGTAGGAGTACAGGAGAAATCTAAATGTGATTGGCCAGAGGCGCCCTGGAGGTGCAGGCCAACGACTCGCCAGATTGTCCCAAGCTTGTTAAGTGTCGATGGAGTGGTGGGTCGACTATAGGAAGGTAGAAAGGGTGCGCCCCGTGATCATTCAGAAAGCCATGTTTTTGTATTCAGGGAGTTCTCATCAGATCACTGGAGCGCCGACTCCGTGTCGCTCGTGGACAGCCGCGTTAGGTTCCGACATGTCTGTTTTTCTCACTTGTAGTGCTCAAGTTTGTAATTAACGTGCTGCTAATGTTCGCTACTTCGGTTAACACCTTCCCCCGTGTCTTCAGACACTGACTTGTGCATCCAATTACCTCCTTAGCTTTTTCTAATGTTTGGAATTAGCCTTCAGTGTAGTAGTTGGTCTGATCGCAAATCAGCAGTGTTAATCAGACGCCTGAATTCCATGAGTCTCGTGCTGCAAGCATCCTGTCGAGTCCCAAAATCCGCATCTCTCGCAGGTGCCCTGCAACTGTGTTTGGCGCTGATCCAAGTCATCAACCTGCCTTCAATGGAAATTTGTCTTCCTGCATTTGCTATTCACCGCTCGGGAATTGCAGAGTGACCATAGACCCCGTAACTCCCTTCTATCCTGTATCCGAACACGACAGTAGCAGTTACCGATATACGTATGTCCTTCACAGAGCCATGATAGAACAATGGGGACGGGAATGAGAGTATCCAACAAGACAAAGGAAATAAATACGAAACGATTCATCCATCGGTCGCCTATTCCCAGAAATCAACACAAACTGAGTGCCTAGGCAGCTCACCTCTCTAACAGACAGGCAAACATTTATCGAAGGAAGTTTTCGTAAACATTTTCACATGTTGGACATTGCGGAACACCTCTTTTCCCTTGTGGAGAAGAAGAGGACAAAGAGCACCGTTTCTTTGGGTGCCACAGACTACATGGGAGGACTGAAATCTTGTTACAAGAAAATGTGCAACTTGACTGTCCGTTACCAACATGCATGACGGCTTAATTAGCAACATAGGATCACAGGCTCTTGTACGTGACGTAATGATTCACTGTTGTTACAAGTATCCGCATCTAAGAACAACTTATCACTGACAAAGGATTGCACAAAAATATTGTACAACTAGAAGGTTGACGATTAGTTGTCAATAATATTCCATCGCCACTAATCAGTTGTATCTTATAATTGTTGTCCAACGCGTTTCGTAACTACAACTTCATTTTCAAGGACTCTATGGGTGTACTGGGCGTTACATCTAGTTCGCACATCTCATGCGGATGATTTTCTATCCATCTGAAACACAAACATGGACAAGATTATGTCCTGAGCATCCAAACTTTGTTCTACATTCCAGTTATTTCTTAGGAAGTAGGTTTTGCCTACGATTCCTATACATTTTTACTCATTAATCTACATCCCAATGTGTTGAGTGGTGTTTTAACTGCTTTAAATCACTTGTCAAGATAGCAGAACTGTGTTCTTCTGACTTTCCCAAACTAACTGCATTCTAATTTGTAACCATCTAAAATATAAATGATGAATAAGACGAGTTTTTGCAGGAAATAAGACAAAAAAAAATTTACTTCACAATTTTTTGAGACAAAGTACGACATACTTTCGTGTGCGATTGATTTCCACAGTTTAATTTGTGTTCAGTCTAGCATCACTTAAAAAAATTTAGTTGCTTATGTAATTACGAAACCAACAGAGATGGCTTCCTTCGCGTTTCGCAGATCATCTGATGTCCATTTCGTACGCATCTCAAAAATAAAAAAAAAAAAGATTAATTTATTATCTACAGGATGAGCAAACCCAGGTGGTTTTACTCAACTATCCGATACAAAACGGGCTCCCTTGGATAATAATTAGACTTTCCAATATTTTCAGCCATGCGTTCTGATGCTTTACAAGCTGTAGCTGGTTCTGGTACGTTAATTCTCTTTTTGAACTGCAAATTCCTTAACCTTTAACATAAAGGGAGTGGAAGGGCTTGACCCATACAGTGACCATTTCATTTCAACATATTTATTTGCATCATAAATAAATCATTAAGAGAATTACAATCATAAATCAGATAATAATTTCTTTAAGAAACGCCATTCAGGCAAACTTTACAAACCGCTTGTTATATAAAACCACAAATGAATTAATCTCTTTAAAAACATTTAAAAACCCGCCACTCAGGCCATTTTTTCAAACTGCTTGTTATGAGACCACAAGCGAATTAATCTCTTTACAAACATTTGAAAAAAACCGCCACTCGGGCAAAGTAAATCATTTAAAACAAACTCTACATCAAATAACCAGGAAATCAATTATTATTTCCACACAGATTGAAAACCGCCCCTCCCACGCGAGATATTACCAAACAACTTTACAAGGTTATGGACAGTTTGAGCAACAATAACCCAGTTATTTCCCCATCAAAATTGACATACGCCACTGAGGCTGAATTGCACCGCAATTTTAGAAAACGGATTCAATTAAGACACATTCTTCTAGAAATCTCTCAAAATTCTTAAGACAAATATTGAAAACATTTAACCCGGGCAACCTTGCAGAGGCACCACAAGTTTTAGAAAACTGCTGCTTGTACAATAACTGAGGCCCGAGATTGTGAGGCCGCGACTTGGCCACGAACGGTGGAGGCGACTGAGTACTTATCTTCGAATTAAGATGTGGACTGCGTTTATACTTCCACCCCGTTCAGAACGCCGAAATCGGAACCAAACAGCACACGCGAGCTCAGGCGAAGTCCACCGCCCGTACGCCCGCTAGTAATTTAAAAGGGGAGGCTCTGCACTTCGGTGACCCACTGCTTCCGATCTCTGAAACAAATCAGAAGCGACAACAGGGAACCAAACAACCCTTTCTTCACCTTAATACTCAAACTTATACAGAAAACAATCATAAAACTGGTTTCATTCTTTTAAGCAGAACCGCGTACACGAATGATGCAAACGGAACTGGCTCATTAAAACCCAAGCATCACATGGAGCACCTTATGTGGGCCTGTAAGGTACCACACGACAATCTTTAGACACAGAATATAGATCGTTCGGTAAGGTTGCGCACACATATCAATGTTTTAGACACTTGCCAACTGAAGTAAGAACAATATTATTAAGGAGCGAAGCACACAATATGAGGCATGAAATATCACATGACAGTCCTTGCAACGCTTTGCTGCCTCAAGAGCAATCATCATCATTATATTTCACAAATCGTTGGTGGGACTTGAATTACTTAACTTGATGCCAGCTGCTGGATGGATGTGGCAAAGACACCAGACGTTGCTTAGTCCGATAGTAACAGCGAGCACATGCATAGAGCTTCACGAGGTTGCCAAGAAGCCACAGCGCCGGCCCGCTGTTACTGACCCCAGTACCATCAAGCGCTAACTGCCGCCCGTACTCAGGCACACCGTGTTCGCTGTCGTCTCTCCAACGTCTCGCTAATACGCGCACTTCCGCGTGCCGTTCAAATGCCTCTGAGCACTATGGGACTTACCATCTGAGGTCATAAGTCCCCTAGAACTCAGAACTACTTAAACCTAACCTAAGGACATCACACACAACCATGCCCGAGGAAGGGTTCGAACCTGCGACCGTATCGGTCGCACGGTTCCAGACTGAAGCGCCTAGAACCGCTCGGCCATATCGGCCGGCTCCGCGTGCCGTGCCCAACGTTGTTGTCCCTTTCCACTCCGTATTTCCCCACTAGACTGATGACCTCAGAAGTTAAGTCCCATAGCGTCCAGAGCCATTTGAACCATTTGCTCCACTATATCCTCATCTGGCCCAGGCTCCAAAGACAAACTTCTGCCAGAGGGAATCGATAGTGCCTAAGCCAAAGATATCCCTGGCGCCATTCCCGCCACGGCTCAGATTCCTTAGTCAAAAAAATCTGCAAAAAAAATCATGTTTTCCTGTTTGAAATACTATGCAAATAACTGAAAGTGAATAAATTGCTTTATGATCGATGAGCAAATCGAATGGGTTTTGCTTGGTAATTATGTGTTGCGCAGTACGACTTACCTGCCTGTCCGATTTATTTCCACATTTCAGTCGATCGCGCAGCATAGTAGGAGGAAGAGTTTTAGACGACTTTTTGATCGATAATTCTCAAGAATGAGTTTATTTTATTTTTTGCACATCTCATGCAGATTGTTTTGTATACATCCGAAATATAAACATGGATAATGTTAATGTTAACAGCTTGAGCATCCTAACATTTTTCTACATGAAAGTTGCCTCTTGTGAAGTAGGCCTTTCATACTACTCTGCAATTTTGTACCGGCTGAGCAGGTAATTTTTTAATATTACTGATTTCATTAAATAACGTTCCGGGTATTACATTTACCGTAGCTCCAGTAATGAATAAAAAAAAAACCAATTGGAACAATCCTCAGAACACTACGAATACAAGACTGTACAACCTCTTTTAGACCTTCTGAACATTGTTATGACTGTCAGTTCATCTCAAATGTTAATATCGTCATTACGTCTCAACAATTTACTTGCTGCATTCATACTGGCTTCATCCAATTCCATGGGAAGCCAAATCCAATCTGTCGAACTTACGGTCACAGATTGTGCATCATATGTGACTTTAAAATATTGACAATGGAATTTTGATTTCTCCACTGCTATTCGACATTACAATTCGATTGAGAATTTGGTTGCTTGTAGGTACCATCCACATTAAAATGTGGCTGATTTCTTTGATGAGGGTGCCATTGATTGCCGGAACTATCGTGTTTTTCATTAAACTGTGGCTGATTCTGCGGACCATAATACCCCTGGTTGTTACTGTGACGATTATTCTGCAGGCATGTTCCATTATTTCGATAGCTGCGCGGGATTGGTAGAGCGGTCTAGGGCGCTGCAGTAATGGACTGTGAGGCTGGAGGTTCGATTCCTCCCTCGGGCACGGGTGTGTGTGTTTGTCCTTAGGATAATTTAGGTTAAGTAGTGTGTAAGCTTAGGGACTGATGACCTTACCAGTTAAGTCCCATAAGATTTCACAGACATTTGAACATTTTTGAATATTATTTCGATAGCTGGGATGAGATCTGTCATTGGTTCTCCTCCTTGTGTTATAGTCCTGAGAACTAGATTTTGACGGTTCACCACCCGGCATCTGAGGAGGCGTTGGCGGAACAAAACAGCCAGTGTGACCATTAGCTGATTGCTCGTGACTTAGGGTAATGCTGGCGGGATGGCATTGCCGAAAGGGCGGCCTCACCCATTCCTATAATAAATTGTATTTTCTGTTGGTCAGACCACGTTTTGGGTAACACACCTTTGAAACATTTAATAAAAGTAACTAGGTGAATACTTTACTTTTGTGGAATAAACACCCGGAATTAAAAGTTACCAGGTGTAGACTTCCCTTTTCTGGGTAAATACCTTGAACTGTCTGTGTTTGAAGAGTCTCTTTTTCAGCAAAACAGAAGAAAGAGTGAGCTCTGCTCCCATACCCCTAGTTGTAAGATTTTGTGGTAATTGATTACTAACATATATTTCGTCAGTGTAAGTTTTCGGGACACCGGGCTGTTAGAGACATTATTAGCGCTAACTGCACGTGAACTGTGTGTAGATTCCCTAAAGCAGCTTAATTCGCTTTTCAGTGCCAGGGCTTTGCCAGAAGGTAAGAAAGCAGCCTCCACAGTTAAAAACATGCATATTACTTTCTTTAAATAGAAGTCAACAACCTTGTGACGTCAGTAAAATAGCTTTTAAAAGCAAGTAAGAAATTAAACAACTTGTAGAATATTAACGAGGAAACGAGATTGGCAACAGATGTCAGCAAAAGATATTTTAAACAATTAAGAAACTGGGCAATTTCTCAAACATTAACGGGTATCTGATGTCAGCCAAGCTGCATATTAATAATCAAAACCTTAACATTTACAGAATATTTTAATTGGCTTTTAAATATAAAATGTTAAATGATTGCAGCAGATTTGGTAACAATTAACGGCAGCCACCGAAGCGATGCGTCACGTCCATTAGTGACGTTAAGCAGCAGCTCTCCACCATTGGTCTCGTCATGGACTGGCCGCCACGGACTGCTGGTATGATCCATACGGAAAACATGTGAGTTGAGGGCGCCAGATCGTTAACAGATAACTGGCCACGAAACCAACCTATTGCAGCTGATGCTCTTTGGGACTGCGTTCTTGAACTCTGGGAGAAAGTTGCTTCCTCAGACTCTTACATCTGACGGCTTATAGATTGTATGCCAAGACGCATGATAATAGTACAAAATAATGGGGGATTCTCGATAAAATATTTGAATTCTCAAAACGCCTTGTTATGTCGTCCTTTCCTTTATTTTTCTCATTGAGAGCCAGTGGAAGATCACTTGGGCAACAGATAAAATAAAAATTGAGTTAGTTTTCCTTTGAGTTGACTTTTTAATTGAAGTGAATTTCTTTTGAATGTACAGTTTGTTAAATATTCTATTTTTATTTCATTTATACCCTGTCCAGACACTTACAAAGAAAGCGGTTTAGATAGACGTTTTAAAAGTATTTTGAGTTATTTCGAATACATCTGTCTCCTCCTCTCCTTCTATTAACACATCCTCCGTTCTCCAAAAATTATAGCGGTTTTGACGGACGCTTTAAAAGTTTTTTGAGTTATTTCGAATACATCTGTCTCTTCCCTGCCATCTATTAACACACCCTCCGTTCTCCAAAAATTATGCAAACGATTTCGTCTTGCATTTATTCATCGCTAATTTCTCCTCCACTCTCTCTCTCTCTCTCTCTCTCTCTCTCTCTCTCTCTGTCTCGGCTCTCTTACATTATCACCTCAATTGCCTTTCTACTCCATTCTTTCAAAACGTTATAAACAAATCTAGCGGTTTCCGCTGAAACTATTAGTTCTCCTTTAATTTGTTCTTTCTTTACTGTCCTCTGCAATTCCTCTCAAAACCTATGAAACCGTATTCTTTTATATCCCCTTACCTATAATCCATTCTTCGTTCTGAAAACATTCCTTCCTTTTCTCTCTGTCATAAGATAAAACGAACTGTGGTATAGACCGCCTATGTCTAAGTAAGGAATACTTTGCACGTTTTTCACTCTTTTATTTTGCCCTTCTGCACTCCTATCCGTTCCTAGATCCCTCCTTCCTTCCTGCTAAGCATCCCTTGACATTTGCATCCACATCTACATGAATTCTCGGCAATTCACAATTAAGTGCTTGGCAGGGGGTTCTTTGAACCACTGTCACATTATTTCGATATCGTTTCACTCTCAAGCAGAGTGTGGAAATAATGAGCAACTAAACCTTACCGTGCAAGCACTGATGTCTCTTGTCACAATGGTCATCTCTCCTATGTATGTCGGGGTAAATAAAATATATTGGCATTCAGCGGAGGAGGTTGGCGATTGGAATTAGTGAAAACACCTCGCCGCAATGTAAAACGCCTACGTTTCAGTGATTTCCATCCTAACCCGTTTACCATATTCGTGACACATCCTCTATTTAGTGATAATACAAAACGAGCTACCCTTCTTTGAACTTTTTCGATATCTTCCGTCAGTCCTACCTCGTACGGATCCAATACCGTGCAGGAATACACATTAAGAGGTCGGACAAGTGTGTCATACGCGGTCACTTTAATTGATTTGTAGCGTCTTCTATCTGTTCTACCAATAAAACGTAATCTTCGGGTTTTCTTCCGCACAGTATTTTCCATATAACGGTTCCAATTTAAGTTATTCGTAATCATAGCTCCTAAATATTTAGTTGAATTGACGACCTCTAAATGTGACTAATTTATCGTGTAAGCGAACTTTAACGGAATTGTTTTGGTATTCATGTGCAGAACCTCACGCATTTATTGTTTAGAGCCAAGTGTTACGTTTTGCACCGTGAAGATCTATTTTCAACATTATTTTGCAATTTGCTTTGCTCTTCTAAGGAGTTTACTAGATGGCGGCATTACCTGTCACAAATCTAAGCGAAATGTTCTGATTGTCTGCTAAATAATTTAATATATATTAGAAATAGCATACGGTCTACATCACTTTACTTTCGGAATCACACTCATCACTTCCGTTTCACTAGGTGACGTCCCGTCAGAAACTTCAAACAGTGATTTTTCAGACAGGAAATCACGAATTCAGTCGCACAACTGACAAGACAGTCCACAGGAAAGCAATGTGGTTGGAAGCCGCTTACGAGGAATGATATCAGAAGCCTTTTTGGAACTCTATAAATACGAAATCAATTTGAGAGCTCCTGTACGCAGGGCGTCTTGCGAATAAAGTGCTAGCTGTGCTTTCCCAATCCATGATGGTTTGATGTCAATACCTAGTATATTTCGGGGTATTTCATAACGTTGGAACAATGTAATTGTTCACACGTTTTGCTACATGTCGCTGTCAATGAAATGGATCTGTAACTCAGTGGATTACGTTTATTTTCTTTTGTATGTATTGCGGTGGTCTGTACTACTTTCCATTCTTCTCTCTCACCATTAGTAATATAATACTCCTCATGACGTTGTATCCGCTGGGCGGATTCGTGCCAGGGATCAGCACCCCTTCCCGCTCGGTAAGCAGCACGTTAGACTGCATGGCTAGCCGGGCGGGCTTCTGATTGTTCTTAGTTAACAGTTTGTATAGGTACTGAGTTCTACTGCCAGCCCATCACCACAACTTTACTTCATGACGCTTCACACTTGTGCTTTCACTTTATTACACACCTTTCGGCGTTACTTCTCAGGGACTATGTAAGCTTTATGGGGTTCCCGGTGCTGTGCTAAACGTATCGTCATTTATTTCCAGATTCGGACATTCGGCCTTGTAAACTGATACTGGTGAACACTTCGATATTTTATGTCCCTTTATGCCTAGTCGAATCTCGATCAGGCACGCAAGCTTTGTTTGGTTAACAGTGGGTTCGCGAACAACAACTTGTAATGTTATTTAATGAGTGTGATAGAATTTCTGAAGGATCACTTATTGTAATGAAGTTTAATTTACAAGCTTTAAGGGCTGTCTCATCTCTAATTACGTGTTTTCTAATATTTGTTGTATTGGTGTACATCTAGTCTAACTGTCATAAAGAGCCGTATCCTCTAGTAGTCCTTTGCGGTACCCATTGTGTATACATAGTCAAACGACTGTACTGCTGAGAGTCTAGAGAACGTGCGACACAGCTGTGTTATGTTGGTTGCATACAGTCAGGTGCGGCCTACACATTGGAATTCAGGGGAGTCCCGCTTTCTGTACTGTCAAGTGTACATGGATGAGCGAGCGCACATCTGGTCACTCTACAAGGCACGCAAGAAGAATTGGTAATTGAAGTACACCAAGAAGAATACTGCGTAGCCAAAGTTATGAGTTGCTCGCTTTTGGAGAAGCACCTGTTGCAGCTAATTATCGCGACATAATGCATTACATCACACCACTTGCAATTCGATGAAAAATAAGATCGAGCCAATTAGTTTCTTATTTATGTATACGGCTTGTCAGCGTCTAAGACGCAATAATTTGAATATTATAGTAGTTTTAGTAGAACTGTAGTCTACATGAACGTAGTAAATTATCCTAAGTCACTTACCACGTGTAGATTCCTTTCATTTCACCATTATTGTCGAGTGAATCGCAAGTGAACGAGAGAACATTATTTCAGACGAGAGAAGTTTTATTGCATTTGAAAGTTGATTTAAAATCAATCGTTTCGTAAAATTAGGTAATAATTAACTAAAATTCATCATGCGTCGTAGTGCTCATGGCTCTGAGCACTATGGGACTTAACATCTATGGTCATCAGTCCCCTATAACTTAGAACTACTTAAACCTAACTAACCTAAGTACATCGCACAACACCCAGTCATCACGAGGCAGAGAAAATCCCTGACCCCGCCGGGAATCGAACCCGGGCGCGGGAAGCGAGAACGCTACCGCACGACCACGAGCTGCGGACGTAGTACTCATGCCGCTACCCATCAGTAACTTAGTACATAATTGTGTGAAGTGAAAGTAACATCAAATTGCTACTAAATTGAAGTGAATGTTCAGTTTTGACAAGGGTGTTCATTACAATTAAACTGAGATGATAAAAGTCATGGAATAGGAGCTAATGACGTATCGGACCTCCTTTTCTCCCGCGTAGTGCACCAACTGACGTGACATGGACTTAAAAAAGTCGTTGGAAGTCCCCTGCACAAATACTGAGTCATGCGGCCTCTATAGCCGTCCATAATTAAGGAAGCTTAGCCAATCCACGATATTGTGCGTGACCTGACCTCTCGAGCATGTCCCACAAATGTTCGGTGGGATTTATGCCGGGCTATCCAAATGGCCAGATCATTCGCTCAAACAGTCCAGAATGTGCTTGAAACCAATCGCGAACAACTGTGACCCGATGACATGGCACACTGCCATCCATAAAAAATCCATCTTTGTATGTGAATGCGAACTCCATGAATGCCTAAAAATGGTCTCCAAGCAGCTGAGCATAACCATTTCCAGTCGATGATCGGTTCAGTGGGGTCAGAGGACCCAGTACGTTCCACGTAAACACAAACCACACCATTATGGAGCCAGCACCAAATTGCACAGTGCCGCGTTGAAAACTTGGGTCCATGGCTTCGTGTGGTCTGCGCGACACTCAAACCCTACCATCAGATTTTATTATATGAAATCGGGACTCAAGGCTATGGTTTTCCAGTCGCCAAGGATCCGGTCGATGCGGTCATGATTCCAGGAAAGGCGCTGCAGGCGCTGTGATGCTGCTAGCAAAGGCACGCGCATTGGTCGTCTGCTGCCACAGCCCAGTAACGCCAGATTTCGCCACATTGTCCTAACGGATACGTTCTTTGTACGTCCTACATTCATTTTTACGGTTATTTCACACCGTGTTGCTTCTCTGTCGGCACTGACAACTCTATGCAAACGCCACTGCTCTCGGTCGTCAAGTGAAAGCCGTCTGGCCACGGCGTTGTCCGTGGTGAGATGTAATGCCTGACATCTAGTGTTCTCAAAACACTCTTGACACTGTGGATCTCGGAATACTGAATTCCCTAGCGATTTTCGAAATGGAATATCGCATGCGTCTAGGTGCAACTACCATTCTGCGTTCAAAGTGGCAAGTGGCAATTATCACGTCGGATACCTTTTCACATGAACCACACGAGTGCAAATGACACCTTCGCCAATGCACTGCCCTTTTATGCTTTGTGTATGCGATACTATCGCCATCTGTAGATCTTCATCCCTTGACTATTTTCGCATCAGTGCATGTTGTGTGTCTGCAAATATTTCATTTATTTCGATTTTCGTAAATTGGTTTTCCAGCAGCGTTTGCTGTTAGTTAACGGAACTATTACGAGCTTTTCTGGAGTGATATTTATTATAAAATGAAGATTAATGGGGGGTGTTTCTTTCACAGATCCGGTCGACAGACAGCAGTACTGTGAGTGACGCTGTTTAGCAAACGTCCTGTCATATGTTACTATTTGGTAATAATCGTTGGGTTCTATTAATTACAAACAATTTAAATGATATACGAATTAACGTAAATGCATTTTATCATTCGTGAGTTTTCCATTCAAGCTAATGCATTTGCATTTCGTTCCGCTACTGTCTACTGACGCATCAGTGTATTTCAGTTTTAATTCAGTAGATAACAATTATTAACCTTTGCTCATTTGCGAGCTGGCGACCGTAATTCGTTACCTGTGATCAAATTTTATGTAGTGTCATTTACACATTCTCAATTACAGCTAGATACAGCATATTATTCAATTCGATACACGTAACAGTGCGATAGCGATCAAGTTATAATCTTGCTTGCATTCTTCCTGTAAGCATTATCCTTCTGAATCGATACCCTTTCTGCAAAACACAGAACATCTGGAAACACCGGTCATTATATCATACAATTACCGAAGAGTGTAGATAGATTATACATCGTGTCAATTAAAAATGAATTGTAATGAAAAAATAATAACTGGAAGACTAGTATGCATCATGCTGTACGTCACGTTCAAATCGTTCACTCTTTTATCAGTCTTACTCAGAAACAGGCGAACTGATTGGTTACATGTGAAAAGTACCTCTGTATGCTTGAAATTAATTAACAACACCGTGCTGAAAAAGATTTAAATCGTATTGAAAGATTTCGATTGATGTTACTGAGGAAAAAAATATACAAAGTGACAGTACATGTTCCATGTATTGAAGAATCTTATGTTGAAGAAATTTTTATATTAAAGAATAGCAAATTTGATAAAAGTGCAAATGTTGGATAAAAAGTAATGGTAACACGATTACAATTCATAGCAGACTTAACTAAGAGACATTTAGCGTGTTACATGCCCTTTATATAATCACCTCACATCTCTATCAACTTTTCCCACAGAGGTGGAAAGCATTGTAAGTAGGCTGTTTCGGTTTTTATGTTGGTAACGCCACGTAGCGCTCTGTATGAAAATCACTGGCTGCGCTGTGTGCTGTGTGCCTGGTTGGCATTGTTGTAATATTCGCTATTGTAGTGTTGGGCAGTTGGATGTGAAAAGTGCGTAACGTTGCGCAGCTGGAGGTGAGCCGCCAGCAATGGTGGATGTGGGGAGAGGGATGGCGGAGTTTTGAGAGCGGATAATCTGGGCGTGTGTCCATCAGAGACAGTAAATTTGTAAGACTGGATGTCATGAACTGATATATATCTTATGAATTTTGAACACTATGAAGGTAAATACATTGTTTGTTCTGTATCAAAATCTTTCATTTGCTAACTACGCCTATCAGTAGTTAGTGAGTTCAGTTGTTAGAATCTTTCATTTAGCTGGCAGTATTGGCGCTCGCTGTATTGCAGTAGTTCGAGTAACGAAGTTTTTGTGAGGTAAGTGATTCATGAAAGGTATAGGTTATTGTTAATCAGGGCCATTCTTTTGTAGAGATTATTAACAGTCAGATTGCGCTGCGCTAAAAATATTGTGTCAGTTCAGTGTTGATCAGAATAAGTAAAGAGCGAAATGTCTGAGTACGTTCAGTTCTGCTCAGCTGTTTGAAAATCAAATAACGTAAGGGGTTTATCAGCACAGTAATTCATTAATTTTTCTAAGGGGACGTTTCAGCATCAGCACATCCATCTCCGTCGATGTCTGCCAGGACCGCCCTATGGCACGGTGGTGCCTTCTCTTGTGCTGTAGCGCATGCCACGAAGAGATTTATTCATTTTTGGCGAACAGGTCGACATCGCACCGACTAATTTCGGGTGAATACGATGAATGTTGCAGCAGCTCCCACCCCCAAGAACGCAGGAGCTCCTACAAGGGTTTCGCCCTATGCCACCTTGCGTTGTCACGATGGATGATCAGTCTGGAACAGCACGACCGCTACGGTCCATAGGGTCCCATAGTGCTCAGAATCATTTGAACCATGATGGGCCAAGGGAAGCTGCGCCAGAAGAAAACATTGTTGTGTGCTCCGAGAATGCGTCATTTCAGACTTGATACAAGATCGTTGTTCATGTTTCCTCCAGCACCTTCAAATAGTACAGACAGTAAATGACTCTAATGCAACTGTCCCCGCTCGCTATACTACTTCAACTAACCTTCTGCTGTCAGCTACAGACAACAGGCACGCCATGTGACGCATATCCTTCATATTGCGGCAATGTTGGCACTACTTTACATCCATTCCATGAATAAAAGTCAAAGTCCATCTCTGCAAAATGTTTGTTCTTTCTTTTATTGACACTGCCATTCAGGTATTACACCTATAACTATTAAAATTTTGTACATACTGCTTAACTCATAAGAACGCAATTTGATAAATGAGACTGCTACGGTCGCAGGTTCGAATCCTGCCTCGGGCATGGATGTGTGTGGTGTCCTTAGGTTACTTAGGTTTAACTATTTCTAAATTCTAGGGGACTAATGACCTCAGAAGTTGAGTCCCATAGTGCTCAGAGCCATTTGAACCATTTTTTTGATAAATTATATTTGCCAGTTTTCTTAACGATTATTAGTATGTAACAGTGAAACATGTAATACAAAATAAGACCAATCTTAGTCAGAATACTGAGCTACACCAGTTCGGTAGGTCATTTGACTTGAACAATGCTAAAGTTTCTGAGCAGCTAGTGCCTTGATATGAAAGAGTCTTAGTAGACTCATGGACTACCCACCAATGAAGGCTTCAGTACTGCATGCTGGTTTGTAGTCATGCTATCGATCGGTGGTCATGACATAAGGCAGCAAGAGTAGTATGACCAATAATGGAACAATCTCGCACAAGGTCTTACAATATAATAATCAGAGAATCGAGAGCTAACGACGTGAAAGCCAGCGATCCTACTGATTGAATGCCCCTAGGTTAGTGGGGTGCAGCATTTATGGCAGTATTTGCTGTACAACGTCATATGTAATGACCAAATCGGCCTCGCTAATTACGAGTCGTCAGAGGTCTTCAGTTTTGCTTTGTTGACTAACCAGTTTGTTTCAGTAACATAACTACTTCATCACATCCCTGACAGGTGTTGTTGCGTCCTACCTAGAGCTTCTTACATAATGTCATGAGTGTAACGGAGGCAGGTGGGTCTGCACTTGTCTTACACTTCCCTGCTGAGCTCGCACACACTCACGTACAGAAGTGTTGATTTCACACTCTATGTGACTGAGTAACTGTGTTGTTGCTTCCATGTGTTTGAGCAATGCCAGCCTATACAGACTTAGAAAAATTTTCTCCCTCCCATTTCCTTACTATCTTGATGCGTAACACTATTCCATCACAGCGTTCATCAACATTTTGTCAGAAACTCCGTTATCCACTCACAAGGCTGTATGTCAGGAAATGCCGACAAAAACCATTCACAGTGGAGAAAAAATAGTCGACATCGCGGGCAGTGTGGCAGCATGTGATTTTAACAGCGGCCTAACAGGCATTATAGAAATCATGAACGTGCTCAAACTTGAGCTTATCAAAGGAGCAGAGCATCGGTGATAAAAGTTCTCAAAGAGGTCGCAGGACCATCACGGCCATGAAGAAGATGGAGGAGAACCTCCTTTTGGATCTGGCCAGAAATTGGTCTAGGGATCGCTGACTAGAGCTATATTTAAGTCAACTACAAAAATGTAACCAAAACTTTAAATGCGTTTTTTCTCCAAATCGTATTTTTCAGATTGTCAGGAAACTAACTTGAAAATGTTACATACGATTTTGACTGCAATTTGATGCCGTCAAGCTAAATACTCTATCAGTGTACATAGCCGTCTTGCGATACCCTGGAAAGTCTATTTTCGGTGCACGCTTTTGTCCCAACGTTTTGGGCAAAAAACTTGATACTTGTTTCAACACATCACCATTCTCTTAGAACTTAACATTGTTCAATTATCCTATCACTGCTGATAGAAGATATGTACTGGCGTAAGCTATCACTAGCACGTAGGTCGGCATAGAGATAGCAAGAAGATCGATAATAGGTACTGAATCAATCATGCCTATCAGGAGAGAGGCAAACGACAGACTCGCAAGCAACGCGCCGCCAACACCCTCTCGACCATCAGTATTTAGATCGTCGCCGCGGGTGCCCAGTCAGTCACAGACAGTCAATCGCAGTCGCAGTCAGCTCAGTTACTGTTCTAGTTGGCGTCTGTACATTACCACTTACGAGAGTGTAGTGTTTATAGTGGAACTTATACTTCCCCAGAAGTGAGGCTAACATGAACTATTACAGAAGAGCTTGTACCACAACTTGCTTGAAGATAAGTAGCTTATTGTTCTTATGAAAAAAGACCCCTGTTAACACATGTGTGCAGTTGTGTTGTGGAGAGAGGATACCAGCCACCAAACAACATGCTCTCCTTGCTTCCCATGGGACAAGACTCTACAGTGGCACCGACGACACAAAAGTGACGACGAGGATAATTCACTGCAGAAGAAGATTTTGCTTGCTTCTCTTGTGTTTTAGCTTGAGGGGTGATCATTTTGCTAATTTGTTGTTGTGTTCTTGCATGTATTCCAGGAGGGAAGGGGCAGAACTCATCAAATTTCTTTTTTTCAGATGCTTTGCTTGCTTTTTTTGCTATAACATATTTGTGTAAACCATGGAAACCCCACCCCCTCCACTCCCTACCCACGCGACTCAGCCACAGACGGCTAATGTGATGGATCTAACACAAAGTTTTCAGTTTCAGAACCAACAGATTGTTAACTTTCTGACGAAGTTACAACAACTTCTGTCTGCACAAGCTGCATCGGCCGCACTGACCAGCTCAACAAGTGCCGTCGACCAGCATACCACCGTTCCTGCAATTTAAGGACACCGAAGAAGAATGACTCGAATACCTGACACAGTTCCAAGCACACTGAGAGATTAATCGAGTTCGAAGTACTGTAAACCTACAACACTTTCTTTCGATTGAGGTATCCCCAGTGCTAAGGTTAATTCAAAAGCTACTCCCAACTGCGTCTCCCGTCGAACTCAGCTATGACCAAGCAATTGCTGCATTAACCAAGTACTACGACCAGCAAGTCCAAGTAGCTGTAGCCAGATAACAGTTTTGCAGAAAAAGCCGGTACAGACGTACTGTCAGTGGTACACAGAATTAAAGGGCATGACTAAGAGGTGTAAATTTAAATGTCGTTGTGGCAACTTTTACAGTGATTTAATGATTAGAGATGCAGTAACATTCAATGTCCCAGATAGCAGAATACGGGAACAGATCTACGTCTACCTCTACATACATACTCCGCAATCCACCATACGGTGCGTGGCGCAGTGTACCTCGTACCACAACTAGCATCTTGTCTCCCTGTTCCACTCCCAAACAGAACGAGGGAAAAATGACTGCCTATATGCCTCTGTACGAGCCCTAATTTCTCTTATCTTATCTTTGTGGTCTTTCCGTGAAATATAAGTTGGCAGCAGTAAAATTGTACTGCAGTCAGCCTCAAATGCTGGTTCTCTAAATTTCCTCAGTAGCAATTCATGAAAAGAACACCTCCTTTCCTCCAGAGACTCCCACCCGAGTTCCTGAAGCATTTACGTAACACTCGCGTGATGATCAAACCTACCAGTAACAAATCTAGCAGCCTGCCTCTGAATTGCCTCTATGTCCTCCCTCAATCCGACCTGATAGGGATCCCAAACGCTCGAGCAGTACTCAAGAATAGGTCGTATTAGTGTTTTATAAGCGGTCTCCTTTATAGATGAACCACATCTTCCCAAAATTCTACCAATGAACCGAAGACGACTATCCGCCTTCCCCACAACTGCCATTACATGCTTGTCCCACTTCATAACGCTCTGCAATGATACGCGCAAATATTTAATCGGCGTGACTGAGTCAAGCGCTATACTACTAATGGAGTATTCGAACATTACAGGATTCCTTTTCCTATTCATCTGCACTAATTTACATTTATCTATATTTAGAGTTAGCTGTCCTTCTTTACACCAATCACAAATCCTGTCCAACTCATCTTGTATTCTCCTACAGTCACTCAACGACGACACCTTTACACCACAGCATCATCAGCAAACAGCCGCACATTGCTATCCACCCTATCCAAAAGATCATTTATGTAGATAGAAAACAACAGCGGACCTACCACACTTCCCTGGGGCACTCCAGATGATACCCTCACCCCCGATAACACTCACCATCGAGGACTTATCTTCTTATCTTAAGGTACTCTGCTGTATCACTTCCTCAAGTACTGCGAATCTTAGAGCAATATGATTCGGGTGCCATAGCGTCCGGTTAGTTTGACTAGGCCCCGATTTATCGGGTCGAGTCGCCCCTTGCTTGCGACCGCCCCAAGCAGCCACAAAAACGAGCGAGTAAAAAGCCGAGCGGACAGCCACGTAGACATGTAAACAAGCCTGTGAATTTAGTGAAGCCTCGGCTTAGATGTTTTGATCGCCATAAAAGACAGGATTGCCCATCACGTAACGCAACGTGTTACACCTGTGGAAGAAAGTTCCATGTCCAAGCAGTTTGTTTGCAACGGCAGATAAACGCAAATTATGCCCGCTCCCAGAAAAAACAGGCTCGTGCACATACAATGAACGTTGTGTTTTCAAAACGCACAACAGATTCTGACAAAAGTAATAGACACAGGTGCCTCAGTAACTTCTCTTAATCGTACCACGTATGAACAGTTAGGCTCACCACGCCTTTCTAAATCTAGCAAAAGCCTCACTCCTTACAACGAACAGGAAATTCCGGTGCTTGGATAGTGTAGTTTGCCTGAAACTTACAAATCTCACACTAGGACAGTGAATTTTACTGTGAGAGAGACAGTGAAAACATTTTCGGTTTAGATGCCTTTTATTTGTTTGGCCTTGGCAAACAAGACAATGTACTTTACATATCTGCTTTTGTACCAAAAGATAGTGCCGCCAGCTTGCTTAAAGAATTTCCTGAACTATTTTGAGAAGGAATGGGAAAAGCTAATAACTTCGTAGCGCATGTTACACTGCAAAACAATGCACAGCTTAAATTTTTTAGGGCCAGCCCCGTTTCAATTACTTTAAGAGACAAAATAAGAAGTGAATTGAAAGACTGCAAGATAATGGTGTAATTGCTCCCATTCAAGCTAGTCAATGGGCAAGTCCTCTCGTTTTGTTGCCTAAGCCTTCTGGTCGCATTCGCATTTATGTTGACTTCAGGTCTACAGTCAACGCACAGAAAGTAGTTGACATCCGTTACATCGTCCTGAGGAACTCGTGGACGGGCCTGGTGCAGGACGTTAACTTTTCCAAGATAGATTTGCGTGATGCCTACTTGCAAATTCCATTGGATGAAGAATCCAGAAAGTGTTCGTTGTAAATATACACTTAGGACTGTTCAAGTATTAGAGTTTGCCCTTCGGTAGTGCTTCCACACCCGCCATTTTTCAACGTTACTTCAAACAGCTGACTGCAAAAGTGCCATTTTGATCAAACTATCTTGACAATCTTGTAGTCTGAGGTCGTACACCAGAGGAATTGCGTGCTCTTCCTTCGAGTGTTGTCAGAAGCAGGAATCAAGTGTCGTCTCGTAAAGTGTGACTCTTTCCAAACTGAACTACAGTACTTTGGTCTTCGTGATAAACAGTCAGGAGGTGCACCCCCTCCAATCTCATTTGCTTGCAATCCGTGTCTGGACTGCAGTCAGTACTAGGCAAGATGACATACTACATTCGGTTCATACCGAATGCCGCTCAGACCGCGGTTCCATTGCATCGCTTGCGTCGCAAAAATGTGCCTTTTGTGTGGACTAATGATTGTCAAGACGTATTTCAGAAACTCAAAACTGCTTTACTTAGTGACAGATATTTAGTGCATTTTAATCCTGCCAAGCCGGTAGTTTTGCAAGTCGATGTTCCTTCCTACGGAATTGGCGCGATGCTTTTGCACAAGATTGGTGCACAAGACAGACCTATTGCTTTTGCCTCAAAGTTGTTAACTGAAACTCAGTGCCACTATTCTCAAATAGAAAAAGAGGCTTCGCTATTGTGTGTGGTGTGACCAAATACATCGCTATTTGTATGGTCGCAACTTCTTTTTAGTGACAGATCACAAGCCTCTGCAATTCTTGTTTCACCCGTCAAAGCCAGTCCCTACACACACTGCTTAAAAATTGCAACGACAGGCTCTGTTACTTTCGCAGTATCAGTATGAAATTCTGTACAGACCTACGGCAAAGCATGTCAATGCAGACACCCTATTTCGCCTTCCGATTGACCCAAACTCCGATTTTGATGCATCTGTCGCATCTTGTTGCCAAATCGATGCACAGGACTCTGAATTGCTGGAATCTTTTTCCTTGCACAACAGAAAAATTGCACAGGCCACGAAGGCAGACCCAGATCTCATTTTGCTGAATTACATCGCACGTCTTGGCCTCGTTTATTGAACTGTATCCAGAACTCAGTTGTGCGCTGATATTTCGCACGTCAACATAACCTTTCTGTTCAGTAAGGCGTGATTCTAGTTCAAAATGACAGTGGCAAATCGCGTTTGCTTATTCCCAAATTGTTGCAAAAGGACGTGTTGTGATTGCTCTACCAAGGACATTGGGCAATTGTTCGTAGTAAACAGTTAACGCCCCGGCACTGTACTTGGCAGGGCATAGACGCCCATATTGAACAGACGATGTCACAGTGTCACGCATGCTCCGAAAAGCAATCCGCTGCGCCACAGACATTCTCAGCTTGGCCCAAGACACAATGGCCATGGCGACGGGTGAACAGGACCATTTTGCAGTACTCGTTGGCTCATAGTGGTAGACGTTTTTAGCAAGTTCCCATTTGCGGTGGCAACGGCTTCTACCACATCACTTAGCACCGTTCAGGCGTTGTCCGCCACATTTTGCATAGAAGGTTCGCCAGAAGTACTTGTGTCGGACAACGGACCGTAGTTCACTTCACATGATTCTGAACAGTTTTATGAACGAAATGACATTCGTCATCTAACAAGTTCTCCGTTTCACCTGCAAGACATTGTCATCTAACAAGTTCTCCGTTTCACCCTGCAGTCCAACAGAGACGCAGAACGCTTCGTACGCTTCGTAAGAAACAGATGGCCAAGCTTCGCCCCACCGACACACGGGAACAGGCACTGCAACTCTTTCTCGCCTCCTATCGCTCCCACCCACGAGACGGACCATCACAGTCCGAATTTCTGCACCGCCACCTCCATCGGACGCTGCTACACTTGCTACACCCACCGCAGTATTCGGCGCCGCCAATGGTCCCAAGTATCCCATTCCGGCGGCATGCGATCTTGTTCTTTTCAGGGTTTATGGCAACCGTGCGGGGCTGGGAAGGAGGCGTAATCTGGGAGCGCATTGGCTCTTTTATGCATTCGATTGCAGGTCCCTATGGTTTGCAGCGCCGCCGCCAGAATCAACTTCGGCATGTCATTTGCCCCGTGATTCTGCTGCTTTTCATTCCCTACATTCACCGCTTCACGGGATCCCGCGGTCTTCTCAGCCGCCCGTTTGTGCCACCAGTGCACCCCAGGAGGAGCGGATGGACTATGCGCCCTCGCCCCCGCCGCCCCTATCGCCGGCCCAATGAAGCTGGACCGGCCATCGCCGTCGCTGTCACCGTCACCGCCCCAGGACACGCCCTCACGCCTGGACTGGCAACAGTTTTCTGTAGGATGTTCCTGTTGCCTCGCAAACGAGATGGTTCAAATGGCTCGGAGCACTATGGGACTTAACATATGTGGTCATCAGTCCCCTAGAACTTAGAACTACTTAAACCTGACTAACCTAACGACATCACACACATCCATGCCCGAGGCAGGATTCGAACCTGCGACCGTAGCAGTCGCGCCGTTCCGGACTGCGCGCCTAGAACCGCTAGACCACCGCGGCCGGCCAAACGAGATGGCGGGGTACTGTCGGGAGTACGGCATCCTCCACAGTCACGGCTCCTGGCTCATCTCTACGTCCAGGATCCTGCCTCCGTCCCTGTTCTCGTTCGCAGGCTCCTTACACTACAACGTGCAGTATATGGGGGGGGGGGGGGTGAGGGGGGGGGGGGAATGTGCTGGCAGCACACCGATCGGCAAAGGGATTGCAAGAAGATCAATAATTGGCGCTGGATCAAGTGCGCCTATTAGGAAAGAGGTCAAAGACAAACACACAAGCAACGCGACGCCAATGCCCTCTCGACCACCGCAGCGGACAGGAGGGGTCAGTCAGTCGTAGTCGCAGTCAGCTCAGTTACTATTCTAGTTGGCGTCTGTCAGTTTACATTATTGGCCAGGAGGGTTTATAGCGGGACTTGTACTTCCTCAGTAGCGAGGCTCACATGGACAATTACAGAAGAGCTTGTACCACAACAATTTGTTTAAAGATAAGTAGCTTATTCTTCTTATGAATAAAGAACCCTGTTAATACACGTGTGCAGTTGTGTAGTGGATGGCGATACCAACCACCAAACAACATCCTCTCCTTGCTTCCCATGGTACAAGACTCTACAGTGGCAACGACGACACAAAAAATATACTGAACATGACATGTTGTGGGCGTAGTCTTCAGTCCAAAGACAGGTTTGATACAGTCCTCCATGCTATTCTATATTGTGCAAGCCTCTTCATCCCTGAGTAACTACTGCAACTTACATCGCTCTGAATCTGCTTACTGTATTCATGTCTGAGTCTTCCTCTACGACTTTTACCCCACATGCTTCCCTCCATTACTACTTTGGTGTTCCCTTGACGTCTCAGAAAGTGTCTTACCAACTGATCCCTTCTTTTGGTCAGGTTGTAAGACAAATTTCTCTTCTCCCCATTTCCATTCAGTATCTCCTCATTATTTACATGATCTACCCATCTAATCTTCAGCATTCTTCTGTAGCACCACATTTCGAAAGCTTCTATTCTCTTCTTCTCTAAACTATTTATCGTCCACGTTTCACTTCCATATATGGCTACACTCCATACAAATACTTTCAGAAAAGAATTCCTGACACTTAAATCTACATTCGATGTTAACAAATTTCTCTTCTTCAAAAAAGCTTTCCTTGCCATTGCCAGTCTACATTTTATATCCTCTCTACTTCGAGCATCATCAGTTATTTTGCACCCTAAATAGCAAAACTCATCTACTACTTGAAGTCTCTCATTTCCTAATCCAATCTCTTCAGCATCACATGATTTAATAAAACTACATTCCATTATCTTCATTTCACTGTTGTTGATGTTCATCTTATATCCTCCTTTCAACACACTGTCCATTCCATTCAACTGCTCTTCCAGGTCCTTTGCTGTCTCTGACAGAATTACAATGTCATCAGCAAACCTCAAAGTTTTTATTTCTTGTCCATGGATTTTAATTCTTACTCCAAATTTTTCTTTTGTTTCTTTTACTGCTTACTCAGTATAGAGATTGAATAACATCGGGGATAGGCTACAACCCTGTCTCACGCCCTTCCCAACCACTGCTTCCCTTTCATGCCCCTCAACACTTGACTGCCATCTGATTTCTGTGCAAATTGTAAATAGCCTTTTGCTCCCTGTATTTGACCCATGCCACCTTCAGAATTTGGAAGAGAGTATTCCAGTCAACATTTTCAATAGCTTTCTCTAAGTCTACAAATGCTATAAACGTAGTTGTGACTTTAGCGTAGTCCGGCAGTATTGGCGAGTGCGAAGATTTGCACAATATTCCCAAAATAGTATCCAGTATATTCTCTGCCACTCGTTCATACAACTCTTATCGAACTGAAAAACAAGCCCTTACCAGTACGCTAGCACGTGGAACCGGCCTTTCTTTTTTGAGGGTCAAATTAATGATTTTTGTTTATGAGCAAAAATATTTTTTGTGAGGCTTTGTATGCGCTGAATTTACTTGAATGAGAGGAGGTTGGGGGTGGAGTGTATACCCGCTCAACGTGCGCCCTCGCCCCAATTTTCACAAACACATCCCCTCCTGCAGCTACAAAACTTAATTTCAACAATGATTTACCGTTTGTCTGTGATAAAAGAGACGCGTCACTGCTTGCTGATACCATATTCTATTTTACAACCGCAGAACAATCGTAGTAGACTCGGAAAAGTGTGATTTGCAGTATTGTACATGTGTTCTTTTTCACGTCGTTTATGGATCCAAATGCATCAATCGAAAAGAGGATACACCATTCTCTTCTTTAGATGAGAGGAAAAAGTGGAGTGGGCACAGTTACTAACGCAGTGATATAATTACGAATTCAGCAGTCCACTTTTCACGGTTGAGTCTGGAACCACGCGGCTGCTACGGTCGCAGGTTCGAATCCTGTCTCGGTCATGGATATGTGTGATGTCTTTAGGTTAGTTTGGTTAAGTAGTTCTAAGTCTAGGGGACTGATGACCTCAGATGTTTAGTCCCATAGTGCTTAGAGCCATTTGAACCATTTTTTCACGGTTGCACAATAATAACGTGAAAGCCTAGGACCATCTTAGTTCACACCTAGGCTGTACCAGCCAGTTTGAGGTTGCTGTGTGAGATCTCCCACATTCATCCCTTTGACTGCTGGACAGAGTTACACTCACCCAAGCAACACAAAAAATGTAACTTTGAAACACGATTTTATTTATCTTTAACTGCACTAGTCAATTTGTCAAAAATAGAAGGCGCGAAAATAACGCAACCAGTCCGTTAACACGACCTGATGTGATGTTAAGTTTTGTAAGCAAATGAAATGTTATGTCAAAGATGAGTCACCGGTTTTAGAGTTTACATCCCGTTTCTACACTTTGAAGAGTATCAGTTAGTGACATTTCTGCTGAAGTTTTTTATTAATAACCAACAAGATTTCCTCGAGTTTTCAGACATTATTTGTATTTAAGGTTTTTGATTTTGAGGATCAAATTAACATTATTGGTATATGAACAAAAATTGTGATTCGTTCATCGAGCTGAATTTACTCATATAGGGGATTTAATTTCACGTCCTTCAATCGGAAAGGTTGAACCTACATTCATTTTGCACATTTAATATATCTTGTGCCAAGTTTAGTTCTTAAATTCACCGAATCAGTTATATTCAGAGCAGCAATCCTGCCCCTCTTGGATAAATGTCTGCAGACGCCCGTGGAGTTAACGAAATATTTAGATATTCCGAGGAGAAAGTTTTTCACTGTAATTTTATGAAATAATCTCGCCTCAATGAAAAACGTCTTTTTAAAAATTATTATCACCCGAACATACTTATCATATGTATGACTCTCCCTCATATTTCTTGTACACTTTCGTTATAGGAGGCTAAAGACGGGCACAGTGTACTACCGAAAACAGACCAGGACAAAGAATAAGATGATGAAATATACCGATGAGGCAATATTACTTTGGAGCAGGTACAACAGGCATTAAAGCAGATGACGAATAGAAAAGGAGCTGGACTCGATAACATCAATGCATCACTTATCACATATGAAGGATTAATGTTAGAACTGAGGGTGTTGCATTAATTATATGGATGTTTGAAATAGAAGATCATATCCGGGTCTTGGAGAGTGGCGGATTTAAGAACACTCTGCAAAGAAAGAAACTAGAAATTCTTGTGAAAACTGCAGAGAGATAAGTCTGTTACAGTGGCAGATAACTGGAAAAGAGACAACATAATCTGGAAACTAATATTGCATCTATGCATCTATGGATTATGAGAAAGCCTTCATAGAGCGAATAAGCATACGCTGTGGGCTACAATGGAAAGACAGGGTTATCCAAAACACTTTATATTAGTGATAAAAAGCTTGTATTCAAATGGAAATTTTGATTAGTACAGGTGAAGAGACAACAGAACCAACAGCAATTAACAGAGGAGTACGACGAGGGTACCGTCTTTCATCCACTTTATTAAATTTATGTATAGACAACATTATCAAAAAATGGAAATAAAAAGTAAAGCCAGAAATAAAATTAATTCCTAGAAACACATATTTAAATACTGTACTCTTAGCTGACACAAAATAATTTTACGAAAGAATGACGATGATTTACACTTTTATCTACATCGATTGGAGTTAATAAGCAAACTCTGTAACTAATCCCATTGTGTACTAAAATAATGCGCAATGAAAACTCAGTTGAACAGCTTACAGTTATTAGAGTACCACATAGGCTTTGAATAAGATAATGACATCTCCAGTAAGATACATAAGTTTCAAATAATATGTGCTACTATACGTAGAACATTAGTCAATAAAACCGAGAGAGACACAAAAAAATTAGATAAAGCAATGGCTACATCTAAGCTTATATACGAAGTAATATCTGGACAATGACTAAGAAAGACGAAAGAGGAGACAGTCAACTGAAATGAATTTTTTTAAGGAAAGTTAAAGGATATCCTATAAGAGATCAAATATTGAATTCTGAAATAAGGGAAGATTTAAATATGATTTCCATGAATTAAAGAACAGAATACGGGATAACAAAAATGAGACATGTTGAAAGAATGGGTGAAGAAAGAGTAGTCAGACATTTTACAGACTATAGAACTAATGGAAAGAGAAATAAAGGAAGACTAAGGAAAAAATAGCTTTTGTAAAGACACTTTGTGACTGCTGCGCGTAACCTATAGAGCCCAGTAGCGGATGCAATGCTGTCACCATTTCCGAAGCGGTAACCACACGTAAACGAAGCCTCTGCTAGCAGACCACTTGTCTTACTCGTCGGCGTAGCGGGTTGCGTC
Organism: Schistocerca piceifrons; assembly: GCF_021461385.2. Taxonomy (NCBI): domain Eukaryota; kingdom Metazoa; phylum Arthropoda; class Insecta; order Orthoptera; family Acrididae; genus Schistocerca; species Schistocerca piceifrons. The sequence goes on from NC_060145.1 coordinate 335,672,540, forward strand.
ATTAGCGAATTAAGGGGTTCATTTGCAGAAGAGACTGTGATGATTCGACAAAAGTCATAGGATAGCTCCTAACATCGTGCCGGACCTCCTTTTAACCGGCATAGTGCAGCAGCCCTACGTCGCCTGGACTTAACAAGTCGTTGAAAGTCCTCTGCAGAAATATTGAACCATGCTACCTCTACAGAAAGTGTTGCCGATGCAGGATATTATGCACGAACTGACCTCTTGATTTTTTATTTATTGGTATGGCTAGGGTCCCCCGTCCAGCAGACCGTTCGCCGGGTGCCGGTCTTTCAATATGACGCCATTTCGGCGACCTGCAATTGATGAGGATGATAGGATGATGATGAGGACAGCACAACACCCAGTCCCTGGGCGGAGAAAATTCACCGACCCAGCCGGGAATCGAACCCGGGGCCGGAGGATTGACAGTCCGTCACGCTGACCATTCAGCTACCGGGGGTGGACAACCTCTTGATGATGTCCCATAAACGTTATTTGGGATTTATGTCAGGAAATCTGGTTGGCCAAATTATTCGCTCGATTTGTCCAGAACGTTCTTCAAACCATTCGCGAATGACTGTAGCCTAGTGACATGACGTGTACTTCGTTAAACCGTCACGTCATGTCACTTAATGTCTTGCAAAGTTTAATTTACAAGTCTCTTGTAGAAAGAGAGAAAGTTCTTCCACCACGAGTTCCGGTCGCTGCGTTAGAAGTTGAAGAGGCATCAGGTGAAATGGAGAGGGTATACCAAAACATGCTCTGTAGGTACAATGTATGTAACAACGTTGGTGGTCGCCACATTGAGCTGCGGTTGTAATGCATCAATATTGTTCTCCACGTACGGTATGATGGGTTCTTTTTTGTTTTGGAATAATATGAACACGTAATATTTAAGTATTAATACAAAAAAATATGTACTTAAGGATACAGAGTACTTATAAGTGGTGGAAAAATCGAAATTTTTTATTACATTATTAAATTCTATAGTCTTTCCTGATTACATTGATATATATATTATAGGGTTTCAGATGATAAATGACTTATACATACCAAATTTTAAAGTTGTGGTCATGTATGCTGCCACACCCCTTTTATTTCTGTTACAGAAACCAGTATTATTTCGAAAAGAACTGTGAACTTTCTATTTCCAGTGATTATACGTATGATACGTGTTACTCAGTGTTTTATACCCAGGTGCTACATATATTTGTGGAAGTACATATGCTTTAGAGTGCAACAAATACGAACTATGCCACGCATCAGAAATTCAATAAAAGGAAATTCTGTGGTAACCAGTTCATAAACAAAGCAAGTCACACGGTTGAAAGTAACCTATGTATCAATTGTTCAGGGAAGAAACTCCCACATGGCACGCCTCCTGGTGATTCAAATTTTTGTGTTAACAATGACGCTGTTTGTAGCGGATTTGTTGTTGTTGATGTGGGTATCTTATCTTCTTTGATAAATGAAGTGGCGAAATGTAAACGATGTGATGGTGTAGGGTGTCTGGAAATAACTAAGCAGCAAAGTAGCAAGAAGGTCTTAGAGTCAAATTAGTTGTTCTGTGTAGATCCTGCAATAACTCTGCCTCGAGAATGACTTCGAACATTGTTCATAATTCGTATTGTGTGAATTTAAAGTTAGTGTATGCAATGCGTGCAATAGAAAAAGGAAAAAAGGCTGCTCAAATGTTTTGTGGTTTGATGGGCCTTCCTCCTCCTACCTGTAGGTTCAGCAAGCACATAAAAGCATAAAGCATGTATGAAACGTGCAGCAGAAGAAACTATGAATATTAGTGGAACAAGGGACATTGCTGTTGCACTTGATGGGGCATGGCAACGTCGAGGACATCGTTCCTTGAGTGGTGTTGTAAGTGCTACTTCTCTGGAGAAATGGACAAGTTGTTGATGTCGAGTGCTTATCTAAGTACTGCCACACCTACCATGGTAACACTGAAGGACATATTGAACATCAGTGTTCTAAGAATTATGATGGTTACAGTGGCGGTATGGAGTGTGATGGAGCTCTAAACATATTTCAGAGGTCGGTGACCGTTTATAACGTAAGATATACGAAGTACCAAGGCGACGGGGACTCTAAAGCTTTCAATAAAATTAATGAGTTCAATTTTTATGGTGATACCTTGGTAACAAAACTGGAGTGTTGTGGACATGTGCAAAAGAGGATGGGTGCTAGATTGAGGAATCATCTGGTGACCAAGATGTATGAGACAGGCGAAATACCCTCAGACTTCAAGAAGAATTTAATAATTCCGATCCCAAAGAAAGCAGGCGTTGACAGATGTGAATATTACCGAACTATAAGTTTAATAAGTCACAGCTGCAAAGTACTAGCACGAATTCTTTACAGACGAATGGAAAAACTGGTAGAGGCAGACCTCGGGGAAGATCAGTTTGGATTCCGTAGAAATGTTGGAACACGTGAGGCAATACTGACCTTACGACTTATCTTAGAAGAAAGATTAAGGAAAGGCAAACCTACGTTTCTAGCATTTGTAGACTTAGAGAAAGCTTTTGACAATGTTGACTGGAATACTCTCTTTCAAATTCTAAAGGTGGCAGGGGTAAAATACAGGGAGCGAAAGGCTATTTACAATTTGTACAGAAACCAGATGGCAGTTATAAGAGTCGAGGGACGTGAAAGGTAAGCAGTGGTTGGGAAGGGCTGGCTCAGGACTGAAGACCACAACAACAACAACAACACAAAGAGAAATGAAAGGAAAGTTGCTATCTGATGGAAAATCTCTGTTTGGCCGAGGCAGAAACTGAAATAGACCTTCTTCAGAGTTAGTACGGAGTGGCCATTAGACGAACTATACCTCTGAATGATGTTACAGCAATGATTACAGCAATGAGAAGCGCCGTATGGGCCACCTACTTTCATAAGTTGTCCACAGATGACCACCTTGTTTACGGACTTTGCCCTAAAGGAGCAGACTCTTGGTGCGGTTACCAAAACGCAAAAAAAGTGATCGAATACACCATCACAAGCATTCTCTTCCTGAGCCTGTTATGAATGAAATAAAACCAATTTTTAGAGACCTGAGTGACCCTATTTTGCTTAGTAAATGTCTTCGTGGGGGCACTCAGAATACAAATGGAAGTTTCAACCATTGCATATGGGAAAAATTACCCAATAAAAGTTTGTAGGACTAAATACATTAAAAGTTGGTGAACTGGATGCAGTGATACGTTTCAATGATGGAGTGATAAGAAGGTTCTTTTAGGAAGAAAATTATAAAAATTAAAATATAAGATGATACATTTTTTATCCTTGTAATATACATAACAGGTGGAATTAAATAGGTCTAGTACCTCAGCCATCATGACATGTATATCTGGTAAAAATTTAGTCTCCTTCAAATGTATAACATTGGATCAAATAGTAGCTCAATTTGAGGAAGCATTTTGGAACAAAGTGCATCAATTGCTTTGTAATTTTTTAATAACCCTAAGCAGTTTCAAAAATATTAAAAATACTTTTAATTCGTTTAGAAAGTGTGCTGCATTAGTGATATCAACAAAAAATCTGTAAAACATATACATTATAAATTGTACCTGAAAGAAATAGGTGTTGATTTTTAGATAATATTCAGGTGAAAAAGTACCCTGTATCCTTGAGTGAGAAATGGATGTTTCGTTATGTTTTCTTTCCAATTGTTATCAAACAGTTGCATTGCGTCACACCCATTCCTCAAGCAGAAGTTGATGAGTTAATCATCTGAACTGAAACCTCCGTCCAACGGGAACGGTAGTTTTCCGTACATGGATTCGTGCATTATATACTCAGTTCCCTCTGCAAGTCATGCAAGTTTGTAACGGGAACTTCCAAATACCCTGCATGTGCATATAGCCACCCAATGGCTGTTTGTCGCCTCAGTGTAATCTCAAACGCTTAAAAATACGGTCAGTAGGGGTGAGGAAGTTGGGTCTTGCTTATATTCAGACTAAACTTTAAAAATGCAAGCGTGTCAGTTAATAATATTATTAACTAGTAATTACTACACAACGCCTTTAAGAATTATCTCGTCTTTAGGATATCAGTTGCAAATTATATTCCAGGGTGGTCACAAAGTAACTCGCGATCCGTTTGCGGCACTTGCCTCAGGCTCGCAGACTTGCCCAAGTTTTACACGAGCAACCTATTTATAACCTTCACGGACTGTATACTTTCAACGTCCACATGCTATGCAGGTAGTTCCAAAAACTGTCAACAACGTTCGCTCAAATGCCGAAACATAGCGACTGCTAAATCCCTCCTAGAAGAATTGTACAGTGAGGAGCTTCCTGGTATCTGATGTATTGTTGGTAGTGTGGTATTATTAAGAGAGATGTCTATCAATAGGCAATGAATGTTCTAGGTATTTTTTTCTGCCTACCAGAAGTAACCAGACAATTTCTGTAAGAAAAAGGAAACTGTTTCCTCCGACTTGTTACACACGACTTTTATTATAGGTGTTATTCGAACCTACTCGTATAGCTTAACACATAACATGGTAGCTTGCGAGACTGGGAGGTGACTGAGACCTGTTTCAAATCCGCTCGGCGGTTTAACGACCGTGACTGGTTTACCAGCCAACCTGAGAGCGGTTTTTAGGCAGACACCCACGCTAGTTTAGGCAAAATCTGGGTTGGTACGTAAATTCTGCCTCAAAGAGTACGACACACAAATAGTTAGCATACGATCACTCACAGAAAGACGTTTACGCGATCCACAGCTAGGGGGCGCATTTGACTTGCCTCCCTTAGGTTGCCTTGACGGCTGTAGCGTCAGTTAGGGCATTATGCCATAAAGTTGAATAAAATAAAAACTTGTCAAATCCTGAAAAGACAGACATCATACAACACTGACGGGAAAAAAAATCACAACACCATTAAGGAGTTCGCGACGTAAACGAATCTTGGTACGTGTGTTTTTACATCTGAAGGATGATTTCCATTCAAATTTCGCGCCAGTCGCATAAGAGAGGCACTAGAAGCGCCATATGGTGATGCAAATAGGTTTTACTTTAAATACGGGCTGTAACGGTCGTGAGCGTTAGTTAATTTTGAGATTGGACATGGTGAGTTGGTGTTAGTCAAGAATGCATTTAAGGTGACAAAGACGCTATAATCAGCAACTCGCTGAGTCTGAAAATGGTCGTGTAGTAGGGTTAAAAAAAGCTGATGTCACTTCGAGGATATTGCAGAAAGACTTGGCAAGAATGTAGCCGCTGTACATGATAGTGTGGCAGCGGCAGAGAATGTACAGTCACAAGAAGACCTGGCTCGAGACGGTCACGTGGTACTACTGAGAGGGAAGACCATCGTGTTCGGTGTATGGCTCTGGCGCGTCGTACTGCATCTGCGGAAGCAATCTGAGCAACAGTTGGCACCACAGTGACTCAACGAAACTGTTACGAATCGGTTACTTCAAGGACAACTCCAAGCCAGAAGGCCTATAACGAGCGTTCCACCAAACCAATGACACTTGCTACTTCAACGGTGTTAAGTTACAGTACATTGGACGACAAAGTGAAGATCATTGTATTTTCTGATGAAAGCTGGTTCTACCTCGGTGCGAGTGACGGTTGGTTAGGACGCCAGTTGAGGGTTCACAACGAACTTTATCTGCGTGCTAGACAATCTGGACCCACACTTGGGGGGTCTGGATGCGATTCCGCCGGCCGGTGTGGCCGAGCGGTTCTAGGCGCTACAGTCTGGAACCGCCCGACCGCTACGGTCGCAGGTTCGAATCCTGCCTCGGGCATGGATGTGTGTGATGTCCTTAGGTTAGTTGGGTTTAAGTAGTTCTCAGTTCTAGGGGACTGATGACCTCAGATGTTAAGTCCCATAGTGCTCAGAGCCATTTGAACCATTTTTTTGGATGCGATTTCGTATGACCATAGCAGAACTCTCGTGGTTATCCCACGCATCCTGTCTGCAAATTTGTACTTCACTCTGCTGATTTGACCTGTTGTGCTGCCATTCATGAAGGGCATCCAGGGGGTGTTTCAGAACAGGATAACGCTCGCTCACATATTGCTGTTGTAACCCAACGTGCTCTACAGTGTATCGACATGTTGCCTTGGCCTGATCGATCCAATCGAGCACACATGGGGTATCATCGGACAACAAACAGCATTAACTGTCCCGGTTTTGACCGACCAAATGCAACTGACACTGAACTTCATCCCACCAAATGACATGCGGCATTAGTACAACGCAACGCATGCACGTTTGCGCGCTTGCATTCAACATTTTGGCGGTTACACCTCCAGTATCCCGCCTGGATAGGCAGCGCGTGGGTCTGTTCGTGTGAACTGCTTCTGTAATATAGGCCGAGAGTGAAGGAAGCGAGTAGGAGCAGAAGAGGTGAAGCACATCGTTACTGCATGTAGCGTTAACACTTTTGATAGAGTCAGAAACACAAGTAAGTAACAAATGCATACATAACTTTTTCTAGGATGAGCACGTAGGTGTGAAGCCGTAGTCAGTGTCTAATCCTGTGAAGTTAGGATGACAGTTCAGTATAATCTCAAAACTAACAAATACTCGTTACTGTCCAAACTTTAACTGAACGTAACTAATACAAAGTCTCAATAGCAAGTTAGCCCACTCGGTAGTAGAAGCGATATTTCCTGGCCGTCTGCTCTTGATGAAATGAGGCAGAAATCAAGACGGCACTCGATCAGCTCCACAGCGTCAGCCAGAGGGCGCTGTGGACGGCGTAGAATAGATTAGATTAGTACTTGTCCCATAGATCATGAATACGACACTTCGTAATGATGTGGAACGTGTCAGGTTAATAAAAGGTGTCTATACAAAGTATTACATTAGACAAAATATTACATGACACTCAATAATTTTTTTTTGTTTTTTTTTGTTTGTTTGTGGAGGTTGGGAAATTACCCACTTACTATATCCAATAATTCATCTAATGAGTAGGAGTTGCCATTAAGAAATTCTTTTAATTTCCTTTTAAATGCTATATGGCAATCTGTCGGACATTTGATGCTATTAGTTAAGTGACCAAAGACTTTTGTGGCAGCATAATTTACCCCCTTCTGAGTCAAAGTTAGATTTAACCTTGAGTAGTGAAGATCATCCTTTCTACTAGTGTTGTAGCCATGTACACTGCTATTACTTTTGAATTCGTTCGGATTGTTAATAACAAAATTCATAAGTGAATATATATATTGTGAGGCTACAGTGAAGATTTCTAGCTCTTTAAATAAGTGTCTGCAGGATGATCTTGGATGATCTCCAGCAATTATTCTGATTACACGCTTTTGTGCAATGAACACTCTTTTACTCAATGATGAGTTACCCCAGAATATAATGCCATACGAAAGCAGAGAATGAAAATAGGCGTGGTAAGCTAATTTACTCAGATGTATATCGCCAAAATTTGCAATGACCCTAATAGCATAAGTAGCTGAACTCAAACGTTTTAGCAGATCCTCAGTGTGTTTTTTCCAGTTCAACCCCTCATCAATGCATACACCTAGAAATTTTGAATGTTCTACCATAGCTACCGATTTCTGATCGAAGTCTATATTCATTAATGGGGTCATTCCATTTACTGTGTGGAACTGTATATACTGTGTTTTCTCAAAGTTTAATGAGAGCCCATTTGCAGAGAACCACTTAGTGATTTTCTGAAAAACATCGTTTACAATTTCACCAGTTAATTCTTGTCTGTCGGGTGTGATAGCTATACTTGTATCATCGGCAAAAAGTACCAGCTTTGCATCTCCGTGAATATAGAATTGCAAGTCATTAATATATATTAAGAACAGCAGAGGACCCAAGACCGAACCTTGCGGCACCCCATTCTTGATTGTTCCCCAGTTTGAGAAATCACGTTTTTTTTTGCATATATTGTGAACTGTTTATTTCAACTTTCTGCGCTCTTCCAGTTAGTGTAGTTGTGTTTCATCGATTTCAGATAAGCCGAATCTGATAGCCAAGACATCACCGTGAGCTCACTGTGATGCTCCTTAACCATTCCAACAAGATTCTGGCCTTGTGGCACGAGCAGTTGTCCTGCTGGAAGATGCTGTCGCCGTTGAGGAAGGCACTAAATAAAAGGGGTTACAGGTGGTCCCTAATAGTGTCCACAGTTGTCATGGTGCCTTAGATTTCTACCACACGTCCGATGGAAGCCCAAGTGAATGTTCCCCATAAAATAACGTGGCTCCTACCCGATTGGGTCCGTGGCGAGCTGCATGTTTCAAGCAGCCGTTCGCTTGGATGACGGCGTATCTGAACACGGCCATCGACCTAGTTTAACAATAAACTGGATCCATCCGACCAGGTGACACGACTCCATTGATCCGCAGTCCAGTCTTGATTATCTCGTGCCCACACTATAATTAACGATGTTATTGGGTCAGCATGGAAACCTGCAGGGGTTCTCTGCTGTGGAACACCATGTTCAACACTGTGAGGTGTACGGTGTGCTCCAAAACACTGGTGCCCGCGCCAGCACTGTGTCCAGAGATCTACCATAGATCGCCGGCTATCCTGCTTTAGAGAGCGGGCAAGTAACCAATGCCTATGTTCCGCGGTGAGGTACGGACGTCCAACTTCTTGTCGCCTCCTCTGGGTTTCAGCATCCTTCAACCACTTTTCATAGTTGCTCACGACAGCAGCACGCGAACAACCGACCAGCTTCGCCGTTTCCGAGATACTCGCTCCCAGACACTAGGCCTCAACAATCTGGCTTTTGTCAAAGTCGCTTAAGTCGGCGGATTTCAGCTTTCGCGCCACTTATCGTCGCTAGAATGATTCCCCATTCGTCTCCTCTCCGCCCTCAGACTTCTCTTACCGCTTCACGTGCACTCAGCGCCACCACGCAGCATACAACATCATGGTGGGCAGTGGTCATAATGCTTTAGCTGATCAATGTATGTTACCTAGACAACTGTATTCCCGAATTTTTCTTACTCTACATTAATTACTTTTTGATGTTTCCATTTTTTCCGTCACGATACACTATTGGCCATTAAAATTGCTGCACCAAGAAGAAATGCAGATGATAAACGGGTATTCACTGGGCAGATATATTATACTAGAACTGACAAGTGGGAGCATAGATCCTGAGAAATCAGTACCCAGAACAACCACCTCTGGCCGTAATAACGACCTTGATACGGCTGGGGTTTGAGTCAGAGCTTGGATGGCGTGTACAGGTACAACTTCCCATGTAGCTTCAACACGATACCACAGTTCATCAAGAATAATGCCTGGCGTATTGTTACGAGCAAGTTGCTCGGCCACCATTGACCAGCCGTTTTCAGTTGGTGAGAGATCTGGAGAATGTGCTGGCCATGGCAGCAGTAGAACATTTTCTGTATCCAGAAAGGCCCGTACAGGACCTACAACACGCGGTCGTGCATTATCCTGCTGAAATGTAGGGTTTCGCAGGGATCGAATGAAGGATAGAGCCACGGGTCGTAACACATCTGAAATGTAACGTCCACCGTTCAAAGTGCCGTCAATGCGAACAAGAGGTGACCGAGACGTGTAACCGATGGCATCTCATACCATCACGCCGGGTGATACGCCAGTATGACGATGACGAATACACGCTTCCAATGCGCATTCACCGCGATGCCGCCAAACACGGATACGACCATCATGATGCTGTAAACAGAACCTGGATTCATCCGATAAAATGACGTTTTCCCATTCGTGCAGCCAGTACACGATCGCAGGCGCTCCTGTCTGTGATGCAGCGTCAAGGGTAACCGCAGCCATGGTCTCCGAGCTGATAGCCCATGGTACTGCAAATGTCATCGAACAGTTCGTGCCGGCTGTGGTGGCCCAGCGGTTCTAGGTGCTACCGTCTGGAACCGCGCGACTGCTACGGTCGCAGGTTCGAATGCTGCCTCGGGCATCGGTGTGTGTGATGTCCATAGGTTAGTTAGGTTTAAGTAGTTCTAAGTTCTATGGGACTGATGACCTCAGAAGTTAAGTCCCATAGTGCTCAGAGCCATTTGAACCATTTGAACAGTTCGTGCAGATGGTTGTTGTCTTGCTAGCGACCCCATCTGTTGACTCAGGGATCGAGACGTGGCTGCACGACCCGTTACAGCCATGCGGATAAGATGCCTGTCATCTCGCCTGCTAGTGATACGAGGCAGTCGGGATCCAGCACGGCGTTCCGTATTACCCTCCACAAGCCACCGATTCCATATTCTGCTAACAGTCATTGGATCTCGACCAACGCGAGCAGCAATGTTGCGATACGATAAACCGCAATCGCGATAGGCTACAATCCGACCTTTATCAAAGTCGGAAAGGTGATGGTACGTATTTCTCCTACTTACACGTGGCATCACAACAACGTTGCACCAGGCAACGCCGGTCAACTGCTGCTTGTGTATGAGAAATCGGTTGGAAATTTTCCTCATGTCAGCACGTTGTAGGCGTCGCCACCGGCTCCAACCTTGTGTGAATGCTCTGAAAAGCTAATCATTTACATATCACAGCATCTTCTTCCTGTCGGTTAAATTTCGCGTCTGTAGCACGTCATCTTCGTGGTGTAGCAATTTTAATGGCTTGTAGTGTATATATAACAAGGCCGAGTCGGACCAGTGACCCTTTCAGGTGCACAAAGAAACCCGAACTCCTACGGGAATCAGCGATCCCTGCGGATAAGGCAGGGGAACTACGTCAATAGTGCGTGGATAAGATGCACTTTTAGGTCGGTCAAGGGTTGTGTCCGGATGGCCAAGGCGGTCAAGGCGATTGTTCGCGAAAAATGAAAAAATCCAGGTTCGAGTCCCGGTCCGGCACAGATTTTCAACTTTCACCACTGATTTATACCAGTGCCCAACTAATGTACTTATTCCCTGACAAAATTTTTCTTTTCTTCTGGAATGAATTTAGTTTGATGACCAGGGTGTATTTAAATATTTTATAGAATACTGAGGGGTAATTCTCCAGTTTTACAACTTTTTGTTGTGAGTTCACATTACTTCCTTGTACTTTTCAGACCTGGATGACAGCAAATGTACGATGGTGAACAGTTTAATTACACACCTAGCTGGTAACATCCAATACTTCCTTTCGTCCTGATGACGGTGTTGCACTGTTTCATGGGTTCCAATTCCGACGTGAGGCCAATCCACCACCGACCACAATCCATGTAGCTGCAACCAACCACCATTCGTCTCACTCCATTGCGTCACAGATATGCACAAAGGGTCTGATGACTAATAAAGTGGGAAGGAGGACGGATGAGAGGGGAATCGACAGACAAACACCCTTCCATCCGTGCAGTGTTCCCCAAATTAGTTCGACACGATTTTGGATCTATTGGTTGGCGTTTTGTCTCGTTAAAAAAGAACAGCGTTCGGCTATGTAAAATGGTGTCAATGTACGAAATTTTCAATAAAATAGATGTAAATTATAGGGGTAGAAGTGTGATATACAATATGCACAAGAACCAAGATGGAAAAATAAGACCGGAAGACCAAGAACCAATTGCCCTTATTAGAAGGGTTGTAAGATAAGGATGCAGTCTTTTTCCACTAAGTACAGATTGGACGCACTCTATACTTCGAAGAGCCGGTCGCTGTGGTCGAGCGGTTCTAGGCGCTTCAGTCTGGAACCACGCGGCTGCTACGGTCGCAGGTTCGAATCCTCGTTCGGGCATGGATGTGTTTGATGTCCTTAGGCTAGGTAGGTTTAAGTAGTTCTAAGGGACTGACGACCTCAGATTTTAAATCCCAAAGTGCTTAGAACCACTTGAATTTATACTTCGAAGAAGCAATGACGGAAATGAAGGGGAGGTTCAGGAGTGGGATTAAAATTTAGCGTGGAATGATGTCAGTGATAAGATTCGCTGATGACATTGCTGTTCGAAAATTTACAACTGGCCTGACCATAGAGTTTAAATATGACAGCTGCAACTACGACACCAATTCTCCAAATACAACGAACCCACTGTCGTCGGTATAGCCATACACACTAACATGTCAGTTTCTAATACATGTTACGAGAGGTTGGATAAAACTCCAGTCAATAAGGGCTACTACAAAAAAGAGTTGTAGACAATCAGACAAGTAACTGTTGAAAATGTGTATGAAACAAACATGATAGACAAACTGAAACACGAAATTAACACAAAACAGAAAGACGCCCACGTGCAACGACAAACGACAAACAGATGATCACCGATATAAAACATGCACATGAATCATAATCACAGAGAACACAAACACACAAAACGCGCCTGATAACAATTCACAGCAATAAACAAAAGGCACATTCTCACATGCAACTCTCAGGATAGGCAACATATTCAAAAAACAAGGACTGAAAATGTACAAAAGAAACTGATGATAACCAGCACAGACACAGAAAAACACAATATATTATTTTGCAATCTATCAATTAAATTTATATCGGACAGACTGTAAAAATTTCAGCACGATCTACACAGAACACAGAACGGCATGTGAGAGTAAAAGCGGTCCTTCTATATTTGTAGAGCTCCTTATGTATATGAACCCCAGGCCAACAGACACAAACACCGACGTAAAAATTCTTAAATGCAGCAACAGCCACTCACCAAAAGTTATAATAGAAGAAAATTACCATAGGCTCATACAAAAATCACAGTAGAAGGAAAAGAAATAGGGAAAGAATACACAGAACTGTGCAATGAAACTCGTCTATGCTCTACCAGAACTACGAGAATATCTAAGCACGTAACACACACACACACACACACACACACACACACACACACACATACATACAGAGCAATCGCCAATTTACAAAGCCCATTCACAAATAACAGTTCTACACAATAGTAAATTCGGAAAATGTTTCTTTAACCTAACAAATGGTAGTTCATGAACATAACAACAAATCAGAATTTATAGCAGAATGTATGATAACGACATAATCTAAATTAGTCAAATGGAGAAATAAAGAAGTGATAATTTCATTTAGACCTAAATATTTAATAAATATATATAATAACTTTAAAATATCCTGATTAATTGCAGATGACCAACTCGAGCACAATGTCACGAGCTAATGTCAGACAGTTAGACAGACACTAATTTGTTATATTAAGTATATTAAGGTATGTATTCTGTCACTGATGTTATAAGTGTAAATACCCTAATATCACAGTTGCAAACATTATTATGCACAGTTTATTTAAATGTATCTGACAGAAAATAAATTAACACGATGACAACGGTGAAACTTCACCGAAACATGTTTGAGTGTTAAACAAGACAGAGCCGTATTTTCACTATCATATATACGAAAGATCGATATAAGCAGTAGTAATATTTACGTGTGAAAGCAAAGATAAAGAAGCAATTATTTACCCATCGTTCTGCATCCTACATTCTCAAAGAGTTTTGAGAAGATAGCCTATAATAGAATACTTAACTATCTTTCTTGTAATAACCTTTTTCACAACTTCTCATTTTGGCATCTGTAAATGATTCTTTGCACAGAAAGCAATATACGATGTTGCAAAGTCAGTTCTGGAAGAAGTATTCGAGAAAAAATAGCCTTATAACACTTTCTGTGACCATGCAAAAATTCTACTAGGGCGACTAAAACACTTAACTAAATTCACCCATCTTGCCCGGATGAAGTCCTGTCTCAACGGCATAAAACAGAAAGCCACTTTAACAAACGCTGCCACAGTAACAAAAGATTAATACTGTTGTTCTGCAAAGTTTAATACTTTAACATCTGTTGTTCTTCACCTATATCAGTAACTTACCAAAGAGACTGAAGCGGTCTTCTGAAATAGTGATATTTGCAGGTGATCCCAGTTGTTGATTAAAAACTAATATTTTTAATATTCTAAGCGAAAAAAAATGACTTACAGGTACCAGAAATAGAGATCAGTGGACACATCCTAAATGAAACTGCGTGAGTAAAATTCTTATGCATCCAGAAGCACAATAAGCTTAAGAGGAATCAGCACATGGTTAAGTTAGTTAATACACTTTGTAGTGCCTCTTTCCAGTTTAGATATCTCACTCCTTGAGTGAATTGCTTGTAGAGAACCTGTTTTACATATTTTTACCCTATACTGTTGTATGGTATAATCTTCTTGCAGCTAAGTCAAAAGAGAGGCGTGAAACAAAAATATTGTGTAAAATTTACAACCGAAAATCTTTTCAGACACCTCGGTATTTTTAACTCACGATTGATTATACTTACTTCCGAATGATGTGTGTGGTTTATAATAAGTGAATTTAGGATGAACTACAAAATTCGCAGCCTTGCTTTGGGTGCAAGTTCCAGTTATGACGTAAACTCCAGTTAAACTCTACTTTGCCTTCAAAGCTCTAGTGTTATTCTCATGGTTACATATTGAACGATGTATTTCTGAATTTGTAAGGACTGTTGTTTAAACGTTACAAAAAAAAGCGTGAAATAAAAAAACTTCCGACATTTGTGACATTTTGTTCAGTTTGTATTTACTAGAGAGGTGGAAGTAGCAGATGTAGCTCAAACTTTTATACCATGAATGAAGAAACCGCCATCGAGGAAATCAAGGAGGTACTCGATAACAGGCAAATATGATGCACTGCGACCATTTAATCTTCGTGCGATATTTGCATTCAATGGGCAAGTTTCAAGAGTTAAGTATGTTGGTACTGCATGTTATAATTTAAACTAACAAAAAATCAAAGAGGTGGCCACATCCGCATTTTAATTTCAATGTCATCAATTCGCTCATCAATAATTCATATGCAGTAGCGTTACTGGTGACGAATAATGGTGCCTTTATGTCAACTCCATAAAAATAAATTAATGGCTGAGCCCAAACATGAAGCAAAAAGAAAAGCGTGTGTTCACAGTAGATATTATTTTGCATCTGTGAGACAAAGAAGATGTTGTGTAATTCGAACTATTCCCCAGCCCTCTGTCCATCCCATCTGTCATGTGTTGTCAACAACTGAGACGCTTTGCGGTCGTAGTACAAGAAAAACGACCTAGAAGGCTGCATCTTGCTACTGCATGATAACGCCTACCAGCATATTGTTTTGTTTCGCAAAAGAACCTAAGTAACAGCATGGTTTCGAGCTCATCCCTAACAACAATTCTCTTACTCTTAAGCTATAAAATATTCACCTTTTTCGCTCCTTATCGAACAACCACCAAGAAATTGCTTCTGGAAGAAAATGCATACAATGCTTGGGTTGACAACCT
Organism: Schistocerca piceifrons; assembly: GCF_021461385.2. Lineage (NCBI taxonomy): Eukaryota > Metazoa > Arthropoda > Insecta > Orthoptera > Acrididae > Schistocerca > Schistocerca piceifrons. The sequence goes on from NC_060145.1 coordinate 335,687,755, forward strand.
CTTTAACTCCAGACCAGTAGATTTCTATGAGTGTGAAATCAAGAAACTACCTAGTCAATGTCAGATAGTTATTAGATAATATTATTTTGGTAGTGATTAATTTGCTTCTTGTTTTTAACTGATGTTCAATAAACGAACAAAAATCGCTGTAAAACATGAATCGTTCTAAAATAGATTAAACACAATTTTTCATGATAAACTTATTAAAAAGTACTCGTAATATGAGAAAAAAGTTCATTACATTAAAATATCACACAATTTTGAATTCATTGAGTCTGTCTCTAACTGAAGTTCTGTATCATGCATAGCATTTCACTATTACGACACTGGCGGAGAAAGTAGACGCACAAAGAATCCTAACTGACAAATTCTGTATTTACATAAAATTAAACTGTATCGGCAGAAGGAGAAAAGTGCTAGCATTAACAAGTAAGTGCTAGTATCAATAACGCTGCGATTCTGCAATTTCATAATTTTTTTTTCAGCTTCAGATCTATAGGAGAATGAATCGTGGTTATGATAAAAGCAATGGAGAAGATTTCTTAGTTTTCTTCCTGCTTTTCGATCTGACAACTTGTAGCTCAGATAGAGACGGGGTAAAAAGTTGCCAGTACTTCTAGACCGTAAATGAGACTGGTACCTACAGCTAAACCAGTTTCCATTTGACAAAGGGAGCTCATTACCAGAGCTAGATTGCCAGGGCTGCTTGCATTACTCATAGTTATTGATAACACAGATAATTAACTTTTTACGTGAGAGATTAGTGTAATGGCCTTCTGGACTCAAAATTATAAATTTATTAATCCGATACTGCAGCTTAAGAGAAAATCACTCAGAATATTTTAGGCAAATGACAAGAAAATTTAGCAGGATAATTCTGTGCCATTCCACAAAGTAACTCGACTGCAACAGAATTGCCAAACATTCTGCAATGTTGCCAAGTTTCAGTTACAGTAGTGGCTTGAAGAACATGAGCCTCCAGCTGACATCATTTTTAAGTGTGCTGCACATTAGGAGCATTTTAAAGACCTGGAGTAGACAACTGCGGAGTTGACCAGAGGTGAAGATCTGACAGGCATAAGTTCAATTCCCATTTCTGTAACAAGAATTAGGAGATAGTTGTTATTAATAACACTCGGAAGCACCGACTGCTACCAATATTCTTATGCATAATAACGAGAAAACGCCCTTGAACAGCTGACAAAATTCTGTCGGGTGATGTTGGATTCCCTCTGTTGAACAGAACTCTTTGCCAACCCTGGCAGTCAGTAGTTTCACTCCTGGAAGATGATGGCAGAGACAGCCATTAGATTAAGAAATTTGATTAACATGGTACGGCTTAAAAATCGAGAATATTTTATTCATGTTTACGTATGATGAACATCGGGAGAAACACATAAACCACATTATCTTCTTCGAACAGTGAAGCTTGAAGGAAGTCTTTCAATATTTTATCTGATAATATCGAGATTTTTCGTTGGTGGTAGGGTACACTTAGTGACAAAATAATAGTTAAGATTTATAGAACTATTTTGAGTGAGCATTAGATGTTGCAGGTACGTTTGTCATTCTCGATCAGTAAGCGTCAAGGCGATAATAACCCCTGTCATACAGCAGGAAATGATCTTGATTGTATTCTGAGCATCAGAAAGTCATAACGTGTCTTCTCTGTCCTATACATAATCGAAAGATGTGAATATTGGAAAAACAAATAAGATCCCCTCACCTTCTTCCAGCATTCCTCAGTGAAATGGAAATGTTATTTTTCATGAGATGCCATATAATCTGATCAGAGTTCATGTTTTTATGTGTATTGATCACTGAAGACTATGGCTGCTTCAGATGCCGAACATGCGTAATGTTAGCTGAGTGTTCATAGTATTCTGTCTAATTCATAGAGATACACAAAGGAAGACAGCAGTGAGTGTTAATTTAATACTTTATTGTCCACTTCAAACATAATATCTGCAAAATACATATTTTGTAGCAAAACAGTGTGGATAAGAAGCAGAGTGTGTGGGAGACGTTAGCGGCGGCGTCTGTGATGCAGGGTGCGAGGTGCGCGCGACGTTCAGTTGGCGGGGCAGCTGAGGGAGGCGCAGCAGCGCGGGTACTTGGCGTTGCGGTTGCCCTCCTCGATGCGGCAGCCCTTCTTCGGGGTCACTGGGTCACACCTGCAACACGCGCACGACACACTCAGTGCTGGCTGCTAAACAGCAACAAGTGCCGGCTAATACTAACATGTCATTTATCATCCTCATTAGATTAAGGCCATCAATTGCTATCTAAGACAGACTGTGATATGCTACAACTCTACAATCTTATATTTCACATAATGTGTGTTTTATCTATTTTTGAATGGTGGGCTCCATGTGGTTCCCAAGTCGTGCTGCGACCGTAAACCATAAAATTGCGACTGGTTGCTGCATATTTGGTAATTTTATCTATTTTGCCGCAGCTATCACTACATCGCAGTGCTTAGCAAAAAAATGAAGAACCCAGAAGAAACGGTCGGATGTCATTCTAACTTCGTACCCATACAAACAATCTGTAGGTATATAAATCATAAGATGGTAGTGGTGGTAAGTTCGTATGGGACCAAACTGATGAATTCGTCGGTGTCTAGGCTTACACACTACTTAATTTAACTTAAACTAACTTAAGCTAAGGACAACACACACACCCATGCCCGACGGAGGATTCGAACCTCCGAAGGGGGGAGCCGCGCGGACCGTGGCATGGCGGCCTATACCACGCGGTTACACCAAACGGCTAAGTCATCAGAGTTTTAATTCTCATTCTAATTCAAATATCGATATTTTTTCCAAAAAATATCACGTCCGACCTTTCTCTTTGAATGTGTGAAGCGAGTATAGGTGGTGGAAAAGAAGAATTCGATTGTACTGGTGGGTATGAACGGGATAACAAGATTCCTCCGTGAAGAAAGAGCACAATTTTCAACGCAACTGGTGTGCTATTTCTTCACATTGACATTCTTCAGAAGCACTTGCCGAAAATTGTGAACAAAACTCTGATGACAAGACTGCTCTTTGAGGTCGGCGGAGACGTGTGAGGGGAAACGCTGATGCAAACGGCGCTCGACTTTACGGACAGAAACTGCAACGTTTACCTTCAGCACGCAGTTTTGACACTACAATTGCTAGGTCGTTGGGGTCTGCAGGAGTGAAAAAACAGAGAAGTTGACATGAAGTGTTCCAGGCAAGTCCGATATGTGACGAAACCTAACAAAGGATCCATCGGACACCTTTTATTGTGCCAGTTATATGCAGTTACCATTGTTAGCAAAGTGGTTATCCCCAGGCGTGAACGTGCATCGTTTTCCTTTCAATTGTTACTCTGAGGGGGATAAGCAGGTTGCTAGCATGTTGATGTACAGAATATCTAATAATAAATCAATACTTAAATATCCAGTTCTAAAACTGGCAGTATATTTACAATGTGCGGACGACATTTTTATAGACCAGTGCGTCGATATTTCATTCGTCGACCTACATACATATCGATACACACTTCGACATATCAGCAGTCGCTAAAGTCATATTTCAAATATCGATATGTCGGATTCCCAATGTTTTTAAAAATATCAACAGTCTTAGTGTCTAGTGTCGCTACCAGGTCTGGAAAGGTACGTAAGGGGGCGTGCATATTGGCGGATGTTAAGTGATCGCTGTCAAGGACACTGAGATGCGACGTACTCGTGTAAGACAGCATTATCAGCACCTAACTGAGTTTAATAGGGGCCTCATTGTGGGTCTCCATCTGGACAGATCGTCGAATCATGCAGTGTCCAGATTTTGAGGCATTCGAATCTGACAGTGGCCTGATGTTGGACTGCATGGGAACTTGAGAGCAGGCATAGTCGTCCCCAAGTTTCCAGTCGACAATGTCTGGCCACCACAGGGTAAGAGCGCCGTGTTGAGCACCAAGCACCTACTAACCACTTCACATCTGGGCCTGCCATCCGAAAGCAAATAACGGACTCCTTACAACACTGTGTGTGTCATTAAACACTATGCGTCATTAAGCACATGGGTCGGAGACTAGCAGCTGGGCTAGGGAATTACCATCACATACGTAGGTTGGCGTAAAACCACAACACACACGGCTGTTTTTGGAGTGGCGTCGTGACTGATGAATATGGAGATGAACAGCGTTGCATTGTGTTCAGTGATGACTCGCGGTTCTGCTCTACCCAGGATAACCATCGAGTTGCAACATTTGGAAGCCTACGGAGGCGATCTCGAGAGAGGTAAATTTTTCCAATGTTTTAGAGAGACAATGCTATGTTACAACGTCATGGTGCGGAGAGCCATCGGGTATGATTCAGGTGACTGCTGGTAATGACTGAAGGAACTCTGCGCTACAACAGTACACCACAGACATCCTGCCTCCTCATATCCTATCGTGTTACCTCTCATGCGACAGTATCGTGGATACACTTTTTAAGAGAACAATAGTCGTGCAAATATAGCACATGTCTCTGTGAACTGTCTGCGTGATATATGTTCCGAGTGAGGTTTTATGGGATGTGAAAGATCCATCATGGTTTAATAGCCATATTAGAAAATCGCTACGTAAACAAAGAGCACTTCATCTCAGATTCAAGAGAAGTAAAAACCTAGCTGACAGACAAAAGCTGAACGAAGTGAAAATGAGCGTAAGGAGAGCAGTGAGAGAAGCGTTCAATGATTCTGAAAGCAAGACGTTGTCAACCTAACTGAATAAAGACCCTAAGAGATCTTGGTCGTATGTAAAATCAGTGACTGGGTCAAAATCATCTATTCATTCTCTCAGCGACCACGCCGGCACCGAAACGGAAGATAACAGCGAAGGCCGAAATACTGAATTCGGTCTTCCGAAGTTGTTTCAACCCGGAAGATCGTAACAGTGTCCCTCATTTCAATCGTCGTACGAACGTCGAAATGGCAGACATTGAGATGACCGACCGCGGAATTGAGAAGCAGCTACAATAGCTTAGTAGTGGAAAGGCGTCAGGACTAGATAGGATACCTGTAAGATTCTATAAAGATTATGCGAAGAACTTGTTCCCCTTCTAGCAGAAATTTATCGTAGATCGCTTGAGCAACGAAAGGCACTCGAAAAAAGCGCAGGTTATTCCCGTTTTTAAGAAAGACCGTAAGACAGATCCATGCAATTACAGACCTATATCGTTGACGTCAATCTGTTGTAGAATTATGGAACATGTTTTATGCTCAAGAATTATGACGTTGTTGAAAAATGAACGTCTCCTCTATAAAAATCAACATGGATTCCGTAAACAGAGATCCCTCGAAACTCAGCTCGCTCTGTTCCTCCATGAGATCCACAACACAGTGGACAACGGCGCTCAGACTGATGCCGTGTTCTTTGATTTCAATAACGCATTTGACAGTGTCCCGCATTGTCGTTTAATGAAAAAAATACGAGCTTACGGAGTATCGGACCAGACCTGCGATTGGATTCAACACTTTCTTGCAGATGGGACTCAACACATCGCTCTTAACGAAACTAAATCAACAGATGTAAAGGTAATATCCGGAGAACTACAGAGAAGTGTGAAAGGACCGTTGCTGTTTACAATACAAATAAATGATCTAGTAGAAAGCGTCGGATGCTCTTTAAGGCTATTCGCAGATGATGCAGTTGTCTGTACCAAAGTAGCAACGCCAGAAGATAGTAAGAATTTGCTGAACCACCTACAGAGAATTGATGAATGGTGCAGACCCTTGCGGTTGACCCTGGACGTAAATAAATGTAACATATTGCGCATATATAGGAAAATAAATCCACTACTGTGCTGCTACACTATTAATGACAAACAGCTGGAGACAGCGTCTGACGTAAAATATCTAGGAATAACTATCCAGAACGACCTTAAGTGGAATAACCACATAAAACAGATAGTGGGAAAAGCAGACACCAGACTCACATTCATCGGAAGAATCTTAAGGAAATGTAACTTATGCACGAAAGAAATGGCTTATAAGGCGCTTATTCCCCAGATTCTTGAGTATTTGTCATCTATCTGAGATCCCTATCAGGTAGGACTGGTAGAGGAGATAGGGAATATCCAACGAAGAGCAGCGTGTTTCATCACGGGATCACCGCATTGGAGTACACTACAGCGGCGTTATTCTAACTTTAAACCACTGTCGTGAGGCACTAAGTTCTTTCTCGCCAGCTGTCAACAACACTGGCTGACTATCGCTGCTGCAAATTATGGCTATTGGACAACCTGAGGAGAATGCAGCTGATCTAACTGCTTTTTTAGAGGTAACTGGCTGAGATATGCGTACACAGATAGTATGTAAGCGCCTCTACACTATCAATTGTGCCTTCTAGGCGTCCATTACAAACAAAAGTACGAAACCTCTAGAACTGTAGCACGCGAAGAAGGTGAGCAGCGGAAAACTGCAGTGGAAAGCGAATTGATGGTGTCGGGTTATCTTCATTGACGAGAGCAGCATTTGTATGGCGATGAGTCCCGTGGAAAAGCGGGTAGGTGGCCAGGTACGAACGCATGTCCTTCGCATACAGTCTCAAAGATTCAGCTATGAGGTGCGTCAGTTTTGGGACGGTATCGTGTACGGACGTCGGAATCGCTATCAAGTTGTGATGTATTCATCTTTCGAGACGATAATGCAAGAAGACATTGCTCGCAATTCGTGATCATCTTCCTTCCGGAGGTAAGAATCAACCGAATTGACTAATCTGGCGTATCTGTTGACGGTAACCTGGTTAAGCACGCTTGGGACCAAGTTGAAACTTGCAGTGCACCATCGCAGGAACCCTCTTCATGCACAGCATGAGCTCAGAAGGGCCGTCCTCGGAGACTTGGGCAGCCTTGAACATCAACGTCCTTTCTACGCTGTGGATACCATGCCAAGGAGGAGCCAAGCTTATTACAATGTATAAGGTTGAGCAACAGGATATTGGATGCTACCCAGCAGCATGCGAGGGCTGTCCAGAAAGTAAGTTCCGACTGATCGAGAAATGGAGAAATGGAAACCACAGTGAAAATCAGAAATGTTTTATTTGTAACAGTTAGCTACACCTTCCAACAACTTCTCTACGTAGTCACCGTTCTGACTTAGACATTTGTCGTAGCGTTGTACCAACTTTCCAATACCCTCATCATTGAAGGCAGCGGCCAGTGCTTCCCGCCAATTCTCTACGCTGGCCTACAGTTCGTTGTCTGCGCCAAAATGTTGTCTTCATAGCCAGCGGTTCATGTGAGCAGAGATAAAACTCAAAGTGAGACAATTACGGTCTGTCTTGTGAGTAATCAGACATTTCCAATAGAAAACGATGCAGGAGAATCTTGATTGCCCCTGCAGATGCGGCTGAGAATTGTCTTAAAGAAGAAACCGCATGACAGTTATGTAATGTTGGCTGCATAGCTTCAGGCGAAATTTCGCATCAGCTACTCGTATTTGCGGGAGACACTACTTTCTAGACATCTTTACGCGCTCTCTGTGAGCTCAAAAATGAGAAGAACGAGGTGATGCTGTCTAGGGTCATACACTGCACAATACATCTGTGCAAAGCTTTATCGGATTTTCATAGTCGTTTCCATTTCGCGACCGATCGGATCTTACTTTCTGAACACCCCTCGTATTTTGATTCCACAGCTTAACACTTTTAGACAGATTATCTCTCTTTTCTTCTTCTTCTTCTTCCATATAAGCCATCTGACGACCACGACATTCAATTACTGTGTTTGGGGTGGGTTTTGATGTTCGTCCCGTAGCTTCACATTCTCTGGTAGCTCGCAATTTCAGCAGATCTTCCATCATTTCCGCCAGTCATGGTGACTTGGTCATCTTCTTTCATCAGTAATCGAGAAGCTGACTGGTCAACCTGCTGCGATGCATCATGTAGACATGTTCCTAACCACGTCCATGATTTTTTCAGAGTATTTCTAGAGTTGCTGTTTGGTCGTCTTTTATATTTGTTAATTTCCTCGACTGGTTCCCGAATCTTCCTCATTATCTTTCTCTCCTGAATCTGAAGTTACTCTGTGACACCCTACCTTTTGATTACTAGACACTCTACATCTACCTGGATACTCTTCAAATCACGTTTAAGTGCCTGGCAGAGGCTTCATCGAACCACCTTCACAATTCTCTGTTATTCCAATGTATAACGCGCGGAAAGAATGAACTATATCTTCCCGTACGAGCTCTGATTTCCCTTATTTTATCGTGGTGATCGTTCCTCCCTATGTAGGTCGGTGTCAACAAAATACTTTCGCATTCGGAGGAGAAAGTTGGTGATTGGAATTTTGGGAGAAGATTCCGTCGCAACGTCCAGCTCAAATCCTATATCTTTTCTGTGACACTGTCTCCCATATTTCGCGATAATAAAAAATCGTGCTGCCGTTCTTTGAACTTTTTCGATTTACTCCGTCACTCCTATCTGGTAAGGATCCCACACCGCACAGCGGTATTCTAAAAGAGGACGGACAAGCGTAGTGTAGACAGTCTCCTTAGTAGGTCTGTTACATTTTCTAAGCGTCCTGCCAATAAAACGCCGTCTTTGGTTAACCTTCCCCACAACATTTTCTATGTGTTCCTTTCAGTTTAAGTTGTTCGTAATTGTAATACTTAGGTATTTAGTTGAATTTACGGCTTTTAGATTAGACTGATCTATCGTGTAACCGAAGTTTAACGAGTTCCTTTTAGCACTCATGTGGATGACCTCACACTTTTCGTTATTTAGGGTCAACTGCCACTTTTCGCATCATCCTGGTATCTTTTCTAAATCGTGTTGCAGCTGTTTTGATCTTCTAATGACTTTATTAGTCGACAAACGACAGCGTCAGCTGCAAGCAACCCAAGACGGCTGCTCAGATTGTCTTCCAAATCGTTTATATAGATAAGGAACAGCAAAGGACCTATAACACTACCTTGGGGAACGCCAGAAATTACTTCTGTTTTACTCGATGACTTTCCGTCAATTACTACGAACTGTGACCTCTCTGACAGGAAATCACAAATCCAGTCACATAACTGAGACGATATTCCATAAGAACGCAATTTCCCTACGAGCCGCTTGTGTGGTACAGTGTCAAAATGGCTCAAATGGCTCTGAGCACTATGGGACTTAACAGCTGAAGTCATCAGTCCCCTAGAACTTAGAACTACTTAAACCTAACTAACCTAAGGACATCACACACATCAATGCCCGAGGCAGGATTCGAACCTGCGACCGCAGGGATCGCGCGGATCCATACTGAAGCGCCTAGAACCGCTCGGCCACACCGGACGGCCCAGTGTCAAAAGCATTCTGGAAATCCAGAAATACGGAATCCTATTACCTTTCTTGAATATTGGTGTGACCTGTGCAACTTTCCAGTCTTTGGGTACGGATCTTTCGTCGAGCGAACGGTTGTATATGATTGTTAGGTATGGAGCTAATGCATCAGCATACTCCGAAAGGAACCTAACTGGTATACAGTCCGGACCAGAAGACTTGCTTTTGTTAAGTGGTTTAAGTTGCTTCTCTACTGTGAGGATATTTACTTCTACGTTACTCATGTTTGCAGCTGTTCTCGATTAGAATTCTGGAATATTTACTTCGTCTTCTTTTGTGAAGGCATTTCGCAAGGCTGTGTTTAGTAACTCTGCTATGGCAGCACTGTCTTCGATAGTATCTCCATTGCTATCGCCCAGAGAAGACATTGATTGTTTCCTGCCGCTAACATATTTCACATACGACCAGAATCTCTATGGATTTCCTGCCGGGTTTCGAGACAAAGTTTCGTTGTGGAAACGGTTATAAGCATCTCGCATTAAAGTCCACGCTAAATTTCGAGCTTCTATAAAAGATCGCCAATCTTGGGGATATTGCCTGTTTAAATTTGGCATGTTTGTTTCGTTGTTTCTGCAACACTGTTCTAACCTGTTTTGTGTATCAAGGAGGATCAGCTCCATCGTTTGTTAATTTATTTGGTATAAATCTCTCAATTGCTGCCGATACTATTTCTTTGAATTTAAGCCTACGCAGCATATACGGCTCCAGAGCAGATGACTGTCTGGTAGTGGTTCATTTTTGTGTTAGACGAAAGACTCTTTTTGTTATAGGGGCTTATGGTCAGTTGACATGCCAGTTCCAACCTCTTCATTCGAGTTGATAATGCTCGGACAGACTGGGTCCCAGCAGTTCTCCCAGGAGCTTAAACCTGTCGGTATTCTCGATTTCTCCCTCAAGATGCAATGTACGTGAAGGATCACTGATGTGATTTATTGTGTTTTTTCAAGAGACATATTTAGCGCTGTATTTGCTGCTTCTTGAATGAGAACATTGAGCTGATTCACTGAAGTTTCTACTGAACTCTACAGAAGTGTCAGATCGTCGCGAATACTAGGCAATCAGCACTGAACCCAATGCATCTGCGCCGCTGATAGACACCACTTGAAAGTCTCTGTCTAGCTTACTCCTTCCGCCATTCTCTTTTTACTTTATCTAGTTCACCGTTGAAGAGATGAGGAGTTCATCTCCCTGTGTTTATTTTCAGCAATTAATAGTTTTTTTCTTTAGGTTCGTATGTCTCAATTCTTTCATTCCCTGCTCGACATGAAACCAACAGCATTCACAGATATGCGGATGAAGCAAAACTTTCATTAGTTTATTTATCAATCTCTTTGGTCATTTTTCACCACAGTAGGGGAATTCCTGGCTTCACCATAGACATCAACTACTACAAATTACTAGCATTAGATCCTACTCTACCGCATTTTCAAATTAAACACCTACTGCCAATTTAAATTTGAAAAAAAAAATCCTAAAACAACATGAACAACCATTCGTGCTATCATTACACCATCAATGGAAAATAATATGCATTGTTCCAGATCATACTAGTTGTGGGTTCTTGTCTCCCTCTGGTAGGTGCTGTAGGCTGTCAGTCGGCGGTCCTTCCACTGAAGCCTCTCTAGTGGCTGATGGTGTACCAGCATTGGCTGACAAGTAGCCACTATAAAATTAACTGTCCTTTCCTGTACATTACTTAATTTCATTGTCCTTGAAAGACATTGTTAGCTTTCTTAATGTCTCCTGTGTCATTAAGTTCAGTAAATTTATCTTTGTGTCTGTTCCAGTTATAATTAAATTTTCATTGAGACATTTGAGTCTCATCTTTATCCACTATAATGATGGACGCTGAAGATATGAATTAAAAGCTGTACCACGGCCAGCAGTTGAACCCTGGTCTCCTTGTTTAATAGGCAGGAATGCTAGCCACTATACCACCACAGCACTGTCGCTACGTTGCTGCATGGATTACTCAAGTCCAATGCCCTCCGCAACACGAACTTAATATACTGTCCTTTTCTTCCCGTTCTTAGATCATCACTACTGCCAAGGCTCTCTGGCATTGGAATAGCATCCCAGCGTTGGATCTTGTAATTAAATTTTCCTTGAGGCAATTGAGTTTCACCTTTATCTATGATAACGATGTAGGCCGAAGAAATGAGTTGAAATCCGTGCCACAGCCTGGACTTGAACCTATGTCTCCTTAATTACTAGGCAGGACTGATAGTGCTATTCCAATGCCAGGGAGCCTCGGCGCTAGTGCTAATCTAAGAAAGGGAAAATAAGCAGCATATATGAATTGAAGTTTGTGCTGGGAAGGGTATTGGACTTTGCTATTCCGTGTAGCAATCTCATCCATAGTGCTGCAGTAGTGCAATGGCTATCATTCTTGCCTAGCTAAGAAGAAGACCTGGGTTCAAGTCGTGGCAATGACACAAATTTTAATTCATTTCTTCGGCTTCCATCATTATTCCACTTATGTTACTATCAACGTCTGTCTTCCGTCAGAACATCTGGCACTCAAGTATTACGTAATCAGGCATTTCTTCAGGAGCGGGTCGTTCAAAACTTTGTGTAGGCCTTTTCTGTGTCTTAGACAAATATTAGCAGTAGGGACTACTAATGGAGTACACAGTTTAAGTATTGATCAGCAAACTTTTAATTTTTAACCACTAACGAACTTATGGAAAAATTTCCTAATCTCTGCGACCTTTTTGAGGTTTTTACCATTGTTTATGTCACGTGTCTAATTCACTGCTTGTTACAGACTAATTGACTAGCTTCCTGTCTAACTTTGTCGAATACGCCTTTGACGAATAACTAACGGCTTGTTGCTGAATTACCACTTCTAAAGCATAGCCCAACTATAGGCAGTTATGCGTCTGTTCGAGTAGTCCCAAACGGCTCAATACTTCCGAGAATAATATTTCTGTGGAGTCATGTTACCACCACGGCAAGTCTCACTAAGTTAAGTCGCTGAGGACGCCGTCGGTGCAGCACGACGAGACTGCTGGCACTAACGTAACCGTGTCGATAAATTTGGACGTGGTTGTGTACATGTCGCCAGCCGCATCTTGCAGCAGAACGACAGTAAGTATGACCATCTGATGATGTCGAATAGTGGTTTCTGTGAGATATGGTAGGACTTGCACACTGTCACACAGCGTAAAAAGTTTTTCATCCTACACTGATGGAGAAAAATCGAAACACCAAGAAGACATTGTGTGACATAAAGGAAAGTTGGTAGGCATTTTTATAAATCTCAAAGATGATGTGTAATGAAATTTTGCGCCTGTCGCATAAGAGTAGCGCTACTAGCAGGTTTGCTTTACGGTCGTGTGCGTTAGTTACCTTTGAGGTTGCACATGGTGATTTGATTTTAATCAAGAATGCCTTTAAAACTACGAAGACGCTATTATCAATACCTCACAGAGTCTGAACGAGGTCTTGTGAAAGGGCTACACGAAGCTGTATGCTCCTTCTGCGCTACTGAAGAAAGACTTGGCAGGAATGTAGCCACTGTAGTGACTGCTGGCAGCGGTGATCACCAGAATGCACGGTCGCGAGAAGACTGGGCTCCAGACGGCCACGTGATACTGCCGAGTAGGCATGCCATCGTGTTCGGTGTGTGGCTCTGGCACATTGTATTGTGTCAGCAGCAGCAATTTGAGCAGCAGTTGGCACCATAGTGTCATTTTGCAGCGTACATTCCACTGACCCCAAAGCACTGCTTGCGACTTCAGTGGTGTCAAGCAAGAGCTCTTACTGGAGGGCAGGTTAGAGACCTGTAGTATTATCTGATGAAAGCTGGTTCTGCGTCGTACAAGTGACGGCTGTGTCTTCGTTAGGAGGAGGGCACTGGAGGTCCTGCAACCAACCTCTCTGATTGCTAGACACACTAGACTACATCTGGACTTATGGTTTGGGGTGCGATTTCATATGACAGCAGGAGTTCTCTCGTGGTTATCCCATGCAAACTGATTGCAAAATTGTCCGCCAATCTGGTGATTCGAGCTCATGTGCTGCCATTCATGAACAGCAATCCGGACGGTGTTTTCCAACAGGATAATGCTCGCCCATATGCCGCTGTTGTAACCCAACAAGCTGTACGAAGTGTCGACATGTTGTCTTGGCCTGCTCGATCAGCAGATCTGTCTCCAATAGAGCACATGTGGAACATCATCGGACGACAGCTCCAGCATCATCAACAAACAGAGTCTCTGGTCTGAGTGACCAAAAGGCATGGAACTCCCTCCCACAAACTGACATCCGACACGTGTAGAACAAAATGCGTGCACGATTGCAGTCAACATTCTGGCGGTTACCCGGTTATTAATGCATTAGTATTTCACATTTGTTATGGCTTATATCGAGCTTACATTAACCTATGATCTAGCAAAATTTATCAGTTAAATACATTATCCAGCTAAGTGTATTCCCGAAATTTTATTGCTCTTCATTAATTATTGTTTGGTGTTGCCATTTTTCCGTCAATTTTTTTTATGCATATTCTGTCTTGTGTATGTGTAAACGTTTGTGTATGACGAAAAATCGAGCTTGAGTATAGATTAAAATGTGTGTGAAATCTTACGGGACTTAACTGCTAAGGTCATCAGTCCCTAAGCTTACACACTACTTAACCTAAATTATCCTAAGGACAAACACACACACCCATGCCCGAGGGAGGACTCGGTCCTCCGCCGGGATTAGTCGCACAGTCTATGACTGCAGCGTCTTAGACCGTTCGGCTAATCCCGCGCGGCTAAGTATAGATTAACATCGTAGTTTGTGAGCATACAGTCATGTCACTGACCGCCACCCATAAAAACCGTTAAAAAGTGACTAGTGTGACGATGTAATAGGTCTGTGCGCGCGCGCACGTGTGTGTGTGTGTGTGTGTGTGTGTGTGTGTGTTTGTTTTGATTTATGGACGCTCAGCCCCGGGGTTATCATCTTCTGTGCTCGCGAGCGGAGGCATTAACAGTCAGTGCGACACGAACAATAAAATCGCTTCGAAACAGTCGCAATCGTGCTGACTGAAGTCATATTGACATATCAGATACGTGATCCGTCTGGAATAGGTACATGAGCACTTATATAAACACTTTTTAATATGTCACAGAGGGATCACATTACTTAATTTGAGATATAAAATACTCTCTAATATACTATTTGACACAATACTGTCGATCATACAGAGGGAGATGGGGCCGTACCAATGCGGATTCCTTCCTGGGAAGTCAACTATAAATCAAATATTCACCTTAAGACAAATCATGGAAAAAGCAAACGCATACAGAGTTGGCGCGCCTCACCTCTTTATAGATTTCAAAGTAGCTTATGATAGCATAAATAACAGTTATATCAAGCTCTAGATGAACTGGTAATCTCTAGGAAGTTGGTAGGGCTGGTGAGAATGACAATGAGCGAAACACAAGGTAGTGTAAGAATAGGAGGAATGATGCCTTCTCTTTAATGCCGCCCTGGATGAGGTGATGAGAAACATAAACCTTCTGAATAGGGGAACGATCTTCTATAAATCAGTGCAGATACTGGCCTACGCAGATGACATAGATATAATAGCACGAACCCAAAAAGCAATGGAAGAGACATTTACAGCTCTCGAACAGGCCAGTAGGAACATGGGGTTAATTATTAATGAACAAAAAACAAAATATATGGCAGCTGGGAAAGCGCATAGAGAAAATGTGCCAAATGTAATAACAGTGGGCAATTATACAGTTGAGAGAGTTGAACATTTCAAGTAGCTGGGCTCGACAGTTACACATCTAAATGACACCTCCTATGAAATTAAGCAGAGATTAATACTAGCCGGCAGTGCCTGTTTTGCCCTTAGAAGACTTCTATCCTCAAGGCTCCTCACTCGTACCACGAAATTAACTATGTATAAATCGCTTATACGACCAGTGCTTACATATGCCTCTAAAGCCTGGACATTAACAACTAAAGATATTGAAACATTGGATGCATTTGAAAGAAAGGTACTTAGACGAATTATCGGCCCAATCTGTGAAAGAGGAAGATGGAGAAGGAAATACAACCATGAGTTGTATATCAGATACAAAAATCAACGCATCGGAAGGATAGTGCAATCATCCAGACTGAGGTGGGCGGGACATGTGGCTCGCATGAACGACACAGAAGTACCAAAAAGAATATTACAAGGAAAGCCAGGAGGGCAGAGAGGACGTGGTCGACCAAGAGCCAGATGGAGTAATCGGAGATCTTACGAAGAGCGGCTATAGAAACTGGAGAATATTGGCAAAGGACCGAGAGAGATGTAAGGAAATTGTAGAAGAGGCCAAGGATCATCATGAGCCGTAGAGCCAAGAAAGAAGAAGATGACTGTCGTGTCTTGGGGATTAATTGTCCGCGTCGGGGCGGTTTTCTGTAGACGTGAACACATAGTATATGCCTTAAGTGTGGAAGATTAAGGCAAAGGAAATTGTATGTAAAATGAGAACGTTTCACGAGTGGCTGAATATTCGCTTAACCATCGTGGTCTTGTTCTGGAGACCACATCCATTCGAGTTGCGACCGTTACGCGCTCCCTCGTGAGAAGAACTT